>NC_136057.1:1526472754-1527858501 GCF_964261635.1 Lissotriton helveticus | reverse complement strand
ATTTGAATCTGGGAATCGTGATGAGATTTGTCCCAGAGGATCTCAGACATCGCGGAGGATTATAACGCGTAAAGCGATTTGCAAGGTAGTGGGGACCTGTGTTTTGCATAGATTTGAAAACGGTGAGAAGCAATTTAAAAAGAATTCTTTTATGCAATGGTAGCCAATGCAGAGCTCCTAGTGCTGCTGAAGCTGATGACCTTCTGGGGAGTTGTAAGACCAGTCTCGCAGCTGCGTGTTGTATGCTCTGCAGCTTTTTAAGGGTGGACTTTTTCACTCCAGCCATTAATCCGTTGCAGTAATCAAGTCGGGAGAGTATTAAGGCTACCGCGACTGATTTTCTAGCTGCAATGGGGAGGAAATCAAAAAAAAATTTCAGCGATTTAATGAGACCAAAACAGCGTCCAGCCGTAATCCTGATGTGGTCATCGAAAGAAAGGAGTGAATCGAATTGCACACCTAGATTCCGTGCTGATGATACTGCACTGGGGGGGGCCTCCGATCCCAAGGGCCACCAGTCTTTCGGACAGAAAGATAGATCTTTACCCAGCGGTATAATTTCTGTCTTAGCACTGTTGCATTTTAAATGGTTTTTGTTCAACTATTGGAAAACACCCGAGAGGCAGTTTTTAAGACGAAGATCTGCATCCGGCCACTTTTTGTCGATGGTAACGACAAGTTGTGTGTCGTCGGCATAAGACGTGACAAGGATCCCGTGAGATTCTATCACAGCGAGAAGGGGCGCCATATAGATGTTAAAAAAGAGAGGGCTTAGTATGGACCCCTGAGGCACTCCTGATGTAATGGATTTTTCGCTGGATAGATAGGGACACAGTCTGGGACCTATTAGATAGGAAAGGAGTAACCCATGCCAAGACTGTGTCTGTCACGCCGATCTCTCGCATTCTGTTAATCAGGATGGCATGCGAGATGGTGTCGAACGCTGCTGTTAAGTCAAGCAGGATGAGGACTGCTTGCCTTCCCTCATCCTGCAGGAACTTGATAGAATCAGCTAGTTCGATCAAGGCTGTTTTGGTGGAATGGCCGGAACGAAATCCCGACTGTTGAGGGTGCAGGATATTATGGGCCTCTACAAATGTTTTGAGCTCATCATGTACTAACCGTTCCGTGATTTTGCTAAGAACAGGTAGCAGAGAGATGGGGCGCATGTTGGTAAGATCCGTGGGCGATTTGTTCTGCTTCTTCATCAGAGGCTTTACAATGGCCTTCTTCCAGATGTTAGAATGATGTTGAAATCCCATGTTATGTGGCTGTTGTAGAGGAGAATGTAATGCTGCTAAACGTAGAAATGTGTAGGCCACATGGCAGTTCACAGAGAATGAAAGGTGCTGTTACACTCTCACATGATATGGATTTTAATGTTGTTGTAATTCAAAGTATTATTGATCATAGAACTGAAATATATGTTTTATAGAAGTGTTTCATATAACCATTGTGTGTAATAAGTTAGAATACTGTTTAGACTAAGAAATTAAGGGTTTACAGAGTGCACAGGGCCGTTTCATGTAATTCTAGTAGGCCTGAATAGATAAGGTCATTTCTTTTGATCTGCATGTGTTAGTTAGAGGAATGTCATGTTAAGCATAAATTGCGGAGCCTGCTCGAAGGTTTACGACTTAGTAGATACGGTGGAGGCCGGAATTTGGGGCCCGCTGTACAAGTGTCTGTTTGCAGGTGCGAGGAGGTTCCAATCAAGAGAGTGATGAATAGAGTTTTGTTCAGTGAGCCAGGCACAGGCCTGGAGGAGGCTTCAGGTATTTCCTGGGGGGTACCGTCCAGCCGGAGAAGAGCCTGAGAAGCAAGGTCAACGCTAACGATGGGCCCAGAGGAGTATCAGCATGGAAAATGCCAGACCCGACACCACGTGAGGGGCGTCTCTAAGGGCGTTTCTATTGTAAATGTGATTTTTGTATTAGGGACAGCACCCCTGGGTGGAGTTAGGGCAGATGGTCTGAGGAACCTAAGAGAGCGGATGGGTAGACAGATAGGATAACTGCGAGACATTTTTCACAACGAAGACTAAGGGAAGTGAGTGATCTTCTTTGGAAGTCACCACGGCTGACACCTTTTTAGGTTAAGATTTTGCTAAGTAAGGATGTCACTTAGTCTAGTGTAGGGACAGTCTAATCTGGATTTTCTTCCTTTCTGTAAATGACTCACAAGTTACAGCTTGTGTCTATTCTTGCAACTCTGATGATTTTTGAATTGGTTTTGGTGACATTCTTCTGCCGACTAAGAGCATTTAGAAAATTTATGTTTGTATTGATACCAGTATATCTTTTGAATCTTATTTTGAGATGTTTGTATCTCCAGTTAACTTTGGCTTTATAATAAACTTTTAAACTTATTCGTAGTAAGTGGTTCTTTAGAGTGGTGTAAGTCCTTAACCGATTGACCTAGTAGTGGATTGCCTTTTACTCCATGACAGGTACCAACGGTTCAGTCGACCTGAGTTGGGATCTAGATTTATAGCAATAGATCAGAAATCCCGCCGTAACAGTTGGTAGCAGAGAGGATGGTTACCTTCTAGAGGAAGGTGATCTAGACTAGGTTAAGATTATCCCAAGGTCCCTAGAGATCGAGAGATGAGCAGTGGAAGAATCGCCTGCCGAAGAAGGTGCTGATGGTGCGATAGAAAAGCAGCAGGGCCGGACGAGAGTGAGTATAACAAGGGTCATGCGTTGACAGATTGCGGTGTTTTGTGTTGTATCTGTATTGTAATGTCATGCGGAGTTGAATGCCTGTAGTGTGATTGAGAGAGGGTTGTGAGCGCGCGCAACCTGGCAACCGGGCAAACTGGTGAACCGGTGAACTGGTGAAAATCTTAAGTTCGGAGAAGAGCTTAAGTGGTTCGGGTGTATCGAACATCTAGAGTAGTTGTCGACCAGAGTAAAGGGGGTCATGAGCTACCATTGATCGCCAGTGTGTGGGTAACGGACGCAGGTCGAAAGTTACCGTGTGTAAGTAACCTATCAGTTAAGGCGATTGTCTGGACGTATACGGAAAGACATTTCGTCAGTTAAGGTGACAATTACAGTTAGACTGTGGGCGTACAGTCAAGGAAAGTGATCGCTTGGTCGGAAGTAATCATTTTTCAGAGTTTGAATGGGACGCATGCATGACCGGGAGACGAGTTGAGAAAGGAGGGGAACTGCTGCGAAGGGGAGACGAGTGACGTCAGCGGGAGCGGCGCTGTGATAGGCCGGTTGGTGTGAAGCCGCGCTGTGATAGGCCGGTTGGTGTGACGTCAGCGAGAGCCGCGCTGTGATAGGCCGGTTGGTGTGAAGCCGCGCTGTGATAGGCCGGTTGGTGTGACGTCTGCGAGAGCCGCGCTGTGATAGGCCGGTTGGTGTGAAGCCGCGCTGTGATAGGCCGGTTAGCGAGAACCGCGCTGAGATTGGTGGATTGTCATCAGGAAGTAAACGAACGCGGAGAAAATAGAAATTTTGTAGATTTTGAACATGAAGTGTTTTAAATGTTTGAGAGCGATCTTTAAGAGGAAAAGAAGAGAATCTTATTACGGGGAGGAGGCACCGCCAGAGGGTACACCAGCTCATTATATAGCAACGAACGTTGGGTTGCATACTATACTGTGGCTTGATACTTGGAGTAAGATTACAGAAGGGAATGAGGAACTGACTTTTCCGAAATACGGAACGTTTAGACTAGAAGTGTTGCATCAGCTGAAAGCAGTTATGTCCTCATTGAGACCTTTGCCTAGACCAACACAGTTTGAGGCCCCTAATGCGTGGATTAGGGCGGCGCACGACAGGAATCAGAACAGACGCCAAGAAAGAGTAAGGCGATCAGTAAGGGCAGTGCAAGATGCCAAATGGGATGCGGAAGCCAAGAAATGGAGGGTACAGACGATTGAAGTGGATAAGTTGTACCCAGTGAGAGAGGTTACAGGAGAAAAGAGACCCATAGAAGAGGATGACGAGAGCGAGTCGGAGGATGGCCTAATAAATAGGTTGTTGATAGATAGACCGCCTCCGGACAATAGGGAGATAGAAGGTACTGAGCTCCCAAGGGAAGATAGGGTTGACACAGAAGGGAATAGGCCACTCCCTATAACGAATAGGGTACCTACCAAAGGTGAGGAGACACCTCAACATAGTCCTGTACAGAGAGTAGTCGGAAGGGTTGTGGTGCAGAAGATGCCAGCAACAGAGAGGGTTGAGTCTTATGGATTGCCAGATGCTCGTACCCGTTACCATAGGTCCTATAGTGTCGGTTTATCACCCAGAGAAAGGGAGAGAGGAAGAACAGGAACGGTTAGACAGAGAAAGAGTTGAGATGGAAAGAAGGAATAACACGACAAATGCCTGGAGACAATTGCCAGGACCGATAACGTGGAGCACCCCATTGGATTCAGCAGTGGATCCCGTAACAGAACAGGGGGGTCAGAGAGGACCGATGGACCTGAGGGGACCACGGCCGAAATCCTATAAAGAGTTGAGGAATGACTTGAAGGAATGGGATAGGTCCACAGAAGCACCGAGCAACAGGTCAAGAGTAGAAGCTGAATGGGGAAGTCGAGACAATGGGACATTATCTCACTGCGGGGGTAGCGAAAGCAGCCAGGAGTGGGACGGTAAAATTCAGGAGAGTAGAGGAGTTACACGTCATATTGACGGTGGAAATGGGCAGGAGCGAAAAGGTAGAAGTACGGAGTGTGGAGAGACGTCTCGTCTCATTCAAAGTGAGGGAGACCAAAGGACACAAGAGTACAGGGATAGGTTTAAGTGCACTCTCCACGCACCTGATGATAACGTACAGCACTGGAATCGTGGGAACATGGGGAACCGCGAAGGATCTTGCCATGCGTCGAGTGATCAGAGATCACAGGCAAATTGCGAAGGCATGGGGAATAATGGAATGTCTTACCATGCACCTAGAGAAACCAGGCAGAATGGGAAATGTGGGACTATGGGAAATAGAGAAGTGTTTCACTATACACCCAGAGAGGATGGAACTGCATGGGACCTGGAGAGATGGGAGCATGGGAGGACTCCCCATAACACGCCTGAGCCCAGACGTAGGACTCAGAGCTGTGATGGGAGAGATGTAAATGGACTCTCTAGAGATAGCATACTGAAAGCTGTGATAAAAGCCAAAAGACTCGATGTGACCAGCTTAAAATTTGACCTGGACGAGATAATAGATGGTGCGTTGCCTTTAGAAAGGATTGACATGGACGAACAAGATGAGCTGCTGTTTATAGCAAAGGATATTACTCGAAAGGCAAGAGCAACTCATGAGAAACTGTCTGAACTGGCAGACAAGTATATGGTAGATTTGTCCAGAACAAAGGCATTGCAGGGTAACCATGGGTTGCATTATTCAGATCAGGACCTAGAAGAGAGGAGGACAACTGGATTAAAGACACACATAAGGGAACTAATCACAGGAATAAGAGCATGGAGAGATCTGGACAAATGGGAAGAGAGGTGGTCCAAAAAGGGAACTGTTAGGCGGAGCACGAATGTGATGTCTCCGGAGGGAAGGCTACTGCAGATGGAGGCATTCCCTTTGCGAGAAATAGCGAATGGGAGTTATGTACACGTGCCCTGGAGTAGGGGAGATTTGGCTGCATTTACTAACTCATTTCCGAAGTTAAGGGAAAGTCCCGTAGAGTGGTACAAGCAGGTAGAGAGGTTTGTAAAGATTTCAAAAGTATTGTGGATTGATTTGAACACCTTATTCGACATTGTGGTCCCAGGAGACTTGTGGATAGCATGCAAGGTTAGTGTCGAATGGCCAACTGCAGAACCAGAAAGGGATGCTCGTACTAATGGACCGTCAGAAATAGTAATGTTAAAATATGAAAGGGTGATGACATGGCTGAAGGAGAAGGTGCCACCACAAGATATAGATTGGGTAAAAATAGACCGAACAAGACAGGAACCCAAGGAGACAGTTCATGAGTTTTATGAGCGATTGCTGAAAACGTTCAAACAATACAGTGGATTAGATGTAATGGATCCCAAAGAGATAGGACAGTTTGTATCGAAGTTCGTTTTGGGGTTGAGACCTGATATTTGTTTGATGATTCAGCAACATTTAATTTGTTGGCAAAACAAACCATTGGATGAAATTTTGAGATACGCAAGGTATTGCAGTGATGAAATAGATTCCAAAGCAAAGAAACTAAAGGAGAAACTGATGATGGTGCAGATGCAGTCGGCTGGAAAGGGTGGACAGCAGCAACAGGGAACAGGGACGATGGGAAGGAAATCAAATAGTCAGAATAAGGATAACGAGGAAAACCCGAGACCTAGAATAGACGTTGCTCCATTGAAAAAAACGACAAAGTGTCACCAGTGTCACCGGGTGGGACATTGGAAACGCGAGTGTCCCTATAACCCTGAGAACGGAGACCTAGAAGTAGAGGAGGAGGAAGTTCAAGAAGTTCCAGTTCAAGGGGTGACAGTGCCAAAGAGTAAGGTGGCCAAAGGGGGGACTTCGGCTCCACGAGCTCAGTTCCCGCAGCCACCAAAGATTACGACAGGGGGAAAGATCTATAGACAAATGCCTCTTTTTATAGACGAAGAAGAGTGTTACTACGTTGATCCATTGACGGGACGACGTGTAAGTAGAGAGGAGGACTGTACCCTCGGGGCAGTTCTAGAGGTGGATCAAAGAGGACCGTTTGTCGAGGCTGAAGTGGCAGGGTGTCCTACAACATTCTTAGTAGATACCGGAGCTACTCGATCAACTTTGAGATCGACAGGGGTTCCAGATCTACCAATGTCAGGGGAAACAATTCAAGTGGTAGGAGTCGCAAATAGGAGAATGACTAACCCTTTGACGGAACCAGTGCTAGTGAGAATAGGAAACTACACCGATGAACATCAGTTTGTAGTATGTGATTCTAGTCCTGTGTGTCTGTTAGGAAGAGACTTATTGTGCAAACTGAACTGCACAATATACTGCACACCTCAGGGAGTGGAGATACAGACTACAGACGATGATGCCACCTTTAAGGTTGCAAATTCGAGAGTATGCGTAGAACTGTATCCTACCCTGACTGTGGAGGAGCTTCCTTGGGACTTACGAGATACAGTGTCATCAGAGGTATCGGATTTTACTGGAGAAGAGATAGGATTGATCAAAGGAGTAGAACCAGTGAAGATCATGGTAAAACCAAATGTTGAATATCCAAGAACGCCTCAATACAAATTGACCCCGGAGACGATTGCAGGAATAAAACCCGTAATCGACTCTATGATTCAACAGGGAATACTGAAGGAAATCGTGGGTAGTCCATGCAACTCCCCGATTATGGGTTTGCAGAAACCTAGTGGGAAATTTAGAATAGTACAAGACCTTCTAAGGATTAATAACATAGTTGTTTCATGTTGTCCAGTGGTACCAAATCCATCAGTGATATTGTTTCAGATACCATTCCAAGCTGAGTGGTTCACAGTGATAGATCTTTGTCAGGCTTTCTTTTCAATTCCATTAGATGAGGAGAGCCAGTATCTTTTCGCTTTTAAGCTGGGAAATCGTGTCCTAACATGGTGTCGTATCCCACAGGGGTATACAGAAAGCCCATCAATTTTCAACCAGCTATTGAAGAAAAATCTTGAAAGTCTAGTACTGCCACAGAACTCGGTTCTGGTCCAGTACATAGACGACCTACTTGTTGCGTCAGGAACGGAAGAAGCTTGTAAGATAGATACCATCGCCTTACTGAACCATTTAGCTGAAAATGGGCATAAGGTATCTCCGAGCAAATTGCAGTACTGTCTGACAGAAGTACAGTACTTGGGTCACCGGATAGAAAAAGGAAAGCGCAAGGTGTCACCAGATAGGATAGAGGCGATAATGAAGATGAACGCGCCTACGACACAGAGAGAAGTCAGGATGTTCCTAGGAATGGTCGGTTATTGCCGACAGTGGATAGCTAACTTTTCCCTTAAGGCAAAACCCTTACAAAAACTGACGCACAAGGAGGTGAGTGATCCGGTACCAGGGGACAAGGATTGTTTGATGTCGTTCCTACAGCTGAGAGAGGACTTGTGCCGTGCTCCAGCTTTGGGGATGCCTGATTACGAAAAACCATTTTCACTTTACTGCTGCGAAAGAGAGGGTTGTGCTTTGTCAGTTTTAGTACAAACTCATGGAAATGCCCGTAGACCAGTTGCATACTTTTCGGCTACTTTAGATCCGGTAGCCGCAGCGTTGCCCGGATGTCTCAAATCCGTTGCGGCAACAGGTGTCAGCATTGAAAAGTGTGAAAATATAGTAATGGGACACCAATTATTGGTGTATGTACCTCATTCTGTAGAACTGTTAATGACCAGGACCAACGCACAGCACTTAACCAATAATAGGCTCACGCGCTACGAGCAGGTTATTCTTGCTGCGGAAAACGTGACCCTTAAGAGGTGCTCTGTTTTGAATCCTGCTACATTGATGCCACTTCCTAATGATATAGAAGGCAAAGAATGTGAAGATCACGATTGCCTTGATGTGACTGAACTATGCACCAAGCCAAGACCAGATATTGTGGATGAGCCGTTGACTGACCCTGATGAAATTTTCTTTGTTGATGGCTCATGTTTAAGAGACGATACTGGTCGGTTGAGAGCAGCTTATGCTGTTTGCACCATTACTGGAGTTGTGGAAGCCGCTTGCCTGGAAGGAGTACACTCCGCTCAGGTAGCCGAAATCATTGCATTGACACGTGCCTGTTTAGCAGGTAGCAAAATTAGAGTCACCATTTATACCGATAGCCAATATGCTTTCGGTGTAGTTCATGATTTTGGGCAATTGTGGTCTCAGAGAGGTTACATGACCTCCTCTGGTTCGCCTATTCGAAATGGGGAATTTGTGCGACTGTTATTAGAAGCATTACAAGGTCCAGCAGCAATTGCGATTGTTAAATGTGTAGCCCACACCAAAAATACAGATTTTGTGTCGCAAGGTAATCGATATGCAGACGAAGTTGCTCGCTATTGCGCGGAGCAAGGATATTCTTTCACGGAAGTGGAAGTAGGTGGGACTCAGGAAAAGACAGAGTTAAACATGATGCTAGAAACAGTTGATACTTGGGAGGATTTAAAAGACATGCAAGAGAACGCATCTGATTCAGAGAAAAAGGCATGGGAAACAGCAGGTTGTGTGAAAAGCGAAATGGATTTGTGGGTTTCAGCAGATGGAAGGGCAGTATTACCTGATGAATTAGTGAGTCCAATGGCACGACAGATACATGGTCCAGTACACTTAGGAAGAGATGCCATGATGAGGTTATTTAGGCAGGCTTGGTATAATCCGAGGTTTAGGATTGCAGCAGAAGCAGTGTGTCAAAGATGTGTCACATGTCAGCAATTGAACGTAGGGAAAAGAACACCAGTTACAATGAGCCACATTGGGAGGTCTGGGGGGCCTTTCAACCGAATGCAATTAGATTTTATTGAGATGCCAAAAATCAACCGTCTCAGGTATGTTCTGGTGGTTGTATGCATATTTTCCAGATGGGTCAAAGCATACCCTACACGCAGGTGCGATACACTCACAGTAGCAAAGTTGTTGCTTAGAGAGTTGATCCCGTGCTTTGGGGTGCCGACCTCCTTGGAATCAGACAGAGGAACTCATTTCAACAGTGAAGTTGTGAAGATGCTTTGCTCTGCATTAAACATTGATCAGAAGTTGCACTGTAGCTATCGACCAGAGGCTTCAGGTATCGTGGAGCAGATAAACGGAACTCTAAAGTGGCCAAAGTATGTTCATCGACGTCCTTGAGCTGGCCTGATGCTCTGCCCTTGGTACTCATGAGTATGCGTAGCACACCAGACAGGAGGACAGGTCTCTCCCCACATGAGGTTTTAATGGGGAGGGCAATGAGGCTTCCATCTGTTCCAACTACAGCTTTGTTGAATATTACAGATGACTTGATCCTGGATTATTGCAAGGGACTTTCTGATGTCATTCATTCTGTGTCTCTTCAGGTGCAGGCTGCTGAAGTTCCATCTTCAAGAGACCTATGTCACGACTTGTGCCCTGGTGACTGGGTGCTTGTGAAAAAACACGTCCGGAAGAACTGCCTAGATGTGCGTTGGAAGGGGCCCTATCAAATAATCCTGACAACGAATACTGCTGTAAAGTGTGGAGGGCTGCCAAACTGGATTCATGCTTCCCATACTCGAAGAGTTCCAGCACCCTTAGAAGAAACAGCTCCTCTCACAGATGAAAATCCAGCTGTGGACCACTAGAGGGGATCAGTCAAGCTGTGGGGGTGTCGGAAGAAGTTGGGAGTGCTACAGATCCAACAGAAGAAAGACAGGACGACAGTGAAACTGAAGTTGCTACCGAAGTAGAAAGTTGCTGTGAATACGGCTCAGACACGGATCAAGACAAGAGTGATCAAGAACCGAGTGTGAGGACAAGAAATAGGAGAACAGGGCGTGGAGAAGCTAGTTGGCCTGAGAGAAAGAAGAGGCCGAGCTTGAAGCCAACTCCAGAGAGAACTCTTGCTCCTATATCTGAAGACTCGGATCTGGACGAAGGTGCACAAAGACAGGAACAGGAAGGTCCGAGAAGATCGAGGAGGGTGCGAGTGCCCTGCAGAAGATACGCTACTCCTGAGTGGACCTACCTAGCAGCAGATGTCCAGTGCACGGAGATCCGGGAGGGTGAGGGAAGTGACAGTGACCAGTACTGACCCAATCATAACATTGGAAGTAGTGTTGTTGGTACCTAGAGTGGAGGTCGAAGGGTTGCTGACACTCACTATCCCCAATCCTCCTTATCTGAGCAGGATAAGAGAAATGGTTTTAAACAGAATAGAATTTCCGACTTTTTGCTCAACTATGCCAACACTCGAGGAGATCATTCTTCGTTTGGAAATATTAGAATACGTGATTAGAGCCGCTGGAACACGTATGATTCCAGATTGCTAAAGACTTTGTAAATAAACAGATTGAAAGATAACCTAGCGCCAAGTGGAAGAAGAAGAAATTTAGGGACTTCCCATTTAGTGGACGGAGAAGGGCTAGGGTTGTCTGTTGCTATAGGACTCAAAGACTGATCTTGCAGAAGGGATTATCAGCTTCCAGGTGTGGTTCGGAAAGGCTGAATAAGCAAAGAAAAGAGACTTTATGTTGTGAAAGAAAATCAGAACTACACTGTCTTGAGATCATGGAGGCCGGCAACCCAAACCGCAAGACAAAATGCATAGTAGGCACACTTTTAGTGGGAGTAATTTTTCTTATAGTTTTAGTAGTTACTATATCATATGTAGTGGGACATGAAAATGAAGAAAAGGCAACAAAGGAAGCAAAAATTGTATCGATACAGGAACCTACTACTGCTGGTCAAAGGGGGGACAATACAGAGAAAGATAAAGCTTTACTAGCAGCAGAGACTCGTAGGTTGCATGTGGATGAATCACAGGGAAATTTCAAATCAAATGCATATGCTAAATTGCTTTATGAATATATTGATGCTATGGAGGCAAAGAATTGCTACGTGTGCATGCAATTGCCAGCCTCTGTAGACGAAGGTATTAGATATCATCATCTTCCATTGACTTATGGAATCACATGTAGTTTGTTGCTTACTATATTTTATGAACGTGATGGTTTTGAGTATTATTTTTCAAATTTTGATGCTGTTTTACCAGAAGTTCCAAACTATAAGCACATGAACAAATGGGATTATTATAAGAGTGAAGATAGAATAAAGAAATTTTTCATTCCTTGGAAAACGTTGGATACTTCACATGCCCGAAGAAATAATTTGACTTGTAAAGTGTCAGAAATTGAGAAAAGGTTTATAGGGCAGGTGGATGATCGGTATAGGAGACAGAAGATCTTAAAGGCTTCAGGCCAATGGAAAACAGATTGGACCGAGGAAGAAAGGTCACACAAAAGAAAGGGTAGTAATGGTCCAATAGCTTTAGATCGAGAGAAAAAAGGGAAACTGTGTATATATAGGGGTAAAACCTATTATGAGAATGTGTTTGTGGGAGAAGTAAATTGTGAACATGCTTTCCAATTAGAATATTATACAAAAGATTTCTTGAAGGGAATGCAGGTGATCCCGAATGTATATTTTGTTTGTGGAAGAAATGCATACGTGAAACTACCGGATAATTGGTATGGATCATGTTATTTAGCAATTGTCTTCCCCAAAATATACCATGCTAAGGATTTAGAAATTATAGAGGGAGGAACTCAAGCTAGAGGAAGAAGGGATGTAAATTATGAGGAGGTAGTTGGAGACGTATTTGGTGCTATGTTTCCTCTTTTAGGGATAGCACTGAATGATGTCAAGATTAGAAGATTGGCAACAGTTGTAGATAGGTTGTCCGCCAGTACTGCTAGATCATTAATGCTGGTGGAGGGAGAGATGCAATCGATAAGGGCAATGGTTCTTCAGAACCGACTTGCTCTAGACGTTCTGTTAGCCAAAGAGGGAGGAGTCTGTAAGGCTTTGAAGGTTCAGGAATGTTGTACTTACATTCCAGACAATTCAAAACCTCTAGAAAGGTATATACGGAACATCACTGAAATTCATCATGAGATTAAGGATTTGACACAGGTAAATGTGTGGGAAAAAGTAGGTCATGGAATGGGTAAAGTTGGAGGTTGGTTTGCCAACCTAGGAAAGGGTTTCATTTGGTACATACTGAAACCTATCATCATAATAGTGATTTGTATAATCACCTTGTGGGGATTGGTGCGGCTGTACCAATGGTATAGATCAAATAGGTTGCAGAGATCCATGAGAGAGCAGGAGAGGAGATTAGCTGCGATGCAGGATAATCAGTACAGGAGTCTGAGGGCTCTAGAGATGATGAAACGAGAGAGTACTGCAACGAGTTCTGTTTGATTCAGTTCATACCTCAGGGATGGTGTTGTGATGGTGATGACTACTAAAAGTCATCAAAGGGGGGAACTGAGAGAGCGCAAAACGAGAAAAAAAATAGAAGTGCACCATATTTACAAGCACGTTGCATCAGTTTAGTAGAGATTATATAAGAGTGTCGAATTTATAGAGTGAAAATACATAAGAGTGTTTAATTAAAATAGAATGCCTATATCAGTGTGAAAAGCTAATGTAGAAGTGTGTAGAGATGTTAGAATGATGTTGAAATCCCATGTTATGTGGCTGTTGTAGAGGAGAATGTAATGCTGCTAAACGTAGAAATGTGTAGGCCACATGGCAGTTCACAGAGAATGAAAGGTGCTGTTACACTCTCACATGATATGGATTTTAATGTTGTTGTAATTCAAAGTATTATTGATCATAGAACTGAAATATATGTTTTATAGAAGTGTTTCATATAACCATTGTGTGTAATAAGTTAGAATACTGTTTAGACTAAGAAATTAAGGGTTTACAGAGTGCACAGGGCCGTTTCATGTAATTCTAGTAGGCCTGAATAGATAAGGTCATTTCTTTTGATCTGCATGTGTTAGTTAGAGGAATGTCATGTTAAGCATAAATTGCGGAGCCTGCTCGAAGGTTTACGACTTAGTAGATACGGTGGAGGCCGGAATTTGGGGCCCACTGTACAAGTGTCTGTTTGCAGGTGCGAGGAGGTTCCAATCAAGAGAGTGATGAATAGAGTTTTGTTCAGTGAGCCAGGCACAGGCCTGGAGGAGCTTCAGGAATTTCCTGGGGGGTACCGTCCTGCCGGAGAAGAGCCTGAGAAGCAAGGTCAACGCTAACGATGGGCCCAGAGGAGTATCAGCATGGAAAATGCCAGACCCGACACCACGTGAGGGCTGTCTCTAAAGGGCGTTTCTATTGTAAATGTGATTTTTGTATTAGGGACAGCACCCCTGGGTGGAGTTAGGGCAGATGGTCTGAGGAACCTAAGAGAGCGGATGGGTAGACAGACAGGATAACTGCGAGACATTTTTCACAACGAAGACTAAGGGAAGTGAGTGATCTTCTTTGGAAGTCACCACGGCTGACACCTTTTTAGGTTAAGATTTTGCTAAGTGGGGATGTCACTTAGTCTAGTGTAGGGACAGTCTAATCTGGATTTTCTTCCTTTCTGTAAATGACTCACAAGTTACAGCTTGTGTCTATTCTTGCAACTCTGATGATTTTTGAATTGGTTTTGGTGACATTCTTCTGCCGACTAAGAGCATTTAGAAAATGTATGTTTGTATTGATACCAGTATATCTTTTGAATCTTATTTTGAGATGTTTGTATCTCCAGTTAACTTTGGCTTTATAATAAACTTTTAAACTTATTCGTAGTAAGTGGTTCTTTAGAGTGGTGTAAGTCCTTAACCGATTGACCTAGTAGTGGATTGTCTTTTACTCTATGACAGGTACCAACGGTTCAGTCGACCTGAGTTGGGATCTAGATTTATAGCAATAGATCAGAAATCCCGCCGTAACAGTGTGAATTCAATATATGACACTCATGACAATATGCCAAGTGGAAATCCAGCAGACGACATGGAAGGAGGTAGAGACTTGGTGCCCCTAAGATTTCATTGATACATACATAGATATATGGCACATTAATAAAATACGTAGGTTAGATTTGCGGAAGGTGGCACATTGGAAGCTCTTTTATGTATGTAGAACTAATATCACAACGAACAAGCGTTGATACTTTCTAGTGGTTGGGATAGAATAGGCTTCATCTAGACTGAAACCAGCCGAAAGCTCCACTTCTGGGTCAACACACACTGCAACACGACTGCGGGGAGCTGTACTGTTAGCGTACTCGCAGACAGGTATGTGAAAAGATCTGAAACAGGGCTTTGGATTATAAATCAAGGTTAGCAGGATTATAATATGATATATTTGTGGTACAGTTATTTACATGAGAAGAATGCGGACACATTTAATACCAGGGAATTAAAAAATTACCTTTTATGGATCGTCGCCCTAAAACGAGTAAAATGAGATTAGTACAATTTCAGCACTTTGAATGCTAATACCTGTTAAAGTTTACAGGCCAAGCACAGAGAGAGATGTTCCATGTATTATTTGCTGGTGAATACTTTATTTGTGTGAAACTCCATGTGATAGAGGATACTTGCTGTGACAGAAAGAAGTAGAACCGCTGGAGAGGTAATGAGATTGATTTAAGAGGAGGGTTTGGATTTGTAGAGGGCAGATTTTTGAAGAGGGAATTTTAGTGAGTTGACTTAAATAGTTGGTTTTGTTTTGAATTCCTCTAAATTACAGGTGTGACAAGAAGGTGAAATTTGTAAGCCAGACAGGTACACTCATTCATAATTCGAATTGGGTTGGAAGGGGCATGTCCCATGGTGGTTTCTAGCTCATCTTAGATGGAATACAGGGGCATATTACCAAGCAATAGCGATAATTATCGCTATTGCTTGGTTAGAGACAAAATTTTACCGCTGAGCTGTGGCGATTTTTATCGCAGATAAACCTTGGTATTACCAAGGTTTATCGCAAATGCGATTAAAAACGTCCGCATTGCATGAATATCGCTGAAAAGTCGACGATATTCATGCATTACCGAGCTAATGCTCTTAGCCATGTTATCCACCTCCCATTGGATAACATGGCTAAGAACTGCTCAGGGGCAGGTGTTAGCTTTTGGAGATATTCGCGCTTAGCGCGAATATCTCCAAAAGTTGGTAATAGGAGATAGCGATGTTAGCGACTGTTTCCAGTCGCTAACATCTTGGCACGCCCACTTTGCATGTCATTAGTGATAAATATCACTGACATGCAAAGTGGGGCCCAAGATGGTCGCTATCTTCTACTAGCTGTCGGTAACTGGTGTTAGCGACAGCTAGGTAATAGGGAGATAATTTTATCTCCGCTTTCTTTGCTTTTAAAGCCAAAAAAGCGGAGATAAACCCCCTTGATAATATGCCCCTAAGTATTATATTTTTGGCACTCAAGAGAGAATGGGCACCACTATCTCCGGCACATAGGCAGAGAGTGTTTAGATGATTTAGATGTTCATGACATATAAAGAGTTGTATATACATAACAGATTGCATTGTGCATGGGTTTCCACTTTTTGAAAGTTTTATTTATGTTTGTTTTGAACTTGGAGTGGTACTTCACAGTGGTGTTCTGTTTTTCACCACATTCTCAATTCATTTTATGATACATTGAACGTGTAATGATAATTAAAAACGGTCTCATTACATTCTTATAGCCCTGAAGAAGTTGCGGGGTAATCCCCTAATGATGAAATATGTGTTATTTATGGTTCTTCACCCTTATTACGGGAGAATACTTTATTTGTTTGAAACTCCACATGATGGAGGATACTTGTTTACACAGCCGGGACAGAAGTAGAACCAGTGGAGAGGTGTGATAAGAAGGTAAAATTTGTAAGGCAGACAGCCTTCAAGAAGTCACAGGTTAATCCCCTAACGACGAAACACATGTTGGCTGGGCACAGAAAATTAAAGACAAAGACCAGAAAGAACTTCTTCTGTGTTATCATTACTGATGAAATTATTATCTAATTAAACGTGTGCTAAGGATTGTATCTAAGTCATTTTTTCTCACCAACCATTCACCAGAAACCACATAGCCTCCACTGATCACACCTATCTGATTTAAAATATTATATTACAAATTAACTGGAGTAAATGCATGCAATAATTTTATTAGGAACACGTGACTAATCAAAAACCCCCAAAATAACCACTAGATTAAACACTTACCTTCGGTCCCGGAGTAAGGTGCTACTCAGTGTAAAGCTCATCAACGTCTTGTCTGGGGTATAAAACACTATATACATGCAATTACAATTGCTAATGCAAAGGGCCATTTTAACAGTTTTTGGGGCACCAGTCAAGAATTATTTATGGTCCTATTGTTCAGAAAAACGTTGAATTTATTACCCATTTTCAGCTAATTCAAGACCACTTGTCGAACAATGTAGAATTATATGTAAACCTTTTCAGAAATTGGGCCATTCAAACAACAGCAGAAAGCTCCTGGTGCCCCATGTCCAGTAGCCAAATAGTAGCACAAGAACACTCGAACAAGCATTAAAAAAGGCATAGCTTTATATCTGTAAATTAAGAGTTATTTCGACTTGCAAGAACAATATTTTACAAGAAAACATGTCTAATAAGACTGTTGCTCTGATTGTAGGAAAACACAGTATGGATGACTTTTTGGCTACTTAATGGACTTGTGAATAACGTTAAAATAAGACATGTGTACATAGTTCTCCTGATGGGAAAAAGGGAGATAGAGAAAGAGAAAGAGAGGTAGTGGAAAAGGATTAAGGGAGAGAGCCAAGTAATTGTGAATAGAAGTAAAGAGAGAAAGAAGAGGTGGATACATTTGGTATTATAAGCTGATGGGGTAAATTGAATGGTTGGACAGTGATAACGATGGGAAAAAGAGAAATGAGTGAGGGAAAGATGAGAGGAAAAGTGAGAAATGATCTGGAAACACTGGTGAGATTGAGAGCGATGAGGTGGCCAGAAGTATGAGGGAGCTAGAGAAAGGTAAGGCATTTAGGGCCATTGCGAATGCTAATTAGCTAAATGGTATGTATCAAACATGTTTGATGCAAAATAAGGAATAGAAAAATTTGCTATTCCTTATTTTGCGATTGCACTTAAGGAATCACAAATTTTGCGATTCCTTAAATGCAATGTATCAAACAAAAAATATTCAAAAAATGCCATTAAGGATTCGCAAATTACCACCAACTTCTAGTTGGTGGTAAGTTGCGAATTCTGTTCAAAAAGCTTTTTTCCAAAAAACCACAGGTGCCATATGACGCCCATACATGCCCTTAGGGCATGTATGTGTGCCATACGCCCCCAAATGTCTTTTTCAGGGGTGTAGAGGGTGTTCTTGAGACACCCCTGCACCCTTGAAAAAATTCCTAATTTGCGATTAGCAAATTGCTAATCGCAAATTGCACTTTCATTCCTATGGGCCTCCTGACCCATAGAAATGAATGGGTAATTTGCGATTAGCAATTTGCTAATCGCAAATTAGGAATGCTAAGGAATCACTATTAAAAAGCGATTTTGTACATACATACCGTTTTGCGAATTCCAAATAGCGATACCTTAAAATTCGCTATTTGGAATTCGCTAAACGGAAGTATGATACATATGGCCCATAGAGATGGAGAGAGGACAAAGTGTGGTTAGGAGAGAGAGAAAAGGCTGAGAGAGGTGAAGTAGGTGTAGGGCAGATACAGTGTGTGCAAGATCAAAACAGAGCATTGAAGTGAAGAGAAAAGTGTGAGATAAAAAGAGAGAGTGGAGGAATATAGATGCAGTGGACAGGCAGGGATACACAGGTAAACATAGAGGACCTGATTCACAAAGGGCCTCTGCACTGGTGGTGGAGGCCCCGCAGTCATGAGGGAGTCTCTGCACTCAAGCGGAAACTTCACAATGAGAATTCTCATTGCGTAGATTCTGCCTTAAGTGCGAAACCCCCCCACCACTGCCGGGCCTCTGCCACGGGTGCAGAGGTCCTTTGTGAATCAGACCCAGTCAATGGTAAAAGGAGAGGGGGAGATGGACAGTGGTAGGTTAGATAGAGAGATGTATTGGAAGAGGTGAGGTTGACAGAGTTAGTTACATAACTATAGAGATAGGTAGAGAAAAAATTGAAGAGAGACGAATGATGTAGAAGCAGAGAGATGAAGTAAGGAGATAGATATGAGGTAGAAATATTGTTTTTTAATTTGAATGCCAACAAATGCCTGAAGGTTAGAGGACTCAGGCATGCGGAATTAGCATAAACACTAAGCTTCTCTGATGCTTGCATGCCCAATTGTAAAATATAAAGGAATCTGTTTTATTGCGTACACTGTTATTATGGTGAGGCTTCTGACTAAAACAAGTGGGCCCCTTGAAATGCCGGGGACCTAAGCAATTGCCCATTTTGCCCATGACTTACAACAGCTCTGCTAATGCAACCTAAACATAACTGTATATAGCGATTTTGAAAATGTTCATTCTTTCTTTGCATCTTACTCTAGAGGTCATGCAGAATCTCATTTATTTCTTTCGCTTCCCTATTTCACACTCTTGTGAATACAATTTCTTTCCATTTTTTCCGCTGGTAGTAATTACTGGGCTCAAGATATCTTTCTTTACCAGCAAATTCAGTATTATTAAATTGCACTGTGTTTCAGCTATCTATAAAAACAGAATGGGACTTGCCCCGAGGCTTGATTTCAAGCTGACCGTGTTATTTGTTTTTGCAAGAAATAAAATCGCAATATACACTGTGTACTTTCAGCATGAGGTGACTTTAAAATAAATCTGTTTTTATATTGTGTCACAATCTTGTAGGTCCTCAATATATGTAATACATTATACGCATATGATCATAGATATACAAACTACTCATCCCGTGTAGACTACACAAGTTCTAGAACAACATAGCTTCATATGCACAAGGAGGGTGGGTGGACTTGGACAAGCAAGGTAAAATCACAATAATGAGATTACAGACAGTAAATGAAGCATTACCAACCCTCTCATATTCTTTATCCTAGTCATTACACAAAACAAGATGTGTTCAAGTCATCCTAGGCTCATTCCAACATCAACCACCACAGGGAGAGACCAGTATACAAGCAAATGTATTGTAAGCATACAATTGAACAACGAAGCAGTCAGAATGGACAGAAGCACTTACAACTCAAAGTGCATCCCTCTCTCTTCACCTTTCTCCAGATAATTGAGAGAGAGAGTTGAAAGAAACAGGGGAAGAACAATCAGTGGCTGAACAGATAACGGAGAGAGCTTCCTGAGGCCACCATTCCTTTGATGGCCCAGCCACCTGTATACATCTGAAATGATGGACAGCCAAATCGTACATAGGTCGAAGTGTGAATACAATGCAACCACCAATGCAAGGCACCAGAGGCATATTGATCAAATGGAATAGACAACCAGAACCTGTTGAAATCTGTGGCATGGGCTAAGAGATGGTCATGCCATCACAGACAAGGCAGCATGAGGCAGAAAAATCAAGCACAATTAAGCGAACCAAAATGTACAAGAACAAAAATCATCTAGCCACAATCAATGAGGCCTCTTCCAGTGCAAAATTGGATGTGAAATAGGGTTCAATGCACTAGCAACAAGACAGGCACCAAACTAGAGCAGGGGATATAAGCTAAAGCCAGTATAAAGGATTCCCTATAGGCACTGTGCTAAACAAGACAAACGCAAACCAAAGAGACATGAAGCCACGGCCCATGCAGGTATGAGCGATGGGGCTGGGTGGGGGGGATTTTGACAGATGGTGACAAGGGAAAATTAAATAAATAATTAATGTTCCCTCAGTAACGTCTGTCAAAATCCCCCCTCACCCGGCCACACCGCTATAACCTGCACCTGCCGCGGCAGGATACATGTACCCCCCAAACAAATCCTAATTTCTAGGCAAAAAGGGGAAGCCTCCTGAAAGCCATTAGGAGAAACATGCTAAACCTGAGGCAACAAGAATAATTCAGGATCATCCATACCTCAGCAACTAAGGTTTGATGGAGAAACAAGATCACCATAATCTCCTCCAATCACCAGCAAAATCAAACTCCATTACTACCGTCCACATTTCAGACAGGGCACTGGAGATCAGAGAAAAAAAGGAAGGAGGCATGCCAACACCAAGGTAAAACAATCTGCTCCCCACACAACCTTCACCCAGATGAGAGAAGAATATGGGCTGCAAAGTACTGGTACAAATTGTCTGCACATCAGACTCTGGACGCAGGTTGGTTACACGTTTCCTTTATTACACTTTCTTGGAACTGGTTACATGCACGTCCTGTCCTGGTGCCCGTCCTGGTCAATCTGCTGTCCTTCCTGTCCCTAACTGGATGTGGTGTCCGGTGACCTGGTCACCTCCCTCATGACCCACAGGGTCCTAGTGTCCTCCTGTTCTATCGTCCTGTCTGTCGGGTCACAACATCTCCCCCTTTGTTGCAAACAAATGTTCATGGTACAGTTCTACTGATCATTTCACCCCCTCCCCCTTTACAGCATTTACTCATTGTTGTGGTGAGAGATATAGAAAGAAAGAAAGAAAGAGAGAGAGAGAGAGAGAGAGAGAGAGAGAGAGAGAGAGAGAGAGAGAGAGATGTCCATGGTCTGGTCGACCCGTCTCCCCAGTCTCTGACTCCTAGGTTTCATCACTTAGTCTCTTTGTCCCCTTGCATTCCTCCCTTGGTCGCTGTTCTCTGCCATCAGCTTTGGCTTCTGTTTGTCGGTTGTCCTCCTTCTGCTCTCCTCTTGCCAGCCTCTCTTCATCTGCTTCTAGCTCCTTGCCATGTGCCCAGTGGTGTGGGCCAGCTGGCGCCATCTCCGGGGGCTCCTCTCTTTCTACTGTCACCTTTCGTTGTGTTTGTTCCCTCAGTGATTCTTTTCCGTTCTTTTCCTCTTTCTCTGGTCCCTTCCTCTTCTCCTCGCCTACGCTCAGTGTGTCTTTCGGTTTTTTTGTGTCATATGTCATGGTTATGAGACCCATGGCTTGGGCGGTGCTGTTGCCCAGCAGGCATGGCCCTGGGACATCGCCCTTCAGCACATGGATGTCTTCTTTGTTCTTTTTATGTTTGTACCTCAGTTCCTCTGTGAACTTTCCCAGGCTGATTACCTGTTTCTTTGACCCCCAGGTGAAGATCTCAACCCTGGACGCTCTCAGTGACGGCTTCGCTTTCATCTTCTCCTACTCTGATGCCCACATGACATTGCATGTTGCCCCACTGTCCAGTACAAATTCCGCTTCATGTGCTCCCACTCCTATCGTTACCGAGTCTGTCTTTTCCCGTGTGCTTCTGTCTGTTCGGTGTGTTGTTTCTCCTTTTTCGTCTCCCCCACTCAGTTCTGTGTGGGCATCCGACATGTGATATAGCCTTTCCACTTCCTTTTCTTCCTCGTCTTCGCCTGATCCTCGTGATGAGCTTCTCCTTTCTGTTTGTACCCTCCAGTCATTCCTCCACCGGCCGTTGCGATAGTTGTTTGTCACGTGGTCTGCGTTTTCTATTTCGACGTTCTACTCTCTTTCCATTTCTGGCTCCGATAAGTTGAACGGCAGTGGCCTCCTGTGTTGTGCGTTGGGCTTTTGGTCTGCCATTCTTGCCTTCTTGCCTTTATATGCTCTTTCCTCTGTTTGTTCTGTCGCTTCTTTGTGTGTTCTCTGATTCCTTTTGTTTTCTTTCCTTTTATGTTCTTCCTTTCCTTCACTTTTGCCTTTTGTCTTCTTTTCTCTTTTGTGATCCTTTTTGTCCCTTTTATTTCTTCTTTTTATTCCTTCATTTGACTTTATTTAGCCTCTTCTGGGCTTTCTTAGTCCTTTTTCCTTTTTTGTGTGCTTTATTCTGTTCTTTTTCCTTGTATTGTGCTTGTTCCCTTTTATCTCTTTTCTTTATTCCTTTGTTTGACTGTTTTTAGCCTCTTCTGGGTTTTCTTAGTCCTTTTTCCTTTTATTCACTTCTTTTTCCTTGTATACACTTGTATTATTTCTTTGTCTCTTTATTTTATTTCTTTGTCTTTTCCTTCCTTATTCTTTTTACTGTCTCTTTTCTTTATTTCTCTTTTTTTTTCTTCTTTCTAATATTTGCGCCTTTTCTGGCACTTATTTCTTTTTAGTTTGTGTCTTTCTGTGACACCACGTGTCCATTGTGCTGTTTCCGTTACTTTCTGATACTTTTTCACTTTGTTTGCTGTCTTATCTTGTTTCTTTTTACTTTCTTTGCATTCTTGCCTTTTTGTTTCTCTTTTGGTGCCCTTTATTCTTGTATGTGCTTTGTTTCATCCTTTTTGTGTTGCTTTGCCAGTGCTTTTCACTTTTTACCTTTATTTCCCTTATTTCGTCGATCTTTGCGCTGTGCCTGACTCTTTAAAATGGCCGCCGACGTTTCCTTTGATTAGATTGGCTCCTGCGCCTGTTCTTAAAATGGCCGCCGGTGCTCTCACGGGACTTCGCGTCCAATCAACGCGATGCCTGACTCCAAAATGGCCACCGCTCTCATTCGCTGTTCCTATTGGCTCTCGCGCCTGACCAGAAAATGGCCGCCGAGACTCTCGCGAGAGCTCGCGCTGCTTCCTTTAGTCTTTCAGCTTTCGCGCTTTTGTTTGTGCTCTTACCGGGAAGGTCGCTTTTCTTCGTGGTTCTTTGTGCAGCGATCGGGGTGGGCTCCCACGTCGCTGCTGGCCTCCTGATGATGCCGCACCTCCAGGGTGGGCTCCTGGTTTAAAATCACAATTTCTCCGCGCTGGACACCGCATCCCACCTTCGTCGCCAGTTGTCGTGTTCTCTGCAGTGGGCGTCAGGCAGCACAGACTCTGGACACAGGTTGGTTACACAACGTTTCCTTTATTACACTTTCATGGAACTGGTTACATGCACGTCCTGTCCTGGTGCCCGTCCTGGATTAATTTGCTGTCCTTCCTGTCCCTAACCGGATGTGGTGTCCGGTGACCTGGTCACCTCCCTCATGACCCACAGGGTCCTAGTGTCCTCCTGTTCTATCGTCCTGTCTGTCGGGTCACGACACAAATACCTAAGGAAACTAGAAATTGCACTCCAAGTCAACCACACAACTCGCCAAGCAACTCAAGGGGCAAACCACAACCCAAATGCAGGGAAACCCAGACTAGAGAGGCATCTAGACCACTTCACACTTCACACTAACATGTAAACCACCATTCAGTAAAAAAGGTGGGCACTGCCTAATCAACAGTACACCAAGGTCAGTGGTGCTGTGAAGTCAGAAGAGACCACCACTAATCAACACTTGTCAGATGGGTAAATGTACAATCGGTAAGAAAAATGACTGTGTGATTCACTCCAGCCGAGGACCAAGATATAACCCCTCCTGATCATTGTTCCAGGGGCAAGAGCACTCCATGCTCAGTAAAGCTCCGAACTATTATGAATGAGAGGAACGGTCCATAGCCACAACAGCTTGGAAAAAATCCCCCAGATCCAAGGTTACCAACGTACCAGAACTACAAAGTCCACCTTGTAAGCAGGGCCCAGATGAGTACTGAGCTAGAGCCTAGTGCAGAAGAAAACTACAAGGGACCATCTACAGGTGCAGCAACTTGCAATGAGTTACCACAGCTGCTGTCACAAAGAAGACAATGACAGAACCTTAGAGGAGGAGACCAACAACCAAAAAACAAGATCCTATGGAAACAAACATGGTGGCAGACCTGCAGCCAGGCATGAGCCAGAGCAGGCGTCTGTAGAGAAGGCACTATAAATGGGACATCAGCTTGAAGTTGAGCCTCAGACACAAAGGAAATGTAAATCCAAAAGGATGAAAATAGGTTAGAATGAGGAGACAGCTATGGTTAAAATCGAGGCAGTTAGGGCCAGAGGGGCAGTCCACAAACAGCTCATACAGTCACCATAATGCACATGTGCCAATGCAATTGAATAGCCACATGAAACACCAAAACATGTGGAAATAACTGCAGAGCAGAACCCAAACTGAAGTACAGGCCATGAACTGAACCACATGCCTCTAAAGGCAAATAGGGAATGGGAAAACAGTGAGATGACCCAGAGGGACTCAGATGGCGGAAGAATGCAACCAAACCCCCAACAATGTCCTTTTGAGTTCAACGCATTTGGATGACTGTGACAGTATCTGGGTGGGATCAGTTAAGGCATGTATTCTGGGAAACAGTGTAAATAAACAGGGTTATCTCTGAAGGACTATTTAACTGCAACATACACTATGAACTTGTATGGCTGAACAACACTTTTGCATGCATGCATCTATTACACCCCCGAAGAAAATAGTGGGTCTACCACCTATTTTTCAATGATAATGTTATAATAGCTGTACACATTTTATTCAGTGCCCATGAATAAGTGTTTATATCAAGTTGTGTAACCTTGAGGAATCTATGTTTATTTGGCAACTATTTTAGTTTGACTTAGTTCCTAATTCTGTGGAGCTTGTTTCCTCACAGGAAATAGGAATGCTAAATGCATACTCATCAAGTTTAATTTTAGTTTATATAAACCTCTTTCCTGATAGGCAGATATGGTAATAAATCATGATCAAGGTACGAGGAAACCTGCTTAACCTGATCTCATCTCACAATATCTTGGATAGGAGTGGAAGGACACACTCAAAGGGCAATGATGGAGGTTAGGATAAACGTAACCCTTAATTGGCCATTAATAATGAAACAGACCACAAAAATGAGAGCCACAACAGCCACAACCTGTAACAAGGGCCTCATGCTCTTTCAATGCATATCATCTTGGTAGGACCAGAGCTACACCTGACAGGAGCACTCCAGGGCATCAAGTCAAGGAACATCCTTGACAATTGAAAAGAAAGAAGTGTTAAAATGTGCTCAATCTGGAATGGATCACCACAAGCACAGCTGATTGCCTTCAAGCTAATGAAAACCACCATGAAAGACACCATGTAGACTCCAACAAAAGGATCACAAAATAGAAGAAACCAAAGCTACGATGTAAGCCAGTACCGTAAGAAGTATGCTCCAAAGCCAACAACTTCCCCACGTTGTCTGCCGAGCCAGCCATCACGAGACTTTGGTGGACTGGTTCCGTTTAAATCGCAGGAGCTGGCAGAAACCCACAATGGCCAATCCGCATGCTTGGTGAAAAACCGTCAGCCATAAAAAAATAGCCAGCGAGAACCCCTATTTGACAAGAAGCTATGCCCTCACACCATGAGAACACGGAGCAACTGTCCATCCAAGAATAGATTGAAGAAACTGCCACTCAAACTAGAAGAACCCACACGCCATTTCCACGGGCAGTAGGTATGTCACAACTGAGGACTTGGCAATGAAGGAAAGATTACTGGGGCCAAATAGCACAGGCAGGGAACTGCTAATGATCATATCTTAATGACATGAGAGGAAAAGTTCTTCAGGGCACAGGAATGACAGACCCTATCAGGAGATGAGAATCAATTAGAAGAAGACTTTGAAACCAAGGTTGCCTAACAAAAATGACTGAAAATTGTCAAAAAACTTTCAAAGGATGGCAACCAAGAGATTAGCTAAGAAACAACTGCCAGAAGCCCCAAACAACCACAAGACATGACAAGAAGTAAGAAGCCTGAGAAAATTTAACAAAACCTCTGATGGACAGGGCTCTCCACAGAGTATTCAAATAGCACACAAGAGACAAGACCAGAAATTACCACCAGGGCCAAAGTGACAAAATAAATGAGAGGCATCAGGGCCAGAAATGTCTAGGCACTGGGCTGACTTATTCTTGCATATTAACTTTCAGAATGCCAAATGTGTAACTGATACCACTATGAGTGATTGTTGAGTGATCAGCAATGTAGGGATCAGAAACTTGTTCCTCATTCATTGAAAGCACCCACAGCTGGCACTCACCAAGGAGAGAAAACAAATTTCATACCCAATGTCACTTGCCAGCAGACAGCATCAGTTTATGGATCCAATCTGCAACAGGGATTCCTCACCGCAGTAGGAAACCAAGCCACAACAACCCAAACTGAAGCCCATTACCAGCATCATTCCTGAAAGAAGAAAAAAGAAAAAACAATCAGTCACATCAGTGCATCTGTCAAAAGATAGAGACAAAAATAGTAGGAGTGGTGGGTAGGCTATAGGTAGCGTAGAGAGAGAGGTCTCCAGCCTGAGGAGCCAGGCTTTCATCTAGGGGAAGTGAGTGGTCTGTCAGGTGCTCACACCTCATGTCAGAATTGGGGTGAGGAAAATAAAGAGGTAAGAAGAAGTGCTAAATACCCTTGGGGCAAGCAAGCGATTTAAAGCATAGAATGATCAAAATACTAAAGAGTAAACGTATATTCTTGAATGCCTTTCTTAAAGGCAGTGAGTTTTCAGTTAGGTAAAATTGCTCTGACTGCATTTCACAATGTGTTAACTATGGATGGTAACTCAAGTCCCCTGCTCTCACAAGATATTCTTGGGGAGGGGCTGTAAGAGTGAACTGTTAAGTTAAGCTTATCAATCAAATGCTGTTTTGTAGCTATATTGGAGCAGGCTCATATATTTTTTCAAAGGCATTTGTGAACAATTGAAAAATGTGGATTACCTTGATTGAAAAAATGCATAGATCTTAGAGAGTGGATACATAAGGCGATACTGTGGCACATTCACTATAGCAATGGCTACTGAATTACCTACAACCTGCAATTTAGAAAGATTGTTTTTTTAATCTGTATCAGGTTTGAGTGAATTACAATATACTAGTTGTGTGCATATGATACTACTGGGCAGTGCTGAGCATTCCGCTAGATCCAGGAGTGTATGTATTCTCCGTAACAACTGAAGGTGATGGTGGAAGCCACTATTGCATAAGGTTGGTTGTCAATTTACATTCTGAAGTTCTACCGAACACCAAGAACTTTTCCTTTCTCTCTACCAGATATCTTAGAGTCATCAGCTATAAAGAGTTGTTATTAGTATTTTACCTGTTTAGCATTTCATACAGACTGCCCATAGCTCTCTGTTTCCAGACGCTAATATGTTCAATACATTACAGGACCCAGCATATGTAGAAGGATATATTTCACTTGACTTTTTACTATTTCAGCAGTGGTAGGGCTTGGTAAGTTTTGGATTCACAATTTGACATGCATTGCATTTTAGTGCCTTATGTGTCTATTTTTGATAATGGGTTATATACAACAGGGGCAACCCTATTACCTGAACCAGGGGCAAAGTTACACTGGAACCCAAACAAAGGGTTCAAGTATAACACTCAAATAATTAAACCACCCAAAAAGGAGACATATTAAAAAAAGGGGAAGAGAGAGAAGAAAAGACAGCCCAATATTATTTGGGCACAGGACACCCATTTATACAATATTTCACTGAAGAAGAACATTTTTGTTTATTATTATTAATAAATCAAATCAAATCAAAAGGGTTTTATTTGCATAATTAGTTAAAATTGTTACAAAATTCTCATGATAAAATTACAGTGCAAAATTTGTTAAAAATGCTGAAGTTATTGTCTCTCGGCCTCCATTTTTATTGGAGAAAATGTGTATAAAATCCGAGGATTGGAGTGTCCCTGCTGGCCCGCCACCTGGGTAGCCCTCCTGTTCAGTTTGTTCTAGACATTTTCTTGCTTTTTCAGGAATTTGACTCCGCGGCATGCCAAGATTATGGAGGAACCTCCGAGCCAGCTTGTGACTGCATGTCTGCAAGAACGAATGTTTAGCGGGTTGAGGATGGGTTTCAATAAGAGTCGTCTCTGGTTTATCAGGGCCGGACATATACAGAAAAGGTGGACAAGGGTTTCTGTTTTATACCCACAGAGGCAACATTGTTTCGTCTGGTGGGACAGTTTCCAGGATGGTAGTAGATCTTTTGAGACATGCATCCCCATCCGATAGGCTATGAAAGCCTTTTTGAGATAACCGCTAAAGTGGGATACTAGATATGCCAGTGGTTTTAGAGTTGTAAAGGAGTTCATGATGGTCCAGCCGTGCCGACGTTTTGCCAGTGTCTCTTTATCCTCCAGAAAGGATTTTCTTTTTGCTACCACGTTGGCTAGTTTGCTTAGCGTTGCCTTATCTGTCCCTGGTTTCCATGCTGATTCCAGCTCCAATTTTTCCACACAGAATTTCAAACACTGTCCCCAGATGTTCGGGGTTTTGGTAACCCCCGTTTTATAATTTCCTCCCAACTTAGCCAGTCCAGTGTGTCTGGGTCTGCAGATCGAAGTTTATAACAGAGTTTCACGAAGCCGCTCAAGCTCCGGAACTTCTGCTTTTGCAGGCCGAATTCAAGCCTGACTTGTGAGGCTGAGGCAGATTTTGGCAGATTGAAGACCGCTTTGTAAATTTTAGTCTGTAAATCGTTTAAAAGATCGGCCTCCTTGCCACACCATGTAACTAGACCATAAGATAGGGTGGGCATTATCTCCGCTGCCATTACTTTTAATAGATGGTTATAGTTGGGGCAGTCCATTTTTCCCTTAAGGGAACGGTATGCAAAAATTAAAGATTTTGCCTTTGCTTTTAATGCTGTTTTATGGCCTTTATGATTTACTCCTTTTATGATTGTTATTCCCAAATACTTATAATACTCTTGTTCTTGCACTGTTGTCCCTTGGGCCATCCATTTGTACTTTAAATGATGCGGGTCAACTAGACAGACCACTTTGGTTTTTTCTTTGTTTAGGTCCAGGCTTTCCCATTCTAAGTACGATGTTAATTTATTGATAGCTCTTTGTAAGCCGATTAAGGTTTTACTCAACAGTACAATGTCGTCGGCATATTGTAGGTAGTGTATTGGGTTATTTACCAGATGTGGTGGTTGACTGTCTGCTGATTCGATCGCGCTTGTGAGGTCGGAAAGGAAAAGATTAAAGATGGTGGGGGCTAATACGCAGCCTTGTTTTAGGCCTTGGTGCGTTTGGATGCTCCTGGTAGTACTGCCTCCATTTCCCAGTTTCACTTTTGCCCGGGTGTGGTAATGTAGGGCTTTGATAGCTATTAGAAGTTGGTGCGACAACCCCCAGGTCTCCAATTTTCTCCATAGGCGCTCTCTATTCACCCGATCCAAGGAAGACTTGATGTCTATGAAGCAGGCATACAGGCGGGTGCCCTTTGCTACCGCTTGGTCTGTTAGGATAGCCAGGCAAGTTAGGTTAGTTATTGTTCCCATTCCTTGCCTGAATTCTGTTTGAAATGTTGGCATAATCTTTGTTTCTGTTATCCAGGCTTGTAGTTCTAGTAGGATGCAGGAGGCATAGAGTTTGGCCTCTACGTCTATTAACGATATCAGTCTGAAATTTGTGGGATTGCGGTGATTAATAAAGTTAGAGAAACATTTGTAAGACAATAATGGTGCTCATAGGTTTACACAAACAGTACAAAAAATACAGTGTATAATCAAACAAAGTGGCTAAGGAACAATATACAAGGGCGGGATTCAGAAAAAAACAGAAACAATACACTGTAAAATAATGTGTCCTCTTCATTTAGGGCCACATTAAAGTTTCAACGGTGTTTTGACCAAAAATGAACTTAGAAGGTCATCATCAGGACAAGACAATAAACTTAGGACCGTCCAAGCAATTTTCAATAAAACATCCACAAACGAAAATATGTACATGGGTATCAGGAATATTTAAAGTAGCAACTGTCACTATTTAGAAAATATAGTTAAAAAAAGTTTAGAATAAATGTGCAAAGAAAAAGATCCTAAGAAAAATGAGGTATAAGCCAAAAGCGAAAGACCCACAACAGGTACAAAAACATTCAGACAATACATTTCCAAACAGAAAACTAATTGAGTGAAACCTACTAAATCATTTATCAAGGAACTAATACGATGAAAAATCACATGAAGAGCCAAAACTCCATAATGATACAAATTGAACCGCTCCGTATTAAAACTGCAAAGTGAAAAAGATGAAAGAAAGATAAAGGAATTGACAACCCAAAGCACAATATAATGGGCTGTCTCAACTAAATATATGCAGCCTCATTGAATTATGACAATTTACAGGGCCAAATATGATATCCCATCTGGATAGTAGAGGGTATGAATACGACAACCTCGTAGGAAGGATGTTCACACTGCAATAATCATAACGAAGTATGCCATAACGATAAAGTGCACAATTATTGCATGGAAAATAAGTAATGACGAGAACCAGCCCCTCCTGAATTTTATATGGGAAGAGATACAACTTAATGCAATCATTTACAGATAGCAACCAAAGGAACAGAAAATAGTTGTCTCAACTAAATACGTGCAGCCTCATTGAATTATGACAATTTACAGGGCCAAATATGATAAAGTAGTTCAGAGGACTTCAAAAGTAATTGAAGGATAAAATGATCTGTTCTCTACAGGTCCAAAACTGCAAAGTAAATAAAATAAAAATAAAGAACTGCATAATAACCAGTAGTGATATCATGAAGTGGACAATCAAAACATACTATACCTACTTGTAGATGTAATGAGTGAAGAATTAAACAACTGGGCTGGTATAGGAGATCACAGGTGATGGGCTCACCTAATCTGAAAATGTACCAAGACCAAAGTCAGAAGGTGGACGGACTATCAAGGGGTTTATCCTTTAGTGTATGTGTACTTAAAAGGATGTACTAAGTATACAAAAGCCACTCAGGCACTAAACTCAGCATAAATAAAATATAAATGCGGATTCAGGAACGCAGGGGCCTCATAATGTAGGATGTTCACGCTGTGATATTTATGAAAAAAATTATTTTTATATTAATGCTAATGAAATGTACAAAAAGGTACCGAGTATACAGAAAACACTCCGGCATTAGACTTATCTGGATAGTAGAGGGTATGAATACGACAACCTCGTAGGAAGGATGTTCACACTGCAATAATCATAACGAAGTATGCCATAACGATAAAGTTCACAATTATTGCATGGAAAATAAGTAATGACAAGAACCAGCCCCTCCTGAATTTTATATGGGAAGAGATACAACTTAATGCAATCATTTACAGATAGCAACCAAAGGAAACAGAAAATAGTTAGCAAAGAAAAACTAAAGCAAGATAAACCAGAATAGTACTTATGCCCCTCTTGGTTTCACCCAGTCCCACCAGCATAACGATCAAGAACTCGTCAGAAAAACAGATGGAGAATAGTGAAGCCAAACCGACGCTTAGCACTTATAGTCCCTAGCCAATAGGGATAGAAAGTGGACTAGGATTTTAGCCTATAGGCATAGAAAGCGGAGTAGCATGGTGGCCAAAGCACAGAAATATGTCAGCCATTTTAAAGCGGCATAGAAAGTAGACTAGGATTTTCCTCTAGGCATAGAAAGCAGGCTAGCAATCTCATGGTGGCCAGAGGATGAAAATACGTCAGCCATTTTAAAGCAGGCAATCTAAACTAACCTTGTAGGAATATCTAAAGACCATATCAACCAAGCACTTAAGAAAGAAAAAGATCAAAAGTAGAATTTATAGACCAAGACAGATTGTAAGAAAGACCTAAATAAAAAGAATAATAATAATAAACAGTGCACCCATAGAAATAGATGTGTAACCAGAGAGCAAAAGAAATACAGAATACATCAATCTCTGTAGATAATTATGGATTCAGAAATGCTCTAAATTAATTGTTAGTTCATGAAGAGCAAATCATTACCATTATATGTCAATTCAATTCAAATAACTTTATTCAGTTATTATACATATAAAATAACCATAAAAGCACAGTTGACTTATCACAATCAAAATTCATATTTAAGAAATACCCGTAAAGTTACACATGATAAAAACATGTATAATAAAATTCATATTATAATTGATTTCCGAAATCTAAAAACAGTCTTTAGAAAGGCAGTGACAGAGGCAACAGTTAGTATAGTATCCAGTTTCTTAATTGCCAAGAATGCAGGGCAGCATCGTCTTATTTCCATACTTTTTAGTAGCGGGGCAAACCATTTTTTCCTCAGTACCATCTAAAATGAACAGAAAAACAGAACATGCATGGAAGATTGAGCCAACAGATCATCACAAGGACACTCTGAGAGTGATCGTGACCAGTCATTCACCTCAGGAAAACTTAAGGATCTATGCAGGATGTTAAGTCTGAGGCGTGTCAGTAGAAACCTCTCAAAATCCTTTATAGGTAGCAAGATGTATAGTTGAATGTTACCAGTAACCAGGGTGAGGTGAGGTGCTACCACTGTGGGTTTGGTCATTTCGTTAATTATTCTTAGGTCACTCAAGTGTGTCATGCAAAGGTTTTTAAGTGATTTTCTAGAAACCTGTAACATTAATAGGGGATCGTTAAAATATTCCAAGTGGCCTATTTGTGACAAAAACATTTTGACATAGCGTAGCCATCTAATTTTGTTGACATTGTCGATACTCATTATGGGCCAGATGTAGGAGCCAAAATACCGGTCGGTAACGGCCGATTTCGGCCGTTACCGACCGGTATTTATGATTCGGCATGTAGGGGCCATTATTTTACAGAATCGGTAAATTTACCGATTCGGTAAATTTACCGATTCTGTAAAATACTGAATCGGTATTTTTACCGATTCGGTAAATCCAAATGTAGGTAGCACTTTACAGAGTGCCACAGGCCCTTAAGAGTCGGTATTTTACCACCCAATCCTATTGGGTGGTAAAATACCGAATTCAGGTGTGCATGCACATCTGTGCATGCACACCTGTGCCATGTGACACACAGACATGCCCTTAGGGCATGTATGTGTGCCACTGGCACACATGCCTGTACTTGGGGTGCTAGAGGGTGTCAAAGTGACACCCCCTGCACCCTTGAAGGATTCGGTATTTACCGATTCGGTAAATACCGAATCGGTATTTCCCATTGATTCCTATGGGCTTCACAGCCCATAGGAATCAATGGGAAATACCGATTCGGTATTTACAGAATCGGTAAATACCGAATGTTACAGATTCGGTAATTCACATAAAAAAATTACCTACATTTCCCACCTTCAAATTTACCGAATCATAAATACCGAATCGGTAAAATTCGGTATTTATGAATCGGTAAATTGAAGTTACCTACATCTGGCCCTACATCTTTTAAAATAAAACGATTAAAAACAGTCTCTTCAGTGGTCCAAACTCTGTGCCATAATAAGACTGGTTGAATCTTAACTATATCATCCAAGTACGGAACACCAAGTTTTGTGTGGCAAATTAGGGTGGAAACACTGTCCGGGACTGCCAACAGGTACCGAAGAAAGATATTTTCTGCCACCTGCAAAGTAGAAACATTGGCGTAGCCTCAAATGGCTGCCCCATAAGTAGAAATTGCTACGCATGTAGCTCTGTAAATGCACAGTAATTCTCCTGGTGAGTGCCTACCCATCTTTCTGCTAAAGTTTGTCAGGGCCATTAAAGACTTACATAAAAGGAACCTTCTAGTTTTTATTGCATTGCTCCAGGAGCCAGACTGATCAAACAATATCCCTAAATAGGAAAATGTGGGAGTAAAATCTAAAACTTTTGAATCAATACAAATTGACTTTTTCTTTTTATTTGCCCCAAGACCGCAGTTCATTGAAAAAGTTTTAGAGCAGTTAATTGTAAGGCCCAGATTTGTCATGAATTGTGAAAAGGACGCTACCACCCTTTGCATAGCAATGGGTGTCCGGGCCATCAAGACCGCGTCATCTGGATATAGGAGTGCAGGGACAGGTCGTACCGCTGCCATACGCAGATCGCTGCACTCCCTAAGTAGAGTATTCTCAAGATCATTAATATATAGGGTGAACAGGAATGGGGCAAGGATGCAGCCTTGCCGCACCCCTCTCGAAATCTGGAACCCCCTAGTTTAGTCCCCGTCCTTTCCAAATCGGACCTTTGCCCTTGCCCCTGAATATAATTGCCTCAAAAAGGTGGTTATCTGACTGTCTACCCCCAGCCTTTCCAGAATTGCCCATAATTTTACATGTATGACGCAATCAAACGCTGACGTTAGGTCAACAAAAGTTAAGAACAGCTTCCCTCCCTTTGCTTTCGTGTATTTGTCTAAAGTAATATGAAGATTTAGGCTCTGGTCAACAGTGCCAAGGCCTTTTCGAAAGCCATATTAGAGATCGCTGATGACTGATTGCTCGTCTGCCCAAAGTTGTAGTCTGTCTAAGACCACACGCCCAATTATCTTAACAGTGGAATCTAGGAGTGAAATTGGGCGGTAGCAAACTGGGCTTGCTCTATCACCCTTTTTAAATATGGGAACTATAATGGATTCATACCACGTCTTTAATAGGCCTATAGAGCAACATGCATTAAATAATTGGGTGAGTAATGGTCCGCATAGAGCTACATTGTTTTTAAACAAGTCAACCGGAACTCCGTCTGGGACCGCGATCTTACCACCCATACTAACTTTAATAGCTAGTTTAACTTCTTCCAAAGTGAAGCCCATCTACAGTTGCTGGGAGAGGGGATAGAGCTCTTGATCGAATTCTGGCCCTTCTTTTACCTGGTCAGACAGAGGCTGGTCACTATAGAGTTTGGCATAATGTAATATCCACTCTTCCTCCGTAATAGCAATCTCTATAGTTGACTTGGGGATATCATTAAAGAAGGGGGCATTAACAGCCTCCAGAAAGCAACAGTATCTCGATTCATGGACCCCTCATGCAGAGTATTCCATGCTTCTCTCTTCATTTCAACCTTCCTTATTTTTAGCGCCTTCTTATAATTCCTTCTAGCTTCCCTTATTAAGTCCTGATCCTTGCTTGAAGCGTTTAAAGCATGCTTAAGCCTTGAATGAGCCTTGGTGCAAGCAGCATCAAACCACCCCTTGTTAGTAGCACCTCGTCTTTTGGCATCTACCCAAAGACTTTTCTTAATTTGGGCTGAAATAGCTGTAAAATTCTCTACTATCACCATGTCAGTAGAGTTTTCATCAAAACAGGCACTGAAGCTAGAATCACATTTCATCAATAAATTATGAAGAAAATCCTCAGGGATCACTTTCCTCCACTTCAGGGCATAACCATTTTGTCTGCTTAAGCCTATACTATTTAAGCACGACTCAGGTCTACTGGACCTGTTTGGCTCCTGGTTAAATACCACAATATCGACACTTAATGGGAAATGGTCACTTAAGGCAATGTCATGTGTGGTAAAGTTCCTGACATGTGCGTAGTGACTACAGGATATCAAAAAGTAATCTATAATTGAGAAAACACCTCTACCATTAAATGTAGGACAGAAGGGCACCTCGGGCTGACACAAACTGTTAGCATACCCCATATCACAGGAAAACCTAACATCGTTCATAAAGTCCCCACAGACTGTATGTGCAAACTGCGGAATACTGGTATCATTACCTAGCATTAACCCACACGTCCCCGTATCCCCCCTATGGCATAGAGAGCAGTTGAAATCCCCACCCCAAATAACAAAACATCTCTAGTCCTCTGTCCGAGTAGACTTTTTATATTTCTGCTCAGACTTCCCATCATGTCTTCCATCCTCTCAGAGTGAGATTTATTATAGAAATTCACAATAATCACACATAGCGCCTTGTCCATGCGAATCCTAACGATATGATAATAACTGTTGCTATGGACTATCTCAACCTTTTCCATTTTTAGGTAATTTGAGATATAAGTACATAGGCCCCTTTTGCTCTACCATGTTTGGAGCTAATAGCCGGAGTATGTAGAGTTTTATAACCACACAAGTGAATAGGTTCTTCAGCCCAGGTTTCCTGTAGGCTTAAAATCTCCAATTTATTTATGAAATCTGCCCACACTTTGTTATTCACCTTTGATTTTAGACCAGCCACGTTCCAAAACATGATTTGACATTTAATATCCTTAGGATTACCATCTACCTGGCAACCACTATCCGTGGCATTAGTTGGAGAAATTTCATCAAGGGGCATACAATTAGGCGCTAGCTCATTCTGTTTCTCTTCACGAGGTTCACAAGTTTATTTACGGTCTCTTTTAAGCGGTGTATATTGCTAGAACAGCCTAAGCTATCTGAAAAAGTTGGTTCCTGCTGTACAGCAGTTGTTAAGTTGGAGGTAACAACATTAATAGGAACTCCCAAACTCAGTCAATCTACTTCCTCGAGCCCATGAAGTCTATCAAAGCGACTATAAGTAGGGATGCTAATCTGATTTCTAAATAACATCCTTGGATCTTCCCAGTTTGACTTTGGATGGGCCCAGTATGCGGGGCGATAGAAATATCGCAGAGGAACAACACTAATCTGTGTGTTACCTGTAGGATTGTTCCCCACTTTATTCAAGATCGACTTCACAAGGTTGGGTGATTTAAAGGTAAATACAACACAATCCCCTTCAAAAAATGTGGGTCCTTTTTCTAGCCAACTCACCCTCCTTACCATCTTGAATTCGTCAAATAATATGCCGGTTAGTTCTGTTCTATAGCTTAGCCAGTGTAAGGACTTATTCCTAAGATTTACCCATGTTTCATCCCCCACCTCAGTCAGTACATACTACATACGGAGTAGCTGCTGGCGGTAGATCTAAGCGAGTAGTATGTTGGGTCACAGGAGTCTGATGTGCTGTACTCGGGTTTACTAGCGGGAGAGTTGTAGCTATCCTCGGCAACATTTTGTGAGTCAGGGGGTTGGCGACTAACATATTTTGACCTACTGGTAAGGGTTCTGTTAAAGAAGCTTTATTACAGGATATAGCAGGTCCCATTTGGCTGATATGGGAGCTAGGGGCTATTTGGTCATTTCTGGCAATATGATTAGTCAGACTAGCTCTATCATCTGGTGCAGACTGGACAGCTTAGCGAAGCGGAAAACGTCCCAGATTGTATGCACAGGTGTGCGTATGTGCTACCAAAAGTATCTAATTAAGTCTGAGAATTAAATTAATATTGTGAGGTAAAAAAAAGTAGATTCGTCAGCAAACACTGATTGAAAAACCAAAGTTTAAAATACAAATTTTCAATTTATTACACAAATTAAAAAGAGTTTTCATACATTAAAAAACATTCCATCATTGCAATGTATTAAAAACAAAGATCAACATATCATGGTTATACGTTAGAAAACAAAGTCTACGCTGCGTTTCGGTGATTGACAAAGATGTTCACCTTCTTCAGGACAGTTTTCTAAATGGTAAAAAACAATTTATTATTTTTGGTCTTAACATTATGTTTATGTTGCTGACGACAACCTCACTAAAACCTACAAATAATAATATCATATTGTCTTATTTCTATAGTATTCACACCTTCTTGACACAGTAAAAGCCCTATAATTTATTAAAGAAAAGGTAAAGGGTGCCTTCAAGGGAATTTGTTCTAAATATGTGTATACATTTAAACTAATTGGTAGGACAAATTAATGGTCCCAAGGTTTAAACAATCAACAACAATTTCTTTTAGGTCACATAAATTTCATAAAATGCAGATTAATGTCAAACAAACAAATACACAGAAACAAACAGAACTAGACGGGTGTATATGAAAATATTGAGTTTATCATTAGGTAAAAAAGGCAAAAAATCTTTATATACAAATATAGAAACAGGCCTACAGGAATTTAAGTGGTAAATCAATATATAGCACTGAAGGTACTGATAACGCCCTTCCGTTACATCAAATTTATGAATCAAATAACAGTAGGAGAAGGCGATGGTCGACGTTTCGGTCTCTTATTTGTCCATACGTGAGACCATCTTCAGGAATGTGTGGTATATATTTGTACTGCCCTTAATGAGAAGTCGGAATGCCAAAAGATTATCGACGTCTCTGCCTACAGGCACATTCAGTGCAGGTGAAATACCAATCTGAATAGTATCTGAATCAACGCGGTCTGAGTAAGTATCCGCGTAGCCGCTGCAGATCAGATAGCAGACAAGCGGCGTGACGGCGGAGACTGCAGTGTAATCAGTCGTGCAAATGAAGCGCTGTATTGATTTCCTTATGTAAAGGCAATCAGGTTGCAGTCTTAATTCTGGATGAAAATCGTGGCAAGGGGGTGAGTTGGATGCAGATTAGTTGCAGTCTTAGTTAGAATCACTCGGGAAAACGTGGCAGCATGACGGAGGATGACTGGAGTTTATCTGATTGATGCATCATAAAACAAACAGATCAAGTACAAAGTTCGTAAGTAGGATCAGTGTCTGATTCTTAGTAATGTATGTGTATTAGATACAAAAATAAGACGGTTCTATTGGAATTTGCATTAAGTCAAACTGTCTATCTGACTTTTGACTTTGTTTGGCATGATTACAGCTAGAAAATTATCTCAGTACTATTTTATACAGGAGTTGAGAAAACTTTGGTTTTAGGAGAGATATATATCTACAAGACATCATATACCGCCAGATTTAAAATAGCGTTTTTGAATGGATAGTGTCTGCTGTAGTATCCTTAGAATACCGGTAACCCCTTTCCAAGATGGCCACCAAAGCTGCAGATCCCTAGAGTAACGGAGTATATAATAAAAAGATGGATATTCGATATCAAAATTAAGAGCGATGCCTAATTCATAGCAATAAATACGGACCAGACATTAAATCAGCACAGATCAGTATTTACTAATACAATTGTTTACCAACAAGTATTCTTTGGACATTTTCCACTTTTCTGTCCCAAAATGGCCACCACGAATAAGTAAAATTATCGTTGTTTACATTCTGCGGTAAACTGACTTAATTTGAAATATATTGTTTCCACATGTTATTCAGAAATAGAGCTGTTGGTGGGGTCACGGGTGAGAAAAAGCGTAATTTTGAAAATGGTCAAAGTAGTTCTTTTCGAGCGCGGGGTTTGTTGACCTTTGACCCGAATACAGACGTATTTAGAGGATGAGAGCGCACTGCTCCTAGAACAGGCAGAGACGTTGTTGGATGCAGGGAGGCCGGTTTTTAATCCAAAGGTAAGCTGGGCATTTGGAATATTTTTTGGGAGGAGTGAACGAGACGGGGTTTGGGTTTATTTTGGTATCCCCGTCTTCGCCTTACCCTAAGGTCCCATTAGATCTATACAATCGGGCGTGCCTGGGGATTGTTTTGATTTACACTTCAGGACACACGGGCCAGAGTAAGTTTATGTGACTCGTGGTCCCGATTAAATTAGAGTTGTCACAATCTCAGATGGGTTGATGCCACCCTGAGAGCTGCAGATGCCAATAATTATCCTGTTTTTTGTCCCCGGCCCAGTTCGCCAGTGAGACATTTTGGCAATTGTTATGCATGTAGCCAGTATATATAGATCTGAAACATTTGCGATATCTCCCCCTATGACATTCAGGGATATAATATAGGTAATTCCCGGCTAGTATCTAAATATAAAACTAAACAAATAAAAAAAGAATGACAAAGAGATTATCCAGTCCTGACCATTAGACTATGTGATATTCTACATCAACCCTGATTATCCTCACTTTTTTTCAACAACAGGACTGTCAAGTACCTATAACCTGCACAAAATACTACATTACACTTCAGGTTCAGGTAAATTGATTATGTCTACAAATCCTTTCAGTAAATCTGTTTTATAAACACACTCTATGGATAGTCAAACTTAGGGTTTTGTTAATATATTTACAGAGGTTGGGACTATATAAAAAATACCCAATGAGGAGGTGCTTTTAAATCAGGCAAGGGACCAAGCTTTTATATAACTATAGAATCATAAATATTAGGAATCAAATCTGAATGAAGGATAATTGAGTATTTCCCTCATCTTATCCCTACAGCCCTCTTATCATATCATACGGTGGCTCCAACAATGATCTCTAGATTTTGATTGATTTATTTACTCATGGATATGTATAGACGCATTTGCCATTATAAATTTGAATATATTTTCGGCCCACGATCTAACTTACCCCTATATATTGTAGGTATTAGTTGTAAGTGATACCTGCATGAAATCTTGTCTACATTCGGTATAAAGTCAAACTGAACGTAGGCGTAACACAACAACAAATTGAGGTACGATCCTTTACAATTTAGAAAAATCCTTTTTTTGCACAATGGCGTTTTTCTTGAGAGATTTACAATGATTAACCAAGAAAGAGACTTGTGTCTAAACTAATAAATGATAGTCATGAAATGTATTTGTGTAAAATGTAAGAGAATTATGTTTATTGAATTATGTACCACTGTCTTAATGTCTTATTAAATAATAGGGCTTTAACTGTGTCAAGAAGGTGTGAATACTATAGAAATAAGACAATATGATATTATTATATGTAGGTTTTAGTGAGGTTGTCATCAGCAACATAAACATAATGTTAAGACCAAAAATAATAAATAGTTTTTTACTATTTAGAAAACTGTCCTGAAGAAGGTGAACATCTTTGTCAATCACCGAAACGCAGCGTCGACTTTGTTTTCTAACGTATAACCATGATATGTTGATCTTTGTTTTTAATATATTGCAATTATGGAATGTTTTTTAATGTATGAAAAATATTTTTAATTTGTGTAATAAATTGAAAATTTGTACTTTAAACTTTGGTTTTTCAATCAGTGTTTGCTGACGAATCTACTTTTTTTACCTCACAATATTAATTTAATTCTCAGACTTAATTAGTTACTTTTGCTAGCACATACGCACACCTGTGCATACAATCTGGGACGTTTTCCGCTTTGCTAAACTGTACTTACCCTGTCCCTATTTGAGAATAGTAGGGTTCCTCCCTCCTTTGTTAATGCAGATTGGACAGCATCTAGACACTTAGATAGCGATACTTCGGTTACTCCTTCTAGTTATTAAGCTTCCAATACTGTCTCTTATCAGACTGTGTAGGGCCTCCAATTTTACTTTAAGTTTTTCTACCTCCGTCTGCATGCACATATTTGAGCTAATGATAGCTTTCTCCCAATTTTCAGTTTTGTTAACTGGGGCAGCCTTAGTCTTTTTTGTACCCTTTTTCGTTTTTATGGGGCCGACCTCTCTACTACAATTGAAGTTATGCCCCCTCTTCCATTGATATTTGGCCAGTACTATCACAGTTACTCGGATTCCTAGCTCGTTTATTTGGCGGCTGGTCAGGTGCGTCTACTTCGAGTTCGCTATCTGTTAGATGGTCAGGGATATTCACCACGCAACCATTCATGCCTGGTTTACCTCTATTTTCTCCAACCACCACTATGCTGCGTAAAGTGTTCTCGTCTGTACCAGGTTTCAAAGCCTCTCCGACTGTGTTAATCTGCCTTTCTATGGCACCTACAGCACCAGTAAGATAGCTTAATAGGGATTGACGTTACTGCTCACCAGCGTTAACTGTCTTTTTCTTCTGGGCAGACATTGTTTTCCGCTTCTCCATATTAAACAAATAATATAACGCACTCAATTTACAAAAGAAAAAAGTAAGCAATAGCTCACTTAAAATACAAATAAGTAAAATCCAACGTGAGTCAGCGTGACGAGTTATGGGCCCGTTAAATGTACACCCTTAACTGTAGATATCAAGAAGCAAAAATCCAGGGTCCAATGTCCAGAGTCTATGCAAAAGTATACTCAACAGCTAAGGTAGTCCGTTCCATAGAGGTATTTACACGTTAGGTAGAGCACAAAAATCTAAAACACAGTACCTTTGAAGCATAGATTTTAGAGCCGTGGCCCTGCTCAGCCTCAGTCGGTCTCGGACGGGCTCAGACGGGCCCGCCCTTGGTCCAGGCCGCGTCTGTTCTCCGTCCTGCGTGCGTCCCGCGTCGCGGTGGGAGAGGCTGCGCTATGAGCGCATTGGCCCCACTTCCCCCTCACTCGTGGCAGGTGTGTGGCGCAGTGGGGCACTCTGGAGATTGAAGTCCCAGAGTGTGAAGTTGGCGATGTGGTTGGCGCAGCAGGCGCAACAATGGCCGAGTAGCCCCTGGGACTCCCATCCCACCAGGGGCCGTCCGGGACACAGCAGCAACAAGGGGCAGTCCGGGAGACAGCAGCAACGAGAGAGCGCTACGGGACTCAGAAACATGCAAGAAAGTACCCGCGCCGCGGGGGGAGAGACTGCACTATGAGCGCGTTGGTCCCGCCTCCCCCTCACTCGTGGCAGGTGTGTGGCATAGTGGTGCACTCTGGGGATTGAAGTCCGAGAGTGTGAAGATGGCGATGGCGTTGGTGCGGCAGGTGCAACAATGGTCGAGTAACCCCTGGGGCCCCCGTCCCACCAGGGGCAGTCTGGGACACAGCAGCAACAAGGGGCAGTCCGGGAGACAGCAGCAACGAGAGAGCACCACGAGACTCAGCAACATGCAAGAAAGCATCCGCGCTATGAGCGTGTTGGCCCTGCCTCCCCCTCACTCACGGCAGGTGTGTGGCGTAGTGGTGCACTCTGGGGATTGAGGTCCCAGAGTGTGAAGATAGCGATGGCGTTGGCGCGGCAGGCGCAACAATGGCCAAGTAGCCCCTGGGACCCCGTCCCACCAGGGGCAGTCCGGGACACAGCAGCAACAAGGGTCGGTCCGGGAGACAGCAGCAACGAGAGAGCACCACGGGACTCAGCAACATGCAAGAAAGCACCCCATATATATGTCAACAATTCTTTATAAAACAATCACATCCATAGAGTGCTGATTAGTTTTACAACATATATAAGAACGATCAAATGTGAGCACATAATGGATCCAAAAGGCACTGAACTCATTGTCAGATTGTGAAGAGCAAATCATTTGCATTAGATGTCACAATATATAAGAACAATCAAATGTGAGCACATACGATTTTAACAAAATAGCAATGCTCCATTCAGATGAATTTTCGATTAATTCAAACAATTAACAATTTAACATAATAATTGTGACATACAGAGTTTTGTAATCAGGATCTCAAAGATCACAGTAAGGGCGCCTGAAAATCTTTGCAAACAACAATATCCTATTCCAGTGGATAAGTATACACAATGATAGCAATGATGAACCAGTAAACCCTTGATTAACTTAATGATCATAAATCTCAAAAAGCAAGGAAGAAAGGATCACAAGAGTAATATAAAGTATCACAGTGGACATTTGTGCATTTACATACATTATAGTTCCCATGAAAAGACCACAACAGTCAAAGCCCAACCCAATGGTAGAAAAGAAGAACATATACAAATATAAAGAACTCATCCAGACATTCTGTATTGCACTCCTCAAGGGTATTTAGACAATTGTTAATACCGTTGCATCGAAGAATCCATCAACATTCTGACTTGTTCAATATTTTTGCAATGCACCACCCCTAGATGGTTTCTTTATCATTTCAATCACCTGCCAACGTAGTTCGGAAGGTGAATGGTAGTGTTCAATGAAATGAGAGACAAGGGGCACATGTTAAATTTTGCACCTAATGCAGCTTTTGTGCTGAGACAGACAAACCTTAATTCGTTGAATAGTTTGCCCCACATAAATGAGCTGACAGAGACACCATATGGCATAGACCACATTTTGTGAATTGCAATTAGTGTGGTCATGCAAATCGTAGGATATTGAACCGTATACAAACTGTTTGATGTTACAAGTTGAGTGACACCTAAGGCAGTAGCCACAACAATAGTGGCCTACAATCGTATTAAGACCCGTGTTGTCAAATCAGGTGGATCAATAGTAGGTAAGGCAGCATGAACTAAATAGGCACCTGAATGTATTCCTCTCTTGAAGGAGAATAGTGGTTGCTCCTTAGTGATGTGTAGTTATCAAGGACCCCCTGAATACAATGAATAAAAAATTCCTAGGTCAGGGAAAAACAAATAATCGATAAACAACAACCTAGGCAATCATGATTGGAGTTCAACAATAAACATGAGGATTTCAAAGGAAAGAGAGCTACCAGTGAGTTCAGATTCTGATATTTATTAACATATATGTTTAAAAAAAGAGAAAAGACATACATTTCATATACATAAAAATAATAATAAGTCAATTAATCACTATACATAAAAATGTTTTAAATCAATATAATGCATACTTATAAACTCATTACAAAAATTCATTAAAACAAGGAAAATGGCCTAATAGTTCTCGACGCGCGTTTCGGCGACCAGCGCCTTCTTCTGGAGGAGCCACATATGTTCTATAATAAAATGTTAAAGATACAAAAATGAAAATAATCACATACAGTTCCTAAAAACATTGACACCATATTACGAAAAATCACAGAGTTTAAAGCCGGCAGTTTAATCAAATACCCACGTTTATTATATCTTAATATCTGAATTGGAAACCAAATCATGGTAATCACCTGCTTAAACCCTTTTTATCTATGAGCATGCATTTATTAATAGGACTAAACGCGGCTCATTATAAACTTGGAAACTTTAATTATCATTTGTTTCCCACAGCTTTAAGGCCTGACAAGCTGTCCGCCTTTCAGATACTTCTTACTGAAGTGTGTGAATGTTGTAACACACGTTATAGGTTCAATAGTTTTGGGGGTCCGAGGTGAGAATAAAAAGTCCAGGTGATTATACCAGGCCCTCTTGAAAGATCGATTGACAAGTCTCTTAGGGTAGCCACGATGTTGAGGCTTTTTAGGTATAATGTCTGCCTCACCAAAATAATCCTCCCGGAATTGGCAGTTTCGGTGAATCCGCAGAAACTGCCCATAATGAAGGCCATCCTTCAAACTTTTTAGATGGTGTCTGGTGTATTCCAACAATGTGGTTCGGGCAGTGGGTTTGTTGTAAAGTTTTGTGGATAATTTACCTTCATGGGGGATAATGGTAAGATCAGGAAAGTCCACACATTCATTGCTGGAATGAGACGTGAATTAAAGATCCAAAGAACATGATTTAAGCCAGTCTAAAAAATGTGCAAGGCTTGATGTATTGCTAATCCAAACAAAGAATATGTTGTCAATATAACGGCGCCAATGGTGGCCATTTTCAAAGTAAGGATTATTGGCAGGATCATAAATGAAAGTCCTTTCAAAGTTATTAACATACAATATTGCAAATCAAGAGAACTTTGATGGGGGCATAAAGCCCCCATCGAAGTTACCTTGATTTGCAGGAAAAAGTTCCCATTGAACTCGAAATAGTTCCGAGTGCGGGAGGTGCTCAAAAAATCGATAATGAAACTAGTGGGCACACTTGCAGGACCAGGTCTAGTGTCCTAGGCCCGCCTGATTACCTCAATACTCTCCATTTGAGGAATGTTGGTGTATAAGGATTCGATATCCAACCACACTAATAATTCAGATTCAGTCATGACGTGCATTTGCTCTAGCTGAATAATAATATCACAACTGACTCATACATAACTACGGGTGCTGAGAGCTAAATCTTTGATGAAAACATCTATGTATTTACAGACTGGTTCCAGTACCGACACACAGCCTGAGACTATGGGTCGGCCTGGAGGGTCAGTAAGATAGTGTGCACCTTTGGGAGGGTATACAGGACAGGGTCTATGGAGCTTCCATGTTAAAATAATCAAATTCCTTATTACTCAGGAAACCAGCCAATTTGGCATCAGATGTCACCGTCAGGATGCTTCTTTGGAGTTCAGGGAGAGGATTAGATCATACTGATTTACATTAGAGAGCTGTCTTTGAATTTCATACTTATATTTGTCAATAGGTAAAATCACTATACCACCGCCTTTATCGGTGGACTTTATAATTAACTTCTGATTGGTTTTCAGGGTACGTAACGCTTTTCGCTCCGAAAAAAAAAAATTGTAGAGAATATACTCAAAACCCTTGTCCAAAGACGTAACATCTTTTAAAACCATGGACTCAAAGGCCAGCAATTTAACCAGCATTTTATTTGCTGGAGGATTGAACGTTGTAGGAGGTCTCACTTTTGAGGGGTTTAAACTCTCATTATACTAAGTTATTCCCAAACAAATATTACTAGCGCTATTTCGAAAGAATTGCAAATAATTTAATTTGTGTGTCATTAAGGCAAGTCCTCTCAGTACGCACAAAAGTAAGTCCTTTGCTTAGTAAAGGAATGATGTCAATTGTTGTTTCACCTGTGGTTATATCATTTAATGCGGGGGCCCCACTGATAGAATATCCAGCGGGTTTGTCTTTCTGCCGCCTGGAAATTCCATTTTTGGGGTGGAGGTCTGGTTTTCACACGATCCCTCCCACGGCCGCGCTGGCCTAAAAAACGATTGTTGTCTGATATTGAGGGTCCTTGCCCTGGATTAGAGCCAGTGTCAGACTCCTCAGCAGAACTTGCGGAGGATTCAGGGAATGTAATAGCCGTATTTCCCCTGAAACTACCCAAGTGTGATAGTTAGCAGAGTACTGTTGTTTGGGCTGAGAATAACATTTGTCAAGAAGGTGTGGATGTGCCTTGACTTGATCAAAATTAGCAATATCCTTTTGGATCTTGTTGATTTTTTTTGTTCTTTTTTTGTGCGTTCAAAGTTTTCAAATTCAGCCATGGTTTCATTACTTTTTTTTTTTTTTTTTAGTTTGACAGCTTTATTAAAGAATAAAAATGGTAAACAATAATAGACATCAGCAGAGAGAAAATTCAAAATATCAATTCTGATACAAGTCAGTACTAATGTCTAAACAGGGAAATAAAGCATTTTATGAGATTTTCAGATTCTAAGGGGGGGGAAAGGGAAGGAAAGGGAGAAAAAGGGGATGCTACAACTTAATAATGTCATACAGGAAAAAACGGCACTACAAAAAGAGAGTAATTTACCATACAATACAATACTATGTAAAAAGGTATTATATTATAAAAATTGCAAAAAGGAACATTAAAGAAACTATAGGAGAGAGTAAAAATCCTTCAAGGCGGTTCAAAATTTTCTGAGGTGGTGTGACTAGGCAAATTACGAGTTAAATGATCCAGGTAAGTGGTGAGGGGCAACCAATAAAGGTCTACATTACGGCTTGGTGTGCAAGAAGAAGCAAAGGCAACATCAAGCCTATGGAAATGACATAAAGTGTTCCACCAATGTCGTGTAGAGGTATTTGAAAGGGTTTTCCAATTAGAAGAAATATGTTGGAAAGCAAGTGCTAACATAAGATCAAAAAGACCATGTGAGTGTGAAGGAAGAGCCAGAGAGTCAGAGAGACTACCCAGAAAGAGGAAGTGTGAAAATACGAGAAATATAGGACCAAACTGTTTTCCAAAAGGAAGACACAGCAGGACAGAGAAAAAATAGGTGGAAGAGGTCAGCATCCAAAAAACCACACGTCCAACATTTGGTGTCTGAGGTAGAGGAAAAACGAGAGAGAGAGAGAGAGGGGAAAGATAAAGCCTGTGATAAAGAAAGAATAAAGATTGAGTAAGAGAAGCTGAACGAGAAATCTTTAAGGATCTAGCCCATATAGAGTCCCATAAAGTGATAGGCCAAATGCAATCTAAATCCTTTTCCCAAGAAAGTTCTACTTTAGTCTTGCTGCGTTCGGGATTGGGAGAAGAGTAGCATTTGTAGATTAAATATGCTTTAGAAAGGGTAGAGAATAGTAAGAAGAGAAGAATGTGGAGATGATGAGTCCGAAGAGGGAAGAGAATAGTAACGATCTAGAATAATCTCCATAAGGAGAGTGAATTTACGCATAAATGAACGAGGACAATGAAACAGATCCTGAAATTGTGGAAAGGATCTGGGGGCAACACCATCAAAAATATCATTAACCCAAATTATGTCCCTCGATCTCCAAGAACTCCAATAAATGGGTCTATTATGAAAAAGTATAAGGGAATTATACCAGATAGGGGAGTGTAAAAAGGCTTCCCGGGTATTAGCATGCGCGCGTAGTAGAGGTTTTAAAATAGAGGAAATATGTCTAAACAGAGGAAGAGATGTATAAGGGTTCTTAGAGGAAAAATCCAACACCTCCTTGAACGAAAAAGGAAGCAGCAAGTTCCGCTCGATATCAAGCCAGAGAGGAGAAAAGGGGGAAGGATCGGATAAAAGCCATCGAGAAGCCTGTCGGAGGGAAAATGATTTATGATAAAGACAGAAATCAGGAAAGTTAACTCCTCCATTCGATTTGTGACTGCGAAGGGAAGTAAGAGATATTCTAGCTTTTTTGTTCTTCCAGAGAAATTTGGATATAGAAGAATCGATGCGCTTAAAGTAAAGAGCAGGAATATGAACCGGTAACATAGAAAGAGTATAAATAAGAATAGGAGCAACCATCATCTTGATAGAATCAAGGCGACCCCACCAGGAAAGGAAGAGGGGATTCCAAGAGGAGAATAAATGTTCAATTCGAGATAAAACTGCAGACATATTCAAAGAAATAGAGGAAGAGATAGTTCTAGAGAAAAAAATACCAAGATATTTGATTTTCGTACTATTCCAAGCAAAACCAGTGGAGGAGAACATATGAGGAAGACAGGTATTGGTCAAAGGGAGGATTTCAGTTTTATTGCAGTTAATCTTATAACCGGAAACAGAGGAAAAATCATCAAAAGAGGATAATAAGGGAGGAAGAGATGATTCTGGGTTGGAGACAAATAAGAGAATATCATCTGCGTAAGCAGAGAGATTCAACTGCTCAGAACCAAAGGGAAAGCCGGTAATACAGTCATTATGTCGAATAGAGGTGAGAAACGGTTCGAGAGCCAAAATAAAGAGGAGAGGGGAAAGAGGACACCCCTGGCGAACGCCTCGTTGGAGAGAGAAAGAGGAAGATAGCTGACCATTCACAAGAACTGAAGCTTTGGGGGCAGAGTATAACAAAGAAACAAGAGAAATAAAGAAGGGCCGAACCCATGCCAACGCAATGATGCAAACAAGAAAGACCAGTCCACTCTATCAAAAGCTTTCTCCGCATCAACAGAAATAGCGGCTAAGGGAACCGAGAGAGAGGGGAATTTATTTAAGACATTAAGAAACAGACAAGAGTTATCAGAAGTGAGTCTGCCCTTAATGAAACCACACTGCTCCTTACCAATAAGGTGAGGCAACGGGGGATCTAGGCGTAAAGCAAGTAACTTAGCAAAAAGTTTATAGTCAACATTGACTAAGGATATTGGACGATAGTTTTTGCAGAACTTGGGATCTCGGCCTTCTTTCAGAATTAAACAAATGGTCGCATCTTGAAAAGAGCCTTTAGCTGTGCCAGAGGATAAAAAATGTTGGAAGAGAGGGAGAAGTTTCGGCAACAAGAGATCAGTGAAATGTAGATAAAATTTGACAGGAAAAACATCAGGACCTGGAGTTTTACCTTTAGTGAGGGAAGAGAAAGCCGCAGAAAGTTCATGTAATGAAAGGTCAAGTTCAAGAGCAGAGAAATCTAGATGTGAAGTGGAAGGTTTGGGAAGTTTCTCAAAATAAGAATGAATAGCAGAGGGAGCAGGAGGAGATTCTGGAGTGTAAAGCTGTTGATAAAACAAACTGAATTGATCCAATATGTCCTTAGCCTTATGGAGAAGGACATTCTCAGGAGAATAAATGGAGTCAATAAGAGTGCGTTCTTTGCGATATTTTAAATAATTGGCTAAAAGTTTACCTGATTTGTTGCGACCCCCATAATAGCGAGCGCTACTACGGAGAAGAATAGTAGACGCATTGTCAGTAGAAAGTTTGTTAAAACTTAGTTTGGCTCTAAGAAGATCTGGCGACATACCTTTATCCGAGGAAGTATAAAATTGGTGTTCTAATTGGTTGATTCGAGCAAGGGAGAGCCTCTGCTTTTGAAGAAACAGTTTTTTCCTCTTGGAAACAAAATCAATGATGAACCCCCTTGCGGTAGCCTTAAAAGAATCCCAAAGAATAGAGGGAGAAATAATAGGATCAGAGTTAAGTTGGAAAAAATCATTGGTAAAAGAGCTAAACTTGGGATCGTTAGTAAAAATCACAGGTACATCGTTCTTGCAAACCCACTGGGATTATATCCTTTTTCGGTACTCTGTCATCATCAAAGCATGAAGAGTAGTACAAACATGCTTTTTTCAACATTGCTCCAATTCATCCAGCAATGCTTGGGCCTCACTTACAACAGGTGCACATGAAAACCAGACAGATTGGCATATCAATGCTTATTTAGAATGCTGTCAGCACATACTACTGTAGAGTTCGAGCTAAGCTCTCTTTGCAACCACATTCTGACCTAACACCGCCTTGCTGGATAGTGAGAAAATAATCTGTATGTTATTATCATAGCTGCGAAAAAAGGCATTTGATTTGCAGAACATTTTGTGAAATGACTGTAAGTAAATAATAAACAGTAGAGGAGACTGATACAGACCTGTGATACTGCATATACAGTATCGGGGTGATTGCCACTGTTATTTTACCATTGCCCACCTTGGCTGGTGGTCAGCGGAAAATGACAAAAACATCATTTGGAAGGCACACCTAGGATCTCATTCACTTTTCATAGTAGAATGGGGTGGTTGGTTGAGTCTGTAAAAGTTAAAAAGAGATCCATTAAAATCACTAAGGTGGGGTCCCCTTTCTTGACGGTTTCCCATCAAATTGTGAATCCTGTTTCAGAGCTATCTTAGTGCCTCTACTAGGGAAAAACCCAGCTTGCCAATCGCAGAGTTATTCATACTTCTCAAAATCATTCTGAAGATGGATGGTGGTAGAAGTTTCAAGTATCCTAACCTAAGAAAGGAGTATTGAAAATTGACCCATAATCCTATCGATCAAGAAGAAAAGAGCTATCAGAGGAGATATCCTTATTTTTTATTTCTCTTGGAATTTTTCCATTCTGGAATTAATTGTTTGATTTATAGCATTCCTCAATGGTAGCAGATGGGCGTGGTTCCCCAGCATGAGATAGGATTTAAAAGGTTTAAGTTCTGCCATAGGAGTGGTATTAGTAGTAGAGTCAGTAGTAACCAAAGACTAATGTGACTTAACGGAAAGGAGACACAGCACTATGAAACAATTTGATTTAGTTAAAGTTTATTAGTCAAAGTAGTTCCATTAACATACGAACATATCATGTATACACTGGAAAAAAGGGTGCTGTTGTATTTTCCCAAAATGTCACTGCAAGGACTCCCTTATAAGAACACATATTCTTTAAGAAACATTCTTGGGCTAATTAACAATGTTAAATTATTTGCTTTAAGCATACCATAAGAACCTCTGGGGCATATTTACAAGCCTTTAGCTCCACCGCAGCGCCACGCTTTATGACGTTCACGTGGTATAGCGGCATTCCCCATATTTTCAAAGTTGTGTTAAGCCACTTAACGTGGCTTAATTCTACCTTGTAAATATGCCCTTTCTGCCGCAGTCCTCTGTGCAAAGAATCCAGCAATGGGCATGCAGTGGGCGTTCCACTGCAATACCCATAGCTTTTGAATGTTGCCCCAGATTTACCAAGCTAGAAAAGCACCAAAAACCTAAGGCCAGGAAATACCTGGTCTTAGAATGGTGATACGAGGAGACATTATTACGTTTTCCTCGTTTTTTGCAGCACACATAGTAAGAGAAAATTGCCATTACTGATTGCTTATGTGCAGGAAGGTGTCCCTTCCTTCACATAAATATTCACCATTGCAGCGCAACAACCCTTGCAACATGGCGCAGGGTGCCCGTGTTGGAGCTATTTTTGTGAATACGGTTCAACCCTGTGTTTTAAAAATGTCACCACCCTACGACATTTTTGGGTAAATATGCCTTTCTAGTCCTTAAGAAACATATGTGAGTTGATTAACAATATTATACTATGGAGTTTATGCATACCATACTTAGCATCTTCCTCACCTGTCAGAATTGTTGTTAATATTTTTGTCAGACATTTCCACACATGGCTAATGACTTGGCTGCAACATTCACCTTTTAATATTTCCAGTGTCCTTGCACATCCTAAGCACATCAACCTACCACTATCGACCATCTCTAAAAATGTAGATTGATTTCAGCTGCTGGGACCTTACACTCCTATAGATGGGGAGTGCACAAAAGAAAACAACCAGGTATCACTGGTGATATATAGGTACTAGGTGAGTCGATGTTTCTGCCTTTCTTACACTGCAGTCAAAGGTGACTTCACTGATCTGATGCATCGGCATTGATGAATGTGCTTGAAAAGAACTTCGAACTTCATAATCATCACAACCTTCTGGTGGGTAAGAACATGCCTAGAGGTATATTATTGTACAAGTCCCAAGTGGGAGCCAAAAGCAGCCCTGGCAAAAATATTCTTATTTCTTTCTTTCTTTCTTTCTTTCTTTCTTTCTTTCTTTCTTTCTTTCTTTCTTTCTTTCTTTCTTTCTTTCTTTCTTCCTTTCTTTCTTTCTTTCTCTGTCTCTTGTCTCTCTCTCTCTCTCTCTCTCTCTCGCTCTATATATATATATATAAATATATATATATATATATATATATAATGTTGATTGCTGTTCGATGCTTTTGTGGTTGCTGTAATGCTCCCGAATAAATTCTTAATTATTTATTGCTTATTTGAGTGCCTATCGTTTGAGGTCCTTTTTTGAAATTAAGCAGATACGTAGTTTTTGGACGGTTTTGATTGGCAGTCTATGTCTTGAATTCGATGAAACTAAACAAGTGATGTCAGTATCTTATAGTTCAATTAGTTGAGATGTTTGTTGGTGTCTTTTTCATTTCTTCCTTACACCGAGACTGATGTAGTGAACCTGGCCTTGTTGTGTGCCTCATAATAAGTGGGCTACAAAAATACCTTCTATTTCCTTGCCCCCTCTTTTTTCTATCTTGCCTTCCTCTTTCTTATTTTCATGTCTTTCTCTTTATTTCTAGCCTTACTCTCTTTCTTTTATTCTTTCTTTCTCACCTTTTTTCCCAAAGGCAAGAGGCAGGCAGCCAATGCCAGGCAGAGTGGCTTTTTTATGTCTGTGTTAGCTAAGACCTTTTGATTGTACTAAAATTACATGTGACATAGTTACCTATACAGATTTTCAGTCAGACTTTTCAATTTATCTGTTGTTCTGTTATTCACATTTTTCTTCCACCCACTCTAGCATGCATCAAGGGGAAATATGACAGCACACTTCAGCCACTGGCTGACTATCCTATGAGTTACTGCTTGCTGCCCTTTCCCAAGGTAGTACAAAAGGGAGTGGTGATGGACGGAGCATCTGAACCAATCAAACACTCACACCCAGTCAAAAGATCTGGGTTTAACCCATCACCGTTCTTTAGCCCACTCTGCCACCCCAGTTCAGACATGGCCATATGCAAATCAGTCTGACCCTGTGCCTCATGGGAACAGTCCAGCCCGAACTGCCAAGACATGCCTTCCCTGGACCGGAAACAAGCTTCCTAGGACCGGTTTCTGGCATTTCAGCCGTCTTCAGCCAGGCTTGCTTGAATCTAGTGGCAAAGTGAGCAAGGGACTCACGTCTGAGCATACCCTGCCAACTTATGGCGAACAAAGCGGTACAAAAGGGGGTGGTTATGGACGGAGCATCTGAACTAATCAAACACTCACACCCAGTCAAAAGATCTGGGTTTAATCCATCACCGGTCTTTAGCCCACTCTGCCACCCCAGTTCAGACATTGCCATATGCAAATCAGTCTGACCCTGTGCCTCATGGGAACACTCCAGCCCGAACTGCCAAGCCATGCCTTCCCTGGACCGGAAACAAGCTTCCTAGGACCAGTTTCTGGCATTTCAGCGGTCTTCAGCCAGGCTTGCTTGAATCCAGTGGCAAAGTGAGTAAGGGACTCAAGTCTGAGCCTACCCTGCCACCTTATGGCGAACAAAGCTGTACAAAAGGGGTTGGTGATGGACGGAGCATCTGAACAAATCGAAAACTCACACCCAGTCAAAAGATCTGGGTTTAATCCATCCCCGTTCTTTAGCCCACTCTGCCACCCCAGTTCAGACATGGCCGTATGCAAATCAGTCTGACCCTGTGCCTCATGGGAACAGTCCAGCCCGAACTGCCAAGCCATGCCTTCCCTGGACCAGAAACAAGCTTCCTAGGACCGGTTTCTGGCATTTCAGCCGTCTTCAGCCAGGCTTGCTTGAATCCATTGGCAAAATGAGCAAGGAACTCACATCTGAGCATACCCTGCCAACTTATGGCAAACAAAGCGGTACAAAAGGGGGTGGTGCTGGACGGAGCATCAGAACCAATCAAACACTCACACCCAGTCAAAAGATCTGGGTTTAATCCATCACCCTTCTTTAGCCCACTCTGCCACCCCAGTTCAGGCATGGCATTATGCAAATCAGTCCGACCCTGTGCCTCAGGTGAACAGTCCAGCCCAAACTGCCAAGCCATGCCTTCCCTGGACCCGAAACAAGCTTCCTAGGACCGGTTTCTGGCATTTCAGCCGTCTCCATACAGGCTTGCTTGAATCCAGTGGCAAAGTGAACAAGGGACTCACCTCTGAGCATACCCTGCCAACTTATGGCGAACAAAGCGGTACAAAAGAGGGTGGTGATGGACGGAGCATCTGAACCAATTAAACACTCACACCCAGTCAAAAGATCTGGGTTTAATCCATCACTGGATTTAGGCCCAGATCTCTGTACTGGGGTGAATGTATGACATTGGTCTGCATTCTGTCCATCAACTGTTTTTGCATTTGTCACCTCGAGTGGGACGGGTATGCTCAGAAGTGAGTCCCGTGCTCTCCACACCACTGGAGTCAAGCTATCCTGGCTGATGACGGTTGATAGCCAGAAACCGGTCTCAGGATGCCTGATTCCAGTCTAGGGAAGACATGGCTTGGCAGTTCGGGCTGGACTGTTCCCATGAGGCACAGGGTCCAGGCTGATTTGCATATGGCCATGTCTGAACTGGGGTGGTGTGGAGTACAAAAAAACGATGGATTTATGCCCAGATTTCTGTTCTGGGGTGAATGTATGACATTGTTCTGCATTCTGCCCATCAACTGTTGTTTTTGCATTTGTCACCCCGAGTGGGACGGGTATGCTCAGACGTGAGTCCCGTGCTCTCCACACCACTGGAGTCAAGCTATCCTGGCTGATGCCGGCTGATCGCCAGAAACCAGTCCTAGAATGCTTGATTCCGGTCCAGGGAAGACATGGCTTGGCAGTTCGGGCTGGACTGTTCCCATGAGGCACAGGGTCAAGGCTGATTTGCATATGGCCATGTCTGAACTCAGGTTGTGTGGAGTGCAAACAACCGATGGATTTAGGCCCAGATCTCTGTACTGGGGGAATGTATGACATTGTTCTGCATTCTGTCCATCAACTATTGTTTTTGCATTTGTCACCCCGAGTGGGACGGGTATGCTCAGACGTGAGTCCCGTGCTCTCCACACCACTGGAGTCAAGCTATCCTGGCTGATGACGGCTGATAGCTAGACACCGGTCCTAGGATGCTTGATTCCGGTCCAGGGAAGACATGGCTTGGCAGTTCCGGCTGGACTGTTCCCATGAGGCTCAGGGTCAAGGCTGATTTGCATATGGCCATGTCTGAACTGGCGTGATGTCGAGTGCAAAAATACGATGGATTTAGGCCCAGATCTCTGTACTGGGGTAAATGTATGACATTGTTCTGCATTTTGTCCATCAACTGTTGTTTTTGCATTTGTCACTCCGAGTGGGACGGGTATGCTCAGACGTGAGTCTCGTGCTCTCCACACCACTGGAGTCAAGCTATCCTGGCTGATGATGGCTGATAGCCAGAAACCGGTCCTAGGATGCTTGATTCCGGTCCAGGGAAGACATGGCTTGGCAGTTCGGGCTGGACTGTACCCATGAGGCACAGGGTCAAGGCTGATTTGCATATGGCCATGTCTGAACTAGGGTGGTGTGGAGTGCAAAATAACGATGGATTTGGCCCAGATCTCTGTACTGGGGTCAATGTATGACATTGTTCTGCATTCTGTCCATCAACTGTTGTTTTTGCATTTGTCACCCCGAGTGGAACGGGTATGCTCACACGTCAGTCCCGTGCTCTCCACACCACTGGAGTCAAGCTATCCTGGCTGATGACAGCTGATAGCCAGAAACCGGTCTCAGGATGCCTGATTCCAGTCCAGGGAAGACATGGCTTGGCAGTTCAGACTGTACTGTTCCCATGAGGCACAGGTTCAAGGCTGATTTGCATATGGCCATGTCTGAACTGGGGTGGTGAGGAGTACAAAAAAATGATGGAAATTTGGAATTGCGCAAAAGTGAAATAACAAAATATCAAATAAGTATGCGAGACAGGCAGTTTTCGTCACGAATGAACACGCTGGGTGAACATCTTTGGAAAGATGATGGGCTCAGCGGCTAACAATGAGCGCCTGGCTAAATATTTTTGTTGCAATCATATTTACTCATTTCCTTTTGGAGGCAATGTTTGTGTCGCATCACGCAGTTAAATATCGCTTGGTTTATTTTGTCCTCCTGGAGCTATGCTTTTTTTAAATGTTCCAACTTGATGATTTCATCAGTTTAGTGTTTTCCTGTCTGGTAATCTCTGTACAGATAGCCCTTCATTATTAGAGGTGCAGAGGAATGACACCCATGATGCCATACCCAGAAGCGCAGAGAGTCAGAGACTCTGCGGGATTGTGTTTCAGAGATGTGACATTACAGAGTTGTCATGAGTTTTTGGACTCGTATATGGGAACCACCAGCTATTCCGGCAGAATATTCGTGCTATAGCTGCATCTTTTTCTCATACACGTTTCATCAACTTTTTCCTGGCGAAATGTGCACACGACAGAGAAACAGGATTGCGATTTAAACAAACAACTAGTGATTGCGTTGCAATTGAAAAATCATCCTCGGGCCATATCGGAATTACAGCAGAGCTCGTAATGACCGATCACTTACTAGTAATCATTGTTATTTCGAGTCCTGGCCTTACTCATCACAATCCTTCCCTCCTAAGGTTTTCGTCTCTACAGAAACAATATTTCTCTACTATAGCCCTGAAATAAACAGAAAAACAAATAATTATACAGATTCCTTAAATAAGACCCCAGCTCCTCCCTGGAAGTCATTAGAGAAGGACTCAACCTATTATGCTAACTAAAATACAACAAGTAGACCAGGCTGGTTTTGACTAAACCAGCTTTTCGTAATATGCTTTGGTACATATGTATCAAGCCCTTTTCCCATTTCGCAAACAGGCCGATTCTCAGAATCAGAACGTTTTTGTAAGGAAAAAGGCCTTTTGGGATGTATCATCTCAAAAGTGCATTGCAAATTAGAGAATCGCAAAATTACCACCATCTTCAAGTTGGTGGTAATCTGCGATTTCTTTGAAAAATGCACTTTTGTGCATTTTTCAAAGTGCCATATGGCGCACATACATGCACATAGGGCATGTATGAGCGCCACATGTCCACACATACATATTTCAGGGGTGCAACAGGGTGTCCTTTTGGCACCTTTGCAACCTTGAAATTGCATTCTCAATTTGCGATTCTCTAATTGGTAATCGCAAATTGAGAATGTCTTCCCATTCATTCCTATGGGCCTCCTAGCCCATAGGAATGAACGGGAAGGCATTCCTTATTTGCTTATCTCAATTTGCGATTTGCAAATAATGAATATGTAGGATTCACAAAATATTTAGCGAATCCTACATACATTGCATTTTGCGATTCTCTAATTGCGAGTCTCTCAAAATCGCAAAAGTCTTTTTTGATAGATATGCCCCCTTATCTTTTTCAGACTCCGCAATTAACAAGCCTAGTCTCGGCCTTTAATGGAGCCATAAGAATAAGGTATTTCGTGTTGGGGTTCAATGGTGGTTCGTTTTGTTTTGATGACAAATATTCGATAATGGGTCTGTTTAAGTCACAACATATGTCTCCCTTTTCTAAATAAATTAATTCAAGCGATCAAACCAAGACCTCTGGTAAGGATCTAAACGGGGGCTATAGAGGGACGTAATACATGTATCCCTTCTCTGAATAAGTGGCATCACTTCCAGCCTTGGCCATAACTAATACACTTCTCCTCCATGGGTAGGTAGTCCACAGTCTAATTTAACCTTATTTCTTGCAGGTGCCTGATTTTTGCTCTCTAATACCCTATGGAGCCTACGCGCCAATCATTTTAAATGCCCTGTGTCTAGGGCTATATATGGTAATATATGGGATTTTTTCACTTTGCCGTATTTTTAGTTTTTCATCCCCTTTCGTTGGAATATTTAGTTTAATTTTTTTAATTCATCCATAGGTGCCCTTCCCCTCTCCACCACTGTCCTGAAAAAGACCCAGCTGTAAGGAAGGCAGGAATCCACATTCTTTCAGATGTCAAAACGGCGACACTTTGTTCATTGCCAGTATAACCAACATTGATTGTTTCGCTGTGGTGTACCCCCCCTTGGGAACATGGCTTTGAACATAAAAAAATTGACATTATGCTTAATCAATGGGCTAAGTGATAGGCCTTGTTCTGTAACACATTTTGAATATGTATGTGGCCCAATACTCTGTCCCTTCATGCATACTTTGTTATCCCCATGTAAATCACTTAACCTCAATCCTTTTTCCTCTTTTCTGGGCATTTACTGTTTATGTGCAATAGTTGCCTATATTCTTATAGTGCTGTTCAGTGTGATTAAATAACACTGCTCACTAAACATATATGTTATATTATATGTTATAAATAATTTGTAGTGCGCACTAATACTCTGGAGTGTCCTGGCGCGAGAATGAATTGGGGTAAAGGTGGGAGCCAATCGGATGAGCTGACTAAACAGATGTGCCTGTAAATGTTTTTTAAAAAGTTGAAAATCTTGAATAAGCTGAAGGTCCGCTGGGAGCGAATTCCAGGTGGCTGCTGCTTTAACAGAAAGCGACTGGCCTCGCATACGGGTTCTGCGGAAGTGCAGGATTGCCATCCGGCGGAGAGAAGCAGACCGCAGAGCTCAATTCGGCACATACAAAGTGAAACGCTTCCTGAGATAAATGGGTCAATGGCCATGAAGGGCCCTGTGTGCAAGGGTAATGGCTTTGAATTGTACTCGCTGAGCAACAGGCAGACAATGCAGATCCCACAAATATTGGCGAGCACTAGATCTCCTTGAGACGTTAAAAAGGAGTCTAGGCGGGAGGAGCCAAGCTCGCGAGCGTAATGGTCGCCTTTTAGCTCGGCTCCCGCAGCCCTCCGGCCTGATCGTATATCCTGTATCATATCCTGTCCGGAGACGACACATTATAGGAGAATTGGAGACGGTGCACCTCGCTTGTACTCACCGTTTGGCCCGGAGGTTTCGACGTGCAGCGGTTCCGAAGTTGTGCCCTCCGCAAGACCGGGGCCTCCATGGAACCTGGACCGGGACCTAGCCTGTGAGATCCGATGACTGTCGGCCCCGGTCGAGAGAGTGAACCACTGATGAGAGCCGTTGTGCGAACATCCCGGCGATCCTGATCCGGGCCTGCCCTGGTGGCCGCGAGGCTGAGATGGGTGAGATGCACCGGGGACTGATTCTGTGAAGGCGTTCCCCCCCGCCGCTGCTGTGTCCGGCGGCCCTGGACCTCTGCGCCCGGACTCTGCTTGTTGGGGGCGCCGGTGCTGGTGTAGGCGGAGACCCGCATTGGGCAGACATCCTTTCTGCACCAAGGCTGCCATTGCTGGGAACCCCCCGGAGCTCTGTAAAGTCCTAAATTTTTGGACTGTTTTTTTTTTTTGGAGAGTCGCGGAAGGTGGCGACTGGGCCGACTTCGCGAAATGGCGGACGACTCTCTGAAACTTGTATCGCCTCGTGGCGGCGGGCTTGGGTTGCCTGATTGCGCGGGGGTCCGGTCTGGTGAGCGTGAGCTTACAGTCGGAGATATCCTGGAAGCTCTGAGATCCCTGCACGCATCCCTGGCCCTCGATGTCCCTGTGAGCCCGCCGCGATCTGCCGCCATTTTGAGCAACCGTTTCTTCTTGCCCCCCTCTTGTTTCAGAGACTCCATTGCCTCGCCCCCCTCGACTGCTGCAAGTGTTGCTGCCGCTGCCCGACGATCATTTTGTGTGCCAGTGACTTTGGAGCTCCCTGCTTTTCGAGGTTCGGACCCCGGAGACTTGGACATTGTGCTGCGGCCCTGTTCGGCTCGGATGCCTGGAAATATTGATGGACTGCCGCCTGCACCTGCATCGCTGGCTACGCATTTGTCTATTGCGGAGAACCCCTCGCTCTCCCAAACGGCGAAACTGAACTCCTGTTCTTCATCACCCGTGCTGCGATTGCTGATGCATTTAGACTCTCTACTCGGACTTTTGCTCACTTGCGGACCGACTGACCCCCCTTGTCTACATGGTAGTCATAATTTTTTTCGATTGTGTGCTGGTCTTGTATTGAGTAGCTCAGTTCACATTGTCATGTGGTGGGTGGGATTTGTGGTTCGGAAGGGATGGGGGTGATATGTACGACTCCTGGTGGATTATTGGTGTTCGACTTCGTGGCGCAGTTGTTTGTACCCATAGCGCGGTGGGAGGTCCCCTTCTCTGTAAGTTTTATGGTGCTTGAAATGGTGTCGTCCTGGTCTGTTTTTTGCTGCGATTGTCTGGTTGGGCGGAGGGCTGCGGCCGACCGCATTGATTTCTGTTCTCATGCTCCTCCCTCCTGTTTTCTTTATTTCTGTTTCTGTTTCTTTTTGTCTCGTTCTTCTTTCTTTCTTTTCTTGCTATATTTCGGGTTCTGGTTTAGGGCGACAGGCACGCTGTCTGAAGGGTAGGCCATAGCCTTCTACAGGGGTGCAGGGTGGGATGGGTGGGTTGGGTTCTATTTGTTGTTTGTTTTACAGTTCTATGGCCCTTTTGTATCTCTTTATAGTAATGCCGCGTCTGTCCTTGCCTCCCGTGGTATGTTCGGGGTGGGGTGTGTGGCGTCGTTGATCCTCCTCTTATGGGTCGGTTGCTTTTAATCTCGATTGCTGTACCCTCCTTGTTGCTGATACTCCTGTTTTCTCCTGTACTCTCGCCACGGGACGCCTGTTTCGGCGTGGTCTTCTTTCTTTCGTTTTTGTGTTTCATTTCCTTTTATCATTTTTCCGTCTTGTCCTTCTCCCCTTCCCCTCTTTCCCCCCTGTCCCCCCTTTTCCTTGCCCCCCCCCTTTTCCTAGAGGTCACGATGACGGGTTAGTTTTTGATGTAATGTATATCCGATCCCTCTGTTCCGGCTCGGCTGTGATGTTGGGTGGTGGGCATGTAAAGATTATAATGATCACATGTCGATTGTGTTTGAATTATCCCTATCTCCCTGTGTGTATTGTGTTGCCTCTCCTGTATTACGGCCCCGTACCCCCTTATTGTCGCTGAGGATGGTTTTGGGACTTCGGACTCCTCTATATCGAAAGTGAGCCTCTCGTACCCCTTATCCCCATATTATAAAATTAACCTTCTTTGCTCCTGTTTCTTGGCCGTCTGGTTCCCATGTGCTTTCTCCCTTTTTACGATGGTATTGCCTCTGATTCTTGCTGATTGTATCTGTACTGTTTGCCTTGGAACCTCTGACCGCTTTACATATTGAGGCCGGCCGATTTGGTTGTAGGCCTAGACTTGTATATTCTTTTGACGCTAATAAAGGTTTTACAAAAAAAAAAAAAGGAGTCTAGCAGCGGCATTCTGTATAATTTGGAGTTTTTGTAGCAAATACCCAGGCATGCCAATGAACAAAGCATTGGCATAATCTAGACGAGAGAGAATCAAAGCATGGGCAACAGTCTCTTTGGCCACTCTCGCAAGCAGAGGGGAGATCTTTCTAAGGGCTTTCATGGTGCCAAAGCAGAACCCAGTCAGTTTTTTTACATGGTCAGTGAACCGTAGATCCTCACTAAACCACACCCCCAAGTTTTTTGCCGGTCCTCCCTCAGAGTGAGGGCAAGGGAAGTTTGGTGGCCATAAAGATTGTGTGAAGTCCAGAGGAAACTGGCCATACAAGAGGACCCCTGATTTATCCTCATTGCACTTCAGAGAGGCCTGGGCCAGCCAGCAGAATACAGACGCAAGGCATGTCTGGGCAGTGTTAGTGTCCAGATCCGAGCCCCTCCAGGTAAATAGCAGCTGGGTGTCGTCAGCATACACTATAACTTTTGCCCCAAGCTCCTCTGCCAGATAAACCAAAGGGGCTAGGTATATATTAAATAACAGAGGGCTCAGAGTAGAGCCCTGAGGTACCCCCGTAGAGAGGTTCCTAACAGAGGATGAACAGGAAGCCATGCAGACCTGCTGCGAGCTGGTATCTAGAAAAGATTTAACCCACTCCCAAACCAGGCCCGAAATTCCAATCGAAGATAACCGGGCCAGGAGCAACTGGTGAGGCACCGTATCGAAGGCGGCAGAGAGCTCAAGTAAAATCAAGGCCGCTCTGCTGCCCCCATCAAGACACTCCCTTATTGCCTCCGACATCTCCACCAGAGCGGTCTCCATGCTATAAGCAGTTCTAAACCCAGACTGGGCTGGATGCAACACACCTGTTGTTTCAACAAAGGTCTTAAGCTGCCGAAAAACCACCTTTTCACAAACCTTGGCTAAGGCAGGTAGCAGAGAGATAGGCCGGTAATTGGCAGGGACCAAAGGGCCCAGTGAAGGTTTCATCAGAAGGGGAAATAGTTTAGCCTGTTTCCATTGAGCAGGAACCGAGGCGGTCTGAAGGGAGAAAAGTCTTGAATTTGTTTTCTAATTTGTGTATATACTGTGTTTTGGTGAAATTTTCAAGTACTCTGACCACATTTTCATTATAATATACAAAAATACAAAGCACTCACCGGGCTGTGGCCAAAATCAACTGGGCAGGAGGGTCTGCTATCTAGAACAGTGGTGAGGAAGACCAAGACTCAGAGTAATGAAGATTACAGTCAGTAAGTGGGCCATTACTACCTGAAAGCAGAAAAATCCCAGAAGCAAAGAATGTGTGTTAGAAACAGTGAATGCGATATTTTACCACCACACAACTAATAATGGCACCCAGAGACTTGCCTCAGCTTCCCTTGTCTCCTACAACAGTGTAAACACAGACACGGAAATGCCCAAGAAATCATATGGACAAAGCCCATCAGTAAACTCCCCTTAGGGATGGCACCTCAAACAACAGACTGAGAAGGAAAGAAAAGGAACTAGCCCATTACTGATATAAAGAGTTTGCAGCCAGAAAACAACTCAAACCTGCCAAATGAAGATGGCAGAGCTTTGAATGATATATAAAACAAACAGCCAGAAGAAAGGAAATGGTCATTGGCCACCAAAGAATGCAAGAGCACCCCCCTCGAGCAAGAAGAAAGACAATGAGAAGTACTGTAAGGTAGAACTGGTCAAACCCCACCAGAAAAAAAGGTTGGCAGAAGAGCATGAGGATAGCCCTTTAGAAAACAAGGCACCAAAAGTAGAAATACATATAAAAGGGTGGCACTCTTACATGGTATGAAGAAACTATATCCTCTTCCACCAGCCCTTAAAGAGGAGAAATAGAAAATGGACTGAAGAAAGCAAGGGGCACATAGGAGAAAGACCTTAGGAAAGTCACTAAAAAGCATGACCAAATCTAAAACTAAATCCACTAGAAGGATCCCAGCATATCAACAATGGATTGCCTAGGGCCTTAATGGGTAGTAAAAGGGGCTAAATGCTTGTGGAAGAATATAGAACAAAGACTATATTTTCCTTTAAAAAAAAAAGGCTGAGACTCACTATTTTGTTTCAGCTGTTTTGCATTGACTACTCACGGGTATTGTCCTTCTACTGATGGGCAATGATGCTTTGGCCAGCTTTGCAATGACCAGGGCTGGAGCATTGCTGAATACCGAATTTGGACCCTCAGGGATCAATCGTTGAGGATGCCCCACTCAGCATGCATGTATGATTGACATAGTTGAGTGCAGTCCAGCACTTTATTACTGTTTGTGTGCTGCATAAATTATTTATATGCTGCCTCTAAGTTAAGCCTGGCTGCTTTTGTGGCAAGATACCAGAGGGTTCAACACAGATTAATTTAGTGACTTTGTGTGGTTCACCCTGACGAGGTTTGTGGCTGTTGCTTGAGAAGGGCTCACACACCACTCAACCTACAACAACCCAATTCCCCAGAGACTTGAACTCTAGACTCTCAGGCTGGGAGTCTGAGATCTTAACAACTAGTAAATGAGGAACACAGACAAACTGAGACGAAAGTGAAATCAGAACCCTGAAACCCTATGAAAAATACATTGGACCCAAATACACAGGCAGCACAATAAATAAAACACATTGACACTGCCCCTCTTAGGTCACAGGTGGCAGGTCTAGTCCTCTTCTAATCTTCCGCAGGTCAAGTGAGTGTTCTGAGGAGGCACCTTGAGTGCAACATTTATTCCTAGCACTCGCTGGTGGGTGGAAATGACTACAGAGCTCTCTCTAACCAATAGCCCTACTGCAAATTTTACAGTGTCCCATCACTCAAATTGGAGGTGAAGAATCCCTTATCTTCTTGTAAAGAGCATGTGTGACCACCCAGAGGTGTGGACAAGGTAATTAGCAATCCCCTCCTCTATGGTTACTCAAATCTGGTTTTGTGGCTAGATTTCCTCTCACTGAGTTTGGTGCCAATCTCACTGCGGGAACAAATGCTGGGGCTTTCAAACCTAACGTTTGGTTGTGGCAAGCACCTTTGTAGTTATTTAAGTTTCTGGGCTCACGCAAGCTGGTCTGATTGCCTGGGTAAGAAAGAACCTCACCAATCCCTTTCACACATAATTCTGGCAAGTACAGACTGGGCAACTGTTGGAGAGATAAAGCAAATTAGACTCCAGCAGCTTCAGGCAGGGTGAAGGTAATGTTCTAAAAGTGTAATTTACCATATAATTAATACAAATCTGACTTTATCATTAAATTGAGGTTTTCACTGAAAATTCTCTGACTGGAATCTGTGGCTGGTTTGACTTTTCCTATGTACCAGTAACAGCTCGACTGGTGTCAGTGTCATTTTTGACCTTGTCTCTGAGAGAACATATGATTTCGAATGCTACATTCTTTAAAATTATGCACCCTATCTTGTGGTCATAAAGGTGTGCTCAGGGATGACCTTTTTAATATTTTGAATCAGGTTTTCCTACTTGTCCAAATTGTGATTTTGACAAGTCCAGCAAGAAGAGTGCAAGCTGCTGCTGTCAAGCCTGAGATCATATTTGACTGCCACTGTAGTGAATGGCTTGTAGGTTCTGCTGCCCATAAGATGCATTTAACTTTTCATGCCATGGGTGTATTTCTGCACCATATACTATGTACTTATAGGAAACTTAAATGTTCCAAACAGGTGTTAAGCTTATGTAGACATGTTTTAGGGGTCATAGAAAATATATTGGGCACTGGGAACCAGTGTCCCAGTGTTTGAATTCAAGATTAACAGCAGGTGAGTCCCAAGGAAATAAACTAAAATGGGGGTGACCACTCAAAAAGGGATCACTTTGCAACAGCAGTGTAATGCACAAATCATTTTTATTAAAACAGCACTATAAATACATGAGGCTGTGTTGTTTAGCTCCGGCACCCTTCTGAAATGCAAGCTAAACATAGTCATATCTCTTTAGCTCTGGTAAAGACAATAGTTCATGTTGTGAAACAATGAATGGAGAGGGTTTGAGTTAGCCCTCAGTCTTTGGTCAAGTGGGGTCAGCCTCTTTGAATCACTGCTTCATTGAAACCTCATTCACATTTGGAGGGGCCCTGGAGTTTGAGCGGTTATATGCACTGATTGGTCACAAACATACTCCGAGGCAGATTTACTAATTTTTGATGCAGCCCAACACAGTGAGACAACTTGCTGTGGTGCATCAAATGGAGGGTCCAGGAATGCATCACATCTACAAAGATATGGATCATTCCTGCTCTTTCTCTGTGCTGGCTCACTAGTGGCTGCCAAGCACCAACACAGGCACATTTGCATTATGGTGCAAGGGTGCCTGTGTTGTAGTCTGGATTGTTTTGTGTTAGAAGGGATACTTTTCTGCATAAAAACATTCCTCTGAGCCTTTTTCCCCTTTCTATACGAAATATGCTGAAAACTCAAGAACCTCCCGCAGGTCGCGAAAGCAAAAGACACACAATTGATGGTCCGAATGCAGAACAAATCACAACATTCACCCCCAGTCAAGAGATCTGGATTAAATCCATCATTCTTTTGCTCGCCATGCCACCCCAGTTTAGTCCTGGCCATAAACAAAACAGTCTGGACCCTGTGCCTCATGGGAACAGTTCAGGCCAAACTGCCAAGCCAGGTCCTCCCTGGACTGGAAATAAGCACCCTAGGACCGGTTTCTGGGTTATAGTAACGAATGCTCCATAGCCTGATTGTAGCTAGATCTAGTATATGTTCCAAGGGAATGGTCTTATTTCTTTTACCCCTCTTCAGCCAGGATAGCTTGAATCCAGTGGCACAGTGAGCAAGGGACCCACGTCTGGGCATACCCATCACACATAGGGCGAAAAGTACTACGCAAACAAATGATGGATGGAATGCTGAATAAATCATACATTCAGCTAAATCCATTGTTCTTTTGCTCACCATGCCACCCAAGTTTAAACCCAGCCATATCTCTGCCGGTAAATCCATAAAAGCTAAATATGGTTTCCCACCCTTAGCCCTCACATATTTATCCATGATAAGAGAGAGATTCAGGCACTGATCAATAGTGCCCTTTCCCTGTTGGAAACCATACTGGGTCTGCAATAAAAAAAAATCTATTTCGAGCCTAAAAAGACCATCCTGGCCCGGTGCTTTCATCTTGCTACAGGCCTCTAGTCCACACTTTACCTCCAACAGGGTGAATACTAGATTTACTTGGGGGTTAGGGCCTACTGCGATGGGAGGACTGGGGTGAGAAGAGGTGAGGGGAAAAATGCTTGAGTAGTGTGCCACCCAATCATCTTCAATAATGTGTGAGTCTATGACAGGATCTCCTTGGGTGTTAAAGTAGCGAGCATTAATTATGTCCCAAACCTCTTTGCTGTTCCCTGAATCTGAGGCATCCTCTAAACTGGCCCAGATTTCCTCCCTCCTTACCCACTCCCTGGATTTTCCTGCTGATTTATAGTCCTTACATAAGGAGCCAATTAGTGTTGCATCCCTAGGTTGTGTCTTTAATTCTGTTACTAGGGCCTTTCCGGATTTTGTACAGGAGGAATCAAACCAACCATTGGGCTTTTTGGGTCTATCGGGCTTATAACATGATAATGCATTTTTTATATTATCTAATAGGTTTGTAAAGCCAAAAAGTGTTACACTGGGGGAGCTGTTTAGATCCAGACATGTTTCTATACTACCAAGCAAATTACTGACCGTTTGAGAAAGAGTTTTAGCATTATCATTTTGGGCGCAGTTTAATTGACATCCTTGCAGTTAAGGGTTAAGCTATTTCCTGCTGTCTATGCAGTTCTCTAGGGGCACAAGTTAAAATTGCATGATCACTAAAAGATGTAAATTGGGCATCTGCTTGGGTACAGCTCTCATTGACGTGGTTTAAAATTAGAAAGAAGTCTATAGTTGTTTCATATTCAAAACGACAGAAAGTTTTGGGTAGGGATTCAGTGGTGGAAGAATACTTATTCACAATCACCATGTCCCTAGTAGAGAGTGTCTGATTCAGACTATTGCCATAGGTGCTGTGAGAGAGGTGGTGTAACGGGTCACCCATGAGATCAGTCATACCACTTACTTTCTCTAAGCTATGTTTACAGGGGTGGATATTAAAGTCACCAAGCCTGATGGCATATATGGGTTCTTTAAGCCTTTGTGTTTTTTAAATAGCATCCAGTTCCTTATTTACCTCATCTACAGCCGAGGGGATATTGGGCCCCAAATTGTTGTTATAGAATTTTATTAAACCTCAAGAGCCTATTTTATGCAGCTCAAGGATAAGGATATGGAAGATGAGGATATTTTTTAGAAACTTTTTTCAGATCTGATGTATTTGGGATCAGTGTTAACAAACCCCCGTTGACCTCCCTGATTGCGTTTGAACTTCCCTTGATTGGAAAAAACAATAGCCGTTTACAAAAATCAGGTCCGTAGCCCAGGTTTTCTGGAAAGAGATTAGATCACATTCCTGCCAGATTTCTGCCCATTGCTCATTACCCACTTTATTTGCCATACCCGCAACATTCCAGGTTGCTTATAGAAATGAGTTAGGCTCTCCCATCTCCCGTTTAGAGGACCTAAGGGGTTCACTAATTTTGGTCACTACAATTTCTGGTAAAAGGCGACCATCTAGTGGAGGTAGAGGTAGTCAATCACAAAGACCCATGCCTGAAAGGGGTGAAAATCTGTTTGTGAGTGGTAAACCAGGATTTCCCAACGGGATCGACTTTGCACAGTCCTCCCTATGAAGCAGCGGTGAATTCAGGCCCATTTGGTCCACCCCCGAGGGAGGGGAACAGAAGTCACCAATGCCAGGGGCAGAATCTGGGTACCCTTAGGGGGACTCTGTGTAGTTGGCACAGAAGAGATCTCTATATTGATTGGTTATTAAAATGAATTACCACACAGTTGTCCTCCAGGGTTTTCATAGACGGCCCACCCACCCTACCCTTCTTGACCTGATGATATGATTGGCTAACCATGACCCCCCTCCTGTCAGGCCTGTAGTGTGGGCAGTCAGCCAATGGGAAGATTGATCAATTAGCTGAGTGGTATTTTCAATCAGATCCACCCTCAGGGTGGGACATTTCCAAGGACCAATACAAGGGGAGCCGCTGTAGGTGGTAAGTGCAACATTTGAGACTGGTCATGAGCCTCCCGCATAGTATTAGCCCTCTCGTTTACTATACCAAAATTCTCACCCTCTAAGCTGTCTGCCTGTGAAGTACTTAGGGGCCTGCCCAGGGGAATTCTAGAAGAGATAAAACATGGGCGTCTCAGTTCACTCAAATTTGAGCTGTTAACAGTACTTTGGAAAGTAGTGGATTGCCCATGCTGGGGAGGAGCAGGTGAAACAAGAAGAATGGTCACCTAGGCCCTCGTCAGCAGCAGGTTGGACTATGGAAACGCACTCTTCGCAGGAGCTACGGCCAAACTACTGAGACGGCTGCAACGTATCCAGAACGCCTCTGCAAATCTGATCGTTGACATCCCCTGCTGCAGCCACATCACACCCCACCTGAGAGACCTGCACTGGCTCCCCGTCAACACGTGGATAACCTTCAAGCTCCTCACCCACACACACAAAGCACTCCACAACACCGGGCCAGCGTACCTCAACAGGCGACTCAGCTCCGCCGACCTCGCCCCCGCATCCAAAGAGCGACTTCCGGCAGCAGATCTTTCTCCCACCTCGTCACCAAGACCTGGAACAACCTCCCCACCCACCTACGGCAGACCCAAGACCTACTGACCTCCAGAAGACTCCTCAAGTCCTGGCTCTTCGAGCAGTAGGAGTACCCCCCCATCCTCACCAGCGCCTTGAGACCCTCACGGGTAAGTAGTGTGCTTTACAAATGATTTGATTGGATGATTGATTGATTAAAAGGATGTTCATGACCTTATTATGATGAATTTCTAATTGAGGTGGGTAAGTGGGTTGATAAAGTGGATAATCTTTAACCATTGTCTCCGTCTCTGTCTCCGTCTCGTGTGTTAAATGTGGTCTAGCCAAAACGCCCAAGCCCTCTAGCTTAGATAATCTTTCTTCAATTTCTGTGAGTTTTAGTTGAATAGGGGTTAATAGAACTGTGACGATAGTCTCAATCCTTTTCCATAATTCATCTACGCCCGGCGGAGAGGGGAGCGCAACCTGCCCGTGGTTGAGTAGGGCCGATGTTATCCCCTGTTCTGGTTCACCATTCCCCTGAGGAAAGGAAGTCGGGCCCTTTTTGTTGTTTTTGTTTTTGAGTACCTGCACCCCACCTTCTCTTAACCAGTGGTTCTCTCGTGATATCCTCAGTGTGTGGTTTGGAAACCCTGCCCCTCTTAGCAGTGATAGGCCCAGTTTGAATAACCATAGGAGTTGCGCCCAGATCTGGTGGAGAGGGGGGGCTGAGACAGACTTTGCCTTGGGCAGACAAGGAGGTTTGCCGGACACCACCCAATGTAAAAGGGCCTAATGAAGAGTGTCTCTGCCTAGTAATAGGATCTAGTAAGAGTCGCTGCTCCGTCAGCTCAATCTCGTGGCTGAGCATTGATACAGTCCTAGTAATAAAGGCATCCAAAGTTCCCGCTACTCCCTTGCACGTGCTCATTGTGAGCTCAAATGACAAGCAGTAAGACGCTTATCTAAACACGAATGTCTACAGTCAAAAGGGCTAGTCAGTAGGTTAAAAACAACATGGTACCTGAGGGCTGAAGAATCACTTTCCCTGTCCCGATGTTAAAGGGGTGGTCCAGCCCAGCCTCCTCTGGGCTCCGATGGGCATGGATGGGCGGCAGTTGTCCCTGGCTTTGCCCGGGCCAGTCCCTGCGCACGTCCTGGGCCGCCGGCCCGCTGCTGTGTTTTCAGGCACCTCCAGGCGCTTAGGCTGATGGGAGCTGTAGTTTACCCCGTAGGCTCTATCCCCAAGCTTGTCTCTTGGTCCCCCAGGCACAGACACTAGAGACATCATGTTTGTTGCAGTGTAACAATTATCAAAATGCAAAGTCTTAGGTGTCTTTGAACTTTTTGGTATTTACACTCCAAAGATGATTCTTGTAACATGTTTTAATCTCTTCTGAAGCCTGCTCAGTCTTGAGACTGGTTCTGTCGAGCAACCCTTATGGCAAAAGTATTTCGATTCCCAGCCCTGCTGCAGGGTGTAACATGGCCATCTTGTCTTTCCAGCTGGCAGAGCTATGGAAGGAAGGGAGGGGAGAGTATTTATAGAAATATCCCCCAACAGTGAGTGGGGAGGGAAATCCCCGGATGCCCTACAAAAACCAGACTGGGACCTTGATAGTATGATTATCGTAAACAGGGGTAAAGTGTGAGTTCACTCTTCATGCTAGTCTTCCGCTTAGCCAAGTTGACTCTAGGAAATGTAAGAGGTGCCCAGGTCCAGAGTTCATCTAAGAGCATTTCCTACTTGTGGGGAGGAGAAGAATCTTGTTTCAATATTTCAGCTCCTGGGATCGATTCACACTAAAAACCTGAGCTCCTGTTACCCTGGAAGACCCCATGAATATGTCTTTCTAGGACTGTAAGCAGAAGAATGAGTGAAAGCACTGCAAACGAGGGCTTACATGAGTGTGAGACTTTTCTGAAGACAGATTGACTTCTTATCACCAACACTGTCCACTGTGTCTGTAAGTAAGTCTCTAACCAAGAGACTTTACAACACACCTGGACTGGAGAAGAAAAGAAAAGAAAAAACATGCTGTCTTGAGTCTGTCTGTGGACAGGAGTAGAGTATGACCTACTTCCTCTAAACCCAAACTTTGTAAGTGTGCCTTAAGGACCAGAACAACTAGTTAGCTTCCTGTGGTCCTAAGGAATTAGAAGGTACAAGGAGCATTTTTACAGATGACCTGGAAGATCCGTAGGAATTTGGAGCTGTGCTGGATCCATAGCAGAAGAACAAAAAGTTAAGCTTTACAGAAGAACCAGAGGAGCAGCTGGAAATTTGATCTGTCGTTGAGCTCTGCATGAAGGCAGTGGTCAGCAACTCTCCCAATGATATCTATGTCCCGGACGCTCAGAAGCTGCGCCTTGCTGTTTGGGAACATCAATGATGGCCAGGAGGAACTAAAGAAGTTTCAGAGAATTTCAATGTTGACTTTTTCCTTGCTCTCCCAGCCTGTGTGGGGTGACACAGTTCAGTGATATCTGGTTAGGCAAAATGTAATGGTGCCACAGTGACCTTATGTGGCAGCATTTGGTAACCCACATAGTCTAACATTGACTTTTACATCCTTGATTTTTGAACACATCTCACTTTATCTAGTTGATGTAATGTTGGTCTTGCTATGGTGGGGTTCTCTCTTGTAACATTTACTTAAATAAATCAACTTAAAGATACTACATGGAATGGACTCCATCTTATTACAACATATTTTGGCGACGATTTTAAGGAAAGAATCTGCGTGTGCAACTTTAGTGGACTGCTACTATGAACATTAAAGAAACTACATGATAAAAGAACAAATGGGGGTGGGGTCGCACACTACTCACACACCGGCGGTGTCGCCCCTAAGGACTCTGGTCAATGTAGTAAAGTGTTCGCGATGCATCATCTTTCGATCTTCCAGGTATAGTACCACTCAGGCGCGTAGGTGCGGGATCCCAGGCTCGTCAGCCCGCTGCTCAAGGGAGCTTTAAAGTTACCTACGCGCCTGAGTGGTACTATACCTGCCAGATATTGGCAGCCATCGGCAACCCCAGTACACGGCCTATCCCTGCTGATGAGGGGTAATACCCCGAAACACGTGTCCAGGGATGGCGAAGACAGCGAAGATAGCAGAAGATCGAAAGATGATGCATCGCGAACACTTTACTACATTGACCAGAGTCCTTAGGGGCAACACCGCCGGTGCGTGAGTAGTGTGCGACCCCACCCCCATTTGTAACTTTAAAGCTCCCTTGAGCAGCGGGCTGACGAGCCTGGGATCCCGCAACTACGCGCCTGAGTGGTACTATACCTGGCAGATATTGGCAGCCATCGGCAACCCCAGTACACGGCCTATCCCTGCTTATGAGGGGTAATACCCCGAAACACGTGTCCAGGGATGGCGAAGACAGCGAAGATAGCAGAAGATCGAAAGATGATGCATCGCGAACACTTTACTACATTGACCAGAGTCCTTAGGGGCGACACCGCTGGTGCGTGAGTAGTGTGCGACCCCAGCCCCATTTGTAACTTTAAAGCTCCCTTGAGCAGCGGGCTGACGAGCCTGGGATCCTGCACCTACGCGCCTGAGTGGTACTATACCTGGCAGATATTCGGCAGCCATCGGCAACCCCAGTACACGGCCTATCCCTGCTGATGAGGGGTAATACCCCGAAACACGTGTCCAGGGATGGCGAAGACAGCGAAGATAGCAGAAGATCGAAAGATGATGCATCGCGAACACTTTACTACATTGACCAGAGTCCTTAGGGGCGACACCGCCGGTGCGTGAGTAGTGTGCGACCCCACCCCCATTTGTAACTTTAAAGCTCCCTTGAGCAGCGGGCTGACGAGCCTGGGATCCCGCACCTACGCGCCTGAGTGGTACTATACCTGGCAGATATTGGCAGCCATCGGCAACCCCAGTACACGGCCTATCCCTGCTGATGAGGGGTAATACCCCGAAACACGTGTCCAGGGATGGCGAAGACAGCGAAGATAGCAGAAGATCGAAAGATGATGCATCGCGAACACTTTACTACATTGACCAGAGTCCTTAGGGGCGACACCGCCGGTGCGTGAGTAGTGTGCGACCCCACCCCCATTTGTAACTTTAAAGCTCCCTTGAGCAGCGGGCTGACGAGCCTGGGATCCCGCACCTACGCGCCTGAGTGGTACTATACCTGGCAGATATTGGCAGCCATCGGCAACCCCAGTACACGGCCTATCCCTGCTGATGAGGGGTAATACCCCGAAACACGTGTCCAGGGATGGCGAAGACAGCGAAGATAGCAGAAGATCGAAAGATGATGCATCGCGAACACTTTACTACATTGACCAGAGTCCTTAGGGGTGACACCGCCGGTGCGTGAGTAGTGTGCGACCCCACCCCCATTTGTAACTTTAAAGCTCCCTTGAGTAGCGGGCTGACGAGCCTGGGATCCCGCACCTACGCGCCTGAGTGGTACTATACCTGGCAGATATTGGCAGCCATCGGCAACCCCAGTACACGGCCTATCCCTGCTGATGAGGGGTAATACCCCGAAACACGTGTCCAGGGATGGCGAAGACAGCGAAGATAGCAGAAGATCGAAAGATGATGCATCGCGAACACTTTACTACATTGACCAGAGTCCTTAGGGGCGACACCGCCGGTGCGTGAGTAGTGTGCGACCCCACCCCCATTTGTACATGATAAAAGAATTTCTTTTGGAATGAAAGCTGTGTATTTCAAGCTTACTGGCACCACTGAACCCCACCAGTGACCTCCCCATCGGTCGTCCCGAAACCTTAGTGCCAGTTCCATTTGGACTTTCTTTCCCTGTCTTTCTGCCTGCTGTGTTGGAAGAGTTGTTCCCAACTCAACTCCAAAGTTCCAGTTCCTGCTTCACTTTATGTCTCCCTGCCTTGCTGCCTTGTATGAGCTGTCCTTGTCCTCCTACATTGGGACAGTGCCTCTCGTTACCCTGTGACCTACTTTGCCCGGTGACCGTCATGAAGGGAGAAGACCCGCCGTTCCTGCTCGTCCCTACTAGCTAATTTGCAAGTGGTGTCGTCTGGCATCAGGAATTGTCTGCTTTGTTTTTACGGCTACAAGCAGTGTATTCAGGACTGTTCTGCACAGTTAACACAGGAGCTCCTACTGGCTGCATTGGAAATGTTGTGAAGGTGGGCATCTTATCAGGCGTATCTGCATTTTTAGTGCGTGTGCAGCATGTATGCTGTGTGCTGTCCATGCTTGCACTTTACAGACTTTGACTTTGAGCTTATTTGCATCACTGGCGTAGCTAGGGGGGGGCGAGGGGGGCGGTCCGCCCCAGGCGGCACGATTTTAAGGGCGGCAGCCGTGCAGCACTGGCCTGTAATAATTTATTTGGCCATGGGCTGAACTGACTGCGCAGAAGTCATTATGCTGACTTCTGCGCAGCCGAGTGTTAGCTGCTTTGGCATCAGGACTGCAAGAGCGTGCTGAGGGGGACTGGAGTCGGTGAAGGAAGTTCACTTACTCCTGAGGCAGGGCCCCAGTGCGAGCGGGCTGTAGTTACGATTTCTTTCTGTAGTTAAAGTGGCAGCCTCTCACTGCTCGCAGGGCTGCCTGTGCCAAATTGGACACGGTGCCTAATCATGCTGCTCTGCGTCGACCGGACCTGTTTGGAGAAGAGAGGTCACAGAATGTCATCAGAGAGGCGCTGCCTGGCTCACTGAGGTATTAATAAATATTTTTAAACCTAACAGCCTGAGAAACACCGAGACTGTAGCTCTGCTCACTGCTCTCCAGGCTCATGAGTGGTGTCGCGGTGGGTTAGGCTCCGCCCCATTCCGATGATTTATTTACAGATTTCATTTAGATTTTGAATACCATTTTTGCCCTAATTTTACCTTCCAGCAACCTGCTTTTTCCTGAAGTATAACAATCTTTAAACTTCCACCTGCACTTCACATGGTTTGTTTCCACTCCTGGTCATTTTACCCAAGAAACTTATGAACAAAAACTTTTTACCACTAGTCTGCTTTCCGTTTTAAAAAAAGTCCATTCTGGCTATTTTATTTTAGGAAGTGTGTAAACTGCTGCTCCTAGCTTTTTGCACATGACTGTTTTTTAACTGCAGGTGTAAAGTATAGGATGAGAGGAGATTCCACAAGTGTGAGAGCGTTTTTGAAGAAGTGTTTTGAAGGAGTATGTGCATGGGAGAAAGCAGAAGAAGGGTGTTGTGTTGCTTTTGGCACCTTTTGAGGAGAACTGCATTTCCATTTCTGGTACTTTGCAGCAGTTTTAAGATAATCTTAAAGTTTCTCATTGCTCAAATGGGTGTAATTTCTTGTATTATTGTTTCCCTCGTCTTCATTTCTTGATTTTGCTCGCAAGAAAGTGTCACTCATAGTCGTTGAATGTCACTCATAATGACATTGAAATTCTGAAAATGTCACACATAAGTAATCTGAAACCTTGGCAGCTATGCACAATACGTTTAATTGGAGAGTTATTGGAGAGTACCAGCACTTCTCAAGAGTGACTAGTTGTTTAATTACAGAGTACCGGCACTTCTCAGAAACAAGCAGGTACTCTGGTACAGGGTGCCTGCTCTTCAATTTTTCCATTTCTAGCTTTGGAAGGCATAGGTAGGTAACATGCCTCAAGCTACTGTACATTTTTCAAGGACGAGCACAGGAAGTGATTTGTTTTTGCTTGTTTCGTCCTACGTAAGTTCTTTCACACCTAATTCCAGAGCTCAGCTTAGCAGCGGGCTGCCTGTGGAGAAGAAGTTGTGAGCTTCACCTGACTATCAGCGGCGATACTATGGGCCAGATTTATGTCGGACTTGCGGCACTTTTGCGGCGCCATTGCGTCACTTCTGTGACGCAGCGGCGGTGTAAACCATGCGCCACGTTGCGACATACTTACATCGAGACGCATCTATAGAAATGCGTCACGGTGTAAGGCCCTGCGCCACATGAAACCTGACTCAGGTTTCATGTGGGCGTTTCCACGCAGGATGGGCGTTCCGTCGCAGGAACGCCCCTGAAAAGTGACTCAGTGAAAACTACAAGATTTCACTGAGTCACTTTCCCAACGCTGATGCGTCAAAACCCTGCGCCTGCTTGGAGCAGGCGTAAGGCTTGACGCTCCACGTTACAGATAGGGCAAGTTGGAATAGTGCTGGAGTTGCATGCCGCACGTAACACAACTTCAGCACTGCGCCAACTTCATGCCCTAGATGCGACATGCATCTGTTTATTCCTGCGCCATGGTGCGCCGCATTTTAAATGCGGCGCATCATGGGTGGCGCAAGGATAAACTTGCGTGTCGTATCTTTCCTGGCACATCTCTGCCGATTTGCAGAGATGCGTCAGGCAACATAAATCTGCCCCAGCGTGTTTTTCAGACCTCTTTCAGGTGCTCGCCGTCCTTTTTCCCCAGCACCCGCCAGGGGGGCGGCAATCTGAAGGGTAGCCCCGGGCGCCAGAAGCTCTAGCTACGCCCCTGATTTGCATTTAGTGTCAGCTGCACATTACACCAGGCATCAGAGCTACCACACTGCATTTGCAAGCGTGCCTTCTTACCGTTTTCTTTTAAGTTGGTGCAACCTGCAAACTTGAGACTTAAGTGCATGTGCATGGTGTCGCGTGAAGTCTCTTTGATGCTTTCAAGTTCCCTTGTCGTGTCATGGCTCCGCGGTGTTATAGGAGCACGCACCCATCGTGATTCATCCGGCATTCTACATTCCTGCGTGCCTCCATCATTGATTGCAATCTTAGCGGTAATGTTCATCTCACAGCTTCATTCAGCCGGCTGTTCCATCGACATCACGCAGTCAATGGCTCACTCTGTTGATTTTGCTTTTGTTTTAGGTGAGGTGCACTTAGAGGTTGCCGTTCCATATACTGAATTTTCTGAAATGCAAGCTGACGGTGCAGACATTTCCCTGAGGATTTCCTTGAATTCTGTATTGGTAGTAACATGCTATGTTTTACACATGTTAATGCTGAAGAAGACTTTGATAATTGTGTTCTCACTTGTCATTTATCTACAATCTAAAGTGACTTTTGGTTATGCTATGTTTTATTTGCTGGTATTTTATGTATGCTGTTTTCATCTTTTCACCATGTATGCCATGCTCCTTGTCTTGTAAGAATATTTCCTTGGGAGAGTATAGTTTATGATGAGTCTTAGTGTATTTCTCAGCGTGTTTCTTCTATAGTGCATGTCCTTACTTCTTAAACTTACTGAGAGGTGATTCAGAGTTTCAAACATGTTTTTTGGGGGGAGGGATAGTGAGTGTCTACCTTCTTATTGATGTTTCTCTTTATTGGGTGTTGCAGTGTTTGCTTCCACTCTTATATGGTTATGGGTTGCCGCTGTATTACCACCCATCGTAGTAAGGATTTCCTAGAGTGAGTGTTTTTTTTCCGTTTAATTGATGTTGCTGCCTGACCTTCAGTTGTGAATTTACTAACATTTTGTGAAAGGTGCGTGTTTGGAGTGTTGTTGTTCTGTCTTGAGTCCCTTCCACACACCACAACCCAACTTTATGTTGGGGGAAAGTTTCTGTTGTTCTGTTCATGTTCCATGTGGAGCGCCTTTTCCACACATCACAACCCAGCTTTCAGTTTTGGTGGAGTTTATGGTTGATGATCGCTGTAACTTTTACGGGTTCTGTGTAGTGTTTTCAACACATCACACCCCATTTTTGCTTGGGTGAGTCTTCAGATGTTGAGTGAAGTGTTGTGCTCTTACATTGATTCTGTGTGGAGTGTTTTCTACACATCACACCCCATTTTTGCTTGGGGAACTTTTCAGGTGTTGAGTGAAGTGTTGTGCGCTCACGTAAATTTTTATGCAGAGTGTAATAATGTTAATCTTGCTGTCCGGTGTGGTGTTCTTTCTACACTTTCCACTTCAACCAGGGTTGTTGGGGGAAGTGTTACGTTTTTCTTCCTATCCCGTGTGGAGTCCCTTTCACACATCCCACCCCAACTTGTGCTGTTGGGGGAAGTGTTTGTTATTCTTGCTGTCCTGTGTGGTGTCCCTCCCACACATTCCACCTCAACTTAAGCTGTTGGGGGAAGTGCTTCTTTCTCTATTGGTCAGTGTTCTTTCACACTGTTGTTGTTGGCTCTCTTGTGCTTCTCATGTTTGCCTGGCCAGCTTGCACAAATCAGGTACTTGGGTTGGTCTGTAGTCTATGTGTGGAAGTGTGAGGGTTGTTTTTGTGCTAGAAAGGAGGATGGCGTGCATGGGTCGTTGTACTTGTGTTACTGTTTCTCCCTTCCTACTTCATTTTCTCTGCATGAATGTTCCATCTTTAATTTTTCATGCTTTGCTTCAGAGAGTTGTCATCTTATGTATTTCTTGCAACTTTTCTGATGTCTTTTGAGAGTTCCTTCTTTTCCATTATAAAGAAAGGGGATGTGTTATACGGCTGCTGCTCAGCCTGGGTGACTGTGTGTGAGAATGTTGGTGAGTGGAATGTTCGTGAGTGTGACTGTCAGTTGTTGGATGGGCTGAGCAGCAGTGAGGTTGCTCCTGGTGGGGTTGTCTCTTGTAACATCTACTTAAATAAATCTACATGGAATGGACTCCATCTTATTACAACAACTTGTTACAGTTTTCTTCTCTTAACTAAATTTGACTGAATGCTGCCTGGACTTTAATGTTGTTTTGCACTGGTTTGCATTTATTTGGAGAAAAGCCTGTGACTTTTGTGCTGTAGCTTCCAGGGGTGCCCAGGGTTTCTCAACAATACTGTATTTAGCTAACAAGGCACTAGGGGCCAGATGTAGGTAATCCCAGATTACCGATTCTTAAATACCGAATCATACCGATTCGGTATTTAAGAACTGGCAATCGGGATGTAGGTATTTTTACCGAATCAATTACCAAATCGGGAATATTCGGTAATTACCGAATCGGTATTTACCGATTCGGTCTTGCCATTGATTCCTATGGGCCTTGAGGCCCATAGGAACCTATGGCAATTACCGAATCGGTAAATACCGATTCTGTAAAATTACCGAATTGACAAGGGGGACAGGGTGTCATTTTGACACCCTGTTGCACCCCTGATTCAGGCTTGTGTGCCATGTGACACACATACATGCCCTCAGGGCATGTATGTGTGCCACATGGCACAGGTGTACATGCACAGATGTGCATGTACATAGGAATTCGTTATTTACCATGCAATAGTATTACATGGTAAAGAACAAATTCTTTGGGGCCTGTGGCACTGTTTCCAGTGCCACCTACATATATATTTACCGATTCGGTAAATTTACTGAATCGGTAAATTTACCGATTCTGTAAAATATAGACCCCCTACATCTCAATCACCAAATACCGGTCGGTAACGGCCGAAATCGGCCGTTACCGACCGGTATTTTGTGACCTACATCTGGCCCTAGATTACCAACTATCTGGAAGTAGACACATTGTTCTACCCACCGTTGAGAACCAGGATTTCAGAAAGACTCTGGATGAAAGGGCCATGTAGGCTTTTTTTAGAATCAGGGTCATAGTCTTGTCAAAGATTGTTCCTAAATTATTAATGGATGGGCACAGTGTTCACTGATGTCTTTAGTTTTGGGTGTGAATTGAGAATAACTTTCATTTTTGTCATTCTTCTGTAACTATCTGTCCACCACCAAGGAAGGAATATTAGCGAAACACCTTTTCATGTTGTCATATAGTCTACAGGAGCCATCTTAGTGAAGTACATTTTTTTGTTTCATCTGCATGCAATACAAATCCAAACCCATGTATCCTTATGAGACAGATGAAGGGCTTGATGGGATATTGGAGAAGGTTGTGAAAGTAGAAATCCTTGTTACATCTTAGAACTAATATTTGGGTGAGTGCTGATAACACTTCCTCTTTCCATCAACTGCTTATAGCCTTCCAGAATATAACAGAAGTATGCGAAAGGCTTTGTGCAAGAGATGAACCTGCCTAACAGTAGTGCATTGACCATCATCTCAATGCACCACTGATGACCTATACAATTGGCATTTCGATAAGCTCTTAATCTGTTAGACCTATAAAATTGCCCAAGCTGAGATCTTGGCTATTTCATTACCTTTGAACAAATGCATGTTTGGGTGTGGTCCAAATGAGTGGATTTCAAAATTCGCAGACTAAGCAAATAACGACATTAAGATGTTTACTGATATATTAAAAGCACTCTGAAAACACCAGTAAACAAATATATTGACCCGTTAAAGTGTCCAAACAAAGTTAGGCTTCCTTACCCCTCTTGTAAAACTGGATTAAAAAATGCGTTTCCCCTCCAGTCTCAGCTTATTTGATGGAAAATGCTTGCAAAGTGCCCTTTGGTCATTTTAGTAGCTTCTTTACGCTTGAAAGCTACATTTATTTAGGGATTTATTCACATGCAGCCTTTGAGACAAACTAGATAGATAACCAGTGTCATGTAAATTGGATGTTTTGGCATGGAGGTATATGTGTACCTGTGTTAAGATATTGGAAATATATGTTGTTTTTCATTACTGCCTGGCATTGTTTGTGTAGTTTATCAGTCAAGCAGCAAGGGTCACATACATCTCCAACCGTATCTCTCCAAAATCAGTTTCTACTATTCTGTACATTTTCATTGTGATGGTATGCTCATTTTGGAGCCCTAAAAATGTAATCTGCTGCTGTAACTGCAAACCTCTAACACGCAGAAGACATTAAATGTGGCTGCATGGCTTATGCACAAAATACATAGGGATAAAGGCTTCAAAGTTTACATCATTAGGATAAGTCTTTTTAAACTATTCATGGACAGTTATTGTTGAGATGGTGGCTGATGTATTTTGTTGAATTTTGCAAGAGAGGGTTTGGGTCTGTTTGGTTGTTGGTTTGCTGCAAAGTGAGAGAGCCTGGCTGGTTAGTACTCTGTGTCAAGCACAACTATGGCATCCCAGGTATTGTGTTTTGATGTAAGGCCAGCAAGCATTAGTGGTTTGTAGGAGGGTGGAATCTGCAACCGTACATTGCTGTATTATGGATCGCGTGACCGATACTGGACTCCTGGTTTTTCTGCAAAGCGCGTGTAGCAGGCTGCTGGAGACAGGAACCTGCAACCTCATCTTCTACTTTGCCAGTCTATCCTGGTATGGTTTAGTTAATATTTTGTTAGTTGTGACATTTTGTATCACATTGCAAATGTGCGCTGTTTAGTGAGTGAATAGGGTATTTCCTGTACATCATAACTTGACATGATGAGCGTATGCTCAAGTGAGAGGGAATACTGTGTTTCCATGGTAAAGAAGTACTCTTCATCTGTGTGTGGTGCTTTTGATGTTTTTGTATCTTTGTGTGCAATTGTTCTTTCAATGTGAAGGGGGAGTGGTACTGGAATGTGCAATGCTTGCAGTGTAGAAGCTACTGTGCTGAGTGGGAGAATTTTTTATCAAATTGTTCCAATGGAGAAAAGGTTCTCCCTGGAGACAATGGGGGGTTGGACAAAGGAAAGGCCCCAGATTTATACATCTCTATGCTTTTCGTCTTGCTTTCACGCATGTTTTTGACTTTGTATTGTATTGTCTTGCCAAAGGTTACTGCTTAGGGGCCGGTTATGATCTCGTTAGGAAACTCTTCTGACCGAATCGGTTTCGTAATCGTTTCCGAACAAATCGGGTTCTGCGAGTCCAACGTACCGAGTATGATGTTTCCCAGCATCATTTGGTCGGGTTTCCATTGACTTCGAAGGAAGCCCATTGAAAAAAGTGGTTGTTGAGGAAAAGCATGCACCCAGTGACGGGCATCCCATGGTACCTGTCCCACTATGCGTGGTTTAACAGGGGGGTCCCATGGGTACCCCCACTGACCCCAACCAAAGGCCTCAGGCAGTAGGGGGACCTGCTATGGACAAAGCCAGACGTGGGTCTCGTGCTCACTACGCCACTGGAGTCGAGCTATCCTGGCTGATGACGGCTGATAGCCAGAAACCGGTCCTAGGATGCTTGATTCCGGTCCAGGGAAGACATGGCTTGGCAGTTCGGGTTGGACTGTTCCCATGAGGCACAGGGTCAAGACTGTTTTGCATATGGCCATGTCTGAACTGGGGTGGCATGGTGAGCCAAATAACGATGGATTAAACCTAGATCTGTGACTGGGGGTGAATGTTTTGCCAATGTGCAACATTCCATCCATCATCTTGTGTGTTTAGCATTTAGGAATTAACAAATTTTCAAGTACATGTCTAGTTACATGCCCGCAAACCTTGGACTGTATGACCTAAAATCAAGAACATGTATCGAAAGAAACCAAGGGGATGTAAGAGAAGTTCTTGCCACAACCCTGAGCTCAATGAAGAAAATAAACTGGCCTTAATTATGTAGTTTGCAGGAAGAATAATAATTGAGCGCCATAATTTATGTATGTTACTTAAATTTACTTGCTATGTTCTATGGTAGGTAGCCCGCTGATGAACATGCATCTCTTATTAAATTCCCCTTTCATCACTGAATCTAAATGAGCGCCCATGTCTTGCTCTTTTGTGGATTTTATGGAGATTACATTCGCTGTCTGAAGAGGGACTGTAATGGTTTTACATCAGTATGAACGATTAAGTGGGCAATAATTGAGCAACTGTTATGGCATCTTACAGTATTGTTCAGCGATAGCACGTGCACTGCATCTGAAGCTGTAGACTGCAGACAGGAGCAGGTTGCATTTCAGTTCATATTCTTCCCAGAATCTGGAAAATGAGAAGCAGATCCAAGTCATAGGTGCTTTCTTATTGGACTTTGCTCTAAGCATAGGTGTTGCTAAAACAGCCTAAAAAAATTAATGCGTAGGAAATTATTTGTTGGTATTTTCATTTCTGATTAAGGATTTGAAACTGATACTAGTAGCAAAATATAAGGGCATATTTACAAGGACTTTGCGCCACTGGAGCATCACCTTTTGAAATGCACTGGTGGCGCAGTGCCCTGCTCCATATTTACCACCCGGCACTAAGACACTTTGAATGGCTTAACACCGCCTTGGAAATAAGGTCCTACTCAACACATTTTTCTGCGCAAAGGGATGTGCAATGGGTGTTGCTGTGGACATTTCCATGCAACACCCATTGCATTTTGACACTGCTTCAGATTTACAAGAATCTGTAAATCTGAGGCAGCGCCAAAAACATACACCTCCCAGGGGAAGCATTGGAGTGGCACAACAAGGAAAAATACTTTTGTTTCTCCTCATTGTGCGCTGCATTCTGCAGTACACGTACTAGGAGCAAAATGACATTGATGTTTGTTTTTGTGCAGGAAGGTGTCCCTTCCTGCACAAAACAGCTGCCATGCACCGGCGCACAGCACCCTTGCACTGTATGCAAGGATGCCTGCATTTGTGCAGTAAGGGGCACCTTCCTGGATGAAAACAATCACTACATGCATTTTCCTCTTTCAATGTGTGCTGTAGAATGCAGCACACATTGAAAGAGGAAAAAAAAGAGGAGAAATTAACACATTTCTCCGCATTGCACCTCGCTATGCCACCTCTAGGGTGGCGTATCATACTGACTCATTTCCAGGTTTATGATTCCTTGTAAATCTGGAAATGTGTCAGGTTCCATAAGCATTGAGTGGGAACACCCACAGCAACACCCATGGAATGCCCCTTTCACGCAAAGTGCTGCCTGTAAAGGGGCCGTATTTACAAGGACAGGAAAAGCCATGCAAGGTGGCTTTTCCTGTCCTTGTAAATATGTGGCAGATAAATGCATTGCCAGTGCATCACAAAAAGTGATGTACTGGCAGCCCAAGGGGCTTGTAGATCTGCCCCTAAATCTTTAAGATCAGACTACCACGTTAGTTCAGTTTTAGACTTGGAACGGATCAGGGTAGTGTAATGTAGTTACTTATATATATATAATGCTTTGAAAGATGACCAAAGCCTCATTGAGGAAGAAGTAGGAGATTTCAATTGGTTGTGCATGATAAAAGTATGTAGATTAACACCTTTGAGGGGCTCATACTTTTTCGCAATGGCAGAAGAAAGATCACATTTGGTTTGGATTTCTAAAAATGACAGATGAGTCATATCACACAATAATTGTTTAACTTGTATTATGCCTTTAAGCACCCATTGTTTCCAGAAAATAGTACGATTTGAAATTTTGATGGATTTATTATGCCATATATAGAGAGTATTCTATAAATTCCTGTGAGGGATACATAGGTTGTGCAAGAATACCGTAAGATGCAATAATAGCATATTTAATAAGCTTGAGGAGGCTTAGAAAAATGTGTTAAAGAGTACAAAGGAAAAGGTTCCACAAGTGAATCTTCTAATCAACGCCAAATACTAGTAGATGAAGTGTCAGTGTCTCTAACATAGGGTAATATTTGTTTTAAAGCAAAAGCAGCATGGTATTGTTGAAAATGTGTAAAGCTTACACCACCCAGTTCTTTTGGTCTGCATAGGGATGCTAACAAATTCCACACTTTTCCCATTCCATAAACATTTTCTAAGTAATTTATTTAATAACTTAAAGAAGTTTAAAGGAAGTTTAATGGGTAAAAAATAATGACAGGAAGAAACATCATCCTTATAGTGGCCAACCTTCCCCACCAAGACAAATACAAAGAGGACCACTTCTCTGTCATTTGTGAAACCTTATATTGGACACCATCTAAATTTATCTAAATAGTTTTGCTATGAAAGTAGAATATTTGAAGCCTAAATACTTGATAAAGTGTGACGACAATGTAAGCCCAGTGCCAATAAACATATTCTTCATACGGTACTTATTCGGGGAAGCACCTCAGATTTTGAAAAATTCCATTTATATCCAGATAGCTTGAAGTGGGTGGATAATATAGTATTAAAAGCTGGTATTGCTGATTGAGATTCAGAAACATAAATTATTACATCATAAGTGTATGCTGTAAATTTAGTATCCGTGTCTTATGTCAAAAGCCTCAAAATGAAGGGAAGTTACGTAGTATATGAAAAAAGGGTCTATGGATAAAATAAAAAGCAGAGGAGATAAAGGACATCCCTGTCTAGTACCTCATAAAAGAGGAAAATATGAGGAATTAATGCCATTTAAAAAAACAGATGTCATCCGGGAAGAGTACAGTATAGCTATATATTTGAGAAAAGTTGGACCAAAACCATGCCATTTAAAAGCTCTCATCATGAATTTCCAATTAACACGGTCAGAGGCCTTTTCACCATCCTAAGTTACAGTAGCCACAGGCATATTGTGGGCAGAGGCCGCATGTGAGATGTCTAAATACACCCTGGAGTTATCAATCATGTGTCTTCCCTTAGCAAATCATGTTTGTTCAAAACCAACCATACCCGAAATAAGGGGAGAAAGTCTTATAGAAAAAACCTTGGAGAAAAGTTTGCAATCTAAAAGTATAAGAGAAATACGTTTATAATTAGTACATAAGGAGATATCCTTATGTTTTTTCGGAATTAAACAAATCATAGCCTCCACAAAAGAACCCTTAGCTTCATCCTGTAAAATGAAATACTGATATAAGGTGAGTAAATGTGGGAGTAAAAGATTCAACAGAAAACCATCCGGACTAGGCTCTTTATCTTTGAGTAATGCGTTAAGAGCTGACTTTAATTCAGAAATCAAAATAGGCTTGTCTAAAAAAGAAAGATCCTGTGCATGTTGCTTTCTTGGTGGGAGAGAGTGAAAATACGCATCTAATGACTCATCAGTGGGGGAATGGTCTGGTATATAAAGGTTTGTATAATATTCAGAAAAACATTTTAAAATGTCTGTATTTTTAAAATGAGGAGTCCCGCTTTCATCAATAATTGTAACTATTTTGAACTTCTGAGGTTTGCCCTTTAAAAAATATGAAAGTAATTTGCCGCCATTTTTCTGTCCTCCGTTAAATTTAGAGTTCATTTCTAACAATGTTCCAGCAGCTTCTTCTGTCTATTTTTAGTTGAATTCAAATTTGGCATTAATTAAACTGTGTAACACGTTACCCTTCTTGTTTGTAAAAAATTATTGTTCTAGTTGTTTAATAGATTTAAGCAGTTATAAGGATTCTTTAGCAGCTTTTTTTCCTTTTGGCTGTAGTATAATAATTATGTATCCATGAGCAGAAGCTTTAAAGGCATCCCAAACTATATGTAATGGCAAGTCAGGTGTGCTATTGTGTAGAAAGAACTCTTGTAGCAAACCTTCAAAATTCTTCACAAATTCTTTGCCTTTCAGTAAACTATTATTAAAGTGCCATCTACTTGGTTGATAGATCTCAGGTAATAAATCTAAGTCACCATAACAGGGGCATGATCTGAAATCAATATTGACCCCAGTTCAGCATGCGTAAGCAAGGAAACCAAGGGAGGCGAAAAAAATATATAATTGATTCTAGATTGGGATTTATGGGTAGGTGAATAAAAGGTATATTCCGACGTGTCAGGGAAATATACTCTCCAGGTATCCACTAGACCTCTGGAATGAATAAATAGTGTGAATGTTTTCTACATTTTATTAGGAACATATTAACTGTAGATTTTCTATCTAAAAATGGGTCAACAATCCGATTAAAATCACCACCTACTATTAGATTTGCATTCGAGCAAGAATGTAACACAACTGACATCCACCTCCAAATGTTCAAGTCAATACCAGTAGGACCATAAATATTGAGGATGGAGATAGGTGTGTGATGAACAGTGGCGTGCATTAGTACCAATCTGCCCTCCACATCTATTTCCTCTTTCTCTATTACCGAGGGAAGGAATTTCTGAACCAATATAATGACCCAATTTTATAATCAAGGGCTAGAGAACAAAAGACTTGGCCAACCCAATTCCTAAGCAGTGAGTTTAAATCTTTACCAAGTAAATGTGTTTCCTGTAGTGAGGCAATATTGCATTTGAGGTGTGCTAAGTGTGTAAGAACTTGCTGCTTCTTAGTAGGATTACTCAAGCACTTGACATTCAAAGAAATAACCTTAAGAGTATCCACCATTGCAAGAAAGTAACATACATATTAGACTGCAATATTAATTAAAAGCTATCAAAGCAACTAAGCAACGAAATATAAATAACTCTAAAAATATTTTAACAGCTGCATTTAAAGAAAAACTGTAATATATAATAATATCAAGAAAAAAGAAAGAAGAAAAGAAACGAAAGAAAAAAGAAAGAGAGGAAAAAAAGATGAAAATGGAGGGAAGAACAATGAATCTGGTAGAGACGAGAAAGATGACAAAGAGCCAAAGGGCTACAGTCATGAAGAAAATGGGACACATCCAGTGTAAAGAGAAATGTTGGAGGAGTAGAGAACCGCACAAACTGAAAGACAGACAGCGGACCAAGATCAAAAGAAGTTGAACAGTAGTACCAACAGAGACATTCATTATTGTTGCAACAAGGGGCCTCATTTATGAGGATGTGCGTCACTTTTACGCCGCCGGTGCGTCACTTTTTGTGACGCACCAGTGGCGTAAAAAATGCACCTGTTGCGCCATATTTACAAAGTGACGCATCTAGGTAGATGCGTCACTTTGTAAACCCCTGCGCCACATTATACCTGCGCCAGGTATAATGTATGCAAGGGGGGGCGTATTGACGCAAGGAAGGGTTGTAAAAGTGACGCAGTGAAATCTATGAGATTTCACTGCGTCACTTTTAGGACGCCGTTGCGTCAAAATCTTGCGCCTGCCTCACAGCAGGCTTAAGACTGACGCAGGCCCTTTCACATGGGGCTTTCCCCATGTGAAAGGACGCATTGCTGGAGATGCGTCACTTTTGTGACACACTCCAGCAATGCGTCACTTTTGCGCTTACAGATACGTCAGAAATACTGACGTATCTGTAACTCCTTGTGACATGATGCGTCATACATTAAATATCACGCATCAGGAATGTCGCAAGGAGTGCGCACTGAGAAGTGACGCATCGCTGCTTTCACGCAGCGATGCGTCATTTCTCATAAATGAGGCCCCAGGTTTTTAGTGTCAGTGAACAATGGGCGCACAGCCAATGATAGAAGCACAAGAGTGTATGTCTCGAACAGAAAATGTATCAGTGGTGCAACTGGGTGAATGGAAAACCTTAATAACCACTCATAAGTTAAACGAGTGAACTGGTAAACCCACAAATTCAAGAAAAGAAAACCCTATGCACACACATCTAAAATCAGATAGTTTGTATATTGTAGGATATGCAATGAGTAACACAAGTAAGGTTGCAGAGAGACGATGATTTCTTGTGTAGAATGAAAATCTTCAGTTCTTTAATTTCTCAAACATATAACAGCAGCCAGCCGACACATGTTTCAACGCTTGCGCGAATCTTCAGGGCTGGGAATAACAAAACAGTCTCTTATACAATGGAGTATCCCAGACTAAACAAAGAGTGGTTGTACATCATATTGAAGTGCTCTATAGATGCTGACAAGTTCTTACAAAAATAGTCCCCAGAGACAAACGATGAACGTTCCGAATCTTACGCTTTGAATCTTATAAAGTGATCTGACACCTGACTAACTACTCATTACTTGGGGCACACTGGCGAGCCACGGAACGTTCATCGTGTGTCTCTGGGGACTATTTTTGTAAGAACTTGTCAGCATCTATAGAGCATTTCAATATGATGTACAACCACTTTTTGTTAAGTCTGGGATACTCCATTGTATAAGAGACGGTTTTGTTATTCCCAGCCCTGAAGATTCGCGCAAGCGATGAAACATGTGTCGGTTGGCTGCTGTTATATGTTTGAGAAATTAAAGAACTGAAGATTTTCATTCTACACAAGAAATCATCGTCTCTCTGCAACCTTACTTGTGTTACTCATTGCATATCCTACGATATACGAACTATCTGACTTTAGATGTGTGTGCATAGGGTTTTCTTTTCGAGAGACATTCATTATATTAGCGAAAAAATATAAAATATAAAAGAAAGACGGTATTTGGTCATATGAATAAAACCGACAAAACAGAGATGCAAATAGATCAATAAATGGAATGCAAGGCACATAGAAAACCAATTCATACCACTTACCAAGACAAAAGGATAATATGCAAACAGGAGGTCTAGGAAGGGAGGCACTTGGGAGTCAACACACCCGAGAAAGGGGTCTGGGTTAGACAACATTCAGCTGCAAAGGAGAATAAATAAATAAAAAAGTTACATAAATAGAAAATATGCTGGAATCTACAAGTATAATAGGAACACCAATAGCAATATACAATTTTCCATTAATAATGTTAAAGCTAATTTCTAGAAATAGTGAATATAAACAACTTAAAGAACCCAGAGAAACTAGAGAAGCTAGAGAGAAGGGGTTCAAAATACAAGCATATAACAGATCAGGGACCTCAAAGAAAAGGTGCAAGTCTTTCCAAGTTCCATTACTTCACCCTTGTGTCAAAGAATACACAAGGACCACTCAAATGAAAAAGTTTGTTCCTTATAAGTGACTTTAAAGAAACATGGGTGCACAAGACTGTATCTCGCATTCATGGGTCGTAGAGTTGGACGGAATAAGAAAAACTCCTTCTGACGAGCAGCAGTTGCACGCACTACATCTTGTTAGATAAAGACCCACTGACCAGAACATAACATCTGCTTTCTTTGTTTAGACGATGATAAGACCATAAGCAAATCAGGGTATTCCAAAAAAATAACAATTATTCCTCTAGAGCAGCCAGAACTCAAGGTGTCATCAGATTTAGGACCAATTCGGTGAGCACTCTGTAAGTTGAGGCATGTCCCTTCTTTAAGGCTCACCAATTTAAGAATGTGAACCCCAAAAAAGGCACACATGTTGGACCCCTTTGCTCCCTCCACAATGCCAAAAATTCTGAGGTTGTTGCACTTTTTTTTGGTTCTCCAAGTTCTCTGTCTGTTACTTCAAGAGCGATAGCTCCCTCTCCATGCCATCAACCTTGGCTGTCGCATCCTGCACCTCACCAATCCACTGTTCAACCCTTGACCCTCTGGATTCCAAAGTGGACCACTCTTCTTCAATGCGCTGAAGCAAGAGGTTAGTCTTCATAACAAAAGGCTTCAAATGCTTAATCTCCTCCATGAGGTCTTTCAACGTCGAGGGTAGAGGATATTTTGTAGGGGACCCCGGATCTTTTTTTGTCACTTTGTAGGAGCATTGGGGTCTTTGCAAACAGAAGGCATGATAGCAGACATATTGATAGCAGACAAAGCAACCATCCTCTGACTATCAGATATGGAGGCCTCCATAAGAAGAGTGTTTCACACTCTACCGCAAAAAAGTCTTAAGTTACAGACTAAAAAATGACTAAAGTGACAATCTGTTCCTGCAATGTCAGAATATAAAAAAGTAGACAGAACAATGTAGTATGGAAGGAGTGAAACTGGTGATGTTAGACCTGACTGAAGCTCAGTATTAAAAAAATATTGAATAATTCCCAGTAAGACTATTGATAATTAGTAAATCCACAGCATACAGGTGCAGACAGGATAAATGATTTGGATTACTGGTGCCTCCACAGCATGACATGGCTGCATTGCTCTTATTAGTATTCAAAGCATGCAAAAGATAGAATATAAATTAAAGGAAGAGCAAAATTAGGGCCCGTAGTTCTTCCATTGTCGCTGGAGAGTTAAAAAAACCAGCGCGACAGGGTGGGAAGCCAGCTCTGTCGCACTCCTTACTTCAGAAAATGGCAGCCGCAACCGCCGGATCTGAGGTGCAGGAGAGCAAGAGCAAGGCAAATACGGCTGAAAATCAGCCAAAAAGAAAAAGACCTGCTCTCTCTGTGTTCACGTGCATGAATCATCACAGCATGCTCTCCTTAAGCACCAACTGTCGTCCATATGCAGTGAAAGCCTCCGACAATGGATGGAGCTTCACGGTTCCAGGGTAATCTTGCGGGCGGTTCAGCTGGTACATTGTTTTCTTAATGTTATTGTCTATCTTTTCTTGGGGCCACATACATAATCAATATGCCATCCTTTATACCTCTAATTTCTTTCATGGCAGAGCTCGTGTTAGCCCCTTTTCCGTCACACAAATTCTGCCACGGTACGGGCGTTTTATTAGGTGGGCGGGGCCGCATCGGCCAACGGACCGGGGCACCACTACCGAGGTAGTGCTCGCGACGGCCATTGGCCGACGCGAGCAGTGAGGGGGTTAAAGAGTAACCTGATGTTTTATCATTAAAGTTAATTTGTTATGTTATTGAGTTATATTTCTAAATTTCTAAAGTGCACTGATGCCTAAACAGTTGTCCTGGCGCTGAGAGTGAAAATAGCTCTTACTAAAGAATTATTGCTAATATAACCAAGTTTTTAAATCCTTCCACAAACATAAAGGCTAGGAGGTTTTCTGCAGGATCAATGGAAGCTCTTTCCACATCTTGCATATGCTACTAATAAACAACACAGTGGGTCACGCCTGTAATTTTCCCTTTAAATTGCTCCGCATCTCAATGTCCCTGACTTATCTGCCCCCTCCCACAGCATTCACAGCTTTCCCTTCTCAAAATTCCTCCTAATATCCACCTTCTCTGTCTGACACTCTGCTTTGCCGGAACTTACTTTGCTTCTACTTCTTTTTCCTTCTCTACTTTAATCGCCATGTAAGTGACCCTTGTGACTTACCGTTGCTCCACTCTATGCAACACAATGTAAAAAAGCGGGAAATCAGGGGTATGAGATACAACCAATCCCAAAACCAGTCCTATATCTTTGCAAAGAGGGATGATCTAAAAGAACTGAGTCAACCCAAAAGAAAACCTAAGTGGATAATGAGGAAGACATTTGAACATTGGAATCTATGGAGGAGACATGCAGTAGGAGGAAATGGCAATAGTTGATGCAAAGTCAGTGAGCCAAACTTCAAATAATATGCCACATGCTCGACACTGAACACTGAACACTTGACACTTAGGATAGATGAGTGAAGCACAGACTTTTAAAGACCTCCTAGATGATTTCCTTATGAGGGTTGTACGCAGAATATCAGAAAACTGAAGACCACTATTCAGCAGCATACAATATTTGATGAATAGATTTGAACGTGACAGACAAACACAATAAATGTACAGGAATCCGAAGGCATAGTGTGTCTGCATGGCAATAAGAAAGGTTTAAAGGCCAAAAAGGGAATCATTTATATATAATGATTGGAAAAATGATTTACTCAAATCATCTGTCCACAAAGTGACGGAAAGAACAAATCAAAATGTAACTAATTGCTATTGAAAAAGGACTTACTGCTAATGAACACGTGCAAACCACATTTTAAATTGAAAATTAATGTTTGTATTCCTTACTTACAAATTAAGTGTACAAATCGAATAATTCCAAACAAACATTAAAATTATCAATCAAGGTAAAGCTTCTCAGAAGACGATGAGACCAAAGATTAATGTTGGAAGAGCCTACTCTCACATTTTTATCAACATCTTTACAACATAAGATTTAAACAATTAATTGGTGAACATCCAAAAGATTTCCTAACAGAGAGTTAGACTCTGAGTTGATGTTTTGATCTCTGTTGTGTTAACTCCTCAAGACCATCCTCAGGACGAACAATCAATTGGAAATGAAATGATGACCAATCATGAATTAACAGCGTAAAAAAGATAGCCTTCAAACAGAGAATTTTTTTTAGCATCTACACGAGTGATACTACTGGCACCCGGATTTAATCACCAGAGCATTATTTAGGATCCGCCTCCGTATTCCGAATTTACCTCTATTAACTCTGTATGATGGCACTTCTAACCCTACCATAGGATTAACTCAGGGTTTAGACAGCATATATTGTTATTCTCTGTTTGAAGGTTCTTTTTTTTACATCCTTAATTCATGATGGGACATTGGTAGATCTGGCTTTCTTGGTGTGGTTTCCCAAGGAGTTTTGCCTCTACTTCCTGTATTTTTCACTGTGGGCTGGATTTCGTTTTTTCTCGTTTAGGTACTCTGGCACTTTGCCACTGCTGATCAGTGCCAAAGTGCAAGTAGTCCCTATGTAAATTGTGATTATGATTGGTTATCCATCATTGACATATTTTATTTACTGGTAGGTCCCTAGTAAAGTGCACTCTGGGGCCAGGGCCTGTAAATCAAATCCTACTAGTGGGCCTGCAGCATTGATTGTGCGACCCACACCAGTAGCCTTTCAAAATGTGCCCCAGACCTGCCACTGTAGTGTCTGCATGCACAGTTTGCAATTGCCATGTCGACTTTCCTGTTTTTCTTTACATGTAAATCACCCCAAAGGTAGGCCCCAGGTACCCCTTTGGGCAGGGTGCTGTGTATGTTAAAGGTAGGACATGTACTTGTGTGTTTAACATGTTCTAATAGTGAAATACTGTGTATTTTGTTTTTCACTACTGCAAGGACTAGCTCTCCCAGAGGTTATCATTGGGGCTGCCCTGTAAACGTTTTCAAGTGTAACCTTCAATTGGGAACAGCTAGGGATTTGGAGTTTAGGCTCTCTGAACTCAGAATGTAATAACACACCTTTTAGTAAAGGTGGCTTTTAAATTGTGAAAATACCCATTTTAGAATGTGAAACAAAAACTACAGGGGATAGGCCCTAAGTCAGAAGGCTGGGCCACTCAAAGCTGTAAATAACAAAATAATTGCCAATACTAACTGATACTCACAAGTGATATTTTAGTCTGTGGTCACAGATGGCAAACTAGAATTTCCACAGCAGCACTCAGTATGAATCTGTATCTTTGCCTAGAGCATACACCATCAGAAAATGTTTGGAATGGAAGTGGAGGAGATATTCATGCAATGTCGTAACCAAAGAATAGATCTGGAGAATAATCATGCGATGTCCCAAAATGCATACAGCTGGTGTTTGTTTTTTCTAGTCATGCTGCACTTACATGTAGACATACCAAAGGGTACCTCCAGGGCTTTCAGTGGGATTAAAAAACTGGGGGGGGTCTCTCAAAGGGGCGTGACCATTGTAATTAAGGGTGTGGCTTAAACATGTGAGCTAAAAATCATTGCTTAGCATAGTGTGCCACCCAACTTATATTTTGCTGTTTCTGTCATAGCATCCAGATATATGATACAACTAGCAGCATCATACCTACTGTAAGTTAGGACTATTGGCTTTGTCAATGGTTGTTAGTTGTATAAGATAAATAGGCAGCAACTATGGCTTGTATACAATATTGAAAAAGCTTCCACTTAAAGCCCTGGTGACACCACAACAATGTTGCTGCTCCTGAGTTTTAATAAGAGAAGGGATATCCAGAGAGTAAATGACTTTTTAAAAAATATTTCCCTCCCCCTACAACGTTCACCTGGCATGATGTTATGCCGTAACTTCTCCACTAGTGAGAAGTGAGCAGTGTGAGCAGCTCAGATCGATGTGCTGTCACTGCAGTCGGGAACGGAAAAAACTGACGGCTTGTGCCATGGCACAAAACAGAACCCGATGGAGACCTGTTTCAAGGCCCCTTTTAAAAAACTGCCGGTACTCAGCACCGGGGAGACCCGACCCACTTACAACCCTGGGTACCTCAACTTTAAGGTTAAATTAGGCGCGCAGCCTGATCACACAATTAGCACAAGTGCCAGAACATTCACACTCTTGCCAAAAGTACTTACACACATCTTGACTCAACAACGCCAATCACTATTTTTTGGGTTGTGTGTGCCTCAGAAATATTTTCCATTGCCATCCATATCTGCAGCCATCAAATAATTCACCACTAATCCTTTATTGGGTTCCAAAGTAGCGTGCTACTCGCCAATAAAGAGTCTCAACACTCCATCGGGGTTACAAGTGCTATATAAATGCAAAACGTTTTCCTTTTCTACCCCTCCCCAACCCTTCTCAATCCAAATAACTGACTAAAATATCCACCACTAAAATTAGTCTCATGTTTCACCATACTAATTCAACACTAATCCTGGTTGGTTCCAGAGTAGCGTGCTACTTGCGCTTCAAAACCCCATCAGGGGTAGCAAGCGCTATATAAATACATACCCCTTTCCCTCTTCTATCCTGCCACCTACCCTTCTCTACCCAAATAACTGAATAACATATCCAATACTCAAATTACTTCATATTTTACTATACTAATTTTCAACACTAATCCTTTATGGGTTCCAGAGTGGCGTGCTTCTCGCCAGAAAAGCGCTTCAACACCCATCAGGGGTAACAAGTGCTATATGAATGCAAACCTTTCCTCTCCTTTTATCCCTCCGCTATCCTTCTCACTCCAAATAATCTGACTAAATATCCACCACTGAAATTACTTCATATTTCACCATATTAATTCACCACTATTCCTTTATGGGCTTCCTGAATAGCGTGTATCAACAAGCGCTATATAAATACAAAACTTTTTCTTCCTCTATCCTTTCTGCTATCATTCCAAATCCAAATAACTAACTAACCTATCCACCCCTTAAAATGTACTTGCATGTTTCACTATATTAATTCAATACTAATCCTCTGTGGGTCCCGGAGTAGCGTTCTACTCGCCGAAAAAGCGCTTTGACACCTCGTCTGGGGTAGTAAGCTCTATATAAATGCAATTACAATACAATACAATACAATTGTCAGTGGTCATATGGCCCAATTCATGGGGAGTTGGTATAGGGCCTTTTAGCAAATCACTTTGCTACGATGCCCCACGCCAAAGTGAAAGGGCAGAAATATACCGTATTTATGTAATACAGTGATTTCCTGTCCATTCTTCCCTGCGCCTGCACAGTTTTGACTGCTTAGTACCAACTTAGGCACACTTGAACAATGGTGCTAGGGTACCTGTGTTTTCAGCAGGCTGTTTTTGAACAGGATGGGGCACCTTCCTGAACAGAAACAATTCTAAGAGGAGTCTTCCTCTTTCTATGTGTGAGGCAGAATGCAGCACCCATAGAAAGAAGAAATAACCGGAACAAATTAAAACATTTCTCCTCGTTACGCCTCACCTCAGGAGGCATAAGGATTAGGCACTCCCGCCCCGCCAGGTTTGTATGCTGTTGGAAATGTCAAAATCCATGGGTAGTGCATAGGAAAACCCACCCCAACACTCATGGAATGCCTCCAAAGTGCAGAGTAAGGCAACACAGTGATTTGCATCTCTTTGCCTTACTCCATATCTGTGAGACCATTCTAAGCCAAGCATAGTAGTATTGCATAGTCTCATAGATATGAGTGTGTAATCTGCGTCGCAAACATAGCTGCGGTGGAGGGAAACTATCTCCACTGCGTGCCAAGCCAGTTATATGCCTCTCTGTGAAAACATCATGTAGACTATTCCTTGATCCACATATGTATGCAGAAACCATCATCATTTAGTACAGGACACACATTCAGTTATTGCACACTCTTTAGTACTACACTCACTTGGGATTGTGTCAGAGGGTCTGTAACAGAACGCACTGTACCAGCATGCACAATCTCTGCATGTGCACACTGTTACACATTGCAGACTTTCTGTTGTGTATGTTTTACACAGGCACACATGTTCAGCACATGGTGTTATCATGCACACATATATCAGAAATCATGATGTATATCTGGGGTGAGTGCAGACGTTTTGAGTAGGTGAGTGAGCCTTTAGTCATCACTACAGTGAAACATGGTTAGACACTCAAAATAACTTGTGAAGTTGAATTAACATGATGTTGGCATTCACACATGACCTCTATCTTACTCTTGTCAACGGTAATTGCAGTACATCTACTCTGAGGGAAAGCCTTTGTGTGCGCTTCCTGGTCCAAGTATACTGCATTCCTGACCCAGGCATATGTAATGGCACACACTGAAATTACCTTTCAACTTTGGGTAGCTACAAGATTTGGGATGTTCTCAGCTATGCACTTCTACACTCAGGTCAGAGGTACACAGCTCTTGACATGCAAAGGAAAGATCATATCACAAACCCTCAATCTGACCATGTTCAATAAGTTAGTGTGGGCACATACAGTTTTGTCTTCCCTTTTATCCAAGTGAAATTACACTCATGACATCTCAGTATTCTTCAGGTTTTAAGATAATTGCATATGACCTATCCAATGTCATACTGCTCTGGCTTTTTACTCACCGTACAATGCCTTCTGTTCATATTGTATTTTTGCAGTCATTGTTCCTCATTGTAGTGCTGAGCAATGCGTGGCAAATGTGTCCTTTATCTACTGTAGAAGGATGTTGTATGTGTGACAATGTAGCCAGGAAATAGTTCACCAGTGCTGTGTTTTCTGGTAAGCCACACATGCATGTATGCTTTATTTGCAAGTGACAACTTTTATATGTTTGCATGACACTTGACCTTGGTCCATGACAAATGTCGCTCATTATCTCTGATGGTATCTACAGCGACATTACTTACAGCAAAATTCTGTCATTCTGCATGGTAACACATTGTTGAGACACACTACAATGTGAGATTATTCTCAGGTATGGTAGTTGGTGGTTTGTGTTCCTAAGTTCACTGAGTGCCATCTATTGTTCACTTTGCTTCTGCATAACGCAGCAAGACTGCTAGCTGTGCAGCTCACCACTGGTTAAGTGCAAGTGGAGAGCAATTATTAAATTGGAATAGCAAATGTGGCATGCCTGTACTTTTAATGCAATACTCTGCTTCACAATGCATTTCTGTGTATGTGTATGGGCTATTGATAGGTGAGATCAATGGATCCATGTTGCCCAACAGATCTGATGACATGATTAATACATTTTGAAGCCTAGTTCTATTTGACGAGATGTGGGTGAGTTGATGTTTACTGGGACTGTGACATAGACCGCAATAGAAATATGGACTCAAACATTTATTTCCATGTTTAACCTTCCTATTATGTTTCGACATTCTGTCCATTAAAGTACATGCACTTTAAGAGAAGACATTCTACACAAAGTGGGTGTGTCGCTGGCTCTCAGCCACTGTTTTTTGGATCTCTTCTCCATCCTCATCCTCCTCCATGGGTCCTGCTCATCATGGTCCACGTCCCATGGGACATTTGTCCAGACACAGAGGTTGTGGAGAATGGTACATACTAGAAGGATCTTGCGTAACTTAGGGGATGAGTATAGAAATCTCCCCTCTGACATGTCCAGGCACCTGAACTTGAACTTCAGCCCACCAAAGGTTCTCTCTATGATGTTGGGGTCTTGAGAAGATCCTGGTTGTAGTGTTGTTCCCGCTCAGTATGGGGATGCGCTACTGGAGTTATGACCCATGGCTGGAGAGCATGTCCTTGGTCAGCTGAAATTTAAATAGGAAATGCAACTGTCAATGCTTTTGCTCTCTGTTGTAACTACATTCCTCTCCATGTGTGTTTGGTGTACTGAATAACTAAACCACATTTCTTATGGTATTTCACAATATGTGTTACTTATACAGCTGCCAATAGGTTTGCTCATCTCTTCCAGTTGTCTTTGTACTAGAAAATGATGATACATTGTATGCTTCTAAATCCTGACTTTCATGTTTATCTAGTAGCTTACCGTGATGGGTGTTTGGAGATGTTCCTGATCACTCTATGGGCCCGATTCACAAAAGTAATCTGAGAAAAAATCCTAACTTTACGTCTTTCGGCACTCACAAAGAACATTTAGGAGTAGTAAAGTTAGGATTATGTCTCAGTTAAATTTAAGTTTTGGTTTTAAGATTAACTTACGTTTAGCTGAGACAGAATCTTAACTTTACTACTCCTAAATGCCCTTGTGAATTCTCAAAAGTCGTAAAGTCAGGACTGTTCAGATTACTTTTGTGAATCAGGCCCTATGATATGTGCACTCACTACATGTGTGAAGTGACAGATTATCAATCTGATATTTGTTTAGTTGGTCCTCCCTAAGTAGGTTGTGACATTTCCAACATGTTTAACACTCACACATATGTATGTCCATGTTAAACCACAGAATTTGACCTTGGAACAGCTGGTTCATAGTTCAACTACCTTGCCATGTGATTATGGTGCATACACTTGGTGCAATTCAAACATGTCCCATGGATTTTTATGTTATTTATTGTCAGCTTTCGACTATTGCATTTTGCCAAAAAAGTTGTTATGTTGCACTTTGATTGACAAATATGTATTGCAATGTTGGCCCTTTTTATGTGGGAGACACTGTTGTTGTTAGTGTTACAAGGAGCTGTCTACTCCAAAAGTGGACATTTATTCACATGTATACATATGACTCTAACTAGTAGAGGATTGTGTACTTCAATGCCTTCATTTTTTTATTCATTGCAGTAGCAAATGTTTGCTGAGGTTGGTATCCTGAGTAGACTGTGGTGCCTTGACCAGGTTGGAATTTCTTTTGTATGGATGACTGATGTATTACATGTTTGGCTGCATTGTGTTTTACTTAGTGTGCTCCATATTGCTGAAGTCATATGCTTTTCATTTGGAATACTTCACAGAACAGGTGAGCCATCATCACATTGATTACATCAGTCTATGCTGCCATCAACCTATATGTATGTGTGCACGTGGACTGTCAGTTTTGCTGAGACATATGTGTCTTTTGTACTGTTTATGTCAAAATGTTATCTGGTATTCACATTTACACAAGACAGGGGCCTACACTGACATGGCCTTCTTACATACATCTTACAGTGTTGGGTCAGTAACTTTGGTCTACCTGCAAGTATACTGCCATGTGCGACACACTTGCCCATTTCCACAGGAATTGTTTTCAAACCACTGACCTTGTTGACCATTTACTGATACCAAGAGTGGGTATACCATTGGGGAGACGCTAATCTCAGACTTTTATGTCACGTTGCCTTTGTACTCATGTTGCCTTGTCTGTCATGCCACATTGTTTCATTTGTGATTTGTTACTCAGTGAAGTTGATGTGGTTCAGTCCATCCACACATTATGAAATGACACAATGCTACTCACTGACATTCTGTTGCTTCTGCCATTGACAGCTTAGTACCTGTCAGCAGTTCCTTGGTGGGTGTTTCTGTGAGGTCCCTTCCCACCTTGCACACACGTTTTTAGTACACCTTCTGAAATGGAAGAGTGTTTGGAATACATGAAAACACAGACACAACTATGATTTTAGAAATGAGAAAGGCACACCCTGTTAGTAACGCAGAAATGCCGCGTACTATAAACATCCTCACTAATTAGGAGGCAGGAGTTGTTTTGAGAGAGCCTATTACAGATGGGACAGGTTTTTTTTATGATAGTAATGTGAGTGGAGGGTAACCTGTGTCCCTTTTCCCCTCTTGGCTCCTGTTGTGTTATGATCAGTATTGCCAGTGCCAGTCATTGACACTTCGTCTATCTCTTCCTAGGCTCATAGAACACAGTCTGGGTGATTGATTCGAGCTCTGAGATTACTTATAAAAGAGTTGTGATATATATATATATATATATATATATATATATATATATATATATATATATATATATATATATAGATATATATATATATGATATTTGTACTTTTTATTTAGCAAAGGGAGAGATGTAATGTTTTGAAGAGAACGATACAAAAGGGGATGATGGACGGAGCGTTTGGAAAACTCAAACACTCACCCACAGTCAACTGATCTGGCTTTAATCCATCACCATTCTTTAGTTCACTCAGCCACCCCAGTTCAGACATGGCTATATGCAAATCAGTCTGACCCTGTGCCTTATGGGAACAGTCCAGCCCGAACTGCCAAGCCATGTCTTCCCTGGACCGGAAAAAAGCATCCTGGGACCGGTTTCGGATTCATAATCCTCATCAGCCAGGCTATCTTGAATCCAGTGGCCAAGTGAACAAGGGACTCACGTCTGAGCATACCCTGCCACACTTAGGGCGAACAAAGCGATACAAAAGGGGATGATGGACGGAGCGTTTGGAAAACTCAAACACTCACCCCCAGTCAACTGATCTGGGTTTAATCCATCACCATTCTTTAGTTCACTCAGCCACCCCAGTTCAGACATGGCTATATGCAAATCAGTCTGACCCTGTGCCTTATGGGAACAGTCCAGCCCGAACTGCCAAGCCATGTCTTCCCTGGACCGGAAAAAAGCATCCTGGGACCGGTTTCGGATTCATAATCCTCATCAGCCAGGCTATCTTGAATCCAGTGGCCAAGTGAACAAGGGACTCACGTCTGAGCATACCCTGCCACACTTAGGGCGAACAAAGCAATACAAAAGGGGATGATGTACGGAGCGTTTGGAAAACTCAAACACTCACCCCCAGTCAACTGATCAGGGTTTAATCCATCACCATTCTTTAGTTCACTCAGCCACCCCAGTTCAGACATGGCTATATGCAAATCAGTCTGACCCTGTGCCTTATGGGAACAGTCCAGCCCGAACTGCCAAGCCATGTCTTCCCTGGACCGGAAAAATCATCCTGGGACCGGTTTCGGATTCATAATCCTCATCAGCCAGGCTATCTTGAATCCAGTGGCCAAGTGAACAAGGGACTCACGTCTGAGCATACCCTGCCACACTTAGGGCGAACAAAGCGATACAAAAGGGGATGATGGACGGAGCGTTTGGAAAACTCAAACACTCACCCCCAGTCAACTGATCTGGGTTTAATCCATCACCATTCTTTAGTTCACTCAGCCACCCCAGTTCAGACATGGCTATATGAAGAGACCCATTTGGTTCCTGAAGGACTCTGTAGAACTGTGACGTACGTGTTTGGGTGTGATTAATAGAATTGATGATTTACAATGTTGTGTTCATGGTTACACACTGAGTAATAAAGATGAGTAATACTGAGCTCTGTGTGTGGTGTATTAATTTACGTGTACAGAGGCTCGGTAGGAAGCTATAAACACTTTCAACATGATGAAAATAACCACCAACCCGACCATTTTTCTAAATGTTAAGAATTCTCCAGTTTGTCATAAAAACTGATTGCATCACAACAACATTTTATGCAGAGCTCACTGAGCATAAAAAATCACATATTTTATTGATTAATATAATAATTTAACCCCTTACAAATATCTACATGTATTTTGTATTCAATCTACACAAACTAGAATCATACCGAGAGAAATGATTCCCTCAACTTTTCCCAACTAAACACTCTCACTCATACCTCAGTTATGCTACTAGCAATCAAATAAAAGAACAATTTTCAATGCCTCAGGACCTAGCATATAAACAAGTTAACACAATATTTATAGTATCATACAGAAATGTCCTTTTGCTTAGAATTTTCATAAAGAAATGTAATTGCATGAACACATTCACTAGACAAATTATTTAAATTAATTTATCTGATTGTTTACCAAGCCAAATATAAAATAGCAATCCTTCACATAGCTCTGTTATAAATCTCACCATATTCCTGAAAGTATGCTTTATATTTGGTTATCAAATAACAAAGAAAAATGCCAGTGCTGATAACTTTTACTTATACAAGCAACTCCTCATCCATATCAAGAAAGTGAATTCATGAAAGGGTATTGCTACTTAGTCGCAATTTTATTTTCAAAAGATTCAATAGTTCATTACAAAGAGAATTTTAACTTTTTCATAAAAAAGAGAGAAGCATTAAGAAAATTGAAACAATTATGGACACATCACACTGAAATTAAATACATCACAGTCAAAAAACATTCACCACATTCATACCTGAATCAAAACATACCACATACTATTATTACAAAAACAAACTTTCTGCTGTAACAAAGAAAGAATGATAACTGGATCTGCATTAATTATACCATAATTCAATACAATTGTTTAAACATGGTACATTCCATTGGATTCCTGAATTTTATACCATTCGAAAAAGTTTTTTAACTGATAATGTACAAAGCATTTTTTCGGAGTCTTGAAGTAATAAAGACTCATAAGCAGATCAGTAGAAGAATGGCCTACGCGTTTCGAATCTCCTTTTAGTCAACAGGGATTCTCGTCAGGGCCTCACAACACTGTAGAAGGTGAGAAACACATGAAATATAGTGTAAGGCAAAGGAATACCAAGTGAAGAAACTTTAAAAATTCAAAACTGGAGAGGCACAACCGGAGTCTACAACTCTGTGGAGACACACTGTAAAAAAATGGGCTAAAGTCTCTTAACCCCTTTAGAATTAAATAGGGTGTGGCCAACGTTATCTGAGATTTTAAATGGCGCACATGGCCCCTCTTACACACTGACTTTATGAATACTTACCACCCAACGTGTTGTGTGGGAGCAGAATGGACTTCTCAAATAGTGGCACAGCCAAAGAATGGGGATGGACACCACTCAGGTGGAGTTTAGGACGCATAAATGAAAATGCGTAAACCTGTATAAAATGAAACGAAACATACCATAAGAAGAGTGTCTTATAATGCAAAGTCGCCTGGATGGTAACAAGAAGCGCCTAATCTGGACTAAACTCGGAGTCCGAGTGCAGATACCTCGTTTAATTCTGAGCCAGCGACCACATGTGTGGAAAGGATTAACCTCGGTGAGTTGGACGAGTCTTGTCTACGCTGTCACTCGCAGGGATAACCGCAATAGGTGCCCAGTAGAGCGAATTATTCCTACGTAGCAAAAAAGAAGGGGAAGAGTAAATTTCTATTTTACTTTCTATTTTACTTTCGGACGGCGAGAGGGTTTATAGACGAGACAGGAACTTTTAACTCTATATCACCTTTTTTGACTTCGTTCTCCGTTGCAACTGGAGGAGTGGCAGCGTCAGCACATACCCGCTTCTATGCGTGTGCTGAAAGGCAAGGGAAACGGCAGACTGTTGAAAATGCCGTAAAGCCTGTTTATGGTTCTACACAGCCAAACAGGGGCATGCAAAAGGGGGTCTAGGATTCTCATGTCAGAGCGCAAATCTTACTGGTATGCCGCGGTGTCAATCCAAAACGATATCCATCGGCGTCTAACTGCACGCTAATCTCTAGCGCATGCGCGTTTACCTGACCTACTAGAGTTCTCCTTTTTAAGGGAAATTGCGCGCTTGCGCTTAGTCTCGAGGGTACGGGTCTGAAGGGATCAGTACGGGGAGGGTGGGCGGGGCTCAGATCGTCAAAGTTTGGAATTAAGCAATAACAGCTGTATAATACCTATTAAGTTGGGCAACAACATTATGTTCGAGAAAGGTTAATTCAGCCAAAATTGGCTTGGCATAAACGAGGGATGTGGATGCCTAACAGACAGAGGCGTGTGTTACACCAGCATATGATCCCTGGATCCTAATGCATTTCAAGATGCAGCTTTTTCATTTATGTAAATCATAGTTTGAATATTTCTGATAGTTCGTTCAAACCAGATACCGCGGTATTAAACTTGACAATTAGCATTGCCTCCCTTCTGGATAAATTCAGGCTCATATCACCACCTCTAGGGTTCCTTTCTATCCTAGAGATGACTGTCCATTTGAACTCATTGAGTCCATGTCGCATCCTTGTCCAATGGTTAACTAGCGGCGCATTCTCGACGTTTCTTTTAAGTCTGGACTTGTGTTGCGATATGCGTTGGCGCACTTCTTGCTCTGTCTTACCGATGTACAGTCGGTCGCACGGGCATTTGATGCCATAAACTACAAATTTAGATTTGCAGTTACTAAATAACTCGTGTTTCCACGAGATACCCTTATGTTGGAAGACGTCACCTTGTATAGTGGTGTCGCAGCAGAGGCATGTACCACATCTATGGTGGCCAAGTATTGGTGCCAATCCCATCATTTGACGCAGGGATGGTTGAGTTTCTGTAGGCATTGCGGCTCTCACCACATGATTGGCAACACTGTTTTCTCTTTTGAACGCGAATAGTGGTGGATCACGTAGGCTTACATCTAAATTCTTCACCAAGTGCCAATTCTGCCCAATGATACGTTTCAACTGATTCGCGTTCGGGCAAAAGGTTGTCACGCATACTTGGCGCTTTTGTTCTTGTTTCTTTTTGCGCTCTAACAGTGCCTCCCGGGGGGTCCACCTGGCTCTTTTCATACAGTTTTTTACCAATTTTTTGGGGTACCCTCGGTCACAGAGTTTCGAAACCAGGTTCTCAGCATGGTGGTAGTAATCATTCTCGTAAGTGCAGTTTCTACGTATACGCAGAAACTGCCCATATGGCAGGTTCTCCCTTAGACTTCTAGGGTGATTACTTTGAAACAGTAACGCCTTATTGCGATCTGTCGGTTTTACAAACAGAGTCGTTGCCAACTTACCGTTTTTTGGGAACACCTCTACGTCTACTTATTTATTTAAAGCAGCTTTAGTTACTCTGAAAAATGACCCTACTGTTGTGATCAAGCAAGCCGATAAAGGCGGGTCTATAGTATTATGGGATACTGTAGACTACACTAATGAAATAAGAAGGCTACTAGATGACCCGAGATGTTATCGGAAAATCGACAAAGATCCGACAATCGAATTACAAAACCAATTGTTTGTCATTATTCAGGAGGGCTTCGAGCAAGGCTTTGTCGGTAAGAAAGAATGTGAATATTTGCAGATCAAGCACCCCAAGATACCTATGTTTTATGCACTACCGAAAGTGCATAAAGACCAAAGTAGACCTCCAGGGAGACCCATTGTGGCAGGATGTGTTTCTCTCTTGGAACCTATCGCGAAGTATGTGGATTGTTTCCTCAAACAATTTATGAACCAAGTGGTATCATATCTACAGGACACAACCGACTTTATAAATAAGTTGGAAACTACAACCTTCAGTGCAGGGAGAGATATGCTGGTCACCCTTGACGTAACATCACTATACACACAAATCCCCCAGGAGGAGGCTTTGGCAGTGCTCTCCTTTTTCCTAGACTCACGTCCGAGACCAATGCGAGTTCCTACAAAATTCCTGGTAGACTTAGCGTCGTTTGCCCTAAAGAAAAACTACTTTTGTTTTAATAAAGAATTCTACTACCAGGTAAAGGGCGTGGCAATGGGGTGTCCCTTTGCCCCAGAGTTGGCAGTGCTGTTTATGTCGATGTACGAGGATAGGTACATACATAACAACAACCCCTTTGGGCAGTATATTGGAAAATGGTATCGTTTTATCGATGACGTTTTCATGACATGGACTGGAGGTATTGATAATTTGATCACCTTCCACCAATGGCTAAATGCCAGATCTCCCGACATACAATTCAGTTTCTCCCACTCTGGAACCAGGATTTCTTTCCTGGACGTAGAGGTGCTCCCAAAAAACGGTAAGTTGGCAACAACTCTGTTTGTAAAACCGACAGATCGCAATAAGGCGTTACTGTTTCAAAGTAATCACCCTAGAAGTCTAAGGGAGAACCTGCCATATGGGCAGTTTCTGCGTATACGTAGAAACTGCACTTACGAGAATGATTACTACCACCATGCTGAGAACCTGGTTTCGAAACTCTGTGACCGAGGGTACCCCAAAAAATTGGTAAAAAACTGTATGAAAAGAGCCAGGTGGACCCCCCGGGAGGCACTGTTAGAGCGCAAAAAGAAACAAGAACAAAAGCGCCAAGTATGCGTGACAACCTTTTGCCCGAACGCGAATCAGTTGAAACGTATCATTGGGCAGAATTGGCACTTGGTGAAGAATTTAGATGTAAGCCTACGTGATCCACCACTATTCGCGTTCAAAAGAGAAAACAGTGTTGCCAATCATGTGGTGAGAGCCGCAATGCCTACAGAAACTCAACCATCCCTGCGTCAAATGATGGGATTGGCACCAATACTTGGCCACCATAGATGTGGTACATGCCTCTGCTGCGACACCACTATACAAGGTGACGTCTTCCAACATAAGGGTATCTCGTGGAAACACGAGTTATTTAGTAACTGCAAATCTAAATTTGTAGTTTATGGCATCAAATGCCCGTGCGACCGACTGTACATCGGTAAGACAGAGCAAGAAGTGCGCCAACGCATATCGCAACACAAGTCCAGACTTAAAAGAAACGTCGAGAATGCGCCGCTAGTTAACCATTGGACAAGGATGCGACATGGACTCAATGAGTTCAAATGGACAGTCATCTCTAGGATAGAAAGGAACCCTAGAGGTGGTGATATGAGCCTGAATTTATCCAGAAGGGAGGCAATGCTAATTGTCAAGTTTAATACCGCGGTATCTGGTTTGAACGAACTATCAGAAATATTCAAACTATGATTTACATAAATGAAAAAGCTGCATCTTGAAATGCATTAGGATCCAGGGATCATATGCTGGTGTAACACACGCCTCTGTCTGTTAGGCATCCACATCCCTCGTTTATGCCAAGCCAATTTTGGCTGAATTAACCTTTCTCGAACATAATGTTGTTGCCCAACTTAATAGGTATTATACAGCTGTTATTGCTTAATTCCAAACTTTGACGATCTGAGCCCCGCCCACCCTCCCCGTACTGATCCCTTCAGACCCGTACCCTCGAGACTAAGCGCAAGCGCGCAATTTCCCTTAAAAAGGAGAACTCTAGTAGGTCAGGTAAACGCGCATGCGCTAGAGATTAGCGTGCAGTTAGACGCCGATGGATATCGTTTTGGATTGACACCGCGGCATACCGGTAAGATTTGCGCTCTGACATGAGAATCCTAGACCCCCTTTTGCATGCCCCTGTTTGGCTGTGTAGAACCATAAACAGGCTTTACGGCATTTTCAACAGTCTGCCGTTTCCCTTGCCTTTCAGCACACGCATAGAAGCGGGTATGTGCTGACGCTGCCACTCCTCCAGTTGCAACGGAGAACGAAGTCGAATTAACCAGTCGTCAAAAAAGGTGATATAGAGTTAAAAGTTCCTGTCTCGTCTATAAACCCTCTCGCCGTCCGAAAGTAAAATAGAAAGTAAAATAGAAATTTACTCTTCCCCTTCTTTTTTGCTACGTAGGAATAATTCGCTCTACTGGGCACCTATTGCGGTTATCCCTGCGAGTGACAGCGTAGACAAGACTCGTCCAACTCACCGAGGTTAATCCTTTCCACACATGTGGTCGCTGGCTCAGAATTAAACGAGGTATCTGCACTCGGACTCCGAGTTTAGTCCAGATTAGGCGCTTCTTGTTACCATCCAGCCGACTTTGCATTATAAGACACTCTTCTTATGGTATGTTTTGTTTCATTTTATACAGGTTTACGCATTTTCATTTATGCGTCCTAAACTCCACCTGAGTGGTGTCCATCCCCATTCTTTGGCTGTGTCACTATTTGAGAAGTCCATTCTGCTCCCACACAACACGTTGGGTGGTAAGTATTCATAAAGTCAGTGTGTAAGAGGGGCCATGTGCGCCATTTAAAATCTCAGATAATGTTGGCCACACCCTATTTAATTCTAAAGGGGTTAAGAGACTTTAGCCCATTTTTTTACAGTGTGTCTCCACAGAGTTGTAGACTCCGGTTGTGCCTCTCCAGTTTTGAATTTTTAAAGTTTCTTCACTTGGTATTCATTTGCCTTACACTATATTTCATGTGTTTTCTCACCTTCTACAGTGTTGTGAGGCCCTGACGAGAATCCCTGTTGACTAAAAGGAGATTCGAAACGCGTAGGCCATTCTTCTACTGATCTGCTTATGAGTCTTTATTACTTCAAGACTCCGAAAAAATGTTTTGTACATTATCAGTTAAAAAACTTTTTCGAATGGTATAAAATTCAGGAATCCAATGGAATGTACCATGTTTAAACAATTGTATTGAATTATTGTATAATTAATGCAGATCCAGTTATCATTCTTTCTTTGTTACAGCAGAATGTTTGTTTTTGTAATAATAGTATGTGGTATGTTTTGATTCAGGTATGAATGTGGTGAATGTTTTTTGACTGTGATGTATTTAATTTCAGTGTGATGTGTCCATAATTGTTTCAATTTTCTTAATGCTTCTCTCTTTTTTATGAAAAAGTTAAAATTCTCTTTGTAATGAACTATTGAATCTTTTGAAAATAAAATTGCGACTAAGTAGCAATACCCTTTCATGAATTCACTTTCTTGATATGGATGAGGAGTTGCTTGTATAAGTAAAAGTTATCAGCACTGGCATTTTTCTTTGTTATTTGATAATTAGGCTCAGCCCTGCTGATTAGAGCCAACCCCATGTTTGTTTTCTTATATTTGTTTAGGCCCACCATCCTGAGTAGTTGCAGAATAGTGAAGCTGCAGCATAAAAGTGAGGTTGAAGACATGTTGGCAGAGGGATTAGTGATTAGGCTACTTTGACTGAGTCTGTGGAAACGTACACTTTAAATATACCGCATAAATTTCAGTGTCTGTTTCAAATATAAAGTGAAGTCTGTCAAGATTTTAGGTCTGTATGGTGTGACAGAGGTATGTCCGTACTTGCACATCTATTCTGATATGTGGTATGCATCTGAAGATGCTAGGCGTATAAAAGACAGGCATACATCTATCTCTATGTTTGTTTTATATATGATGGCACTAGAAAAAGATACAGACACATGCATGTATACAATTAAGAATATGGTGAGATTTACAGGAGAGATTTGCGAAGGGTTGCTGCTTTATATTTGGGTAGGCACACCATCCTTAGCAGTCGCAGAATAGTGAAGCTGCAGCACAAATGTGAGGTTTAAGACATGTTGGTAGAATGATTAGTAATTAGGCTACTTTGTATGAGTCTGTGGAAAGGTACACTTAAAATATACAGCATCATTTTCAGTGTCTGTTTCAAATGTAAAGTGGATTCGGTCAAGTTTTACGGTCTTTAAGGTGTTGTGACTGAGGTATTTCTCTACTTGCACATGTACTCTCACTCATACGTGTTATGCATCTGAAGATGCTAGACGTATAAAAGACAGGCATACATCTATTTGTATGTTTGTTTTATATATGATGCCACTAATGAAAAGGTACAGACACATGTATGCATGCTTTCAGGAATATGGGGAGACTTACAACAGAGTCACGAGAAGGGTTGCTACCTTATATTTGGGTAGGCCCAATACCATGAGTACTCGCAGAATGCTGAAGCTGCAGCAAAAAAGTGAGGTTTAAGACATGTTGGCAGAGGGATTAGTAATTAAGCTACTTAGTATGAGTCTGTGGAAAAACACTGTATAGAACTGTTTGTATGTTTCTTTTATATATGATGCCGCTAGCAAAAGGAACAGACACATGCATGCATACTTTCAGGAATATGGTGAGACATATACCAGAGATATGTGAATGATTGCTGCTTTATATTTGGTTAGGCCCAACATCCTGAGTAGTTGCAGAATAGTGAACCTGCAGCACAAACGTAAGGTTTTAGGCATGTTGGCAGAGGGATTAGTGATTAGGCTACTTTGAATGAGTCTGTGGAAAGGTATTCTTCAAATATACCGCCTAATATTCAGTTTCTGCTTGAAACGTAAAGTGTAGTCTGTCAAATTTTAAGGTTAGCATTGTGTTGTGACTGAGGTATGTCTCTACGTGCACATGTATTCTGACATGCATACATCTATCTGTATGTTTGTTTTATATATGATGGCACCAGCAGAAGGTACAGACACATGCATGTATACTTTTAAGATATGGTGAAACGTACAGGAGAGATATGGGAAGGGTTGTTGCTTTATATCTGGGTAGGCCCAACATCCTGAGTAGTTGCATAATAGTGAAACTGGAGCACAAACGTGAGGTTTAAGACATGTTGGTGGAGGGATTAGTGATTAGGCTACTTTGTATGAGTCTGTGGAATGGTACACTTTAAATATAGCACATAACTTTCAGATTCTGTTTCAAATTTAAAGTGGAGTCTGTCAAGTTTTACGGTCTGTATGTTGTTGTGACTGAGGTATGTCTCTGCCTCCACATGTACTGTCATACATGTTATGCATCTGAAGATGCTAGACGTACAAAAGACAGGCATACATCTATTTGTATGTTTGTTTTATATATGATATCACTAGTAAGCATGGGCGGATTTTGCAGATCCACGATTCGCGGATTTGCGTATTCACGGATCGTGGATCCGCAAAATCCGCGGATTTTGCGTATTTGCGGATCGGCGGATTTGGGGCGGGGCTTCCATGCGAGTGCACATGCCTCTTGTGTGTATAAAAGGTCAGAGACCGATCAGAGCATCAGATGAAGATACAGAAGCTCCTGGCCACAGGAACAGCACGAGGATTGCGCTCGTGAAAGTCAAGGATGCAAAGGCCTCTGTCCAGCATCACAGCTGATTTTCGATGGTATATTTGGGAAGAAGGCACATCTGCCCAGCCTTGACAACGCTCACGATTGTTTTTTGGGCCGATGAATGAGTCACTGAATTTAAGCTTCAACTAGGGCACATGCTTAATTGATATCTGTAAGTGCTTCCGGTTGAGGTTTAATTTTTGTGCCAGGACCATCGTGCCAGAATGAACCCTGCCCTTCATATTTATTCAAGAAGACACCACCGTTTTGTGCCTGTTGTAACTATTTTACGATGGCGCCGGCAAGCTGCCAGCGCCATCCTAAAATAGAAACTAAATTAGCTTCAACAGGAAGCTCTAATAGATAAAATAAAGCAGGTGCTCGAGCACCTGCTTTATTTTATCTATTAGAGCTTCCTGTTGAAGCTAACTTAGTAACTATTTTAGGATGGCGCTGGCAGCTTGCCGGCGCCATCGTAAAATAGTTACAACAGGCCAGCAAGGCTTGAACTTTTGCCCCCGGAATCCGCCGCTCGCGGATTTGCGAATTCGCGGTAAATTCGCGGGAGTTCGCGGATCGCGAATTTACCGAAAATTCACAAAATCTGCGAGCGTAACGGATTTTGCGCTCATGCTTAATCACTAGCAAAAGGCACAGAGACATGCATGCACGCTTTCAGGAATATGGTGAGACTTACAACAGAGTCATGAGAAGGGTTGCTGCTTTATATTTGGGTAGGCCCAACACTGTGAGTACTCACAGAATGCTGAAGCTGCAGCACAAAAGTGTGGTTTAAGACATGATGGCAGAGGGATTAGTGATTATGCTACTTAGTATGAGTCTAGGGAAACGACACAGGTATAGATCTATTTGTATGTTTCTTTTATATATGGTGTCACTAGCAAAAGGTACAGACACATGCATGCATGCTTTCAGAAATATGGTTATATGTACAAGAGAGCTATGTGAAGGGTTCCTGCTTTATATTTGAGTAAGCTAAATACTCTAGGTGTTATTTTGAAATGGGAACAACAGTCTGTGAAGTTTAAGGGACTTTATGCTGTTGGGAATGAAGTATGTGTGTACTTCTTCATCTATTGTCTGATGTATTATATATCTGAATCTGGTTGGTTTGCATAGTAGTAAAGACATTCTTTAGTCCTACTATGTCATTCTAATGCAGAGGTTGTGATTTCTTCTGAATGAAGGAATTATGCATTGTCTGACATAGCTTGTTCAACACTCAGGTGTCATATTTAAGAGTAGAAATTAATACATACACTTTTTTCACTCAAGTTTAGAAACGATGTGCTCTGAGATGTTACTATTTAAATAGTTGGTTCTTACTATAACTTTGATAATAAGTTCAAGTTCAAGTTCAGAAATTTGTATAGCGCACTACTCACCCAGAGGGTCTCAAGGCGCTTGTGGGAGGAGGGGGGGTATTTTACTTATCGAATATCCAGGTATTAAGTAGTTTTCTGAAGGAGAGGTGGTTCTGTGTAAGGCGGAGGTGGGTGGGGAGAGCATTCCAGGTTTTGGCCGCTAAGTAGGAGAAGGGTCTTCCCCCCATGGTGAATCTGTGGATGCGCGGAATAGCGGCGAGGGCCTGATTGGACGAGCGAAGTTGGCGGGTGGGGGTGTAAAATGACAGGCGCGTGTTGAGGCATTCGGGTCCAAGGTCGTAGAGGGCTTTGTGTGCGTGGGTGAGGAGTCGGAACGTTATCCTCTTGTTGACGGGGAGCCAGTGGAGGTCTTTCAGGTGACCGTAAATGTGAGCTTGGCGGGGGATGTCTAGTATGAGTCTGGCTGAGGCGTTTTGGATGCGTTGGAGTTTTTTCTGTAGTTTGGCTGTGGTTCTGGCGTAAAGGGTGTTTCCGTAATCCAGTCGGCTTGTGACCAGTGCGTGGGTGACCGTTTTTCTTGTTTCGGTGGGGATCCAACGTAATATTTTTTTGAGCATGCGAAGGATGTTGAAGCATGATGAGGAAACGGCGTTTACTTGTCTGGTCATCGAGAGGGAGGAGTCCAGGATGAAGCCCAAGTTGCGTGCGTGGTCCGTTGGTATGGGTGCTGTTCCCAAGAGTTGTCCCAAGCGGAGGGGGATGGTCCCAAGATTAGGACTTCCGTTTTGTCAGAGTTCAGTTTTAGACGGCTGTTCCTCATCCACTCGGCTACATCTTTCATTCCTTCGTGTAAGTTGGTTTTGGCGGTGTTTGGGTCTTTGGTGAGGGAGAGGATCAGCTGGGTGTCGTCTGCGTAGGAGATGATGTTGAGGTTGTGTAGGCGTGCGATGGATGCGAGGGGTCTCATGTATACGTTGAAGATGGTGGGACTGAGTGAAGATCCTTGTGGTAAGCCGCAGATGACTTCGGTGGGCTCCGATCTGAAAGGGGGAAGGAGGACTCTCTGTTTTTTTCCAGCGAGGAACGAGATGATCCAGTCCAATGCTTTTCCTTGTATTCCGACGTTGTTGAGGCGTTGTATGAGGGTGCTATGACAGACTGTGTCGAAGGCTGCGGAGAGGTCAAGCAGGATGAGGGCAACTGTTTCTCCGTTGTCCAGTAGTGTTCGAATGTCGTCTGTTGCTGCGATGAGGGCAGATTCGGTGCTGTGTTTGGCTCGGAAGCCGGACTGTGAAGGGTCGAGGGATTTGTTGGATTCGAGGAAGGCGGCGAGCTGACTGTTGACGGCTTTCTCAATAACTTTGGCAGGGAATGGGAGGAGCGAGATGGGGCGGTAGTTCTTAAGTTCAGTGGGGTCTGCTGTGGGTTTCTTCAGAAGGGCGCTGAGTTCGGCATGTTTTCAGCTTTCCGGGAAGGTAGCGGAGTTGAGGGAGCAGTTGATGACGTCTCGGAGATGGGGAGCGATGATGGAGTCTGCTTTGTTGAAAATGTGGTGGGGACATGGGTCGGTAGGGGATCCTGAGTGGATGGAGTTCATCAGGTGGATGGTGTCTTCAGTGGTGATTGGGTCCCAGGTGCAGAGGTTGGAAGAGGGGGGATTTGGTTCGGGGGTGGGTGGGGTGGACTGGTCTCCGGACTGGTTTTCAAAGCTGTTATGTATGTCGGCGATTTTGTTGTGGAAGAAAGAGGCTAGGGAGTCGCAGAGGTCTTGGGATGGGGTGATGTCGTTGGTGTCGGCGGTGGGGTTGGTAAACTCTTTGACGATGTTGAATAGTTCCTTGCTGTTGTGGGCGTTGTTGTCAAGTCGATCCTTGAATGCTGATTTCTTGGTGGATCGGATCCGTTGGTGGTGTATGCGGGTGGCGTTCTTAAAGGCGGTCAGGTTGTCAGTGGTTGGGTTTTTTCTCCAGGCTTTCTCGAGGGTACGACAGAGCTTCTTGGATGTCTTAAGGTCATCGTTGAACCAGGGGGCTTTTTTGCTACATTGCTTGATTTGGTGGTTTTTCAAGGGTGCAAGTTCGTCGGCGCTGTGGGTGATCCATTGTGTGAGGTTGATGGCTGCTTGGTTTGGTCGGTGGTAATTTTGTTCCAGTTTCTTCGGGGGATTGTTTGAGGGAGGTTGTGGGTCGTGGTCTTTTTGTAGTTGAAGTGAACGCAGCTGTGGTCCGTCCAGTGGAGAGCTGTGGTGTGGTTGAAGGAGATGTGTTTGCTGGAGGTGAAGATTGGGTCGAGCGTGTGCCCGGCATAGTGGGTGGGGGTATCAACAAGTTGTTGTTGTCCAGGAGGGTGGTGGTGTTGCTGTCGTTTTTCTTTTCCAGGTGGAAGTTGAGGTCTCCTAGTAGAATGTAGTCTTCAGAGGGGAGGGCGTGTGGGCTGATGAAGTCAGTGATGTCTTCGCTGAATTGTGTGCGGGGTCCTGGTGGTCTGTAGATGAGGGTGCCTCTGAGTGTGGTCTTGGGGTCGGTGTGGATATGGAAGTGAAGTTGTTCGGCGGCTGTGAGGTTATCGTCTGAGCTGGTCGTGATGCGGATGGAGTTCTTGTGTACGATGGCGATGCCTCCTCCTGTTTGGATGGGGCGGTCTTTTCGGATGATCTTGTAGCCGTCCGGGATGGCGATGGTGATGTCGGGGGCTGATGAGGCGTTCATCCAGGTTTCTGTAAGGAAGGCGACGTCCGGCGAAGTGGTGTCAAGTAGGTTCCAGAGTTCAATGGCGTGTTTGTGGACCGAGCGGGTGTTGAGTAGGATGCACTTCAGGTGGTTAGTGTTCGAGCTCTGTTTAGAGTCTGTGGATTTAGAGTGGGTCCTGATGCAGTCGAGTTTGCAGGAGTGGCAGGTGAAGGGTCCATGGGTGAGACCAGGGGCAGCTTGGTAGCAGTCTTGGAGTCGGCCGGGGTTGAATGCTAAGAGGGAAGCGGCAGTGTAAGTTGTGCGGGTGGATTGTGGTTTGCGAGGACCAGGGGGTCGGGCTCTGGGCGCGGTCCAGGCGCGGACGGGCGTAGACGGGCTTACCTTTGGCGCGCCTGGACCGCGCATGGGGCGCGACCGCTGCGCGTGAACGCTGCGCGCACAAGCATCTCTCATATATGGATGGTGGACGGGGCGGGGGTGAGGGAGGAGCAGCTGGGAGGCGGTAGCGGGGTGGAGAGCCGGGCTGGGAGGGCACAAACAACAAACAACAAAATGGCAGCAAGCCAAAAGTCGCACAGGACGAGACCCCAACACTCCTTAATAAAAGGGAAGCGTCACCGGCACAATCAGGCACAAGTTATTCAAAGGCTGCAGTGCACAAATCGATAAACAATGCAAGCGCAGCTTAGCAGGCAGCTACGATAGAGCTACGATCTAAATATATTCAAGGCGCTAATAAGGCAAAAATGGTTGCAGGGGCAATGCGAGCAATGGGCAGCTGAAAGTGAGGGCAAGGAGCACTCAGGCAGTATAGCGCTACGATACCAGACTGGGATCAGGGAGCAGCGTGAGGAGCGACTGCTTCTGAGGGTCTCAGGACGGTCACAGCGCTGGGGCGAGAGGGGAGAGCCTAATCACTCTGTGGGAGGGAGGAGCAGCTGGGAGGCGGTAGTGGGGTGGAGAGCCGGGCTGGGAAGGCACAAACAACAAACAACAAAATGGCAGCAAGCCAAAAGTCGCACAGGACGAGACCCCAACACTCCTTAATAAAAGGGAAGCGTCACCGGCACAATCAGGCACAAGTTATTCAAAGGCAGCAGTGCACAAATCGATAAACAATGCAAGCGCAGCTTAGCAGGCAGGGGCAATGCGAGCAATGGGCAGCTGAAAGTGAGGGCAAGGAGCACTCAGGCAGTATAGCGCTACGATACCAGACTGGGATCAGGGAGCAGCGTGAGGAGCGACCGCTTCTGAGGGTCTCAGGACCTCATGTAAAGTATAATATTGTAAATATTTCTGTGTTTATGTAGACACTTGAAATGCAATTGAAACTGTTTGTTTATAGATGAGAATTTTTTAATATAATTATTTGAATATTATAACATTATTTTTAGAAACTATTAAAACTTTTCTTTTTTTCAGATATTCACCATTATTACTAAGAAATATTGAGTAAGGCAAAAAAGTTCAAAAGAAAAGACAAGAAAGAAAACAGTACTATTTAAAGGAAAGAGAAAAGCAGAAATTAGATGAAGTTCAGAATGTTAAATTGAAGAAAAAGATTTCTGGTAAAATATGGAAAAGAGAAAGGAAAGTTGCACAACCGATCGGAAGGAAACAAAAAAAAGACATATTAATAGAAAATCATGTTATAAGAAAACAATCCATGTTGAAAAAAGGCTGAAAGAATGTAAAGACATAAGAAGGAGAATGTATAGAAGTAGAGTACTACAAAATATATTGAAAGAATGTAAAAAATATTTTAAAAAAGATCAGCAGCTAATAAGATAAAGCAACAGATTGAAAGTGTAGTAGAAAAAGCTTTTGAATTGAATTGAAAATTATTTATATTCTTATTGAAGAGAATGAAAACATTGAATAAAACAATACATTTTATGAAGGAGAAAAGCAAAAGAAAAAGTCTGGTTAATAGAAGTAACTTTTGCAAAACCTTTTCTGGTGAGTGGAAGCACACTTCTAGTACTGAGCCTTTCATTAATGAAGAAAGCTATTTTCAACAAAATACATTCGTTCATGCAGTTGATACCAGTGGTCATTGTTATGAGATGAAAGATGGTTGTCCAATTGAAAAAGAAAAGATGGTTCCCTGAAATGTAGAAGAAGTAATAGTTGAAGAAGTTCAAGGGAGACATACACAAGCTCCAGGGTATTTGTGAGACTGTAGTAGTATTTGTAGTTTGCAACAGGAATCTATTGATATGTTATGAGTTTTCTTACGAGGATATGCCAAAAAAAGTGTTAAACAGAAGATTAAGATGTTGCAAGGACTGGATCCTTGTAAAGTGAGAAAATGTACTAAGTTGCAGGGTCATTCTATGGCTTGTATTTCTAGAAATGTGTGTTGAAGAACTTTTCATCATTTAAGAATGTTATCAGTACATCACTCAAAAATGCGGAGGTTAGTAATTGTACTATGTAAAAAGTCCTGCTTTATCTTTAAGTGAAATGAACACAGCTGTTTTGCATGGTTCAGTATTGGATGTAAAAAAAGTTTGTGATGTTATAGAGTTTCGTTTCTTTGGTTCACAGGAGGAGTGCAGAGAAAGTGACAGCTTGATAAGTGTAGGTGTTGAAGAACAGGTGGAGGATATTTGTACTGACAAGTTTGCAGAAGAAATTAGAAAGGTTAAGATAGTTTCATGGGAAAAACTAAACCATGGGGTCTATTAGGATGGCGGTCAGAAAACCACCCCGACCGCCATGGTAGCGGAAATCAACCGTTCATCCGTACAGCAGCAAAACCGGCAGTACTATTAGGATCCTCCCCCCAAAAAATCTGACTGCGGTTGTACAATGCCGCCAAAGACCGCCCTTAGCGGGCGGAGCTGGTGAAAATCCATCCGCCATGGTCGGATTTCTGGCAGAAACACACCAAACCGCCGCTAGGACAGCGGAGAGACGGCACGGAAAATTAGGATATTCCCGCTGTGACCGCGGTACGTTCCGCTGTTTCCGACCTCCGCGGTCGCAAACCGTGATGAATGGTACAATCCCGCGGAAGGGCTGCAGCATAGCCATCGCTGCGGACGCTCAGTGAAAAAAATGGCGGCTGAGTAAAAAACAATCACAACAAGGCCAGCAAGTGCACACAGCAAACTAGCCCTGCCCCCAAAAACAACTAACACATCCCAAAGACACACCCCCATGGCAAATTCAAAAAATGCCATTCTCAGGACAACCCACACAACACACCTGACAGCAATACTCCATCTTGGCACACCAACATAGCTGAGCATAAAACAAGCCCCTTCCCTGACCAGGATCCTTTGCAATACTCCAAAACTGAAGGGCATAACACCAGAGGACAAAGGAGAGGCAAACCTGCACACAGCACACCAGCACAACACACACACACACACTACCTACACCACCTCCACAATTGCACCCCAAAACATTTGCACATCACACACAATGGCACCACAGAAAATGCCCAAATTAACAGAGAGTGAGTTGTCAGTCATGGTAGATGAGATAATAAGAGTAGAACCACATTTGTTTGGTAACCTGGTCCAACAGACACCATTAGCCACCAGAAGCCAAATGTGGGTATGTGGGTAGGGATAGTTGACAAGATCAATGCAATAGGGACCCCCGCGCTACAAACAGGAAATCATGAAGCGGTGGCATGACCTGAAGAGTTTTGTGAAACAGAAGAGGAACAAGAACCATGAGCTAGCTCAAAGGACTGGTGGTGGCCCTCCCATTCCACCAGGAACATTCACTGCATGGGAGGAGAAGGTGCTTGCCATACTGCATCCTGAGAGTCTCACACGAATAGCTGGGGGAGTGCAGGCTGGCAAGCACCAACCAATATATACCATTACACTGCTATATACTGTCTTGCAGAACTCCAAAGCTACATCTCCGAGGCCCAAGTACATTCATATGTACTACAATACCCAGCACAGGTCTCACAGATGTAACATTCACTCCATCTGAATCACCCAAAGGTAGCCAACATTTACAGGTTTGTATGTGTCCAGGCAAACAGCACTACAACTCCCACCATGCCCCCCTGTCCTACCCCTGAGCAGCATGTAGCAATCCTCACCCACCCAGAAGAAGTTGTCAGCCATTGTATGGTTCACCCTCACCTAACAGGTAGGTAGCCATCTTCCCAGGGAGGGCTGTTCGGGGTGGGAGGCCTGCACTACAACCCCCACCAGGCACCCTGAGCAGGATGGAGCACTCCACATCCACCCAGAAGCAATTGTCAGCCATTGTATGGTTCACCTTCACCTAACAGGTAGGTAGCCATCTTCCCAGGGAGGGCTGTCTGAGGGTGGAAGGCCTGTACTACAACCCCCACCAGGGCCCCCTGTCCCACCCCTGAGCAGGACGGAGCACTTCACACCCACCCAGAAGCAGTTGTCAGGCATTACATGGTTCACCCTCACCTAACAGGTAGGTAGCCATCTTCCCAGGAACGGATGTTTGGTGGTAGGGGGCCTGCACTACAACTCCCACCATGGCCCCCTGTCCCAGCCCTGAGCAGGATGGAGCACTCCACACCCACCCATAAGCAGTTTTCAGCCATTGTATGGTTCACCCTCACCTAACAGGTAGGTAGCCATCTGCCCAGGGAGGGCTGTTTGGGTGTTAGGCCTGCATTACAACTCCCACCATACCCCCTGTACCCCACCTGAGCAGAATGGAGCACTTCACACCCACCCAGAAGCAGTGGTCAGACATTGTATGGTTCCCCCTCACCTAACAGGTAGGTAGCAATCTTCCCAGGGAGGGCTGTTTGGGGTTGGGAGGCCTGCACTACAACTCCCACCATGCCCCCCTGTCCCACCCCTGAGCAGGATGGAGCACTCCACACCCACCCAGAAGCAGTTTTCAGCCATTGTATGGTTCACCCTCACCTAACAGGTGGGTAGCCATCTTCCCAGGGAGGACTGTTTGGGGGTGGAAGGCCTGCACTACAACTCCCACCATGGGCACCTGTCCTACCCCTGAGCAGGATGGAGCACTCCACACCCACCCAGAAGCAGTTTTCAGCGATTGTATGATTCACCCTCACCTAACAGGTAGGTAGCCACCTTCCCAGGGAGGGCTGTTTGGGAGTGGGAGGCCTGCGCAACAACTCCAACCATGGCCCCCTGTCCCACCCCTAAGCACAAAGGACTACTCCACACCCACACAGAAGCAGTTCTCAACCATTGTATGGATCACCCTCATCTAACAGGTAGGTAGCCATCTTCCAAGGAAGGGCTGTTTGGGGGTGGGAGGCCTGCACTACAAGTCCACCAGGTACCCCTGTCCCAACCTTGAGCAGGATGGAGCACTCCACACCCACCCAGAAACAGGTGTCAGCCATTGTATGGTTCACCCTCACCTAACAGGTAGGTAGCCATTTTCCCAGGGAGGGCTGTTTGGGGGTGTGAGGCCTACAATACTACACCCACCATTCCCCCTTGTTCTCCAGCTCATCAAGATGGAGCACTCCCTCCCGCCCAGATGCATGTTTCAGCCATTGTATTCCACACTCCTAACTAACAGGTAGGCAGCCATCTCATGCTCTCTTGTCCCATCCCTGAGCAGGATGGAGCCCTCCACCACCCACACAGAGAGATGTGTTACAAAACCAACCTGAATGAAGAAGTAGACAGTGCATGCACTCAGACATTCCTTACCAAAAACATGGTGCCATATGACAACACCAGCCCTCTCATCCCACAAAAACGTACGCAGATCCAATTGCCACTTAAAGTGTGCAGACCGGTAAGCAAATGTAACTGCCACATCATCCAAAGTGTGACTCACTGTTAGGATCGGCGTTTCTAGTTGGCAGGGGTATTCACCCTGTCCAAACAGGGACCACGGCTTCTGACAGGGTAGCTTGGCGCAAGGTAGGTAGGCTAAACGCAGGTGGCAATGTGTAAAGTATTTGTGCAGCACACACCAACAGTAACACAATAAAACACACACAAAAGGGACACCACACCGGTTTTATATAAAAATATAAATATCTTTATCTAAAAATTAGGCAAGGTCCAAAAATAGTAGGAATCCACAGATAACATCAAAAGGTGTCAGTCAAGTGTCTTTTGGAATGGCTGTTACTGTCTTTTAGTTGGAGGACATTAGGGCCAACAAAACCATTCCTCAGTCACTCGCAGTAAAATGAGGCAGTCCCTGATGTTAGCACAGACTGTCCTTCAATGGGACAAGATTTAGGGTAAACAGCGCTGGAAACTGTCTGGGCTCCCACTAGGGGAAATGCGGTAAGGCTTGGAACTACTAAATCATATGCACCAATCGTGAACAAGCGGGTGTGGGGGCTATCCCAATCAACCCCAGACAGGAATCACTTAGTGCGAGGTTCCCCCAGCTGATCAGGGCTCTCTAGGCAGCAGTCTGATGAAGAAATGCGATCCCTAACGTTCATAAGGCCAGATCGGTGTTATGCAGTTGGAGTTAGGGCGCTTTTCAAAGGACCGGCAGGCGACTGAAGTCAATGGGATATCCCTGGTACCACAATGCCTTATTATGCAGATGCGGCCATTAATAATGGGTTCTCTTCACGCTCGCGCTGCTCTTCTCAGGGTTGCCCTCACAGGGAAAGGATTATGGTGCAGCGCGCTTTTTGAATTACTTGCAGCAACAATGGGCACAGTTAATAGGCCCGCAGATGTGGGAGAGAAAAGGCCCACCAACCTTCCGTGGCCCTGCAGTCCGACAGGCACAGTCTACCGCAGGCCGGTTCGAGCCAGCACTGAGTCCCCAGGCAGGCCCGCGATAAAATTGCAGAAACTCTGGCAGGCCTCCCAACTGCTTCCCACACAGCCTCCGGCACACATCCCGCACCCCACCGCAAGGCAGCACTCCACACAGTGGCGTAGCGCTGACTTTTACCTGGGGGGAGACAACGAGGCTGGCATCCACTGGGGGCTCCTCTTGCTTCCAGGAATGCTTGCAGCTTTTCTCCTCTGCTCCTTTGACTGCAGTGGCGCATTTCAGTTGTTAGGCAACCCTCCGCCGGCACCCAATCCCTGGGGGCTTCCCTTGGCTCCCGGGCGGCAGCAGTGATTCCGAGCACTCAACACTTCACCACCTCAGCGCTTCACGGCGCATTCAGGTCCCAGGCGGCGGCGGTGATCTTGGGGGCAGTTTGGAGTCCGTTGGCAAACAGCGCTGTGGGGCTGCTTTCAGTGACATGCTCAGCTCAGGCCAGCAGCAGTGATTTCAGGCTTTCAGCGCTTCAGCTCACTGCACTTTACAGTGCCTCAGGTTTCCCGGGTGGCGGCGGTGATTACTGGGTCCCAGCGCTTCTAGCTCACAGCGCCTTACAGGCCAGTTAGGGTCCCCAAGAAGCGGCAGTGATTTTCAGGCATACAGCACTGCAGGGGAATTCATAAACAGGTTGTTGCTGTCTTTTCACAACGCTGAAGGGGCAGTCCTTGGTGTGTTTGCTGTCCTGGTGATCCCAGTGACCAGGGGATCAGTCCTTTTGCTTATGGAGACACTCTGGGGATGTTCTATGGCTGCTCTCTGAGTAGGGCAAGATCAGCAGGCATATGGGCAGCATAGCAAGCTGGGGCAGCAGTTCCTTGGAGCAGTCAGTCTCAGCAAAGGGGGCAATCCTCCTGGTGCAGTGGCTTCACTCCAGCAGAGTTTCCTCGTAGTCCTGCAGTGTAACCAAGATGTGTGGCCAGGATCCTCCCTTTTATACCCTGCAGTATAGTTACTAGAAGGGGGCAGAAGTCTCTCGAAGGGTCTGGGGGCAGGGGGTTCTGGGATATTCCTTGCCTTCCATGACCTGGCTGTCATAGTGACAAAAGGCAGGGCCGTTAAGGCTACAGGGGGCAGCCAGTCACTGCCCATTCAAGGGGAGAAGGTGTAAATCACCACTCCCACCTCACAGCCCAGGCAGGCTATCGGTATGCAGATGGGAGGGGGGAGTCTGCAATGCCCAGACTAATTGCAGGCAGACAAATATCTACTTTCTAAAAGGGAAAATTCTAGGGGAGTAATGCCCAAACACCTTATTTCATTGTAAACGGTTCCCCGCCCCGATTCTAACGAGACCAAACATGACAGACTTATTAGGTCCCAGTCAAACTGTGTGGTGTATAACCTGTTAATAAGTTACATCTAACACCAAGCTTGAGGGGTGCACTTCAATGACCATTTCCCCTCTGTTCCACGGGTGACCAAGAACTGACTGCAGAGGATGGCAACAGCAACCTGCAGAGCCAGTCCCCCCCCCCCGGAACATGGACTCTCGGATGAGGACTCCCTGGATCCTTGGGACACGGAGCTCAAAGCCGGCTCATCTGCTGTGCCAAGGCGCAACAGGTCCCAGGATCCCATTGTCCCCCACCACATCTGCAGCAACACCAACATCTACACAGACACCTGCTGTAACAGCCTGTGCGACCACCACCACCTCCACCAGTGTTGCCTGCAGCACTCTCCCTGCCCCAGAGGATGACCACTCCATACCAACAACTGAGGATTGAAGGAAGAGGATGCGGGTGCCAGCAGTGGTGAGGCAACATGTCCGTGGCAGCAGGGCAGGTGGGAGGGCAGGGGTCAGTCACAGACAACTGGACACTGGGACCGAAGCCCTGGACAACATCAACCGAGTCCTTGGGGTCTATGAACAGGCCCAGGGATGAATGGGCTTGGCTGAGGAAGATTCCCGTGAGGAAATTCTGCTGATGAGGTCCATGGACACCCGCATGGGCCACAACCAACACTTCCACCTCCCTCTGGTGGCCCGCGGGATGACAGTTCACTATTCTCCCATGCGGCCAAAGAGAGGGGGGAGTCCTCAGACCCCACAGGTCCCACAGCATAGGCCCCCCTGCCAAATGATCAAGGGGCCATCCCAGGAAATCCCAGGAAGGATCCAGTTGCAAAGCACCTGCCAAACACCAGTCACAGAGCCAGTCATGATGGCAACACTCTTCAGTACTGCATTGACTTTTTGGACTGTCCTTACCCACACTGCCTTGTGAATGTCATCTGTCTGTTGGACTGGGTCACCACATCAATGTGGTGACTACTCAATTGTCACCCAAAATAGAAGGGGAGAGAGAGAGTAGAGTAGAGAAGAGGTGAAAGAAAGACAGAGGTGAGAGAAGAGGGAAAGAGGCAGATGTATATCCCCATCAGACATTGCAGTGCCGGTCTGACAAGGAGCACTAAAAGCCCGATGATGAAGCATGACATCCTCTGGGTGTGTGAGGGCGAATAAGAGTCAAGACTTGGTTTTCACCATCGGGATTGGTTTCCTTGAAATTGGGGATATACATCTTCCTCTTTCCCTCTTCTCTCACCTCTGTCTTTCTCTCACCTCTTCTCTACTCTACTCTCTCTCTCCCCTTCTATTTTGGGTGACATTCATGCGCCCATTATCAAGGAACAGTGTCCTCTTTGATTTAGCCATTATTAGAGGAGCACAGACACTGGACCTTAACAAGCTCCTGGTCCCCCTTCTTCCTTTTGTTGTTGATCCAGACTACTCAATTGTCCCATGTACCATCACTGACAACTCATTGCTTCACTAATCACCGTATTGTAAATATTCACCCCCTGTCACATGTCCCCATTGTAAATAAACACTCCTTACACACACATGTCATTGTGTCTGCTCCGTGTTTATTCCAGGATGTGCAGTCTTCACCATGATTACAATGTACCTGGATTATGGAATGTATGTAGGCAAGGAGAGGCTGAAGGGACCGAGGGAAACACAACAGAACATTATTCACTAGCCAGGTGTTGGCATCACAGCCACAACACAACACTTGACATCAAGGTACTCCAATCTGTACACATTATAATGAGCAACAGTACCAACATAAAAATCCTGGGGATTTGCCAAACTACCCTGTCCCAGAAACATTTGCACCCAGCACTGAGTCAACAACAGGCTGGGCAGCAAAGCTCACATACACCTTGGCAACAACAACAACATCAGTTGTACATTGTCACTCACTTTCAGGTGAAGTAGCGGTTGATGAGCTGTTGATGCAGGTCAACACATTCCTCCTCTCCACTATCCACGTCACTGGACATGTGTTGGTTTGCAGGCGGGGCCCTTGGCTGCTCATCAGCATCCAGGAGCAGGGGCATTTCCTTGTGCAAGGTCAGGTTGTGGAGCATGCAGCATGCAACTACAATCTGACACACCTTTTTGGGCTTGTACATCAGTGCACCTCTGGTCTTGTCCAGGCAATGGAAACGTGACTTCAGGAGACCAAATGTACGCTCCACCACACGACGTGTCCTCCTATGGGCATCATTGTAGCAGTCATCACTTGGGGTCCTGGGATTCCTCAGTGGGCTCAGCAACCAAGGCCGGTTGGGATATGCTGAATCACCTAGGTGTGAGATACACAGAACAACTTTGTAATATAACTGTGGCAGAGGACAGCATGGCACACACACAGCACGCTACCGGACTATTCGTACTCACCCACAATCCATGCATGCTCTGGAAGAAGATTATCCATCAGTCGTGGCACAATTCTGTTACACAGGATGTACAAGTCATGGGCCGATCCTGGGAATTTGGCACATACGTGTGAGATGATTATATCCGCCTGGCACCCCACTTGCACATTGATAGAATAGAAATGTTTCCTGTTCCTGTAGATGTGCTCACGTGCCTGTGGTCGGACCAGGCCTACACGTGTGCAGTCAATGGCACCAACACATGGGGGATGTGCTAAAGTGCCAAAAATTCTCCCTTCACAGCTGCCAATTCATGCCTCCTGGGGAAATGGATATATCTGTCCTTGTAGATCATCATAGCGGACAGGACATCACTTAGCACCATGCTGAACATAGGTTGTGACATCCCACCTGCGCTGGACACCATGTACTGGAAAGATCCTGAAGCAAGAAAATGCAGGGCCGCCATCACCTCAACGTTGCTGTAAAAGCACCCAGATATGTCCTGTGAGGCCGCAGGTGAGGCTACAACATAGTGCATATATCTTGGATGGTTGCTCGATCCAGATTGGATTTTCGTATGACCTCCTTATCCTCCATGTCTGCCCGCACTGTGAAAGGACGATACACATTTGGCCTCCTCGTAGGTGAGATTAAAGCAGACAATAGTCAATGCAATCCACAATCTTACGTTTTGACAGACACAAAGCAAACAATGAATAGCATCACAGTTCAGCTTAAACCACAACTTACATGTAGGGACACCCTTAGCTACACCATCCATACATCTGTCCACTTTTCAGATAGCTAGCACCTCACAAACAATATCCGACTATGTGAATTCACAAAGGGATATGGCCACATCTTGCATGGGCAGCCCTGGGAGTAGTACCAACTGCATATGTGTTAGACTTCTACACTACTGTCGCCTACCTAGCTGCAGTACCTGCAACACCTTCTTGCATAAGTTGAACCATGCACACATCAACAACACAATGAGCCCAGTCTGCCCATATACTTCAAGTCTGTGCATGAGCCATGACAAGTAGACAGTCAAAAATGCACAATGGCATTCATCGATGTGAGTTGCTCTGCCCTTTCACACGTTAACATGTGTACCCATTGTAGAGTCCATTACAACACTGTTCTGTGTATATGTAGAGCAAAATCACTAGTGACATGTGAGGGAGTTCATGACAATCTTCAAAATCATGTACACAAGCCTGGCATGTGTAGTCATCAGTGGGGTAAATGTTACATTGGCATTGTGTGCTCAATCATGTTCCATTAATCTTGTGGCCACTGTGCACTGTTGAGAACTGCCCATTGGCCTTTTACACTGCATGATGTGTCCACAGGTGCTGTCAAAGTACTCCGCCACCCAGATCAGGGTCATTCTCAGCAATGTATGGCACCCATATCGTGGTAGCTCCTGCCTGGCCCCAGCGGAGTGTCACTGCCAATGCCCAAGCCACACTTTAGGTAGTGATAGTGATATACCCATGGACAAATGGTAGTTGGCATGCTCCACCACCCAGATCACGGTCACTCACAGCAATGTGTGGCACCCATATCGCGGAAGCTACCTCTGGGCCACAGCTGTGTGTCATTGCCAATGTCCAAGCCACACTTGCGGTAGTGATAGTGATATGTGTTTGGACAAATGGTGGTTGGCATGCGCCGCCACCAAGATCACGGTCACTCACACCAATGTATTAACTAGGAGTGTTTGCTTGGGTTCTCATTTGTTGGCAGCACGTGCAGGAGCGCTTTGTTTCCCCTTTTTCCTCATGGCTCACGCACATGCGTGCAGCCCGTCCTTGCTCTCTTAGGGGAGCATGCAAGATTGCGTGCTTCGTCCTAGTACTTTGGCCACAAGTGCAGGTGCACATTGTTTTCCTTTCTATCCTTGGTGAAAAATTCTCCTTTCTTCCGTTAAGGCACTATGCCACAGGTGACTATGCATTTCTCTGAGCACTGTTGACTATTGTGTGTGAGTCTGTGTATAGTAGGACAATAGTGATAGTGTTGCCCATATACTTTTCCTTACTGGCAGTGTTTCCTAGAGTGAGTCCACTATCACCAGGGGATGTGTCATTCATGTCTTCATCTGGACTATCTTCCCATACCTCTAGGACTTCCTCCCCCGTCCCCAACTTCATACTGATCAGTACTTACGCCTTTTCCAGAGTAAGGTGGGAGACGGTGGTGGTTGTTTATGTCTTCCCTGCGAGATTACTTCGCAAGCGGAAGGTAAGACTTGTGGGGTCCTGACACTACCATAGGGGTGACTTATAAGTATTAAAAGAAAGGTTTGGTTCTGGAGCAAGGTTTATTTTGGCCGGTTGAAATGGCAGTATAAAACTGCACTACATGCTACAGGGGCAATCTGGAGACATGGTTTACAGTGCTGTTTTTGTGGGTAGCACAATGTGTGCAGCAGTCCACTTGCAGCTTTCAATTTACAGGCCCTAGGCACTTGTACACTATGTACTAAGTAATTTAAATGTACCAATCAGGTGTAGGCCAATTTGATGATGTTTAAAAGGGAGAGCATAAGCACTTCACTACTGATCAGCAGGGAAAAAGTGCAAAGTCCTTAAAGTCAACAAAAATAGGTTCAGCAAAAGAAGGCAGAGGAAGACAAAAATATGGGGTGACACTGCAGAGAGGACAAGGTCCCAATAAAAAAAACGTAATATGTTACATAAAGCATAATTAGCGCGGCTGGGAGGAACACTACAAGGTAAACAGAGTTCGCAACAAAATAAAACAACGTTTTTGATAAATGAACATGCAGCCACTTAGGCTTCAGTGGAGCAGTGTTCCTGTAGTCTGTTACAGTAGGTCAGACCATACACTTGACTAGCAAGTTTTACTATGCATGTTTCAAGTATTACTGAAAATGCCACCTATCAGTCCTGTTTAGCCAGTTCACAGTCAATGTTTCTCAGACATTTGCATTATCTGATCATTGAAGCACAGTAAAATTATCCAATCATGGGTTTGCATTTGTTCTCTACAAGGGGTGAGCAGTCACATTATCATACATGGTCATTGGGGGTTGTCACTCTAGGCCTGCCTCCTTCAGTAGTCGTTGCCCACTGATGAGTGCAGCAATTCAGTGAAGGACAAACAGCTCCACAACCTGTGATGTGAAATCTGTTCATTGTGGTCCAGACAATGAAATTCAACCCTCAAGTACTAAGAAGGCAGAGTCAGCACAGGTCCACTGCCTTCCTCTGTGGGGGTTTCAGAAGCAGGCACACAGGTGAAGCTTTGTTGATGAATGTGGTCCTTCGTTGAAGAAGGAGGTCAGGAGGCTCTTGAGTTCATGCAGATGGGAAACAGCCGTCACACTGCAAGAGTTACAACACATGCCATTACACCGCATGCTGTTGCAACGCGAAAGGTGTGTAGCAAGGTGTAGAAGAGTCCGTATTTAACTCCAACACCTTCCCTACTGTTGCACACACTGGAGTTGAAATAGTAAATTTAACTATTTCAACCTCCAGGGTATCCCCGACAGCAAGTCGGGGTAAGAATTTGTTTTGCAACGGCATTCGGGGTAATGGCATGCGTTGTACAGTCATACAACCCAATCAGGTCTCAGGAAAATCCATAGCTTCTGCAGCAAAATGTTCAGTGTCAATACAGTTTCCCTCGCATCTAGGAGACTGGCTATCAACCAGTATGGAGCTCTGTAACTTGCTACTACCTCTAGTGCTCTGCAGTTCACTGAGTACCATGATGAGTACCTGAGTCCTTGATCTATAAAGCACCTGGGAGCTGGAGCCAAGTGGGAAGGTTAGGGCCCCACTTTTGGACAGTTTCTGTTAGGGTTGTTACACTAAATTCCTCAAATTATGCCAATATACCACTTCGCATGAGTATGTACCATTCCACGAACAGCGTCATTTGTGGTGAAAATGTACTAAAAATACATGGGAACCGCAGAACGTGAGCAGCTGTTGTTTGCGGAGCTTTGTTTAAATGGATCCTTGAACAAAATATATACTTGAGGAGTAATTTTGGCACTGTAATTTAAAACGTACTGACAGATTTGCATTTTGTGTAAATGATGCAGATTTCTGAACCATCTTGACATTTCTCTTAATTACACAAACAAAATGAAGTACATTATGAACCCCTTTACAATTTCCAGACAAGGGATGTGGACCGACTTTCTACAGTTCAGGAACCATTTTGGGAGTGGTTAGTTTTCATGGCTTCGTCTTTGCTCTGCAGTGCAGAGAATTCTCATAGTAAGTAGTGATTATGCTGATTTCAAGCAGGAGTACATTGAACAAACAAAAAGCGTATATAAAAGACACTACGGCCATCATTAATAAAATAGAGCACCTCAAATTCAATCCAGAATGCCAATTTTTAGTAACTTTAGACATAGAGGCACTCTATACTAACATTCCTCAAAATGACACCATTGAGATGATTGAATCCCTGCTGAGCCCAGATGGCACAGACCTGGATGCCCATCAGACATTTATTGTGGACTATGTCACCATAGTCCTTAAGAACAACCTATTCCTTTTCAACAAGGACTTTTATAAACAGGTAAAGGGGACCAGCATGGTAGCCACATGTGCTCCCAGTCTGGCCTGCCTTTATGTTGCCCAATTTGAAGAAAAACATGTCTTTAACAACATGGCACCTTTCTATGAAAACGTCTCAGAATGGTCAAGATATATTGACAACGTGTTTTTTATCTGGACAGGCATGTCAGAGATGCTCACAGAATTTATTGAGTGGTTAAATGTAGGCGATTCCAATCTGAAATTTACATCTCACAGAGATACCGAAAAATGTGAATTCCTAGATATAGTCATTAAACACACAGGGGGTACTTTGAATGTAGAATTATATACTACACCTACAGAGAGGAATACGATGCTCCATTACAGGAGTAACCATCCTTCATGCCAAAAGGATAACATTCCTTTTGGCCAATTTCTAAGACTAAAAAGGAACTGCACCACTATTCAAGATTTTGACAAACACGCTAATACCTTAAAAAAGAAATTCCTAGAGAGGGGGTATGATTCGTCATGCTTATAAAAGAGCGAAGTATTTTAATCGCAACAATCTATTTGACAACAAAGAGAAGGCGACTAAGGAACAACTCCCAATAATCTTTGTGACTAATTACAATACTATCAGTAACAAAATCAAAAATATAATTAACAGAAACTGGCATTTAGTGACCAATAATAAACAAGAGAAACTTCCGAAACCGATGTTCTCTTTCAGAAGAAACCGAACAATCAGAAATAGTCTAGTACACACGTACAGAGACGTGAAAATTAACACACAGGCTAGCATCAACCGTGCACCCCTCCCTTCAGGGACATTTCCATGTAAAGGGTGTGCCAATTGCGACAGCATTTTGAGAGGTGACTGCATCATATATAACAAAGTGTCTATTAAAATCAGGAGTTTTATAAATTGCCGCACAAAGAATGTAATCTACATCATTAGATGTCCATGTGACCTAGCCTATTTTGGCAAGTCGTCTAGAAAAGTCTGCATTAGAATGAACGAACACAGGTTTGCCATAAGGAACAATAAAAAGGGTGCTCCTCTGACGGAACACTGGCAGGAAGCCGGCCACACTGTCAATGATTTTAGATGGTGTGGTTTGGAAGCTGTAGTGATAAACATGAGAGGTGACGATATAGACACCGAACGGATAAAACGTGAGCAATACTATATGTCCCGGCTTAATAGTGTAAGATGCGGAATGAATACCAAAGAAGACTGGGAACGCATTTTCTGAACACTATATACCATCTGAGATTACCAATGGCTGTAAGTATAGAGATAGACTACAGTTCGCATAAACTAGTGAGCATCGGTGTGTATATACACACCTTTATTTGGATGAGCCCGATTCACATATGTCATGGCACTCTACGTTACCTGCAGTTTTCTAATGAAAATATATGACCTAAGGTTGTCTACAGATTCATAGAAACTGCTGTGTATCCTCTGTTTGGTAGAGTGCCTTTAGACTCAATCTCGCCTTTAATTTCATATAAATTAGTGAGCATCGGTGTACATAGACACACCCCGTTTTGGATGATATTGATTTACATATGTCAAGGTACTCCACATTACCCGCAGTTTTCTAATGGACTCATAGAAATATATGATCCATTTTTTTCTACAGATCCGCTTTAGTTATAGTATCCTGGATTTGATATATACAATTTTCACATGTAGCTTTGGAGGACCCATTTTTATGTGTAAAACTTCTGCCAAAACGAGTAAACTTGGCTTCATGTTTCGGGGGTTCCAGATATGGCATGCGAGACTAATAAAGTTCTCGTTTGAATAATCTTTTTAAAAAATAAAAAATGACATCATGGAACCAACCAATAGGAGACCGGGTACTATTTAAAGCCCCGTTCTACCGAACCTTCCGCTTTCTGTCTAAAATCGGGATTAACAAAGACGTTGAGGAACCAGAAGGAGCAGGGAGGCCAAATAATTCTTTGAAGGTGAGCACTATTGAATGCTTTGTTTTTCGCATAACGGTAGTACGATTAGTCTTAGCCAAGATACAACCTTGATAGGGCATTCGATAGTGAGATATAATAGAGCAGCAATCTGGATTAATGCCTAGCGGTTGTTTAAGTACACCCACGGCCTTTCCAAACAACTGCTTAACATTTTAAGGAATTTTGGTTTTAGAGTAGTTTTATATACCCTACTTGAGAATTTTGCATCAGTAAGGTGATCATAGTCAAATAATATGTATCAGCAACGCGATCACAGTTAAAGATACAGAGTGTGATAATACCAATATGAGATCAGGCAGACCGTTTAGAATTGCGCGAGCTGCTAACGTGAACAAGAACAACGCTTGGTGTGCTACATAAAATGGACTGACATGTAGGTTTAAGAAAAAAGAAAAAAAGTATAGCAATAAAGTGCAATGCGTGCCGGCTGTTCGAAAACGCCCACAGCCTCTTCTTAATAGCTGCTTAAAATTTAGGTGCAGTTCTGTTTTTGAGTAGCCTTCGAAGGTGTTCTGTAATTGATACTCGAGAATATGTATCAGCAAATACGATCACAGTTAAAAATGAAAAATAAGATACTGTTTCCAATAATACCAATATGAGACCAGACAGACCGCTCAGGATTTAGAAGAGTTTGAGCTGCAACATGCGGGAAATAACACAGCGTGTTTCGTTATATAAATCAAACTGAGATGAAACACAAATAAATAAATAAAAAAAAGAGGAAAAGGTATAGCCGTGTAGAAATTTGAATTGAATAAAACAACGGCACCACACAATTAATCATTTAGAAAGGGAGCAGAATAGAGCTTACGTGCCCCGAATTGGTAGGCAATGATGTATCCATAACATTAGAGATACCTCATAAACAGAGTATTTTTCTTTATTGCAGATTTTGTTTTAATCAAAATAAACAAACACGGGAGGACAACCCCTACAAACTTCATGCCGTTGAGATAAGCTGGATTCAGTGCGCGGCTATATATGCATAGGTGTTTAATCTGGTAAGTTTCGCCCGTGACCTTTGGGTATGATTTGCATAGTACATAACTACACGAGTTAAGCAATATAATAGTGTGCATTGTTCCCTTAGAATACACCTGGATGACTGAACTATATCTTGGTGGCTCCACTGACTGGATACTCGTTACTATTACTCAACCTACAAAGAGAGGTATAATTCTAACAATCATGATATAATTCTGAGACTCTCAAGATGTTAGGTATTTTTCTAAAAACGTCTTTATATCTCACCAGGTAGACCCGAGGTACTAGTGAGGATCAGAACCCTATTATCCCCATTTGGGCCCTGACGTACTAAAGAATTGAAAAAGATAAAATGAATTTCTCTTTCATATAAAATATATAATTTGAGGTACGTGCAGGTATTATAGACATTGGTATCACAGTGTGTATCCATTTTTTTGAAATTTTGGCAAACACAGTGTTTTGTCTATCTTTGGAAGACCTTGATATGGAGAATAGATTTAGATTGTAGCTCTTAATGAATTTAGTGTTGTATATAGATCAGAAAGGCTATTTAGGGAGGATTAAGATGCTTTGATTATGAATTGTTAAAGATAACTGAAAATAGATTTCTTTAAAATATTATTAAACATTGCCACCGTCATTGCAACTTTGTAACAACATGTACCCTGTATCATTATGACTGTTTATAATTGTAAGTTTTTTATTAATCTAGAACTGTCCTGAAGAAGGTGTTTTAATCTCAAAATAAACCGAAACGCTGCGTCGACAACTGTCTCAATTTTCTCCAATTGTATTGGATATGTGAATATATTTTGTGGTTTTATTTATGTTTTATTTATGTTTTAATATTTTTGGATGAAATCCAATTTTAATACAAATTGTGTATAAACTTTATGGAATAAATTACAAGAGATACTCCAAATGATATCTATTGTTTTGTTGTTACTGTTGTGTTATCCTATTACATTATTACATTGTGAATGTTCATAAAAGTGGCATCAGCATCTTTTTCCCTAATGCTCGTTTAGAATAGAATGAAAAGGGGGGGCCCTCGGCCCCCCCGCACGCATGGCGGCGCGGCGACCGTCGCCCCCACTGTCTCCTTTGTTGCCATTCGGCGGTGGGGGCGTGCCCTGGGGGGCGCGGCCCACCGCCGATTGGCTGGCGGCCTCCTTGACCCGGATCCTGGGAAGTGGGTCCGGGTCAGGGGGGGCGGGCTAGAGGAGGGGCCACCTGGCCCCTCGGGAATAAAGAGATAGGGAGCGCCCAGGAGACCCCCTTGTCCCTGGACGCTCCCTCGCCGAAACGGTGTGCCCTGACGGTGTGAGGTCTGAGGGGGCGGGCATCATCCTATGGAGGTTCCCGCCCAGGGGGAGGGGCCTGCGGGCCACTCCCACAACTCCAGGGGCAAGGTAATGGATGCTACAAAGCAAAGGAGCGCGGGTAGGAGTAGTTCACGCTTTCCTTAGGCTGGTAGCCACCCCGCGCGCGTGGACTCACGACGCCACCGGCGCAGAGTAAGGGCCCTCCTTTAGTGGGTAAATGGAGTTCAGGGCGTAGACCGGGCAATTCCCGGGGTAACACTGCGCATGCGCACATCCAGAGGGGAGGCGCAGCTAGTAGGACCTGACACCGGTAGTGACCCTGCCATATGGCCAGAAATGTACAAAAATTCTAGATGAGGATGTTTAGTATAAGTTAGGAAAACAACATGTATTAGAGTTTTGTTAAAGTCAGGCTCTCAAACGTGTTGCTAAGGATGATGTACCTAAATGTCCTGCTGAATTTTTGTATAAATTGTTGATTATGCAATTAAAAACCTTTTTTAATTTCATACTTTAATAAATACGGCCGGGCGACTAGCGCCCGCCTTCCAAAAAGTAAAAGACGTCTCGTGTCCACGTTCCTGGGTATTGGGTGCCGGATTGGGGGGGAGGCGGCAGCTAGTCGCTGACCATGTGTGTTTGATCTTTCTTGCAAGTTCAGTTAGATCTGATATCAGAGTCCTTTTTGCTTAATTGGGACACTGTCTAATTTTATTGTTGTATTTCCTCCTTGTCCCAGATTGGATTAGAAAGGGGACCTCCCTACTTGTTTAGCACATTGAACATGTGCACAAAGCATAAGGAGTTCTGCAGATTGCTGTCATCAGCCTTCTTGGATGGAACACTAATGGGAAGACAAAAGGCCGTGTCCCGCATGAACACACCTCTTCTAGCATCTGAATCTGTTGACTCATTATAAGTCTACTACCACATTCAAATGGCAGTGCTCAGGAATGACTGACATGCTAGTCATTCCTAAGTGGGCAACATAGAATTTAATAATAGTAGTCTCCTCTCCTCTCTTCAGTGTCTTGTGCTTCACCGTCCAGTTAATCACACTTCCACTGTCTGAAAATGCTGTACAAACCCCTTCATCTTCTGCCAAGTCAAAGCAAGGGGCAATCCAAATTGTATCCTACTAACTTATCTACACTCAAGTCCAACATGGAGGCATGCTAGCAGGCACGATACATATAGCAGTAAACATGCAGTACACATATAGATGTGAAGGGCATGACAAGTGAGCGAGCCAGTAGGCATCACATTCAGTTCTGTAATAATGAAAAAGGACTGTGCTCATGCTAAGTATTTAAAATGGTTTGCTACCACCAGCGCTCGCTGTCAGTGCCCCGCTAGTTTTGCATCGCCATGGGATAGGCGTTTGGAGTTTTTTTTCCTAGCCTCATAGCCAGGTTCTGGACACAGGGTCAGTTTTACACCTAGGCCTCAGCACTGTGCTAGGCCAAAAGAAAGTCGGGATACCAGATTGGTTGGCGGTTGGGTAACCCAGGCCACGGGTGCAAGCCTATTCACCATGCACAGGGCATTCACATCCCAGCAGTTGTTCATTTATGTTACACGCCAGACTTGTGATGATAGAATTGTTCTTTGGTGTGAACCAGGTTTTTAGGCCCAGTAAGGTGCTTATACTTCCAAGGCACTGGAAGTGGTTGTGCTTTCATTTCTAATTCTGAGTAGCTTTTGAATTCTCTGGTTGTCTCCAGAGCACTCCTAATCAGCTTGAACCAGTCTCATCCTTTTTGGAAGCCTGGCCTTCTTTTACATTTGTGTTAGTCGAGCACGGCCTCAAGGCAGTAGCACTATTCATTAGAAAATGGATTCGCTCCAATATTGCTCTTGCTCAGCCTCTGGCAGAAATTCCACTTCCTGAAGGGTTCAGGGATGTTGCACAAGGGGTATTGCTGCCCCTCGGGTGTAGGATATGGCGGAAGCCCTCACAGAGATCAGTTGAGCAGTAACGTGGTCCTCGTCCTATACGTTTGTAGATCGCCACTCTCTGCAAGGGTTCGACTTTGAAGTGCTAAACACGGGTGTCGGATTTCTCAGTTGTGATCTATTTATATTTTCTTGTGGTGATCATGTTAAATACATGTGTTTCAGCAGTATATTAAGCATGCACCATAAGGTGAAACCGAGACAAGGACAGTACAGGTTAGGCCCCACGCCCTTACTGCTGTACTTCGTTGCTCTGAGGCCTTCCCTCCTGCTGAGAAGTAAGCAAGTTCGATCGACGCCAAAATATGTGGCTGTATTTTTCGTCACAGTCAGTTCAGCACAAATGCCTCCAAAACCGCCTTCACAAGACTCAAAATATCTTTAAACATTGTCACAGATGCATGATATTTCAAAGACAAAAAGTGCAATGTTCCTGCTCTGAGGGTATATGCTCAACAATGTCATATTCTCTCTCTGTTTCCCTCCCTGCTTGAGGGCTCAACGTATCTCCGCAGCACAAGAATCGACATGTGCTATCTTGGCCCGGGCCCATTTTAATTATGTGTGTCTGCTGCTGCCACAACCTCCCCTTTATCTGCAACTCGGTGTTGAGCCTGAACGACACTTTGTTCGTCAGCATTAAACACATCATCTAAAATGAGGTGATGAAGTCCGCACTCGGCAGACAAAATTACAAGGCTGTTCCGAGTAAACAATCACTTGACATCCTTTTGCAGAGCTGCCCTCAATCATTTTTCAATTCAAAATGGAAAATTGAAGCTACACTTCCATTAGCACCAGCACGAGGCGGGTTCGTGTACAGGGTAGATAGAAGCAGCAGACATAACACCTGTCGCTGGTTACCAACTCAGTCGGAATAATTCCTCTCTCCAAGCACCCTATTATAAACAAATCTGCCGGCCTTAAGCTGAATACAACAATACCTTCAGTGTTTTCCACTTCCAGGTCATTCACAGAGTCAAGTCACAAAGTTCCTTTTGTAAACTATATACGCAATTTGAATAGGGAATGTGGATTTTTAAAGGAACCCCTTTCTTATTTTCATGGGGTCGTTCTCCGCGCACATTAGGTCCAAATACAGAACGTATGAAAAGTCAAACCCGCTCTGAGTGAGTGTTTCAGAAGTTGGTATACATTTTGATCACCCCTGTTCGAATTGGGGTTCTCTAGTTGGCATAGGTAGGTACCTTGTCTAAATAGGGACCCTTGCTTCTAGTCAGGGTAAGGCGGATACAAACTTTACATAATCCCTGCTCACCTCCGGGGTAGCTAGATACAAGCAGAGAGACTTATCCCAAAGGCAATGTTTAAAGTATTTGTACTCAAAACACATAGTAATATAGTGATAACACCACAAATGGACACCACACCAGTTTAGGAAAAATAAAGTATCTTTATTTATACTCAACAAGAACAAAATGAAAAAAATTCAAAATACATGTAATAAGAATATGAATTAAGAAAAGGTTTCAAGTAACTGGGTCCACAGAAAACTATGGATGCGTGATTTCTCACGAAGAACGTGAGGATGCTACAAAACTCACAAGGCCAAACAGCTAAAGAAATGGGAAGCGTTGAAAAATAAAGAGATACTTCAGTTCCTGAGACCTTGGTGAGGTGATGCGACAGTTCTGCTGCATGCAGGACAAGTGATGCATCGTGTCTGGTTTGTAAGAGGAAGTGATGCGTTGACTCCAAGATGATTCTGGTCCACGGGTGTTGCGTTGAGAAAACTTGTTGCATAGGTGTGATGCGTCGAAATCCAGGATGTGATGGCGATTGATGCGACGGCGTTTAGCGGTGCTGCATCCGTTTCCTCAGCTGCGATTCCTCGATGCATGGTTCTTGCAGCAGCGACAGGCTCTGCATCGGTTTCAGGAAGGGTGCGGCGATGAATGGAGATTCTTCTCGCACAGCGGTTCTGTGTTGGAAAAACAGCTGCAAGAAGAGCGGTGCGTCAATTTACTTATTTCTTCTTGTTTCTTCCAGCTCCCAGCAGCAAGCACAACCTCCAGGGGGCCCAGATCTGGAACAGGCACCTCCTGTAACGTCAGAACTCTCAACAGCAGAGTTCAGGGGAGCTGGGGGTGAAGTATTTGTGTCCCTGAGACTTCAGAACAGAAGGGCCAACACACAAAGGCCAGTGGAGATCTTCTTCAAGCAGGTTCAAAGCAAAGTTCTAGTGTTTGTCCTCTCCTTGTCAGAACAACAACTGCAGGCCAACTCCACATAGCACACAGCAAAGGGAACAGTAGTCCTCCTCACAGCTCTCCAGCTCGTCTCCTTTGCAAAGGTTCCTCTTGAGTCCCGAAGTGATCTAAAATTCTGGGGTTTTAGGTCTAATACTTATACCCCAAAATGTCTTTCTTCTCTTTGTGCAAGGGTCTCTGAGCCCGGTTCAAACCAGTTCTGTCCTCACTGGTTAGGTATGACCACAGGGGGTAGAGACAGCATTGTGCATGGGAGACAGGCCCTATTCAGGTGCAAAAAAAACCTCCCCCCACTACTCTAAATTCAGCCATGGTCTATTCAGCTCAGCTTTGATTCATCCAGGAAGTGCCAGGCACACCTCAACCCCCGAGTGGCTTTCTCAAGTGAATGCACATCCCCATCCACTGTTACTCTAAAACCAGTTAAAACACGCAGAGGCACACAAAATGGTTAAACAAGAAAATGGCTACTTTCTACAAGTGGCATTTTCAAACACACAATTCAAAAACCATCTTTACTAAGAGATGTGTTTTTAACTTCTGAGTTCAGAGAGCCTACATTTTATTTCTCTATCTTGTCTGAATAAGAAGATATACGTGTAAGATGTTACAAAGCATTTCCCATTCTATCCTATGGGGCAAGATAGCCTTTTACTAGTGAAAAACGAAATTGGCAGTATTTCACTATTAGGACATGTAACACACACCAGTACATGTTCTACCTTTGACATACAATGCACCCTGCCCTGCGGGGTACCTTGGGCCTTCAATAGGGGTGCGTTATCTGTAATAAAGGGAAGGTCAGCGTCTGGCAAGTGTGTGCACCTGCCAGGTCGACATGACAGTTTAAAACTGCACGCAGACACTGCAGTGGCAGGTCTGAGATGGGGAACACCCATCGCAACGCATGCGTCGCATCGCATGCGTATACGTGTGCGTTCACTACGCACGACGTTGCATCGCGGGCGCCATTACATCGCAGGCACTTTTAGAACGCAGGCGACGGGACACGGACAGCGGGGAGACAATGCTGGAAACACGATGAGAGACAGGTAAGGTCGAGTTTTAGGGTTTAGGGCCGTAGTGGAGGGGACAGTTTTAGTGTAGTTTATGGGGAGTTTAGTGGAGGGGAGGATTTTAGGCTTCAGGGCTCAGGGTTAAAAGTAGTATATGGTTGTGTTTTAGGCTTTATGGGTAGGGCTCAGGGTTAAGAGTAGTATATGGGAGTGTTTTAGGCTTTAGGGTTAGGGCTTAGGGTTAAGAGTAGTATATGGGAGTGTTGTAGGCTTTAGGGTTAGGGATTAGGGTTACAAGTCGAATATGGGAGTGTTTTAGGGTTAGGGCTAGGAGTCGTATATGGTACTGTTTTAGGCTTTAGGGTTAGGGCTTAGGGTTAGGAGTCGTATATGGTACTGTTTTACGCTTTAGGATTAGGGCTTAGGGTTAGGAGTCGTATATGCTACTGTTTTAGGCTTTAGGGTTAGGGCTTAGGGTTAGGAGTCGTATATGGTACTTGTAGGAAGGTAGATGCCTGACTATGGTTGCCCCCAACTTTTTGCCTGGTGTTTTGCTGGTTTTCTGACTTAGTTGACCTGGGACCCTGCTATTCAGGGCCCCCAGGCCTACTGCTCTCTCTGTAAAATGGATTCCATGTACCTTAGGTACATATCTAAATTGGATACTGAGTCACCTTATCAGTCCCTGTACAGTGTACCTTAGGTACCCAGGGCATAGGTGTACCCAGGGCCTACCAGGGGCTGCAGCATGTATTATGCCACCCCTGGCTGGCCATCCAAATCTGACACCACTGGCTGCTTGACAGCTGGGGCAAGGTGGTGCAATCACCCTTTGCTTTAGATATAGTATACCTATATCTAACCCTAAAATGGACACACAGATCTCCTATCAGTCACTCCTATGGCAGGCCTTAACAATCCTGAAGGCAGAGTGCTTGGAATCGTGTGAGATGGTGCTCTGGCATGAGCTGAGCCTGTCTGCGGCTTTCGGGATCTATCCCTTAGCCGTTTCCATGATATCGCATACCATATACTCTTAAGTGCATTATAATCCTCGCGGTTATATGCCAACTCTGGTATCGCTTTATCAAAACATGTCGAGTAAGGTGTCATACGAATTGGAATACTAACCCCTCGCCAATTCTGGCGACGGGGTTAGCATTCCACCCTTCTAGAGGGACACGACATGTATGTAACCCCTAACCCCGGTTAAAGTCAAACAGAGCCTCAGCTCCACAAAATGGATGCTGCCACCGAGACACAAGTCTGCCCTCCTGCTGCTGGGAGTCCTCCCAGAGCAGGAGATAAGGACAAAGGGTTTCCTGCCAGGGGCGGTGCCAGCACCGTCCCAGACAGGGTTTTGTGTATTGTAGGTAGGCAGGGCTTTAGAGGAAGGTGACTGCACGTGGCACCCCGGTGCTCACTGTGCATAGGCTGGCTGGAACCAGTTCCAGGGTCACTCCAGACCCTGTGCTGGGGAAAAGCCCGCCAAGGAAGTGGGTGCAACCACCCCCCTCCTAGTCCCACCCATAGGGCAGGACTTAGTCGCGTGCCAGCCCCTTTTTACAGGATAAAGGTAGAGACTGGCCCCCTTCCAAATCAGATCATCTTTGAATCCTAAAACTACTTTCTGCGAAAGGAACTCAAGACTTCTTCCTAAGATTTCTCCCTTGTGACTAAGGAGTAGTCACCCTGCATCCGCAGGCACCATCTAAGAACACTGCGGTCTGCTGCAAGTCCTTCCTCCGGAATCCGACTGCCCAGCTCGACGAGAACCGGCTTCCCTGGCACCTCTGACCTCTACCCACCTCTACAGCCCAGCTGAGAACCGTGGGTGCGACGAGACCTCAAGGGACCGGCCATCTGCAAGACTGCACGACTTCTTTCCAGCCAGCCCGCCGAGTGAATTCCTGGTGAGTGCTTTGGGGTCCGAGAAGCCCCCACCCTGAGCAGCTCCAGCACCGAAGAGCAGCCCCCCAGCATCTCCACGATCTGCGTGGGGCCCTTCTGCTTTTTACTGCTCACCGCGTTGTTTGGCTACTAGCCCGCTGGCTTGTGGCCTTCCTGACGACGCCCGACGACATTTCTGCTGCTGGTCTGGTTGCTCCAGACTGGCCCTTGCTTCCCTCCATCGGAGAAGTACCCTGGACCCTCCTGGTCCACTCAAGACGCCATTTTAGGTCCACCGCGTGGGCCTTGCATTTGCCAAGACTTGTTGCCCAATCCTGGGTCCAGCGACGTCGACAGCAAGAACCTTCGTGGGACAGCTCGCACCTCCATCCTGGTCGCCGACAACGCCTCCTGGTCCGAGAGACTGCAGAGCCCAGCAGCGCCCACTCACCTGACTGCGGTGACTTCGCCCGGTGCCATCCTGGTGCCCACTTAATCACTGGCTAGTGATTCAAGAACTTGGTCCCCTCTGCTTTCAGGTTTTCTTCTTCCTTGATCCAGGCTTGGATCCATCGAACTTTCCTTCACTGGTCGCCTGCCAGCAACTTCTTCCTTCCAGGCTCCTGGTCCGGCAACGAGATCCCCGACGTCTTTTCAGACCTATGCAGCTGCAGCCCCTGGGCTAGGTAACTTCGGCACTTCGGTGTCCCAGCATAGCCTCACTATCCTAGGGTCAGGATCCACTGTCGTTTTCTTCCTACCAGGTCGGGTTCGCCCGTGAACACTAACTTTGCCTTTACTAGCCTCCATAGACTTTGTCCCGCATCCCGCGTGAGAGTGCACACTCTGCACCCGAGTCCCCTGGGTCTCCTAGTAGTAATCTAACGATTCCCTAGTCCAGTCCTAGCGATTCCAAAGCCTATTAGAACTGTTACTTACCTGCTAGTAATTCGCATTCCACTTTTAAAGTATATGGTTTTTCGTGCCCCTCGGGCATTTGTGTATAACGTGCTAACTTAAGTATTTTCGTAAGAGTTTTGTTGTGTGCCTAGCACCCTGTCCTCATAAAGAGCACAGGGTTGTTGTGATTCTAATAAATACACTGTTTATTTTCATAACACTTGTGTGGTGTCCTTTCACTGGGTGTTCAAGGGGTAATGTGATGGTAAAACAGCTGGCTTAACACGCCCTCTAGAGTCTTAGCCTTAGACTGCTCGTATCCATGCTACTAGGATAGCTGGTCTATACGGTTGACTTACAACCAATCATCAATAAGGGTTGTTTGGACTGATATATAGTGATCACTAGAATAGTGAGCACTGCACATCAGGCCAACTTCTCACATTGGTGAGCAGCGGTTGGGATTTGAGCTTGCTGTTGTTTTACCACACATGCCCTAAGAATATCTTGTGAAAGATCACATAAGTACTAAAGGTACATATAACTTAGCTTAGAATACTCTGAGTTCTACTGAACCAGCTGTTGTAGCTCCTAGGGCCTAGCACACCCTAAACTACAACTCTAGCAAGGGATCAGTAGGCAAACATATAGTGTAGGTAAGTGCACCACTTACACCTCACTAGAAAAGCATGTCGACTCAGGGGGACTCTACTGAGACTCCCCTGGTCAGTGTTGACCCTCCACAGGTCACTTCAAGATATGCAGCTCTCAGTTTCCATGAGATGAGACAGATCTGTGTCTCCAGAAAACTGAAGCAGGGGTCTAACCCCACCATTCCCTTTCTGATAGGTCTCTGAGAGACATATGATGCCAGAAAGCTTTCTCAGTTACATGAGAAAATGCCAGCCTTAGAGGGAACCTCTGGGGATCCAGATCTCCCCAACATTGCTACTGCAGTTGAGGAGGAGGATCAAGAGGAACTCTCTGGGGATGAGGTAGACAAAGGTCTTGAGGTAGTCAGAAGGCTAACCAGGGCCAACTTAGACTTACTTGGGCTAGGATCTGGGGGACCCCCAGTACTAACCCGAAGTGGGCCTAACCTTGGAGTTAGGAGAGATAGATCTCTTTCTAGGGACTCCAATAGATCTCTGCACTCTAATGCCTCTTCTCAGGGGAGAAGGAATCCTCCACAGAGGAGATTTACTTCCCCTCAGAGAAGGGAGCATGAAGCTAGGATGAGACAAGCTGAACTGAGGATTGAAAGGGAAGAAATTGCCCTGGCCAAAGAGAAGCTTGCCCTGGCAAGAGAGCAGCAGATGAGTGGGTTAGCTCCCACTGGTGGCAGCAATCTCCCAAGAGATAGAGAGAAGGGTTTAGATACTAAACACCTGACTAAAATAGTGCCCCCCTTTAAGCAAGGGGATGATATCCAGAAATGGATGGCTGCTCTGGAGAGGGCCTGCACTGTGCAGGGCATTCCCCAGAGTCAGTGGGCAGCTATACTGTGGCTCTCCTTTGATGGTAAAGGTAGAGATAAGCTCCTCACTACAAGAGTGGAGGATGCTAACAATTACCAGGTCCTGAAAAATGCACTGGTTGATGGGTTTGGCTTAACCACTGAGCAGTACAGGTTGCTGTTCAGAGACACCCAGAAAACTCAGTCTCAGGACTGGTCTGACTTTGTTGATTGTGCCACTAAGGCTTTGGAAGGCTGGCTACTGGGTAGTAAGGTTACTGATTTCAAAGGATTGTATAATCTAATTATGAGAGAGCAAGTCTTAAATAATTGTCAGAACCAGTTATTACACCAGCACCTGGTAGACTCTGATCTGACCTCTCCACAAGAATTGGGTAAGAGGGCAGACAAATGGGTCAGAACCAGGATTAGGCCCAAGAACCAAGGTGGTGACCAGAAAAAGGAATCAACCAAGCCTCAAGAGAAGGGTGGGAATAAATCTACAGATCAAACCACATCAGGGCCCCAAAAATCCTCTGAGGGGGGTGGGTCCCAGAATCCTTCCAACAACCAGAAGAAACCTTATTGTTATCCCTGTAAACAGGTGGGTCATTTAAAAACTGACAGCAGTTGCCCCAAGAATAACAATAAGGAAAACATACCCCCAAGTAACATTCCCAAACCTCCTGTTACTACTAGTAGTAATCCCCCAGGTGGTGGGAGTGCCCCCAAGAATTTGGGTGCATTTACTTTGGGAGTTCCTGGGGACTCTGGCCTAACCAGGTCCCCAAACTTAGATACTCTTGTCTGTGAGACTGGCATGGGGTTTGCCAACTTCACAACTTGTCCCAACACTTTGGGCAAGTACAGACAGGAGCCCCTCATCAATGGTATAAAAGTTGAGGCCTATAGAGATACAGGGGCTAGCATCACTATGGTGACTGAGAGTCTAGTCCCCTCAAGGCAACTTTTACCTGGTGCCACATACCAGGTGACCAATATTGATGGAGTACAGAGAGATCATCCCATGGCAGTGGTCAATCTCAGCTGGGGAGGTGTCACTGGCCACAAGAGAGTGGCAGTGTCACCAAACTTGCCTGTAGATTGCCTACTAGGGAATGATTTAGAGCTCTCAGCCTGGGCTGAAGTAGAGCAAGAAACCCATTCTAAAATGGTAAACATCCATGGTAAGGTTAGTGGGGCAGTGATAGCCACAGCCCCAGTCCAAGATGTCCTCCCTGAACAGGTCAGGAGGGTTGTGCCAGTCACAACCCAATCTCAGACAACTTCCTTCCCAGAACAGGTTGTCAAGGCTGTCATGGTAACAGCCCACACCCAAACTGAGCCCCCTCCTGAAAAGGTTGGGAGAGTTGTGATGGCCACAGCTCAAACTCAGACAGATGATAGTGTTGTGAAGCCTGAAACTATGGATCACTCCACTCAGACAGAGAGCATTGAGGAGGAAGAGAAATCTCCCTCCCACCAGACTTTAGGAAAAGATCAGCCTCCTCAGGGAACTGATCTGACCCCTTGTGAAGAAACTGCCACAGAGGTAGTCAGGCCTAGCCTGGCAGAACCCCTGATGTCAGTGGACCCTTCCAAGGTGGGACCCAGTCTGGAGCAGGTAACCTGCCCCTCTCTACCCTGCCTCAGTCAGCCCAGGGCTGTAGAGGTCAGGGAGGCCAGTGGTGGACCCCAAAGGGCCCCCTGTCCAAAAGAATTCCCCAATCAGCAGATTAAGGGCACTGAAGCTAGTAGTCCTAGCCAAGTGAAAATAAAACCAACTCCTGAGGGATCCCCCTTAAATTTAGTTAGGGACCTCCCACAGATGGACACTGTTGGGCACAGCCAAACCTGGGACCTGAGGGCCCCAAACCTGACCTGTCCCTCCAGTAAGCCAAACAGAGGGACCCAACCTCCAGCTGTAGGTAGCCAGAGGTTGACCCTGAGAGCCCAAAACAACTCAGTCTTGGAAAGAAAGGCCTCTATGGTGGAAAATGATTGGAGGAAGCTGAGCCCAAAATTAGTGGAGCCTCACTTCAGTACTCCATTTCAGCACCAGCCTTTTACTTTGCCAAAACACACCACAGGTAGAGATTCCATATGGTGGAGACCCTCAGACACCCTTAGGGTGAGGGATTGCTTAGTGGACCATGAGATAGGGGGTAACCATGCCAGTGCTGGTACTTCCTTATATGGCCACTCAGGCAATATAGGCTTACCTGGCAAGGCTAGCCTTATCTCCTTTCGTTTGGGGGGGGGTTATGTAGGAAGGTAGATCCCTGACTATGGTTGCCCCCAACTTTTTGCCTGGTGTTTTGCTGGTTTTCTGACTTAGTTGACCTGGGACCCTGCTATTCAGGGCCCCCAGGCCTACTGCTCTCTCTGTAAAATGGATTCCATGTACCTTAGGTACATATCTAAATTGGATACTGAGTCACCTTATCAGTCCCTGTACAGTGTACCTTAGGTACCCAGGGCATAGGTGTACCCAGGGCCTACCAGGGGCTGCAGCATGTATTATGCCACCCCTGGCTGGCCATCCAAATCTGACACCACTGGCTGCTTGACAGCTGGGGCAAGGTGGTGTAATCACCCTTTGCTTTAGATATAGTATACCTATATCTAACCCTAAAATGGACACACAGATCTCCTATCAGTCACTCCTATGGCAGGCCTTAACAATCCTGAAGGCAGAGTGCTTGGAATCGTGTGAGATGGTGCTCTGGCATGAGCTGAGCCTGTCTGCGGCTTTCGGGATCTATCCCTTAGCCGTTTCCATGATATTGCATACCATATACTCTTAAGTGCATTATAATCCTCGCGGTTATATGCCAACTCTGGTATCGCTTTATCAAAACATGTCGAGTAAGGTGTCATACGAATTGGAATACTAACCCCTCGCCAATTCTGGCGACGGGGTTAGCATTCCACCCTTCTAGAGGGACACGACATGTATGTAACCCCTAACCCCGGTTAAAGTCAAACAGAGCCTCAGCTCCACAAAATGGATGCTGCCACCGAGACACAAGTCTGCCCTCCTGCTGCTGGGAGTCCTCCCAGAGCAGGAGATAAGGACAAAGGGTTTCTTGCCAGGGGCGGTGCCAGCACCGTCCCAGACAGGGTTTTGTGTATTGTAGGTAGGCAGGGCTTTAGAGGAAGGTGACTGCACGTGGCACCCCGGTGCTCACTGTGCATAGGCTGGCTGGAACCAGTTCCAGGGTCACTCCAGACCCTGTGCTGGGGAAAAGCCCGCCAAGGAAGTGGGTGCAACCACCCCCCTCCTAGTCCCACCCATAGGGCAGGACTTAGTCGCGTGCCAGCCCCTTTTTACAGGATAAAGGTAGAGACTGGCCCCCTTCCAAATCAGATCATCTTTGAATCCTAAAACTACTTTCTGCGAAAGGAACTCAAGACTTCTTCCTAAGATTTCTCCCTTGTGACTAAGGAGTAGTCACCCTGCATCCGCAGGCACCATCTAAGAACACTGCGGTCTGCTGCAAGTCCTTCCTCCGGAATCCGACTGCCCAGCTCGACGAGAACCGGCTTCCCTGGCACCTCTGACCTCTACCCACCTCTACAGCCCAGCTGAGAACCGTGGGTGCGACGAGACCTCAAGGGACCGGCCATCTGCAAGACTGCACAACTTCTTTCCAGCCAGCCCGCCGAGTGAATTCCTGGTGAGTGCTTTGGGGTCCGAGAAGCCCCCACCCTGAGCAGCTCCAGCACCGAAGAGCAGCCCCCCAGCATCTCCACGATCTGCGTGGGGCCCTTCTGCTTTTTACTGCTCACCGCGTTGTTTGGCTACTAGCCCGCTGGCTTGTGGCCTTCCTGACGACGCCCGACGACATTTCTGCTGCTGGTCTGGTTGCTCCAGACTGGCCCTTGCTTCCCTCCATCGGAGAAGTACCCTGGACCCTCCTGGTCCACTCAAGACGCCATTTTAGGTCCACCGCGTGGGCCTTGCATTTGCCAAGACTTGTTGCCCAATCCTGGGTCCAGCGACGTCGACAGCAAGAACCTTCGTGGGACAGCTCGCACCTCCATCCTGGTCGCCGACAACGCCTCCTGGTCCGAGAGACTGCAGAGCCCAGCAGCGCCCACTCACCTGACTGCGGTGACTTCGCCCGGTGCCATCCTGGTGCCCACTTAATCACTGGCTAGTGATTCAAGAACTTGGTCCCCTCTGCTTTCAGGTTTTCTTCTTCCTTGATCCAGGCTTGGATCCATCGAACTTTCCTTCACTGGTCGCCTGCCAGCAACTTCTTCCTTCCAGGCTCCTGGTCCGGCAACGAGATCCCCGACGTCTTTTCAGACCTATGCAGCTGCAGCCCCTGGGCTAGGTAACTTCGGCACTTCGGTGTCCCAGCATAGCCTCACTATCCTAGGGTCAGGATCCACTGTCGTTTTCTTCCTACCAGGTCGGGTTCGCCCGTGAACACTAACTTTGCCTTTACTAGCCTCCATAGACTTTGTCCCGCATCCCGCGTGAGAGTGCACACTCTGCACCCGAGTCCCCTGGGTCTCCTAGTAGTAATCTAACGATTCCCTAGTCCAGTCCTAGCGATTCCAAAGCCTATTAGAACTGTTACTTACCTGCTAGTAATTCGCATTCCACTTTTAAAGTATATGGTTTTTCGTGCCCCTCGGGCATTTGTGTATAACGTGCTAACTTAAGTATTTTCGTAAGAGTTTTGTTGTGTGCCTAGCCCCCTGTCCTCATAAAGAGCACAGGGTTGTTGTGATTCTAATAAATACACTGTTTATTTTCATAACACTTGTGTGGTGTCCTTTCACTGGGTGTTCAAGGGGTAATGTGATGGTAAAACAGCTGGCTTAACACGCCCTCTAGAGTCTTAGCCTTAGACTGCTCGTATCCATGCTACTAGGATAGCTGGTCTATAAGGTTGACTTACAACCAATCATCAATAAGGGTTGTTTGGACTGATATATAGTGATCACTAGAATAGTGAGCACTGCACATCAGGCCAACTTCTCACAGTACTGTTTTACGCTTTAGGATTAGGGCTTAGGGTTAGGAGTCGTATATGCTACTGTTTTAGGCTTTAGGGTTAGGGCTTAGGGTTATGGTTATTGTAAGGTACTGTTTTGCCTTTGCTGTCTAAACCTTAGGGTTGTAAGTGTACGGTATTGTTATGCCTTTACTGTTTACACCTTAGGGTTGAGGGAAGTGTCACGGCGTTGTACTGTGTTTGGCAGGCCGTTATGGAGACTTTTGCGGTGTGATAGAATGTGTGGTCGTAGTGTGCGATGAAAAAGTATTTTGCATGCGTGTGAATGCGGAGTCCGATGTAATGGTTTGCGTGGTGAATGCGTGTGATGTAATGGTGTGTGCGATGTGAGGAATGCGATGTAATGGTGTGCGTTGTGTTTGTTTGCGTTGAATCGTCATACATCCGTCTGAGATACCTTTTTGGCTTCTCATGTGAGTGGCACAATCAGTGCTGCAGGCCCACTAGTAGCATTTGATTTAGAGGCCCTGGCACACTCATTGCACTTTACTACGGACTTACCAGCAAATCAAATATGCCTATCATGGAAACACCAAACCTTAATAACAATTTTCACAGGGAGCATATGCACTTTTGTAATGATTAGCTGTGGTAAAGTGCCCAGAGTCCTATTGCCAACAACAACAGGTCAGGAAAAAATAGGAGTTAGAAGCAAAAAGTTTGGGGATAACCCTGCAAAAAGGGCCATGTCCAACAACCCCTATAAGAAGACGGGGGGCAAAAGAGGTGCAAATAGTATCCTTTAGCCCCCCTAAGGGAAGATGCACATGGGTGCAGCTATTAGTCGGGCAGCAGGTGCATTGGTACTGTGGTCCAGGTGTGAGAGCCCAACCCCTGCAAACACCACGGGGGAAGCAGATAACTCTGCCCATCTTTCCCAAACCTCGCCAACTCCCCCCACTGACATCTTTCACCATCTCCGATTGGGGAGAAACCCAACAGAGGAGGGCTTGGAACTCCCACATCGAAATCCAGCAGGTAATTCCCCAATTGGAGGACAACACTTGCAATTGCCAGATTTTGGCACAGTAGCCCCGCACCAAAACCCAGGAAACTCGTAATGAGGGCCTTAGCGCATTAATTCTTTTACTATCAAACCAGTGGATTGGGGGCAACAATTTCTTTGGTTCCAAGCACTATTGGTATGCCACTGAGGTTGCAGTCACATACTGCACCTGTATGTGAAGTGGATATCTTTGGTCATCACCTAATGCCTAGTGGTGTCGCCAGACATCTCACCTGGGTATAATGGCACCCGTGTCTCCAGTATTTGTAGTCCCATTTCAGCTGCACTAAAGTAATTATTGGAAAAGAGGGTGCAATCCAACATTTATTGATTTACTAACATGACTGCTGCCTTCAACCTGGCAGGATAGCTTCAGGGATATAAGTCATCTGTGCAGATTTGAAGTAGCAGTGGCCTTCATATTCTCGAAGACATAGACAATGAATATGACTAATCTTACAAATGATAAATATAACAGCAATTTCTTACAAAATCTGAAGTAGCTATTTTATAGTTTTGTCTATTGTCTCATGCAGGAATACATGCTTACATTGAAAAAAGCGCAGACTTTTCCATGAAGATAAACAATCTTATTTGAAACTGCAGATAATGACAAGTTAAGGACTGAAATGTACAGTGGCGGCTGCCACCTACGGGGAGTGGTGCCGTGAGCAACGGGAGGTGGGTGCCAGTGCAACATTACTTCAACAAAATTGCTGACATGCATTACAGTATCGTAGCTTTAAACAGTGAGGAAATGCATGTCAGCGATTTTGTGCACATACATTTAATGTGATACATTACATACATTTCAAATCTTTAAAAAAAGAAAAGAAAAGAAACCCCACTTACCTTGCGGCATGCCCGTGCTCCCGTCGGGTGTCCTTCACTCCTCCAGCGCAGGCCCCTAGGCAACTCCCCCAACTAATCCTGGCGCTGCTCTCAACCAACATGAGAGCAGCACCAGGATTAGATGGAATAGGCTCTCTCGGCGTTCCAAGGAGCGCTGTGGGCCTTAGCTCAGTCTCAACCCAGCTATCCAAGGCAGCTGGATTGACCGGTTTCAAGTGCGCATGTCTGGTTGGCCGTCGCAAGACAGTCAGCCAAAGGGACACTCGCACTTTAACCTAAGTGCCGTGCCCATGACTTCTTTCAGCTGCAGCCAGTCAGCAGCTGCCACACTCCCATCCTGACACTTGGCTTGGGACGGGGTTATTGAAAGAAAAACTGGAACCTCATCAGAAAATGTTACTAGTGTACTTAGCGCAATAGTCATCAAGCTGGTCCACTCGAGTTATTCCAGGCCACCTTAGAAAAGAGCTTTTCTCTTTAGATCAATGTGGCTGTTGTCTTCATATGCTGGCCATTTCCTCTTCAGTACTTTTGACTTCTCGCACAAGATGAGTGTGGGTGGGACACAGGTGACCATCCTGATTATTAAAGAAAATCTATCTTACTAATATCACGAAATAACATTAATTGCTAAAGCACACAAAACATGGATTTGAACAATTAAAGATACACCTATTAAGCTCCTTCTTGTCTTTGAAACATGGTTTCGAATTCCCTAACAATCAGAACTGTGCCCATACGATTTTTTCAACTTGCAGAGAATGAGAAATATGCTATGTTTCTGTACTTTGTGTTGTAAAAGCAAATTCTAGTATGACCAATGTTGCCAAATGGCTCTTTGGGAGAAACTGATTTAGACCTCAAAGAGATCTTAAAAGGAATTTCTTTAGAAGAAGTTTATGAATTCAAACTGGGAAAAGATTCTGGATAAGGAACTGAAGATTATCAAAATGTCAGAGACATGGGTTACAGATATGAGAATATTTATACAAAGTGAACCCTTTGAAACTGTATTCCAAAAAAACAGAAAAGAGGATTTAGGGCAGATAAGGAGGAATGTCCTCCACATTAAGGTGAGGTCGCGCTCCACACTTTATTAAATTTGCACAACTTGATGGACCGGGAGTGGTGTTAATCCTTACTTGGATTTTGGATGTTCATTACTGAACTGGTGAGACAATTAAGCTTCCACGGTGACAATTATAATTGAGCAAGTAAACCCCAATTGGTCCTACAAAAATGATAGAAAGAGAAGTCCTAAACCTTAAACCTTAAAAGTTTATATTCAGATGTAGTCATGCAGAAATCGATTAGTATAGTCAACATCAATAAATCAGAATGAAAAGCTCCTTTAAAGTACACAACCAATCTTCTTCTAATCTGGCAGCCTGATTTTCCGAGGCACTCTACCTGCTTGTCCAGCGGCCGGGCTTGGCTCCGCCACATCGTCCCTGAAATCGACCGGCCGGGCTTGGCTCCGCCGGTCGAACTCCATTTCCCAGAAGCCTCCAGGGGGAATCGACGACGCCAGCAAACAGCGCGCCAGGTGGCGCATAAAGCACCGGCAGGGGCCGAGTTCCCCGTTCTTCTTCTAATCTGGCAGCCTGATTTTCCGAGGCACTCTACCTGCTTGTCCAGCGGCCGGGCTTGGCTCCGCCACATCGTCCCTGAAATCGACCGGCCGGGCTTGGCTCCGCCGGTCGAACTCCATTTCCCAGCAGCCTCCAGGGGGAATCGACGACGCCAGCAAACAGCGCGCCAGGTGGCGCATAAAGCACCGGCAGGTCCTTCGTCCCGCGAGGATGCGCGCGGGACGTGCCGGACGAAGCCCGGACTAAGGGCGGACAGTCTAAGACAGTCCGAGACTGTCCGGGACTGGACTGGGCCAGGACCTCTGCTCAAGTTCCATTGGGAGTTAACTTATTTGCAGTTGTTCAGCAACAGGTACTGTGGAAGAGGATTTACTGAGTTATAAATTCCAATTGTGGTAATATTGTTATCTAAAAGCCAGACAGTAATGTCCAAACATACAACATCACTTCCACCTAATAATACCATAGATAACTATTTGGTACAGGTTGTTGCCAAAATAAACAACGACAGAAGGTCCTCATTGGGTCTGAGCCCATCTCCCATTACCAATTTGGCTTACGATATCCCAGAAAACTCACTGGAGCAGGACCTTACTAATGAAGCTACTGCATCTTCCCAGGCTATGACTGATAGTCCCATACTGAATGTTTCAGAAAATGTGATTGTGGACATTGTGGACTATATTGATGAGGCTGATGTTGATGCTATAGATCTTGAAATTGTCAACAAATCTCCACCACCAGTGCCTGTGCCTGCTCCTAGAGCAACTAGAGGGAATACTAAGAACCTACCCAAACGAGGGGGGTTGCGTTCTAGTAGAAAAAGACCCCGCTTCCCCACCTAGGAAATGCGAGATAGATGGCTCTGGGGGTGAGGACACGGGTGGTTTATTTAGGGATGATGCTCAATTAAAAAAATTAGTGGGTCTCCTAGATTTAAAAATGAGGGGGATTATCAAGCCATTACTTGCTAAGATTGACCAGCTACATGATAAGGTCAATAGATTAGAGGGTCTTTTGAAAAACACCTGTGACAATATAGGAGATTTACCAAATGAGGTGGCAAACAAAATTTAACAATGTAAAAAAAAAAGGAGGAGGCAGTGGGGGGGGGGGACAGTAATGCCAGCCACGAATCCTCCCCTTATCCCCGACCCAACAGGAGATAATGTCTTACCAGCAGAGGGTCCCCTATTAAGATCAGAGGGGCATACTATATCTGGATTAGAAGTAGGTCCGGTGGAGTTAATAGTAGAGGCCTCCCCCTTGGTGTTGGTTTTGGCTAATGTGCCTCCTTTGAAATCTGGACAGACTGAATCTCCCCAATCCTTACTAAGTACAGCGTTGCACTGGTTGTCAAACAATATGTCCATGTCCCCGTGGGGCAAGCAACTGCTTTCAGAAGAATTAGTCTCAGCAAGAAGAGTGGAGTGGATTGGGAATAGTCGTAAAAGATTTATTGGTGACTGTGTGGTATTGAACTTTATAGGGGCCAAAGTATTGCCTAATATCCTGCCAAATTTGTTTCCTCCACAACGTAGAACCGCAGAAATAATTCCACTTACCCTCGACTTTTTCTATAGCAGAAGAGGAATTGCCACTAATTCAAGTGCGTTGAGGACCAAGTGGTCTGTTGTACCTAACAGGAAGGCAAGGGGTGGCCAAAGTAGTGACTGGGGTTTGTGTCTGGAAAATAGGTTCGCAGCACTGTCCAATCTAAATGAGTGTGATTGACTCGAAGGGAGCACATCTTTGGAACAAAATTCTCTTAAGATGCCCACCAGCCAAAGTACAGCTAAAAAGAAGTGTTTACCGGTTACGGCACAGGTAGTAAGAAGGAGGGGAACCCCTGATATTCACATAAGGGACGGGGGGATGGATGTCCTTGAATGGCATAAAGTAAATAGCCCTGAGCAGACAACTGGTTTGGTCCCCGGGTGCCAACTAACTAATCCCTCTGGCACCCACCCGGAGATAGAGGCCCCAAACATACCTCTGCTTATTGAAAATCTAGGAAAATCTAGTTGCCTAGAGGAAGCAAGCTCAAATATCGACAAACCCAAACTCACCTTTATCTCCTGGAACCTTGCTGGCATAGTAAATAAATTGCTATCACCGTAATGGTGTGATTTCATCGACCATTACGACATCATATTACTACAGGAAACTTGGTCTCTGACGCCAGTATTCCACCAGGGATACCTACATTTTTTTATCCCGGCTACAAAAAATGCAAAAGGTAGACCATCAGGAGGCCTGGTGATTTGGATACGTCAATCGTTACACTGTACAATAGAGCAAAGATCCATTGTAACGAATGATATATTGGCAGTTAACATAAAATGGGCCAATGGTCAGGGGTTGGCTATTTTCAATATATATGCGAGGGGAGTAGGGGGGGGGAGACTTCTGATGTTATATCTATCCTTGATCAAGATTTGGAAGGGTTGCCCTTGGAGTTGTCAAAAATAGTTGGGGGGGACTTTAATACCACCTTTGAACCTTTGGGTGAAGAGGACAAGTGCCTTGCCCAGAAGGAGGACAGCAAATGGGGAATTCCACAGCTCGAGGTGGCTGTGGTTAAGAGATGGAGTGCCGCGGCTATTTAAACTAAGAGCCTATGTCTGGCAAGGGGTCTGAGAGCTGTAAACGGGCGCACATCCTCTGATCGCCAAGGGAGTAACACATTTGACAACGGCAGGGCAGCTAGTAGAATAGATTACTTCGTGGTGGACATCAGAGTCTGGGATAAACTGCTAGATATGACTGTGGAAAAAAGGGTTGAAAGTGATCTAACCCTCTCTGCCTGGACTTCCAATCCTATCAAGAGGCCACAGAAAAAAGTAGTGAGGAGGCCAGGATGACCCTAGATGTAGTCTGCACAAACAACCAGCGTCGCCTAAAGTGGGAAAAGCTGATAACAGACCCTGAGTGGGTTGATGAACTCAAGAGAGTAGTGGTAGAGGAAATGAACAACCTAAAACCTTATACTAACAAACCACACTTCCGAGAAATCGTGATGGAGGTTCACACTAAGTTTTTTAAGAGACTGCAGGGATTCTTCCTAAAAACAATAAAACCAAGCAAGACTACTAAAAACCAACCAACCCAGGGGTGGTATGACAAAAACTGTAGATTAGCTCGCCAGAATCTGAGCAGTGAACTCAGATCAGGGAACATCGAATTAGTAAGGAAGGCCAGGGGCACATATAGAAATGCGCAAAAACTAGCCAAGAGACAGTGGGACGAGGAATATTGGTGTGAGTTAAAGCTAGCATGTGCAGCCAAAGATTCAAAGCAATTCTGGGCCATTGTAAAATGGGACAGGGGAGGGATTGCTGCCCCCCCACAAAATCATGTTCCCAAAAACAAGTGGATAGAGTTTTTTAAACCCCAATATGCTTGTAACCTATCTCCAGATTGTTATACCCTGCCACCCACTGTTTATTACAAACATCATGCATTCAATGTAAAAGATGTTAGCATTGCCTTGGATTGTGTAACAGGAGGGAGAGCGCCAGGCATGGATGGAATCCCTGCTGATGTCTTTTTAAGTGATCGAGAATCATGGTGCCAGTATTTTGTATGGCTAGCCAACTCAGTGGCCATGGGTGCAGATGTACCCTCTTCTTGGGAAGGAGCTGAAATAATCCCAGTATATAAGAAAGGCGATAAATCCCTTCTGAATAACTATAGACCCATCAGTCTTATAGATTCAGCTCATAAACTGATGGGTCGATTAGTACAGAACAAGTTACAAACCTGGATAGTGGAAAATAACATCTTGTCGCCGTATCAAGCGGGTTTTCGACCCTTAACCAGCTCCATTGACCAGGTTTTCTTTTTTATTGCTCTCTACTGGAGGAATGTGACCTTGATAAATGGTCCCCTATACACTGTCTTTGTTGACTTAAAGTCAGCTTTTGATCTAGTCCCAAGACCAAAGCTATGGGGGGTTCTTGCTGAAGCTGGGATAAGCCCAGAACTCCTTACACTCCTGGTTCGCCTGCATGAATATAACTATGCCAAAATCTGGTGGGATGCCCAGGGCGAAGTAACTGAGCCCTTCCCTGTGGAGCGTGGGGTCAGGCAAGGGTGTGTCCTGGCCCCAACATTGTTTTCAATATATATATTATTGGTATTGTGGACTACTTAAAAAGAATCCCGACTGATGCTCCAATATTAGCTGGTGCTCGCGTGCCCGTCCTCATGTTTGCGGACGACACGCTAATACTTTCACGCACCCCGTGTGGTTTACAAAAGGCAGTCAATGCATTTGGCGAATTCTGTGAGATGCGTGGACTAGAATTGAACGCTTCAAAGACAAAATTTATGTGCATGAACCAACGGTCTATATTTAAAGGTGTAATTACTTATAATGGCACTCCCTTGGAACAAGTAGAAGCTTTTACCTACCTAGGTGTGACTCTGCAGGCCAACATGAGATGGAACACTCATATTGATATGGCAGTTCTGAAGTTTAACCAGTTAGCAGGCCTAGTAGCACTTAAACATCGTGCCTCTCTGACTAAACCAGTAAATTGTGCCCTGGAGATTTACAACATGAAGGTAATTAGCGCATCCCTTTATGGTTCAGAACTATGGGGGTTTTCAAAACTAAAGGATCTGTCACTAGCGGAGAATAGATTTCTACGGCGGCTAGTGATGGTACCCAAAAGTACTCCTATAGTCCCTCTACTGCTTGACCTGCGAAGGAAAAGTATAGAGGACTTAGCTCGTCTGCGCCCTCTGCTATATTGGAGACGTCTAATGGTGACTCCTGAACTAGCCCATTATGCTGCAGCACTGGCTGATGTCATCACTATGGACCGATTTCATACAATTCCGTGGCTAAAAGAACTGCGAGGCTTGCTGGCCAAGCTGAAACTAGATCATCTTTGGGGAAATCTGGACATGTCATGCTTTCCCACAAAGGCAATTTTGAAGAAAATATATTGGGAGATGGTCTATTCCACAGCTTTTCATTCTGGAGGCAGTTCTAACCTAACTGGTCGCTTTTTAGATACAAAAATGGTCCCACTGTGTGAAACATATTGGGACATTATTGAGAAACCACACAACAGAAAGTTGTATTTCCAATTTAGGATTGGAACGCTTCCAGTTAATGCATTCACGAAACACTGGTCAACAACAAGGGATGAATATTGTCATCATTGTAAAGATCAAACTGAGAATGTCTCTCATGTGTTATTTGTTTGCCCCATATATGCAGGCCCACGCCAGAAATGGCTAAAACCAGTGTGACGTAATCTTGGGACTCGTAGGCAAATAGTTGCACTTAAAATATTAGAATCAGATTGCACACCCTATTTTGCAATTGCAGTTGCAAAATTTCTTGGCTGGGCATGGTTAATTCGTACACGCACACTATTGGGCAAAGCAACCTAATGATTTATGATAACCAGGCTTCTGTTTTTACTAAAATTATTATATTCACTTATCAAATTCGTCAGCATCAATTGTTTAATACTTGTCTTATCAAAAATGTATGGATTGTAAAGGAGTGTTTTTAAATCCTTATATTAATTGCGTACCGCTATTTGTTTAAGATTGTCTTGTATGTAATCATTTTAGATTTAGTATTTATTGTATAGGGTTAGGGTGAAAATGCTTTTATGACTGCTATCGAATAAAGCTTTGAAAATGAAATGAATATTTATGCAAAGTGAACCTTTTGAAACTGTACTCCAAAAAAACAGAAAAGAGGATTTAGGGCAGATAAGGAGGAATGTCCTACACATTAAGGTGAGGTCGCGCTCCACACTTTATTAAATTTGCACAACTTGATGGACCGGGAGTGGTGTTAATCCTTACTTGGATTTTGGATGTTCATTACTGAACTGGTGAGACAATTAAGCTTCCACAGTGACAATTATAATTGAGCAAGTAAACCCCAATTGGTCCTACAAAAATGATAGAAAGAGAAGTCCTAAACCTTAAACCTTAAAAGTTTATATTCAGATGTAGTCATGCAGAAATCGATTATTATAGTCAACATCAATAAATCAGAATGAAAAGCTCATTTAAAGTACACAACCAATCAAAGAACTTCACTGAAAGTAATTCTGCTAAGAGAGCTAGGTGCAAACTTGAGCCTGAACAAATTCTTCTAATATAACATGTTATACTTTGTGAAGGTCATCATTGTGCCTGTGAAAGTATTTTCAAACATTTGTCTGCTGAGACATGCAAACACGGGTTTGTCCATGTGATTCGAGTGACTGTGAGAAACCAGGACTTGGCTTTCCAACGTTACAAACAACATAACGTCTGAGCCCTAAAAGTTTTAAGTTATCTAGAGTTCGATTTTCATTAGTGCAATGCTATCAATAATATACATTAACTTAGAAGGCTCTTCACTAAAAGTGGCGGCGATGTCACCAGGATGGCCTCGAAACATGCCATATGGGCTTAGACTTTTAATCGCTGTTGTTACACAGTAATAATATGGTTGTTATAATGAGGGGTGCAACTAGCTCCTCCAATATTGCTCTCTTCAATCGTTTACAAAATGTACACTGAAATGTAACTATTAAAAGAGTGTGCAAATATTCTGCAATCACTTCATTTCTCAGTATTTGCTGTATCAATAGCATGAGCAACACGTATTTTTTAAGTGAAACAGTGAAAAATAATTTGCCTTCCTGATCACTACTATTTAACAACAAAATTAAAATATAAACTAGAATACCTAAGGTTTGGGCCACACTCCCTGAAGGGTACACAAACACTATTCAGCAGTTTATGTAGCACATTTTGCTTATCAACACACATGGTAATTCGTATTACAGAACATCAAATGTAAGCAAATCCGAAAACCTATCTGAGTTAAAGTGAATTTGACAGAACCCCATAAATGGGCCAATAGAGGCAATATATTGCGTGCTATTTTTTAAACACACACACACACAATGCAAAACTGCAAAAATTCACAAGACAAGCTACCAAGGAACCCGAAGACACTGGCATGTATGGCCCACCCAAAAACGAAGACAATGGAATCTGTCATATTGACACACGGATAGCAGTTAAGAAGAGAGATGAACCCTCAGGCAGCCTTGCAAATGACAACGCAATCCAAACTAGCAATTAGGGTCTACTATGAACATACTAGAATGCGAGTGAGGCAGCCCAGTGACAGAGGAACCCTAACATGATTACTGTTTTACATCACTAGAGATGTGATTTCTTAGCATTGACATCATGGTCAACAGAGGCCGGGCTTCGAAGCGTGCCATGGGGACATTTGAAATGATGATCCTTTTGCTGATTATGAACTGCATAATATAACCCGAAGTGGAATTCAGTCTCGGTCATTCAACAAAAACCTTTACCTGAGCCTGCAGGTTGGTCAAAAAGAGCCTGCAATAGCCACATTAACTATCTGAGACGTTTTATTTATAAAATGTTGAAAAGTAAGGTGCTCTGAAATATGTTTTCCTCAATATCGATGGTTATATTAAAGCGATCTAGAAGATTGATTCAATACTTAAAAGCTACTTTTTAGACTACTTTTAAATCTCTTTGAAATTCCCCATAATCCTGGCCCTCCTCACAAAGATCTGCCATCCCATTCGGATCATGGAAATTCTTACTTCAAATACTGAATGATTTCCCTCGAGATGTACTTATCAATATCATTTACATCTAATAATACTCTGTCTCCAGGGGAGGAGTTATCTTAAAGCAAGAATTCATTACTTCCGAACCAGACTCAGCCGTTTCCATTTCTATAGTTTTCACTAAAATTGAAAACGCTGATGCAAGTGAGTCAAGTTTTCCTGCAGCTAATTTCATTGCGGCACGTATTCCATTAATAACACCACAAAATCCTCCAATTGCCCTGCCTTCATTGTATTTAGCCAAGTGGAGGCACGCTTGCTTTGAAGATGGATTCCATGATTCACAATTTAATTTGAAATTCGGTATGAGTTTGCCAGCAAACTCCTTCTTGCCGACAGATCCTATCTATGCACAGCACGTATTTAATGTGTGGGATTCTTCTGGGTTTGACTAGGCATTGTGCTTTGTACTGGAAGGATATGATTCCAGCAGAGTTTCTGTGCAAGATAGTGCACACTCATTTCTGCTGACGTCTGAGGCTGTGTGTTGTGCAAGGCAACCTGCTTGTGCATCAGCGGTGGAAATGGCAACAGCAGCATACCAATATTAGAAGAAATGACGCTGCGCTGTGCTTTCCCGCTGGTGCTAAGCAGCACATTTGCTTGCTGTGCCACATGAAAAATTAGTAAATCTGTCCCGTTATTCTCTATTTTATGCATGGGTTTGATGGGTGAGATAATTGATACCAACGCTAATAATTTAATCTCTGTCATTATAGAGCAATCAAATATCTTGCAGTTTGTGGACGCAACACACAACCCTTGCGTTTATGCACTGGTGGAACTGTTTTTGTTGCTATTAGTACATCAAGTAAGTTATAAGCAAACGCACGATAAAGGCACTCGATCAAAAAGTATATGAGATTTTGTCAGTGCTTTCTGGGACACCAATAAAATCAAGCATTGGCATAGCCAATAGGTCTCGCCTTTGGGACCTTACAAGTTTTTAGCACCTCCCACCTTTTCCACTGTAGCTTGGAGTTTAGGTTAAGTCTGTACCTTAGCTTCTCCATTTCATGTCTTTTGGAGGGTATGTATTTCCAAGCCAGTATCCTCCATCAACCTTAATTAAAGTTTTCTTTCAGTGAACAGAAATTAGATAAAACAAGGAGCAAGACATCTGTTTGAAGACAGTGTATGACTTTATAATTGGTAGATGGTAACCAACAACCGAGCAGACACTTGAGAGACACAACGAGGTTCACTCCAGAGATCACTGGTGTCCTGCGGTCGACCACAGTAGAAAGTCAGGATACCTTTCCTCATCATGCGTGTCCTCGAAAGTGACAGGTGCCATGCCCCCCTCGCTGTGTCCTTAAAAGTGACAGGTGCCACGCCCATCGCTGTGTCCTTAAAAGTGACAGGTCCCAAACCATTATAATGGATGTAGGTGCCCATTTGACCCAAGGGGCGGTCTGCCATAGGGCGGAGCTGCTTTTGGAGACATCAGTGAACCAGAGTCCTATGACGACTGTATGCCCTTGTTGTGGTGTAGAGGTGTACGCCCCCTTTAAGAGGCTGTTTAGGATACATATAAGGCATCCTTAAGAGCCTTGATCAGCAAGCAGATGCCTGAATATGAAAATGTGCCCAGAGCAAAATGAAGAGATACAGCCCGCTCGTGAAAAGACCAGTGTTGGGTGGCTCCCAGGCCACTATCAATAGATATTACCGCAGGTTAACACCCCTGGTAATGGACGAGAATGCTCAACAAGAAACACCTAAAGATATGGGCTGCGATGTTATTGGTTTTGGCAATGGCCTTTGTCGGCCTATGGAAGAACTCAGTCTCAAGGATTGTGTGTGCCGGATGTCTCCGATTAAGGGCAACAGCAGCGAAAGTGAGGGCTCATGTAGCGGCAGTGTGTTTGCTGGCCTCAGTTTCGTGGACATGGAGGAAGATGAAGAATCGCTAGTTCCACCTAACACACCAGTTGATGAAGACATGAGCTTTCAGGAGGATACAGCGCCTGTGAAGGTCGTTGTGCTACAGCTGGGTACAAGGGTAGAAGATGATGGGACATCGCAGGACATTAGCGACTCTCAAGATTTTGCTGCAGATGGCGATAAAAATGCAGAGGTTAATCAAAATGTTATGCGCAGGCGTTTACATTATGATGTATTTTATTTCTTCAACTAACGACTGTCAATGTTTCTTCTTTTGAACCCTAGAGAGCAGCCCCAAAAATGCCAGCAGGAGAGTGGCGGACTGCAAAAGCGAGCAATGTAATTTTCAATTGTCTGTGGTGTTCAAAACAGGCTGAAAGGTCCACATACCAAAACAGTGATGGGTGCGACAAGTGTATACGCAGCTCTAAGAACTGAGTGTGTGAAAAGGAAGATCCATGATTGTCCAACAATGCCAGGCAGAGTTTTAAGGGTTTCGCTGCGGCTGTAGTACTAAACTGAGTCAAGCGTGACTATTACAGCCTTTGTCACAGCCATCAAATAAACGATCATCAGTAGGCGGCGCACAAATGTTTGTGCGAATCATACAGAACAAAAACAATACAATATATTTGTAGTTTGTTTGACCCGTACAAGGTGTATAAACTGATAAGGGCAGTGTACGGGCTGTACACTGAAAAGAAATATGTCCACCCTGATATGGTGAGGATCTTGTCAGCGGCATTCAATGAGAACCGATACGCCCATGACCCGAGCTTAACATGTATGCAGGGGCTGTGCACAGCTTTTGATAGAAAGATCATAGAAAGACTCGTAGAAAGGCATATGTGTAATCTGTATAAAAAAATAGAAAAATAGTGTCTTTGGCCTCCCGAAGACTATTTTAAATAAGGTCTTATTTAACATTACATGATAGCGTGTATTTAGAACAAAGTAGTTGAATTTTACACCGTAAGGTGGCTATGTGTTAATCAGTCCTTACGACGCTTACTGTGAAAATGTAAAGTACCTTCTGTTTATGTTTTGATAACATTTTTCTTTACTTTAATAAAATGTCCTTATGTGGTAAATAAATAAATAATACCCTATTTTTGACTAGACTTATAGCATAACAGATAGCTCAATAAATAAGAGTCAAGATTCGAGGTAGTAGGAGTTTCTGCAGGTTTATTACAGCATAAGGACAGGATCAGGACAACCTGCATAGGAACAGAATGACAGGGCCCAGCAGGACAACTGGGGCCCAGCAGGGGAAAAGAGGCCCAGCAGCTGCTGGGGCTAGGTCTGGGATGAGCGCGCTAACATTTAATAACAAAACATTGACTTATATACATAGCGCAAACACATAGCATTACATTGCAGTAGGCGTAACAGTAGGTGGAGTAGAAGGCGTGACGCGTAGCAGTCGCGAGAGATAACAGAAATAAGGGGTGTAACTGGGAGTTTACTTAGACATGTGATGCAAAACGTAACAGAATATGTCATGAATGGGCGGAAACATTGGAGGGGGCTACCTAAGGAGCCGGGACCTCTAACCTAATGGTGCGCGAAAACTAGCAATGACGTGTTACTAGGAGAAGCTGGGGGCTACGAACTCTGGGCTAGGAGCAGAGACTAGAGTCTGGAGGGTCGGAGCGACATGTACCTAAACCCTATCTGGTATCTAATGTTTAGGGAACACGTTGATATAAACTAGAAGTCATGAGGGGAAAAGCTAACTTGATTCTAAGACTGGACCATGCATTATTCTACATGTAGTGCGTGAAGAATATTAAATGACCATTAAATACAGTATTTCTCTAACATGGAGACGAGAAGGCTAGACAATGACGGAAACTATTGATGCAGTTCAGTAGCTTAGGAATGCAGAGGAGGAGGACTGAACTGATAGCTGGAACTATAACATACTTTTGGCAGACTCAGAGGCAGAGCCGGGGTGCACCGGGCACTGCAAGGCAGGAAGTAAGTGAAGGGTCGAGGATACAGGTGGGGGCTGTATCGCTCCTCAGCGAGGCTTTTCAGAAAACAGGAGCTGAATCTGTGGTCCGGGCCCTTTTGAGGCCTAGAAACGGAGACTTTATAATGGAATAACGTGCACACTGAGAAACGTGGCAACATTATTTACATAGGCCTGATATTCGTAGTATTCACGAGGACTGGAAACTAACATACTAGAGGTGGACACAACTGTAATTGCGTCTTTAATCAGAAATGGGGAATAACATATGCATATTGATCATGCACACATAGCATATGATGGATGAGGCGTAGGGACACAGAACATGGCAAAATTTACTTTTCCACATTCCCTCCTTGTCACTACGTTTCCATCAGGAAACATCAATATTCATGATACCGTCTATCATTTCATACAGTACCATTTGCTCGTCTCGAATTGTCTTGGAACGAGATTTAGAACGGGGCTTGGGACTAGGAATAGAAGAGGTAGCACACATGCTGCAAATCGCAGGGCCACATTGTATACAGAGGCAGCAGCTAAATATGATCGCTACTGCAATACCTAAGAAGGACAGGACTTTCCATCCCCATGCGGAAATTATATTCCAGAACCAACCGGACCATGTCCAGGTGCCTGGATCTTGGTGTAACAGATGGGCAATTTTATGGAGTCTGGTTATAGCTGAATAAACAGACGGCGCGTTATTTGGAATGAAAATACAACAACTGGATCCGAGAATTCTACAGGCCCCGCCCCTATCGGCCAGTATGACGTCAAGGACGAGACGATTCTGTAAAACGACAATTCTCATAAAGGATTGCTCTTCAGTTAAGTTACCTAGAGCGGAGGCAGTCTCATCTACTACTGCTTCAAGGGTTCTTGTTAACCTACGAATAAGCTTACTATTTACAACTGTACCTAAATAAGGGAAAACACCTTTATCTATATCAATGAATTGCTCTGCGGCAGTTTCAGTATAATCGACAATCGGGAGATTTCTCTTGTGTCTAGTGTGTACTAAGAAAGAATTCCTATGATAGTCAGGTGGGGCTAAAAAAACAGGTGGCAGTAGGAAAGCAATGTAACAGGTTCCCTCCCAATCGAGGGGCAGACGGACATATGCAGTTTGACCACAAATAAAATAAGAATGACGTGAAGCTTTGAAAATAGATTTCCCACTGTCACTATACTGGATAACAGTAGTACATTCACTATGACCTATATGTACAGAACCATAACTACGGACACATAATTCGCCTTTGACTGGTAGTACTGAAATAGCGGGTGAGTCTGGAGTAGTATCAGACTGAACATTCAGAACCATGAAATTCGACGAATAATTTCCTAAATTATATACTTCATTTTCTAAATCTAAACCTGTTCTGTGGGGGAAACCTTGCTTGTCTGGGAAACATGTACTGTTAAGAAAAGACATATCTGTTGAGGATGACGTTAACGTGGACCATGCTCCACACGAACCATTGTGTGAGAATGGATAAGGAAAGAGTGGCAGAACTCCCTTCGGTGTCTGGAAAGGGGGGAGTCGACCACACACCCAACAATTAGTGGCATTGCTGGTCTGGTGTGAATAATGTAACATACGGATAAATGTGTTATTACGCATAGCGAGGCGGTATGCATATTCGTGAGGAGGCAGATCACTAAACGTGTGCTCTACTGTAGCATGAGCAGACATATTTACATGAGGAACTGAAAAACACAGATAGAAAGCATAGCTGGTGCAGGAAATCATTATGCTGATGAATAATACGAAACTCAGAAAAACGATACATTTGATTGAGCTTTGACTGACTCTCTCACTATGGGGGTCTATTTTATACATGTCAGAAACAGTCTAACCGTTTCACCTAGGGGAGGACTTATACAATCAAACTGGCTGACTTATTAGACCTGAGCTTTAACTTATACTCCTGTTGCGGAGTTTTCTCTAACAAGGGAGGGAATGTAACAATGTCTTGTGCGGGACAGTCCTTTAAAACAATGTTCTGGCAATCCTTCGAATCCTGGGAAATGTTCTTGGGAATGTTTTTAAAGACTGGTTTCGGTCCTTTGAAAAGTTTTACATGAGAAAGGTGGACCCACCCCTTCCTGCCTTCCAACTTGACGGCAGTTCGGGTGGTCAAGAGGACCTGACGTGGCTCCTTCCAACGTGGTTCCAGCGGACTTGATCTGTCAAAATTTCTGATCATCACTAGGGAGCCTGGAACGATCTCGTGCGGTGCCACCTCAGTATTGTCTGGAAATGCGGCGGCAACCTGTGAACGACATGAGTTGAGGGCAGACATCAAGGAAGCTAGGTAATCTGTCAACATATTACATGAAACATCGGTAATACTTCGGGGTCTAGGAGTACCCCACATGTTAGGGGGGCGGCCGAAAACGACCTCATACGGGGACAGACCTGATCTGGAATGTGCGACCATACGCATGTAAAACAGAGCGACTGGCAAAGCTACTAACCAATCCACACCCTTGTCTTTACATACTTTTGCTATACGGATTTTCAGAGTCTGATTATGCCTTTCGACTAGTCCAGCTGCTTCTGGATGGCGTACACAATGGAACTTCCACTGGTACCCTAACAACAGGGAAACGTGTCTCATGAGTTCAGATGAGAATGGCTGGCCGTTATCAGAATATACGACTCTAGGGAGTCCATATCTAGGGAAGAATTCACGAACCAACTGCTTGGCAGTGGTCGCGGCTGTGTAATCTGGGACTGGATATGCTTCTGTCCATCTGGACAAGGCGCATACAACTACAAGGACATACTTGAAACCTCGACATCGCTCCATTTGAATATAATCCATCTGGAGGACCTCAAAAGGGTGGTCAGGGGGCTGGAAACCACCTTGTTCCACCGGAACACTTTTACCTGGATTAAACTGACAACATATCATACAGGTACGGACTTTCTGCTTGGCTGCAGCTCGTAAATGCTTGTTGAACCAAATGGTCTGGATACTGTCTAACATAGCTTTTTCTCCTAAATGTGCTGGACTATGTGCGGTATTGATAATGACTTGAACCATAGAATCGGGGAGAAACCATGTGGCTCTACCCTTCGTTAACCATCCTTGATCTGTCTGGACCCCTCCTTGTACAGACCATTTCTTGATTTCATCGGGAGTAGCATGTGACTGGATATCTATGACATCTTGTGTAGGGTCCTTAACTGTCATGCATGTAATCGGATCTGGAGTATGTGTCAGATTGACTGGAATGTCTGGAGTCTGTGCTGTAAGCTTGGCTGTGCGGTCTGCTAAATCATTACCTTGGGAAATAATGTCAGTAACTTTCGTATGTGCTTTGCACTTCATGATAGCAATAGATGTCGGTAAATGTATGGCATCTAACAGGGCTTGAATAAGGAGACCATGCTGAATCTTGGTTCCATGAGAAGTCATAAAACCTCTCTCCTGCCAGAGCACTCCGAAGTCGTGTACAACTCCGAATGCGTAACGTGAATCTGTGTAAACATTAACCTTCAGGTTCTTGGCATGTATACAGGCTTGTGTCAGAGCAACTAGCTCTGCTGCTTGAGCGGACAGAGTATCAATACGGTGTGTTTCAATAACTTCAGTGTCAGTAGTCACTGCATACGCGGCGACTAGTTCTCCTGTACTAGTTCTCATACATGAACCATCCACATAAAGTGTCAGGTCAGGATCTGGTAACGGAATGTCTGTCAGGTCTTGTCTTGGCTTTGTCGTAATGTTAACTACTTCCACACAATCATGTGTGTCTGGATTTGAACTAACTGATGGTAACAGTGTAGCAGGATTCAGGACGTTGCAGCGTCTAATTTCTATGTGTGGCTGGAACAGTGTCAATTCATAACCTGTTAAACGTGCAATTGTCAAGTGCTGAGTTTGTGTTCGGTTTAAAAGAACTTCTACTGAATGTGGAACTTGTACTGTCAGGGAATGTCCTAAAACTATAGAATCACTTTGTCTGATAGCTAGTGCTGTGGCTGCAACTGACTTGAGGCACGCAGGCAACGCCTGGGCGACTGGATCTAATGTGCTCGAAAAATAAGCACAGGGCTTGTATTGACCTGCTTGATCTTGTGTGAGGACAGATAATGCTGTACCTTTGCGTTCTGCAACGAAAAGTGTAAAAGGCTTACTGTAGTTCGGTGTAGCTAGAACTGGAGCTTGACATAGGGCTTTCTTTAACTCGTTGAAACTAAGTGTATGGTCAGATGTCCAAGGGAGGACAGTCGATACGGCTGCCTCCTGTGTCGTTAACTGTATCAGTGGCTTGGCTAGAAATGCATACTGGGGAATCCATTGTCTACAATAAGAAGTAAGGCCGATGAAGGCACGTACCTCCTTCTGGGTTCTTGGCTGGGGAAGACTCGCTATTAACTGGATACGGTCGGGTGTCAACTGCCTACCCCTCTTGGACAGCAAGTGTCCTAAGTATACCACTTGCTGGACACAGAATTGAAGCTTCGAAGGTGACACCTTGTGCCCCATCTCGGCTAGAAAATACAGAACTGTAAGTGATGCTCGCTCGCAGTCACGTTCAGAACGGGCTGTGATCAGTAGATCATCGACATACTGGAGCAGGGCAGTGTCAGTTGGCATGTGAATGTTGTCTAGTTGTCTCTTGAGTGCTTGACTGTAAATACTAGGGCTTTCTGTGAAACCTTGAGGAGCGCGTGTAAACATATAGCTCCTTCCATTTAAACAGAATCCGAAAAGAAACTGGCTATCTGGATGAATTGGAACACTAAAAAATGCATTCTTGAGGTCAATAACAGTGAAAAACATGGCTTCGGAATCAATGGCTGTTAACAGGGAAGAAATGTCTGGAACAACTGGGTACTGAGGAATAATACATTTGTTAAGCTCTCGTAAATCAATCACTAATCGATATACTGGGGGTGCATTTGGATCAGTACGTTTCATGACTGGAATGATCGGAGAATTACACACATTGGAGTCAGTTTCTACAACTACTCCTTGAGCCATGAGCTCGTCAATAATTTTGGATAAGGCTGCTACAGCCTCAGGTGGCAATCTGTACTGCCTGATTCGTGGTAACACTACACCTGGTTTGAGAGTCACACGATAGGGTGTGATTTGCATGTAACCTACATCAGTTGGACCTTGCGCCCATAAATGCTGCGGAACATTAGACAATCTTGAATCAAAATCTCGTAATACATAGTGACCCTTAAAGTCACGTAGGAACAGACGTATTCCCTCTGGGGAACAGCAAATAACTGCACCTAATTCTTTCAATGTCTTAATGCCTAATAGATTTTCTGGACATGACTTAGTAAGTAACAGATCAGTAGTACGGGACAATGGACCTACTTCTAGAGTAACTGGCTTAGATATTTCATTAACTATGGGTTTTCCTGAAAATCCAAGGGAAACATTTCTTGAGCCTGAGAGCGGAGCCCCTGGAACTTCGGCATGACTAATTGTGGTCCTACTTGCCCCTGTATCGATCAAAAACTTTCTGTCTTTCCCTAATACTTGACTGTGAACATAGGGACCTTCTTGATCTACAGGTATCTCGATGAGAGGCAAGCCTACCTCCTTCTCTAGGCTGTTTCATGAATATGACTGGTACTCTGGATACTCGGACTGTGCATACTGGTACATCTGCGATGTAACGTGCTGTGTTGCAGCAATAGGCTGCGGTGCTGTAACCGTCTGTTGTGCATTCTGTGACTGAGGAGTCTGTGAAACTTGTTCTTGTCTTGGCGGACGTGGTCTTTCTTTAGTCTTACCAGTAGCTATGTTGTGTTTCAGAACTGCACACTCGTTTATAAAATGACCTGGCTGTTTACAATAGTTGCAGTTCCCTTTAACGGGAGCTGCAGGATGACTGGCTTGATTCGGACCTCTCTTCTGACTGTCTTGAGGAATAGATTGTGCAACTAGCACTTTCATTTTCGTGTCTTTCATACGTTTTCTTTCGTGTTCTTGCTCTTCTCTGATTCTATTCTGGTGGTACTGGAGCATCTGGAGCATCTGGGACGGAGTATTTGCTTGCCAGGTGCTTTCGACTTTCAAAACTCGGTTTTTAATTTGTGGACTTGAATTCTCGACTAATTTGGTAACGAAAAGGTGAGGGTATGACTCACTACTTGTCTTGAGACCACTATTAATACTGAAACATTTCTCAAATCTAGAATAAAAATCACTAATATCCTCATCTTGTTTCTGTTTACAGGCTGAGATTGCATCCCAGTCTTCTTTCCTAGTTGTCAATAATCTGGGAAAAACTTGAATCAATAATTCTGGTAATTCTTTACATTTATCTCCAAGACCGGTACCTGGTACTCGTGCCTTGTCTTCAGCTTCTAGAGCTGCCCAATCGATCTTTTTCTCTCCCACCTCCCATTCTTTTTCTTTTAACTTTTCATACACCCCTGCGGGTAGCAGGACCTTTAACATTTTAATGATATCTGGGTAAGTGTATTCTCCCATACGGAGCATGTCTTTTAATTCTCTATGGAACCCCGCTGGATCTTTGTCATGACAGGGGATTAATTTCTTCATTTCAAGAAGTTCCATCTTTGATATCGGAGTGTATACAAACACTCGTTGCATTACGCCACCCGCCCCTTGGACTGGGTGGACTTCTCGTAACGGATTCTGTCTGTCTATGTAGAATGGTTTACTTTCTGGGGGTGAGACATGAACAAAATGCGGGTTCAGGAACGTTCTATACTTGTGGCGCTGTTCTAGAATGACACTTATTAAATCGGTACCTAGACCTCTCCATCTGTACTGGAGTAACTCGTTCAGGATATCATGTAACGGGCCTGGATCAGAATGTTGACCCTCATACAGGGTAATGAGGTGCTGGATCATATACATACCCACCAGTCGTTGCTCGGCTGGGGGCAGTTTCAGAAACATTTGTGCCACTATTTCGTCTGGAAAAGTGGTAGAATCAGTAATCCATCGGACTGCTGATCGGGCTAGTTCTTGTTCGTGCATGGTACTTAATTCGCTATAACCGACTCGTGATTTCAGAATGTGATCGGTAGCTTGAAATACTTGTTCTAAAGAGCTTTGTTCTGGTGCTAGATGTTGAAAAATAGACTTGGGTTCTAGACGTAAATGGCGATCTGGAAATCTGGATTTTCCTACATACGCTATTCTGGCGGGATTCTCGTCTTCCTCTTCAGGATCAAAGATACTTTCTTTCTCGCTTACTTGTGCTGCTTTACGCTGTTCGTGTAACCTTATTATTTCTTTACGAATTTTCTTGTACATACTTTCCATGGCACTAATGGTCTTGTGCTTACCCTCGGCTATATTATCACTCCACCTTGTTAAGATTCTCATTTCGGCGGGATCTTTAGACGGATAATCTTGTTCTCTTATTAGACAATTGATCAGGAACTTTAATATCATGAGCTGAATCTCGGCTTTCCTTTGAGACATAATCTCGCCAATACTTTCTGGATCATCCCCTGTACGGATGAAACGATATATTCTGTCTAGATCTTCTTTCATATTCGGTAAGGTGACTAGATACTCGGTCACCCTTCTTACACGTACGGAATATAAAACCATATTATACTCGCCTGGGACTGTGTCATAGACACATTCGGCAAGGGCTTGTCTGATTTCTGTAACAGGCTTATTACTTTTAGGAGTACGCTGTGATGCTTGGGCATGTAATTCGAGTGCTGATAGACGCTTGTGTGGCGGTGGGGTTTGAGGAGGACCTCCTCCTGCGGCCCCTAGACTGGAATCGTCGACTGACATTCTTCGTGCTTGCAGGGTCGGTAATTGTAACGTGGGCTGAACTTGTATGACAGGCTGACCCGGGGGTACCGTAACAGGTACTCCGGTGTCTGGAGAAACGGGAGGTGCCTGATTTACAGGGACAGGTGGAGCGCGAACTGGATTGGCATATTCCGGAACTGTGTCGTCCAAATAGGACGAAATAAAAATATCAGCTGCGGTCGGTTTGTGACGTAGCTTGGTCGGAACTAATGGTGGCGGGAAATTACTGGGTGCCTCTGGGGTCGCTTTTGGCAAGCCTTCGGCAAGGAGAGGATACATACCCTTAATAAGGGCATGCCTCTGTCTGTCTGACTGTTCGACTTTGACTTGTTCACCTATCTCGATTAATTCTCTTTCTTGGGCTCGTTCTTGGGATTCTCTACTTAACTCTGACTTTCTGACTTCCTTTTCCGTTCTTCTATGCGCTTCCTTACGCCATAACTCGATGGCATCTTTCTGTGACTGTCTGGCTTTCTTTTTCCATAATGCTTCTTCTACTCGCATGATACATTCGGCATCCCATGTACCCGATACGGGCCATCTATACTTTTCTTCTAACTGTTTGGTATACTCTACCCATAAATCTAGATACAATATGGCGCTTATGCCATGTTTCTGATACATAAAGTGACCTGGACTGTCCCTAGGCGGAACAGGAACTGCTGCTTCCAGCAGACCCTTTCTAGTTTTTAACTGACGTAACTTGGAAAAGAGCGGCATTCTAAACTTGAATCGGAACACAATACAATACACGAAAAACAATAACAATTGGGAAAACAATTCAGGCATACCACGACATTGGAAATACATTAAACAATATTATAAATAACAGTTCGAACAGAATACTACCTGAAAATACTGAAAACAGAACAGAACAGAATTCTCGAGAACGGAACAGACTAGAGTTACTGGATGCACTGCTGTAACAGTACGGAACATACCGGTCCCATAAAGGAACGCATCAAGACCCGTATCCACCTAGGTGAACACTTCGTTTGTGGGCTTGGGTACCACCAACCCACGGACCAGGAGTCAATTTAGACTGACCCTGTCTAGACACTACCCCAGCAATGGTACTCACCGGGCAGCACGGAACGGAAGGCCTCGAACGGGACTGGACTACGACGGACTTCGGACTTCGGACTTCAGTTACGGGTGGGCCTCCGGATACCTCGGACCTTGGACTCTCGGCTTGGGCTCTGGTCGGGACTCGCCGCGTTCCTCCACCGTCTCGTTCGGATGCTGGACCGCCTCCTCCGTCTCCTCCGTGGGCCTGAGGGATACTTGAAGCAGAAATATCTGCACTTGGCCAGTATGGTTCCGTCACGACTGCAGAGGGTCAGGGGGTCGGCGTGGCTTCACCGACGCGTGGGGAAAGGGCAAGTCCCTATTCGGGCGCCATTATGTGGTAAATAAATAAATAATACCCTATTTTTGACTAGACTTATAGCATAACAGATAGCTCAATAAATAAGAGTCAAGATTCGAGGTAGTAGGAGTTTCTGCAGGTTTATTACAGCATAAGGACAGGATCAGGACAACCTGCATAGGAACAGAATGACAGGGCCCAGCAGGACAACTGGGGCCCAGCAGGGGAAAAGAGGCCCAGCAGCTGCTGGGGCTAGGTCTGGGATGAGCGCGCTAACATTTAATAACAAAACATTGACTTATATACATAGCGCAAACACATAGCATTACATTGCAGTAGGCGTAACAGTAGGTGGAGTAGAAGGCGTGACGCGTAGCAGTCGCGAGAGATAACAGAAATAAGGGGTGTAACTGGGAGTTTACTTAGACATGTGATGCAAAACGTAACAGAATATGTCATGAATGGGCGGAAACATTGGAGGGGGCTACCTAAGGAGCCGGGACCTCTAACCTAATGGTGCGCGAAAACTAGCAATGACGTGTTACTAGGAGAAGCTGGGGGCTACGAACTCTGGGCTAGGAGCAGAGACTAGAGTCTGGAGGGTCGGAGCGACATGTACCTAAACCCTATCTGGTATCTAATGTTTAGGGAACACGTTGATATAAACTAGAAGTCATGAGGGGAAAAGCTAACTTGATTCTAAGACTGGACCATGCATTATTCTACATGTAGTGCGTGAAGAATATTAAATGACCATTAAATACAGTATTTCTCTAACATGGAGACGAGAAGGCTAGACAATGACGGAAACTATTGATGCAGTTCAGTAGCTTAGGAATGCAGAGGAGGAGGACTGAACTGATAGCTGGAACTATAACATACTTTTGGCAGACTCAGAGGCAGAGCCGGGGTGCACCGGGCACTGCAAGGCAGGAAGTAAGTGAAGGGTCGAGGATACAGGTGGGGGCTGTATCGCTCCTCAGCGAGGCTTTTCAGAAAACAGGAGCTGAATCTGTGGTCCGGGCCCTTTTGAGGCCTAGAAACGGAGACTTTATAATGGAATAACGTGCACACTGAGAAACGTGGCAACATTATTTACATAGGCCTGATATTCGTAGTATTCACGAGGACTGGAAACTAACATACTAGAGGTGGACACAACTGTAATTGCGTCTTTAATCAGAAATGGGGAATAACATATGCATATTGATCATGCACACATAGCATATGATGGATGAGGCGTAGGGACACAGAACATGGCAAAATTTACTTTTCCACACTTATACAAAACAAGTGTCATTCAATGCTGGGGGGTGTAACGGGTGATAACATGCCGCTGGCCAAGTTAAGAAAACTTTATTATGATACAAGGGGAGTTGACAGCTTGGGAAGTGCCGAAGCTCTGTATAGAAGGGCTCTAGATGAAAACTAACCTGTAAACAGAGACCTGGTGAAGACATGGTTATCAGGAGAGGAGGCGTATTCACTCCATCAACCCGACAGAAGACGCTTTAAGAGACGCCCTACAATCGTTAATGCGCAAACAGATGATCAATGGCAGGCGGATATCATCAGCCTTCAAGATTTAGCAAAACATAACAACGGAGCACTTTATATATTACCCGTCATAGATGTGCTGTCCAAGTACGCCTACGCAGAAGCGCTACGCGTTAAAAGTGGGGCTAGCATCACGGCTGCTTTTAAAGCCATCTTTGAGAAGGGTCAAATTCCTCAAAAACTACAAACAGACACCGGTAAACAATTCTTAATCAATACATTTCAGAAATTATTAAAGCACCATGGAGTTCAACATTTTGTAACACAAACGGAGGTAAAAGCAGCGGTTGTAAAGCGGTTTAACAGAACTTTAAAGTCTAAGATGCAGAGGTATATTACGGCTCACAACACTTACAGATACATGGATGTTCTACAAGCTTTTTTAGTTGTATATAATGCCAGTTATCACAGGACCATCAAAACAGCACCCATACAGGTAACTCCTAGTAATTCTTTATCTGTTTGGAGAACGGTGTACAGGCTTAATTTTGTTACAAAGGTGAAGAAGCCTATTTTTATAAAAGGTGATCACGTAAGGATGTCAAAATTTAAAGGTGTCTTTGTGAAGGGTTACCAACAGACTTTTAGCAACTAAATATTTATAGTGGAAAGTGTGGAGCTTAAAGAGGGGCTGTATATTTATAGATTAAAGGACTACAATGGGGAAGCTGTGTCACGGGTCTTTTACAAGGATGAGTTACAAAGGATACCCGACAATCCGCACAGGGTGTATAGGGTTGAAAAGATTCTGAAAAGGAAAGGTAGAGGTGCTAATAGCCAGGCATATGTCAAATGGCGGGGCTGGCCAGAGAAAGTTAACAGTTGGGTGTTTGCCAGCTCGCTAAAGGGTGTGTGAGCTAGGGCCCGTCTAAAAGCTGATGTTAAGATGGAGACAACACCCTTTTATATCATCCTGCCATCCAACGCTTCTAAAGACGTGTTCCCCGACAACCCGATTTCTACTTATACCGTGAAATTGGCTAAACCTGTGGACCTGAAAGAGGATCGGAAGGTAGCCCTAACAGAAATCCAATACCCGAGAACCTGGAATACATTTACACAGAATGATGCCAAGCTTAACATAAAGCTTGAGCAGGACCCTTTGAGCATACACGCGGGCTTCCCATATGTCTACTACCCAACCATTTCAAGTGTTGTCAACGCCATCAACAAATCCATAGCCAACATCGAAACATATTCGAATATTCATCTGTCGCTAGACACCATCAGAAGGAAGGTGTTTCTTAAAGCCTTGAGTCGCAAAACCATGTTTAACTGCTCTGGTGAATTAAGAAGGGTTTTAGGCACAGTGCGGAATGTGAGAAGTCTGGCCGACCTGGATCACACGTGCCCTGATATTAAGGGGGTTCTATACGCTTTACGTGTATAGCGACATTGTAGGGCCCAGAGGATCGGCGATAATTACTCACCGTTGTTAAGATGGGTCCATGTACAGGTCGAAAATAATACGATGGTCAACATTCAATTCAACAAACCCGTCTAAGTCACAGTTTTTAAAAACCATTTTGACACTATTTAAATTATGATCTGCGTCGATCAGTCGCAGACTGTGTCCTTTAAATACGGGAAAGTTATTGTTAAGCTTCATTCAAGACCAAGACCCGACAGCGGTTATTAAGCACGCATCATGGTGGTTGTGAAAACATACAGGGACCCGTCTATGTACAGGGACTATTACCAAAACCAGGCCGGATATGGAGGCCCACCGTACTTTCAGGGGTCCCAGGTTATGTACGGGCTGGTCTAGGAGGTTAATTCCGCAGTCTGTTTAGAAGAGCTATACCCTTCTTGAGAAAAGGCTATGAAATTGTAAAACCGCATGTTAAAGCGGCGGCTACGAACATTGCCCAGGACGTTGTATGGTCTGTTACTTCGGCGGTTGCCGAACGCATGAACAAACAGCCGCAAGAAGGCGCTGGCTTGGTGTACAGACCGCGTACGAGTGTTAAAAGGAAGTGTCGTGCTTCGAGTCGCAGAGGACCCCCGGCTCCCTATAAACAAGGAGGAGTTCTTCAAAGCACGCTAGGAAAAGAAAAACCCCGAGACAGAAGATAGCTTCGAAGAAGAAGAGAACCACCTCTAAAGTAAATATTTTTAATACGGCACAAACTAAAGCATGGCCTTCGTACATTGTGCATCGGGCAAGGGCGCCAAATCCGAGTTAGACTTGTTTACTCTAAAGCCCATGCAGACAAGCATCAAAAACAGCTTCTTTATGGAGGTATCACCTTTAGCTGCTTTGACGCCGCTGGCCCCTATAGAGTGTTATGTACCAGGGTCCACGATATGTATTTGGAACTCAACAACAGGCTACTCTATCTTATGTGTAAAATCGTAAAAGCGGGTTGTTCCGACATAGCAGCAGACACCAAAGTGGCTACGATCCCTTACCCCTTAGCAACCTTGTTTAATCAGGTGGCCATCACCCTGGGTAACCGTCTCATCACACAGAGCGATAACATGTACGCCTACAGAGCCTACCTCGAGAGCATTCTAACTTACAGTAGCGACGCCCTCGACACACAGCTTTCAGTGGGGCTCTTCTACACTGACACATGCGGATACTTTGAAGCTAAAGAGTTGGACGTGACAATCAGGGTTTTGTAAAAAGAGCAAGTTTTGTGGGGGGCAGTCGACAGTTTGACTTCCTGGGCCGCATACATTCAGACCTCTTCTTCTGCTCATCAACGGAATTGATCTTAAGATCAAGCTCACATGCAAGAAGGACTCTTTCTGTCTCATCAGCGGGGATGCAGACCAGTACAAGCAGGACATACTGTCAGCGAGTCTGTTTGTAAAAAGGATGAAAGTGTCCCCGAGCGTCAGACTTGCTCACGCCGACGCTTTGAAAATATCAAACGCCAAGTACACGTTGGAAAGAGTCGCTATGAAGGTATTCAGCATCCCTTCCGGTACCCGGTTAACTCAGCAACAGAATTTATTTATGGGACAACTCCACAAGCTTAACATCATCAGATGTGTGGATAATACAGCTTTTAGCGGCGTCTACGCCTCAAATCCCATAAATTTTAAGCACTACCACATCAACTACGGTGCGCTGGACCATGAGGGCACCGTGATTCCTGCAAAACCCATACACACCCAGTTTTATAACCTCCAACTACATCAGGGAATACCAGGGGCTGGTTTTGATAACCGGGAAGCATATACAGGACTGCGGGGTAGCCGTGACAAGGGAAGGCTATGGGGCCGGATACACGCTGTTCGCATTTGACCTGACTCCCGACATGGAAGACGATAATCACTACAGCCTGGTCAAAAACAGCAATCTAAAAGCTGAAATACGATTTAGTAATCCGCTACCTGCGAATGTGAACATGGTAGTATTCTCAGTGTTTGACAGCATTATTCAGATCAACCACGCCAGACAGATTTTGTTTGACTATCTTTAAAACATTTTTGAAATGGACACTGTCAGATATGGGACTTCTTAAGCAGGCATAAATACGCTAGGAAATACTTTTTAGGGGTTTTCCCTAGCAATGGGCTGCCGGACGAAATAGGGCCGGAAAGGCAACGCACCCTACTCTGTAACACAGATCCTCATTACAAGGGTGGAACATACTGGGCGGCAGTGTTTATAGATAGTGACAAGGTTACAGTGTTTGACAGTACAGCCGAGTTCCCCGAACACAGTATCTATACACAGCCCATATTCAAGTTTGTGAAAAAAGCTGCAGCGAGGTTTGAGCATAACAAGGTAAGGGTCCAGGATTCGTTAGCCATCACATGTGGGGAACACTGTATTTATTTTATCAGTAAAATGTCGGAGGGTGTGGAGTTTAGAAATTTCTTAAATCTATATTCAAGTGACCTTGTTAACAATGACAGTCTAGTTGTGAAATATGTAAAAGAAAAGACAAGGGCATTGGTCAGACCTGTGAAAACAGAATATATCGTCTGTAAAACTGTAAGGGCATGTAATACATGTATGTTTAGTGATAAACGTTTAAAATAAAGACATTTTTAAAACACGCTTTCAGAATCTGTATTTCTATGCTGCTACATACACCATAATTAAAATGTTTAAAAAGACGAGTGAGATAGTTTGAAAGTTATAAAAGTGTTTATTACAAACAGTTATGTAGGTTGCGCATTACAATGACATCCATTACTAAAGAAATATATGAAAAAAAAACAGACACAGTTTTACACATAGTAGGCACAGTTATTCATAAATTTTGTAGAAACATTAGAGGATTAATCCACGTATGGGCTTTGGACAGTTGCCTTTTTCGCTGTACAGCCGGCGCAGGTGGGGTGCTCCCAGAGGGGGATAATCGTGGGACGTCAGAGGCGGTAGGCGATGGAGGTAGGGGTACCTTTAAACTTTCAAGCATACGCTGTGTTCGGTATTACCCACGAGTGAGGAAGGGATGTTGAGTTCAGCGGCTGCTTGTAAAAACTGATCCCAACCTCTAGGAGCATTTTGATGTGTTAGGGTCTTACGGTGAGTGAGTCCTTTGACTAGATCGTACATGTGTGAGCCAACAACCGGCTGCCCTTGTAGAGGAATTCGCCTTGCTCATTCCACACTGAAGCGGCGAGTTTACTCATCAACATTTGGCCTTCCCCCCTGTACATCTGACTTACATGTTTTAGGAGGCCGTCAACAAAGATATCCGAGGGCGGGGTCTGGGTCGTCTGAGGCTGTTGGGGATGCATAGCAGGCGCCAGCGTTTCTGGCTGTTCAGAGTCCTGGGCACATAAAGTTAGCCTATTTTTTTCTGTATCCCACGGCTTGTAGTAGCTTAGAAAATGTTTAAGGGTGCTGTGTAAAGGGTAGCTTTGTCGTACGGGTTTAGATACGTCCGGTTCAAAATGTCTTTAATTTCAGCATCCAGTCATAGAGTCTCATTTCGCCGTATATCCCAGACATTATCCCCAGAAGAGCCGAGTTTCTCCAACTGTTGTCTAGGAACCAAAAACATCTTTGCGGCATGCTCCATCACCGTCCCGAGAGGAGGCTTGTAATTCTGGGTATAGCTATGCCCAGCAATGGGCCTATAAAACCCCCAGACTGTTTCACCAGTTTCTGGTAATGAGTGAGGCCCTTTTATTACTGAGCTTCTTGATAAGATTTCGCTTCTTCTTCAACACCTGTAACTGGCTCTTTGATACCGGACGTTGCCTTTTAGGGTGATTATGGCTATTTCTGAAGTGGCCGCCACTAAATCGTCAACAACATCGAATGTTTCACGAGAGGTCCAAACAATCAGGCGGGAGAACAAAACCCAAGACGACAGGTCACAGGAGACAAAAAAATCGCAGAGGGAAAAGAGCTGGAAAAAGAACAATACAAAAAGAAACTGAGATCAGGGGACGAGAAGAAGGTGTAGATAATTCAGAAGAGGTACAAGTCATCAACTTATCATCAACACCACTAGACAAAGACATGACATCCCTTTTAAGCAAGGGACTCAGTTTCAATCCACACGAATTAGAAGATCTGTGCAGATCCAAAATTGACCTGTTCAAATTCGTTAGAAATCTCAAACTGAGGAAACCCTTTGCCAACACACCCAATATGGCAAATAATACAATCAGTGTTTATGACACCAACGTACCTAGCTTCTAAATCATAAATGACATCAAAGCCACACATCTACTTCTATCAATAACTGATACCGATGATCCCCAAGGGGCATAGATCTCCTTTTACAAGACTTGAACATTAACCCAAGTGCCACAATCCCCAGTGGCCTCAAAACCAAATCCAAATGGACCCCTACCCTGTCAGGTGGCAATCCTATTGATATCTTTCACAACCTAATACTTAACGATCTGGATCAATATGAGACAAAGACTCACACCAACAGTAAACACATCAGAGACAATCTCACCAGGGGAGAAAGACGAGCACTTAATCTACTTAGCAAAGATGAAAGTATCATTATCAAAGAAGCGGATAAAGGGGGAAATGTAATGTTATCATCATGAACCGCTCAGACTACCATGACGAAATCATCAGACAATTACAGGATGACTCCTGCTACGAACCTATAGAGAGCAATCCAATGGGCCCATTGACAATTTTAATCAAAAAGAATCACAAAGACTGGCAAACCCAGGGCCTATTAGATGAGGACGAAACACTGTACATGAAGGTTGTCAGACCCACTTACCCTTGCTCATATGTACTCCCCAAAGTACACAAACAAGCACCTTTCCCCCCCCGGGAGACCAATCATTTCATGGATAGGGGGAGCCACAGAGAGATTGTCCCAATATGTGGACCTATTTTTGAACCCCATGGTGAAAAACTTACCTTCCCACATCCAGGATACCAAGCACATATTGGGTATCCTTTCGGACATTCAATGGCAACCCAATACAATCATGGCCGCACTCGATGTTGTATCCTTAGACACTTCTATCAAACCTGATCTGGGTCTGAAAACCATGACACAACTTCTACACAACAGACCATCTACACTATGGTCGCACACAGATATGGTAGTCTCAATGATGGATATAATACTTAACAACAATTACTTCATTTACAATCAGAAATGGTACAAACAAATAAAATGGGTGGCCATGGGCTCCAAATTTTCACTATCATTTGCGAACCTGTACATGGGCGCACTAGAAACTGATTGGTTATGGGGTGCTAAAGGAGCAGAATGGACAGAATACATCATTTACTGGGGGAGATATATCGACAACTGCCTCCTACTCTGGTCTGGATCCCAAGATAAACTTGATGCCTTTTGCTTATATCTCAACTCAAACAATATGTACATGCAATTCACTTGCCATTCCAGTCCCTCGCGCATTTCTTTCCTAGACATTGAACTATACGTCACAGATAACACCCTTCACAGAAGATTATTCCGCAAAGAAACATTCATGCAACGCTTTACTCCATGCTGACAGCTCTCATCCCCTCCACCAAATACAGACGATCCCTTATGGCGAATTCACACAGGTGAGACGGAATTGCAGCAAAGATACTGAATTCAACAAATGCTTAACGGACATGAAAAAAAGATTTGTTAAACGTGGTTACAAACCAGCCACAATAGAGAAAACAGCAACAAGAATTGGTTCAGTGAAAAGGGAGAACACGCTAATATCCAAAACCAGGGCTACCCCTACCAAACAGCAGGTGAGACTGATCAAGGACTACAATGAGACAAGCGTGATTATGAGACAAAGTTTCAACAAGCACTGGAAAACACTACTAACCAACAACACACTCAAGGAACACATTAGCTCAAGACCACAGTTCACGTTCAGAAGGGGAAGAACGTTGAGAAACAGATTCAGTCCCACAGTTCCGCACAGCACTACTGCTCCCTCCTGGCTCAAAGCTTACTCCGTCGGATTCCACAAATGCGGGTTCTGTGGAGCCAGCAAGTGGGCACAAAAAGGAACCAAAGAATTCACAGACTGGAAGGACCGCAAATATCAAATCACCAGAAACATCAACTGCAATACTAAATATGTCATATACATAGTGGAATGCACATGCAAAAAATACTATGTGGGCAGCATGATTAGAGCCCTTAAAGAACGAATCATGGAGCATGTGAGGGCAATCTACAATGGGGATTTCCAGATACTCTATGTCCTCGCACATTAACACTTGGGCCACACAAGGACCAAACAAAAGTCTGAGCTACTTCGGAATTGATGTCATGGAACCCAGTGCAAGGGGGGGGCAATCGCGAACTGAGGCGAAGGAGACTAGAAGCCACTTGGATAATGCGCCTCCAAGCTGTGAAGCACGGGCTCAACATTGACCACGAGCTACAATATTTTTTAGGCTCCTAATCTCTTTGAATGTACACACTATCTGACTGTTTCTTGTTTGACTTCCTGTACACATGATGTTATATGTATATTCAGCGCAACTTACCACTAATGATAATGTATAATATGTGCACCAATCACCACCCGAAACCACCCTCCATGGAATGCTCTCATGTATTTCATTTAATACGCCTTAATAACACACCTAATTTGTCGGTGCTACTCAATATTATGCATCTGTCTTCTTCTATTATAATCCACATCTTAGCTCTATCTCGCCTTCCTCCTTTTCTCCTGACATTCTATCTTGACCTTTCCCGGATATTTTGCATTAACTTCATCCAGTTATCCCCTGCTATTTCCCCATCTCCTTTGCCTTCGACTCCACCCTTCACCTCATTTTACCTTAGCTTGATCCAGTTGTCCCCTGGATGTATGCCAGCTGCCCAGACATACCCTTTTTCCGCCCCTCATTGGCTTCTTATGATAGTACTTCACACTACTACTCGAGGTCCATTTACGCTTCTTTGGACCGACGTTTCACTGACCCACCACTTCAAGAAATGTTATGATTTTAGAATGTACCCTTCCCGTTGATGACCACCAGATGCTCAGCGTGGCCCACTGTACCTTATCAGCGCTGACCTCCACTACGGTTTACCCTTTCCCCTCCACCGCTTTTTAGGCCCCGCCCACCACATTACAAACAAACGCCCACAGAGACTATTAATCACGAGCACGCCCGCCCGAGTGATCCGTTACCTGGATCCTCGATTTGCTACTCCCCGCACCGATCCATGCGATCCACCTGAGATACACCCAGGTAAGCTATGGCTACAACCGCGCTGCAGGTCCTTGTTGCAGCAAGATGGTTAGACTCTGACTTTCCCCTTCATTTCCTTTCACAGATCCCTGCTTCTGACTTGGGACGTATCCGTCCTTAGTGCCCCATGTGGTTTACACGCCCAGCAGATTCCGGTCATTTCTGTACCGCCATTCACTCCATTTCGTTCGCAGCCGGTTTGGATTTTTACACCGTTACTGCGGTAAGCCTTCCCCCCTCCTCCTGTCCTGCTCCATTTCTGACCCAAGTCATTTCCTCTTCTACAGATCACCATTTTACATAAGGAACTTACAGGTACTTTTCAGGCACTATCTACCAGTCACTACCCACACCTTCGTCCTCTACGCTAGAGCCTATTTTCCAAACTCTATTTAAACTCTGCATATTTAGGGCATGCCTTTTATTGTATCCATGATATACACACTGTTCACTGTGTATATTTCTTTTGCATGTTCTATAGTGTGTGTGTGTTCTTATGCTTTTAGGATTGGTCTTAATAATTATGTCTCTCAGGGTTACCAAGGCCCCTTGTTTAGGACATGAGTTCCCATCCTTATGAGTTTGAACGCGCTTATTTTCTCTCCAATGCATTTCTTGTTTGCAATTTACAGTGTGCCATACAGTATATTCTCATTAACTAACACATAGTAGACGCTATGCAGTTTCATCTCACATGCCATTCAACTAGGACGTGATGTTTTTCTCCATGACCTGTCGATAATGTTCACAGTTTTAACTGCTTACTGATGCTTCAACATTATAATCGTACTTTCTTTCTACTTTGAACTGTTAAGATGATCTCATATATAATGATTTTTTTTCTATAGCATGTCACGAAACACTAAGTTGCATTGCGAAGCCACAATTTCACTATAATTACGCTGTTCTTTAGTGGAGAAGTGTGGCTCACTGGTTAGAGGAGGCAGACCTGGAAGCAGAGGTCAGCCCGGTACCAGGGTTCAATTCCCGGCTCGGCGGGGTCTTGAGTCCTAAAATGTCCATGGACTCGACAATTCTCGATCCGGTGCCTACTCGATTCACGGGTTCACACTCTGCGACTCTGGGCAATAGCTTGCTTAATCTCCACAACGGCCCCTCGCGGCGGGATGCCTGGCTTTCACCTTGCGGATACCCTGCCGGGGTTATCTCACAGGGGAATACCAGGACGGGTTCCCTAAGCAAGCGCTTAGAAACCGCTCGGTGATTTGCGCTAAATAAATTCCTGTACATTTACATGTTCAAATCTGTTTTCCTTGCCCGAATCTCGAAATAGTTATTTTGCATTTAGTACCTCACTATCGTTCCACTCTCGGAACAAAGTCACATATCTTGTGTGAAATGTTGTCTTCTCTTAGAACGGATGCCGGAACTATGGGCACGTGTATTAGTGACTTAATTCGTGCACCAACAATGATCATTCTGTGTTCGAACATCATAACTTCGAGACACAATTTCATCTCACTAAACAGTCTGGTCTTTATCTACATTTTATGGATGTCACTAGAACATGTCTTTATACACCATAGGGTCTCCACGATTAGGCAGGTGACCCTTCATTTCACCCCTTCACCCTATTTACTGTTTGTGGATTATTTTTCTGTTTGCCCCCTTTTTTATTTCATTCCCTTTATGTCCTTCCCAGCCCTGAAGAGTCACATCTTCTACACGGTGTGATGAAACACGTGCTGGCTGGCTTATGTCAAATGTACTGATCAAGATTGACTTATACATCTTTTCTTAATGCAAAAATTTGGAGTTCGACCTTCAATCCTTCAATTCCAATGAACATTGTCTCTAATTTTGGGTTCTGACACCAGGACCTATTACTCTATAACGTGTGCACAGGACTTTGTGTTTATCTTCTTGGTAATGAGTGAGGCCCTTTTATTACTGAGCTTCTTGATAAGATGTTGCTTCTTCTTCAACACCTGTAACTGGCTCTTTGATACAGGGACGTTGCCTTTTAGCCTTTTAGGGTGTTTGGTGCTATTTCCGAAATGGCTGCCACTAAATCGTCAGAAGCAGTGCAGAGGAGGGCCTTTCTGCGCTGGGGACTGGCTGTAACCAACATTTTCAGGAGGGCCAAATTGCGGCATAGTAAGCGCTCAGGCATGGTCAACACCTGGGTTATAAGGGCCGGGCTACAAATGTCTCTGAAGCTCTTCACGCTGCTTTTTATAGGCTCAGACTTTATCTTTGGGGTGTAAGCGACTGGAAGATCAGGGGGAAAAATATCGGCCCTCAGTCTGTAGTCTTCTAGAGTGTTATTTTTTAGTATTTTTTTGTATTTTGTTCTGGCCTCATTCTCTATCTAACTAGCTCCAATCTACCCCAGAGATATCCACACACTGCCTCAGCATACTGGATATGTAGGCATCTGGAGGCGATGACCCTCTCCTACCAGTGTTAAAGGATACTCAGGGGCTTATATGGAGACCTATGGGGAGCCGCCTTACCGGGCTTGACAGGCATAGTCGTTTCAGGGCACAACCTGATGGCTCCGGAAGTGTCTACAGAGTAGCAGGGCAGCGTAATCATAGGACAGGAAAAAAAAACCTGTGTCCACTGTCCCTGTAACTACCCCCATTTCAAAAGATTCCAGAAGGCTCGCTTATTTTGATTGCCTGATCTCATAAAGTCCAATCTGGAAATCTGTAATACCGATGGCTGCCAATCCAAAAAGGAGGGAATGAGGGTTCCTTCCATTTTTTACATATTTCTCTTCTGGCCAAAAGAATGGCATAAAAAAGAAATTGTTTAGCGGGCCTGTCACGCCCTCCACCAAGCCAAATATAACCAAGATTGATTATAATGGGGCAGCCAAGAGATGTTGTCAGTATTTTGTCAATAGAGTCCCAGAAGGAAGACAGAACTGGGCAATCAAAGAACAAATGGATGTCGGAAGCAGCTATTATCCCGCACCTCGTGCAAGACACAGGGGGTCCCTTTGTGAATTTTGATAGTCTCTGAGGTGAATAATAGGCCTTGTGTATGGTGAAAAGATGGTTCCTTCGGAACCATGCTAGTTTAACTACCTCCCACAAGGTCTTACAGGAGTTTATTCACAGACGTTCACTATCATGCTCCAAAAGGGAGCTGCCCCAGAGATTATTGGTCAGTTGAAATTCACCATCTACCTCTTCCAATATAGCATGATACCAGAAAGAGACTTCCTTCCTGCCCGGTGCTTTATTAATAAGCTGGTATTCTAAATGGTTGGCCCCTCCAACTGGGAATTTGCTCTGAGTGGACGTCAGCGACTGGGCCCAGCTTACCATCTGCAAGTCTTTAAACCTAGAAAGGCCAATACCAACCCTACCTCTAAGAGATTCCCATGAAATAGGGGTCCCTTCCACAAACAGATCTCCCCAGACCTCAACCCCAGCTTCTCTCAAGGGTAAGGCCAATCTATCTTTGAGCCATCCGGGGCCACCCGGTGTGTCCCACAAAGGAGGCATGCTGGAAAAAATATCCTAGCGCTACCGAGCTTCTCAACTTAGCCCATGTTTTAGCTAGGCCCTGTAAAACCTTTAGCTTAATGTAGGATCACCAAATTTAAACAGAAAACCCTCATCTGTTAACCTGGCCCCTCTAAGCATGGCCCGGAACATGCCACCAGCCCCGTTGTTGGTTGGCATTTTCAGTAGCATGCGAGAATGGGAGAGTTGGAAAGCCCATGCATACAACTAAAGATCCGGAGCGGCTAGGCCTCCCTTTTCTCTCCTCCGCCTTAATTTTTTCCAAGCGATCCTAGGCGTATGGTATGCCCAAATAATTGAGTTAATATCACTCTGCAACTTAACTAAAGAGGCAGCCTCAAAGTAAAGAGGAATAGTATTGAAAAGAAACGTAATTCTAGGCAAAATGGACATTTTTACTAGGTTTACCCTTCCTAAAACAGACAGGGGTAATAAGACCCATGCCCGCATACATTTCCGACACTCCTTCGCCGCATCTGAGAAATTGGTTTCAACAATCTTGGAGACATCCTGAAGAATGCTAATTCCAAGATACCTCATTTTAGATCTAAGCTGCAGCCCTGGCTGGGTCTCACCCATGTTCCAGGACAAAATTTCTGTTTTGGAAGTGTTAATTTCATAAGTAAAAAAAGGAGAGGTACCCCTTAAGTTAATCAAGGGAATTAGGGTTAAACAACCAGAGAAATGCAATTCCCTTGGACACGACTGAACAGTGTTTAGAAAATACAATTAAAACCCAAATCACAAGAAATCGTATATATCATAACACGCTGAATGAAAGGGAAATGACAATTTATTATGTATACATACAGTAAAAATTCTACTAAATTACAATAAATTGTTAAACTGACCACATAAGGAATTTAAATAAAAACAAATCAATACATCATAACAATAACATAACATTCAATTATGACCCGCATAATCGGTAAAAGAAAGACAGAAACAGCAAAACATAAAAATTGTACAATGCTCCTAGTATATTCGGACTCCTAGTTTCTCACATCCATGTCATATGTACTGAACATCAGTTTATCTACAACGATGGGGGAGTCTTGAATTATACAACATAAAAAAAGCCCGAGACCGCTCCAAAGTCCTGGACTAGTTTGATGACCAAGGGGAGAGCTGTATGCAGCTCAAAGGAGAAAATCAGAATGTCATTAGTGTACAGAGCTACATTCTTTTCCCACTCCCCATACCTGGAGGGCTTGATGTTAAGATCATTCCACAGCCATTGAGCAAAAGGCTCAATATATAGATCAAATAGAAGAGGGGAGAGAGGGCAGCCCTGACGCGTACCTCTTGTGATCTTAAAGGGGTCTGAAAGAGTTCCGTTCACCAAAAGGCATGCAGAAGGACTCTGATATAGCAACCTAACAGCTCGGTGAAATTTGTCCCCGATATTAAACTTACCCAAAACCCCCGACAGGTACAAACAATGAACCCTGTTGAAGGCCTTGGTGGCGTCGAGAGTCAGAACTGCCAGAGGAAGAGATTGTGTAGATGCAATATCGATAGCAACAATCAAGTCGTACGTCAAGTCGGAAACCTGTCGTCCCCTAACAAAACCCCTCTGATCCTGATGCAAGATATCACCCTCTACCAGCCCCAGTCTTTTGGCCATGACAGAGGAGAAGATTTTATAGTCGACATTAAGGATAGATATTGGCCTGTAGGACCCACAACTGGATGCAGCATTGTTAGGTTTTAAGATCAGGGTTATAGATGCATTATCCCACGAGGATGGAGGGGCTACCCCTTCCTGGAGCATCTGATTAAAAAGAACTGTCAAGATAGGAACAATTTCCTTACCAAAGACCCTGTAGATTTCGGAGGGGAGGCAATCGGGACCTGCCGCCTTCCCCTTCTTACAGCTTACAATGGCTGCATTAACCTCTTCCTGCATGATCACTTGATTGAGATAGCCTTGTTGTTCTGTGGGTAAGGAAGGCAACGCGACCTTATTCAGCACAGCCTCAATACAAGAAAAGTCAATACATTTGTCCTCTTTATAAATATCTTGAAAAAACGACTGGAAGACCCCCCGAATATCTTCATCTGATGTGAACGTTAGGTTGCCTTGCGTGATTTACCCGATGTTGTTTCGAACTTGGTCAGTCTTTGCTTTCCAGGCGAGGAGCCTACCTGCGCCTTCGCTATACTCAAAATGAGCAATTTTACTCGCCTCCCACCTACGAAGTAACCGTGTATTTAACAGTGTTTCCAGCTGTCCTTTCAATCTTGTCAATTTGTTTTGTAGCTCTTGAGATGTTTCGAGGGGGGTACTAATGGATTGATCTAATTCAGATTGCAGCCTTTTAATTCCGGCCTCCATGGTGGAGACCTCCTCTCTATATATTTTTTTTCTATGACTAGCCCTGCTGGTGATTTGGCCCCTTAGAAAAGCTTCATAAGCGTCCCATACGCACCCTATTGAGGCAGAAGCTATGTTTGTTTTCTTGAACCCCTCAGTCTCCATACACAAGGATAAAATAACCTCATCCTCCAGAAGTAGTGAGCGATCAAAAGACAAAGACCTAGAAAAACCAGGAACTATTCCCCCCACTTCCAGCTAGACTGCGGAGTGGTCAGATAAATGAGAGGGTAGATATGAGATGTTCTTAACTGTGTCTTTCAATGCGTGACTTACCAAGATAAAATCAATCCTGGACTGATGCCGATATTTGTAGTTACGAAACGAGAATCCAGATTGTTGACCTGACCTTAACCTCCAAATATCAGAGTAAGCATATTGTTTCATAGCATGAAGTAAGAAAGTCCTGGTTTTAGAGGGAACTGAAGCATGGCTGTTAGGTGATTTATCAAGATGAGGATCCAAAACAATATTAAAATCTCCCGCCAAGATAGTTGGGTCTGTAAACACTAGTAAATGAGAAAAAATAGATTTGAGGGTGGAAGGGTCGTCTTGATTCGGACCATAATATCCGACAATGTTAATCTGGGTCCCCAAAATGTTAACAGTCACATTGACCCATCTGTCACCTGGGTCCACTAATTTTGAAATGAGGCGAGCCTTTGCTGTTTTCTTAAAGAGTATCGTGACCCACCTAATATTCACCGTCTGAGTCGTGGAAACTTGAAAATCTATCCATTTGTTTTTCACGGCAAGAGAGACCAACTCTGATTCTAATAAATGGGTCTCCTGAAGTACAAATACCCGCATGCTAGAATTCTGGAGGTATTGTAAAATCTTATCCCTTCTAGGTCTAGTACACAGGCCATTGACATTCCAGGAGAGGATCTGCAAACTAATCATAGATAGAGTAGGCTCCTTTCCATCGTACCCATTTCTGATGCAGAATCCACCCCGGCCTCTAATCCAGCCAGATTTACAACATAGGTTAATCCAAGAAAGACAAAAGTTGTTAAGAAGAGAATGAGGATTTTTTAAAAATGTTTTACCTTGCAACACCCACCCCTGTACCCTGTGCCCGAACCTACCCAACCCTCCCCCTGGGGAACCCTTGCCTCAATTATCCGGACAAAGTCCAGAGAATTGCACTCCGCCGGCTCCCGCTGACCCTCGCTCCGTAAGGTGAGAAAAAAAAAGAAGAAATGTAGACGGAAATACCGACTTTTTGTTACATATAAAAGTCATGAAAAGTTAGAATTTGCTGAGTACCAATTCCATACCTACTCTTAGGCCACCAACTATTTAAAGATTGATAATGGGTAAGAGAAGGGAGAAAGCCATTTAAAGTAGTGCCCCTATACTAAGTATGAATTGCACCCAGGCTAGACAAGGAAACTGCATAGACCAAAGCAGAGTTCACCTGGGGAAAAAATAAATAAATAATAGGGCCGCTAAAAACTAATCCTAAATCTACCCCGACGGACCTTCTTCTCTGCCCATGCCTGTACAGTTCTAACATTACACATTTTATTATTATGCATAATTTTTAGGGCAGCCGGAAACTTAAGTTGTGCAACAGCCCCCAGTTTCCTGAAGGCCTCAAGCCTCCTGCCGAACTCCCACTGCCTGTCCAGGGTTACCCTGGACAGGTCTGATCTTATTTGGAATGGGAAGCCTTTAGTACTCAGGGTCTTCTGTTTCAGCGATTGATTAACAATCTGTTCCTTCAAAGAATAAGTATTGAAATTAACCAGGATCTTCCTGTGTTAATTGTGTTTGTAGATTTCTATCTATTTGCAATTTTTGGTTTTTTTTTCTTTAAAAAAATCCTAAATGTGATGGGGGTGTGTGGAGCCTGGCTTTGGATGGCGGTGTACGTGGACTTGCGCTTGGCTGGCGGTGTGTGTGGTTTGGCGCTTGGCTGGTGGTGTGCATGGCCTGGCGCTTGGCTGGCAGTGTGGTGGACTGGCGCTTGGCTTGTGATGTGCGTGGACTGGCGCTTGGATGGCGGTGTGCGTGGATTGGTGCTTGGCTGGCGGTGTGGGTGGATTGGCGCTTGGCTGGCGGTGTGCGTGGTTTGGTGCTTGGCTGGCGGTGTGCGTGGACTGGTGCTTGGCTGGCGTTGTGCGTGGTTTGGCGCTTGGCTGGAAGTGTGCGTGGACTGGCGCTTGGCTGGCAGTCTGCATGGACTGGCGCTTGATTGGCGCTTGGCTGGCGGTGTGCGTGGACTTGCACTTGGCTGGCAGTGTGGAGGACTGGCACTTGGCTGGTGGTGTGCGTCAACTGGCGCTTGGCTGGCGGTGTGCATGTGTGAGTACTGACTTGCTGCTGGTCACTACACACATTGCTAGCTGAGTGCCACTGCACACAATCCATCAGTTTGTGTAGTTGCTGTGTCTGGAATGTGGATGTGTGAAAGTGATGGGCCCTTGAATGGCGCTGTCTGCTGGTGTGAGTGTTGTAATGTGATGGGCCCGTGGCTGGTGGTGTGAATGTTTTGTATGTGTCACACGTATGAAAGGTGTATGAATGGCCTGTAAAGAGGTTGGTGCCTTGTCGTGGCTATACAGCTCACGAGCTGTGAGTCAATGGTTCAATTTCTTGTCCTTTCAATTTTTAACAGTGATTTCACTTTTGTGAAGTGACTTGCTGATACAATTGTATATACTGAATCAGCACTCACCCTCGTGCCAAATCCAACCAGTATGTGTGTGTGCGTGAGGAGTAGATGGCTGTGCATTAATACGTGTCTATTTCGTCTTTTTGAAGCAGGTTGTACTTTGTCCCATTTTGTAAATGTTGTAATGTCTTGGTTTTGTGAATGGTCTTGTGTGTATCAGGTATGAAAGGTGCGTGAATGGCCTGTAAAACGGTTGGTGCCTTGTCGTGGCTTTATAGCCCACGAGCTGCGAGTCACTGGTTCGGTTTTTGTGCATTTAATTATTGACAGTGCATTTCATTTTTATGAAATCTCTTCTTAATCAAATTAAAGGTACTGAACCATCACTTGCCCTCATGCCAAATCCAACCAGTATGTGTCTGTGTTTGAGAAATTGATAGCTGTGCTGGAATCTTTGTCTTTTGAGTCTCTCTGTCAAGGTGTACATTCCATCTAAAAATAACCTCCTAAACGTAGATATTATTGTTAACCCATGGGAGTACATGGTGATGTCTCTCTTGTGAATATAAAGTTATTTTTTAAAGAAAACAATGTCGTGCAAATTTGACAATGTCTGTCACAATTTCTATGCAATATTGTGCCAAAAATCTCACGCTGTAGAACTGAAAACATGATTAAGTCAAAACAGTTTGGTGACGGTCATCTAGAGAAACCTACCAAACCGATACATTTCTGAAAAGTAGACAACCGGGGACTTCCAAGGAGGTATGGTTTCCGTGGATCCCACAACGTTCCCTTACCCAGAATCCCTTGCAAACCTCAATTTTAGCTGAAAAAACTGTTTTTTCACACATTTTTGTGTGGGAAAGTGTGGTATCACCGGGCTCGCACAAATTTCCTACCACCTAGCGTTCTCCCAGGTCTCCCGATAAAAATGGGGCCTCACTTGTGTGGGAGGCCCAAGTACCTGCGACAGGCAAGGGCCCACAACGTAGTGAGGCGACTTCGAAATTGCCTATGTCAAAACCACCTGCTTTTGCAAGGGGGGTCACCTGGGTTTTTGGCCCCATGCCCGACGGCCATCTAGGGAAACCTACCAAACCCACACATTTCTGAAAGTAGACACCCGGGTGCTTCCAATGAGTTATGGCTTGCGTGGATTACCCAACGTCCCCTTACACAGAATCCCTTTCAAACCTCAATTTTAGCTGAAAAAACTGATTTTTCACACATTTTTGTGTGGGAAAGTGTGGTATCACCGGGCTCGCACAAATTTCCTACCACCCAGTGTTCCCCCAGGTCTTCCGATAAAAATGGTTCCTCACTTGTGTGGGGGGCCCAAGTGCCCGCGACAGACAAGGGCCCAAAATGTAGTGAGGTGACTTTAAAATTGCCTATGTCAAAACCACCTGCTTTTGCAAGGGGGGGTGACCTGGGTTTTTCTCCCCGGGCTCAGCGGCCATCTTGGGAAACAACCAAACCCAAACATTTCTGAAAACTAGACACGCGGGGGAGTCAAGCAAGGTATGGCATGCGTGGGTCCCCCAACGTTTTCCTACCCAGAATTCCCTGCAAACCTCAAAATTAGGTAAAAAAACATTTTTTTCCATACATTTTGCATGGGATCACCGTGCCTGCACAAATGTCCTACCACCCAGCATTCCCCTTCTTCTCCCGAGTAAAATGATACCTCACTTGTGTAGGTGGGTCAAAGGCCTGTGACTAGGAAGACCCCAAAACATAGGGATTTAGAGTATAGCACCGAGAATTCTAAGCGCTACATTTTTTAAAAAATACCTTTTTAGCCAGTTCTGCTTTGGACACCCACGAAAGTGAGGTATCATTGTACTCGGGACACTAAGGGGAACGCTGTGGGGTTGGAAATTTATGCCGGCACTGTGATTCCACACACAAATATGTGGAAAAAGTGTTTTTTTTCAGCTAAATTTGAGGTTTGCAGGGCATTCTACATAGGAAAACATTGAGGGATCCATGCAAGCCACACCTCATTAGACTCCCCAGGGTGTCTATCACACAGAAATGTGAGAAAAAAGTGAATTTTTTAGCGAAATTTGAGGTTTGCAGTGGATTCTGGGCAGGAGAATGATGGGGGACCCATGCAAGCCATACCTCGCTGGACTACCCCAGGTGTCTAGTTTCCAGAAATGTGTGGGTCAGGTAGGTATCCCTAGATGGCCGCCGAGCCCCGGGCCAAAAACTCATGAAAACCCCCTTGCAAACCATGGTGGTTTGTGATAGGTAATTTTGATGTTGCCTTATTAGGTTTTGGGCCCTTGCCTGTTGCGGGTCCTTGAAACCCACACAAGTGAGGTACCATTTTTCTCAGAAGAGTTTGGGGAACCCAGGGTGGGGTGAAATGTGTTAATCCACACAGATTCCAGAACTTTCCACCACAGAAATGTGAAGAAAATGTGTTTTTTTGGTCAATATTTTAGGTTTGCAAGGGATTCTGGGTAACAGAACCTGGTGGGAGGCAGTCAAGTCACACCATCCTGAATTCCCCTGGGTGGCTAGTTTTAAAAAATGTATAGGTTTGCCAGATTTCCCTAGGTGCCGGCAGAGCTAGGGTTCAAAACCTACAGCTAGGCACTTTGCCAAAAAAGGGTCGTTTTTCACTGCAAAATTGAGATGCGACAGCGTTGAGTTTTGCGCCGTTTCCTGTCGCAGGCACTAGGCCGACCCACACAAGTGAGGTACCATTATTCTTGGAAGACTTTGGGGAACGCGGGGTGGAAGGAAATTTGTGGATCCCTGCAGATTCCAGTACTTTCCACCCCAGAAATGTAGGAGAAATTTGTTTTTTTGGACAATATTTTAGATTTGCAAGGGATTCTGGGTAACAGAACATGGCGGTAGGCAGTCAAGTCACCCCATCCTAGATTCCCCTGCGTGTCTAGTTTTTAAAAATGTATAGGTTTGCTAGGTTTCCCTAGGTACCGGCAGAGCTAGGGTACAAAAACTACAGCTAGGCACTTTGCCAAAAAAGGGTCATTTTTCACTACGAAAATTGAGGTGTGATCACGTTGTGTTTTGCGCCTTTTCCTGACCTGGGCACAAGGCCGGCACACACAAGTGAGGTACTATTTTTATTGGGAGACTTGGGGTAATTCAGATATGTAAATCAACTGTTATTACCTATTGAGTTTTCATGCATTTCTCCCTTCTAAATGAAAGACATTGTGTAAAAAAGCAGTCATTTTGAAAAATTACCTATAATTCTCATGCTAGTATGAGTATTCCTAATTTGGAAAATGTGCAAATATGTACTGTTTCTAAACTCTATGATTTGTACCCATTTTAGAAATACATAGGTGTCTTTCCTACCGATTTTTCCATGTATATATTTTCAAAGAATAATTGCTCTAAACCCGGTACATAATAAAATACCATTGCAAGTTGCTGCTCAGTTTTTGACTCTACGTTCGTCGGGTTGTTGGCGAACCTACAAGTCCTATATATCCTCACAACCAGGAAGGTCCAGAAAATGTAGCGGTATATTGCTTTCAAAGAGCTGTCAAAATTATAAGACGTTACTGGTGAAAACGTGGACACAAAAGGCTGTTTTTTTCAACTAATTTTCAATGTTTCCAATATTTAACCGTTAGTTTCTATAAGGAAACATTCATGGATTTAGACAAATGACCCCTTTCTGAATTAAGAAGTTTGTCTACTTTTCTAAAATGTATAGCTTTCCAGGATCCATTATTGTTTTCATACTCATTTTTACCAGTAACTGGAAGGAGGTTGTAAGCGCTAAAAATAGAAAAAATAAGCGATGTCCCAGAAAACTGTTGGTTCTCTGACAAAAGACTGTCATTCCCTAAAAGCTGGGAAAATTGTGATTTCAGCCCTACAAACCCTTTTTTGATAACATTTGCTGGGAAAAACTCAGAGGCTTTCATTTGCAGCACATTTTTCTCATTTTTCGGAAAAAAACTAACTTTTTACTCTATTTTGCTTAATTTCCGGGACCCCTCCAAGGAAATCCACAAACTCTGGTACCTTTATAATCCCCATGATGTTGGAAGAAAAGGACGGAAAATTGGCGTGGATACCTTATGTGGTCAAAAAGTTACAGGGGCCTAAGCGCGCACTACCCCAAATAGCCAAAAAAAGGCTTAGCACAGGAGGGGAAAAGGCCTAGCAGCGAAGGGGTTAAAAGCCTGCGCTGCTTAGAGCTATTAGCCCACTTTTGTTTTTTACGGGACCATACTTTTCTAGGTAGCATACCACATCCGATCTGAACAGTATGGTTTGTGCCTGTGGTCGACGTGCTCATAGAGTCCTCTGCTACAGACCAAGCCCTTGGACCTTCTGTGTGTTCCTGGTATTGGCGTGTTAGTGCTCTACCCCTTGAGCCCTTAATTTGCACCCTCCTCGGGCTGTTCTCTCCTGAACCTATATAATGCCGGGTACATGGTACTAGTGTATGTAATTCAGGCGCTGTTTGTGAAACTGTATGACTTTGTTTGAGGGGTTCCATGTAATTTTTACACTTAAGCAAGCGTAAGAAGCGCAGGGACTTTGTCAGTACCATGTGGACCTTACTGCTATATTTTGATTTGTACGTACTTTTAATAATACCTGGTGCATATTGATTCTTTAGGGGACGACGTAGGCCTAGTCATGCAGGGATACTCCATATGTCGGCTACTAATGCTTGAAACGTTTGGAGGATCACTCTTTTACACTGGTCAACCATTTGCAGTATCTTCCGCTGCCCCTCCAGCCCAGCCATGTCTTCGCTTCTGCCCACAATATTTCAGATACTAGGGTGACTCTGACAAGATCCGTTGCAATGGTTGTGTGTATATGGCTGCTATACATAAGACCGGATGCAGAGTTTCAGGTTACTTAGAAACACCTGGTTGATATCATAGCAAATATAAAAAATATAAAGAAAAAAAACAACTCTTATTGATTGACTGAAGAAAATGCAAGCTTGTAAAAAATACCCCTTTTAGAGCCATTTTAGATTGAAAATTCAATTTAAAAACCTTAAAAATTACATAAAAATCATAGGTTAAATGGAAGTTATAGTTCATGAATAGAATTTGAAAAACCTTAGAAACTCACTGAAAAAAACAAAGGTTACAGGGACTTTATAGTCAAGATATAGCATTTAAAAAACCATTGCATTAAAAAAACGTAGAAATTCACTGAAAAATTCAAAAGTTACAGGGATGTTATAGGTAGGCTGAAATTTTTCTCATACAAAACCAGAGAAATTTAGCAGAGCTAACTACAACTCACGCCCCTGCAATGCACTGCTTATGATCTCACATTTTACATCACTCACGACATGGTTGGTGACATCACTGATGACATCTCAAATGACATCACTGATAACATCCTCCGCAGAATATCTGACACACCCACTCACACCCCCATGTAACCTTTCATACACCCACTCCAACTTTCACACTCCCATTCTCAAAACCATTGAAACACCCATACCAGTACTTACATACCTGTAGTGAGGTCAATTAATTAACTGCAGACATTGCTAAGTTAGCATTAGTTCGTATATGCTTGGCAGCCATTTTTCCACTTTTGCACGCGTAACTATATGGCTTTATTCTTGTGGATATACTGCTGGTGCATTTGTGCATGAGAACTGTCTTCCCTTCACCCATTTAGCTGTACACTGTGTTCCTAGTCTGCACAGCTTGTTCAAGGTTGAAAAACAATGTATGCTGTTGATTCACTTTAGTCAGTCCCACACCCATAGACATAACATAGAACACAGCCACACCACTGAAAGTCGGGTGCTTTTAACATGCCATTGCATGCATAAAAGGGCACTTGGAGAGATTCATTCCAACGAAGAAGAGTGGTGCTTGTCCTGAGATGTGATTCCTTGCATCTAAACTTGGAGGTATGGGGTCCCCCTGACAAAGCCTAGAGGTCTTCTATATTTATAATAAATTAGCTTATAGCACCGGGAGGGTGGTAAGGCGTTGTAGCCCTATTTTCACTATTATTATAAGATGATTTCCCCTTTTGTGCTTTAGGGAATTGTAACCATGCATATTATATTCTTTTTATGCATTTCGCTGCTTGTGTTGGCTGGTATTGTGTGTTGTAGAGCACGTTAGTTAAAATAAACATTTTAAACTATACCATGTCTCTTTGTACTCAGGTTGTGGACAAGTTTGAGTGTGTGAACGAAACAGTGTTCTTCCTCCTGAGATTCCTGAGAGGAACGGAGTGACATGTTCTAGGATGTCTAATCATTGGTAGCGTCACTGTAGTACAGAGAACGAATGAGACACTATATCTAGTCGGATTAGGGTTCTGGGTACTGAGGTGGGTTTTGTTGGGATTCAGGGAAGAAAGATTCTACCAAGCCTCAAGAGAAAGGTGGGGATAAATCAAAAGACAAAAACTCCACAGGGCCCCAAAACTCCAATGGTGGGGGTGGGTCCCAAAACACTTCCTCTAACCAAAAGAAACCTTATTGCCATGTCTGTAAACAGCCTGGCCACTGGAAACTGACAGCAGTTGCCCAAGGGCCAACCATAAGGAAAACATCCCCCAAGTAATACTCCCAGACCTCTTGTTACTATTAGTAGTAATCCCCCAGGTGGTGGGAGTGCACCCAACAATTTGGCTGGGTTTACTTTGGGAACTCATGTGGACTCTTGCCTAACCAGGTCCCCTTCCACAGCTATTCTTGTCTGTGAAAATGGCATGGGGTTTGCCAACTTCACTGCTTGTCCCAACACTTTGGGCAAGTACAGACAGGAGCCCCACATCAATGGCCAGAAAGTTGAAGCCTACAGAGACACAGGGGCTAGCATCACTTTGGTGACTGACAGTCTAGTCCTTCAGGACACCTTTTACCTGGGTTCACCTATCAGGTGACCAACATTGATGGAGTGCAGAAAGATCATCCCATGGCAGTAGTAAATCTCAGCTGGGGAGGTGTCACTGGCCCAAAGAGAGTGGCAGTGTCTACAAACTTGCCTGTAGATTGTCTACTGGGAAATGATCTAGAGATCTCAGCCTGGGCTGGGGTAGAACAAGAAACCCATTCCAAAATGGTAGGCCTTCCAGAAAAGGTTAGTGGGGCTGTGATGGCCACAGCCCAAGCTCAAGCAGAATTCCTTCCTAAAGAGGTTGGAAGGAGTGTGATGGTCACAGCCCACACACGAACATAGTTCCTTCCTGAAAAGGTTGGTATTTTAGTGTTGTGAAGCCTGAAACTATGGATCACTCCACTCAGACAGAGTGTATTGGGAACTGCCCCAGAGGTAGTCAGGCCTGACCTGGCAGAGCCTCTGATGTCAGTGGACCGTCCAAGGTGGGACCCAGTCTGGAGCAGGTAACCTGCCCCTCTCTACCCTGCCTCAGTCAGCCCAGGGCTGTAGAGGTCAGAGAGGCCAGTGGACCCCAAAGGGCACCCTGTCTCCAAGAACACCTCCATAAGCAGATTAGGGGCACCAAAGCTAGCAGCCCTAGCAAGGTGAACATTTCAAAAACTCCTGAGGGATCTCCCTTACTCTTAGTTAGGAACCTCCCCAGATGGACTTTGTTGGGCACAGCCAAACCTGGGACCCAAAGGCTCCAAACGTGACCTGTCCCTCCAGTAAGCCAACAAAAGGGACCAAGCCTCCAGCTGTAGGCAGCCAGAGGTTGACCCTGAGAGCACAGTGCAACTCAGTCATGGAAAGAAAGGCACCCATGGTGGATAGTGATTGGAGAAAGCTGAGCACTACATTAGTGGAGCCTCACTTCAGTACTCCATTTCAACACCAGTCTTTTACTTTGCCAAAACACACCACAGGTAGAGATTCCCTATGGTGGAGACCCTCTGATACCCCTGGGGGGAGGGATTGCTTAATGGACCATGAGACAGGGGGTAACCATGCTAGTGCAGGTACTTCCTTATATGGCCACTTAGGCAATATATTTTCTTACCTGGTCAAGGATAGCCTTATCTCCTTTCGTTTGGGGGGCGGGGGGAGTTGTGTAGGAAGGTGGATGCCTGACTTTGGTTACCCCAGATTTTTTGCATTGTGTTTAGCTGGTTTTAGACTTAGTTGGCCTGGGATCCTGCTAATCAGGGCCCCAGGCTATCTGCTCTCTCTGTAAAATGGACTCCATGTACCTTAGGTACATCACCAATTGGATATTGGGTCACCTTATGAGCCCCTGTATAGTGTACCCTAGGTACCAAGGGCATAGGTGCACCCAAAGCCTACTAGGGGCTGCAGCATATCTTTTGCCACCCCTGGCAGGCCATCCAAACTGACACAACTGGCTGATCACTCAGCTGGGGCAAGGTAATGTAATCACCCCTTGCTTAGATATAGTATACCTATATCTAACATTATATCTAGACACATGTACACCTATAAGTCACTCCTCTGGCAGGCCTTAAAAATCCTGAAGGCAGAGTGCTTGGTTTTATGTGAGATGTACATTATGAACCTCGCGGTTAAATGCTAACTTTGGTTTGGCTTTATCAAAACATGTCGTGTAAGGTTTCATACGCTTTGGAATACTACCCCCTCGCCAGTTCTGGCAACAGGGGTAGCATTCCATCCTTCTAGAGGGAGAAGACATGTTGTTCCTATTAATCCTGGTTAAAGTTAACCAGAGCCTCAGCATCACAAAATGGATGCTGCTGCCACAGACACAAGTCTGACCTCCTGCTGCTGGGAGTCCTTCCAGCGAGGGAGGCTTGGACAATAGGTTTCCTGTCTTGGGAGGTGCTATCACCACCCCAGACAGGCCATAGTGTATTGGGGCAGGGAGGGCTGAATGAAATGAGACACTGCCTGGGGCACACAAGGTGTTACATGCATAGTTCAGTTCAAACCGATGTTGGGGCACTCCAGCCCCAGCTCTGGAGTGAAACTGGACAAAGGGAAAGGGTGTAACCACCCCCTTCCTGGGTCCCACCCATAGGAGGGACCTAGCAGGCAATCCACCCCCTAAATTTGGTATATAGGTAGGAGTTGAGTCCCAAGACTTTAGATTTATCCTTACTGAAACTCTGAAATGAAACTCTGGACCTTCGACGATCTACTTTGCAAGAAGACGACTGAAGAATCTCCCTTGTGGTCAAGGAGTGACCACCCTGCACAAGCAGGCACCATCAAGCGATCAACGGTTTGCTTTGTCGACGCTCCTGCCAGAGCCTGAGCACAGAGCCTGACAAGACCCGGACTTCCAGACTTCCAACAGCCCGATCCACAGTCACAGCAGAGCTGAGACCCGTGGATGCAACGAGAGACGTGGGAGCCGCCATCTTGGAAAGCCAGCAAATTGCTTTCTGTGCAACTTCTGAGGCACCCTCGAAGTTGTGCATTGGGGATTGAGAAGCGACAGCACCGAGCACCAACTGCACCAAAGATCAGGTCCACGTGGCTGAAGAGACAAGCTTCATGACATCACCTGATTGTTTCACGACATCGCCTGGTTCCTTCCTGGTTCCATCCTGGTCACTGGTTTGTGACACAGACTCTGTCCCCTCTGCTTTCAGGTATTCTTCATCCTCAATCCGCCCTTGGATCCAACCGGACACTTCTCTCCTGGTCGCCTGCAGCATCTTTCTCCAAGGCTCCATAGGAATCAGCGACGAAACCCGACACACTTTTACACCTATGTACCCGCTTCCTGTGGGTGAGGTAACGTGAGTATTTCAGTACTCCTGTGGGTATTGACTATCCTAGTGTCCTAGTTTCAAGTAGCTTTTCCCTAGTCCATCCGGAAGTGTCCTAAAAGAACTAGTTTCCATTTCTTTTGTTCCCATTCTAACTCTATGGTAACTTGCGTGCGTGTAAAGACACTGCACGCGCATCCCGTGGGCCTCCTGCTCCCTATCCTTTGGTAGTACAGCGTAGCCCCAGCGATTCTCCAGGCCCTAGGCCTTTCCTTTGTTTGTGACGTGGTTCTTATACCACTATTTTAGTATATGTTTCAAAGTGCCCCTAGGGCATTACTGTATTTTGTGCGACTTATTGTATGTTGATTAAGTATCTTGTTATGTGCTGGTGCCTCTGACCTCATAAAGAGTTTAGAGGATTGTGTTAGAAATAAATACATATATATTTTGATTTACAACCTGTGTGGGATTGCATATGGTAAAACAGCTGGCTTCACATGCCCTCTTGAGTTTAGCCGAAGACTGCTTTGTCCATGCTACCACTAGGATAGCTGGTCTATAAGGTTGACTTTACAACCATCACCATTAGGGTTGTTTGGACTGGTGCAAGGTGCTCACTAGAATAGTGAACATCATATACCAGGCCAACTTCTCACATCAGGGGTAGTGGGGGGTCGGGTGCCTTTCACCTCCACATTCCATTCTGTACTCTTTTTGGTTTTTTTGTGTGCCCTGACCATGGGTTACTGCATCATGTGTTTGCCTGTATGTGTTCCTGATTGGGTGCACATGCGAATAGCCAGCAGGTTGCCTCCTAGGCTGCCGGTATTTGGAGACCATACCTCCGCTATGCCGACACTTGGTTTCTTTGATGGTCCCTTGCCTCGGGAGTTCCGGTTCCAGCTTCCTTCAGTTTGGATCCTTTGCTGCAGACGGCTCTTGGCCTCCCTGTGCCGGGGGTTTTAAGCACAATATTTTTTCTTCCTTGCCCTCTGAGACTAAGCCTACGTTGGATTACTGAACCTTGGTGGGTTCTCCTTTTTTTCGTGAGATTGAACGAGTATCAGGGAATGAGAGGAAAGACGCGGCTGCATTCTCTTTTCCCTGGACTGGACTTCCTGTACTTTGGTTAACTATCCGCATTGTTATGTGTATTGGGAGGATTTACGAATAGAGCTGAAGATCGGGCGTTTTTCTGGGCTCTCCGTTCTGAGCAGGGTTTTTTTTGATTCACGTGGTGATTCTTTTTTCTCCCCCTTTCATCATATTTGCCTTTTGATAAATAAAGAGAAGGTGTCCTTACTTATGGGGGCAGCGTTTACAAACCAAATTTGCAGCAGTTCAGATATAAGGAGAATTACCCCTGACCTCCTTTTCTTGTCCTCCTTCAATTTGCCTAGTGGATTCATGCAATGTGGTGTTTCCCCTTTTATTTGAGACAACGCCACCTACTGTATGGGGTAAGACACATTTGTGGGTTCATGTGTGCACCTAGTCATGAATGCTTACGCAGTTGATTTTGGTTACTGTGCTTCCTTTGTCTTCTAAGTAACCTTTTGTTGTCCTTTTTTGTTTTTAAGGACGGGGCAGTTTTCTTTTACTTGCTGTGTGGGTGGTAGCCAAAGTTTAAAAGAAGGATAACCTGAGATTACTGGTTCTGTTGTTTCCTGGTACATCCCCACCTTCTCCCAGCACTGGGGTTACCCGTCACCTTGATGTTGTAGTCAGGTGCAGGGTGTCTGCGGTGAGGGTAGCAGATTGGGAATATCTTTGCTCCTGCAGTGCTGGGCCGGTTGGCAAAGAGAACCGGTTTTCTGGCACACCACTGCACACCAAGGTCCTGGTTTCCTGCGCATAGTTCTGCGTATATGCAGAATCCCTGCAACATGGTGCCCAACATTTGGTCTGGTTCTTATTTACGAGGCACTTGAGTAGTATTGGTGCTTTGTCCACAATACCCTCTCTTCTGTTTTCCAGTAAACAGTTGTGACTGCATAAGCTACTTATATTGATGTTTTTATAGGTCTTTTCAAGCTTGATGTAGTTAAACGTTTTAACTTCTACCCTATATTGCACTGCCACGCATTAGGTTGTTCTTCTTTCCTGGTCCTTATGGCTGAAGTTGATATTGCTTACTGCTCCATCGTCATTTGCAAGCATATGGCGTACCGGATGCGGATATCGATGTTATATTTGTAGTTGGAGCTGATCCTGCTTACCACTTGGACGTGTTTTATTCTTGGGTGACTTTCACGGCACTGAATGGAGATGATGACTTGTTCAATGTATACACTTCCAACTGACTCTTGGATTAAAAAAAAGACTTTTTAAATTGATGTATAAATACGATTGTGATTCTATGCTTATGTTTGTGTTTTAATTAGGGTATGCAAATTTGCACCAGAAAATAGACATTAAGAGAGACAGTTTGTCATTCTAGTCCTGATGAAGGTGGTTTCTGAATAATTTATTGCCACCGAAACGCATCAACGCCCCTGTTTGTCCATTTAGGTTATGTTCACAGAACTCTTCATATCTATTTTCAATATTCATTGTTGGATGTGCTTTGAAACTGATTGATTCTTATGTAATAACCACTATTTGATTATCTGAATGTTTTTCACTTATGTTACTGTCTCTTGCGTATTGTATTTTGCAATTTTTAACTGCGATTTTTCATCACACCATTGTATTGGTATATGTTTCTAGAAATAATATTTTTTAATAAAATTATATTTTCATACATTTATTGAGTTGTTCACCAATGTGCTTGTAATTGTTTGTTGAGGCCTACAGCATGGGTTCATGTGAGATCCTCGAAGATATGTTTGGGTCTAAGAGGTTTGAGTGGGAATAAATGATATGTGGTAAGTCCTATTAGTTCCAAGAGAGTTTCTCTTTACCAATAATAGTATTAACACACTTTCCTCCCACATTTATACATTGGACAGTATTGTTTCATCTGTTGTTCATATTGTGCAAGATGATGTGTCTTGTTTTGTATCATGGACAGAATCAATTGCATTCAGTTATGTAGTTTGCATGGACATTACAAACTCTTAAGATGGTGAAAGTTCCTTGGGATTATTTGAACATTACATCTTTGTTTATGCCTTTTAACTTAACAGACAAACAGCGATTTATGTCCATAAAAGATGCTACATACATGCTTTTACACATTGAAAAATTAGAACCTTTGCCCTTTTCTGTAGCCAAAACTGAAGCTGCTGTCTGCCTCTTCCATGGGGTAATAACCTTACCATTTCCTTGTTTAAATTTAGCTCCTGTATGAAGCATTACCCCCTAGGCTGCTATGAACCCTTAGACAGTGCATTCCTTCATGAGGTGCGGTCTTTATTGTTCACGTACAGATGCTTACAGGATGATAAATAAGTTGACCTAACTGGGGAATCATGCGATTCAACCATAGGCCATTCTCTGGTCTGCAGAAATATACAGTTGCACGGAGTCTGTAACTTAACAGCCCTGAATCTCGCATGCATCCTGAAAGGTATTCCAGTGCCCAATATTACACCAACTTTCAATCTGCTTGCAAACGGTAGTTATTTGCTTTTAAATAAGGAGGAATGCTTCAGTATGCTTGCTGACACCCCTTACATTGTGACAGTCTCGCAACGTGTGGCCTGCTGTAAAAATGTACTGTTTCAACCCCCACATGGGAGACTCAATAACTCAGTCTGGGCTTCCATTCAGACCTTGCGAGCGGACTATGATAGGTTGAGCAGAATTAGAGCATTGTTTTCCCAGAAAGAAGTTTCTCTCACATATGCATGTGACACATTCGTCCTTCATGTGGCCAATACTCGATCAGAGGTGCATGCCTTTCTTCATACTGATCTCCTACTGCATTTCAGTGCTTTGATACATACCATTTTCAATGCCTCTTATACTGCCGGCTTGGCCCTTTTTTTAAAGTTGTGGGCTCTGGCCTTTCTGTCTTCTTTCCAAACAATTTTTGGTGTAATACCGGCTTTTATTCATTCTATTTTTTCCAGCGTCTTCGGTGGATTGCCACTATTACTTGCCTTAGCTGCTGGAGTACTGCTATTAATTTGCCTGCTGGGCAATGGCTGCTTTTCCAGTGGCACTGCACTGCCAAGACCGACTGCAGATGCTTTGTAGCCGTATGCTTAAATGCTATAGTACTCTGCCCCTGGCCACACTTAGCGTGGCTTATGAATTGTCCTTTTGTGTTGCATATTACACTTGCCTGCAACCTGTCTTAACCAGCTTTGTCCTTTTGTGTTGCATATTACACTTGCGTGCAACCTGTCTTAACCTGCTTGGAATGTTCATTTGAATGGCATTGGACCTTTGCCTCTCCAATACGGTGCCTACTGCCCCGGATTTTGATCAGCTGATGAGTCCATTAGTGTCCCATGAGCAAGAGTGTTCCGGTGTTGGGAATATGGCCTGCATGGCTACGCTTGGAATGTCGGCACATTGAGATATCTGTGCAGCAGCACAGGATTTCCTACAACGAAGTTACATCGAGTATCACACAAGTTGTCCGGTGATGGTGCTGGAGGCATCACTTATTGAGGAACATGTCTGTTCTTTCAGTTTGCTTGAATAGATTAATCTCTTTTTTCCGACAATAACAATGTATTCCTCTTGGAGGCAGTTGCAACTTATTGCTCATACACTTTGACGGATTAACCAGGCTGGCACTGATCATCTACAGGGTTTTTTGTTGTTGTTTCTTTTCTCTCTTTCCTCATTTATTTGCATTTTGTATATGTCAATCATTTTAAAAAACAATAGATTTTTTTTCTCTTCTCTTCCATTCTAAAATTGATGTGTGTATGATAGCAAGTGAGCCGTTCTCTGTACAGGCCGGAAACTGGTGAGGTGCAAGAGCTGTAGTGTGGAGTGTGTGGGTGGTAAGTCCTGAAAAGGACAATTCCGGGTTTAAGTGTGTTTGTGGATAAGCCACTGGTTGGTTGCTGACGGAGTATAGCTCACCCACACAACGCATGTTACATTGAGTGATGAGACATAGGAATTGAGTTAGGAGCTTGGTATAGGTAGGAAGACACAAGTTATATTCTTAAGTGTTCACTCGGGGGAGGCGGGTGGGGAGGGGGAACTTACTTTTTTATGCAATATGGTCTTGATCAAGACCTGTGATTAGTGTGCATGCTGAGTGAGCTACCTGCCTGGCCCCTTGGAGTGTGGGTGGGAGGGGGGGTTCAGCATAGCCTGTGGCAGGTAGGGGAATGCGGATGACAGATATGACACTAGGCCTTCTAGGCCTCCTCCCAGCTCCTGCGGAGGCAAAAAAGCAGAAGAACAGATTTGCCCTGTTGGGGCTGGTGATGACTAAGCGATGCATAGGCATACATTGAGCCAATTCTGAGTCACCTCCACTGCATAAATGGCAGGCAGACCTGTAGGAATGGGTGGTGACAGAAGAATGCAGATTCAAAAAGGTGTGAACAGACGGACATGCAGAGCAAGAGCTGACTATATATGAGGAGAGATGTTGGAGCGACTGGTAGAAGGTGTACCAGGAGTTGGAGGGTCAGATAGAGACAGTGGTAGTGCAGGAGCTTCTGTGATGATGGCCAGCTGATAGTGGCACAGACATGAATGATGAGTGATACTGAGGGCATTTAGGCGTGTGAATGCAGTCATGAGCGATGGCAAGATTGGGAATGACGGGTCTGGGCTGAACTGGTGCATGTTCAGACTACGATTGTTAAATATGGAGGACTACATTACCCCCATGTGTTGCATGGTGGGAGCCCCATGGTTTTGGCACAATATAATGATGAAGGTTACAATGCTTCAATGTTGTGGAGTTACTTGTTATTGTTACGAAAACCTGAAAACAACAGATTTAAAAAATCAAAAAGAAGCCAATGAGTGTTTGGCAACTGCTCATGCAGGAATAAACATGAGTGTAGCAAAGCTACATAAATGCTACTGGTGACCTAGTTTATATGAATTGACTAGGGATTATGTGTGACATTTATTAGCAGATTAAACCCTCCACTGTCAAAAGATCCTCACCAACTCCCCTCATGATTTTAAATATCCCCTTCTGGGTAATTTATTTGGATCACATTGGTCCACTCCGCTCAGCTCATCGATATGAGTACATATTGGTGGCTACCGATTCATGTTCCCAATTCCTATGCGTTTTGCCACAGATAAATACAAGTGCTTCAGCAGTAGTAAAAGATCTGTAGTCCCTAGTGGCAATTGGGGCAGTTAATTGATTTTACACAGATAACGGTTCTGCACTCGCCTCTAAGGCTCACAGGGATTCAATGTCAGTGCTGGGAGTTGGTCTACAATTCAGCAACTCTTTCAAAGCTAAATCAAACAGTGTTGTAGAGCGTGTCAATGGCATTACTAAACAAGCTGTGACTGCTAGGGTGCCACGTCGAGCTCTTAGTTGCTACGTTAACCTATGAGGAGGTCAGAGAGCATTAAATAACGTGCATAGGTAAGTATTGGGAGGATGCACTCCATACAGGGTTCTCTTCAAAATTCCTATGTATGTGCCTGGCTTAGATAAATCTGGGACGTTGGCAGATGAAGATAAATTTGACTTGGAGAAACACTTGAATATTTTACAGAATGTCCAAGAAGTCAGATACAAGCTGTCTAATACAAAACACTCTGACACCGCCACCTATAAAGAGAAGGTTATCACTGATTCCAAAGTTAGAGACCTGGTTCAGGAGAAAATCCATGACTAGCATGATTTTTAACCACCCTACAGACCACTCGTCACTGTTCTTGGGGTAAAAGACAAGATCATTGATATTCTGCCTCTTCTGTCTGGTTCAATGAAAACAGACAGGTGTCTTTTGACCATGTTAAAAAGCACAATATGTAGGTTCTCCACCGTCAACTGTCACATACATCGAGAAGGATTAGGAAAAGTGCCTCCCCACCTCTCCCTACCTCTGAATACCTTACCCCCTGAAAAAGCAGTAACATTTCTAGCTTGAGTTCTAAGCCAAGAATATTTGAGCTTAACACTTTAAGCAGAACATTCAGTGCAACAACACAGCTGATGCAGTCAATATGACAGTGGCTACTGTCCAATGTAATTCCATGATTTACTATATAATTTCACTTGACACTATGCCATTTGAACTGGTATCCTTTCGAGAGCCTCGAAAGACCAACAATATTTAAAATGACCATGGATATTTTAACAGAAGATGTGTCAACCCTTTCTATACTCACTCAATGCCAGATACTGCTTTGCGCTTGTCAATGGTTTTATGACAAGCATTTTTGAATCCTCTGTGGCACTTGGAACTTTTCTTCACATCATGTGGCTGTCAACAATGCTTATTGTTCCACTGCTACAGACAGGACACTATTCCCAGTAAGAATGATTGCCTCCCCTGTGGTCCGTGAACTGCAACCACACACCTCATCCCTCAAAGCCAGACGAAGTCTCTATGCTGCTAATATTACAGCTTATCTTTTGCCTGAGGGCATAGCATGGATAAAGGTTCCCAGATTATGGGACCCACAGAGTCATTGCAATTTTCATATGTAATACAAGTTTCAATGAATGAAAATGCACTACCCAGTTCTATTTCAGATGATTGGGACATTGAAACTGTTAAAATAATGATATCTAATTTACAGGCATTGTAGGAAAGTGCCTCTTTTGACATGGTTATCCCCCACTTTTTGGCTGATGCATGATGTGACATTTAATGTAAGTGTAGTTAGTCCCTGCTAACAAGGTCCCAGTGCCTGGTCTCTTTCCTAAAATTGTGCCATGATTGGCACAACTTCAGCAGATCTTGTAGGTCCCTAGTAAATGGTACCGCTGGTACCTAGCGCATTGAGACTTGAGAGAGTCCACTAGGGCTGTAGCACAAGATGTGTCACCCTAGGGACCCCTCACCAAGGTCATGCACACTGCCATTGTATGTTGCATATATTGGTTTAGAGAAAACTGAAGTGTTGACATGGCACACATCCCTGTGTGCAATGCCCATATACACTGCGTGAGGTATAGGTAAGTCTCCCCTACTGCAGGTCTTACAGCCCTAAGTTAGGGTGAACTATATCCCAAGATATGATACAACAATATCTAAGTTCAAGCTTATATACTGTAACTGCCCAAGGAAGTCAAAGAGAGTACATCGGCTGGATACTTGTCATTACGAGTTTCCTAGCCCCATGATGGCTTTGCTGTACTCTAAGATGTTTGGTACCAAACATCTCATCTTAATAAATCCTCACTTATGACAGTGATGATTCATTAACAAATGCATACAAGAAACCCTTTCAGGGAGCCCTTCCCATTTGTGACCCAATTACCACTCTCTTAAAGAGGATGGTAATTTGCAAGAGTTTTGCGACGACCAATGTGGTCACAAAACATTTGTACATAGTGTTGTACTCGTTATTAGGAAAGGAATGCCCCTTCCTAACAGCGAGTAGAAAAATAGAGTTTGTACATACCCCATGCTATTTTTGCATGCCCAAATGGGTTCGCAAACCTGTTTGCACATGCAAAAATGGTCAGACATCTGGGCCAATTTTTTTTAGCAGGGACTTCTGCTTATCCTCCAGGTGGTGAATCTCTTGCAAGCAGACAATATCTGCCTGTAGTAATTGTAGCCCTGGTGCTATCAACTGCCTTAAAAAAATCATTCAGCCCACAAATATTTAGCGTTGCTATCTGTACTTTACTGGTCATTGAGTTCTATTACATCTTCTTGCATCATTAGCCTTTGACAACCTGCCGATATAGTCTAAATCCTCTTCTCATACTCCCATCCCTACTATGATTATTTCCTGTCTTGCTCCCTCCACACCCTACCTTGTGTAAAACCACTTGTCCCCCCTAGCCCCCTCCCTCCACCTCCCCCACAAAAACAGGCAATCAGGCATAGCCTGAACGATGTACGTCTATCATGCTGCACCGACGTCCCTCTGTAGAGCATTATAAGTACATTCCATAGAGCCAGCTGCTTCATCCCTCGGTGAAACTGGGCCCGAGAGGCACAAACTGTTGATCTTTATGTTCTATATAATTGCCCCCCCCCCTTCTATCCTTCCGTTTTAATTCTTCCAGGTATTTCTCGGCTTGAATCTCTGACGTAAAGGTGCATATGGATCCCTTGTATTGAATTTTCAGTCTCGCTGGGGTTTGGAGGTACACCTCCCCTCCTATTTTTTGGAAGGGAGAAAACAGCTGTCATAGTCGCCAGTGTTGTTCCACTGTGACATGAGCGAAATCAGATTTGACAAAGAATGTGACACCGTTACTGGATTTAGGGGCATTCAGTCGATCTTGATCATATACTATCTGTCTCAAAAGAAAATGCCCTAAAACCACCAGCATTGTTCATGGTCTCTCCTGCTGTTGTTTTTCCAGTGTTAGTGAGAACCAATGAGCTCGCTGAATTTCAGATTCCCAGTCCCAGTTTAATTGCTCGGCGAAGGCGTTTTTCAGGAGATTTACCATGTAGCTTCTAGTACTACAGTGTTGAACAATGCAAGCACTCACTCTCAGTCAAATGATCTGGGTTTAATCCATCATCATTTGTTAGCTCACTCCGCCACCCGAGTTCAGACATGGCCATATGCAAATCAGTCTGACCCTGTACCTCATGGGAACAGTCCAGCCCGAACTGCCAAACCATGTCTTCCCTGGACCGGAACCAAGCATCCTGGGACCGGTTTCGGATTCATAATCCTCATCAGCCAGGCTATCTTGAATCCAGAGACCAAGTGAGCAAGGGACTCACGTCTGATCATACCCTGCCACACTTAGGGCGAACAAAGCGATACAAAAGGGGATGATGGACGGAGCGTTTGAGCAAATCAAACACTCACCCCCAGTCAACTGATCTGGATTTAATCCATCACTATTCTTTAGCTCACTCGGCCACCCCAGTTCAGACATGGCTATATGCAAATCAGTCTGACCCTGTGCCTCATGGGAACAGTCCAGCCGGACCTGCCAAGCCATGTCTTCCCTGGACCGGAAACAAGCATCTTTGGACCAGTTTCTGGCTAATCAGCCGTCATCAGCCAAGCTAGCTTGAATGCAATGGCAAAGTGAGCAAGGGATCCTACTCACAGTGAAAGGGAAAAGGGTGTCTTCCACAGTGTGGGGACATTCAGTGTTTTGTTAAATACCCCTTACACACCAACAGGCCCCTTGGTGTCATGCTTCATCATCTGGGTCTTCGCACCCCTCTAACGGGATGCAGCATGCTGCAACCTATGACTACGCGGAAGCACTATAAGTTGGACTATGTGTGGTGTATGTGATGCAAGTGAGGGGGTATTAAATGTGAGTGGTGGGGTTTGGTGAAGGTTTAAGCAGTACCTGGCTCGTGGGTGTATGGAAAAAACTTTATTCACGACCCCGGGCTGGTACTGTTAAAAGGGTGCAGAGTGAGGTAGTTATCTGTCGTGACTATGGACAGTACCTCTGGTGTGCGTCGACATGTTTCGGAGTGTGTGCTCCTTCTTCAGGACGGGGGCACAACTTCCCACCTTACTCACGTATTTCTAATATTTATGTAAGTTACAAAAAAGTGCAAGACTATATATATAGTGAATTAATATTAAATTAAGGCTATAATGTGCCTACAGCGGATTGTGACCATGCAGTTGCATGACCTACAAAGAAAAAGAAGAAAAATAAAAATAAATGTGGTTGCCCTTATTAGGGTTGCTCATGCAGGTGCAGTCACCTGGAGCACCACATGGCGTATTTGCCCTGTAAAGAAAACGACAAACAAAACACACAACATAGAAGCACACATGTATAGATGTTTTTAAAAATATATTGGTCATACTCATTATGAAATGATGTCTTGCTTCATGAGCATTCTGCGACGTCTGGGGATGATTGCTAATTTTGCAAACTAAAGGAACATGCAACTGCATGGTCACAATCCGCTGTAGGCACATTATAGCCTTAATTTAATATTAATTCACTATATATAGTCTTGCACTTTTTTGTAACTTACATAAATATTAGAAATACGTGAGTAAGGTGGGAAGTTGTGCCCCCGTCCTGAAGAAGGAGCACACGCTCCGAAACATGTCGACGCACACCAGAGGTACTGTCCATAGTCACGACAGATAACTACCTCACTCTGCACCCTTTTAACAGTACCAGCCCGGGGTCGTGAATAAAGTTTTTTCCATACACCCACGAGCCAGGTACTTTTTAAACCTTCACCAAACCCCACCACTCACATTTAATACCCCCTCACTTGCATCACATACACCACACATAGTCCAACTTATAGTGCTCCCGCGTAGTCGTAGGTTGCAGCACGCCGCATCCCGTTAGAGGGGTGCGAAGACCCCGATGATGAAGCATGACACCAAGGGGCCTGTTGGTGTGTGAGGGGTATTTAACAAAACAATGAATGTCCCCACACTGTGGAAGACACCCTTTTCCCTTTCACTGTGAGTAGGATTCCTTTTGTTTATGTAACAGTGCCCGTGGAGTAAGAATCCTACCCCTATACTCTACCTCCCTTCTATTGTTTTTTTCATATCTAGGCAGCGCAGAGCTGCGGGAGTTCTCACTACACACACATAGAGACACGCATTATAGTTAAGAATATCAGCGGTCAACAAATAATGGAGGACGAACATGGCCTCACATTTGGGGACGACGAGATCGATAGAATTCTCAGAGACCTTAATCCATTTGAAGGCCTGAGCAACCCGGAAACCGGTCCCAACATAAATGAGTGGAATGAACTAATGAACCTCAGACGGAACCAGATCAAGGCAGCCCTTCACGGTCTATTCATGAAGGAATATTTACGGAATAAAATGGCACCACCAGGATTAATAGTTAAGAACGAACCACTCATTTTTCAGAACGATCTAATTTTTAAAAAGGAGTGGTCGCTAATATCCTGGCACTGCTCAAGAGATTGGCTAGTCCTAATAATTAAAACCGCAGCAAGGATTACCCATGAGCTGAAAATTGAGATTAACAAAATAGAAGTACAGCTGAAAACGTACATATCAACTGAGGATTTAAAAATAAGACTAGACGAATTAAATCAACAAATGACGGATTTTGAGTTCACCCTTAAACAAAGCAAGTCCAACAAACTAACCAAAGACAAGGCTAAATTCACACCTGAAAGTGCATACCCTTACACCAAACCTGACTACGTTCCAAAAAATTCCACTAGTGATGCTGATAGCGATATTTCAGACAATGGATCCATAGGTTCCAATTCCAGTGGTAACAGAGGATCCAGACAATGGAGAGGAGGATGGAGGCAGAGGAGACAACAGTTCCCCAGACAACGAGGGTGGAGAGGTTACCAACCCCAACCTCAACAATACCCACAACAATTTATGGGCCCACCACCATTCATCCCTTTCCAATATGGACCACCATCGGGTGGACAGAATTACCAACAATGGAACCCGGACTACAATGATGGATATTATGGCCAACAACAGCCTTTTTTAGGCACGCGCCCCACAACACGTGGAAGGAACCGGAAAGGCAACAACGTTGTATGGGAGGATCAAGACCAAGCCAACTCCCGAACCACCAGGAGCATGACGGGATCCCTCCCAAACCAGCCATCAACGAGCAAGAGAGGGACCTAGTGGTCAACCTAACACCCTGGCCTCTAACAGACGCACAACGGAATGTGTTAAACAAAGGACTAGGTTTCGTACCAACTCAGAAACCAGACGTCTTCAAACTTAACATAGAACTCCAGGAATTCACACGGAAGCTGAAATTACAAGCATTTTTCCAAGACAAACCATTAACCACGGATAACACAGATACCGGCCTGAAACTAAAGTCTACCTTTACCCCGCCAGACTCTTCTTTGCCAATTGAACTGCTAACCTTTGAAAAAGCTGTCATCACTGAAGTTAACAAATTAAACCTGAGGGATGATAACATCTATCACAACACCAGTGGCGAGGAACAAAGGGCAATCAGAGAGCTGTCTAACAATAAGGAGCTGATCATAAAACCAGCAGATAAGGGCGGAGCAATTGTCCTTCAAACCTTAGAAGCATACAACACCGAATGCATAAGACTATTGTCAGACACACGGAATTACAGAGTCCTCCAGGAAGATCCAACGGAAAAGTTACGCATCAGAATTGGAGGTATGGTAGAGGAGGCGCTGGCCCACAATTGGCTAAGCAAAAAAGAAGCTGAATTTTTACAACAACCCTCACCACGAATTCCATACTTTTACTGTATTCCAAAGATCCATAAGAACATCAACAACCCACCAGGGAGACCCATAGTGTCAGGGATTGACTCCATCCTTGAGCCACTTTCTAAATTTGCGGATGCCTTCCTTCGCCCATTGGTCCAATCTACTGATACCTACTTGAGGGATACAAAATCAGTCCTACAGCTGTTGGAGGATAAGAGTTTTGACCCCACGAAACAACTGCTGCTGAGCCTAGACGTGGAGAGTTTGTATACTAGCCTACCACACGATGAGACTCTCCAAATAATTGAGGAAGTACTGTTTACTAGCCAATGGAAGTACCAAACACCACGAGGTTTAGTACTCGAATGTATCTCCCTGGCACTACAACACAACTTTTTCCAGTATGAAAAGACCATACACTTACAGAGCCACGGGACCAGTATGGGCAGTACTTTTGCTCCTAGTCTGGCTGGATTATACGTCCATCATCTAGAGCAAAACAGGATACTACATACAGATAACCCATACAGAACCCTCATCAATACCTGGAAAAGGTATATTGATGACGTCTTCATCATCTGGGACGGTAAAACAGACACAGCCATCGATTTTGTCAACTGGCTAAATAATCAAAACATGTATCTAAAATTCACGAGCACCATCTCCAACAAAGCTATGGTATTTCTCGATCTCAACATCTATGCTGACGGGAACAGACTCAAAAGCACCACGCATTTCAAACCCACCGCAAGGAATTGCTTATTGAGGTATGATAGTTTCCATCCTAGACACCTAAGGGAAAATCTCCCTTATGGACAATTCTTGAGGTTGAGACGCAACTGCACGGAACTGACCGATTTTAAGTCACAAGCCGGTGAACTAAAAACGAAATTGTTACAGAGAAAGTACCCCCCCAAAATCATTGAGAAGGCTATGAAAAGGGCCAAGAACAATCACAGGGAAGCACTCCTGGAGGACAAAATACCGACACCTGATGAGAAAAGAAGACCTATATGTGTCACTACTTACTCACCAGTGTCAAATGAAATTTCCAGAATTATAAATAAACATTGGAGAATATTGAATTGTGGGAGCCTAAATCTGGAGAAACCAATGCATACACACCGCCGTGGTAGGAACCTGAGAGACCTATTGGTACATACCAGACCAAAGCCTAGTACCACCACCAGACAGACCACTATTGGGATACAGGGACATTTCCCATGTGGGAACTGTAGCAGCTGTCACCTCACGGATAAAAAGCAAAATCTTAACATTTAGAAACGGTACAACTTGGGAACAAAGACAATTCACAAATTGTAACACTAAAAATGTGGTGTACATGATCACATGTCCATGTGGTCTGGAGTACGTGGGCATGACCACGAGACCTGTAAAAACAAGGATGGGTGAACACAAAAGCAATGTCCCCTGTAAAAAGTCCACGACAAAAATGGCAACACACTATCTGGAAAAATATCATTGTGTGAACGATCTAAAATGGACTGTGATCGAACACTTGCCATCTGAAATGGGTCTTTTTCCGAAGGAACAACACTGGGTGTTCCGTCTAGGAACACATATCGAGGGTTTGAATGATGATGTGCCCTGGGGCCAACTGTCCACTTAGTAACACTGCCCCCTCGTCTTTTTTTATAAATAGGTCACTAACAACAGCTTCCTAGTGACCTAGAAATTCAACTGTCCAGTTAGTAACACTGCCCCCTCGCCTTTTATAACTAATAGGTCACTAACAATAATGTAGCTGCCTAGTGACCTAGAATATTCGACTCCTTGGTTTCCATCTAACCATCCATGAACCACAAGGAATCACAAAAGAAAAAAACCTTGGTAACGATCCTTGTTATAATATACCACTGCCCGGCTACACTTGGTAGACTATCCCAATGCGCATTACACAGCTCTCAATGCGGACACTAAACTATCGCGCATGCGCTTCTAATAACAATAAGAATGCAGTAACCCCCAGCGTATTTACGCATGCGCGTACCACTGTTCTCCCGCGCATGCGCCTGCCTGGAAAAACTGAAAACCCCCTCGATCGCACACAGGTGTTAGCCATAGATCCGGCACGCACGCGTCGTCTAAACCCTCAATAGCCACACCTGGCTTTTTCACCTACGCTTTCCCGTTCAACCGGACACACCATATATGGTGTATGGGTAATAATGAACGGATTAGCCATATATGGGCATTAGGCATGTCCGACAATAAGCCAATGACGATAGAACTACTTGGGTAATCACAGTATAAAAGGCGCACAGCACCCATCCCTAGTCAAAACCAGCTGAGCAGCGTGTGGGGAAACACGGAGGCGCACTTTGTCCAGAGTTAGTGAGTATTGGTCTATAGAAACACCATTTTCCAAGCAAAAAAGTGAGTAAAAAACTGAAAACATTCCTTTGTTCCTTTAGTTTGCAAAATTAGTAATCATCCCCAGACGTCCCAGAATGCTCATGAAGCAAGACATCATTTCATAATGAGTATGACCAATATATTTTTAAAAACATCTATACATGTGTGCTTCTATGTTGTGTGTTTTGTTTGTCGTTTTCTTTACAGGGCAAATACGCCATGTGGTGCTCCAGGTGACTGCACCTGCATGAGCAACCCTAATAAGGGCAACCACATTTATTTTTATTTTTCTTCTTTTTCTTTGTAGGTCATGCAACTGCATGGTCACAATCCGCTGTTGGCACATTATAGCCTTAATTTAATATTAATTCACTATATATAGTCTTGCACTTTTTTGTAACTTACATAAATATTAGAAATACGTGAGTAAGGTGGGAAGTTGTGCCCCCGTCCTGAAGAAGGAGCACACGCTCCGAAACATGTCGACGCACACCAGAGGTACTGTCCATAGTCACGACAGATAACTACCTCACTCTGCACCCTTTTAACAGTACCAGCCCGGGGTTGTGAATAAAGTTTTTTCCATACACCCACGAGCCAGGTAATTTTTAAACCTTCACCAAACCCCACCACTCACATTTAATACCCCCTCACTTGCATCACATACACCACACATAGTCCAACTTGTAGTGCTCCCGCGTAGTCGTAGGTTGCAGCACGCTGCATCCCGTTAGAGGGGTGCGAAGACCCCGATGATGAAGCATGACACCAAGGGGCCTGTTGGTGTGTGAGGGGTATTTAACAAAACACTGAATGTCCCCACACTGTGGAAGACACCCTTTTCCCTTTCACTGTGAGTAGGATTCCTTTTGTTTATGTAACAGTGCCCGTGGAGTAAGAATCCTACTCCTATACTCTACCTCCCTTCTATTGTTTTTTTCAAAGTGAGCAAGGGACCCACGTCTGGGCATACCCTGACAACTTAGGGCAAACAAAGCAAAACCAAAGGGGATGTTGGATGGAGTGTTTAACACTGCAAGCACTCACCCCAGTGAAATGATACGGGTTAAATCCATCGTCATTCTTTGGCTCACTCCACCACCCTAGTTCAGACATGGCCATATGCAAATCAGTCTAACCTTGTGCCTCATGGGAACTGTCCAGCCCGAACTGCCAAGCCATGTCTTCCCTGGACCGGAAACAAGCATCCTGGAACCAGTTTCTGGCTAATCAGCCGTCATCAGCCAGGCTAGCTTGAACCCAGTGGCAAAGTGAGCAAGGGACCCACGTCTGGGCATATCCTGCGAACTTAGGGGGAACAAAGTAAAACGAAAGGGGATGATGGACGGAGTGTTGAACAATGCAAGCACTCACCCCCAGTCAAATGATCTGGGTTTAAACCATCATCATTCTTTAGCTCACTTCGCAACCCCAGTTCAGACATGGCAATATGCAAGTCTGTCTGACCCTGTGCCTCATGGGAACAGTCCAACCTGAACTGCAAGGACTAGAGCCTTCCACCCCCTCCTGGATCCCCAAAAAGCACAAATTGTTTCTATGCCGGTGGTTTTCTTGCTCCTCCAATTTGAGATGATCGCTCCTTGTCTGGTGTTCTGCTGTTTCAAAGACTCAACCTCCACCTCTAGATACTCTGTCTTATTAAGTTTGAGCAAACCAGTTTGGACCTTTTTCATGGCAACTCTTGTTCTGTGCCCTTTGTTCCTGGTATCTTCTTGTACTTGTTTTATAGACCTAAAGATATCTATCAGTGATGGTTCTTGGGACCGTGTATATTCTTTTGAGTCTTCCGGTTGTGGCTCATCCATTCCCCATTCAAAAGATCTCAGTCGGGTGTCAGAGTTATCATATTTGTGTCATTTACCAGCGCTTTCTTTTCCTGCCTCTCTCCCTTTTCTTCTTTTCTCCAGCGGATTTCTTCCACTGATTTGCCAGAGTCTACTCATCTGGTGAATTACTGTCAGAGGTGAGAGAGAGTCAGTGCTTGTGAGTATATCTCTCTGATCCAAAGAGTATGAATCTTCTGTTAGCGAGAAATACTTCTCTCCTAGTAATATGGGCCACAGCTTTTCCCGGGGGGACAGTGGAATTTTAGAAGTACCTACTTTCGCCGGAGTGTTCCAACTTAGAGTGCCCGTGCCTCCCTTCACTGGCCCATGTAACTCCACATCGATTGCTTGTACCATAGGTGCCAGAGTGGCTGACTGACTTGCTCCATTAGATCTCCTAGGCTCTTTTCTACAAGTACGTCATCTCAGACAGAGATTGCTTCTGGGGTCTTTACGCTATCTGCCTCATGCTCCATCAGCCCACAAGGTGTCACTTCTCCTTTGCCCATCGCATTTCTACCGCCTTTTACCTCTTCTAAGGTTCTGGCTCCTCCCACCTCTTAAGAAACACCAACTTTCTGAATGTCCTCAGTCAGTCCAGCAAACATATAGGAGTCAGTAGGTTGAGTTAAAACTTCCTCTACCTGCTTTGTTGTTTTGGCTGCCTCTTTTTTAAAGCAATGTCTCGCTTCAACTTGCCTACACCACTTCACTGACGGGCATCGGCCGCTTCTCCACTGATCTCCGATGTCAGAGCACTGCTCACCACACCGGGTACCCCTGTGGTGCCCGTTCTTGCCGGCTTTCCTCTGGCCACCATAGTTCAAGACCTCAGGCTCCCCCAATAGCTTCTCGGGTGCCAGCCGAATCCAAATGAAAGAAGACTGATGCAATAGAAGACAACACTTAGGTAAGTGTTGGAGAAAAATGTATTCTATTACACCATCACAGTCCAGTCAGTTGAAGTCTGCTGTGGAATGTTCAGGACAAGGTAAGATGAACCAAAGGGGCCAGAGGGAGGAGGGGGGACGGAATGTACCAAGTGATATATTATAACACATCTCTTATGCGAGATGAAAAAGAAGAGGAAAGGGGAGGAGAGAGAGAGAGGAGAGCACACGAAGAGATGCCAGGAACAGAGGATGAAAGTACATTTGCATGGATACCAATAACAATATCTCAGACGACCAAGGAAAAAGGAAATTTCATAAACTAGGTTAGGCTATAGTATTTGGCCCATACTGGAGTAGTCTTATTCCTCTGGGAAATTCTGGGAACTTGAGGACCCACAATGTCATTAATCTCACCTGGATTGGAATTGTCATTGTTCATTACTCCCATTTAATCCGGTTTGGCACCGGGCCCATCCCTCCCCTTGTGGGGAACAATTCTATCCATACTCCGGGATTGGCCGTTTTCAAGTTGCACCACATACTTGCCTACCTTGGTAATCCTGGAAGCTTTGGAAAATCTGGAGGCCCCCCTCCTGCGAGGTTTAGGAAGGTCCACCCAAACCAAATAACCCTCTTGAAACAACCAATATTTGACAGGCTTTCTGTCGTCATATCTGTTTTTGTATTTGGCCTGGTGATCACCTACTTGTTTGGAAATTTCATCACGGTCCACTACACACTTACTTCCCATCTTCGAGTTAGGAGGAGATAACCTCGTTCTGGGTGCTCTGCCTTTTAAAGACATGAAGGGGGATATCCCTGTGATGGTATTGGGAGTCGAGTGATACACCCAAACTGTGTCATGTAAAGCTGCTACAGGAGATGTGCCTAGGGATTCTGCCCTTTGTAAGCACTCTTTAAATATCCATTCATCCACTCTACCAGCCCATTCACATGGGGACAATACAAAGCCGTTTTATGGTAAACAATGCCAAGGTCACTCAAAAATCCCTTCGTGTTCTCAGACATGAATTGCACACTGTTGTAGGTGACCAACACATCAGGGATGACATTTTAAAAAAATGCCCCTTTCAAAAATGATATGATAGTATCTGTGCCTATTTGAGCAATTTGAGGTTAAGTGGACCAATAATGTCCATTGCCAATTTGGTGTCAAGTGTGTGTGACGCACTCTGGGTGTATTCACGTTAATCAAATCCTTTGGTTGTTATACGTGGATGATTATTAAATGTCCGGGTGCTGGCGGGTTGCTCCCTCTGACCTAAGGGAGTTGAGCTTAAATGTGAGACAAAAACATTGTTGACCATAACAATGTGAACAGAAATACACAAGGGGGTACTATAGGGCTACAAAAGCTGGTGTGTGCCTACTCTTTGGACAATACACATGCTAAAGATCGTGTGTGCAAAAAGGTGTGAGAGAGAAGTGAGAAGACAGAAGAGGGAAGAAAAAGAGACCCATCAGCCCACCCGTTGGCGGAGCTTCGTCATTTGGGATTTTGGTATTATTTGCTGGTACCAGCCAGGCTCCTTACTAAGTTATTATGAGGAAGCACTGGCATCCAGTCCACCAATGAAAACCAGCCACGGAAAGAAGATGTAAAGGCTGTGGGGAAGAAAAGTTGCAGTGCTCAAACAGAATTTGTAAAGGTTGTGTAATGTCTAAAATTGTCTAGTATAGTGCCAAAAGAAACAACTTTATTGGGATGGCCACCATACTGACAAGATTAAAATTGAAAGGCAGAGTGTATGATAGTATTGGAAACAAATACTACTATCAAATGATGTGTTCATTGGTCAACATGTTTCAGCCAATAAATGGCTTTCTTCAGGACCTATAAATGGAAACACTACTGCAACGGTGAAATGTGTCCAGTGATATTAGAACTTTAGTCATAAACCATGCATTGTTGACCATAACAATGTGCCCAACTGCACTCCTTTATGAGACAAGATGTCTTCGATGAATGTAACTCAAAGTGTAAAAGAATGTAGTTCCAATAATTCAATCTGTACACATCCAAGTGGTCTGTGCGTTTTTATACTCAACAAAATTCAGTCCTTTCAACTGTTAGTTCACAGTTTCAATTTTTCAAATGCATTATCAATGTAGTTCTGGTTGATATAATGGTGACATCCAAATATTTGCTCTATTCAAGTTCAATCCCTATGCATTTTGTGCCACATCACTTCTTCAGGGGAAATGCGTTATGATCTATCATAAAAATAAGTGTGTGTGCATTGCCAATTTGGACCATGGTCTATTGGGGACAACAACAGGGAAAGCGGAGGTTTTCGTGTCAGGTGAATTTTGTCACTCTTCCCACACTCAAAACATTCCTTAACAATGCTCGCCGTCATGGAGCCCATGCCTGGCCACCAATAATCCATGTGTACCTTGTTCTTGGTGAGTCTGCGTCCCAATTTACCTACGTGAACTTATGCTAAATTTTTTTCCCTTAACTTCTCTGGGGGAATGATATTTTCACCTCTACAAACCATCCCTTCTTGTATTATTTACAAAGTGATGCAGGAACCTCGCTTTTGTTTGGTGGCCATCCCTCCCTTATGTACACTTTAAGGGACTTAATTTCCTCATCTGCTTCCCCACAGGCTTCCCATTCCTCTTTGTTAAGACTTGTTAACTGTAAAACTATTTTCACACACTCCCCATTGTCAGCATCCTCCTCTACTTCAATTGATGAACGGGATAAATAATCTGCCACAATATTTTGCGCACATGGCACATATACAACTTTAAAACCATAACCTTGCAAACCCAAAACCCATCTAGCAATTCTGGGTGTAGTCCAGTCCAACCCTTTCATGGTGAAAACAAACAGAAGGGGTTTGTGATCTGTTTTAACAGTAAATTGTATTCCCAACATAAAGAACTTGAAATGTCTGATGGCCCAAAAACAGGCAAGAGCTTCCTTTTCTACCACTGAGTAATTTTTCTCTGCACCCTTGAGTGCACGAGAGGCAAATGCCACCACTTGTTCCTTGCCTTCCACGCATTGAGTGAGACTTGCTCCCAACCCTTTGTTGCTGGCGTCAGTACATAGAATCGTGGGCTTGTTGGGGTCAAATCTGCCCAGAGATGGTGCAGCCAATATACCCTCTTTCACTGCTCTGAAAGCGTCATTACATTCACGGCTCTGTAAATAAGGAACCTTGGACTTCAGGAAGCTTTGTAATGGACCCACAATGCTGGCATAGTTGCAAACAAATTCGGAATAATACTCCTGGAACGCCCCCAACGGGGTAATAAAAGAAGTAAGGTGGCAGGAGTACGGGTCAAACTCTAGCTGGTGATAGGCCACTGACAAATCCACGACACGGAAGCAACTAGCTCCTTTGATCAATGTGAGGACCTCATGGATACGTGGTAGTGGGTGCCTGTCCACCCAGATGTTTTCATTTAGGTCCATGAGATCCACACATAGTCTGATGTCCTTACCAGAGGATTTGGTTGCTAGAACTATGGGGGCCAACCATTAGGAATTGTCGATGGGTTAAATTACCACTAAAGCCAGTAGGTGGTCCAGTTCGAGTCTTAGAGGTTTTTGCATCAGGTGAATGGGCTTCACTTTATGTGCAACCAGCTTGGCCTTAGATTTGAGTTTGATCAAATGTTGATAGTTTTTAAGAAGACCCAACTTTTCTGTGAATACCTTGGGGAAATTGTTGAAGACCTCCATCCCTCCCATTGAAGGGTCCACCAGAAGTACTTTGTTGGAGGTATTGGGGTCTAGCTTGATACCCAATTACTTTTGATGCCTCCACCCAAGTAAACTAGAGCCTTTCTTTGTGACATAAACCTTGCCAACAGTTCTCATGCCTTTGAGGTCTGCTCACAAATCCGACTACACAAGTGGATTGACGGGGGCAGACAGTGGCTCCAGGGTAAGCCTGTGATCATCACAGCGTGACACATGCGGTGGGCGCCATTGCTGAAGAGGCACTCTGAAGAGATCGTAGGGGCAAGGCAGCCTGACAATGCTGAGTAGACTGTCTGGGGCATACACTGCATCTAAAGCAAACTTGTGAACGTCGCAGCATGACAACAAGCAGCCAAGTTTTCACGAGTAAACAAGTAGAATAAGGAGTGCTACTTGAAAGATGAAAACGCAGGGGCAGCACTGCCAGAAATAGGAGGTAACAGTACCTTAACACTTCAAGTGGAAGAGGATCACCCATCTATTAGCTGAGACAGATGATGCATCCGCACACCGGCCGACAGCTTGAGAGTTGAAACCCCATCAGTATCAGTCAGCTGGAGTCATCCAACAGCACCACTACAGAGGTATAGAACTGTGCAGAAGTAGACAGCACTGGAGAAGAACTAGGGGGTGGTGGTGAACCGTCCCCACTTGGTGGATCGTAGCCAATGTTGCAATAGAAGACAACACTAAGGTAAGTGTTGGAGAAGACTTTATTCCATTACACCACCACAGTCCAGTCAGCTGGAGTCTTTTGTGGAATCTTCAGGACAAGGTAAGATGAACCAAAGGGGGTAGAGGGAGGAGGAGGGTGATGCAGCGTGATTACCAGCTTGTGTTACATTAAAAACATCATACTCACCTGGGCCCATAAAACATTCATATATAAGCTGGCGATCACTGCTGGCGATCAGGACTTATTTTATCTTATGAAAAAACTACCTTTACACCATGTCTTACCAAACCTTAATCACTTTGGTTTTCAATTTCCTTTGGTCAATAGATCAGGTTGTTAGCATAATAGGTAGAAATGACATTTACCTTTATTTCTTTGAATGACCACAGATTCTAGAGATTTTTTTAAAACCTTTATCTATGTAATAATTTTGTGAGTCAAATACCAATACACGTCAAACACCAACTTTGAAAGAAAATGATCAAAGTAAATCGTAAAGACTTAGTAAAGTCTCATGACGTTGGTACCTGGGAAGAGTGGAAAGGAAAACGGTACAAGGACATACCACACAGATATATATATACCTAGAATGGTGAGAGGACCAATCCTTGGCCAAGGAGCTGGGAAAGGAACTCCTGAATAGTCATGAGCCAACAGATCAGGACAGGTACAGGACAGGGCAGGTGACCTCTTTTGAGTGCAACACCAGCGTGGCACCCCTCTCTTGTGCTACTCTCCTCAATTCTTCTCCCTTCTGGATGGACAGATTCTTTTCCTTAAGCAGTCTCCCCGACTCTTCTCTCTCTCAGTCTCTCCTTTCTCAAATCTTCCGTCAGAGTGCTTGGGCAGCGTCTCTGACCTCCGTGGTATCCGCTATCTTCTGCCACAGTGATGGGTCAGTGACAGGTCGGTGACAATTCTGACAAACTAACTGACTGAGCCTACCCTAGTTATACTATTCTGAGTGTATGTACCATCCCCCAATGTTTCAATATTCGTGAATCCCCTACTTCCGATTGGTCAATGGGATGGGGAGAGGTCATTACACCATACTAATGTAATGTCATTTCTTAAACTTATTGTTGTATGTTCCCTTCCCTTAATTACTTTCCCAAGCTTTATTTCCCACCCGCATTTCACATTAGGATCAATACATTGTATGCAAATTTTGACTTTTTCTCTTTCCCCTCTGCGGGTCAAGAAGTGGTGTTCCCAGGCGGTTCTCTCGTTAAAATGTACTTGGGTGTGTTTCAATGTCACATTGCGGAGTTTGACAGAGTCCAGTGCGCTTGCGAATAAACAGAAGGAGATTTCACCCTCCAGGCCCACATACGAACTAATAACAAAGTCAAAGAAAAACATGTTAGAATACAAAAATAAATGAATGCACTGTTTACTACTTATTCCTAATCTAATCCCATTAATTTATTTTGACTATTGAAATTAGCAGTTTAGTAAGAAATGCAAGGTTTAGTTTAAGCATAGCATGTGCATTAGTATGTGAGGTTCAAGCGGCCATTTTAAATACTACTGCGCAGCTGCAAAGATTTCCGAGCAAAGTGAAAGACGTCATACTATGTAGATGCAGTAGACACATGCGCAGAAGGTTCCTACGTTTTCAGCAGCCATATTGAGACACTTGGATTACTTGTTAGTAGAACACATTGAAAAGCTTCCTCTAGATGATGTAAAATGAAGTGTAATGCATTTATTAGTACTCACAAAACTTGTTGGTTACATTATTACATGTTATTCGAGAATATTGAATCCAAACAAGTTTCTTTGCATACGAAACCTTGCTCCATTAAACCCCTCTTTGATGGCATTACTAATTCCCAAACCAGATGCCAACTTTAGCAATTTCCCATTTCTATTTCTTCTATCACTTTTGAATTTCCCTTTCCCTTTCTCTTTGGAAAACCCTTCATTCTTTTGTAAATATCTCCCTTTATTTCTTCAAGCTGAATCTCATCATATTTTATTTTATTTCCCTTTTCATTCACTCCATACCATTTTCTTTTTCTAAAGCATTTGCACCAAACCATTATTGTTAAAACTAATAAAGTTATTCCCATTATTGGCATCAGTAATTGACCTATATTACTTCTCCCTACATTAGAAAACCAACTACCTATAGAGGAAATACTATTTGTTAGTTTCTTCCATACGCTGTCAACTTCCAGTGGTTTCAAATCTTCCAAATTTGTAATATTTTTGACATACCTTCCAATTTCAACACTTTTGTCAGGTATGTAGGTGCAACAATGTTGCGCCTTCAACATTTTACAGACTCCGTCCTCTTTTGACAATAATATATCAAAAGCAAGTTGATTTTGTAAAACCATAGATCTGAACGCAACCAATTCGGTATTGATCAATAAAAATCCTCCAGCTTTGTCAGTAGATAAGCGATCCACCACTGTAGATAATTTATAAATTATTTGTGTATTCAAAATTACTCTTCTGAAGGTATCAATGCACTGAATATATCTCGTACAATTTCTGAGAAACAAGTCATTTTCTTGCGCGTTAGTCCGTTATTTTCTTCATTGCTTCCAGTGATTCTTTTTACATGATATACTTTAGGGAATACTATTCAGAAATAGCAACTCCCATACCAGTGATCAGGCAGCCTAACGTAAGCTTTGTTCCCACATACATAATAGACCCCAGGAAATACTGGATCTGTTCCACCTTTTAGTCCCCATCCCCCTATTATCAGAAAACTGTGCTCATATTCACTGGAACCTATAAATATATTGTTATACTCTGTTTTTAACCTATGGAGACAGATTTTGCCTTTCTTTTCAAGGTCCAGGGACATAGCAGCATGAGTCTTGCCAGTTGCAATAAAGTATTCTCTCTCAGCCCACTTAGGTATCTGAGGTTTCGGTTTAGAGGCATTTCTATGGAAATCCTGTCTCCTTCTCTCGACTAAATTCAAAAATATATTTTCTTCTTCGTGTAACTTACATGTTAGATTGTGCTTATGTGCTTCAGCTATATCTATTGTTTTCATTGTTAGAAAATATTCACCCATGAATTGTGAATCTCTACGGCTAAGGACGGGGTTCATGCTTTTCCGAAAAGGTACTTCAGAAAAAATTCACATCTATGTTAGAAAAATAAGATTGTAACTTTCCAGTTCTATATAATAAACTAGCTAAAATGCTACATGAAATACCATATGTCTATGGTAAATGATGATATGTCACTCCTTCTGCTACAGATGTCCACAACTTCATACATACATAACAATCACTAACTTTCATAGTTTCTACATAATGTATTACCGAGTTAGCAAAAACATTTAAATCTGTATAATTGTTATTCACGTTGTGATGTAAAGCTGTCTCATCTGGTACTTAGCACAATGTTGGGCCACTTGATCAGCATAACGATTACCAGCTGTCACCACATCATTACCTGACAAGTGAGCAGCACACTTGACCATGGCCAACTCTTTTGCCAACTGAATTGCTTCAATTAATTCTTTTACAAAATGTCAATTTTTAATAGGGGTTTCTGGAGAAGTCATGAAATCCCTTTGCATCCAGAGCTGGCCAAAGTCATGCACAATCCCGTGATCATACTGACTATCATTGTATATGGTCACTCTCCAATTTTTACCAAGTTTGCATGCTTTAATTAAAGTTATTAATTTGGCTACTTGTGCAGACTTGACTCCTGGTAAATAGGATGCTTCGACTATTCCGGCCAATGTGCACACAGCGTAAGCAGCACTCAATCCTCCTTCCTCATGGCGCATACACAAGCCACCTACAAACAGTTCATGTTCGGCATTCTCTAAGGGTTCTTCCTGTAAGTCTGGACGAGGTTTGGCACTTAATTCAGTGACGTCGAGACATTCATGATCGACTTCATCTCTTACCTCTTCAAAATATGGATCTGGCAACAGGGTTGCCTGGATTAAGACAGTACATCTGGCTATCGTTACATTCTCAACGCCTAATATAACTCGCTCGTATTTAGTCAGCTAACTAGGAGTAAGGTACTGAGTTTGTGTTCTTGTCAACAGAATTACAACTAAATGTGGAACGTTCACCTTTACAGGGTGCCCCATTACAATGGACTCACTTTGTTCCATACTCATGCACGTTGTAGCTACAGCTTTTAGACACCCTGGCAATGCAGATGCCACTGGGTCCAATGTAGCAGACAAATATGCCACAGGACATCGGATTAGGCTATGTCTCTGTATTAGAACTGAGTTTACAATTATCTCATTCATCACAGAATAATGCAAATTCTTTTGAATAATCTGACATACCTAGGGCAGGTGCTTCACACAGACAGTTTCGTAGTTTTACAAAAGCTGTCATGCTTTCATCATCTCACTCTACTGGATCTTTTGCTTGTTTCTCGGTCATTTGTATCAAAGGTTTGGCTAGTACTGCAAACCCCACAATCCACTGCCTGCAAAAACCTATGACCCCTAGAAACATGCTTATTTCCGTTTGGGTTTGTGGTAACTGCATATGTCTTATTATTTTTACTCTTTCTGAGGTCACTTTTCTGACTCCCCTTTCTATTTAGTGTCCCAAATATTTGACCGAATGTTTGCAAAATTTTAATTTTTTGGGTGACACTTTATGTCCATCTTCAGCCAGGTGATTTAGTAATGCTATTGAATCACTAACACAATCACTTCGAGTTTTTGATGCAACTAATAGGTCGTCAATGTATTGCACTAAAACTGATTGTCTGGGTAACACCAGAGATTCAAGACATTTTTTCAAAATTTGGTTAAAAATGAAAGGACTTTCAGTGTACCCTTGTGGAACACGATTCCAAACGTAAGCATGTTCATCAAATTTGAACGAAAATAAAAATTGTCTATCAGGATGCAATGAAATAGAGAAAAAGGCATGGCATACATCAATTACAGTAAACCATCCTCCTGTCCACGTTATCTGGTATAAAATTACTTCTGGATTTGGCACAATCAGACAACATGGTATGACAATTTTGTTAATCTTCCTCAAATCTTGGACCACCCTATATTTTCCGTTAGGTTTTTTATATCAATTATAGGTGAATTACAAGGGCTACTCGTTATTTCTTTTAAAATGCCTTGCTCAACCAATCAATCAATTTCTGCTGCAACACCAGCTTTAATTTCTGGGCTCATTTTGTATTATCGGGTATTTGAATAAACTGCACCTTCTACTACCGTTACTTTTACTGGATCTACATTTGCCATTAACCCTACTTCCTTTCCGGTCAAATTCCACACATCAGGATTTACTGTAGTTTAGACCTCATCTGGTAACTCACTTGGTGTCATCATGGAAAAAATTGCATTCACTTCAGTTCCCTGTTTAGCTAACATGATCTTGTATACACCGTCTTCATCAGGAGTTTAAATTGCAACACCATCCGGTGTGCAAAATATTGTGCAGTTCATTTTGCACAATAAATCCCTTCCTAGCAAATTTACAGGACTTGAGTCACACATAACAAATTTGTCAATTTGCCAATACATACCTCCATCAGGGCCGGACTGGGACCCAAACCCGGGCCCGGCAAAGTGCTCAGCCGGCCCCTCTGGGGGATGTTGGGGATGCGACCGAGCTCTTTGCCGGGGCCGGTTTTTGGCCGATTTTGTTACAGGGCCGATTTTGCTGCTATGCTGCATAAACGGCCCTGTAACAAAAACGGCCACCAGGGGCTCAAAACCGGCCCCCACCCGGGATGGCCCGGTGCCCGCTACGGTCAGTTCGGGCCTGACCTCCATTGGTTCGGTAATGAGGGTCCTAATTTGTTTATTAGAAACGCCCACTTCTTGGATCGCTTCTCCCGAGAGGTTGCAGGTTTGGGGGGTCTGCTGTTCTCACAGAAGAACGGGTAGCACCAGTATCCAATAAGAAGGTAATGACATTTCCTTCAACCATACCATCTATATATGGACCTGACTGATCTACCGGCAAGGATGGGCCAAGTATGCATTCCTCTTCCTCCCCTCTCAGGCACTGTCATTGTATGTCATTCTCAAAAAATGAATCCTGCAAAAGAAACTGGGGTTACAGAATGTTTCTTACCACTTCCCTCCTGGAATCCGGTGTCCACACTGTACTCGGCTTGACTCACAAAATTTGGCATAGGGGCAGGTGGCAATCGACTCTGTAGAACCTGCTGCGGTTACCTCATTAACACCTCATTCTGCATCTGTGGATTTAAATTTTGATTTTGGGTATTATTATTCTGTATAAGCTTACACTTGTTTTTCCAATGCCCTAATTTTCCACACCTGTGACAGGGAAACTTTTTCTTCGACTCTTCTCTGGTCATTTGCCCTCTTGGTTTGCCCCCACTATTTTCACCTTGGCCGTGCCCCTTTCCTTGGTTTTCTGCCTGATTACTTAACTGAAGTTCTTGCTGCTCTGCTAATTTAACTTGGGCCCACATTACCTTTTCTTCCAAATTCTTTCGTCTATTGTCAATTTCGTTCCCACAGTACTTTGCGTACTTGAGGATTTCATGTATGGGCTTTGCTTGCTAGCATAGCATGGGATGTTTAATCATTTGTGAGATTTCCAACCTTAACCCTGACACAAAACGATACACAAAATGTGTCATGTCCTCATTTTCAATGTTTTCAAACCCACTATACTGTTTGAACACATTAAGAGATGTTCATAATATGCATGTACTGACTCATCTATTTCTTGGGTGGTTCTGTCTATTTTGTTTTAAATCAGTTTCCTTTGGGGGAATCTTTCCATTCAGGAAAGTAATTACCTGTTGATATTTTTTCATTACATCTTTTGACGGGACTCCTGTCTTGGCTTTTCTATTTCTCGTGTCTATCTTTCTATTTCTTCTGGGGTTACTACAGTAGCACTTTTCGTCCTATGGATGTTTCAATCTGTACCTCTTTTGAACATCCAGGTGTAACTTTTCTGAATGAATCGTTTATTGGCCCATTAAAGAAATCATCGACTCACACTCACTTGTCTGCTCATCAATTATTATATTTTCTTTTCTAGGTTGTGTGATTGGTGTAGTCACAACAGGAGTTTCAGGACAATTTTGCTTATCCCCATATAAGGGAACAACGGGACCTATAGTCACAGGTATTGTTAGTGCTTCAGGATTTGTATTCCGCTGGGTTGATTTTTGAATTAAGTCATTTCTATTTTCTATTTTTACTTATTGCCTCTCTTTCGTTTTCTTGAAGTACCCTTTCTATTGTAGTCTCAATGTACAACCTGCGGAACCAAAGGTGTTTTCAGAAGTGGGGCACTAGGGGTAATTCTATTTAATTCTTCCTGGTAAGGTGAAGGATTTTTCATTATAATATCTTCAGAATAATCATCTTCTGAATCTCCACTACCAGTCACTAAATGTTTGGTTTTCTCTGTACATTTACTTCCTGTCATTTCTTCTGTAGTCATTACGGGAAATAATCCTTCTACTACCACGGCCTGTCTCCATTGATTCATCTGATTGTCTCGGGTCTCACGGGGAAATCTGGGATAAAATGTACTTATTTTACCACTACATTGTGTTCTGTCTCATTCAAAAGCTTCAGTCTACCATTCTTCTAAAGCTTCGTACTTATTTAATCTGGGTCTTGGCTCTAATTCATTCATGCAAAGTCATAAATTATGTAAAACTCTTCCATTAAATGTTCCATACTCAGGGAATACAAATACTCCATCACCTTTTGTGTATTCTATCCAATTTTCTAACCATACACAAATGTGGCAGCCTCTTTCTATCATCATGTATGATGCAGGTGTTTTCGGGGGAGGGATAATAATTCCTTCTCTGGTTTTAATGGTTTTATCCTTTTTAAAATATTTCTTGATTCTCTCCATTAATGACATTTTCCTTTTCCCTCCGTACATCTTGGGTGGATCTCCTCTAATAAATTGTTAGTGTGATAAACCTATAAATCTTCTGTCTGGACGTGTCCCAGTACAGTAGAATCTACGCTCCACATGCAATCCCCACTATTAACACTGAAACTTCTATTTTCGCAATTCATTAATTGTTTACTTCTTCACTAATACTTCTCTAATACAAGAGTCTCTTTTATTCTGATGACCAGTCAACGTTTGGTTTACTGAATTATTTTAACCAATGCTTGCACGGTTTTTCTGTGACATCAGTTTCGCTCCTCTGTACTCACCCCTCCTTTACAATTTTACCTTAGCTACACACCCGCTGTCTCAACCAATCCCAGAGCGGCTTTCAGTGACGTCAGTGCAGCACCCGCGACTTGCCCCTCCTTTGCAAGGTAATGCGAAACTCAATTTCTTTCAATTTTAATTTAATTAATTAACCACGTAAAAACATTTGCTACTGTGCCTGATTTACTAAATTCAAAGAAAAGTCAATTTCTTTCACTGCGAGTAAAACTTTTCAGTTTACCTCTCACACACTACGAGTAAATCCTCTTCCACTTACTCTTCACTCAAGCATCAAAGAACATGCTACTCCTTCAGTATTAACCTTTCTAGGTGATATAAGACCAAAGTTTCACCAGCGAACTCCTTTGCTACCAATCACTCTCACTTTTATACAAGAAAATAATCCCTAACTTTCCACATTTTCTTCATCAAGGCAAGTAACCTCGCTGCAGTGTGGCTTCCATTTACAACCCGCTGTTCAACATTCACAGGAATTTCTGGACAACATAAAACAATACATGGGTTTTGGTTAATACATGAATCAATATTCCAATAAACAATTTACTACCTATCTTAACTAAAACCTAACCATAGCTCTGCTACCAAGTACAACTGATGCAGCATGATTACCAGCTTGGGTTACATTAAAAACACCATACTCACCTGGGCCCATAAAGCATTCATACATAAGCAGTCGATCACCGCTGGCGATCAGGACTTATTTTACCTTATAATAAAACTATCTTTACACCATGTGTTACCAAACTAAACCTTAATCACTTGCTTTTCAATTTCCTTTGGTCAATAGATCAGGTTGTTAGCATAATAGGTAGAAATTACATTTACCTTTATTTCTTTGAATGACCACAGACTCAAGGGATTTTTTTTAAACCTTTATCTATGCAATAATTTTGTGAGTCAAATACCAATACGTGTCAAACACCAGCTTTTAAAGAAAATGATCAAAGTAAATCATAAAGACTTAGTAAAGTCTCATGATGCTGGTAACTGGGAAGGGTGGAAAGGAAAACGGTACAAGGACATACCACACAGATTTATATTGACCTAGAATGGTGTGAGTACCAACCCCTGGCCAAGGACTGGGAAAGGGACTCCCGAATAGTCAGGAGCCAACAGATCAGGACAGGTTCAGGACAGTACAGGTGACCTCTTCTAAGTGCAAGGCCAGCGTTGCACCCCTCTCTGGTGCTACTCTCCTCAATTCTTCCCCCTTCTGGATGGACCGATTATTTTCCTTCAGCAGTCTCCCCGACTCTTCTCTCTCTCCGTCTCTCCTTTCTCAATTCTTCTGTCAGAGTGCTTGGGAAGCGTCTCTGACCTCCGTGGCATCCGCCGTCTTATGCCACAGTGATGGGTCGGTGACAAGTCTGACAAACTAACTGACTGAGCCTACCTTAGTTATACTATTCTGAGTGTATGTACCACCCCCAAATGTTTCAATAGTAGTGAATCCCCTACTTCTGATTGGTCACTGGAATGGGGAGAGGTCATCACACCATAATAAAATAATGCAATTTCTTAAACTTATTGTTCAATGTTCCCTCCCCTTAATTACTTTCCCAAGCTTTATTTCCCACCCGCATTTTACAATAGAATCAATACATTGTATGCAAATTTTAACTTTTTCTCCTTCCCCTCTGCGGGTCAAGAAGTGGTGTTCCCAGGCGCTTCTCTGGTTAAATGTCTTTGGCTGGGTGTCAATGTCACATTGCGGAGTTTGACAGAGTCCAGTGCGCTTGCGCATAAACAGGCAAAATTGAGATTTAAGTCACCCTCCAGGCCCAAATACGAACTAATAACAAAGTCAAAGAAAACATGTTAGAATACAAAAATAAATAAATGCACTGTATACTACTTATTCCTACACTAATCCCATTAATTTTTTTGCCTATTGCATTAGCAGTTTAGTAAGACATGTAAGGTTTAGTTTAAGCATAGCATGTGAGGTTCAAGGGGCCATTTTAAATACTACTGCGCAACTGCAAAGATTTCCCACCAAAGCGAAATATGTCATACTACGTAGATGCAGTAGACGCATGCGCAGAAGGTTACCGCGTTTTTGGCAGCCATATTGAGTCACTCAGATTACTTGTTAGTAGAACACATTGAAAAGCTTCCCCTAGATGATGTAAAATGAGGTGTAATGCATTTATTAGTACACACGAAACATGTTGGTTACATTATTACATGTTATTGGAGAAGATTGAATCTGAGCAAGTTCTTTACATACGAAACCTTGCTCCATCAGGGGGACGGAATGTACCAAGTGATAGATTATAACAAAGACATCTGTGGGGAGATCCAGAGAAAATCCTCTGTAACACAGCGAGCAGCAACGAGCATTGAGAGCAGCTCACAGGGGTCTGCCCTAGGTCAAGCAGCTGCTTGTTGATCAAACGATATATCTGGAGAGAGACAGCGAGATTTGTGGCAGCTAGTCAAACATCCTCTTTTCCTGAGCCGCCGGATTTTTTTTTTTACTTTCTTCTGTGACCACGTACTAAAAGAAATAAAAGATTCCTTGTCACAGGAATATATGCCATCTATAAAGAATTAAACAAACACTCAGAAAAAGAAGCTGCAAAAAGTATTAGGCATATAGATCAAGAAAACAAGCAAAAGGTTTTTAAAGTCATTGGCAATAGAAGTACATGCTTTTTAAGAGAGTGTACTCAATAAACCACATTTTGTCCTCAGCTTTAGACCTTATAAAAGCAGATCTATGCTTATTACAACACGGGCAGGCTCAGTTAAACTCAGTTATGCAACTGAATTGGGAACTACAAACACTAAGATCTGGTTTCAAGCCTTGGCAACTTCTCAATGAACAACCCTGTTTGAACCATTTAAAGTGATGCTCATTCAAAAACCAATGGTTAAAAAAGAATCTGTCTACGCACTTATAAGTATAGAACAAGTTGAAGATAACCCATTTACAGTCAGTAACACTTCACCTATTACTTGGTTAATACACAGTATGATTTTATTGCCTATTACAACCTTTTATTTTCATGAGTGTCAAAAATTAGAAATCTATTGGCTGGTACAAAGCTATGCATAATTCACAATTGTTCCATTCATGGAAGTTTCCGTTTTCCCTCATCTGTTTAAATGAAAATGAAGATGACTTTGTGCGCACTAGTACAGCAAATTGCAGAAATCCTCTTGGACACTCCCTTCTGTGTGACACCATATTATTGCACGGAATGTGTAGCCCGTTGATGCCAGAGTTAAGTTGTGTTTTATCATTTCTTCCATTACATTCATCCCCTCACATCATAAACTCCTGAATAATGGTTCTCATTTATTCCTAACAAATGTCACTTGCTGTGGGTTGGAACTCCATCAGCCAAACCTGATAAGCGTTTCAGAAAGAATAAAGTGTTGTGGAAGGACCTTGTATCCCCTACCTCAATATATCATTAGGAACATCCCAGGAACTAGTGCAAGCATGAAATCTATAAATTTTGACTTCAGAGATAGAAGTTTATAACCTGCAGACCGCCAGAACTGCTTCAGACAATCAGAGGCTGTTACATATGTTAAACCCAACACATTTTGCTGATATTGTACTACCATTATTTAATTCATCTGTGACAACTGGTGTTTTGCATCTTTTTAGGGATATTAGGCCCGGTGTAGGTAAATATGAAATACCGATTCCTAAATACCGAATTTTACCGATTCGGTATTAAGGAATCAGTATTTCATATGTAGTTAAAAATTCGGTATAAAATACCAAATCGGTAAAATTTGTTACTACCGAATCGGTAATACAGATTCGGTAATAAGGAATCACCTTCCTATTCATTCCTATGGGCATGGGTTGGCCCGTAGGAATAAATGGGAAGGCATTCACTATTACCTATTCGGTAAATACCGAATCGGTAATAGGGGGAGCATATTCAAGGGTGGCAGGGTGTTACATTGACACCCTGTTGCACCCCTGATTCGTGCATGTGGGCACATGTGGCGCACATACATGCCCTAAGGGCATGTATGTCTGCCACATGGCACTGAGAAAAAAGCAAAAAATTGCTTCATTTAAGGTATTCGGTATTTATCACCAACTTGTAGCTGGTGGTAAATAACGAATCCTGATAGCAAAAATGCACTCACCTGAGTGCCACCTACATAGCTTTTAAGGATTCGGTAATTTACCGATTCCTTAAAATAAGGATTCAGTATTTTACTGAATCCTTAAAATAAGGAATCTGTAAATTATTGAATCCTTAAAACCTGCCTCCTACATTAGAAAAGGCTAAATACCGGTCGGTAAGGGGATAATTATGGATTTTCGGCCGTTACCGACCGGTATATGGTGACTGGATTTAAAGTAGGGAAGGGGGAACTCACGGGGTTTCTCTTTGCATGATTCCACGAAGTTACAAAAAAAACTGCGAGATTCAGGAGAGATATGATTGGCAAGAATTGGCATGTCGCACTGATTTCTAGCACTGGAACCATGTTCTGCGCTGCAGCACTAACAGCACCAGGCGGTTCGCTAGGGGGCACTGCTTCTTTGCTGCCACTCAAGAAAAATTTCTACTCTAGCTGCAGCTTTCCCACCACAAATGGTTGTGACTCACCATGTTTAGAAAATCTTGCTAGGAGGTGACAATTCTCGTTCATGCTCACCACTTACCATTGGAAAGGTGCATGCAAGAAAAAATCCACCACACAGTGGTTAGTGGAGTTTTGCCAGAACTCCGAGTTACAAGCATTATGCAGAGTGGACAGAAATCTGCAAACTAACCTGCAGGGTGGAATTATCACCCACCCCTAATTTAAAGCAGTGTTAGAAGTGATTCAGTTTTTTCCATTCTCTGCTCTCCATCCTTTTTGGAGGCTTTCCCATCATCACACTGCAAATTGACTGTGGTATCATCATCTTTCTCCTGTACTGACAAGAAAATCAACAACATGGAGCACACAGTGAGACTGTAGCCCGCTACATGGGACATGCTTAGCTAACTGAGCTCAGAGAGCACTAGCTGTTCACATTTCGTAAAATGGATGCTGCACAAGTAAAACATATGTTCTGGTGCATAAGTTGTGTGACTGTAATAATTTTGAACTCACTTCTGGAACAGCCCTCAGAGGCTTATCTTGATATAGAAAAAATTATTCAACTTCTACATGAGCAACAGAAACAGTGCAGAGCAATGCAGTTGTCCCTTCTACAGGAAATTACCCATGACAAAAGAATATCACTGGGGGCACTTTTCAATGCAGCTTTTATGAGCGGCTTGACTCGCTGTTATCTTTTGAGCTGCTTGGAGAGAAGCCACAATTACCACTGAGGTCCTCAGATGAGCAACGCGTTGCTGGAACATGAAATACACAAATTGACAACTAGGTTTCGGTAAAGATCACACGTATGCTGTGTATGCACTTGACAATGTTGACATGTCCTCTGATGAGGAATGAACTCAGCATGTAAATTGACCAAAGACAACATATATACCACAAATCGTACATGGTCTATGCAATGAAAATTATTTTTCCGATTTTAATATTATTTGTTTTACCTTTTCTTTTATACCGCATATTTTTAGTCTGAACTATTTCATTTTGTCAACAATGTGTTTAATCGCCAACATACATAAAACACTTTAGATTGATTTAATTATCTGAAACAACGCAAGGCTTAATGTATTCACGCTTCACTTACTGTGTATCATATTTTCCATTTAAGTATGTTGCTTGCCTACGTTTTATGCTTCATTTTATATGTTTGTTATTGAATGCTTTTTACTACATTTTTTGTACATAGCCTAATTAAGTGTATATTTACTCTCTGTATTTTGGTATTTTAGACAGCAGTAATTTGAAGGCATGGATTTCACAACTTCATCAATAAATAATTTCTGGTTAAATACACCGCTATAATGGCACATTCAGTCATAAAAGCCGGGGATGATGTAAAGACCCTGCGGTCTGACTCCATCTCTTGTAGGTCCCAAATCTATCTTGTTTGATGGAAGTCCCCATCTTCTCACTCTTAACCGCTGGCAGTCATTATTTTTCCTCATCGATGCAGAATCATTGTCACATCTGTCATTAGACATAGATGTAGTCTGACCTCATGTTTCTAAGAATTATAAAAGCGTCAAGTCATTCATTAGATGACATATAGACAACACATAATGCAACATTCATTTGGATCAAAGATTTACTTTTCACTATGTCAAGGTTAACTAACAACACATACAGACATATAACCGAAATTCTGTTGTCCGAATTGGTGCCCTTTTACCTTATATGATCATAAGAAAATATCTGGGACGCACACCTTGATGCAGATAATCTGTCAGACATTCCTGAATTTATGTCAGAAATTTCAATCTGGTAAATTTTAGTATACAAGGATTACCACTTAACCATTTGTCAGGAGAGGATTTTCGCCCAGATTGTCGCTAAAGATTCTGCCAGAGACAGTCTCACCTACTGCCAGCACACTTCACAGATGCTTCGTCTCGCCTGAAGCCTGAAATTGATAAAGCCGATTCCCGGAGGAAGAGAAGACCGATTCCGCAGCATGTATTTGTTCTACACGGATAACACTGTCTTCACACTTCTGCTGATAAAGACAGCTTTGGCTATTAACAAGGTATGCAGTCCGTCTCTTCTCCTTAGGAAATTCTAGACTGCTAGTTGCTCTGCCTTCCATGCTCCCTTAGTATAGCACTTAGAAGTAGATGTTAGGCTGTTAGTTTTTAGATTACATTTTAAACATGTTAGACATGTTCATTTTATTCTTGTTATTTACAACGTGTCTTCTTGCTGTTTTTATCATATTCTGTTGTATTGTTTTAGAGGTACTGAGAAACAGATTTTTGTAGTAATAAATACTTTGTAACTTAAAAGCAGTCACTCTTGTTAGTACAGTGTGTATGATACTATGAATAATGAAATAAGGTTTTTTACTGTTACCATAATGCCCTGATCCCTTTATGGGATGGTTAGCAACCCAAAAGCAAAACTTCAATTTCAGTTACATAATGAATAGTGGTCTGTGGGGCTATACCTATCTGCTAACCTTGCTTTCAAGTACATCGCCGGTGCTTTGTACCAAGTTCACCTGATTGGGGTCGGCGGCTACTCTTTGCCAGTGGTCGAAGTGAGCGAAATGGGAAGGGCACGGTCTGCCCCTAGTTTTATAATTCAACAAAGTCTGTTTCCCTACTTCTTTTAAAAAATGCATCCCAGTATTGTACGAATGGTTTAAATGTAAAAAATATTATGGGATCATCCAGCCCTGCTGGGTGCACATTGAGGAAGGCCTCTGCAGTTGCTAGGACCTCCTTCCCCTTCACCTCTGTATCTGTGGGCAGGGGCCTGCCCAGCAACACTGTAGGAGCTGTTTTTTTTACTGTAGTGGCAATCGTAGGAGCAATCAATCAGCACGCGAAAATGGCCACATATGATGGCCCTGCTGCTCCAGTGTGATTTACACCTCATTTAGTGAGGAGGCCACCTGCCTGCCCCTACTGGAACCAATACAATGGACAGGTTAGGATGCTTTGGCAGCCGTGTCCTTGACCTCCTCTGCCCTTTATTTTATTTGGGCTCACCCAGACTGATGATGCCACAAGGGTAGGAAAAGGACTCCAGTGTTGAATTTGTTTCAGGCTGTACCCAAAGCTTATCGTTTTTTAAATAAAATAACTTTAGAAAACGATTCATTTATTTTCTGCTGTTTTACTTATTTCATTTTATAAAATGTGTAATATGCTCTGTCTGTGTTTAGGGATGTGATCTTTAAAAAAATACTGTTTACCTTTTTTAAAGGTATAACACAAAAGCAGTCAGAGGTGTCTAGTTATGTGACACCCGAGCACCGGAGGCCCTTGTGGACCCCATCCAGGGTCGGACTGTAAAAACAAATAGGCCCAGGCACCAAGGCCGGACTGGCGTAATGGGCATCGGGCGAAGGCTGGAGGTGTGGGAAGCCAGTTCTTTTTTACTGGTTGCTGTAAAACCAACCCCCAGTAACAAAACCAGCAGGGCTGTCCAGCACAATTTCTTACTTCTCACTATCAAAAACGCATAAATCACTGCAGAGTTCCTTGTAAACCCAGCAGTTTTCAGGCAACAATAAAAGAGTCAAGAGTTATATCTCTGATGGTTGATCTTCCTGTTGGAGAGAGATCAGAGTATTGTCTATGGCCAGATATGACTCATCTATTGTAGTGGCAAGGGTTAATATGCCTGCTGCAAAGTACGTGAACCATACAGATCACAGAACAGTATTTAATGTGCATAGCTCAGTGGGTTACTGCTTTTGTCACAGAGATCCTTTAGTTACTTGCAGTGCATAACTTACAATCATAATAAATCTAGCACCTTGAGCTATGACCTGCCATCAAAGAACTGCATGCAAACTGCTTGCAGCAGGTTTGGAAGTTTTGTTTTTCCCCAGTCTTTCATTACCCTAATACTGCTGAAATGGATTTGTTTGCAAAGAAATACATTCTTATTAGTAAATCTAAACACCGTGTTACATTTTTAATCCTCCGGTTGTGCTTCTCCAGATCTTAAAAAATGCAAACCTGAATTGATGGCATGTGGATCGTACATCTTGTAGTCTCTTTTGTCTTGTATAACATTTTCTAAAGAGTGATTTGCACATGTATGATTTGTTGTCTCTGTATTTGTGCATGATGGTAAGTGTTCCAAGTCCCTACACTGGTATGAGAGGCACCATAAAACAAATACAATACATGTGAGAGGGGCTACGGAGAGATGAGGGGCAGTGTTGGAGGGTGATAGTGAGGGAAGAGCCCCAACAAGACTGTTGTATCCTGGTGCACCGTAAGGTCATCATTTCCTGTGCTCTAAAAGCTCATACAAATGAATATATAATAAAGTGTGTTGTAGAATGCACCATTTAGGCACATTTTCCCAACATTTTCTTGGGGAGAGAACACCTTCTCCCCATGTCCCAGTGGTCAGGCTTGCTTGCTGCATTTGCTCACGACACACCATGCAGGGGATGGGCAAAATTTCCTATGGCTGCTTTGGGTTCCCAGGTCAGGCCTGTCTGGCTACAAATTAAAAGTGCCTCATTAATAGCAGTTTAACATACATGCAGCAGTGAGAATGGTGACCTGTCAACCTTTGTAAAAGGCCCTCCTCTTCACAGCAACACAGGTCACGTTTTTTCTATACATGTGAGCTACAAAAAAATTTCGTTAAAACTATCAGATTATGCAGCAGATGATGTATTATGTGGCAAATGCAGCACAGCTATAATTATGGGGAAAACATTTACAAACTGGAATATTTTGCTAATCATGTTTGAACTTCACTCATGCAGTCTCTATTGGGTGGTATTTTTAGACACCAAAAGTGCTTGTGGTGAGACAAGGGATGAAGGTGTCTAATAGTGATTGCAGAGGATAGTAGTCTGAAGGGGAGAAAATAACTGATGGAGATTATCCGGGGACCACTACCTATTTCCGACTCTACCAATGTTTGAGTCTCATAATTTCAGAATTGATGCAACTGCAATTCTCATTGCTAACTAACTTAAGTTGTAAATGCACAAACTACTAATATAATAGTTGAATCTGATTCATCTGATACTGCTAAAAACATCTGCACAACCAACAGGTCAGGGTTGTATTAGGTGTATATATTCATGTGTGAGTGCAATACTAGGAAACTAAGAGGCATCTAATGTGGGTTTCATGACATGTCGCGTAAAGCACATAAAAACATAGAACTACAATTTTGTATTGACTGAGGGGTACAGAATGATGTAATCAACAGTGCTCCCCAACACGTGGGGCCTCCTGTCATAGAATTTAAACCCCAATTTAATGTTCAGAATGATTGGAGAAAGGAGGAGAAGTGCTGATGAAAGAAACTGCTTGGCTCTGAGACAATTGGCTTATGATTCCACTTATAAGCCTGTTTGGAACATTCTATGATTGAACACGTATCCCACATTGTAAATATATTTTAATATCAATAACTCATATATGAAACCTCAAATAAACATGTATCTACTGGTTGCATTAAATAACGTTATAAGCTGTAACTGGTCAGTGAAATGCAAACATACTAAAAATTGGAATGTTTTGCTCTTTCTAGCCACACCTCTGACTCCGCTCACTAACCCAATACCCTGATTATTTCGACTCCCTCATGCTTCGACCACAGTTCCCCTACTTTTTTTCCCCACTTCGACCACTGCTCTTCGCTAGGGATGGTTAGAAACATGTTCTCCTTGTCCATGTCTTTACCTTTGCATTCCTCTCTCTCCAATCGTAGGTGTCAAACCACCTACGTAGATCTTCTTCGTGGATGGTGAGGTTGCGGGGGCAGACGGTGCTGTGTTTTTTTCTTCTGGCTTAAGTCCTCTGTCTCTTCTTGGTCAAGAGAGGGTGAAGTGACTCTTCTTCATGCATTAGGAATAGGTTGTCTCATGTCCAGGGCACCTTTCTAGGGTGTGGGTCTCCTGGACACGGTTTCTGCAATGGCCGGCTGATCCACAGTTCGCCAGCACAGTGGGTTTCAGAGCTGGTACGCTTCATAAGGCTTCAATCATCTCAGTTTTAACGAGCACTGCTTTCTATGCATTGTGCAGTGCAGGCCTCTTTGTCAGCGCCATCTCCATTTTTTCGATCCGGGTGCTCGATAAATTATACAGTCAGGCAAAATTAAGCAGTCTTCAGCTTAATCCCCAGATGTTTCAGGATTAGGCGATGCATTGTTGTTCGAATAGGGTGCTTACAGGATTTTGTTGGCCTGAGGAGATGAATACTTAGCAGGGTATCAAACGGGGGGCACGGTGATGCCCCAGGGAAATCCCTAAGTGTCCAGCGTACCTAGCTGGAACGATGATATTGAACGATGAACTTCCTGTCAAAGGAGGTAAAGCCTTGATATAGTTCCTACTGTTTATGGAACGAAACACGATGGCTGGATAGTGTATGTAAATAAAGAAAAGATGATGACAAATAAAAGTTTTGATACAAGATGCATGGTTGGACTTATTTACCTGGTGCACCTTCATGTGCTTTATTGTTCGAATGGGGTGCTAAGTCTGGGTCCACCAGTTCACTTAAGGGCCGAAGTACCATCACTAATGCATGCATGTTTGTGATTCCTGTCCACCTCCACAAGTGGTAATCAGTGTAATGTTTAGAGTGCTGGCCTTCTAGTCCACCAGCTGGAACTCTACCCACATCATCCGCAGGCCTGGTGTGGCCTGCGGGGATATAATAAAAGGTGTGAACCCGCATGTGGGGTCATCTCCCAACACTGTTTAACACGAGTGCGCATTCCCATTATTCCTAGGTCCAGACACATATCTTATACATAGGCCTTACCAGCATCAACTGATCCTCGGCCAGCACATTGGCGACGAGGGTGGGATCCACCACCGCCATGTCACACCTCCATGGCTCCAGGCTAACAGGGACGTAGAGCATTTCATGAGGACCCTGAACAAAATGCTGTGCATTGCAAGTGTAGAACAAGCGGATCTGGAGTGGCGTCTTCACGGGTTCCTCAGGGAATACCGGAGCACCCTGACACTGCACCACTTTACAGTGTCCTTGGTCCCTTATGTTCAAGACCCACGGAGGGACCTGATCCCCACGTGTCCAGGGTGGACACCTCTGCCACTGAACATCCAGCAAACCCAAGCAAGGCGAGAGCGACAGAACCATCAAGCAAGCATTCAACACCACGCAGCACCTAGGTCACTACGACCCAGTGCCACAGTCATACTCAGAGACCGCCAGCCTGGGGGGAAATTCCGGACTGCCCATGAACCAGGCACCTGGATGGTGGTCACCAACAATGGAACTATGGTGACTGCTTTGAAAGTGAGCGAGGAAATCTTGCATTACATCTCCTGGTTCAAAGAGGTCCAAATTGAGTCTTCAGAATCCGGCCCTCAAGTCCCGCCTAGCCCAAGCAGGAATGTAAAGAGCTAGGATGAAGACAGAGACAACGTGCTGGAACCTATTCCTCCAAGCCTGTTATCTCCCGGTTCGCCTCTAAATGGGCTTTTGGCCAATGAACCACCCCAACGAAGTCAACCTCGTCGGTACAGTTTAGGACCCAACCCTCGCCCTAGCCGATATCTTCAGGATTTTGTATGTTAAGACTATATAACCGGACTGTGTTTGTCAACTGGGCTTTTAGAAGTTTTGTTTCAAGAACCAAGTTGGAGAGGGGTGTAATGTTTAGAGTGCTGGCGTTCAAGTCCACCAGCCGGAACTGTACCCACATTATTTGCAGGTCAGGTGTGGCCTGCGGTGTTATAATAACATAACATAGCATAACATAACATGTGTATTTGTATGTATGTGTATTTGTAAAGCGCACGTTCACCACTACCGGTATCTTGGCGCTGAATAACAAATGTTTGTTATTACCCAACTCAATGGTACTCATTTTATCGAACTCAGATGGATGAAAGGCTGAGTGGACCCGCTGGGATTTGAACCTGTGACTGGGAGGTCGAACACAAGCCCTTGCAGTAGAGGCATTAGTCCACTGAGCAACTAAAAAAAAAGAAAAAAGAGTCGAATAATAAAAGGGGTGAACCTGCACGTAGGGTCATCTCCCGACACAGTTTAACACGAAGGCGCATTCCCATTATTCCTAGGCCCAGACACATATCTTGTACATAGGCCTTACGAGCATCACCTGATGCCCGGGCTATCACAATCAGCTATGCTATATCACCTTTGGCTTCTGCGACTCCTGAAGCCGTGCAATAATATACTCTCAGGCAGCCTAGCCGGCGCAGTTACAGACATCCTAAAATATTCAAAAGAGTGCTGCGGTGAAGAAGCCGCACAGCCCACAGGTGGTAAGAGGTCACCTCTATGAGGATTTCCAAACAAATATGAGAAACACGATATAACATAGAATACTAAAAAGGTTCTTTACAACTGAGAGAGACCCCAGTCTTACATAAAACAATAGCTGCATTACTTTCAATGCCTCACACCATTCTCTTTTTTTTTTAAATATTATTTTTATTGAGAGTTCATAAAAACAAGATCAGCATTACAGAATACATTTGTAAAAAGCTTTAGTACAATACATGGCATATGGTTATACATAAATAATCAGCGATCGAGTGTCCATGACATAATTATAAAGTGCAAAAAAGTAATTGTAAAGTGCAAAAGGGCTTAAAAGTGCATATAGGCAGACTAGTGATTATGAAGGTATCTTTTACACCATTCTCGAACTACCAAAAATAAAGGTCTGCTGCGACCCCTGCCATTCCAACCCCCTGCTCCACATATCAACATCACACTAAAACCTTCAAGTCTGTCACCCCGGTCTGGCACAAGGTTAATGCCAGAAATAGCCAAAACCCCGACAGTGAATACTCGCTGATGGTCATGAAGTGCCGAATGGAGGCCGTAGCCCCGCAGGCAATATTTATGAGATACAATTAATCACAAAACTGTGGCTCTGAATGGAGGGTCACTTAACCATTCATTAGTTACGCACAAATTGGTTAGCTGTAGACTATCACAGTGCACACATGCCCTGGGCTATGCTTTCCAAACATTTAGGATGAAAAGTTAAAAAATATATATAATTATCGCTAATGCTTGATTAGAGAGAAAATTTTACCGCTAAGCTGCGGCGATTTTTACCGCAGATAAACCTTGGTATTACCAAGGTTTATCGCAAATGCGATAAAAAACGGCCTCAATGCATGAATATCGCTGAAAAGTCAGCGATATTCATGCATTACCGAGCTAATGCTCTTAGCCATGTTATCCACCTCCCATTGGTTAACATGGCTAAGAACTGCTCAGGGGCAGGTGTTAGCTTTTGGAGATATTCGCGCTTAGCGCGAATATCTCCAAAAGTTGGTAATAGGAGATAGCGATGTTAGCGACTGTTTCCAGTCGCTACCATCTTGGCACGCCCACTTTGCATGTCATTAGTGATAAATATCACTGACATGCAAAGTGGGGCCCAAGATGGTCGCTATCTCCTACTAGCTGTCGCTAACTGGTGTTAGCGACAGCTAGGTAATAGGGAGATAATTTTATCTCCGCTTTCTTGGCTTTTAAAGCCAAAAAAGCGGAGATAAACCCCCTTGATAATATGCCCCTATATTCCCTGAGAGAGAGAATCCCTGTCTAAGGAAGAGGTTGGGGAGCACCATTAAACTTACCAGCCACCTCCGATCCGCGCGATCTGTTGGAATTCTATAGAGAAGACATCCCTTAGACTCCCTTACGGACTCGCACGATAATTGCTCCATACATTTTATAATGAGACTCCTAACAATTTGACAGGCTAATGAAAATGATCAAAATATTGTTAAAGATTGAATGAATACATGATCAACCTATGCCAAACCTTGGCAAAATATTTTTAAACTGCATGACACTGAATTCTGCTTGACGAACACTGAATATTGAAACGTGAACGCGATGAATGCAGTTTCGCGGCACTGAAGAATGTCACCGCTTTTCGGCAGTGGGGAAACCGCTACAGCTGCCATTGCCAAGGGTCCCATATGCCCATGAAGGTTCGGCACTGTCTTCTCTTTTTAGCATAACAGAACAAAGTTCAGAAGATGAATAAGAAAGTCTGGCTACACAAAGAAATATTCAAATAGGATGGCGCTTGGGAAGGAATCCATTTAAATTAAAATTGAAATCAATTGTATGTTGATATATGCTAAATTATTCAAGAGCTGTCATTTTATTTTCCCTTGTAATTGGCACATAATGATGTATGTTGATGCCTTTTGACAGATGATCACATTTGAAGATTTCTCCAAAATAATTCATTCCTGAGCATCATGCACGCTGAATAGATTTATGCTAATGTCTACACTTGAGGCAGTTTGTTGGTCTCGGGAAACTTATCAAAGGTGAAACTCAGAGGAAGCTTTGAAGTGAGCTAGTAAGGTGCCACTTTGGTTGGAGATCTGTGCAGATGAGAGCTGCTAAACGACCAGATTTGTAGGGATTCTGTTCATGAGGAAAGCAGAATAAATCGCGCATCATGGGTTTACATATAACACCCCTAACAATACATACTATAATGTCTGAATCGGCACCGCCATGGCTTCTAATGTACGACTATTTCACTTAACAGTTTGTACCCCAGTATGCAGCTTCCAATATTGGAACGCTGATATGGTCTCGGCTAATCATAATATTTAGAATGAGCATTCTGACTATAGTGTTAACCAAAGTTATCCTTAACTGATGGAAATGACAATTAAATATGAACTTAAGTTGCATTTATTATTTTATTTGACCCCTCTTCCCGGCCTCCCTCTTTGCGTGAAAAGTAGATTTATTTTTTTCGTAGGATTGCGGAGTTATGAATTTAAATCACAAACTAGAAAAGAAAAACAGAAATCACATTACAGGCCTACATCTCTAGCTCCAGATAATCTTCACGTGACTAAATTATGTTATTTGAACAGTTTTGTGTCAATGAAACTACTCTGGCAAGCAGAAACACCTTTCAGTCCTTCTTGAATTTTTACTGTTACTTCCCTCCGTTTGCTGATATATTCACGATTGTGACGAATAACTTGCCAAACATTAGGAAACTGGAATGTTCATAACCCCCGCACTTTGCCCATTCCTCAACTTTCCATCCTTGTATTCCTTATCATAAATAAGCGAACGTACACTCTTGTCTTGTGGTGATTTGTTGGCCGCAGTTTTATTAGGAATACACGTGTATATATATATATATATATATTCACTGAAAAAACCATAGGTTATAGACCATATATAGTTAGGAATTAGCATTTACAAAACCTTAAAAATTCACTGACAAAAACCATAGGTTATACACCATATATAGTTAGGAATTAGCATTTAAAAAACCTTATTTTACTCACACAAAACCAATGAAATTCCATATATAGTTAGTTGTACTAACTATATATCACGCACCCGCAATCCACTGCTGATGATGTCACATATTACATCATTCATGACATGGTCAGTGACATCACTGATGACATCACTGATGACATCTCAAATGACATCACTGATGACATCACTGATGACATCTCAAATGACATTACTGATGACATCACTGATAAAATCATTCATGTGATAATACGATGAACCTCTTCAGACTCTAATATAACCTTAGATACACTCAGTGTAAACACAGACTCACAGATTGTCACTCATCCATGAAGTTACACACACACCTAGACAGTCATGCAAACAATCAATCACACCTCCGTTTCCTTAACTATACAGTTAAACACACCTTACTTATTCAAACATATACTAAAACATATTTACTCACTTATACAATCCTGGATACAAGTTCACAATGATCCATACAGCCACTCACACATTCACTGGCTCTTATGCACAGTTATTTATATATGTCAACTCTCACATGTACTGTATTTTACATATGTACTTAATTTGACATGTAGCACTGAGATATCTATTCACTCACCAATACAGTCATGCACACAGTCAACCGCCCATACAGCTGTTTCCAACATGCACTTTTGAATCCATACATCTATGCACAGAGTCATACACTTCCCAGCCACCCACACACACACTCAGTCTCCCATACAAATGCTTGGGCAACCAATCAATAACCTATATAGTTACTCATATAGCTACTGATCAACACATGCAGCAGTTTACAGAACAACAGACATAATGATGCACAAATTAAGACAGTTTAGTCACTAACCCATGCACTCAGTGAGACACATTTAATCACTCACTCATACATTCAGTCATGCACCTACTAAATCCTTCGTCCAGACACTTATACATCGACTCATTCATAAATATGTAAGACATATTTTAACTTTACAGAAAAATACAGTCACTGGATTTTGTCATCAGTGATGTCATCAGTGATGTCATTTGAGATGTCATCAGTGATGTCATCAGTGATGTCACTGACCATGTCATGAATGATGTAATATGTGACATCATCAGCAGTGGATTGCGGGTGCGTGATATATAGTTAGTACAACTAACTATATATGGAATTTCATTGGTTTTGTGTGAGTAAAATAAGGTTTTTTAAATGCTAATTCCTAACTATATATGGTGTATAACCTATGGTTTTTGTCAGTGAATTTTTAAGGTTTTGTAAATGCTAATTCCTAACTATATATGGTCTATAACCTATGGTTTTTTCAGTGAATTTCATTGGTTTTTTAATAGCTAATATCAAAACCTTTACAATGTATTATTCTTTAAAAAGAAAAATATTTTTTACATGTTGTTTATACAATTTTTTTTTTATTTTTTTTTGTTTCGCTCCCAGTACGCGTACCGGTTAGCTTCCCGTTAGCTCAATCCGGAGGCGCGACCCGGTACGCGAACTGGTAAACGTTCCTTTTGCGCACCTCTCGCGTTACAAAACAACATCGTGACGCTTCGCGTCAGCATGACGTTTCGCGTTCTCGCGTAATACGTCATATTACGTGCTACGTTCGCGTACCCGGAAGCGCAGCGGTACGCGAACCGGAAGCGATCCGCGGCGCGGCGCCGACCGCGTAACGTAAACATAGCAGGTCATGTGACTCGGTAATAACACTTTTCATTGGTTCATTTCACTTTTGGTTTCCTAATGATGTAATACAAGGTCATGTGATCTAAAATGGACACTTTTCATTGGTTTAGAACTTTTGTTTTTCCCAAATGATGAAAACCCCTCCTTCTTTCATCACTCTGACTTTCATCTTGGTGAGAGAAAGACCCTTTATTGAGACTTTGAGATGGCTTCATTAGTAGCTTCAGCTGGTGCTAGCCCACCACCTCCACCAAATCCAAGAAAGAGAGGACCACCTGCAGAAGTAATTTTGCAAGAAGAGGAAGAACAGGAAGAGGAGGAAGAGGAGGAAGAGCATGAGTTTTTGCCAGAGGAGCCCAGGAGGTACAATCAAAAGGAGAATTACATCTGGCAATTCTACAGAATTCCTGAGGGGCAAAAGAAAGTGAATGCACGTTACGTGTTTTGCCGCATATGCGGTGATAGATTGTCAAGGGGCACTGATAAAAAATACAGTTATGGCAATCATACTATGCATCGGCATATGAGTAGGTGGCACCCAAATAATTATAGTGCTGCCCAGCTACGTGACGAACAACAAAATCCCCTCCCAATGGCAAGAAGATCGGTGGTTCCAGAGGTGTCGGGACCAGAGGCGAGGGAGATGATCGCAAACATCCAAATGTTGTTTGGGCACGTAAAGCAAGTGTGCGTGGAATGTGGCACTTTCATCTGCTACAGAGAAAGTAGCATCACTTTGATTTTGCGAGCAATTCAAAATCATATTAATGTTTGTACGAAACGCACCAAAAAATAAATTCTTTTTTTTTTTTTTTGCTCCTGTTGAGCCCTTTATAATGGATCGTTTTTGTTTCCCCCCCCCCAAAAAAACCAAAAAAAATTTAAAAACGTTCAGAAAATACAAAAAAAGTAAAAAAATGTTCAAAAAATACTAAAAAAAATATAAAACAACAAAAACATAAAAAAAAAAGTTCTTTTCAGAACTAACTCCCCATTATAAAAAAATTGGTAGAATATTTGGAACTCTGCCAACCTCTATTTCTCTTAGTTCGCTCCCGGAGCGCTACCCGGTACGCGTACCGGAAGCTAACCAAAAAAAATATTTTTTAAAAAAAAGAACAGTAAGTATAAGGTAAGCAAACAGACAGTTATGTTAAAAGAAAGACAGCTCTAGGGAGTAAACTAAGGATACTGTTACCTACAATCCACTGCTGATGATGTCACATATTACATCATTCATGACATGGTCAGTAACATCAACAGCAGTGGATTGTAGGTAACAGTATCCTTAGTTTACTCCCTATAGCTGTCTTTCTTTTAACATAACTGTCTATTTCCTTCCCTTATAGTTACTGTTCTTTTTTAAAAAACATTTTTTTGATCAGTCATAAACAGTGACATTAATAGAAACAGAGAGAGTGAACAAGAGTGAAGAACTATGGTCCTCCTCAGCCACCCTCAGAAAACCAAGGGGGTCAAGATACATCTACCGTGCCCCCTTCTACCCATTCTGAACATTATTTGCCCTCCATCTTGTATCTTGATTCGACCGAAACACAAAATGGTGGACTGCCATAACGCTGCTGGTTTGCGAACCGGGCAACTTCCCGGGAAGCGGTCCAAAAAAAAAAAAGTTGGGAAAGTAATTCACAGACACTAAGAGTAATAGAGATGGAGTGAGTGAACAAGACTGAGGAACTATGAGAACAGAGGGACTGAGAAAAAGAGTGGAAGGAGTTGAGTAAATAGGTAATAGAGAAAGGAATGAGGAAAGTAGCAAAGGCAGGAAACTGAGGATTAAAGAAGTGAAGCAGTGGATCTAATAGTAGGTGAATGTGATAGAAATGTAACGAAAAGAGTACAACTATTTACCTTGTAATTGCCGTTAAATTAATCACATTTTATTTCTATACTTTCAATCTGTGAAAGAGAGAACCAACATTTGAAAAAAATTAAAATATGTATTTAAAAATTACAAAAGACAAGGGAAAATATTGAAGGACAAATAGTTTTTCAACAACTTTGACACTGACAGAAGCTTCTGCTTCTCCAGGTCCTCTACACAATCCTAAAGATATACATTTTAAACTAACAGTATCTTGATGCAGATGAAGTGAGGCCTATCTTAAAACATGGTGCATCTTTTGCATTGCTCTTGTTTCAGAAAAGTGTCGCTTCAGTATGCCAATAACATGTCTCCTATCCAGAGATTTGTTTGAGGTGAGGCCTACTCAGAGTTCAAGATGAGATTTACACTTGTTGAAGTGTACAGAGGAGATAATATCTGTGAAAGTCTACTAATGAAGTGAGTCATGTCCACTGCACTCTTCAACAAAGTAGAAACCTCCTATGTTTCCCTGGACAGACCTAAACTTGATCTGCACAATGTGATTCGTAATGATAGGAAACACAGGTGATGTAATTGAAATATGTGCAATTTATTTTGCTCATTTCACAATCACATCACTTGTGTTTCCTTTGCTTAGGTATCTCATTGTGCAGATGTAGTCCAGCATATGAAAGAATACGTAGAAGTGCAGCACTGCATACAATAAATTTAACACTTACAGAAAACTCACCTTCTCCATGCCTCCTACACAGTTCTACATATACATCATAAATGCAAACAGTACAGAATTAATTATACATGTTAAATGGTTTATTTTTGCTGTTCTCAGAATGTATCAAAATTCACTAAAAACAGTGACTTGAAGGTATTCATCATGTAACAGCGGGGAAAAAAAAACACAATCAAAATGATTGTGTTTAAAAAACCCATACAACATCAGAAATTAAAATTCAGAACTCCTTAAAGTTAACTTACTTTCCATGACGTCCAAGGATGTCCTATGAACAGCTTACACTCTTTTGTGCTGTTATTACTTTCAGCCCGCCACTTTCTGAAAGAAAACCTCCATCGTTTTTAAAAACACGTTACATGCAATAAATGACTTCTTGCTCTCTACCACTATTTTCCACAAGGCCAAATCTAGTCAGAGATATTTATAACTCTTGGATTTCTTGTAAGCCAATCCCATCATTTGGCATTTCCGCAACTTTCAGAATTAAAATGTTGAAGATCATTTTCACAATCCTGGAATAGTAATATCTTCCCCTTCTTGCTCAGTCATGTTCTACATTTCCTATGACACTGATACTGCTTAATATGAAGCAGACTTACACTACCTCTATGAGTACTACAATTATTTAATTCTCTACATCACTTTTAATCACAAAGCAATGTAAAACAGTAGACAGCATTGCAGACTTACATTCCCTCTACTCCATGTTTTGATTGGCTGCTTCAATTAGCTTATGAAAAGAAACAGTTTTTCTGAACTCATTTAAAGTGCACATACATCTCCATGATGTCCAATCCTATGATTAGAAGTTATGTCTCTGAACTACACTTATCCTCAAGGCCAAATTGTGTAGGAGCCTTTAGAACTTCTTGAAATTCCACAGATCATATCCCGAGATTATTTTCCTAAAATTTTGGTTTTAAAAACACCAGGTAAGAGTTTTTAGGGTCATACGGCAATTTTTTTTTGAAAATTAAAACAGAATCATTGCAGAATGACCAGCCATTTCTAGACTTTAAATAAGCTGTGTAATGTCCTGATGATATTGAAGGGCCGTCATGATATATAATTGCTGTAGTTACAAAAGTCCTTCCTGATATTGACAACTGCGAAGCTACAAAATTTTTTATTAAAGTTGTCAATTTTGTTCTATCAGGCCTACATCGTTGGAACATTAAAATGACGTACTGGCCATATGTTCGTATAAATAATGTGGACATCATTTCAGATTTACATTGGCTACACTCCATGTTGTGATTAGCAGCTTTTACTAGCTTATTAAAGGAGACTGATTTACTGTCTGGCAAAGTTAAAGTATATAAATCTTTCTGAGTCTACACTAGTAGTACTTGATACCATACAGTTCTCGCAGTCATGCTGCCATTGATAAGAAAGCCCAAACAGCTGATCTACATCTACACCTTCAGCATGTAATACATCAAGCATATACATTAAAAACTCCTGACAATCTTGCTGAATATTTTGAGAGAATTGTGTTTGGCCTGAACATCTATCTAACAGATTTCTAATTTCAGACACACTTTCTATGTTTCTTCTATCAGTGGTACATTTCTCTAACACAGAATTTAACAAACTGCAAAATCTTTGATCAGAATTGACCACAATCTCTTCTTTTACATTTTTTAGAGAAAACAAAACATTAATTACTACATTAGCATAGCAGTTGACACCAGAACTGTTTTCAAACTGAAAACCAACAACATCTTCAACAGAATCCTCTTTGTTTCTGCTTGTAATTTTAGGTTCATTCACTTTTTGTCTTTTTGCTACAACCTCCCCAGTATTGTTCTCATTTCTTCGTTTCCGGCCTACCAGACGTTTCTCAAACAAAGGAAACTGAGGCAAATGTGGCGCATACTCTCTTCTTAACCTATTGTATTCCTTAACACAATCTAGATCTGCACAAATGTTTCTGACATCACACTCAATCAAGTACAATCCCGATAAAGTTCTAACTCGTGACAATGCCACATATGCCATACCCTCCTTGAACACAGAACTGCCAATATTCACCAATGCAGTGTCTACACTTAAACCTTGCGATTTATGAATTGTCACCGCATATGCCAAGCAAACAGGGAACTGCTTACGGCGAACATATAAGTCTTTTACAAGCAAAAATCTAGCAGAACAACGAGCAATTAGCTGTACTTCCTCAATGCCATCAAATTTAATTTTTAAAAATTCAATTCCATCTCTATTTCTGTATTTCACAAAATCAACAACATTACCCATTGATCCATTTACCAGACCTCTTTCAACATGTAAATTCCTTCTTAAAATTATACGGCAGTTCAAGCACACATTCAGAGTCTTTTCAAAACCTGCAGTTTTAGATATACTCTTCTCTAATGAATCCAATTTTGTTTTCAGATTCTCAGACAAAATAATTGTTGATCCCATATGCTCTACTCTATCAATAGCTTCCACTTTCACAATCTCTTGCTTTTCTAAATGCAACATTTTGTTGTTAAATTTGGCACATTCTGCAAGAGTTGGCATCAAACATATTCCAGATTTCTTATCAGTAATTTTCTGAAAAATATTCTCAGGCACAACATCTTGTTCTGGATATAAATTTGACAGTAATCGTGCATGTAAAGCTTCTTTCCCATGCTCGGTCACTTTTCCAATTCTAACATCTTGTAGAATAGTCTTGTAAACTTCATCCTTTGCCTGACGCATATTTTCATGCAGTTCAGCATAATTGAAGTTTAACCATATATTGACGTTGCCAATGCTGCCTAGGCACTTCCTGGTATCTTCATGCGTGAGCATTTTGAACACAGGTTGCCCTTTCACTGGTGTCAGCTGCAGAAGATCTCCGAAAACAATGATGTGTTTGCCACCAAATAACACATCATACTCTGTTTTGAGAACTTCTTGCATCCTCAAATGCACAAAGGCAAGCATGACATTGGAAACCATGCTTACTTCGTCAATGATAAGAAGTTTCATTTTCCTCAAGATTCTTGAAACTTCAAAACAAGCATCTCCAGATAGCTTGTGATATTCTAATTTGTTGTCATGCTCCACTGGCAGCATCAGTAAACGATGTAAAGTAATCCCTTTAATATTATGTGCTGCCAGTCCAGTTGGAGCAGTGACAACACAAGACAGCGATGGCTCTGTCCTTTCCTGCAAATAGCATGAAATTGCTTTAATGAGGAAACTTTTTCCAGTTCCCGCTTCTCCACTCACGTACAGTCGGACAGGCTTCAACGACGTACATGAGCACTCTTTCTTATCATGACTTAATCCATGATCAATTTGCATGGTAACTTCGTCATATATTTTCCTCTGCTCAACGTTGAGTTGCCTTTCCAACTCTTCTAAGTTAACCGCATCCTCTTGAGCATGTGCCATGGCTCTTTCCACCTCATTCATAGCAGTGGCAGCTTCATTTTCAATAAGAGGTCCTCCTAGTGGATCCTGACTCAATGAAGCAGAACTCTGACTGTCCTGAGAACTGTCTCTGGCAATCTCGGCTGCAATCGTTGCTTCCTGCTCAATTTCCGCATTCAACATTTCTACATATTTGGGAAAAGCAGGACATTCTATGGTCTCCTTGGCGACATTGAAAGAGTCTTCGTAACAGAGGAAATCTCCAAGCAGTTCCTCTTCTGCACGCCAAGGCTTGAAAAGTTGCAAAAGTGCTAAATAGAAAAACTCCTTTTTTTCAGGAGATTCGCCACTCAATTTTCGATGGTTTATCAAGTGGCATTTTCTTTGCTTGACCAGACATCCCTCACTTCCTATTACAGCATACACTCCTTTCTCAGTATCTTCTTTGATGTTCCTCTTGAACATGTAATTTTGCAGAACCTCATACAGACAAACATTCTCTAGGTGACTGCTTCGATTTGGATAATATGTATCCAACATGTTTGTCTTCAAAATGTCGGTACTGTTTGGCTCCTTTTCCGCCAAATACTCAATTTCCCGCACAGGTTTGAGAACTCGATTACGCGTTGCAGCAAGACCAAGACTCGCCCAAACGATACTCCTGGACTTGGCATAGAGACTTGCTGAAGACAACCGGTCAGAACATTCGTACGCTCCGATTTCTCGATGCGACAACATCTTCAGACTGAAACTGTACAACTTCTTGCTGAGGCTCTTTTCATGGGAAATGTCCTCCCACATATCCTTCAATTCTGTCTTCTCTTTTTTGGTGATGTAAGACGTCACATACCGAGCCACAGCCATACAGTTATCAGCCACAAACTGTATATCCATGTTAGCATTCCACATGGACAAAATCACCGGGTTGTAGTCGTTGATGTACTTGGACTCTTCGTTCCTCTTCAAATTGTAAGTGTTTTTAGGTGATTTCTTCATCACATTATGTCGCAGCGAAGACATCAAACTGTTTACTCTTCCTTTAGAAATTACCGGTCGTGGAAAGCCGAAACGACATTTGGTGTAGAACTTGTCTTTGTTTCGGAATTTACGACGGCAGTACTTTCCACATCGATGGCTTTGGAAACGCAGAACTTTTTCTCTTAGGCTTTTCTTCTCCTTTGCGTTTGGAACAGCACACATAGAATACTGTTGGATGAAACTCATCACTGAGTCTTCTGGATCCGTTCCAAATTTAGGTGCATCCTTGATCCACAGCAACATATGTATATGAGGAGCACCTCTTGCTTGGTACTCCTTTCTCCAGAAGAAATCCAACACCTCTCCAAGAGGTGGATTCTTCTTATTCATGATGAAAGACATCATAGCTTCAAATCTATGATTGAAGTACCTACATACATTGACTGGATCCAAAGAGCACAGTTCTCCGGGTGTCTTGAATTCGATGTTTTCTACGTTAGCATTTGCCTCTCGTAGAAATTGAAGTAAGTCTTCCCAGCCATACTCGGCACAACTCAGAGTGAGGAACCATGTGGGAGTACCTAAGTTCCTCAGCATACATTTTAAATCACCATGACGACGGTACCAGTACTCATTAGTACCACGCTGACACGCCATGAGATTAATCAGGTGAGAATCCAAAATACTATCTTGGACATTCACTTTATCCATAAAATCACTTGCCGAGATGTTTTGCATGTGTATACCACTTTTCAAGATGTGGTTCACTGCATATGACAGTCCAGACAGATCGCTTTCAAACAGGAGATGAAACAAATAAGGAATGCATTGTCGAAACCTAGCATCTCCTGCATACAATCGCAAAGTCCGGTATTCAGAAGCAGGAATTTGATGAGGTCGCTCATCATATCTTCCTCCCTGACCTGTTGGAAAAAGCTGTGGGAAACACCGAGCTTCCAAACTTTCCTCCCAAACACTAATGGGACTCCCTTTGGCTTGTTTCATTTGAAACAACTCAATAGCATTCCCCATGACTTCCTTTGAATGCAAAGGATGAACACTATAATGTTCATATATTTCCTCACTAGTAGAGGGTTCTACTTTCTCAATTTGACCAGCACACAAATCGCTATCCTCTTCCTCACTTACTTCCTCTTCTGCAACATATACATTCTTATAGTATTTATTATTTTTTTTCAAATACAATGTTGCCTTTTTAACTTTCCTAACATCTACTAAATCTTGCCATATTTTCTTATTCTTTGTCGGAACCCCATTAACTAAGATAACCAGAGGTTCCTCTTCCACTTTTTCTACTCCAATTGTGTTAATGTTTTTCTTGAAATCTAGAGGCAAATAAACAACTCTTCCCTTTAATCCTCTCTGTAAATCTGATGGAGGCAATTTCCCTGTCTTTGGCTCCATTCTTACAATAGCCTGAAAGGGATGGATACTTTGAATCAAAATAGATTCATAAGTATTTAAGTCCTTCAATTCAGAAGGAATCTCAACCAATTCCAGATTATTATGAACTGCTCTAGCAGGCATCTGGTTTTGTTTTAATTTGTTACAACAATAAGTACACACACGTTGATCCAATCCCAAATCAAAACAATTTTCTACCATCAAGTATGTTGCAAAATCCTTCCATTCACTATTATTTTCCCTTTCACTTTTTGCATATAAATCCACTAACTTAGTCTGATTCTTATAATAAGTGCGTCTACAACACACACAAGTGAAATTAGGCCTCTCACTTGATTTCATGTCAAACGTCGCAATTTCCCTCTGGAAATTATCTGTACTGGAAACATGTACACTATCTTCCAAATGACCCTCTACTTCTTGCTCAATTTCAACATTCTCCTCTTTACTTCCAAAGTAACAAAACTCAATTTCTTCACATATATTCTTCACATCTATTTCAGAACCATGCAAAAGAGCAGCGCATAATTGTTTCAGCATAATTGCTGGACTCTTAGCATAATACAACAGTCTAACTAACTTCCTCACTTTGTTATGATGCACTGCTAGCATCCTGAAATGATGAAAAACACTCTGGCATACTCTCCTGGAAAGACAAGCCAGTGAATGACCATGCAAACCTGTCACTTCTCTAACTCTGCAAGGATCTAATTCTTGCAACAACCTTATTTTCTGCTTCAAACTTTTCTTGTTAAATGTCCGTACAAAATCACAAAGCAAATTGATGGAATCCTGTCGCACACTGCAAATACTACTACACTTCCAGGTGTACACAGGACCCTTAGCACGTCTTCCTAAAACCTCATTACCTAACAACTCTTCTGCCTCTGTTGTCACAAGTTTTTCTTTTTCAACTGGACAACCATCTTTCACTTCATAAGCACGACCACTGATGTCAACTGCATGCACCAAATCATTATCCTGGAAATAACTCTCTTCATTAAAAAATGCCTCACAGCTTGAACTATGTATCCATTCTCCAGAAAAAACTTCACAAAAATTACTACGATTAACTATTCTCTTCCATCTACTATTTCTTTTGAAATCAAAAATTGCCTTGTTTAGCTTCCTAATTCTATTGATTATCAAAATAAATAACTTACGTTTAATTTCAAAAGCCTGATCAATAACTTTCTCAACTTTTTTTTTTCTCCTATAAAAAACTAATTTCTGTTGACCTTTCTTAATATTTTTTAACAAATTGCCAATTATCCTGTTACGGAACATTCGTTTACGAATCTCCCTAAACTGTTGTTTCCTTCTACTATCATGCACAGATTTATCTCTTGCTCTAGCAGTAACATTTTCATTTGTCCTTTTCTTTCCATTTGATTTACTTCTCATGTTATGGATTGAAACATTTTCTGTACTAATATTTTTTTTATTAGAAATATTTCTTATGAAATATTTAGAGCTCTTACCCGGTGCTTTCTTCATGGCTTGAGAAATCTTTTTGTTAGAGGACTGCTGCGTTTTTTTTTTCTCCTGCTGTCTTTGACGTTTTGCAGCCTTTATCTCTCTTATTTTTGTAGGCATATTGAAATCTTGAAATGATCTGCAGTTGAATCTGAGGAAAAATATAATAAAAAATGTTATTAAACATTATTATCAAACAGTAAATCAGTAATAGTGATCAAAAACATAACACACTACTTGACATTTTAATTTGAAGATTTTTTAGTCATTGCCATTTTTACAATACAGAAATACCAGAAAAGAAATGACATTTATATTTATGTTACCTATGCTATTTTATATGTGAATCTGATCTAATTTTATGAGCATATTTTAATATTTTATTGAAGACACTACACATAACCTGTTTTTGAAGGTGTCTTTATTTTTAAATTAAACGGTTTACCTTTTTACTTTTTATTGATTATAAATTTTAAAAATAAATGTTTATAATTCCAAAGGCTCAAGCAGGTCAGCTTCCCATCCTATATCATATAATTCGGACAAATCTGCATCCTCATCACGCTCTTCTTCATCCTCAGGATTTAAATCATCCAATGGATCAACATCCACTGATGTTTCAATTACAAGTTCAATGATGAGGTCAAAATCAACTGATTGCAGATTGTCGCTCATGTTGAGGTTGTCTTTATCTTTAAAGAAAGATAACAACAATGAGATGTTGCAGAGTAAGAGACAAATCTCACAGATTATAATAGTAAAATTATTTAACAAGAGTAACATTTTGCAGCTATTATTTAGCCATGTCCAGCGATGCTGAGCAGGTGAAGCCTATGTCTAATTTTTCACTGAACAGGACTCATCTGTTCTTAACCTTGGATAAGCCTCAACGACTCTGTGTCCCCTGCACATACTCAAATGTTAAAGTGCAGATTTATATTAAATGGCACATCCCCAGGCATGCACCAGTTAATGTGCACCACTGCTTTACCACCCATGGTGTGCCGCATTTACAATCAGATAGGAGAAAGCTGCTTCAAAACCCTGCGCCTGCTTGAAGCTGGCATAGGTCTTGACGCAGCATTGTAGAGATGGGGCACCCCTGAGCCTTGCTGGAGCTGCATCGCACTTACGATACAACTCCAGCAATGCGCCACCTTTACGGCACAGATGCGTCACGCATCTGTGCCGTTTTTGCCCCATGCTGCGCCGCATTGTAAATGCAGCACAACATGGGTGGCGGAACAGTGGCGCAGGATGACTGTCACATCCCTGGTGATGCGCCACTCATCATAAATCTATCCCTAAGCTTCTTATCTTGTTACAGATGAACTGCCATATGTATCATCAAAATATTTTACATATTATAAATAGCAAATTTTAAGGAATAAATAGCGATTCTTTACTATTCCTAATTTGCAATGAGCAAATTGCTAATTGCAAATTACCCATTCATTTCCATAGGCTAGGAGGCTCATAAGAATTAATGTTGCAAGTTGTGATTAGCAATTAGCTCATCACAAAATAGGATTTTTTTCAAGCGTGCAGGGGTATCTCAAGAACACCCTGCTGCACCCCTGAAAAAGAAATTTGGGAGCACATGGCACACCTACATGCCCTAATGGCATGTAGGGGCGTCATATGGGACCTTTTTTTTTTTAAAAAAAAAAATGCTTTTTGAAAAGAATTCGCAAATTATCACAAACTAGAAGTTGGTGGTAGTTTCCAAATCCTTAATATCATTTTTTACATATTTTTTTTTGATACATTGCATTTAAGGAATCACAAATCACAAAAAATTGGGGAAAAGTAATGGTTTGCAAATTTATGACAAGGACATAATGGTGTATGCTTCTCTATAAGGCATTTCAGTGTCTCTGATGTCATTTTTCCCATATTACATTATAAGACCTTTCCCCATGAAGCACATTCCTTGTAAATATGCTCCCACCTGTGCATTGCAAATTTAGATTTTGACTGTTTCAGACACATAGCCATGTTGAAAGTGACCCAAAAAAATTGCAAACGTTTTAAAAAAAAACATTCATGTGTCTTAATGACATTTTAAGTCATTTCCCCATGGACAATGTTTTCTAAGTGGCACAAAAGAGGTATACACCTATCATAAATCTGTCCCTAGCATTATAAATGATTAAATCAGGATGACAATAAGATGTGGCCTATCCAGAGGTTTGTTTAAGGTGAGGCCTACTCAGGATTGCAGATTAAAGTTACGCTTGATGAAGAATACAGAGGAGATAATTTATTGTAAAGGCCTACCAATGAAGTAAGTGATTTCTACTTCATTGCACCAGTCATCATAAATGTATCCATAAGCTTCTTATCTTGTTAGACATCAACCGCCATATGTATCATATAACTATTTTGCATTTCCAAAAAAGCGAATTTTAAGGAATAAATAGCGATTCTTTACCATTCCAAATTTGTTTGAGAAAATTGCTAATTGCAAATTACCCATTCATTTCCATGGGCTAGGAGGCTCATATAAATGAAGGTGCAATTTGCGATTAACAATTTGCTCATCACAAATTAGGAATTTATTCCAAAGGTGCAGGGGGGTCTCAAGAACACCCTGCTGCAACCCTGAAAAAGAAATTTGGGGGCATATGGCGAACATAAATTTTAACAACATTCCTTTACCTCAAAAACGATTTTCAAATCATAACTTCAAAACACTACACATGGGAAAATTACTTAAATTGTCCTTAAGACACATAAAAGCGTTTTTTGATTGGCTTTCCTGCATGGTAGGGTCACTTTTAACATGGCTATGTAACATAAACATTCAAAATCAAAATTTTCCATGTACAGGTGGGAGCATATTTACAAGCAATTTGCGCCACAAAGAAAGGTCTGACATTAAAATGGGAAAAATAACATCAGGGACAGTCAATTGCCTTATAAAGAACCATACACCATTATGTCCTTCTCATGAATTTAAAAACAATTCCTTTTCCCCAAAAACGATTTTCAAATCATAATTTCAAAAAACTGCACATGAGAAAATGACTTAAAATGTCATTGAAACACATGAAAGCGTTTTTTGATTGGCTTTCCAGCATGGTTGCGTCACTTTTAACATGGCTATGTAACACAAACATTCAAAATCAAAATTTTCCATGCACATGTGAGAGCATATTTACAAGCAATTTGCGCCACATAAATCATAATTTTCTCCTTAAAGCACACTATTCTCTATCTAAAGTAAAGAAATATTTTCTCACCTTAGCAAATACTTTGAGTTTGAAAACAGTCTAAGAAACACACCAATTTGTCTTCAGCAGAGCAAAAGGTATGCACTCCAGAGTCTGCAGCTATCAAAAGCACAGAAATGGTGTAATTCTTCACACATATTTCTCATGTCACCCAATCAAAACTCTTCCCTCACTTTTTTTCAAATGAAAACCCTTCCCCCTCTGCCCTTTCTGCCTATTTTCCATAGCAACCACCTCTTGGAGAAACTCTGGTGTTTGCAAATTCACACAACAATGTTGCAATTGAACTCTGAACTCTCAGTGCACCTGCATATCCAGTGCTTTCTTTCATTTAATGATTTTTTATTGACCACTCAAAATACATCTTTCAAACAACACATCTGTACACCCTAACTTTCTGTTTTCATCAATCAAAATCCACCAATCACTGTTACTACTTCATGAACACAGAAACTCCACAGTTTTTTTCATTTCAAACTCACATTTTTTCAACTGCCATTTCATTGCCACACTTCATCTGACTGCAGGAGAACCTTCTCTCACCATGTTTTCTGTCTGGATTGTTGGTCATAGTTATATTCACTGGGCTCAAAGGTACGTTGAAAGCAGGAATTTACCTAACCTCAATTTACAAGATGTGGAAATTAAGTGGTTTGGCCACAGAGGATTAAAATGTCACCAATTGATACCATTGGTGAAAACCTTTATGCATTTGCCAAAACCTGACCTGTTAATTGTGCACTGTGGAGGTAATGACTTGGGCACTTTGACTGGTGTAGGTCTGGAAATGCTTTTAAAGGACACCTTTGAGCAATTAATGGCACTTTTTCCTCAGACTGCCTTGGTATATTCAAATATATGCCAAAGACAGAAATGGAGGTGGTCAAACCAATTTTGTCCACAAATTGAGAAGTCGAGGAAGCATGTAAACAAATCTGTTTCAGCTTACATGAGAGACCATGGAATGGGCTCCCTGTACAACAATAACTTGCGTTACTACATGCAAGATATCTACAGAGGAGATGGAGTTCACTTCTCAGATGAGGGCAACAGAGTTTTCACTCTGAATTTAAAAATGTGCATTGGTACCTACTTATAAGTACCAAAATGTACCATAAACCCAAAAGCTCTTCTCAGAGCTACCCTACATCTAATCACTCACAATTATTATTTTACTCTAACTTTTTTCACTAATTTTCAACAAAGTACACTCCCTGGGGCGCTACCCGGTACGCGTACCGGGAGCTAACCTCGCGAAATTTTTAAAAAAAATGTTTTTTTTTCGCACATATAAACCTCCTCAGCCACCCTCAGAAAACCTAGGGGGTCAAGATAAGTCTACCGTGCCCCCTTCTACCCATTCTGAACATTATTTGCCCTCCATCTTGTATCTTAATTCGACCGAAACACAAAATGGTGGACTCCCGGAACGCTTAAGGTACGCGAACCGGGGCGCTCAACGGTTCGCGTACCGGGTCGCTCCCTGGGAAAAAAAGGTGGGAAAGTAGTTCACAGAAAAGCCACTGGAGACAATTTCACCAAATATAGATTAGCTCATACTACATACCAATCCCTACCATTTTCACAAATTTGATTGGAATTCCATTTAGCCATTTAGCCTGTAGACCTCTCTAAATACCGTGAGGTAAATTACTTCACAAAACACATCTGAAATGTTGGAATTGACAACCAATTAAAATGTTACTTTCATTTTCTACTTTTTTTACCTCACATTTGATTGGTTATGTACCCGAATATATATAAAGGAAGAGAAGGAAACACAGCCATTTTGACTACTACTTCCTGGTGTACATTTCAATAGGATTTTCATTAATAACTTCAACTTCTTTTTAAAGGTAAGTTGTTATTTTTAAAACTGAAGTATATTGTGCACTTTAAGTTAATATGGCAAACTTTTTCTGTTAGTTATATACTATCCCTCTGTAGTACTTATAAATTTAGATACACTTTTTTATATTCCTACTTCCACTCTGATACTATACACTGCCCAAAGATAAATTCTCTGTTAAAAACTGCCTATCTAAAATTAATCCCAACAGTGCCCTACCTCTACTAATATATATTTTTTTTATGCAAATTTCAGGAAAAATGGAAAGTGAACAAAACATTTCATTTGAAATTGTCCTTCCAGAGTCCAACACAGAAATCATTGATCCAAATGAGATTGAATTTATGGATGAAACTTGGGACCAAGAACTACTGCAATGTGTACAAGCAGTAGATAACCTCCTTGCAAATGAGGACATTTTACAACCTCAGAGACTACAATCTATATTCCATGATTATTATGAAATTTCTGACAATGAAATGTTAGAAAGTTTAATAAATTATGAAACACAATAAAAAAAGCTTAAAAAAAAAGAAGAAAAAAAAAATAATCAACAAAACCAACAATCAATTAACATACAGCATTTGAAAAGTCTATCATTCATTTTTCATTGTGATACGCTCCCCAGAACGCTTCCCGGTTCGCGTACCGGGCGCTAACCACGAAAAAAAACAAAAAAAAATTTTTTTTTTTTGCCTAGCGGGGCCCCTTTAAAGCCTCCACATCAAACCTAGGGGGTCAGGGAGGATCTACTATGCCCCCTTATGGTCATTTCCCCCTTTGTTTTGTCCTCCTCTTGTCACTCGATCCTACCGAGAGACAAGATGGCGGCCGCTCCGGACTGTTTAGAATGTTGACAGACACCGGAGAGCCAATCAACTTCGCTACGCGAAGTTCCGTTACGCGTCAAGTACGCGTACCGGGGCGCTGCCTGGTCCGCGCTTACAGATATATATCTTTTTTTGAACGTTATTTTCTCAAAATCCACTGCAGCACATATATTGAGACCTACAAAAGGCACATCGGGCTACCAGTCCCTACAATTTTGCCAAGTTTCGTGCAAATCCATTCAGCCGTTCGGGCTAAAAGTGAGGCTAACCGCCCTATGGAAAACTCAATGTTAAAAACACGTTTTGGGACCCCCCTTTTTTCTCGGCCCCCCCTGGACCAACTCCCCCCAAATTTCCAGTGGCTGCTCAGAAACAAAATGTTCCATTTTGCTGAAAATTTCAGCCAATTCCGTCCACAAACGCCAAAGTTATTAGACATAGAATTTTCAAAAAACCCATAGAGAAAAAATCCTAACTATATATACCTACTGGCGACCGCCAGTAGGTAATATTGCATACCTTTGTGTCTCATGCCATGAATCATTATTGGTGAACTGTCATCTTTGTGTCGCCGATGCTGCTCCCCGCTCAAAAAGATAGCAGCTTACCAGTGGCGTAACGAAACTTGAGGGGGCCCCCCTGCAAAGTGCATGGAAGGGGCCCCCACGGTCCGAACCCAGTCAATAACTCTCAAGACGACCTGTGCACAGTGTCAGAGGGGGCATCCAAGATCCGAGGGCACCCTGCACCGAGGGGGCTGGGGGTGCTATTGATACACCACTGTTTTGATGTGCTCTACGCCTTTACTGGTGGTGCATTAGGCGCGTGACTTGTCGCGAGGGGAAAAGGGTCTTGAACCACAACACAACATATTTTCTCTGTTGCAAGCCAAATATCCAGACAAAACAGGTCAATTGCTCACCAGCCCCTTCACACATCTCCTGCAACGGTTCTTCACGATTGTTAGTTCTGTAGGGCTACTCTGCTGCTGGCACAGACAGTTATACAGCGATGTACTGCTGAGGCGTTAGGCTCTGGTGTTCAAACTGGCGGTTTATAAAGTCTAGCATTGTGAATGTCTAACCTGCATCAGTAATAAACATGTGATGACCAGAATCCTGTGTTCGGTCTCAAGTGCTACTTCGCATTTGGTCTGGGTCCCAGACATGTGACTATCCCCCGTGAAAGAACTTTTTAAATAAATGTGAACCTGTACATATTGGCACCGCAATCCTCCCCTATAGTGCTTCATAATTAGTATAAAGGGGCTCCCATCAGTTTTGTTTTCATTCCGTTTCCTCTTGTGGCATCTGCCTAGCCGATAATGCCACTGCTTGCCTTTTACGTCCCAGTCCAGCTGGACCACAGGTTCGGATTTCGTGGTCTATTCACTGAAGACCTTATTTTATGCCCACCACCACACCAAGATGTAAGAAGAAGGTCCCCAATAGAGCCTGTGAAAAAAATATTCAAACCCATGTTAGTAGGATAACTCAGCTGGTTGAACGCCCACTGCAGAGATCTCTGTGAAATTTGCAGGAAATATGGTGTCCTAAAGGGCTCTTCCTTCCATCACAAGAGGCCGATGAAGCAATGACTAACTAGGTGTTTACACCTATTACACAAGAGTGAATTAAACTAGTGCAGGCTATGTAAACACTTAAATATTACATTGCTGCGAAGACGCCCACTTCAAAGTAACACAACAGATCACAAGGTAGCAACCTGAACACAACCTTCACACACTGGTAAACCATACTTTGTGTGTGTTCCTCCACTGAGCTGTCTGGGGCTGAACGTTAATTTGTAAACATAGGACATGCAGTCTCACAAGAAATATGGTAAAAACTCACAATGGGTACACAGCATAGAGCCAGTAGCAGAACGAAAGTGCATATAGATGTATAGAGGATGATCACAGTTTGACGGGTAGTTTTATGAAAACAATGAAATGTCTATTTGCTAAACGGGCACGCGCCACAAGGAGGACCGAAAACGTAACCAAAAGATAAGAGATGGTTTTGTTAGCCAATGGTTCTTATTTATAGACCTCGGAATGATGAAACTTTGAGAGGACCTGTCCGGATTTTAACCCCTGATCTGGGGTCGAACAGAGACGCCCTAGTACCACCTCTCTATGTTTGAAGTTGGCTCAAGGGCATAGGGCGCTTTACACAGTGACACTTAGCTGATGCAATCTGCTTGAGATCACATGGTTGTGTGGGTGGAGGAGCTGTGATATAGAACAGTGTTTTGTTTCCTACTTGTATGGTCCACATTGTCCCTTTGTCAAAGCTCCTTTCAGCGGCTCTGCAAACGGTGCCCGTGTGCCCCACGTAGTCTGCACATAGTGGTCCAATAAGGATGTCCCCCTCATAGTGCGCAGATCTATTTTTCGAGAATGGGAGGCCCTCTCACTATCAAAACACTGAGACATGTTGGGGTTTTCAAGACAACTCGCCCATAGCTGAAGATTCCTTTCTAAGCAAAAAGTTACATTTTAATTGGTTAACAGTAACGCCTGTTTTGCAGAGCTAAGAAACTGCGGAATTTATGACTCGCTATATAAAATAGCTTATTGTGCAGGTGGGGCATTTTTTATTGTCTGAAGTTTGCTTAGGAATCTACATGTAGATGTTGGCGCTTACATAGCACAATCTCGGTTGAAAGCAACAAGAGCTGTACATATGGAGGGCGAGTAGGCTATTCTGTTGATCTAGTGGGATTCAGCTATTTGCATTACACTTGACACATACATTTCTATAACAATATAATGTGTCTTGGAGCACAGTGCACCGCTCCGAACTTTAGCAGGATCTCTCGGGTGAAATTACTGGCAGGTTCTGCTCTTTTTCCATTTAAAGGGCGAGCATCGCCCACAATTTAGTCTTGCACTCTCCAACTAACTCCTCCTTTCTGCTTTCTGTACATGTCTGTACTAATCTTGCCTTTGTGTTTATGTTTTTCAGGAGCTGTTATTTGTGACTTGCATTCGAAGTGAGTGGGACGTTATTTAGTTAAGCGTTTAGTAGTAGCATTATGTGACAGGCCAAAACAGTTAATGAAAACTCCCAACACACAAACACAACCTTTAAGGATGCGTCTGGACCTTTAAGGATGCGTCTGGACCTCACTTGGTGGGTGCACTCAAGAGTTAGCAGCATTTCTCAGGATCCAGTCGCGACCTCAGGGCCCTCCACTGGTGCAGATGTTAGATTTGCGGCAGAGGCCTGGCTCGTGCACCACACCAGAGAGTTCAGGCAATTTTTAGCGGATCAGTAGATACGCACTATTAATAGTTGCCACAACACACACATACTGTCTGCTCATTTTGAGAGCCCCAAAGGTTTAGATGCATTCCAGGGCAGGGGCGTCTCTCTCCTGTTTTTTTTATCCCCTCTCTGGCCTCCCAGGTTTCTCTACCCAAGCTCAGATGGAGAATGGAGGAAGAGCTGTGGAGTTAAAGCAACAGTTTGCACAGATGCACAGCATAACGCCAGACTGCGGGCCCGTTCAGTCTGCATTATAAGTCGTCTGCTGAAAATTAACATAAAGAATAGTTTACATTTTTTTTACAAAATCAAGAGGAAAACTGTTCTAGACCTTGCAGATAGCGGCAGTGCACAAAGTAAAAACTCGAGCGAAAGCTCAAGTTCATGAAATATTGTGATTGGGAAGTCTGGTTTTAGCTTGGAGAATTGTGGGGGGGGGCAATTAACAGTAGTTAATGACAGGTGGCACTTGCACAAACCTCACCCCCCAAACTCACCTCCTTCCAGCAGCCATGCACCCACTCCTCTTTTCGCCTGATCCACCTCCCTGCCTCCCACTTCTGCTGAAGCTTTGGCAAGTAAATCAGGATTCCACTATGGATTAATACTTTTCTTTCATGCAGCTATTAAAGTGCCACACCAGGTGGATAGATAATTTATTGCGGAAGAGGCACCCTCTGACTTCCACGAAAGGCGCGCGTTGAGTACGTGTTGCTGCTGGAGTCCCTTAAAGTCGTGCCTGTGACTCACAGAACAGCCCTAAACATCCTTCCTACGAATCCTACCGTCCGAATAGCGCACTCCCTGTTTGCACAGAAAGGGCGGGAGGTCGGCGCACCGGGGACTTCAGAAAGTAAAAGTTTCCAGCTTGGGTATTTTAGTGCCGTGCAGCGCAGCAGCAAAGTCCCAGCCTTCAGCTGTGATTGGCTCTGCCTCACCACCAAACAGCGACGTCACCTCGAGACTAGTCCGTGGCCCTCAGTTAGTCCTGCCCGCAGTCGAGGCACCATTAAGAGAGCCTCAGTTACTAGTCACACCCGGGCCCCAGCCTGCCTACCATTGGTATCAATTTCAGGGGCCCGGCCGGGGCCCACCACACCATTCCTGCATCAAGAGGCTCAGAGGCGAAGACACCATTTGTTACTGCCGCCCTCACGGGCCCAGGCCGGGGCCCCGCAGTGCCCGCACCATTCCTGCATCAGCCCAGAGACACCATTTATAACTGCCGCCCTCACGGGCCCCAGACGGGGCCCCGCAGTGCCCCCACACCATATCTGCATCAGGCCAGAGACACCATTTATAACTGCCGGCAGGGGCCCTGCACCATTCCTCAAGAGTCGCTGCCAGCCTCACGGGCCCCGGCCGGGGCCGCTGCACCATGTAACAATTTCAGGGGGCCCCCGGCCGGGGCCCCCCACCAGTCCTGAAAAGCCTCATGGCCCCGTCCGGGGGCCAGTCTCTCAGACAACATTTATAAGTGCCTCACTCACACGGGCCCCGGCCGGGGCCCCTGCACCATTTTGAAGACTCTCGGGGGCCCCGGCCGGGGCCTCCGCACCATTTTGAAGACTCTCAGGGGCCGGGGCCGGGGCCGGCACAGCCTTCTAAGACTTGCAAGGGCCATTTTATCAGAGCCTTCTTGCGCAGCGGTAGCACTACCATTCAATTTATTAAAGAGGCTGGGCGCGGGCGTGCCGTCAATGATGTATTGCACTCGGTGAGGGGCCCCCTGGATCGCGAGGCCCCCCCGCAACGCGGGGCCTGCGGGGGCTTGTGTTACGCCCCTGCAGCTTACTTGGAGGAGCATCGCTTATATCCCACCCGCGCTTTCCCGCCCTGTACCTGTTTTCCCCTTAATTGGGGGTTTATAGTATACTGCTCTCAGGCCCCCATTGGCGGGGGGGGTCGCGCCTCTCTGGCGGCCGCAGCGTGCCGGGGGGAGGGGGGGGGGGGGCATGTGGGATCTTTCCTGCTCCTTGGCGCAAAATAAAACAGTTCAGTCCGGGGTTCGGTGTCGGTTATAGCACCTGCCCTCGAGGCCCCCTTCGGGGGCGGCCTCTGCGAAAGCTCTTTTAGAAGAGAATTTTCTGGCAGAGGATGCATAACAGTGGATGTAGGTTCTCTAATTTTGCTTCCCATTACTCCAGAAAATTCTTCTCTTATTAGGTGAAATGTTGTAATAGGATTATTAAAGGTGAGTGGGAACTCGCACAGCGTAAATAAACTAGATTTGTATTGTGTAACGGGTTGTAGCGTGCCACTGGGTTGAAACACTGTCTGGCCAAGCAGTGTGAGCACACAGCTAGAAAATTCGAGGGTCCCCCTACTGGGAGGGGAACTAACCAGTGCACAGCGGATGGACCGTAGTCTTATTCCATGGACACTTTAATCAAAGAAGTCTGTATGAATGATTTCAAAATTTTAATCTTTTCATAGTGAATATTCTTGCATATTCATGTTCAACATGGTGATACTGGCCAATCTCATGCTATGCTGAGATTCTACAAGGTGCCCCGCTGTCACGCCGCGAGGCACCTTGTAGAATCTCAGCATAGCATTCCCTTGAGAAAGGGCTTTTGCCCGAAATGCATCGGGATCTGGTTTTGAGGATTACAATGGTTGAATTATACTGTGTGTAGTGACACGCTTTTGGCCAGTATCACCATGTTGAACATGAATATGCAAGAATATTCACTATGAAAAGATTAAAATTTTGAAATCATTCATACAGACTTCTTTGATTAAAGTGTCCATGGAATAAGACTACGGTCCATCCGCTGTGCACTGGTTAGTTCCCCTCCCAGTAGGGGGACCCTCGAATTTTCTAGATTTGTAATAGGATTATTGCCATTCTGTCAGGGTTTGCCCCTATAATTAATTGCCCTCTATTCTTCAGATGTGATTGGATGTGTCATGCCTACAAGATGGCGTTTAATGCTAATCATATTCCTCTCGACTGGGCTTCAAGGCTGTTTGGTAACCTTTAATGACGAATCCTTACCACATTTGCCATTCAAACTTGAAATTACTCCATCACACTCACACTCAAGCTTAGAGTACCTGGTAAATCACAGCAAAAAGCTATTTGAGATGTAGAACAACGCAGTACAACAGACTCGAAACAACACTAACATAAGAAAATAGCTGGAAAAAAAGGAAACATATTTTTGTAGAAACTCACTTATCTACACATCACATTCTGTAACAGTGGCATGGATGAGGTATCTCAGAAACTACAATGCTGATGGTGCAAGCCCACCTGCAGCTAAAACAGCAGCTTGCAGCCCAGCAGCAAAAGTGCAAAGTCACATCACCATCTAGGCAGAAGCTAAGACTCAGGTTTATTAGGAGATAACCAAATACCCTCAACATGTCCAGGCCTTAGTAGAACCCTAACCTTGGCTAGAGGTAACACCATCCTGAACCTCCTGCATTCCATTAGGGATACACCGCAGCACAACATTGGCATTTGAACGTCCCCCCCAACAAACTAATGTGTGTTGCATTTCCATCCAAAAACAACAGTTGATAGACAGAATGCAGAAAAATGTCATACATTCATCCTAGTACAGAGATCTGGGCCTAAATCCATCGTTTTTTTGCACTCCACACCACCCCAGTTCAGACATGGCCATATGCAAATCAGCCTTGACCCTGTGCCTCATGGGAACAGTCCAGCCCGAACTGCCAAGCCATGTCTTTCCTGGACCGGAAACAAGCATCCTAGGACCGGTTTCTGGCTATCAGCCGTCATCAGCCAGGATAGCTTGACTCCAGTGGTGTGGAGAGCATGGGACTCATGTCTGAGCATACCCATCCCACTCGGGGTGACAAATGCAAAAACAACAGTTGATGGACAGAATGCAGAACAATGTCATACATTCACCCCAGTACAGAGATCTGGGCCTAAATCCATTGTTTTTTTGCACTCCACACCACCCGAGTTCAGATATGGCCATATGCAAATCAGCCTTGACCCTGTGCCTCATGGTGCTGGTGAGGCTTCAGAGACCAGTGAAAAATCTGTACTCCATGCCGCAGCCCACCCTTTGTGCCAAATTAGAGTAAGTCATAAGTACCCTTCTCAGCTTAGCTCCCCTGAATATTGTGTTTCAAGCAGACTCCCATACAGTAAATGCTGACAAAGCAAAGTGTTTTGCAATTGGAAGATTTCCTAACATCACTGAGACATTACCATAAAATATTAATTGAGCATGCCTTGATTATGACAACCAAGGGGGATGGAGTGGTGACCATGAAATAACGTGTGCACATGTGTAAAGGCATGTTAAAATGATAGGTCTGACTGTGAAGACCCTAAGGTGGTGCCAATGGGAGTCATGTTGATGTTCTGTTCTGGCATCTCCCTCTTATGTTCTTTGGTTTAACACTGGGCTGATCAATAACACAAGACACATCATTTCCAGAAGGTGATGCTCTTGTGTTGTTCTGATGTTCCATAGGGACCACCCCTGACAAAGGTCAAGGTTGGCACGAAATGCATTGGGATAGTTTGCATATATCACTACCTTGGATTGGTGGGTAGAGGTCACTTTCAATGCATGAAGAATTACTTAATCAGACTGATAAGAAGATGATTGTTTCCTGTGAGGAATTACGTTTACTGTGACAATCAAGTCTTTACTCAAAGGAGATCAGTGGTGCACACATAGTTTTTCTGAGAAAAGGTTAATCACAGGGGCCCGGAACTGGCTTGACCTCTGGGTGTGCATGAGCTGCTCCCGCGCAGGCTCTGATAAAAGAAATTACTGATCAAGCCAGGGCATCATAACTGATAAGGAACATTTCTTTCCTAATAACACCCATCCACGCACCCCATACTATATATATTACCCAAAAAAGATAAAGACACTATCAACCCTCCTGGTGGGCCCATTGTGTTAGGCTGTTAGATCCATCTTGGAGCCCATAGGCAAATACATTGACACCATTATCAAATAATTTGTTCTATTCAATGACACCTATATAAGGGATAGTATGACCTCACCAGTCAGATAGCGGACCGACCACTCAACTCTGACACAGACCTTATGGTTTGTGTGGACAAAGAGTCACTCTATACCAATATCCCATATTTGGAAGGCCTGGAAGTCATTTGTGTTCTCCTTCACACAGACCCCAATCAACTAAAGATAGCCACTGACTTTGTGATTGAGTTATTGGAAATTGATCCTACCTATAACTATATCTTATTAAAGGACACATTTTACCTCCACAAGAAAGGTGTCTCTACGAGGGCTTGCTTTGCCCCCAATTTTGCCATACTATACATTCATAATCTTGACAAAAACATGAGTTTGACACCAAGTAACCCTTTCTATAACCAGATAGGGTTCTGGAAGAGATATATAGATGATGTGCTCCTCCTCTTACATGGCACGCTCAATTCGTTATTACAGTTCATTGGCTGGCTAAATCATTTTCAAACTCACCTCAGGTTCACCTCAGAAACCAGGACTAATAATCTTCCCTTCCTGGAATTTACCCTCCATACCAAAGATGAAAAAATAGGCACCATACTTTAAAGCAAGCCTACAGAGAGGACCACCCTTCTACTACATTGAAGCTACCACCCTTACTGGATCGGCTTTCCTCTGGTCAGTTCCTCTCTATTAGCAAAAACTGCAAATGGAGAAAGGATTATTACCATAAAGCAGCGGTCCTTGCATATAAACTAATTCACCAATGCTTTCATTGCAGACTGGTCTCCCCGGCACTTAAATGCACATGGTATTGCCCTGGGGACATCCTCCTTACCCTGGGACACAAATGTCAAACACCCAGATACCTTTTGTGTCCACAATCAGTCCCTCAGCAGGGACATCTTGCATACACAAACTTCCTTTTCGGAACCCCCCTTTTTTTCTACAAAAGAGGACCAAAGTAGGAGGACCATCTGGTACACGGTGTTCTTGGGATAATAAGATAATACGATCACTAAAACACAATCTGTTACCACAGCTTGGAGTCTTATCCTGTTTTAGGACCATCACAAATGCCAGAATTGTGTGGTTTGCCCACTCATATTGAACACCAAAGAATTTAAGTAAGTAATCATAGCTTTCCCCTTAAACAGTTTAGTAACTGCTGAACCTCAAATGTTATCTAGGCATTTCGCTACCCATCTGACTACTAAATATTTAGCAAAAATCCAGATGATTAAGCAACATATCATCCGACATAAAAGCTGCTTTTGGTGCCCCCCCTTGGTTCCCATTACATTGCCATGAACCACTCTGAGATGGATATGATATAACAAGTAATTGACCAACCATCCCTTCCACTTAGTAGTGGTGACGATTCATGACTACTACAAAGATGCAAGTGTCACTGGATCAAAAGATGTAATTTTGTCAATGAGGGGGTCAACACATTGGATGAGTAGAACAACATTGTTTATACTTAGAATATGACATTCCTGCTGTCTCCTAACACTATGGTTAGATGTATTCATTGGCCCTTAGGGTACCTACAACTTGGATTCTCTACGGTCATGAGTGTTCTCCATTGTTTGCCCTATATATCAGACATGTATGCCAAAATCACCCATAGTGCCATGAACATTATCAATATGTTGATTACAACAGTCCTTGTAACAGCTTTTGATGTACATCTGTTAATATGTATATCTTTTCTTCTATCTAATGTTGCATATCTGTAATAACTTTATTTGCTTGCTTAGGTTTTAGTTGACCACTTTGTTGGGACAAACTCCCGCCCTTTGACTTCTCCTATTAATGGGATCACATACATATTGGTTCCTTGATTGATTCCAATGAGCATATATTCACTCAGTGACTATGTATAACAAGCATTTGCAATGCAGTAGGTCTCGCCTTTGCAAGAGTTAGAGCTCTTGGATTTGAAAATGACACTATTTTTTGCCTTTTGTTTTCTTCATTGCAATGGAGTGATGATGTTTGCATAGCGCTATTCCTATGACCTTGCAGCGCTGGAGAACCAGAAAATGGGAAATAGGTAATGATGGAGTGGAGACAAGAGTAATATGCTGGCTGAAAAAAATCTATTTAGCTATGCAGCACATTAGCCTGGGTGCTGAAACATCTACTTTTCTTTAATAAGGAGGGAAAGTAAGAACCGAACAAGCCTTCCCCATTATTATTGCCTAACACCTTGGCGTGTAATGTATTTTGAGGACAACTTAGTGGTATCTGAGAATCCAAAAAAACTAATTGTGTGTTTGCCAATATGACACAAGCAGCAATTAGTTATTTATATTCAAATAGGCAAGTATGCACCCATCAGGTATTTAGAATGGGCACACCGAGGGCGCAATAAGGAGACACAAACTAACCCGTCATATGCAGGTGTCCCCACTGCGCTCCCGTAGAGGATAGCACCTCCTGAGCACCCTTAGATGAGAGCACCCCATTGGCAGCCACAGTGCACCCTTAGATATGGCCTTGGAAGTGTACTCATTGGAAATGCCGGTTGTGGCTACGCCTGGGATGCTACCTGCTTTGGAGAAGGGGCAGGCTGCTGCTGTGGGAAACGGTTGCAGTAAAGTCCTTTAGAAACACTTGCGGACAGCTTCTCCTCAGCGGTTTCCATGTGGCCCCCTCTGCCCTGATTATCTTAGCATCGCACGCCCGCTCTCCTGGGCCCTTGCTCTTGCAGGGCCTGAACAGTTCCACCCGGAAAAGTTTCCCACACAAATTTACAGGAAGCTGTGCCTCTTTGCGGCCGCTCTGTGCTTATTTTATCTTTTAGAATGTATATGTGTGGCCAGGGTTGGATTGGGATTAACAATCGGCCCGGGCAAGATACAAAAAAGTGGCCCACATTTGCATATTGCCTTTGCAAAACGCTGCTTCAGCGAACTTTTATATAAAAAAAAAAAAGGGGGTAGGAGGTGAAAAAATGCTCGGACTAGCTTGTACTGGAGAAACACACCTGAATACAAGCAAGGCCACTTTTGCTCCAGCCCCCTGTCCCCCTCAATATGCATATGTAAATGGGCCGGCCCCAGCAAGAGAAAGGGAGTGACAACTCTGCCCTTTAATAGAAGGGAGACAATTGAGGCCATTCAGGCACCCACTGGGCTGCTGGTGGCATCGGAACAACGTGCCGAAACCACCAAATCGCCCCCCAGACTGCTCAAAAAAAGCAGCCCACTGCTGGAACTGGACACCGGCCCCTCAGGCATTGCCCGAGTGCCCGCATTACCAATCCGATGCTGTGTGTGGCCTCACTTTCCCGAGGAATGCAGCTCTCAGATACAGAAACACACCAAACAAAAATAAACAAAAAGGCGGAAACAAACACAACCAGAAAAAGAATAGGTCTATAGAAGCACACACTGAAAGTAAAAACACTCATGCTGAAAGTTACCTGACGGTATGTGATAAGGCAAGAATGCCCAGGATGAAGAAATACATGGAGGCAGGTGCGCAATGCCCATTGGGCTCAAAGGGCTTCAGCCCCTCCCGTCGTGTGTGTGAGCACGGCTGAGACAGCTTTCCGGGCACGCACACACACACAGTTTTTACACTGCTGATGGAGGAAAGAGGTGGAAGAGGCTGCAGGCGCCATGTGGAAATAAAGAAAGGTGTGCAGCCCTGCTGCTCTGAGGCTCGAAGATCTATTACGATTTAAACTGAAAGTGCTTGCCGGCAGCAGGAGGAAGACATTTTAGGCTGCCTGCTCTGTTTGCGCCCTGCCTGCCTGATGGGGGTTTCGCGGACGGGTGGAGAGGTGGAAGAGACTACAGACGCCGTGTGGAAAGAAAATAAGGTGCATATGCTATGTGACGAGGCGCAACTGTTGTGCAGCAGACCAGGGCCGGACTGGCTACCGGGAAGTTGTGTGTGCTGCCGAGCAGGGGGATGAATTCGTTGATGGGGACCTGAGTGTGCAAAACGAAATTCGTTTTGCTTTTTTTATTTCAAAGCGCACGCAGGTCCCAATCAACGAAATAAGCCCACACCACAGAGAAATTAGCCCCGAGCTCGGCAGCACACACAACTGCCCGGTAGCCAGTCCGGCCCTGCAGCAGACACTGCGCTGTAGCTGCTGAAGCAATGAACAAAAAACAAAACACAAGCATTGGTGGAAAGTGGTCATCCCACAGGTTCGGGTGAACAAACAGAACAGGAAACAAAGCGGCTGTGTACATTAAATGTATGCATCCAGTGAACCATGTGCTATAGCAAAAAAAAAAAAATGAGTTCATACATTAAAAGATACAGCCCTGTAGCAGAACTTAATTGTAGTTAGGCGGTGCTGCTTCCGGACTAAATGGAAGTACGTATCAAATCAACAGCCAATCAAAAAGGCAGCTAAGAAGAGCAATGCCACAGTTAAACTAATAGCAAGCGCCAGGACAATTTTCCCTGCAATGGGCGGAGTTTCATCGAACATACAGATTACTTGATGTCTCGGAGAGACAGCGCATGGGCTGCCTAGGCAAGATCTAAAAACAACTTACCCCCTTTCTCTCTATTGAGGTTTTGCTTGATTGTACTACTGGCCCACTGGGACATATGTATTGGTTCCCTTGCACACTGCTAGAATCATACCTCACTCTGTAAATATACTGAAATGTAAATATGAACATGCATTGTAAAACATTAGTGCATGTATTTCACTTCATTTACATCCATGGAGATATGGACTATCCCTATGCTTTCCTAATTATGGTGTTTCTCTCGCCATCCTGCCCCTTTTCTGTGCTCCTCTCCATGCCCCCAGGCATTTCCCGATCCCTTCCCGCACTGGCCCCCGGTCTAGTTTTCTAACCTTCCAAGCCATAATGCCTCCCAGAGTGCCCGCCCACAGCTGCTGATTCAATTGCATGCAGGGAGAGTGTCACCTGCCTCCCAGTACTCCTCATACATGAGGTTTCCTCTGTGATACGTAATGCATGGTAGGTCCTGTTTTTACATTGCCTTGATCTATAAGCGCCATACATGCTCAAATTCATGGCAGCTCTGACTTGATCATTTTTTTTTAAGTTCAAAATCAAGTTTATTAAAGAAGAACATGGTAATAATACAAATCTGAAACATTACTAATAAGGGAGCAATGATGGAGAAATAATAAGGAGGGAGTAGGGAGGAGGGGAAATGAAATCATACATTGATGAAGCAATAAAAAGAAGAGCAATTCAATTCAACATACTCATTACAATAACAAAGTATATAAGTGAATCATAAGTAGGAATACATAAAAATGAAGGGTAAAGCAAATAAATAATGTAATAGAATGCAAATACGGCAATGCAGTAACATAGAATGGTTAAATAGAAAGGAATGCGAAGGGCATCAAGGAGGCTTAGGGACCTCCTGCTGCGCAGGTCGAGGGCGAAAAGAACGCAGTGCACATTTATCTAAAAACAATGTAATAGGAAGCCATAAGTCAGCACGCTTAGTTGCCAGCTGTGGAGGAAAGACAAAAGCAGTATCAAGTCTGTGGTTATGACAGACAATGTACCACCAAGCTTTAAAAGTAATACTGGGTGTAGACTTCCAATTGATCGTTATCTGTTGAAAAGCAACCGCTAATAATAAATCAACAATTCGAACATTAAGGTCACTACGATCCCAACAGGGGGATAGGCTACCTAGAAAAACATGAGCATTCGAAAAGGGAATATTAGTGGAAAAAATGACATTAATTTGAGCCCAAACTTGTAACCAGAAGGCATGAACATTCTTGCAAAGGAACAACATGTGAAACAGGGTAGCGTGTGGGGAGGCACATGACCAACAAGTATCGGGTGTCGTAGGAAAACGCTTGTGAAGGGTGGAAGGAGTGTGTAATAAACGGTTATAAATGAAGAATAGGGATTGCACTAAGGAAGCAGCCCTGGATGATTTACGAATCTTTAACCAGATCCTATCCCAAAGGGGAGTCGACCAGGAGAGGGAAAAATCAGTCTCCCACTGCTCCTCAACTTTGCTTTTAAGTCTGGGAATATTGTGAACATGAAGCTGTTTATAAAGAACAGAAGCCTTTGGAAGGGTGAGTAGAGTGGAATGAAGGTGTGCGATAGGGTCTGGAGTAGGTGCAGGAGGAGGAGAGGCAGGAAGTGTAACATACACGTCCATAACTGATGCCTTAAGGAGAAGATACTGGGGAAGACATGAGAGGGGTAGGTGAAAAGTGAGACGGAGAGTGGAAAAGGGTAGAAAAGTGGAGTGTGAAAACAATTGGGAAACCCAAAGCAGTCCTTTGGATCTCCAAGACTTCCATAGGATGGGTTTACCTCGGATCAGAAGGTATTTATTATTCCAGATAGTTGAGGAGAGGAAGGCAGCAATACAATTAGGAGCCGGAGGGTGAGAAGAAAGGAGGAGTTTGAGGGTGAACTTATGAATAGGGGTAAGGAGCGAGGCAGGCTTGCGGGAAAAGGAGATACATTCAGCAAAAGAGAAAGGTGAAAGAAAGAGGCGCTCAACCTTTGTCCATAAAGGACATGGAGAATCAGGGTCTTGCAACCAGAAGGAAGATTGACGTAGCAGAAAGGCCTTATGATAAGCAGAGAAATTTGGAAAGTTAACCCCACCTTCGGAGGTGGGACGACTAAGTCTTGCTAAAGACATTCTGGGTTTGTTTTTATGCCAAAGAAAGGAAGATAAAACTGAATGTATTTTTTTGATGAGTTTGGCTGGAATGGGAACGGGAATATTGGATAAGGTATAAAGAACAATAGGGGTGATCATCATCTTGATGGTATCAAGGCGACCCCACCAGGACAAATAAAGGGGATGCCATCTAGCCGTGAGATCAGATATTTTCTGGATACACTTGGTCAAACAAAGGGAAACAGTGTCACGAATGGAGGGGGTAATATGTAAACCTAGGTATTTAATATGGGAAGGACTCCAGGTGAAGTTTGAGGCAGTGAAATCACGTTTAAAAGTAAACTTTGTCAAAGGTAATATTTCGCATTTGTCATTATTAAGTTTATAACCAGAGACTGAGGAATAATGTTGCACTTCTGTTAAAAAAGCAGGGATGGAAACAGTAGGATTTGAAATGAAGAACAAAATGTCATCCGCGTAAGCTGCTAATTTTATGGAGAGCTCTGTAGTATTGAAACCGGTAATATTAGGGTTTTGACGAAGTTTGGATAAAAAAGGTTCGAGGGCCAGGTTAAAAAGAAAGGGAGAAAGGGGACAACCTTGACGAACACCTCTACCAAGAGTAAAATAAGGAGAGATTTGGCCATTAGCGAAAACTGCAGCCCGGGGATGAGAGTATAACAATGAGACTAGGGAGATAAATTTAGGACCAAATCCAAACCAAGTGAGGGTGTGAAAAAGGTACGGCCATTCGACCCTGTCGAATGCCTTTTCAGCATCCAATGCTATGGCTGCAAGGGGAAATTGGAGTTGAGAAGATTTCGTTAAGATGTTGAATAGGAGCCGTGTATTATCTGTAATGTAACGACCTTTAACAAAGCCTGATTGTTCATCTCCAAGCAGGTCAGGGAGCAAATGATCTAATCTCATTGCCAACAATTTAGCGAAAATTTTGTAATCTATATTAACTAGTGAAATAGGTCTGTAATTTTTACAATATTGGACATCTTTTCCGGGTTTGGGAATTAGACAAATATGGGCGTCTGAAAAAGTGCCAGAGGAAGTGCCCATGTCAGTAAAGGAGGATATAAGGGAGTGAAGTTTTGGAATAAGAAGCTTCGAAAAGTGAAGATAGAACTCAACAGTGAACCCGTCAGGGCCAGGGGCTTTGTTCAGTTTCAAACGATGAAGAGCAGCAAATAATTCCGTTTGTGAGGCATCAGATTCTAAGGAGGTTAGGTCAAGAGGGAAGGAAGGGGGGGCTTGAATAGTGGAAAAAAAGTGAGTAAGAGACTGAGGAGAAGAGGGTGTATCTGAAGTGTATAAAGACTCATAAAAATGGGAGAAAGTAGCAAGAATGTCAGCATCCTTATGGTGTAAATGGGCATTATCATCATAAATTGATTCAATGTTGACTTTATTTTGTTTGATCTTTAAGTAATTAGCAAGTATCTTCCCGGCCTTGTTCCTACCCCCATAAAATTTGGCACTGGATTTAAGCAAGTACAGAGAAGCATCTTCAGTGGATCGTTCATTAAATTTAATTTTGGCAGCAACCAGAGATGTCAGACTATCGGAGGAATGAGAAGTGAAGTAGGCGTGTTCCAATCTTTTAATGTCATGAAGAAGGGTTTTGGTAAATTGGCGTGCAGATTTACGTTTTTTAGCAACATAAGTAATAATAAAATCACGAGCAGCTGCTTTAAAGGTATCCCAGAGGGTATGTTTCGAAATGGGTGGGGTATCATTAAAGAGGAAAAACTCATCAAAAAAGGCAGAAAAAGAAGCAGAGAAGTTGGGATCCAAAAGAAGGGCATTGTTGAAACGCCAACGTTTAAGACCATCAGTTTTGGGTAAAACTGCGAGACTGACCAATACAGGGGCATGGTCAGAAAGTAAAATCGGGCCAATTTCTGCTGCCTGGAGGGTTTGAGTGAGTGCGTGGGAAACAAAAATGTAATCAAGCCGTGATTGGGATCGATGGTGAGGGGAATAATAAGTGAATTCTTGTAAGGTTGGGTTGCATAGACGCCAGGAATCCACAAGCTTATGTTGTAAGATAGCTTGGGTGAACAATTTGTGCGCTTTCGTAGGAATATAATTGGCATCAGACTTCCTGTCCAGAAAAGGATCATAAGGGTGATTGCAATCACCCGCAAGGATGAAGTTATCGTCCATGAACTGGGTGATGCGGGGAGAAAGATCTGCCCAAAAAAGGGGTTCACCGACCGTGGGACCATAGACATTAAGGAGGGAGATTGGAACACCTCTAAGTGATAGTCTGACATGAGTCCATCTGCCATTGGTATCTGATTCTTGGGAGATAACCGTTAGAGGAAGTGACCTACGACATAAAATGGCAACACCATTACGTTTCCCATCACCCTGTGAGAAAAAGACGTCACCCACCCAACCTCTCTTAAGTTTATCAGATTCTAGGTCTGAAAGGTGAGTTTCTTGAAGAAACGCAATGTCAACATTCAATTTAGCTAAGTGAGATAGAATGCGCTGATGCTTAATTGGGGAGTTAATACCCTTAACATTCCATGAAACCAAATTCAGAGACATAGTATATACATGAAAGCCATAAATTTCTTGATCAACGATTCAAAGAAGTAATGAGAAATAGAAGAAAGGAAGGTAGAAGAAAATGAAAGAACGAGGAAAAAGAGACGGAAAAAGAAGACAGGAAACCGTGGAAGATGGGAAAAATATACGTTGAAATGAAGATGAGAAAGAGGAGAGAGATCAAAGAGTGATGAGTAATGAGTAAGAAGCAGAAGAGGAGTACAAAAGAGTGGAGATAGGGGTAAGAAGTAGATAGGATAAAAAGGAAGGAGAGATGCAATATAACGTGAGGAGAAAAAAATCATCATCGTAAAGCAAAACATGAAGTCATTGTGAAAGAAAGGGGAAGTAAGGAGGAATAAAAAACAAGGAAGGTATAGAAAACATGAAATTGACATACCTACGAAGGGGAGGTACGAGACGAGGGTGGGGGGGGAGGAGCCAGGTGGGAGAGGCAACACAACCGAGGGTGTCCGGGCAAGGAACCAGGGAGACGACATCGTACGATGGGGAGTTCCTGTGGAAATAAAGACGGGGTAAAACTGAGACAAAAATACAAAGAGCAATAGTAAAAAATGAAGAGAGGGGAATGAAACAAAATAAAAGCATTACTGTATGAAAAACGAATAGGAGAGACAAGCAATCAGAAAGTTTCAAAAGGGGAAAGATACATTAACTGAACATAGGAGGAGAGCAAAAATGATGCCAGCATAACCAGGTAATTAGCCAAAAACATGAGGCAAATAACAACATAACATTAAGAGAGCTGTAATGTGAAAACAAGTGTGTGATACGAAAAGTCAACCAGGAGAGGAAGACGAAGGACCAGAGGTATCCATGGTAGAGGTACGATGCGCATTAACGAAGCTCTGCAATCTCACAGGATCCTCATACGTGGTGGTCTTATTATTGTAGGTGACCTTAAACAGACATGGATGATACAGGCCATATCGGGCACCCATGACACGGAGGGACTCTCTCATGCTGAGGAAGGCTTTTCTACGATTAGCAGTTGCTTTAGCATAGTCCTGGGCGAAGAACACTGGAGAATCAAGCCAAGACAGTTTGGGAATGGCCTTGGCAGCTGCTAGAACTTTCAGGAGGTCCGTGTATTCCAGGAAATAAAGAATAACCCCTCTTGGCTTTTGTGACATGGAGAGGGATGTAGGCAGACGGCCTAGACGATGCGCCCGTTGAATGTTGAGAGAGGTATCCTGTGGCATGTGTAGTAGTTTGGGAAGGAAAGACTTGAAAAAGGCAAGTGGGTCAGACCCTTCAAGATTTTCCGCCAGGCCGTAAATGCGAAGATTATTACGTCTGCCTCTATTTTCCAACTCCTCCACCTGCTTCTGAAGGGCTCCTACTTGTGAGGACAAGTACGCAACTTTAGTGTGAGATTCTTGAATAGATGCGACAGAGTGTTCTACCGTAGAGACTCTTGTTTCAATTTGAGACCAATTTTCTGTCAGAACTTGGAGTTTGGTGTTAGTTTCCTCCATGAAAGGGCGTAGGGTCCCAATTTCCTCAAGGAAAGGACGGAAAGAACGGATTTCTTCCAATAAGAGTTCCATGGATACAGGTGACGATGACTTAGGTGGAGACGGAGGGTGCTTTTTTAGCCGCTTGGCAGTGACTTTTCCTGAAGAAGGAGGAGAAGGCGCTTCCATGAGTGTCTCCGAGTCCGAGGGCGGAAGGGAGTCTTCCAGTTGGGACAAAGCCGAAAAAACTTTAGAGTTCTTAACAAAAGCCACTTTTGCAGGTGTCTTCGGTGAGAAGCGAGACATTTGTTGTTGTTTGCCCATGTAGGGGAGTCCAAACGGAGAATGGCAAACACTTGGTGTAGTTCTCAGAAACACTGGACACAACTGTGTAAAAACACCAGAAAAACCACTCCAATTATGAGGAATGAAGCCTGAGGAAATGAAAGAGGGAAAATTGATAGAGACATGCGATGGAAGCAGCAATGAGGTGAATCATTGAAGAAAAAACTGCAGACAAGGATCATGCACCATTGAAGGATGAAAACACATAGTTAAGTGCAACGCAGTGAAAAAGTAAAACCCTCACTGAGAAACATGAAGCATTAAATTGTATATGAAGAACAGCAGGAAGGAAGAAAGTGTCCAACTTATAAAATATACATGTAGAAGTGTATCATCCTGGCATTGCTAAGAATAGAAGCAGGCATGTAAGGAATATCTGCAGCATAGATGCAAGTCTTAGGTAGAGAAATTGCACAGTGGAAGTAAGTGTCGAACAAAGACACTAGTTAGTGGGGATAGTAAGTAATCTACCACCCCTGCTTGCAAAGAGCTTCAATTAAGGCAGAAATATCGTTGTAGCAGGCATCCAGGTATGCATGTGTCATGTAGAAATTAAGCCTGGAGGTGCATTTGAGGCAAAGAGAACATACCGCTGTGCAAGGAAAAAAAGATGCAGAGCGCACAAAATGGCGGTCGCGCTGTGAGGAGAGGCATATAAAACTGCCGGTAGGAAGTGTCAGTGAAGTAAAACAGCAAGCTTGTACCTCATAAGGGCTTGAGAGGCATTTCCACGAATACTACAGCAGACGCCCTGATGCTGGGCAGGCGAACCACTCACGTCACCGTCATGAGCTGCTCCGTGACGGGACTCGCGAAATGGCGCCTGTGAATGCCGGAGCGCCCTTGCGAGGGAAACGGAGATTACTTGCTTCTCCGACGTCGGAAATGAGTTTTCAGGAGCACCGCCGCATACCAAAGATAGTCCGACAGCAATGCAGGGACACAGCACAGGAACTACGTGCTAGAAGGAGAAGGTCTCCCGGTGCCTCGTCGGAGCCTCACGGAGTCGCCGCCATCTTCCACGGCGCCAAGCCACGCCCCCCTGACTTGATCATTTTATTCTGCCAAATGCTGCTTGGTTTCAGCACCGTGATGTCAAGCTGATTGGCCCTTCTCCGACTCCTTACCTTGGATATTAAGTTCATATCAGACAGAGAGCCCAAACACCAATTTCATCCCCTGCTCACCCCACTTATTGGTAAGTGATATTTCTATCACTTAGACGGCTTGATGCTGAATTGTGCCAATGCCCTGCTCTCCCTTCACCACTCAACACACATTCATTTTTTATGTTTCAGTATTTTGTTAAGCCGGGTTTACCCTTGCACCCGGCTTCCTCCTGAATGGGTGCAGCTCTTGCTCACACAGACACTAACCCAGTTCCAGGCTCCTGTGATTGACCTTTTCACAGGAAAACATTGATACTCAAACAGTTCGACCCCATTACCAATGTATTCAATTTTTCAAAGTAATACATACAAACATGTCCAGCATAGTATCAAAAAGTACATTCATATTATCAATATGTGGTGAGCACAGAAACAGGAGAGTCGCAAGGGAAAGCAAAGAGACAGGAGGTGACAGAACAATCAATCACTGTGCAAGTTATTGACCGCCTTACACCCTTGGCACATTCTTCCCATAGGCTTCCAAGACTATGTATCAGGTAGCTACCGCCCCTTCCACTTATTTCTCTTTCCTTCTGACACCATTCCTGATTTGACCCTTTCTTTCCTTTTTTCTTCTCTTGTCTCATACAGCTATTGCCGTAACTTATATCTGTAATCCTGTCTTTATGATGACCTGAAGTTATGTAGATCGAAATGACATTGACAAAACATTGACAAAACACTGCAGAACTATAGCTTCCTTGGCCCTTAACATGTTTCCCACTAACACTTGCATATATGCAACAATTTTAAATAGCGCAGTTTTGCTGTTTTCTTCATTATATCACATGCCTCATTTTGCACAGTTCACATTGCTATGAGCACTTTGTGTACACATATGTTTGGGATTACACTTGCATATAATGAAATGTAATATTGCTGTCTAAAATGAATGATTCCTTCATAATTCTAAATACAGACCGCGATATATTTAACTTTGGTGTTTTCGCCTTCTTTTTCAGCTTATTTTCATAATTATTTTCTCATTCTAGTAACGGTCTTTTTAAATATTATGTGTTGAGACCTTGTCTGTTACTCTTAAATTCTCAGAGCATTACACGTAGTCCATAGTATGCAATCATGATATTTCATCTTTGTACCTATAACATTTGGCATCAAAGATTGTAAAGCACAGCAGGGTGCATCTTTTTTGCATAGTCAAGTCACCCAGCTATATCATCATCCGGACTGCTATTACAATGTTGGTCAAAGTGTGCTTGGTGAAAATACTTCCCCAGGTCTTCCACCTCTCCAGCTTCCACACCTCGGGTATGTCGTCTGTTCTTTTCAGGTATAAAGTAGGCTACAAAACATAGTGATTGCAACTCCAGTGAGTGTTGTGAATACTAGTCACTGACAAGCCAGGCTCTTGACCTTTGGTCGCAAGGGTTTTATGTTTACTGTTAATTAAAGGAGGGTGACCCTGGTTCCTACTTCCCTCTTTCTCCCCCTTTTTGAAAATAGGCTACAAAATATCATCTCACAGCTTTGATGAATTATACTGCTGCCCATCCCCCTCTATGAGCCAGACTCTCCGACTAGTGTCTGCAGAGAAGGTCCCTCAGCCCTCTCCTTGGCTTGTTGAACATTTTGTGCAGTCCTCCAAGGACCTGGGTTGCAGTGATACTGCATTGGCGTTGCCAGTGATACCTTCGACTTTAGGCGCAGGTTTGCAATCCCATGAGCTGTCAATCTCACCTCCTCCTGGTCAACTCCTCATCCACCACCTGAAGCTCTCTTTCTGAGTATTGTTTATTTACCTGGTGCTCGAAGCCATCACAGCCTGTATGCATGTTATCTGTTAGTAGGTGTCTTGTCTGGGATGGTGATGGTGATGCACTAGAGCATGAATGCCTGACTCCTCTTCCTGTTTGGGGATTTAGCAATGTTAAATTCTAATATTCGATGGTCCTGCAGTGCACACACTGCAAACACTGGAATTCAGAGTGCGGTGTTATTTAACGCACTATTGTTGGGTTACAGTTCTACACGCGGTATTACTAGGTACGAGTCAGCACTCAATAATGTCTATTCCAATGGTCCTCAAAATATTTATTACTGTGTATCTCGTGCTCAAACGTGCAAAATGGTATTGGTGTCATTGTGTGTTTTATTAGCACACATGGCAAAACCAAAACTCATAAGAAGATCTTAAATATATAGGATTTAATCTAATAGGCTGCTTGTTAAACAATGTCCAACATCTACTTGATGGAAATACCTTTGTGGTATTTGGAGGGGGGTGGGGGTTAGTGAAATATAGGTGATAAACAGTAGCAATCCTAGGAACTCCTGAGGAAGGGTTTTGACAATTTGGTGTTTTCCATATTCTGGCAGCATAGTCCAGGAGTTGAAACTGATTCAGAATTATTCAGGTGCGATATTTTTCTTCTTCTAATGGATGCCAGCTTGTTTTAAGCACATTTTCCCCTGAAAATAGCAAACCGATGTGGTTTAAGCAGTCCTCAACTGAGATATAAAAAATTTGAGTCAATTTGTTTTTGCACTTTATAACTTATGATTGTTCAGCGCATTTGTCACAATGTTGTTGTACTTCTCGATGACGTTTATGTGACTAAATGAATTTAAAATTATAGAAGTCACATGACAAATCTCACATTTTTTCATTCACACAAAGGTGATGGGGGTTGCTTGCAATAAGTCTAACCACTGGCAATTACTTGCGGTAGTGTTCTACCCCTTTGTTCTTTTGCCCAACATGCCATCTTAGAGTAGACCCAGCCACATGCAAATCAGTCTTGACCCAGCTACAAAAGGAACAGTCCAGCCAGAACTGCTAAACTAGGTTATCTCTGACCGCAAAAGAAGAAACCCTAGACCATGTTTTCCCTGATTGAGTCTTTTCAATGCGATGTAGCTTGGTTGCAGTGGCACAATGAGCAAGGTATAGTATAGGAAGATTCAAATTCACCCTAGCACAGGGTAACATTGCAATTTACCCTAAAATAACAGACCTGCTAATTAATCAATTAGAAAAAATCTTCATAGTTTGAAAAAATCTTACCTAACGAGCACCAGTCAAAGAATTTTGAACCTCCCTTACTTAGAAATTAAATGGCATTTGAGGCAATCAGATGACGTGTGTTGCCAACTTGCTGTGACATCCTAGGGCGACTAACTGTTATCACTTTAACATTGCAACAACATTGTACTTATAATGTACATACTGCATAAGATGGAGGTGAGCCTGGTACTCTGTCTGGTACATTGCCTTTCTAACCATTTTATCTGTGTCTATTGTCTCTTCATCCAACAGCACTAAGCCCTACTTTTGTCCGCATTAAGCAGCTTTTCCACAACCTAACCTGGTGCAAGTCGGACCTGTCTTATATGAGCCATCTTTGCTAGTCCACATAATGGCCCTGATATAGGTTGCAGTCTGCAAGTGCGCTAAGTGTAAAGTCCACTTGCTCTCTGCAATACTCTGAGTAGGTTCAACAACAGCACAGAAATACTCCTGCACACAATTGTGTACCCTAACTATATACACATATTCTCTACCTGGACATGCAGCATATGATCTGGAATACTTACATATGCTACTGGCTAAAACCATGTGATAATTAACAGCTACACAAGTTGCATGAGTTACATTTGGCATATTATATGAATAATGATAGATGGCTGGTTCAGCAGATTTGAATTTACATAAATTTTTTGATACAACACAACCTGTCTTTACCTTTCTAACAGGGACCTGGCACACAATCAGCTGTGGACCTTCACTGAGGCAATCCCATCAGACAATCTGGTTGGAGGAGTGGAGTTGTGATCCTTTGTAGGAACTTCCATATAGGCTTACCCTTTTGTAAAGTTTCTCCCAAATCTTTAAAACTAACACTAACAGCATTGAAAATGCGGATTAACAGCATTGGCAATGCTGATTAAAAATGCGATCAACATAACAGAGGTCTAGTTAACATATAAAACCGATGCCTATGGTATACACAGTCTTGTTGCTTAATGCATGGATGAAAAAGTCGCTTGTTTGGTGATGGAAGTGTACCCCTGCCCTGAGTACCCCAATTGTAATGATGTCTGGATCCCTGATGCTGATTTTGCAGTCAGGGACGTCCACAGCTGTGCTCTGTGCAGGTAACAGCGTGAGGTGGTGGGGTCGGGCAAAGGGGGATTTCAAGGTATGATGCAGAGGGAAAATTAAACAAATAGTCAATTTCTCCTTGGCATCGTCCCTCCAAATCCCCACTTACCTGGCCCCATCACTGTTACCTGCACGGACCGCGGCTGGGCATACACGGATCATGCATGTGCTCCATGACGCAGTCCAGTCTAATGGACTGAGGTCTTCTTGGACCAGTAGGGGTGCCCAAAGCGCTACCTTACGAGTTGTGAAATTCTTGTTTAGTGCTCTGCAGCGCATGTGTTAGATACATGTGATGGGTGTATATATGCCTGTGAAGAGTACAATACATGGACAATGTAGTGCTGTGCAGTGTGTGTATGTTATTTGGATGTGCTGGGTGTACGTGTGCATGTAAATGCTACAATACATGGACAATTCTGGGACCCATTTTGGGAGACCGAAGGCTAAATGGTGGAACCTTACGAAGTAGAGGAATCCCCAAGACAGATTTGTGGAAAGTTGAATTCCTGTGAGCTGGATGGGGAAAAAAAAACTAGAGTAAGGGCGAGCCAGGCTCTTAAATATTCTTCAAAAGATACACTTTGATTCACAGAGAGGTCACTGGAAAGGGGACTCTGCACATCTCAGGAAGTAGATGGGTCTGATCAGAGAATCATAAAGAGCCGGTCTGAGGACCCGCGGTAACCATTGGATACACATATCACTGTGAATGGCAACCAGAAGTCACTTTCAGGGAACCCATTGTAATGGGTTTGCCATGCAGCCAGCTGTTCCTATTACTTGAGCGAGATTAGATGCTGAAGAAAACACGGGAAGCCAATGGTGCAAAATGCTGGTCAGCCCTGAAAAGGTATCTGTATGTATTAGAAATACTAAGTAAAACAGGCCGCAATATCTCTGGCCCAAATCAGTTGTTAGGTAATGATATAAAGATCTGAACCTCTCCCCCTTAGAAATCTAACTCCGTTTCACGTAGCGCACTGCAGCAGCCGCAAATCCTGTGCTGCGATATGTGAAAGGGAAAGAGGAAGAGAGAATCCTATTTACTAAAATAAGGCACTCTCCTCCCCTCTCACTAGAACTGGTGCTGAAATAAGCTGTCATGCACTACGGAGACACCTTTGCGCCATGGTGTAAGGGTGTCTCTGTGGGCCTCATTTATGAAAAGTGACGCATCGCTGAGTGAAAACAGCGATGCGTCACTTTTCATTGCGCCCTCCTTGCGACACCAATGATGCGTCATATTTACTGTGTGACGCATCATGTTGCAAGGAGTTACAGATGCGTCAGTATTTCTGACGTATCTGTAGGCGCAAAAGTGACTCATTGCTGGAGTGTGTCACAAAAATGACGCAACTCCAGCAATATGTCCTTTCACATGGGGCAAGCCCGATGTGAAAGGGCTTGCGTCAGTCTTACGCCTGCTATGAGGCAGGCGTAAGATTTTGACGCATTTGAGTCCTAGAAGTTGCGCAGTGAAATCTCATAGATTTCACTGCGTCACTTCCTTGTCCCTTTCTTGCGTCAATATGCCCCCCTTGCATACATTATACCTGGCGCAGGTATAATGTGGCGCAGGGGTTTACAAAGTGACGCATCTACCTAGATGCGTCACTTTGTAAATATGGTGCAACAAGGCGCATTTTTACGCCGCTAGTGGTGATGCACCTGCGGCGTAAAAGTGATGCACAGCCTCATAAATGGGGCCCTGAGTTTCTAGCTTTGGTTTGTACAGGAAGGGTACCCATTATTGTTGGCAATGGCAACCGATGTATGGCCCACATGCATCAATATCGGCTTTTGCGAGTTCTAAATTGCGAAAAATAACGATTCGCAATTTAGAAATCGCAAAAGCCTATGCATGAATATTTTAGCTTTTTTTTTGCAATTCGGTAAAAATCGCTATTTTTACCGAATTGCATAAAAAATGCAAATTTTCAATTGCGAATTCACAATTCCCATTCATTCCTATGGGCCAAAATGCCCATAGGAATGAATGGGAATTGCGAATTCGCAATTTGAAATAGAAATTCATCAATGCATTTCAAGGGTGGAGAGGGGGGTGCAAATGACCCCCCCCTGCACCCATGAAATGTACTTTTCAGTATAAGTTACATACACACATGTCCTAAGGACATGTGTGTCTGTAACTTAACAGTTTAAAAAATGCATTTTTGTGCATATTTGAACAATTTCGCAAATTACCACGAGGTTGAACTTCGTGGTAATTTGCACTTCCAATTTGTAAAATTGCACATTTTTCAGAAATGATGCATAGCATTTTAGAAATCGCACAATTGCGATTTCTTATGTGCTATCGCAATTTTAGAATTTGCAAAAAAATTTCAATTTCTAAAATAGCATGATGCATCCCAAACAGCACTTTTGCATTCACAAACGGCCGATTATAAGGAATCGCACCGTTTGCGACTCCAAAAATGCTTGATGCATGTGGGCCTATGTGTGGTGATGGAAGGCGACGATTGTGCTTTCAACCCTGCAACCATAGGCTTCTTTCACATCGGTTCTTGTTTCCAAGTACTGTTGATTTAATGGGGACAGGGACACTTGAAAAGTATATGCATGGTTAAGTCATTTCAGTCTTACCACGGATGCAACATATACATTGAAAAGTCCATTATACTAGTTAATTCAAACGTGAATGAGGAAAGACATTGTCTCGCACAGACTGTTTCTGTTCTATTTTTTCAAAGGTATAATTTACATTTTAAGTGCTCATTAAGGAAAGAATTGTCAGTGCTGCAGGGAGAACAAATACATTACCTTCATTTCTTTTTTCCTTCCTAATTATTAATCCTAAAATCACAAAAAAAGAAAACGAGAATACAGAATTAATATGGACTGGATTTATTACTTGTCAAATCGCACACTGGCTGAGCACCATTACAGTTTATTTTAATTAGAGCTTTATTCACTGCCTGCAGATGAGAATATCTGTAGCAGATCTAAAGCTATTATCACTAGTGCTATATAATTATTAGTGTTTTAAATCAATTAGACTTTATTACAACACTGATGGAATCTGGGGAGTGAAAGTCATGCGGGTTGGATGGCTATTTTTGCACAGTACATGAGGCAGTCACGTACATTGATGCTGGCCTTTTCTCGAACTTCATTGCATGCCCGGACTCTCAATACATTAAAGGGTGCGCACGGTGACATCACGCATGCCTGGGCCGTGGCCGGGCCTCTGAGCCTCTTCGTTAATTAAATGGTCCTCGGGCCTGGCCTGGCCTGTGAAGCTCTTTATATGAGGGGAGCTCGCCTTAACGTGTAGAAAAAACGAATCTTCCGGAACTAGGAAAGTTACAAGCAATAGGACAACTTTATCAGGGTGTGTAGGCGTTTACTGTGGAACAGTGTAGTTCGTTGAAAGTTTATTCTTAGAAATATTAATTCAGTTCAGAGTTCATTATTGAAGCACTGTTCATGACTTACAATAAAGTGGGGATTCAGCACAGTGCTAAACTTGGACTTTTTAAATCTGCAATATCTGTTTGACTACATATATACTGTGAGCAACTGCAGCATTTAGAGTGATGACAGATAGACATTGGATAAATTGGGGCTCTGGAAGGAGCACCACAGGCCGGGGCCTAGCAAGTAATTGTAGAAGAGCACAAGTGAAAAGGAGGGGAAAGAGACCGATTAAGTTCTAGATGTAAGACAGGAGCAGAGACATTTGCGCCCACAATTGCAAACTCCAAGTTTAAAGTGTGGAGAGATTATTAGAATGAGGCACTGTGTCAAAGGCGGCGCCTGATGTACTACACACTTGCACATATTTGAAGGCTTAAAAGTCATACAATTCCCGTTTAAAATTCCACGGTTTATTTCCACAACTGCACCTTTCTGTCTTGGTCTTTTCTAGTCCATGTCTCGATTGTCATCGGCACGTGGGTCGTGAATTCACTACCCTTTTTATATAAAAAAAAAAAAATACTGATTTTACTTTACATTTTTACTCACTCCAGCATGTATCATAAGAGCTAGTTCTTAAGTCTTTCCCTTAAAATCACCCCACTCTAGTCGTCTCATTCCAAGTACTGCAACAAAGGTGAAGGTGAGCAGAATCGGTGTTTGTGGCGCTTGATTCCACTTTCTGAAGTTACGAGAGATTGTGTTTGCGTTCCTGCAAAAATTCTCCTCAAGTAACACTCTGAGGAATTTGTCTGAGAAAAGCAAAGCATACAGTGGCATTCTGTGTGCTCCTATCAGCCAGGAAGGCAGAAATGGCATATTATTTCCCATTCTTACAAAGGAAACAGAGACAGCCATTAAACCCAGCCTGGATATTACTGCGCGGTAATGCCGTATCCCCGGCATATCTACCGGTCCTAGTAGGCAAGGCTAGGTACGTCATAACCACTGTGGCGCATACAAGTCTCTTTGCCGCTCTGCTCTCACCTCTTTTACTGATTTCTCTTCAGACTTTAGAAAAAAAAAACTTGTTCCATGAAAGCAGAATTTTATTATGTCAATGTTTCCGTATGGTGCAGATGGATGGTGTTTCCTGGGTGGCCCAATGACAGCAGGCAACCTGAATTCAGCCTCCATAGGAAGAAACTTGCATTAGCGCACCCAGAAGAGTTTAGTATTGTATTGCAATGTTTATATAGCGCATACTACTCTTATTTAGGGTGCTAAAGCACTTGTCTAGAAGCATGATACACCATGTGAGGTGTGGGCTGGAAGTATGTTGTCTTTGTTTTGGTCCTATGTAGGAAGTGTCTCAATGTCGTGCGTGAGGTATCGTTATCGTGTTACGGGACGCAGCCCTTAGCAGTGTGATGGATAAAGAATTGCAAGAGAGAGGCGCACAGTTTATGTTTTTCAGTAATCTGGCAGCTCTGTAGGTCCTAATATTGTATTTTGTTAGGATCATAGTCCGCTTAGCTGGTTATTTGACTTGATTGTCCATTCTGAGATATTTTGTTTCAAGTTTGTGGTATTGGGTAGGCATAGGTATAGAGATTCCCACCCAGATGTGCAGATACATGTAGATGAGTGGGTCTCACACTGGGTATACTACAATTAAAGTTGCCTTAGGAGAGCAGAACCACTCCCCTGCCATCATTGTCACCTTTCCCTGCTCATCACTCCGCGCCTTCAGCCAGCCTGCCAGGGCTACCTTGCCATCCTGGACCATTCAGGACTTGTTTGCCTAGAGCAGAAATTAATGAGTGATCAGCAAGAAGCACAGTAAAGGTAATATCTAAACAAACATTGGCAAATCCAATAGGTATTGCTTATGATAACCTTCATCAATGGTTCTAGTCATGATGTACATAATACCTGAAGCTATGCAGCATGTCTTTTTAAAAAGAGAAAAAAGCAACACCCAGCCCAGCCATGTTTTTTTGTAGGCACATACTTATAAAATGTTGCTTTCGCTTTTTTTTGTTTGCCAATTCGAGTTGGATCTGTAAACAAAACAATAGTAGCATGGGTAGGGGAAGCTACACAGTGGAAAGGGAATTAACTGGTTGCAGGGAGGAACAAGGATGGAGCAACACTGAGGGGGGGCAACAGGAAGGGGTGTGCAAAGCAACTTGGTGGCATGAAGCAACACAGAGGGCATAGAGAAGGAGCACCAATGGCAGGGAAAGCAAATAGAGAGAAAGAGGAACATGTGGGAGCACATGGATGAGAGCAAACACAACAGGGTGGTAAGGGGAGCAGCATATGGGTGAAAAGGCAACATGGAGTGGTATGAGCACACAGGGCATCACTGGGAGGATGTGGGGGAAGCGCATGGGTAAGCTTTGGGGGCAGGGCTTAGAGCATGGCCAAGATGATGGCATAGAGTGGGATTGAGACTTTCTAGGTATGCATCCACAGCGCCTGGTGATCTTTGAAAGTGGTAGATTGTAATACCCGTTAGGAGTCAGTGGCTGAGTCAGGTGCATATTGGTGGTGAGTAGGTAACCGTAGGGTCACACAGGGTGTCAGTGTTTGAGTCGAGAGTTGGATACTCAGGATGGTGAATGATCTCCAACAGGTAAACACAGTCTCAGTGTCAGAGCCAAGAGCTGGACAAAGGATAGTGAGCTGTCTTTACTCAGGTCACCCTGAGTAAGTGACTCAGTTAGGAGTTAAATCACAGCAGTGACTGCGCACTGCTCAGGTAACCCCTAGAGGCAGTGGTGGAGTCAGGCACTCATGAGAAGTAAGAGAGCTATTGTCAGGAAGTGGCTACTTGAGGTTGTGAAGCCTTTGTTAGATCACTTAGAAGCAGTGGTTAGCTTCACCCTCCCCTGGCTCGATGCTCCTGCTGATGGGTCCGGTGTATGAAGCCTGCTTGGATGCTGATGGGCCCCTGAGCAGTTTTTTTCACGATCTTCCCAGGGAGTGCATTGCCCAATGGTTTGGAATGACTGTTCTGCTTCTACTCTCAAACCCCTGCGATTTTGTTACCTACGTTCATCCCCTCTCCTTCCCCTCCACTGCCCCCTTGATATGGTGGTTTAATGACTGGAGGAGGCCCCGGAACATTTAACCTGCTCCCTAACACTATGGATGGCTGTTAATGGCAAGATTCCGCAGATGAAGGCCATATGCTAAATGCAGACCATGGTGAGTGTATGCACTCTGGCATGCTGTGCTTCTGTATTTTGAGGCAGGTACTCAGTGCTGCGATATTCTCTGCCTTTCTCAGAATATTACCAAGGGTGGAAAGCAAGCACAACACACTTGCACACTTGCGCACCAACACTGGCACTCAGGCAGACACACACTCCTACACGCTCATGGCATTCAGCACAGAGGCACAAAAGCTCAGGGCCAGCTAACATTCCTTTGTAGTATATCCTGTGTGTCCAGGAGCAAAGAAGATGGCACACTCTACATCACTTGTATAGGGTGATTAACACTGTGGGGTTTGATTAGTCCCTGGGCTGTTAACCACAGTGTGATGCAAGGCCCATCCTGTCACCATATGAAATGAGCCATTGCTAGATAATTCAGCCGGGCGTAGCTCACTGGCAGCCTTATCATCGGAATTGCATCACACCATCACTTGAACCTGGCTCGGCTCTTGCTTAAACATCATTGATACCGGTACTCTCTTTGGCCATGGAGAAGTTCCTGTACAATAAGGGAGGAAATTGAAAAGGGCCAGTACTCAGTACTGGTGAGTACCGGTGTATTTAAAGCACTGGCCACAGCTTAATACCCTGAATGTAGGGTGTGCAGGCCCACAAGGAACACTGCACTCTCCTTTACTCCTTTTGCCTACATCATCCAAAACCTCTCCCTAATAAACCGTCAAATATATTATTATTATTATTATTATTATTATTATTATTATTATTATTATTATATTCAGAGACAGACCTATTTTGATCTGAGAGTTTGCCCTGGGGTAATATGAAATCAACAATCAATGATTGGTGCATGAAAAACCCTCTCCCAAATCCCATTCATGAATGTTTGTAACAATATGGTTCTTCTCCCACTGGTCCGCGAAGGTCTTTTCTCTGTATGCTGCTCACCACGTTTATGCAAGTGCCTGTCTCTATATACTCGAATCACAGACCTCGTATAGGTATAGTTAAATGTTCACAACTGGTTAGAGAATTTCACTGTGCAGTCCCATCTCATGTATCTGCTCCTGTCCACAGCCAAAAGCAACTATTTTGACCACCCACCATAAATCGCAGGTACTTTTGATGCCATTTGTGTATGGTCAGGAGAAAATAAGCATCTTCTAGATCTGGTGATGTAAATATTCCTGATGAACGATTGACAGAAGAATGTCAAGGCTCATCCTGAAGCCTTCCTTCTTTAGAACTTGTTTAGTGCGCTCAGATCCAAGAGGAGACACCACTAAACATATTTTTCGCTGTCATTCTGAATGTCTGGGGCTGTGCTGTACAGTCAGCACTACACCTGACCCTCTAATTGCCTATTAAAAAAATAATATAGAGGTGGCACCTTCATGTCCACTTGGACCAGCCACCCCAAGAAATCACAAGAAGTCATCTGCACAACTCCTATGTAGGTGACAATCTCCGCCCATTCTGATCCACTGACTTCGCAAACTACATGAATAGAACTACGTTTACATTTCACTTGTAGTCAGTCAGCTGTTTATAGTCCAAGTATATAGTAAATCGTGAGCAAAATGTCTGTACACCCCAAAGCTATTGATGGTATTTGTTTTACAGGGCTTATGGTACAATATTTGTTTTTCTGCGATATTTGTTAATGGTTACAAAAATGAGATTGCTGACCCTGTCTCACTTTCGGGTTTCAGATGTTGTGACTGTCAATATTCAGGGACAACTTAACTGTCCAAATAAATGTTTCAGTAAAAGTTTGTACAATTATACCTTGATCTAGGCATGATTTACTGGCTGTTCTCACCCACTTCCAAAAATGTTATATATTGGAGAGTTGGCGCAGTCGTTTGAGTGGCCCAGTCCTCCTTGAAGTGTGGTAATAGAATGTGGCTGAAGAGGCAGAATGTTTAAGAGGCCATTCTGTGAATGATGCCACAATAGGTCTAAATACCCAACCAGACATCATCAAACAAAAGTACATTCTGAAATGCCTATTGTTGGTTACTTTTAGACATACCTGACTGGGTAAAGAGAACTGTTTTTTCCTGTGCATGGGGTGGCCCTTTAAGAGCTGTAACCAAATTGGTGTTGCTCTAGGTAAGGACGATGTTCTGCACTGGATCAAGGACGATTTGAGTGTTAGATCTTCATGTTCCAGATGGAGATGGAAAACCAAAAATTCTTGTAATTGCTTGTGACACTACGGATTTTTGGGAGGTCCACAGGGGTTCCAGTTTCCTAACACCAGTGGGCGGAGGTATTTTACTGTATTTTATTGTATTTTATTTGAACCAAACTGCATTTTTTATATACTGTAATGATTTTAAGTAATCGCACAGTTCATTAATAAAATAAACTGCTTTCCCGCGTTTTGATCATGTTGAGGTCATACAACTCCACAAATGTAGCCATTTGCGAGGCAAAGTACGTGGAACAAACAAAATTGACATACATCAGAGGAACGCTGGACTCTGACAAGCAGGGGCAGAACAGGAGACAGGCAGGGGTGAGAGACAAGAGCAAGAAGCTTAGAGCCAGGACCTTCACAGTCAGAGGCAGAACAGGACATTGGGGGAGACATGGGACACAGGCAGGGTTTGGCAGGGAGAGTGGCAGTACTTAACACCATTGAGGGGCAAAGAAGAGAGTAACATTTTGCAATAGGTGCTTCTGATGATTCTCCAGCAAACAGCGCAGAGGCAGTGTATTGAAACTTTCTAGTTAATTTGCTGTCATTTTGTAAAAGTGGCAGTGTGAGAGCTAGTCCAGTTGGGCCACTCTGAAGCAGTTGACCAATGGCGTAACACAAGCCCCTGCAACCCTCGCGGTGCGTGGGGGGCCCGAGCTCTATGGGTCCCCCTCAGCACAGTACTCTGAGCCCAAGAGCTCCTAATAAGTACGGAGCAGGGGACCCCTCCATGTGCCTTGCAGGACGGCCCCCTCAAGATTTGTTACGCCACTGCTGAAAGGTGCTACATTCGGACAGTGCGGGCTGAAGCTGTCTGTTCTAGGTCAAAATATGCTGTACACCATGTAAAATGTTACATGCTTGTGTACTTTTTATTTAAACTTCAACGGCCCCAACTCGTCTGAGCATGCGTTAGAGGACACGCATTTTACTACATTTTAGCAAAGAATACTTTTGTATACAAAATACTTCAGAATCTTAATCACTGAAGATGGCATTACCCTTAGTTCCAAGGCCTAAGCATTGCGAAGTGTTTCCGACTAGCAGCATGCTGATTGAAACATGAGATGATCTCAATTGTCCCATCGCCTCTCCACTGGTAGCTGGGTTGAGGTCCTAGGCGCAGTAGTCTTGTGCTTCGCTGATCTTGTTTCAACATTTCTGACTGACCAGGTTCTATTTTCTGAACAGAAAACTCATATGTTGACTCCCTCGGCAAATGCTCTCCATGTTTTTTGAGTAAATTGGTCACCAGCAGTTTGCTGACCTCTACTAAAAATAGGTTTTACCCAAAGTGGAATTTCTCTGAACATGAGTAACTACTGCCCCATATCCAGGTTAGAACATGACTATTGGTTGGAAGCAACTCTTTGGTAGCCATGTAATCGTAGGCATTTTTGCCAAAATCCAAAGTTGGGGAACCTAACGACCGGCTCTCCCTCGTAGGGTGTCATATATGTTTGTTTAAATTGTTGTGGAGCACACAAGGAATTGATAAACCCAGGTCCGGGGGCTGCCTACTGTACATAAAATCCCAAAAAGGTAGCGTACCATGTTAGTAACATTACCTTTAAAGAACCTCTATTATCCCTGAAAGAGCCTCTCCTCCACAAAAGCAACAACAGGCAGGTGTGTGTGTGTCTGGTTTGGTTAAACTAGTCTCAAGCACACAGATATGGCTCATTGTGCTCATTTCTTTCAATAATGTCAGTTTGGACAGGCCAGCCGGCAGTCTGCAAAGAAGCGGCACCTGAACAATGGAAATGCTCTGGCAACAATCCTCACCCCCATAGCCTTTCTTGGCTGAAGAGACCTGGTGTTTAGTAACAGTACCAAATGGCTGGCGGAGTGTGTAAGAGATCAATACTAACCCTGTTAGTTTTATGGGATATCGACCATCAACGTAGAATCAGAGATACTGAGCACACTAGGGGATGTGCATTATCTAGATGCTGAACTGTACTTTGATAGAAAGGTGTAAGAACGATCTTCATTAAACTACAGGAAGCAGAAGAGAAGGTATAGAACTTTTTATTAAGTTCGAAGTAACAAAGACCCCATCCAACGCTCAGTACTGGCAACTGTCTACTGACTGGATGGCTAGATGCACAGACATCCTTAGCAACTACAGCATTCTACATTCTATACCAAGTTAAAGGGCAACACATGCTTATGTTAGTAAATTAGGACACTACAATATCTTCCCCCTAATATAACCACATTAAAAGAACTGAACAATAAAAGACTGTACATCACACTGTAAATGTGAAGCACAGTAAAAGTGTGAAACACAAATAAAACATAGCTAGAAGATTACACATAATCTTGCAACTTAGAAGGGCGTTTATCAACCCTTTGAGGCCTCCCCCTAACCGTGGAAGTTGAGGGAGAAGGAGAGATTGATACATCCATGGGAAGACATTTAGGCACTCTATTAAGGTTCCATACTCTGTGATCATTCGTCTTAACAGCATTTCTAAAGACCTTAATCATCTTGAAAGGTTTACTAAATTTAGAACATCCGGTATTGAGATGGGGAGACTTGTTTTTGATCCAATCTCCTACAGATACAACTGTTTCTTTTGTGGCTTTGCGCCTATCGAAACAAATTTTGTGCTTTTCCAACACTTATTTTCCTTCTCCTTAACTCCTTCAACATGCCCAACATTCTCATCCACCAAAGTTCTTTTAGCTAAGACCCATGAAGGACAAATTTCAACATTAGGCATTCTCCCCTTGAAAAGTCTAAAAGGTGGAACGCCCATGGAGAAATGTGGAGTAAACCTATATTCCCTTACTTTCTTTCTCACAGCCAGTTCCCAGTTATTACCCAACACAATGGCTTGTTGAGAACACTCTTTCAAGACTTTAATAAACCTCTCAACTAAACCATTACATTCAGGTTGATAAAGAGCTGCCATTTTGTGTTTAATGCCTCTCGAGGAAAGAAAGTCCTCAAATACTTTAGAGGTGAATCGAACACAATTGTCAGACAATAATGAAGAAGGAAAACCTTCTCTTCCGAACAACTCATATGAGAAATCAATAACAACCTTAGATTCAACTGAATCCACAATCTTGATTTCAGGCCAATGCGAATGCTTATCCATGCAGACCAAAATGTACCGATCGCAAGAATTCCTTCTCACAGGGCCTAAAATATCAATCGAGATATCACACCATGGACCTTCAGAGAGTTACCTTTTTACCAATGACTGTGTCCTGCATTTCAAAATCTTGTCACTGCTAGCACACTCTATGCAATTTCTAACTACCCTTTCAACATGAGCATCAACACTTGGCCACCAATAAGCTTCTCTTATTCTCTCTTTCGTTTTGACAATACCCATGTGGCTAGAATGAGCACGTTCCAGTAAACAATTCCTAAGTTCCCGAGGAGGAACTAGTTTACTACCTCACAAAAGGATACCGTCTACAACAGCCAATTCCTCCTTCACTTGCCAGAACACTTTTACTTCATCACTGCAGTCTTTTTTATCACACCAGCTACCCAAACCATAGACATGACTTTCTGTAATACTTCATCTTTGGACAACAAATCATTCCAGTCTTTCTCAGAAACTATCCGCTCGTTAATGAGATATACATCAACTTCTTCATTAAACTCTTCGCCATCAAACCATTCACCGTCACAACGACCAACAGTGGTATCTATGTCAACATTCCCTAACCTGGATAAACAATCTGCTAACGCATTGCTGGCCCCTAGAAGATAGTTGACAACACAATTAAACTCCTGTAGAGCCACCGCCCACTTTCTAAAGCGATGAGAGACCAATTCAAAACCTTTCTTAGAAAATACTTCCTTCAAAGGTTTGTGATCAGTTAAAACTGAAAACTGACATCCCCACAAAAATCAGTGTAACTTACGTATGGCTCAAAAGATTGCCAGGGCTTCCCTCTCAATAACTGAATAATTGAACTCAGCATCTCTTAACGGTCTCGACAAAAACAAAATGGTTTTTTCCTCTTCATCCCCTTTTTGTAGTAGAACAGCTCCAAGACCCTTGGAGCTGGCATCCATCATCAAGTAAGATGTTTTCCTGGGATCAAAACTACCCAAATCTGGGGCTTTGTTCAACAAATCTTTCAGATTCCGAAACTCTTCATCACATGCCTTGCACCAGACAAACTCACACTCTTTTTTAAAGAGGTTTCTTAAATGCTCTGTGATACTTGCAAAGTTAGGAATGAACTTATGATAGAATTCAGTCATACCTAAAAACTAAACAAGTTCGTCTTTATCTTTAGGTGTTCTGAGATTAGAGTTGATATTAACCAGAGCCTGTTTGGGTTTGATACCCTTAGATGACAACAGATGACCAAGATATTCAATTTCTGCCACTTCAATGCGACACTTTTCTGATCTCAGTGTGAGACCTGCATAACACAATTTTCTCAAGACTGCCTTTAATCTACAATTGTGTTCATGTGTATCGGTACCAAACACCAGAACGTCCTCTTGTTAAATTCTCACTCCCTCTACCCCCTTCAAAATGTGTTCCATAACCCTCTGAAAAACAGAGGCAGCAGAAATAAGACCAAATGGCATCCTCAAAAATTTTAAAGTGCCGAAAGGTCTCACAAATGCTGTAAGATCTTGGGACAAGGGTTGTAACTTTACCTGATGATAGGCAGAGGTAAAGTGAAGTGAGGAAAAATGTTTGTCACCGTTCAATGAGCATAACATTTGACTAATATTAGGAAGAGGGAAGTGATCAAATACAACCGCCTTATTTAACTCCCTCACGTCAACACAGAGCCTGGCCTCCCCATTGGCCTTGCATGCCATAACAATGGGAGAAAGCCATTCTGTGGCTTCTACTTCTTGTATAACACTATTGGCTAAACGTTTGTCCAGTTCAACTTTCATGCTTTCTTTTGCCAACAGTGGTACATTCCGAATCTTAGCAACTTTAGGCTGCGCATTATGTTTGAGCTTAATCTGATGGTAGTAATTCTTGAGACATCCAAGTTTTGCTTCAAAAACGTCCGGAAAATCCTTGACCCATGATTTACCATCATCAGCAACTTGGCTTACTGAAGGCGATTCTTTTAAACACAAAGAGGGAGATTGTTGGGATCTAATATTATGTGTAACTCACGTTTCTGGAACCAACTGATAAGAGAATCTCCCTTCATGGAGACATATATCTTGCGAGGCACAATTCTACCCTTAAAATCAATGGTACCGTAAAAAACAACCTATGAGATCAATAAACTTCCCACCATACTCTCTTGGTTTGATATCAGGTTTGGATATTTTTACTTTTTTCGCTAAATGTTGTTCAAAAAATTATTTTGGAATCAGAGTGACCTTAGCCCCAGAGTCAAATTACATTCTTACAGATGCATCATTAATAAGAACAACCTCAAATGGGCCATCACAACCTGCCAATTTGACTTGGCAAATGTTTGTTGTTTCAGAATCAGAAACATTTTCATACAAATCTATTTCTCTCACCTTCTTTAGATCCTTTCCCGATCTGCAACACTTAGTAAAATGACCTCTGCGATCAGTCACACTGTATGAAGCTTTAAACCCAGGACAACCTTTAAAATTAGCCAAGTGCCCAGAATTGCCACATCTAAAACACTTGCCAGAGAAGGACTTAGATGTCAATGGTTTGATCTCCGCTGTAGTTGAAGTTTTAGGTCTTGAAGTTTTTTCCTTTTCTACCACTATCATCATTCGTCTTTTTCACCATGTCATTTTTGCGTATAGTGTCCACACATGCCTTGGAATGTTCATGGGCCTTTGCAATGATTAAAACCTCATGTAGGGACGGATTGTCCTTCTGCCACAAACTATCATGAGCTTTATCAATAGTGCAACCTAACATAAATTGGTCACAGAGACGTTCATCAAGAGAAGCAGCAAAATTGCACGTAGCAGCAAGTTTGCGCAACTCAGTAATGTATTGTTCCACTGGCTCATTTTCCCTCTGCATCCTCCTTCCAAAGTGATATCTGTCAAGGACAGTGCTGATTTTTGGAAGGTAATGTAAATCCAATTTTTTTTATAGAGATTTCAAATTCATTTAAGGTCGCAGCATCGCCATCTGAGAGATCAGGAAGATGCTCAAAACCTCCTGACCCTCAGAACCCAAACAATGCATTAATAACAAAGTCTTTATTTCAGCACTGAGAGAGGTGCCACATACCCTTGAATAATGGGTAAAAACCTTCTTCCATTTGAGCCATTGAAGAGCAGGCTCACAAGGAGAAGATAAGAAAAAAGAAAATTAATGGACATTTTGCATAATTGCAAGAGGTTAACAAAGTATACACAGTTGCTCAAGAAAAATACAACTCTGCCATAAAATGTCCCTTGTTTAAGAACAAATATGACAACATACGTATGACAGTTGCAAAGGAAAGAACAATCTCTTAGTAATAGAATGTAACACAGTAAAATGAAAAATTTCAAATTATACTTACTTTCCCAAAATAATAAAAAATAATAATAATAATAATTGTAGCTGCGGGACCTCCAGAACACCTCCCCAGTGTCTAGGCGGTGGCTGGCCAATCTCAGGCGACAGCTCCGACTCTTGCGCACTAACAAAGCGAAATCCTCCCTGCTGGCTTTGAAGCAGAAATACTTTGAGGGTGGAGACAAGGTAGGCAGCTTGCTGGCAAGGCGGTTGAGGGCATGAGCGGCCAGGGCCCACATCGCGAATGTTCGGCTCCCTGATGGGACGCACGCAGTCTCAGAGAAAAGTAAATGCGAGGCATTCCGCGCCTATTACACTGCGCTCTATCAGGAGGAGACACCGGACCCAGGAGCTATGGCGGAGGTCCTGCAAGCCTATACGGGAACGCCACTCCACCCATACCATGCAATGGCTTTGGAAACCCCGATTGCCCAGGAAGAGATAGCGGACTCCATACGGGATCTACCCCTAGGGAAGACCACAGGGCCAGACGGCCTGCCCTTATCCTTCTACCGTATGTTCCAAGCGCAGCTCGGCCCTCACCTCTTGAGACTGTTTAATTCATTCACTGATGTAGCGGGCCCGTCCCGGGACATGGGAATGGCGGAGATAGCACTGATTCTAAAACCCGGCAAGGATCCGACGCAGTGCGCCTCGTATCGCCCCATAGCCTTGCTGAACACCGACTTTAAGATTTACACCAAGATCCTGGCGAGACGTCTGGACCCTAATATGCCGGGTCTTGTGGACCCGGGCAGGTTGGCTTCATTCGCAACCGGCAGGGTGCGGATAATGTTCGCAAAGTGGCTCACCTGGTGGGGAAGGCGCGTCACTGGAAAATCCCAGCCTGCTTCCTCTCGCTGGACGCAGAGAAGGCCTTTGATCGGGTGAGCTGGATTTTCCTTCGGGCGGTCCTAGGCAAGATTGGATAGGGACCGGCCATGATCAATAGGATCATGGCGCCATACTTTGCTCCGCAGGCCCGGATTAGGATTAATGGACAGCTTTCTGCGCCGTTCCCCATCCGCAGGGGCACTCGGCAGGGCTGCCCCCTATCACCCCTGCTCTTCGCCCTCGTGGTGGAGCCGCTGGCAGCAATGCTCCGTTAGGCGCCTGACATTCATGGCATCCGCATGGGGGGCTGTGAGCACAAGGTGGCGCTGTTTGCTGACGATCTTCTCCTCACTCTCACACGCCCTGACAAGTCTCTACCGGCGCTTCAGTCAACGCTGGCCCTTTTTGAGCGGGCTTCGGGCCTTAAGATTAACCATGGCAAGTCCTGGGCCCTCAATCTAACCATTCCTGAGGCGGACGTCCCTCGTCTCAAACAGTTGGTGCCGTACCAATGGGCCGCCCAGAGCATCCTCTGACTCGGACTGCAGATAACCCCCTCCCTGGACACATGGTCGCAAGTCAATTGGCGGGAGTGCCGCCGAGCGGTCCTAGAGGAGCTCCAGCGGTGGAAGCCCCTGGTGCTGACATGGCTGGGCAGGCTCAACGCCGTAAAAATGTCAATCCTCCCTAAAATCCTTTACCTATTTCAGTGCCTCCCCACGCCCATTCCGCTTAGCAACATCCGTGATCTCCAGCGTGCCCTCACAGCTTTCATTTGGGGAGGTAAGAGGCCTCGATTCTCCCAGAAATTATTGATGACACCGCGAGATAGGGGGTCCTGGCTTGCCCTAATTTGCTGGATTATTATTGGGCCTCGCACCTCCGCTTCGTGGTGGAGTGGGGAGTGACAGAGAGTGAGAAGGTATGGCATCACATGGACTGGGCTGTAACGGGGCGCACCATCTGGGACCTTGACTGGCACCAGCGGGTGGCGCGACCTAAGAGTGCTTACTTGGCGGTCCCCACGAGGACGGTGCTCGACATCTGGGACGCGGTAGCGGTGCGCAGAGGCCTGACGACGTTCCCCTCGTCGCACACCCCGATTGAAGGAAACCCGTCCTTCCCGGCGCTTACTCTCTTCTGGAAGGAGGTCCTCAGTCACATCAAGGGGGTACTGGGGTTCCCTCTGCCTGAACTTGCTACCACCATCTGCTGGGAGTTCGACCTGCTTCACTAAAGGCCCTTACCAGGAGTGATTGGATTCTGGCGCTCCAAATGCTGGGAACTGTGTGGCATGTGCCAGCACTATTGAGGGGAATGAATTCGAACATATGAATGTTAAATGGAAACATTCCGCTCTTTCGAATTGCAAAACAAAGAATGTAATTTATGTGGTCATTTGTCCGTGCCAGAAGATATACATCGGCAAAACGAATCAACAAGTGAATGCACGAATAGGCCAGCATAGATCGCGGCTTAAAAGGAAGGTGCCCAATGCTCCCATGGTTGAGCACTTCATTGAGAAAATGCATAATGAAAACGACTTGAAATGGTCTGTATTATTCACTATAAATAGTGCACAGTGCTCTGGTGATGTTGACAGGATGTTGCTTCAAAAGGAAGCATATCTAATTTTGAAATTTAACACTACTTTAATTGGACTAAATAGTATGTCAGAATTGGCGAGAGTGTAAAAGCGTCTGCAATGTCGAAGAGTTGAGGTAGCCTGCACGGTTATGAATAAAGTTGGACAGCTTGTTCTAGTAAAATCATGGATAATAAGTTTTGTAAAAAGTTGCCACGATAAAAACGAAAACTACATCTCCCACAATTCTAGAGGGTTAAGATTCATCCTGAATGCAAGCTTAAGGGGGCGTGTTCCGCATTGTGAATCAGTCTGATGGTTCCTGACTGTATGCGGAAGCGGACGCCGTAGTGCTCGCCATGACCCTTTAATCAAGTAAGTTTGATCCCGCTCGCGCTTTAATTATACTTGCAACACGGTAGGCTGTGTGAGTCTTTACCGGCCCGTATGTATTTTTCAGAACCAACGCGAGTTCAATTGAAGGCCAGCCTCCGAGTAACGAAGAATACAGGGATTAAAATCACAGGGCTTGTGCGTACAAACGCAGGTATGAATCCATGCGTGAATAAAGCGCCAGCATTTTTGAAGTACCCTGTTTTGAATTGTGCCTAAATAATGACACACATGTTTTATCATATAGGCAAAGAATATATAAAAGCAGCTACCCGCGCAAGCACCTGATTTTGACATTCACCTTCCGAGACGAGGTAGGACACTTTTGGTTTTCCACCTCGTGTACATACATATGTGGCAGTTCAAGATACTGACAGTGGCACGCGTTCTTTCATTTAGAAATGGCAGCGCGATGACATGGTGAAACAGACAGAGCATTGAGAAACTGCTCCCCTTGAATTTTAAAGAAAAACCCTTCAATACACCGCTTCCGTTGAGAATCAGCTTACAGGTAAAACTAGGCAATCCTCAGGGTATGGCATAAGAGCCGCACGAGGCCAATGACTTCGTTCGAACGAATAGTGATTTTCTTTTATTTATTTATTTATTTATTTTTCACTTCCTACACAGATTAAACATAAGGCCCTGATGAGAGTTTGGGAACCTTGATGGCCCCAACTCGAAACGCGTCGGCATACCAATGGGAATATACAGTATATTAAATATACACTAGGACTTTGAGAACAACCCTCCAACGTCCCTGGGCATTTGACGTGGTCTGATGACAAATTATGAATTTAATTTGAGAAACAAATAACAGTTGTATTGTATTTAATTTTGTTAGTATGTTGTTAGGATGTGATGCAGTGTAAATTGTGAACACTTTGTTGTGCATGTATGTAATGTATATGTATGTGTATATAGTTAGTTAGATGTGTTAGTGTATCTGTTTTCTGCATAAAAATACGTATGAAATTCTTCTGAAATAAAAAGTGGATGGTACGAATCAAGGTACCAGATCAACCGAGAATAAGTAATGGTATGATCTATTATTTGAATAACTACATTTAACTTAATAAGTAGGGTGCAGGCAATTGTCTTGTGTTATTGATTTGGAAAAGGTCTAGCCCGCCCCTACCCCACTTAAGGACCTAACTCCTTTGGTTTTCAAAGTTTAGAGCGGACAACAGTCCGCGAGAGTTTTTAGGGAATACGTTTTTCCATTCCTGTGGTGAAGGACAAATTGTCCTTCGCAAATTATGGCAGATAAAGATACACTTTCATTTAGTGAAAGCCACATTCAGTCACTTATTGCCTCGTCCCTTTTTTCTTCGATTGCCTTAAGCACTAGTGCTAAACAACAGAATGACTCTGAGAAACTAGTCAGACTTTGTAAAAAGCGTGTGAGGACAGAACTTCATGGACATTTTTTGTTGAGACATCTGAAGGGCGGAACTATCCCTTGGGGTTTGCAGATTAAAAATACACCTGTCATCTTTACAGAGGACGAAGAGTATAAAAAGGGATTCAGCTATATAAATACCAAATGTAGCCGGGACCTGATGGTCCACACCATAGAAACTGCCCAAAGACTGTGCCGCAAAGAAGAGGAGGAAATTGAAACTTTAACAAAGGCTATTCAAAACGATCCGACAATTGCAGACGCAAAAGCACTTCTTGAAAAAATTGACAAGGAAATACAGGCGTTTAAAGACAATTCAATAAACGATAAAACTTCCAAATACGACAGAGATACTAAGTCCTTCAAGATTGAACAAGTATACCCCTTCTTGAAGGAGGATTACTACACCTCATCAGACTCACGCAGGGCACTGTCTAACTATCAAGGGAGATCAAGAAATCGTTTCACTACTTTTTCAGAGACTTCCTCATCTGAATCTTCTGATTCAGATTCGAGAGGCAACACTAGGAAACAGGTTGCTTTTTTAGAAAGGGGCCCACAAACAAAAACAAGATTCAAGGCGCCATGGGAAATGAGGACGCGCAACCGGTTCTACAAATCATAAAGCCTAATACGGTTGTAAATTTGTCCCAGAAAAGTTTAACAGAAGATGAGGAATCTTTATTAAATTTGGGGTTAAAATTTGTCCCGTGTAGACAAACGGATTTTACAAAATTGAAGGTGGAGGTTTTGGAATTTTGTAGGAAATTGAGACTGAAGGCATTCTTTTACAATCAGCCAGTAATTACTAACAACGAATCTACTGGTCTCAGAAATAAGTCCAAATTTGTACCCCACCAAAATATCCCCCTACAAATAAAAGCATTCGAACAGGTTCTACTGTCATCCATCAATAAAATGGAGAAAGAAAAGAAGTATATTAACCACAATTTGACCAAAGGTCAGCGTAAGGCAATACAAAGTCTGAAGGAAGATACTTCAGTGGTTATAAAGCAGGCGGACAAAGGGGGTGCGGTGGTTGTCTGGCCACGTGCCATGTACCTAACAGAGGGACTTAAACAGGTCGAAAATACGACATGGTATAGAATGCTAGCAGAAGATCCAACAAAGGAGATCCAAGGACTGATCAGTGTCGTCCTTGAGATAGGAAAGGAACAAGGCTTTCTGGGCAATAAAGAATTTGAGTTCCTGGATAAGAAATTCCCCAGGACCCCAGTCCTGTACTTATTACCAAAAATCCACAAAAGCCTAAATGAACCTCCAGGCCGACCGATAGTATCGGGTTGTGACTCTTGCCTAGAGCCCATATCTAAATACGTGGACTTCTTTTTGAAGCCATTTATCAAAGACGTAAGATCTTATCTAAAAGATACCACCGATTTTTTATTAAAAGTCGAGGGGACTCCATTTGACCCATCCACCCAAATAATGGTCACAATGGACGTTACGTCCCTGTATACACAGATCCCGCAGGACGAGGCCCTAGAAGTGATGGAGTATTACCTGGACAGTAGGCCGCGGCCACATAGAGTGCCAACATCGTTCATTTTGAGACTCGCCGAATTAGCGTTGAAAAAGAACTATTTTGTTTTTAACGACCAGTTTTACATGCAGACAAAGGGGACCGCGATGGGCTGTCCTTATGCCCCAGAGATGGTGGTGCTGTATATGGCACAATACGAAATGAGATTCGTGGAAAGGAACAACCCCTTCTCTGAAAATATTGCCCAATGGTTGCGCTATATAGATGACGTCTGGCTCCTGTGGCAGGGGAGCCAGACCGACCTATTGGCGTTCCATGGCTGGATTAATGAGAGACATCAAGATATCAAATTCTCAATGGAGGCGAGCACGACCCGAATGACATTCTTAGATGTCGAAGTGATTAGCACCGAAGGGTGCTTAAAAACATCATTGTACAAAAAGGCCAGGGACAAAAATACGACCTTGCACCATAGAAGCTACCATCCGAGAAACCTCAAAGCTAATCTCCCCTACGGACAATTGCTACGGATACGTAGAAACTGTAGTGAAATAGGAGACTTTGATAATCATGCACAGACTTTCTGCGACGAGATGAGGCACAGAGGATACCCCAAAAAACTTCTAAAACATTCCTATAAAAGAGCACGGTTCACACCACGTGAGTGCCTGTTACAGACCAGACAAAAGAAAGAATTAGACCGGCCGGTCTGCGTGACTACTTTTGGCCCTGACACGCATAAAATGCGGCAGACAGTTCTGAAAAATTGGCATCTATTGGAGGGTCTGGAATGCCCCTTCCCGCGCCCAATATTCGCCTATAAAAAGAATAAAAGTGTGGGACAACAAATTGTTCGAGCAGACATTTCAAAGCCAAAACAGAAACATGATGTTTTATCTCTCTGGAACATGAAACCATTGGAAGGCCATCACAGGTGTGGGAACTGTGTGGCATGTGCCAGCACTATTGAGGGGAATGAATTCGAACATATGAATGTTAAATGGAAACATTCCGCTTTTTCGAATTGCAAAACAAAGAATGTAATTTATGTGGTCATTTGTCCGTGCCAGAAGATATACATCGGCAAAACGAATCAACAAGTGAATGCACGAATAGGCCAGCATAGATCGCGGCTTAAAAGGAAGGTGCCCAATGCTCCCATGGTTGAGCACTTCATTGAGAAAATGCATAATAAAAACGACTTGAAATGGTCTGTATTATTCACTATAAATAGTGCACAGTGCTCTGGTGATGTTGACAGGATGTTGCTTCAAAAGGAAGCATATCTAATTTTGAAATTTAACACTACTTTAATTGGACTAAATAGTATGTCAGAATTGGCGAGAGTGTAAAAGCGTCTGCAATGTCGAAGAGTTGAGGTAGCCTGCACGGTTATGAATAAAGTTGGACAGCTTGTTTTAGTAAAATAATGGATAATAAGTTTTGTAAAAAGTTGCCATGATAAAAACGAAAACTACATCTCCCACAATTCTAGAGGGTTAAGATTCATCCTGAATGCAAGCTTAAGGGGGCGTGTTCCGCATTGTGAATCAGTCTGATGGTTCCTGACTGTATGCGGAAGCGGACGCCGTAGTGCTCGCCATGACCCTTTAATCAAGTAAGTTTGATCCCGCTCACGCTTTAATTATACTTGCAACACGGTAGGCTGCGTGAGTCTTTACCGGCCCCGTATGTATTTTTCAGAACCAACGCGAGTTCAATTGAAGGCCAGCCTCCGAGTAACGAAGAATACAGGGATTAAAATCACAGGGCTTGTGCGTACAAACGCAGGTATGAATCCATGCGTGAATAAAGCGCCAGCATTTTTGAAGTACCCTGTTTTGAATTGTGCCTAAATAATGACACACATGTTTTATCATATAGGCAATGAATATATAAAAGCAGCTACCCGCGCAAGCACCTGATTTTGACATTCACCTTCCGAGACGAGGTTGGACACTTTTGGTTTTCCACCTCGTGTACATACATATGTGGCAGTTCAAGATACTGACAGTGGCACGCGTTCTTTCATTTAGAAATGGCAGCGCGATGACATGGTGAAACAGACAGAGCATTGAGAAACTGCTCCCCTTGAATTTTAAAGAAAAACCCTTCAATACACCGCTTCCGTTGAGAATCAGCTTACAGGTAAAACTAGGCAATCCTCAGGGTATGGCATAAGAGCCGCACGAGGCCAATGACTTCGTTCGAACGAATAGTGATTTTCTTTTTTTTTTTTTTTTTCACTTCCTACACAGATTAAACATAAGGCCCTGATGAGAGTTTGGGAACCTTGATGGCCCCAACTCGAAACGCGTCGGCATACCAATGGGAATATACAGTATATTAAATATACACTAGGACTTTGAGAACAACCCTCCAACGTCCCTGGGCATTTGACGTGGTCTGATGACAAATTATGAATTTAATTTGAGAAACAAATAACAGTTGTATTGTATTTAATTTTGTTAGTATGTTGCTAGGATGTGATGCAGTGTAAATTGTGAACACTTTGTTGTGCATGTATGTAATGTATATGTATGTGTATATAGTTAGTTGGATGTGTTAGTGTATCTGTTTTCTGCATAAAAATACGTATGAAATTCTTCTGAAATAAAAAGTGGATGGTACGAATCAAGGTACCAGATCAACCGAGAATAAGTAATGGTATGATCTATTATTTGAATAACTACATTTAACTTAATAAGTAGGGTGCAGGCAATTGTCTTGTGTTATTGATTTGGAAAAGGTCCAGCCCGCCCCTACCCCGCTTAAGGACCTAACTCCTTTGGTTTTCAAAGGGTGCTGCCAAACAGCTCATAGCCTTATATTGGAAAAAGCCTGAAGCCCCTCCAATAGCAACTTGGTTTGTGCGCCTCTGGCATGTCGTTACGATGGAGCTCATCACGGCGCGCCTCCAAGAGCACGACACCTGCTTCCAAGCTGTGTGGCAGCCCCTAGTTAAATATCTTTGCTCCGTTGAGCGGGCGCGCTACGTACCTGTCAAGCTCAGGGCGCTGCGATTGTTTGAGGATGCTCTCGCCCCCCGACCCGAACAGATTGCTACCATGACTGACCCCCTAGGCTGCGCCTCACCACTGTCGTCAACAGGCGGGAACATTGAGTCCCCCCTTCTCCGCGCACTGTCTCTACTCTTGTTCTCCTTTTCTTCTTCCTTTTCCTGCCTCTCCTTTTCTGGCTGTTCTTCTGCTGGCTATCACTGTTTGTCCCTCGGGCCATGATGCTCTGTTGCACTGTTGCCCGCCTATAGTATAGAATGGTGCACTGGGTCCTTCCGCTCCACAGGCCTACCTAAAGTTGTGTTCTGCCACTAGATCGCGCCTGCCCCTTTGGGGTTGCAGGCGCAACGCTGTGTATAACTTTCCTCCCCCATGGCATTTGACGCCATCTGATATGCTCTTCCTTTACGCTGCCGGCCCTGAGCAGGGTTGTAGGCTTAACGCTGTGTATTTGTTCCTCCTGTGGAGTACAACCCTTTTCCTGTGCTGAAAAATAAAAACAGATTTGAAACAAAAAAAAATAATTGTATATAATACTTCTTCCAAAAGTGATGTATTTCTAGCGACTGAAGATTAACACAAAACAATGAGAGAAGCTGTGTGTGTCAGCGTTGAAGTAACCTGACACACCCGTGTATCGTAAAGAAGCTGTGAGTGTCAGTGAGTAGATTAGTAAATAATGTGTAAATAAGTACACGGGAACTGTGATGAGAGCTGTGCGGGTCAGCGCATCATGCCAGTGACTTTGCACACAAGTAAGTCCTAAGGAGGCTGTGCGTGTCAGCGATCTGAATAGTAAAAGAAAAATTTGATATAATAATCAAATTTAAACCCCTGACACTCAGGAACTGCAGGAAAGGCTGTGCTTGTCAGCGCGTTAAAGGCTTCAGAATAATACCAGCTGTGCGTATCAGCGAGAATGGATGTCCGGATACACACTGAGAAGCAGGAAGACCGCTTTAAAATGGATGAGTTGATGTAAAATGACGCCGTGTATAAGGTCACGCTAGGCTCACGCTGGTCACGCTGAAAATTCGTCACAGATGATTGAGAGAAGCTAGAAGAATGGAGGAGCAGTCATCATGCAGTGATCACGAGATAGAAGAATGGAGGAATTCAAAGAACAACGCAGCACGTCATTGACAGCAGCAGGCTAACGAGAACTGGTAAAACCGTTTGTTGTAATCTCTTGAGATTTAAATTACCGCGATAAGGGTTCAGTGTAAAGCGGTGACCAAACTAATTAAAAATTGTAGAAAACACTTTTGAGGTAAATATTACACTTAATGGAACCTCCTAAAATGTAAAATTAACAGAACCTCTGACAGTGTAACGATAGTCAATTGAGAAGATCAAATTCAGTTTAAGAATCTCCAGCAGAACTCCCTCACCAGTCTAGTAAATAAGAAAGTAGGAGTATGCCATTCCAGCAATCATCCACAAAGTGAAGTTAAAGTAGTTATAAGTTGTTTGAAGAAAAGTTTGCATAACAGATGGTGAACTTGTATGATAGAATAGAGATCATACATCCAAACAGATGAAGAACAAGTATCTCACCGTACTGTTGATTAAAAGCTGGTACACTGGATGTGGAGTGGCGAAAGCTGAGAGTTGTGCATAGTTTTCTACTTATGTCAATTTTAAAGAAACTTGCGTATCAAATATTCTTTTTTGTTGAGGTCTCTGAGAGAAGTAGAAATAGGAGGGGTTCTTTAGAAGAAGCCCATTGTCGCCAAATGTAAGATCTATTTTCACTAAAGTACAGGAAGCAGAAGAGAAGGTGTAGAACTTTTTATTAAGTTCAAAGTAACAGAGGCCCCATCCCACGCTCAGTACTGGCAACTGTAAACTGACTGGATGGCTATATGCACAGACATCCTTAGCAACTATAGCATTCTACATTCTATATCAAGTTAAAGGGCAACACATGCTTATTTGAGTAAAGTAGGACACTACAAAAGGCCTCTATCTTCTTGTGCTGCCCCCATCCCCTAGAGATGTGTTGTATCAATTCTGAATGGCTAGAAGAATCTCAACCCAACTTCCTCTGTTTGCATCTACAAGCTGGCCATCTGTGTCAGGTGTTTATGCTGAACCTTGTCTTCAAACAGATCCCCTGCGATGACCTAGTGATGTTAGGTTTGACTGTTCTCTTATAGATTTGATCCCAGATACAGAGGACCAAAGAAAAGACTTGATGTTGCTGTTGTTTGAAGAAAACGGTAGTAGACTATTAGTGTACCGAGAATGTGCCTTAAGTCAGTTAAAGAACTACAAGGCTCAATCAATCAGTCAATCAGGGGATTGTAAAGCTCGCTACTCTCCTGTGAGGGTATCAAGGCGCCGGGGGGAAGGTGGGGTGGGGTAAGGCTCAGATGTCTAAGTGCCATTGAGAAGATTGCAGCTTGGCATGGAGTTGCCCAAGACTAAAGAATTACTATCAGTGCCCAACATCAACATGAGTGACCTTGCCCGGAGAGCAGCTCATGTGCTCTTCCCCATTTTCTGAGACAGAAGAAGACAGAAGGAGAAACCTTGTGCACCCACCACCGGGAACAGGAGGAATGTTCCTTCAGGAAACCCCTTGGGCAGTTTGTTCTTGCCATGTTTTATCGGAAGAGTCCAACTCTGTGTATTTCACAGTAATGAGGCCCTTTCCTCAGTAATCATGTGGCGTCCCCAAGGCTAACTTACCCGACTGTGAAAATCACATAAAAAATGGTGACCAGACAGACCAAGTTCTCGCTCCAAGCCACATGCATCATAAAGCAGCGGAACAGGCTGTGTTTGTGTTTGAGTAACTAAGGTCCTAGACTGACAGCTGTGACCTTGATGCACACTTCATGATTGTGATTTTATGCTTTTGATTCCTACAGGTGCAAATGGAACACTAAGAACAGTAACACTTTGCAGAGAAAGCTTAACAAACAATTTTTGAATCCTTCTCCCAGGGCCAAACAACATTCATGCTCTGAACTATTTATACACTTGGAATTGGTTCCTACCAAGATTCTACTGTTAATTTTGTCAGGAAAACAATGACTTTCAGATTGCCTCTATCATATTTGTTGATCATGGAGCAACAACATTTTTGCTCCACCCTTTCATGTTTAATTAGGCCACATTTACGTGTATGTATGGCCTTATTAACATAATGTAGTGCACTTGAACAGTTAAAGAAAGTGCAACTACCGGGTGATCTTGACATTTATATGAGCGAGCATATTAACATATTCTTTACAGTAACAAGTTGCAATTCTCACTTATATCTACATCTTTGTGGTTTGAATAATATTATATTTCTTATATGATCATGTATTTCTTCAAATAATACTCTCCATTTATTTTCTAACTGAAAATGTATCCATTTGAATAGTGCTCTACACTTGTAACTGTATATGTATCTGTAATCATGCATTTAAATGTGCACTGAAAAACTTGCCAAACTAAAGCTGACCAAAGGCCATAAGCTTTTGGATTTTGCAATTATATATTTTAATGTGAATACTTGCTTTGGATGCCTTGTTTTTCTTTCCTCTGCTGTTGCAGATGCATGATCTCATGGTTAAAGTAAGGCAAATTGTGTGAAAGAGATAGCGAGATTCAAAAGCAGTATCTCTTGGCAAGCATAAGAGGATTTAATGAAGCAAGAGAGGACTACTGTCCCAGAAGAATATGGAGACGGGAGGCATTCAAAGACATTTTAATGTGTAGTACAAAGGAATGAAATCGCAACTTTAGCTTGGCTCAGATTCCCTTTAGACTCTTAGAGGTACAGACCTCTTTGTGCCATCTCCATTGTATGGCTTCAAGTTATTCAATATTCTTTACATTGAGAGCTTCTACTGAAGTTCTGCTATGCTGACACCTTTCTCTGCCTCTTTGATTTGAAAGAGTTTACCAAGATCCTCAGCTAGAATAGGGTTTAGTAGATCATAACAGACAACCTCTTTTATAGACAAGAGGATCAAAGCTCTAAATGTATCCATCAGAATGTACTTCTTATTCTTTAATAGCTACCAAATGCCTAATTTGCTAAATGTTATTAAGGATCAAATGTATCCGTCGTTTTGTATATCCACTAGTGATTCAGTATTTTTATACTATGTTTCTGCGACTGAGTTATATCAGCTTAGCTTCAAATTTATAATAAATCTATACTTAATCCCATCAACCGACTTTGAGCTTTACTGTGTGGTGTGACCAAATGAGTTGCACTGTACTTTGTAAATTGTAGTTGATCTTAACTTCTTTTATTTCTCAGGCCCCTAGAACTTTCCATTGATGAGGGCCAGGAAGAAGCAATCTATGTTGATGCGTTCTTCATCACAATATGAAAAACTTGAAAATTGTATTGAAGTTATGAACTTAGCTGGCTATTTAATGTATTATATTCCATTCTTGTATTACTTGTATCTGGAATTTCAGCCCTCACCGGCCTTCAATAATTAATCTTGAAGGACAACCCTCACTACCACCTGAGAGGCAAACCCTAACAATTTGTTTTTGGGCACTTTTTGATCCAGCAATAGTGCTGGTTCATTAAATTCTACAGATTTTGGTGAATATTCTTTACCAAGATTTCACAGTTCTTTAGGCCAGACACTGCTCTCCAAACAGAGGACATTCCATGCATGATGGGCAGGGACTCATATTGCTCATTTCTATATGTTTTTTGATAGATTATCTGAAGTGAGCCTTTGTCAAAAAGGTATCTGAGCAGAAATAATTAATTGATTTGTCTGTAGTAGTGGGAACATTGCAGCAGTGCTTAATTTGAGCCGGTGCTTTCCGGTGCTCAGTACCATCACTTAATTGGTGTCCGGTGTTTAGCACCGGCACCTTATTGTCAACAGCATACTCAGAAAAGTCCACCACATGGTGGTGCTGCTCATCTAATTAAAGAGATAAGCAGAACAACGGTAGTTTAGGTCTACACTATACATTAAAATTGCTAATACCTGCATACCCAGCCATTCCTTCAGCTTTGGGGACCTGAAATAATCTGAAATGTTGCATTTACATGTGAGAGAGATGGTTAGTTTTTTCGTAAACAGCAATGACAAGGGCGATGGGACTTGCACGCTGCAGTGGCCTCCTAGACAGAGCCCTGGCACTTAATATTTTACAATTTAAGTACTGCACTGCCATGAGATATTGAGGAGCAAGCTAAAAACCTAAATGACAAACAATAAATATGTGCTCCTACCTATCCTAGATAACACATGATCCAATGATGCACCCATGCACCATGGAATGTAATAGGCACCTTTGGGGCACTTTTAATAATTCACTGACTATCCATGACCTAGGTATTGGGTTACTTTTGTTGTATAAAAGGTAACAGCAAAATTAGTTTTGACTGCAAGAAATGCTGTTAAATCATATTTTTATATTCAGTGAAATACATTCCTGGTGTAAAAATTTGATTGACTCATCATTGCACATTACTGCAGTCTTCAAAGTCAGTGTGGGCAAGCATGTTTCATTACTACTTTTCAAAATATATTATTTATTAAGGGTTACATACCCTAGTGTGTGTTGGGCGGGGCTTCTATGCGAGTTCACATTCCTCTTGTTTATAAAGGGTCAGAGACCGATCAGAGCACCAGATGAGGAGAAAGCATCCTCCTGGTCACTGGAAGTACATGGGGATTGCGCTCGAGAAACTCGTGGATGCAAAGACCTCCATCAAGGAATACATCTAATTGTAGGCAGTAGATATGGGGAGGAAGCACACCTGCCTAGCCTAGACCGTGCTCACTAGTTGTTTGGGCGCCGAAGTCCCTCGAGTGAGCTGTCCATCATAGTGAGGAAAGGGCGGGGAAACTTTACATACCCTAGTGTGTGTGGGGCGGGGCTTCTATGCGAGTTCACATGTCTCTTGTTTATAAAGGGTCAGAGACCGATCAGAGCACCAGATGAGGAGAAAGCAGCCTCCTGGTCACTGGAAGTACACGGGGATTGCGCTTGAGAAACTCGTGGATACAAAGACCTCCATCAAGGAATACATCTAATTGTAGGCGGCAGATACGGGGAGGAAGCACACCTGCCTAGCCTAGACCGTGCACACTAGTTGTTTGGGCTGATTATTTGAGCTTCAACTTGGGCATGTGCAAAAAAATCCACCCGCGAGCGGATTTGCAACTTTTTCGGCAATTTCGCGAGATTCGCGGATCGAGAAATTGACAAAAATGCGCACATTTCTCGAGCAGAACGGATTTTGCTCCCATACTTAATAATTTTACAAAGTCGTCTGCTGAATTTAAAAAACGTTCTTGCTTCATGTATAAAACCAAAAGTGCCAACATAATTCTAGTCATTTCTAATTCCAAATAATGACACATATTTCAATCTGAATTCTCTTTTGACCCTGAGACCCAGTCCAATTAGCATTCTTCCTCACATCTAGGGATCCCTATGTAGAGATAAAGGAGTTGATACAATCAAAGACCAGCGTGATAGCAGATGAAGTGGAGACTTATGTTCCAGTGTATGCAACAAACATCATTGGTCAAATGCATTCCCACATTTTTTGCATCTCTGTGTTAATTGCTATTTGACATGTTCTTGGCCCATTTGTTATCATAGATTTCAGGAGAATGTCAACGTTGTATGCTTTTCAAATACCTTTTATGAGTAGCTGATTGTTAAAACATATATGATGCTACTGTCGTGAGCGATTTGTAGCACATTTGTGCGCTAAATGTACTTGAAAATTATTTCCATAAATCTGTCCACCTCTTAGCCTCTGAGTAGCCTCACTTTGGAATGTCATAGCCGAATATAATATTCTCTTTAGTTAGAGTCATTCAGAATTAATAAGCCGAATAGGCTTTGTATTTTTTACATTTTATATTGTAGTTAGTGCGGAGTTCAACTCATCAAAGAAAAGGTTTGCTATCACCCATAACAATATTCTCCTCGCGTCAATGCTTTTATCTCAAGGCTGAATTTTAAAGGTGGCGTTGAAATGAATTGCATTTTTAATTAAAGAAAAGGTAACTGACCAAGAAAGCATTACATTTCTCAAGCTTTTTTTTAATTAAAGACGCAGCTTCATTTTATCAGTGGGTTCCTAGTAAGGAGGGTAAATTCAATGCTGGAACACAACCTTTAGCTCTCTGAAATAATCAAAAGACGACTTTCAGCGCTATTCAAATATTACAAAGGAAAATTGTAATACATGTTTATATCAAGTGTTTATAATGCACAATGGAGTGGCATGTATGTATGAAAAGAATAACTGGAGGCTACCATCCATGTACATAAATGTGTCATTACAATAAGAGATTTCATGTTGTAACTAGGCACATATGCATGACATGAAACTCATTTGCAAAGAATACAAAAGTCAAGAATGGCATTTAATTAAACTAAATTAAGAAAAAGGGAGGTGGTATCGCCATTATTGCCCGTGACACTTACACTGTAAGGTTCACTATAATCCCACAGATTTTTTGTGAAGCTATTGAGTTTGCTATTAAAATATCTCCTTCCTACACTTTTAGAGGGATTCTCCTCTATCGCCCCCCAGGGCCAAGAACTGATTTTATCGATGCATTTAGGTCGACGCTGGAAGTATCTGCATTAGACAATCCCTTCACCATTTTGGGTGATTTTAATTTCCATTTTGACGACCTTGACAACCCTGATTCAGCAACATTATTAACTGATCTATCTACATTTGGCCTTGCCCCCCTGGTTCACGCCCCCACGCATGATGGAGGTCACATATTAGACGGCATCTTTACCAATGCTACAGGTTTTCAAGCTACTCAAATACTCCCGTTAACCTGGTCTGATCATCATCTCATTCTGACAGCGATACAAATACGTGACCCTCCATCCAATCATTCGAATTCTATCCCTCGTCAATCATATCTGGCTTGGGAGAATATGGATGAATGTAGGTTTAAAAATCTCCTTACAGCTACCACTCCCTTGTTATCTATTGACCCTAATACTGCTACTTCCCAATTCAACAACTGGGTAAGTTCAGCAGCCAAGGATCTGGTTCCCGTTAAGCAACGCTCACGGAACAGATCCACCCCTTCGGCCCCATGGTATACGGATGTTCTACGCAAACAAAAACAACAGTGCCGTAACAGAGAGAGACACTGGAGGAAAGACTACTCTCAGGAGTCAAAAGTCCTGTACAAAGAGTCAGTGGCCTCATACAAATATCTCATTATAGAAGCCAAGAAAATGTACTACTGCCAAAAAATTGAATCTGCACAAAACTCCAACAAATGTCTATATGAAACTACCAAACAGCTTGCCGGCTCCTCTGTTGATCTTACTCCCCCTCCGTCTCAAATGATCTGTGATGCTTTGTCTAAGTTTTTCTTTAGCAAGGTTGACGACATTTATCGAATCTTTGCTAATACTACCATTAGCTCTCACGATGCCTTGGTTCAGCTAGATGGACCTGTTTTTCACCAGTTCAGTGATGTCACAGGCCCACAGGTACTAGACACTATAGCTTCCATTAAATCAGGATCGGCTCTGGACCCGTGCCCGTTGAAGGTCATACGGCCCATCATGGATGTAGTTTTTACATCCATAACAGAGATTTGCAATTCCATGTTCTCTACGGGTATCTTTCCGGATATCCTCAAGAGAACAATTATAAAACCGCTCCTTAAGAAACCTAATCTAGATAAAGAAGAACCTAAAAGTTATCGGCCTATTGCCAGCTTGCCACTCTTGGCGAAAATAGCGGAAAAAACCATGAATACCCAACTCTCCTTCTTTATAGAGGAGAATAAAAAGCTGGATGATTCGCAGTTTGGCTTTCGCCGATGTCATGGCACTGAGACCGCTCTGGTCAAGGCGGCGGATGATATTAGATCCATCCGGGATGCAGGAGGTTCGGCCATCCTGATTCTACTGGACCTATCGGCAGCCTTCGACACGGTCGACCATGTTATCCTGGTCGACCGTGTCGAGAAAATGGGCATCCGAGGCAATGCCAAAAATCTTATTGCCTCTTTCTTGGCTAATAGGACCCAGATTGTCACCGTGGGACCTTTTGAATCCTCTCCCTTGTCACTACCTTGTGGAGTTCCTCAGGGCTCATCCCTCAGTCCGACACTCTTTAATATTTATGTGTCGGACCTTGCCAAAGTCATCAGGGCACACGGGATGAGCCTGACGTCCTACGCTGATGACACCCAATTGGTCCTAGCGGTCAAGAACGATGGGCCACAAAGAGCCAACATGCTTACTCAGGGCATGCAGGCAATCAGCAGTTGGATGGCCCACAACTGCTTGAAATTAAATTCCGAGAAATCTGAAGTGGTAGTCTTCGGCAATCTCTCCCCAGAGTGGTCCTCTTCATGGTGGCCCTCGTCCATGGGCCAGCCTCCAGACCCAGTTGACAAAGTTAGGAATCTGGGTGTCATGTTTGACAACCGTTTGAATTTCCTACCTCATGCCAACCAGATCTCCTCTTCTGCCTTCTACAAACTTCGGCTCATCAAGAAAATCATGCCCTTTTTGCCTGAACATCTTGCTAAAACCCTGGTGAGCGCTCTGGTCCTCTCCACCCTAGATTACTGTAACGCCTTGTTTCTGGGTGCTCAGGAGAGAGTGCTTGCCAAAATGCAGGCTATACAAAATGCAGCGGCAAGGCTACTAGGGCGTATTCCGAAATTTCAACCGGTCTCACCAACTATAAGACAACTTCATTGGCTTCCGGTAAAAAAGAGGATAAAGTTTAAGGCACTGTGCTTGATATACAAGGCCTTACACAATGCCGGACCAGCGTTCTTCACCCAGAACTTAATCCCCTACTGTCCGTCTAGAACACTGCGATCCTCTAGCTCCCTTGATCTGGTGGTCCCCCGCACTAAAACAGTCAACTGGGGTGACAGACGATTTCTGGTGGCTGCACCAAGACTGTGGAACACACTCCCTCTATCGATAAGGACCAGCTCCTCCCTCTGGTCTTTCCGAAAAAGCGTTAAAACCTGGCTTTTTAACATCTGATGAACCATTCCAGTTTTTAGGTGTCTTTATGGGAAAACATTTCAGTTATCTAGCGCCGAGATGCCTAAGGGCCTTCGTTCGCGCTCTACAAGTGTTATAATAAATAAATAATAAATAAATAAATAAGAGCAAGAACCCTCCTGTCTTTGGATCAGCACAATTTAAGCTCGAACTTTACATGTCACAGAGTTGAAATAAAATACTCATAACTGACAGTATATTCACTGTGTGCCATACCTTCATTAAGGTGTGTGAAGCATTTAAACGTATTAATGAAATTTAATCAATGTAGACATATTCATGGGTGCACTAATATTCAGTTTAAAAATGTAAACATGTATTCTTTGTTCATGCTTTGCACTTACACTTCAATTTATATTTGCATAGTCAGTCAGTCAGTCAAATACACTTTATTCGAATTGTTAAAATCATAAAAGGCATAAAATGTACATACATGCATAAAAACAAACAATTCATAAATTTACAAAACAGTGCAGAACCCTTGTAAAGAGATGCCATGAAATTAGTCAGGGATGAGGTAGCGTAAAAATGCAATAGATTAAGATAAAGCATATGGTGACACAATTTTTGTCTTAATTCTACATGCCGCCACAAAAAAACTGGCCACACAATAGATGATGCGGGCGTTACTCAACAACTGGAGATAAATTAGTGCGGGCCTGACTTGATAAAAGCCGGCCTCTCTCAGGATTGGTAACAAATATTTGTTCCTTATCTCCGTATAAAACCCGCAAAACATGATAAAATGCATTGTATCTTGTTGGGAAAAGTTATCACATTTACAAGGAGGGCCCCATTCTGGTTTGGCCCATGATTGGTAGCTACCCAAGGTAAAATGGATCAAATTGAATCTAAATTTGGATAATAAGAATCTATGAAAGGGTTTGGTTACGATTCTGAGATATGGCTCGAGTGAGGGGGAGATTGTTAACATGAAGTGCGATCTAACTGTTGGTTTCACAAGTTCCTGCTCCTCACGAGCCACTCTCGCCCTATCTAGAAAATGAATCTTGATCCAATTAACTTCCTCCCTCCTAATGCTAGATGGTAACAGAAAGAGCTCCGGGCGTCCCAACTGTGTAAAAGCATTTCTCAGATAATCCAACCAGGGTATTTTTTTTGCGTAATCCAGTGCCATGACATCAGTCAGGATAGCATAGTTCAAAGTTAATTCAAGGTTAAGCCATGTTTTTGCCCAGAATGTTAGTGGGGCCAAATTCAACCTATCTGTTACATAGTCCAGGCCCACCTCGGAATGGATCGAAAAGGTGGGGGAGGACTTGGGGACAGACAAAAGGGATCTCAAAAACCCATTTTCCACTCTTTGAATCTTGTCTTGAGATGCGTAGCCCCACAAAGGTGAACCATAGGTGGCAATTGGAATACATTTAGTATTGTGAACTTTTAAAGAGCCTCCATGGGCCTGGCCCCTAGTCTTTTTGCAAAACCCATAAGGGCTAACGTGGATCGAGCCATGGATATGCTTTTAGCCTTAATTTGGGGGGACCACGACCCCTACTCATTGAAGAGAACCCCCAAATAGGGGAAAACAGCAACCCTTGAAACCACTTCCCCCTTGCAAACAAAGGTTTTAGATTTGGACTTGCATCTATGGTGGCCAACCACCATCGAATGGGATTGTTTTGCATTTATCTTTCGATATAGGTGATCCATAAAAGCCCCAAATAGGTCCAAAAGTCTCTGGAGTCCGATACCAGTACACGCTATTAATACTGCGTCGTCCGCGTATAGGAGAGGCGGTATTGTAACATTCCCTACACGCGGAACGTCCACCCCTGCTACCTCTAGATACTTTCCCAGGCCGTTAATATAAATGGTGAAAAGGAGGGGGCCAGGATGCAACCCTGGCGCACTCCTTTCACTGATTAAAACGACTCGTACACCTACCTTCCTTGGTGACCCTAACCGAGGCAAACAGCTCCTGGTGAAGGTACGCCATAAAGTTAACAAGTGACGGATCAATCCCAATTTCAAGTAAGATTGACCACAACTTGGCCCTGTTTAGTAGATCGAAAGCCGAGGTGAGGTCCATGAATGCCAAAAATAACGACCCCTCCTTGGCTACCGTGTATTTAGAAATTAAGAGGTGCACGTTGGAACATTGTTCCAGGGTGCCTCTTTTCTCTCCAAACCCATATTGTATGTTTGAAAGGCCCCCACTGCTCTGTATGTTGGCCCTTAGCTTGAGCAATAGAACTCTGCCTAGAATCTTAATCGCAGAGTCTAAGAGGGAAATGGGTCTGTAGCACGCAGGATCATCACGCTGGCCCTTTTTGAAGATTGGCACAATAATTGAGATGGCCCAAGTGGAAGGAAAAATGGTACCATTACCGGCGCCAAAGATGTTGGTTAACACCTTTGCCCAAAGTTTCGGTGAATGTCTGTAGAGGTCAGCCTGTACGCCATCCGGCCACGACGCCTTGTTTTTTGAGGTCTCTAGAATTGCTTTCTCCACTTCGTCATGACTGAAGAGTAGAGGAGCAAACTCCGAGGCCGCCGGCGAACAACCTTGAGCACTGGTATCTGAGTCGCCATAGACTTCTTTAAAGGGAAGAAGCTATTTAGCGTCAGGGATGACACAGTCTATGACCGAGTTATCTTGGTCTGAAAAAAAGGGCTGATTGATTGTGGCCCAAAACTGGCTGCTATCGCGCAATACATCTATTGAGAGTAGTTTGTCCCATGCTTCCTTTTTTATGGCGTTTTTCCTGCCACTAATGGTTAACGTATATTCCTTCCTCAGATTGGCAATAGCAACCATATCTCTCGGGGTACGTGACAATGCCTGTTTAAGTGCCATATGGGCTCTTGAACAATTAGAGTCAAACCATGTATGTGGTTTATCACCTCTCTGACAAGGGTTGGTCATCACATCATTAGAGATTTGGGAGCATATTGACTCGAAGGCCCCCATGATTGCTAAGTTGGTAGCTTTTTGGTTCTGACAGATGGCTATGTTACCCTCGAATTTGGGGAGTAATTTTTCAGTAAAACTTTCGGGGACCACCTTTGCCCACTTAAGCCTTCTCCCTTGATCCGTGGGCCGTGGGTACTAGGGCAGCCTCCATTCGGGAGGAGCAAGACTTATCACCCATGAGGTCTCCCCAGGACAGCTCAAGCAACACCGGGTTGTGATCGCTGTATATCGAGACAATTACTTTATACTTCACAACACTATGTAAGATACCAGGGGTCAGAAAGATATAATCTATAACTGAGCCATGATCGGTGCCCTTATACGTACTAGTTCTTGTCTCGCCATCTGTATTGGTCGGTACAAATATATATAAATTGACCAACAACTCTTCAAGGGCCTCTCCTGACTTAGTGTGCTCAAAATGGGGGATCGTCGTACCTGATGGTCCCTCATGCTCTCCTGTGTAGCATAGATCACTGCAGGGATGAATATTTAAATCGCCCATTAAAATGAGCTCGAAATTAGTGTAGTTATTTAGACTGAGATTAGATAAAAACTTTTCCAGGGAGGCCATGTGTTCTTTCCCATCGTCCATTACCCAGGAATTATAAAAATTGATAAAGATAGATTTGCGGGTAGGGTAAACTACCCATTCCACAATTAGAAGGCTAGGAGAACCCACCTTAATCGGGTTTAGTGTCCCTAAGAGTTTTAATGAAAAGAGGGAAATGAGGCCACCCTTTGCTCTGCCTGCAATGCTTGAGATGGCCGGAATGGCAAAACTCGTAAAGCCATCCAACCAAAAACTAGGGGAAGGGTCCCACGATTCCTGGATGGCTGTAATGTTGTGGCTGGCGACAAAATCTACCCAAGCTGTATCTGCCCTTTTTGCTCTGATGCCAGCAACGTTCCAGCTAATGATTTTACAGGCCGCTGTCACATTGGGGTTTGAAGCCCCACATGTGGCAAGCGTCATTGTGGCTAGCTGTCAGTCGATTTCCTCTATCTCTGAAAGAGGGGAGAAACGGTTACTCAGAACCGGCCCAAGCCCCGCACCAGATGTATGAGCTCTCTGAAGGTGGAGTGCCATTGGGATACCTTGGCCCCCTTTTGTAGAATGCGGGCACATATTTCCGCCTGAACTAACACCTCCTAATGCTGAACTCCATCCCCTCCCTGCCATAGCTGGGCGACGTGCCCCGTAGTAAGTATCTGAGGGTGGGTAGAAGGTATCTGAAGGCGGATAGAAAAAACCCTGGGGAACTGGTCTCATGTTGCCAGTTTCTGAGATCACCGAGCCATCCCAGAACAATCTATTGGCCAAATCAGAGCTTTCGAAGGTTTTATAACACAGTCCCCCTCTATGAACTTGGTACGATTTCCAATCCAGCCCACCCTTCTTGCCATGATTATCCTATTAGAGATATTTGTCCCTCCACAACAGGAGTCAGCACACCATTGTCTTGCCTTATGTATTAGGTCAGACACGGGTTCGGACTTTCCCTTATTGAGTGGGGAAACTCCGATGAATATTGCAACTAAGGGAGCGGCCTCCGGGGGCAGGTCTAATTTTAGTTGGCAACCCCTAACCCGTGTACGGATGGGTGGGCGGTGTAAGTGAACATGGCTGTCTAGGGGGCTTGAGTTGGGATGAATAATATCTAGGCTATTTGGAGCTGGGCAAGAGTCCTGGGTCCTGAGGTTATCTACGGCCATCCCATTGTTAGTCAGCATGGGTTCTGAAGGTCTGACTACATCATTAACTCTGTTGCCTAAGGGGGCCACGGCCACCTTAAGGAGTTCCTGGGCTTGGGCCTGTTTGTTGACCAGAGTATCAATAAGGGCACATTTCTTTAATAGTCCAGCAAGGCAAGTGTTCAATGTCTCCACGATGTCTTTTGCTATTCCCACTAACAAGGGTTCGATTCGGGCAGTAAACAAAGCCTCTAACTGGTCGCCAAGATTGCCCTTCGACACAGGTGCAGTATTAGAAACACATTCTACCTTTTTCCTCCTTTTTGAGTTCATCTTTGGCTCGTGACCACTCGCCTGGGTCCGCGGTAACAAAGGCAGAGCAGGGAGATTACCAGGATTACCAGGGAAAAGAAGGGCAGTGGTGGCTACAGGGGTATTAGGTTTCAGCACAACCACCTCCGGCTCTAGTGGAATGTGTGGGACTTGAGGAATGTCAGTAAAATGAGATCTATTGGAGGGGGGGATGCCAAACCCAGCTCCTGTTCGGCATTTGCAATTTCCTTTGAGAGGGCCCCGACAGCTGATGAAAGGTAGGAGATGGTAGACTCTGAATGTCTCGGTACTTTGGCCTTCTTCCCCCCCTCCTCGGCATTTGTTACTTTCTTGCGCTTACCCATGGTTTGTTGTTAGATGGCTGGCCCAGCCCTGCCTCCTCCTGCCCCGGACGGCCACAGACGGCCCGGCCTTTGCCCGGGGCAGTTCCGAGCGCGATCCCGCGACACGGGGGCTGTGATCCTTTTTGTGCGCCTCCTGGCGCAGGAAGTGTGTGTGGCGGCGTCTTCCGCCGCGGAGAGGTCTGGGATGTGAAGTCCCAATGCCCCTGGGCCCCCCTCCTCACTGCGGCCGCTGGTGGATGTAAGCGCTGCGGCGGCGAGAGGGGAGACAGGAGACAACTGCGGCAGTTGGGAAAGCGGCAGGTGAGGCTCAGAATGTGCCCCTGATGTATTAAGGTCTATTTGCATAGGTAAACATGTAGTAATTTGCTCAACTTTTACATTTATTCTTAATGTTACAAGTGTAGATATATGGCCATGCATTTCAAGTGCATATTAAATGCTTAGTTAAATTAGCCTCACTACAGACCTCAGTTGTAATGCATGTTGCTTAGTCAGCATGTTCTCTCTTTCTTTGCAGGTTTATTATCAAGAGTTTCACTAGCAAGAGAAATGCTTATTGTTTATATTCGTATGCTGATAGAGAGGCTGGGAGGCAAGAACTTGGCAGTAAAAGTGGAGGACCAATGGTCGAAAGAGGCCCTCTGTTCATAATGTACCAGGATGGAAGGATGATCAATGTGGAGAAAGACAGCCCCAGTTTAATGAGCTGGGAAACAGAAGTGATGTTGCAGGTGCATTCAAGAAACAATTTGACTGGTCCCTGGTCGTGTGAAAAGAGATAAGGAAGTTTATGAATCTCCTTTTATTATAAATCGCTGTTCTCACAGTTGGATGACACAGCGATTCCCTTTAAAAATCGAAAGGAACAGATCTTTCTGCTTGCCCTAATCTCGTAAATGTGAAGCTTTATTCTAAAACCATATTTCTTTTTACCGATATTTCTACTGGAGTATGATCATGCTGATACCTTCTATGCAGCAGAATTAGAGACCCTTAGTAGATGATCTTATGTTTGATTTATGTTGAGAAGAGAGAAGTGAAGTTTCTTTATAGAACACTTGTTTGCTTAAATCTGTCCCTTTATTGTTGTGGCTATCACAATCCTGTATCTCATTTTACTGTGCCTAACCTTACTAACATAGCTCAGCTTGTCTGCTGTATCACTAAACTTATGGAACCTATTGGTTTGCATATATACTGGATTTATTGGCAATCCAAAGAAAAAGAGAAGTATCAGGGTAGAGTCAGAAAGGCAGTTTGTAGATGGGACACCGAATAACAGAAATGGAGAGCTGGCATAATTGAGGGAGCTAGGTTATATCCTGCAAAGATGTCACAAAGAAAAAAAGGAAAAGGAAAAGAAGAATAAAGTAGAGAGTGCAGAGGTAATCAGGTAAAGCTAGCTGTAGTGATTCTAGTGATGACTTTCTGGATGTGCTATTGCCAACCCGTCCACCTCCTTATAATGTGGCTCAACTCAAAGGAATGAATAGTGTTGTTACTGGTGGAAGTTCAGAGGGAGCCACAGTCCAGTGAATACAAGTCAGACCCTATGGGAGAACTTTCAGGGGTTTGTGCCCCTGTTAACTCTATTATTTCTAATGCCCCTGACTCAATAACTGTTCTGACTGGAGTAAATATGTCAAATACTGTCCCGGTTGTCCCCAGATGGGGAGGCATGGGAAGAACTCCTTAGGTCCAGAATATGGTTCCTTTACCATACGTCGTTCCTGCATAGTCAACAATGAATCAGACAGCTCAGAGGTCTCGAAATTCTCACATGTCAATTTGGAATTCACCACAGTGTATTACAAGCAATAGTGCCCGGGGAGGGATTATGCCCAATACTTCTGAGTGCCCAGGATTGGATTATGCCCAATACTTCTGGAGTTCAAAATGGTGTTCATTCACTAAAGTTAGACGATTTTATCAGGTTTTTCAATGGTTCCCATAGGGAAGGTTAGGGTTCAGGACTGAGCAGAGAACTCCAGTCAACAAGAAGGAAGAATGCAGTGGATGTGGTCAAATTAAAATTAGAATTGGATGGGATGACATCAAGAAATCTTGTCTTTTCACTCACAAAGATGTCAGTAAGGGGCTCAATTTGATCTCGGTGTGACTGACATTGACAGCATGTTGGTGTAGGTCACGCCGACATCTGAAGCAGCAGTCAGACTACCACATTACAATGTGGTCGTTCTGACCACATGTGTGAGAGACCGAACACTGCAGTTCCGAGCCTGTCGACCCTGCAGTCGGAATGTAACCCCTACTGTGAGGGTGGTGCCTGCTTAGGCACTGCCAAAGAGATTACAATAGCCCTTTCCAACTGCCTTTTAATTTCGATCCTACTGCCATTGAAAGGCTGTCATGAACGTACTTTGAGAAACCTTAGCAGGGCCCCCGTCCTTCTGCAGCCCCTTCTATGAGGCCAGGGGGGGGCACAACAGGTGCCCCGCAAACATCCATACCCCATGTGGCAAGCACCCGTAGGTGCCTGCCACAGGGTGCAGAGATGATTTAAAAAAAGAATTTGCCATTTGGGCTTGTGCTGTGGATGCACAGATGCAGGTCAGATGCTCGTCCTACTGGCATCAATAATAGGGCCTCAGCTTGCAGGACAAGCTCTTGATAAACTGCCTGAATTAGCACAAATGTATGATGTAGATTTAAGCAGATCCAAATCATTGCAGAAACCTTACCGCTTATATTTTGGGGAAAATAACAGTACCAGAATGAGGATGCCTTGAAACAAAATACAACTTAAGGAATTAATTAGTAGCATCCCGAAATGGAGTGAATTATATAAGTGGGAAGACAATTGGGACAAGAAGAAAGTCCAGAAAAAAGCGAAGGGAAAGCTGCTTCAGTCTTGATAGATGGAGAAGAACCCACAAATTTCCCATTGAGAGAGGTACCTGGTGGAGGTCGCGTTCATTTACAGTGGAATAGAAGTGATCTTGCATCATTTACAAATGATTTACCCAAAGACATTGAAAGATAAGCCAGTGGAGTGGTACACCCAAGTTGATCGACTTGTAAAGATTTCACAGGTATTGTGGATAGATTTGAACAACCTTGTTGACACTTTTTTGCCGAGTAATTCGTGGGCAGAATGTAAAGCGACTATACAGTGGACAAAGATGGAGGGCACAGAGAAATTCGATATCTGATGCCCTGTCACCATTCGTTATGAAATAGTATCAACAGGTGATTGCCTTTCTGAAAGGGAAGATAGCTAAGAAAGACATTGATTGGGCTAAGACTGAAAAACTCAGAAGCCTAAAGAGACTGTGCATTCTTTTTATGAGAGATTGTTGCAAGTGTTTAAATAGCACAGTGGAATGGGAAATCTCAAATCCAAATATATGGGAAGTTTTGTGTCTGAGGTTAGCATGGTGATTCAACAGCACCAAATCGGTTGGCAAAATAAGTCAATTGATGAGATTTTGAGATATGCAAAATATTGCAGTGACAAATTGGAAATGAAACAGAAGTGGTTGAAGTGGGCGTTGATGTTGGAGCAAATGAAAGCGGCACAAAGAGTAAGTCAGAGTAAACTGTATGTAGGCAACGTAGGTGCTATGTGTTAGAACTGGGATTTCTGGTAGGCCAAGGCCGACGCCAAAGCCAGGCAGAAACCACCATTCTAGTCAGGGCAAAAGAGTCACACGCCAAGATAACCCCTACTCACCCCCTTGGTAGCTTGGCAGGAGCAGACAGGCAATGTGTAAAGCATTTGCGCACGCACACAACAGCAACAACATCCTAGGCACACCACAAAAGGAACTCCACACAAGGTTATATAAAAATAACTTCTGTATTGTGAAAACACATCAGATAGAAATCACACATGTACATTGTGCCAACTGGCACGGGCAATATTCACAAGGGTTTATTTACAAGACAGGGCCACATGGGCCACTGTCAGAATCAGCACTTAGTAGAAATAGCACTTCTAGAACATAGAATATAGGATATAAAATCACTGTAGCACAAATTAGCAAGTATAGCACACAACCAGTAACTACTGGTAACAGGTAAGTACCACCTACGCAACCCTAACCACCTTAGGAGAATCTCACGCAGGGAACCAGGACCTCACTAGGACTACCTTTACTAGAAAGAACAACCACCTAAGTATCACAATACAATTAGGGGTATAAGCAAGAACACATTACACATGATGCATCACAACATTCAGAGGTGTAGGGAAGGAAAACACATGGTGCATAAAACATACATTCAGCGGTGTAAGACCAAGGAAAAACACATGATGCATAAAACATTCAGAGGTGTAAGAACAAGGAAGACACATGATGCATGAAAACATTCAGAGGTGCCAGAACACAACTCAATAGCGCAGAAACACATGATGCCTAAAAACATTCAGAGGTGCAGGAAAAACCACACAATTGCGTAAAACTACATAAGCCACCACCTGTGGCAGTCCCTAGGTCAACTGGCCTTGTTGGGGCTAGGATGCCCTGTGTCCAAAAGTCAGGGGCCTAAACGTGGCAGCTGCCCACGAAGTGCTGGGCAGCTGTGAAGACAGTGATGGGGCCAACGTTGGAGCCTTCCAGGCTCTGAACAAAACACTTGTGTCCCCCAAGAGCCGCACTGGGCTCTAAACATTATGTGGGCGGTGAGCCCCTCTGGACTCTAAAAGTAAAATGCCCTCAAGAGCCTCACTGGGCTCCAAATAAGAACAATGTGGGCAGGGAGCCTCGTGGGCTCTGAAACTGCTAAATGCCCCCTAGAGCCCTCGTGGCTCTAAACAACTGTGGGGCCATGGAGCCGCTCAGGGCTCGAACTGCAAATGCCCCTTGAGCCTCGCAGGCTCTGAAGAAACATGCGGCGTCGTTGGAGCCCCCCTCTCTGGGGGCTCAAGATCACGGAAATGACCCCGGAGCCTCTCCCGGCTCTTAAAACAAATGGGCCGGGCTGAGCCTCTCTGGCTCGACAATGCCCACTGCCCCCAGGAGCCTCCATGGCTCTAAACGCAAAATGGCCCGCCATTGGAGCGGCCCCCTGAGCACACGGGGCCGCTCTGACTCTGTGCCTGCACTGGTACAGCCACCACTTGGCCTCACGGAGCCCCCCCAGCCCTTCACCACTCACCGGGCTTCTCGGGGGACTCCTCGTCATTCAGGCGGACTCTGGCTGCACAAGGGGCTCTCCTTTCTGCAAAAGTGCCCCGCCAGCCACTGCAGCACTCCTCCTGTCTCGCGGAGGCACTCGGGAGCTTCCCGCAGTCGGCGGTATCTTCTCCTTCGGCGCGGCACTTCCTGGTTGGCGGCCCAGGGGCTCTCCACAGCTACAGGAGCCCCGGGCCGCGGGAGCACGTCACTTCTTCTCTCCCTGGGCTCGAGGAGGCGGGGTGGGCTCCCGACCTCCTCACTCTCGTGGCACCACTTCTGCCTCATGGCAGGCCCCGCCTCCGTCCCGGCCGGGCCTGCCTGATTTCTGGTTTTGCTCTCTGCGGCCCCGGGCAGCGGCGGAGATCCCACGGGGACAATAACGAGGGGTGGGCACCCTCGAAGCAGCAATTATCGGGGCAATGCCAGGTGGGCACCGGTGCCGTAAATTAAAGAATAAAGCCGCACAACACGCAGGGTGGGCACCTGCTATTCCTCACGCAAAATGCGGGGCGGAGAAACGCTCGAAATAAAGCAAAAAGCGCTCCCAAGCGCTATGAAATAATAAAGCGCTTCCAGGTGCTTCAGGGCTGAATACAGCACTCCCAAGCGCTAAAAGGTCCAGTAACAAGGTCCTTCCTGAAATAAAACACTTCCCAGGGGCTAAGGGTGGCAAAGTCCATCAGGCCCCCAAGGCAAAGACTCCCATAGCAAAGGGGTCCCAGCCTCAAGCAGTCCATCAGGTATCCAGGGGCTGGGCAGGGCCCAGGGAGGCAAGCCTTCCCCTGGGCCCAAGCAGCAGCACGCCCCTGGCAGGATTCAAGTTAGAAACAAGAACCTTTTGTAAGGGGACACAGCCCCTTTTTATACCATAAAATGATTTGTCTAGCAGGGTGCAGGCAGTGTGAGAACCAGCTACAACTGGTTATAGGGAACTCCTTTCAGTGTGAGGGGCAGAGGCAACAGCCGCCCAGCAGGAGGTGGAGCCAGCATTGTGGCAGGCAGGCACGGCCCTATTCACTCCCAGGTGCTATCTGCTCCCACCACTCTAGTTGCAGATGCAGTCATTCAACCAAGGGCTGACTCAGACAACCTCCTGGGGGCTCCCCAGCCTCTCTCACCCTCAAACCAGACAGTCAATCCACAAGCAGGCCCAGGCACACTCCTGGAGCCAGGCGCCAGCCAATCACGTGCCAGCAGACTTACTACACACGCACACCCATGTCTAGAAGTGGCACTTCCACACTAGACACATTCATGCCACATACATCATTACGCAGCATTTAATCTCACGAGTTCGCACATACCAAACTCGACCCTGCACTCCTCACAATTCAGGAACTACCATGGTCACACATTCCCCATGCATTCCTATGGGAGGGCAGGTCACTCACCACACATACACAGAGAGCTCACGCACTTTACACTGTAGCACAGTGAAAAAGTGCGCAGAAACAGGCTAGTCAAAAGCAAAAAGTTTCGGGGTGAACCTGCCAAAAAGGGCCAGGTCCAACACTATGCAAGGTGTATATTTTCAGGGAGTTCTTGTGATGCAGGGAAGAAACAGTTTACGCAACAGGGTAGAAGTTGTGGTGTCTCGATCGACCCAAGTACTGTAATTGATTTTGCAATGTTAAAGAAATTGAATTGATGTTGTTATCATAACAAGTTCAGGCATTGCAAGCGGGAATGTCGTCTTAATCCCAACAGAGTAATGAATGAGAATCAGGTCTAAAATGTAGGGTTTGTATAGACACAGGCTATTAATAACTTCATGTTGCCTCAGAATGTGCGAAGCCAAAGGACACATGGTCCTAATGTACAAGTTCCAGTAGTGCAAGTTCCTCAATCTCCAATTCTTCAGCAAAATTTAAATAGTTTCAGATTTAATTCTAACCAGGCCCTGAATTTTAATCTGAATTCTTTCTAGGACCAAAACCAAAACCTGTTCCAGCAATTTCCTGTGTTTGACACACTAGAGGGCTGTAGTTCTGATTTGTCATAATGACAATGGGTGGGGGGTATTTTTAGGAAAGTCTGCTTGAAGTGGGAACATGGTGTCTGCGTGCTGAAGCAGCCACAGGCGCCATGGGGGTAAAAGTAGCCACAGGCGGTTTTATGCTCCTGACGAGCTAGCTTACAGGGGTGCGGAGGTTGCTGGGGCTCTGGCTTATGGGATGGATTCTCCTTCGGGCCCGGGTAAATTCTCGGACATGGCACTGACTGGCTCCGAGGAGTAGAGCAATGAGGTTCTGGGGCCGTGTTGAAAGAAGGCAGCCAGGGAGCTGCAGAGCTGCAGGTCAGCTGGCGTAATGCAAGGTGGCAGAGGCAGCACATGTCAGGCTACAGGATGAAATTCCTCACAGCTTCTGGAATCAGAGAGCTGCAACCAGTATTCCTCATTAGGGGACATGAGGTGGGGAGTGTGGGTAGAGTGAAAAAACAGCAACAGGAAAAAGAGGGTAAGCAGTCTGCAGTTCCTGCCTATGGAGAAAGGTGCCTCAGTGGATGTAATGCCGGTGATAGGCCCTCAAGATATACATTGGGAACAAAGAATATCAGGGGTGGTAAAGTGGGACAGGTACCTGTATTTCCTTCTGTGACTCCTTTGAGTATTGCACAGGAAGTAAAAGATGCAAGCAAAGGAAAGCGGGGTCACCACAGTGTATGAGGGGGGCGGCTGGTGCTTCACAAAGTAGGAAAACTGGCAAATCCACATTTAACAACACAGGGGAGAGAGGCAAAAAGCCAAAAACTCAACCAATTAAAATAACACCTTCACTTAAATCCTTTTTCCGTGTTTTGCCTAGCTTGGAGAGAGGGGGGATTCCTGAAGAAGTAACTTTAGCCAAGAGTGCTAGAATGGAGGCACCCAATGTTGCTATGAATGCTATTGAAAGCAGCACAATCAGAGTTACCCCTCTAACATTGAGGAATGAGGACAAAACTAGTCCTGGAAGAGTCCAAATGAACACAGCTATAGTCCACCCTAGCAATATGTTTGAAGCATTGTGTTCCAGAACCTCAAGCTTCCGCAGGAGCCGATGCTTATTCCTCTATTCCCAAACTATGATACCAATGTCTTATAGATCCTGGCAGCAAAGAGGGGGAAAAGGGGATTGGGAGAAAAGAGAAACACGCCACTCCTTCTTTCTGCTGGACCGGACTGCAAATATTCTTGCTTATTCTTCCTGAAAGAGAGAACAACACTAGCAATTTCCACTTTACTAATTAGTTCCAATTCCTTACAACCAAGGGATATCACCTGTCCTAGCTTGGTTACTAACTGTTCTCTAGGTTGTCTTCTACAAGGAGTGAGTTACAATTGTATTCTTCTAGTTTAGGTGTACCTACAGAGATACAAGAATTTAGGTCATGCTATCAGCCATTCTAACTATATATATACATATACTCTAGGACTTCTTATTACCTAACTTAACCTTGTATAATTGTTGTCTTTATTCTCATGGAGATTGAAGATATTGTAGCAACAACCACACAGTTCTAAGACTTCACTCTTCTGAAATGGCTTCTTTAAAGCTGGTAAGCATCCTACTATATATCTATATATATTACTACACCTACTCGTTGACTCAATGAATTGCTGTCTTCTCTAGAATCTACTTCACGGAATCTCTGGTGCTGGGTTCCAACGCAAAATAATTCTCCAACTGACAGCTGTCTGATAATATCTTCATACCATACATTGTCAAGCTTACAAGTCTCTGTGCAACCAGGCACAGAAAATATCAAGAGGTGGAGCTAACCCAAGCTCTTTAAATCTGGATACAGTGTTAGCTGAATAAAGTGTTTCAAGTGTATTATCTCAGGCTGAAAACGCTAATTTGAAATGCACCAGAACATTCCTGCCTACTAAATATAGCTTTTAACTTACCGCAGCTGCGGTAGTCGAAAATGCTGCCCACACGGAATCCGTTGAATTACTCACAGACTCCAAACTCACAGGTAACGAAACGCCGATAGGAAAACACGGCTGTTCTCCACAAAAGTCAGTTGAAGTGCGCAGTTCGGATTAAGAGGAACCGTGAGCACAGCTGTGCTCGCGAAGGTCTGGGAAACACTAGACAGGCAAACTAATTAGTGCGAATGGCGGCCATCTTGGAATTCCGCCTCACACTGATCGTCTGGTCTTTTAATGAACTCGAACCCCAACGTTTGAGTAGGTGTTTTCTAATGCTGCCATAATATTTCCAATGCATTTTAGAGACAATTGAGAGGAATTGTAGGTTAGCGAAGGATTTTGCCTGACTGACCCTGACAGTACCCCCCACCAAAACTCTTCCCACCACCTCCTTGGGTTTATTAAGGTGCCTCTTATGAAATTCTCTATTCAATCGAGGGGCCTGCACATTGGTCTTGGGTTCCCAAGTTCTCTCTTCTGGACCGAAACCTTTCCAATCCACCAGTTAGAACAGCTGTCCCTTCTTGAACTTTGAGTCAATTACCCACTTAACTGCAAACTCTTCCTCCGACTGAATCTGAATGGGCAACGGGGGTACTCTGCTTTCCAAGTCTTGGAGGACTCTTTCTTAATAATGAGAGTTGAAACACAGAATGGATTCGAAACTTCTGTGGAAGTCGAATCTTAACACTAACTGGATTTACAATCTTTTCCACCAAGAAAGGTCCAATAAACCCTTCAAACGCAGATTTCGCATAGAAATCCAAACCTCCTCCCCAGACTCATAATTTGGACTAGCCTAGATTATCCATAGCTTTTTGATAAACCGTTTCTATATTCTGAACTACTTCCTCAAAAGCAGGGACATCACACTCCTGTCTTCCTACAAATGTGTTAGGATGCCTACCAGAGTTTAAATAAAAAGGAGTGTACCCAGTAGAAGAATGCTCTGCATTATTATAAGCAAATTCTGCTGCCGAAATGATATCTGGCCACTCCCCTTCGTGATCCATCAGGAACAAGCGCAGATACTGCTCCAATTCCTGATTAACTCTTTCAGTTTGGCCATCCGTTTCAGGGTGGAAACTGGAGGACAAACGAGAGTCGATATCCAATCTCTTTAAAAATGACCTCCAGAAATGGGAGACGAACTGGGGACCCCGATCAGAAATATCCACCTTTGGAATTCCATGTGCCTTTACTACATATTGTGTGAACAGGGAAGCTAATTGAGTAGCAGTTGGAATGATTTTAAAGGAACAAAATGACTCATCTTGGTGAAATGATCCACAACCACCCAAATGACAGAGAAACCCTGGCTGGAGGGTAATTCTACAATGAAATCCATGGAAACGGTATGCCAAGGATAAGGGGCCGGGGACAAAAGAAGTAGTAAACCGTGTGGGGCAATTCTAACAGATTTACCCTTAAAACACTGCTGGCAAGAGGCTACATATTGTCCCACCTGAGCTTCCATGGATGGCCACCAAAAATCACGTTGTACTAATTCCAGCGTCTTCTTCACTCCTTTGTGTCCTGCCAACAAGTCATCATGAGAGAGCTGAATTATCTTAGTTTGAAGCTCTTCATTGGGAATAAAAAGTTTACCTTGAATAACAGTGGAGTGGTGTGGCTCACTGGTTAGAGGCGGCAGACCTGTAAGCAGAGAACGGCCCGGGACCAGGGTTCAATTCCCGACGCAGCAGGATCTTGGACCAGGGTCAACGGACTCGATAATTCTCGCCTCAGTGCCTACTCTAACCAGGGAACACACTCGGCAACTCTGGGCATTAAGCTTGCCTCATCTCTACAACGGCCCCCAGACACCGGGGATGCCTGGTTTCACCCTGGAGATACCCAGAAAGGGACCAGGACGGGTTCCCCAGAGGTCTACAGCGCCAGGACACTCGGTTAGAGTAACAGTGCGCTTTACAAGTATCCCACATTTACATTTAATATGGTCGGCCATCTTCACCTCGCGATTATCACCTAAATTAACCCATTCTTCAAGGTTTAAGGACGCAAGCTCCTGATCCAACAGCCTTTCCAATTCCGGAAATAGAATCACGCCAAAGATCTTTTCTTTTGGAATAATTAACTCCTTTTCCAATTCTGAAGAATCATCCCCAATATCCAAACGTGATAACACATCTGCCTTACCGTTGATGGAACCTGGTTTGTAGGTTAACACAAAATTGTAATCTGCAAAGAATAGTGACCAGCGCAGATGCCTGGGAGTCAGAGTTCGAGCTGATTAAAAAAACTGGAGATTCCAATGGTCTGTGAACACGTTAACCTAATTTCGAGCACCCAACAGATAGTGCTTCCACTCCTGAAAAGCATCCTTGACCGCCAATAACTCCTTATCGGCAATGGAGTAATTCAACTCAGCCGGCCTTAATTTACAAGACCAATAAGCAACAGAGTGAAGCTGACAGGTAGTACCATCCCTCTGAGATAGAATTCCCCCAATAGCCAAATTGGAAGCATTGGCTTCAACAAAGAAAGGCTCATCAGGATTGGGATGCATAAGTACTGGTGCTGAGGTAAAGACTTCCTTTAACTCACAAAAGGCTCTTTCTGTATTAACAGTCCAATCAAAGCTTGCTCCTTTCTTCAAGAGCCGAGTAAGAGGGGCCACTCACTCTGAAAATTTTTCGATGAAACGTCTGTAAAAATTGGCAAATCCAATAAAACTCTGTACTAGTTTCACGTTCTGAGGAGAGGGCCATTCCTTGATCGTCTTCACCTTAGCCTTATCCATGGAAACTCCATCTGGTGAAAGAACAAAACCCAAAAATTCCACTTGGGTGGAATTGAAAACACACTTCTCCAGTTTCACAAATAATTCATGTTCCAAAAGCTTCTTCAAGATTGTTCGCACATGCTAAATATGTTCCTGCATATTTTCGGAAAAATGAGAATGTCATCAATGTAAATGACTGCAAAACGATCCAAATACTCCCTCAGGACATATTTCACAAAATGCTGAAAGGCAGCAGGAGCGTTACAGAGACCAAAGGGCATGACTTGCTACTTAAATAGGCCCAATCTGGTTCGGAATGCAGTCTTCCATTCATCTCCTTCAGCCATGCGAACTAGATGGTAAGCCCCTCTCAAGTCCAGGTTTGTATACACTTGTGCCCCTTTGACCTAGTCTAACAACTCAGAAATTAAAGGCAACGGGTACCTATTCTTCTTGGTAACAGAATTTAAAGCTCGATAATCAATGCAGATTCTTAAACTCCCATCCTTCTTAGAGATGAAAAAGAGAGGGGAAGATACGGGTGACTGGGAAGGACGGATAAAGCCATTAGTCAAGTATTGCTCTAGATACTCTTTGAGATGTTGGTTCTCTTTTTTTCTGAGAGGGCATAAATACGACTACAAGGCAAAGAGGACCCAGGTTCCAATTCAATCTTACAGTCTTAACCACGATGCGGAGGCAACCTATTAGCTTCCTTCTCGTCAAAAACTGCAGCTAAATCCAAGTACTCACTAGGAATCTCTTGGGTTTCCATTGCACAAATTGATTTGGCTTGACTAGCCAAATATTGTAACGATGTAGCAGAAGAGATATCCGACCTCCATTTGTGACAATGACCCTGGCAATACTCCGAACCATTTCTATGGTTCTCTTGGACCAATGTATCCGAGGATTATGTTCAGTGAGCCAAGGTAACCCCAAAATTAACTGGAACTGAGGTGCATCAATGAGAATAAATCTCAAAATGCTCACATGATCATCTGGTCCGGTTAATCTGATCACCGTAGTATCATGCATTATAGGACCGGATGACAGATTGGTTCCATCAACCGCTAGAACAGCTTCTGGTCTTTCCTTCTTCACAAATTCAATTCATATCTTTTTAGCAAAGCCAATGCCACAAAAATTTCCTGTGTCTCCAGAGTCAATGATTACAGAGATATCATTCAACTTAGCGCCTCCAAACTCAATTGAGCTTGCCAACGTTAGATGAGGAGCAGAAGATTGTAAGGTATTACCCACTAGCTGAGGATCAGGAGTTGATTTTCCTTAGCTCCCACCAGAGCAACTCCTCTTACTGGTGGAGCCTGACTTTTACTGACATATTATTCTTTGGTTTCTTGGAGCACTCCTTCACAAAATGCCCGAATCTCCACAATACATGCATAACTTGCCATTTCGTCTTCTCTCTCTGTTTTCTTTAGAAAGAGGACCTCGGACCAAGCTGATCTGCATAGGTTCTTCTTCCAACAGTGTTTCTTTGATTTTGGTGTTTTCAGATTTGATTCGGTCAAAATGGGGAGGAAAATATTTCACCTCTTTCTGCCGCTCAGTCCTTCTCTCACTCTGGCGCTGGTTAATCTGTAGGACTAAATCTATTAATTCTGAATCCTCAGTCGGTCATTTTGATATCTGTGCCAAGCCCTCCTTTAACTCATCCTTGAGGCCACGATAAAAAATTGAAGCTCTTTTGGCTTCAGGCGAATTGGTCTCCACAATTAACTTATTATTTTGCTAGAAATATGCAACCAAGACTCTATTTCCCTGTTTTAAATCCAACAGTTTGTTATCTGGGGTTTGCGAGATGGGCCTTCAATCAAATATTCTCAAAAATTCTTTATTAAACTCATCAAAATCATACAGTATGGAATCATTGTTATTTACTAATGGCATCGATCAAGCTGCAGCATCACCGCTCAGGTAGGACAACATGAAAGCCAGCTTTGACTGATCCTCCTTGAATATAATTGTCTTGCAGAAATAATGTAGGGAGCATTGTGTGAGAAAAGTTTGGGCCTTTTGAAGATCCCCACTAAACATCTCGGGAGCAGCTAGTGGAATGGTGGGAGACATGGTTTGAATAACCTGAGTGGTTATTTCCGCAGCTGAAGGTGCAGGGGCAAAAGTCTGTGACTTATTTTCCTTCGTACCTGAAGCAGAACTAGCGGACGACTCTTCTAATCTTTGTCGCAAAACCTGGGTCTCTTGGCTAGACCTTCTAACTTCCTCTCTAAGTGATTTATTCTCTGACATTGCATCACTTACTTGTGTCTGAATTCCATCCAATACTGTCGCTAGAGTCTTAAAATCTATCCTTTCTGCCATCCCGCTCGGGCGGATGTATGTTGGATTGGCACTTCAATCTGTCGAGTACCTGTTCCAGAACCTCAAGCTTCCGCAGGAGCCAATGCTTATTCCCCTATTCCCAAACTATGATACCAAGGTCTTATAGATCCTGGCAGCAAAGAGGGGGAAAAGGGGATTGGGAGAAAAGAGAAACACGCCACTCCTTCTTTCTAATGGACCGGACTGCAAATGTTCTTGCTTATTCTTCCTGAAAGAGAGAACAACACTAGCAATTTCCACTTTACTAATTAGTTCTAATTCCTTACAACTAAGGGAAATTACTGGTCCTAGCTTCATGGCTAACTGTTCTCTTGGTTGTCTTCTACAAGGAGTCAGTTACAATTGCATTCTTCTAGTTTAGCAGTAACTACAGAGATACAAGAATTTAGGTCATGCTATCAGCCCTTCTAACTATATATATATATATATATATACATATACTCTAGGACTTCTTATTACCTATCTTAACCTTGTATAATTGTTGTCTTTATTCTCTTGTAGATTGAAGATTTTGTAGTAACAACCATGCAGTTCTAAGACTTCACTCTTCTGAAATGGCTTCTTTAAAGTTGGTAAGCATCCTAATATATATATTTTACTACACCTACTTGTTGACTCAATGAATTGATATCTTTCCTAGAATCGACTTCAAGGAATCTCAGGTGCTGGGTTCCAACGAAAAATAATTCTCCAACTGACAGCTGTCTGATATTATCTTCCTACCATACACTGTCAACCTTATGTCTTAGCTTACAAGTCTCTGTGCAACCAGGAACAGAAAATATCAATAGGTGGTGCTACCCCAAGCTCTTTAAATCTGGATACAGTCTTACCGGAAGAAAGCGTTTCAAGTGTATTATCTCAGGCTGAAAACACTAATTTGAAATGCACCGGAACACTCCCGGCTACTAAATATAGATTTTAACTTACCACAGCCGCGGTAGTCGAAAATGCTTCCCACACGGAATCCGTTGAAATACTCACAGACCCAAAACTCACAGGTAACGGAACGCCGATAGGAAAACACGGCCGTTCTCCATAAAAGTCAGTTGAAGTGCGCAGTTCGGATTACTTGGAAACACTAGACCGGCAAACTAATTAGTGCGAATGGCGGCCATCTTAGAATTCCGCCTCCCACCGATCGTCTGGTCTTCTGATGAACTCGAACCCCAACGTTTGAGTAGGTGTTTTCTAATGCTGCCATAAAGGTTCCAATGAATTTTAGAGACAATTGGGAGGAATTGTAGGTTAGCGAAGGATTTTGCCTGACCGACCATGACACATTGGCAGTAACTGAACTAACAGAGGAGGCAGAAGATCTTCATATAAGGAGCGACAAAAATTGTGAAAGTTGAGGGAGGCTCCTGGGAAATGTAGAATATTCCCTGATGGGTATTTAAGTGCTTAGTGGGGTTAAAAAATGCAATTAAGAGTTGCTTCGAAGTTTCGGAGGCCAATCAGGTTGGCATTCAAGCTTAATGCTCCGAGTTAGCATAGAAATTGGATGAGGTTGCCTCCCGCACGAAAGCTTTGAAAGATGAAGTAGGATTGATAAAACAAGATGCGACAAAAAATACCACTGAGATTTCTAAGCTGGTTAAACAAAAAACGCTAAGGGATGACTTTGAGAGATTAGAGAATCACTCTTGAAAGAACAATTTATGATTCCTAAATATTCCAGAGACCTAGGAAGGTACAGATATGAAGCCCTTCATAATCAGTTTACTGGGAAACATAGTCCTAAAAGAGAATAAGGACATTAATCTTGAACAAGAGATCCAAAGAGCGCACAGGGAGCTTTTTCGGCACAATCCCCTGAGGTCTAAACCTAGGAAGATCTTGGTGAATTTCCTCTTGTATACTGTTAAAGAGGAAATTCTCAGTAGGGCTCTAAGAGATGGGTCTTATCCAGGCAAGGAGTTCTCTGTTACAATAAGATCAGATAAAGCTACAGAACAGAGGCAATGGGAGATAGGTAACAGAATGGAGGATCTGCAGAATCTGGGGGCCAAGGTGCAACTAAGATTTCCTGCAATGCTTCGCATAATGTGGGACAACCAAATGTATAATTACTGTGCTGTTGAGGATGTCAATGCACTAATATATTCATTAAAAAACAAAAAGGAAATTACTAAATAATAAGTAGATGATTTCAGAACTGTTGGGTTGGGAGACTGCATAATTGAATCTTTGTTTACTTAATATCCCCCCAGTAGGCAGCCCACAAGGCATAATTATGCCTACCAAGATGGGGAGGGTTCCCCAGGGTGGGAAAGGGATAGGTCGTGGGGATGGTGACCGTGCGCAGGTGGTAAACAGAGGGGTATGAATAAAAAAAGTTCTCAGTATCAACTAAAAGAAAGTCTCTATGAATTTGTAACAGGAGGTGGGAACTAGAGTTGGGGGATGGTGGCTAAAGTTGTTAAAGATATACATATGCTTACTTGGAATGTAAACAGTCTCAGGTCTCATGCCAGGCTGTAGCTGGTGCTGAGGTATCGGGGAGAAAGCCTTGCTCATAATATGGTCTTGTAGGAGATGCATCTGGTGGCAAGCGAGAGTAAGGAAGTATTCCGTAGGTATGGATGGGTTCAGAGTTTTTTGTGTCGGATAGAGAGCAGTGTTGTAAGAGGGTAGCGATCCTAATAAGAAGGGGTTCTGGTGTGGAAGTTAAGTATTGTAGAACGGACAGTTACAGAAGATGGGTTCTAGCTGGAATGAATTGTGCAGATTTTGAATTAATTTGTGTTGGGTTTTATGGTCCAAATGAGGATGATCCATAGTATATTGTAGATTTGGAATTCAATCTAGTGGAGGTTATGGTCCCACTGATTTTGGGTGATGATTTCAATATTTTGCTGGGCCCTATTTTGGATTGCTCAACCTGGAGAAATGATGCTCCAGCACCTAGGACAAGACAAGCTCTTAAAAATATGATGCAACCCAGAGGGTTAGTGGATGTATGGAGAAATCTAAGAGAGCAGTTGAGAGGTTATACCTCCCACAGTGCACAATATTGACATGACTCCAGATTAGAGTATTTTTTGGTGGAAAGGGGTCTGACGGCATATATAAAAGAGATCATACACCATCCGGCACATATTTTGGACCACTCAGCCATCACCATAACATTACAGATCCCAGGAATTAAGCACAATTTAAGATGGACATTAAAGCATGCTCTCCTCTTAGATGAGGAGGTGGTGCTCGCCCTAAAAAAAGGCCACATCTGAGTATTTTCTGGTTAATACTGGAACAGCCTTCCAGAAGTAGATCAAGATGCTTTCAAAGCATGCATCCGGGGGCAGGGTATTAAAAAGTATGGGTTTTTCCAAGTGTAGAGAACAGAGGACGGAATTGTCAGGAATGGAAAAATAACTTGGTTTTCTTGAGGACTCTTTAAAAGCATCAAGTGGAGGGAAAGATACAGAGATGCTCTCAAAACGACTTGAAGAGGCGCATTTAAATTATAAAATTAAACTGGATTCCAAGTGTAAGGCAATGCAGCAGACTTGAAGTATGAGACAGTATGAGTACAGTGGAAAAGCCGGGGAGTTACTGGCTTGGAAGGTCAGGGTAGAAAGAACTAGGAATATGATTAAGGCACTAGTAGGCCCACAGGGCAAGGTGTTAGACAACTGGGAAGATATGCAGAACCCTGTGGTCTCTCTTTTTGCCTCCCTATATAGGGAAGACACCTTTCCAGAATCCTAAAGACTTAGAGATTGGTGTGGGGAGGTTGGTCTTCCTCTACTTACTAGAGAAGGGCAAGGGTGTATCGAAGCCTTGATTACTCAGGAGGAGATTAGAAAGGCAGTGACTAGAGCCAAGTGTTGAAAGGTAGCAGGCGTGGATGCGATCCCTTTGGAGGTTTAGGAACTCCTAATAGAGGAAATAGCCCCAGTCTGGGAGACCTTGTTTAATCTGGTATATAAGGGGAGGACACAGGTACCTGGGTCGTGGAAGGAGGTTACTAAAGTCTTGATCTTAAAACCAGCTAAGACCCTAGGACGGTGGATTTGTATCGCCCGATATCCCTGCTTAATGCAGACTATAAGATCTTTGTGAGTATTTTGGCAGGGAGATTGGCTAAACTGGTGCCTCAGCTTATTCATCGCAACCAGAAGGGATTGGTCCCAGGGAGGCATATCCCTGAATTTACTCAGCAACTAATTGGCAGTATAGACCTTGCTACAGCTTGTTCGACTCTCTTGGCTGTAGTTACATTGGACGTAGCTACAGCTTTCGACCATGTTTGCTAGGCTTAACTATGGGAAGTTTTGGGGATATTTGGTTTTGGCCCGTGTTTCATCGCAATGTTAAAAGCTTTATATGAGCACTCAACAGCTAGGATTCTTTGCAATGGTTTCCTTACCGGATGTTTTCCGATCACCAGGGGCACATAGCAGGGCTGTCCTATTTCTCTATTGTTGTCTGATATTTATATCAAACCATTTGCTCAGCTATTACGGCAAGATGTTCAGGTTACTCCTTTGAGTACAGGAACTTAAAGGACCATTGTCTGCAGATGATCTTGCAATTTATACTTCAGATCCGGTTCTAGCTATTCCCAGGGTGGAAGTTCTGGTGAAAGAATTCAGGGTACTATCTGGTTTATGGTAAACACCCCGAAGTCCGGGGTAATGTGTTTGAATATTCAGAAGTAGAGGGGGGAGTTCAGAGTGAGCTTAGATATCTAGGAATAAGTATAATAAAACTATTAGAGGCAATACCTCAATACAATTTGAGAGGGTAGTAATGGAGGCTGATGCATCACTGGTTAGATGGAAAAATCTGCCCCTGACTATATATGGGAGAGTGAATTTAATTAAAATGGGGATACTCCCCAAATTGAAGTACCTTTTTAACTGTATTCCTCTGGCATTCCCAGTCTGTAATTGATAAGATACAGGAGAAGCTAGTCAGTTTTCTTTGGGCATCAAAAGTAGGCTGGCTGGCCTGGAAGAAATTCAGAAGTAAGCTTGAAAAGGGTGGACTGGCTCTTCCATATCTAAAGTTATACTGTCAGCTTTTCCCGTTTAAAAATGTTAAAGTGCTTCTAGGTCAACCAGGGTCTCTAATATGGGGAGGTTTGCTGGAAGAGTTGGTAAGGGAGTGGGGCTCTAAAGGTTTTCTGTATGTTTGGGACAAAGACGTTATTCAAAAAAGTCAGGATGAAGATTTTAAAGAGAGCACTTATTCACTGCTGGGAGTATGGAAGATTCTCGGCATGGGCTATTTTTGGGATTCCTCCCCAATTTGGGATTCACCCGTTACGCCTGAGTGTCTCAAAGACGGGTTGAGTCTGCCATTGAGGGAGTTGAAGTTTGGAGGGATCTCCTGACAGTGCAGGGTATATTGACCTAGGAAGTGTTAGTGGCCAAGATGGGTAATTCCCTTTAAAGATTCAAGTACCTGCAGCTGTCATCTTGTGTGGCTGTCAATGCACAGGAGATCGCTGGGATGTTGGAATTCAACTCAAACCTGCAGGATAAGGCCACCAGGAAAAAAGGAAGTTGCCTACTAGTATTGGACTTTACTTGAAGCCGAAGATAGGAAGCTGAAGGCACCATACCTGATATGGTAAGGATTATCCAGATGACTGAGCCACAAATAATTTGGCAACTTTCCTTAAAATTACTGTATAGGGTGGTCAAACCACCAATCTGAAACAGAATCGTTTTTTTTTTACCATTAACAGGTTGTACTTGTCTCCCCAGAACTTAGCTACGTTTGTGCAAGAACCAGTACCAAGATGTTGCAGATGCAGAAGAGCCGACGACCTACATATGTTTTTCCATTGCCCAGCACTACAGGCGTATTGGCAGGATGTCGAGAAACAATATTTTTGGGACAAATATAACGTTGAGTTCAACATTGGTACTGATGTGGTTGGAGGACTGCCACAGTCAGCCCCTATCGATAGTCAGGAAAGGGTCTTTTGTTTAATTTGATGTTTTTAGCCATGAGAGAGATTTGTAAGCGATGGATGAAACCCCTCCTCCCCAAGCGCCTTGATTGGCTCCAGGCAGCTAGAACTGTGTGCAAAATGAACACTGGCGCTAGGGAGGATCTCACAGTAGGATATGGAACGATTTCCAAATATGATGTGGAACAGCAATGTCTTAAGGAAGTATTCTATGTTTACACCTGTGTGAAACCAGTAACCAGGAAACTAGGAGGACTGTATCAGCAGGGCCAGAGTTACAATGCACTTGGCCTGAGGCCAAAACTGGCTGTATACTAAGGCCTCGTTTTGCACTCATTGGTGATATGAGGACAATAAAAAAACAATTAAAAAAATTCCAATGCCTGATGGAGGAGCAATTCTGCATGCTTGGCACAGTTTTAGAGGTAGATCAGAGTGGTTTATTCATGGAAGATGAGGTGAATGGTCACCCTATGTCATTTTTGATTGACTTTGGTGCTACTCGCTCCACTGTAAAAACAGCGGAAGTTCCAAACCTACCCCTCTTGAGGAAAAGAATCCAAGGTATAGGATTTGCAAATAAACAGATGACACACCAAGTAACACAAGAAGCACCTGTTAAAATAGGGCCCTTTGAAGAGAGACACCAGCTTGAGGTGTGTGATTCTAGTCCTGTGAATATTCTAGAATGTGATTTGCTGTGTAAGCTAAATTACACAATGTATTGCCTGCCAAAAGGTGAGGAGTTTCAGCCTCATGATGAAAATGTTGATTTCAGACTGGCGAGTCGAGGGCCAAAGAGTGGACTGTATCCTTTGATGACAACGGATGATTTGTCACCAGATCTCAGAGATATGGTAAAGCCTGAAGTCTGGGACTTCTCAGGAAAGGACATAGGTCTCATAAAAGGAGTTGAACCTGTCTGCATAAATGTTAAACCTAATGCTGAGTAGCCAAGAGCTCCTAAGTACACTTTGACTCCTGTAGAGATTGCTGGGATTACCCTGGTGATTGAGTCAACGATACAAGGCATTTAGAAAGAGATAACGGAGAGTTCACTCATCATGTGCCTGCAAAAGTCTAGCAAGTACTGCATAGTGCAGGACCAGAGAAAGATTAATAACATCCTTGATCCCTGTTGTCCTGTGGTGCCGATTACAGCTGCTATGTTATTTCAAATTCCATGTGAGACTTAGTGGTTTACTGTAATAGATCCTTCGCAAGCCTTTTTTTCTAAACCCTTGCATGTGGACAGAAAGTACCTCTTTTCCTTCCGGTTCTAGAAATATGCTTTGGCATGATGCCGAATCCCACAGGGGTATGCAGAAAGCCCCTTGATCTTTAATCAAAACCTTAAAAAGGATCTTGAGTTGTGTTGAAAGCAGAAGCATACACAATCTCCCTTAGTAAGTCAAATCCACAGTTTATTTGAAGTCATGGGCAACACCTCATCCAACTCCCTCTCAGCTCTCCAGCTCCTTCTTGTTTGAATCCATACATTCTAAGAAACCTAGAGTTCTCCAGCAGGTGAGAATGCTGAGATCACGCTGGTATTTCATAGTAGCACACAACACAAACTCCATCAACAAGATATGCAGGATACTACACCTTCCCCTCTTAATAAATAAAAGAAATGCATACAATAAACTGAGCTACCTTTAAGCGTTATAAAGTTGGTACAAATATGGTAACACTACATAAGTAATAAAAGACCAGCAATGTAATATTACATAAAGAAAGTACATACATGTGGTCATCCGCATTATGTTACAAAATAAATAAAGAATGACAGCTTGACAATAGTTCTTGAACTTTTCCTTGTATCAAGTCAAGTCAATAAAAGCTGTATTTGACTGTTGTATTTAACAATCATAAAACCACATAAAACATAAAGATAAAATCACATTTAAAAACTGCACAATTAAATCAGTGGTCAAATAACAAAATTTACAAAGAAAAAATAAAACTAACTTAACTCTGTTAAAAACCACATACAAGAACAGGGGGAGTACCCAGCAATTATAATTCATCTGTTGACATACATTTCCTAAATTGAGGCACCTTCTTCATGTACAAAGCTAACCTCCATGCTACGTGTTCATGCTCCAATAACTGCAGTCGAATTAAAGCTGGGCGACATTGCCTCAACCCCTGTTGTTTTAAAAGTGGTATTATCCACACTTTCCTCAACTCTACATACAATTGACAAAAACAGACTAAATGGATGGTGGATTGCTCGGATCGTCTTTCACAGGGGCAGAGTAACAGCATTTGTAACCAATCATTAATTTTTGGGAATTTCACTATTCTGTGAACGTTGCCCCGTCTGAGTCTTGTAAATAGCAGCTTGTCAAACCCACCAGGTACAAATGATAAATATGGCTCCATTCCTAAAGTAGTAAGCGTTAGTTGGTGTTGCATGGCGCTAGGCTTTAGAATTTCCCCTGACATTCTTATAGAGCCAATCAATTGGAGACCCTCTTTCTTTAAGGTCTTTCTAGTAGTCGCCAGCATGGAGCTCGGGTTAGCGAAACAGTCTGTGTGACCCAGATCGTTCATAAAATCCCGTACAAACCTAACACAAGGAATCTTAAGGGCCCCTCCAATCTGAGAGTATCTTGCAAGATCTCCCTATTTAACTTGGTCTGATCCTTGGACCACAATCTACACCATAAAAGTATTGGTTCAAATTTATTAAGGTCGGAAATAAAAGGTAGTCCTAACTCCTCGTGACAAGCATAAGAGGAGGTACTAGCTGGAAGAGATAAAATATACCTCAGTAAGGAGTTTTCCACTGTTTGGAGTGCAGAAGAATTAATAAAACCCACGCCCCTGCCCCATACATCGCGGTGGAAATGCACTTGGCTTTGCAGGAGTTCACCTGGTGGCTTCCTGCCTAACTTCTTAGCGAAAGATGCAAGGAAAACAGTTTTCCTGGAAAACGCCAGTTTTTTGATAGTTATTGTTTGGGTCCATGAATGAATCGTTTTGACTGAATAGGATTGCAAGGTAAGAAAAATTCCTAGTTGAGGATAAATTCCTCCTGTCATCCACAAACAGACCGCTAATCCTCTGGGTCCCATGGCCACATCTCATGATACACATCTTAGAGATATTAATACTTAGACCAAGTTCCTTCAAAAAACCATTAAAACTATCTAGGACCCTCTACAAGCCAACGTGTGTGCGCGCCATCAAGACGGCGTCGGTCGTCCACCAACTTGGGGAAAGTCCTGACCCTTTCTAAGTAAAACTTCACCCAGTCCCTTAATATAAAGGTTAAAAAGGAAGGGGGCCAGCACACAACCTTGCCTGACCCCTCTCCTGATAGGGAAAGCTTCAGTGCGCTCCCCACCCAGACCATAACGCACACTAGCAGTTGTACCACTATACAGATGCTGTAAAAAGGCAATTATATGTAGATTAACGGTGGGCGGAATTTGCGTAATCGCGTTATGCAAATCTCCGCAAAAAGGTAAAAAATCTCCGCGAACACACACAAATTCCGCAAACACGCAGAATTGCTTGTTCGCGATGCTTTTTTACTGTTCGCAATTGCTGATTGCGTGCTCGGGGGAAATATCTTGTGAACACGCATTTGACAACGCAAACAAGCAAAAAATTTCATGAAGTCGCAGAATGCAGAATTTTGGGTAATTTCTCGTTCTCCCAGGATGGCGAAATTACCCAAATTCCGCAAATTCCGCGAACGAAATGGAATTTACCTCCAAGGCCTAATGTAGATCCACCCCTGTGACCTTAAGGACCTCCCATAATCTGTTGTGCCTTACCGAATCAAAGGGCGAGGTGAGGTCCACAAATGCCAGGTATAAGCTACCCTTTTTCGCTCTTGTATATTTTCCTATTAAAATTGCTAGGTTTAGACTTTGTTCAGTTGTACCTAACCCTTCCCGGAAGCCATATTGTGGGTCAGACAGTACCTGAGTGTCCTCTTCCCAAACTTGCAAGCGTTCCAAGATAACCTGTCCAGCCACTTTGACCATTGAACCAAGCAAAGAAATTGGTCTTTAACAACCAGGGTCATGACAATCCCCCTTCTTGCAAATCGGGATAATGATTGATTCCACCCAAGTCTTTAGAATTATTGTGTCGCAATTCACATTAATAACTTTAGTTAGTATAGGGCCCCATAAGGAGATAATAGATTTAATCAAATCGACTGGAACGCCGTTAGGTCCAGTGGCCTTCCCACCCAGACTAAGAGCGAGGGCTATATTCACTTCTTCCAGCGTAACTCTCAAGTCTACCTTATCATGGTGTTCTAATAGGGTATCATGCGGATGCGAGGCAAAATTTCCCAGGTCGTTATAAACCTTAGATAAAAGTTTGATCAAAGATTCCTTAGATATAGCGATCTCAATTGAGGGACCATCACCAGCTATTAAAAAAGTGGCCCTTACTGCTCTCCAGAAAGCAGCACTATCTTTCTGTTTTGCCACACTGTGGAGGGATTCCCATGCTTCGTCTCCAAGGGTGCTTTTTCTCTCTTTAATAGCCCGTTTGTACTCAAGTCTTGCCAGTCTAACTTAAGTAGCATTTCTGGGCTGACTATGTAGCGCATGGTTCAAATTTGAATATGCTTGAGTACATTTATTATCAAACCACCCAGAATTCTTAGGTTTATTACAATGTTGTACAAATAATACATTCCTAACCTCATTTGAAATTTCATCAAAAGACTGCCCAATATCCTCTCGGGGGTTAACTCACTCAGGCAGACTTCAATGGCGGATTTACAATTCCTAAGTATTTGCTTTAGTAGCACTTCTGAGTCCACTTTGGCCCACCGTAGGGAGTAACCATTAGTTTTGTTCAATTCTATATTGCTAATAATAACAAGATTAATTTTTTCGGCCCTTTTGTCAATAAGCATGGGCAAATTAACCGACAAACATAGCAGGAAATGGTGACTCAAGGAAATATCCCCAAACTTAAAAGAAAGCACCCTAGTTGTACATATGCTTGAGGCTAACATTAAATCGATCGTAGATGAATGACCCCTGCCATTAAAAGTATTTGGTATGAGAACTGAAGTGGTTAAAAATTCATTCGCAAATCCCAGATCACTAGTAATAAGAAGTCCATTGAACAATTCCCCTGCCATTGTATGATAAAAATGGGTATTGCACTCACCCTGTTCATTGACAAAGCCACACATTCTAATATCTTGGATATTACACAAAGCACAATTGAAATCTCCCATCAGAATTGCCATAGAATCCTTTGATCCAGCATTACGAATTTCATTCAAGGCCCTTCCTAAGTTCTTTACCACCATCCTGAGTTCACCAGATGGAACATTGTTATAGAAATTAACCAAAACAATACGATGGATAGCACTTAGGGACAATACAATTATATGATAATAACAATCACCCAAGAAAAAATCAATTGTATCTATCCCCAACTGATTTGAAATATACGTACAAAGTCTACCCTCCGATCTTCCCCCTAGGCACTTCACAGCCTCGGTATGAAAGGTCTAAAAGTCATTGATATGGGTTTGTTCTACAACCCAGGTTTCCTGCAAACACAGGATATGGGTATAAACCTTAGATAAAAGTTTGATCAAAGATTCATTAGATATAGCGATCTCAATTGAGGGACCATCATCAGCTATTAAAAAAGTGGCCCTTACTGCTCTCCAGAAAGCAGCACTATCTTTCTGTTTTGCCACACTGTGGAGGGATTCCCATGCTTCGTCTCCCAGGGTGCTTTTTCTCTCTTTAATAGCCCGTTTGTACTCAAGTCTTGCCAGTCCAACTTAAGTAGCATTTCTGGGCTGACTATGTAGCGCATGGTTCAAATTTGAATATGCTTGAGTACATTTATTATCAAACCACCCAGAATTCTTAGGTTTATTACAATGTTGTACAAATAATACATTCCTAACCTCATTTGAAATTTCATCAAAAGACTGCCCAATATCCTCTCGGGGGTTAACTCACTCAGGCAGACTTCAATGGCGGATTTACAATTCCTAAGTATTTGCTTTAGTAGCACTTCTGAGTCCACTTTGGCCCACCGTAGGGAGTAACCATTAGTTTTGTTCAATTCTATATTGCTAATAATAACAAGATTAATTTTTTCGGCCCTTTTGTCAATAAGCATGGGCAAATTAACCGACAAACATAGCAGGAAATGGTGACTCAAGGAAATATCCCCAAACTTAAAAGAAAGCACCCTAGTTGTACATATGCTTGAGGCTAACATTAAATCGATCGTAGATGAAAGACCCCTGCCATTAAAAGTATTTGGTATGAGAACTGAAGTGGTTAAAAATTCATTCGCAAATCCCAGATCACTAGTAATAAGAAGTCCATTAAACAATTCCCCTGCCATTGTATGATAAAAATGGGTATTGCACTCACCCTGTTCATTGACAAAGCCACACATTCTAATATCCTGGATATTACACAAAGCACAATTGAAATCTCCCATCAGAATTGCCATAGAATCCTTTGATCCAGCATTACGAATTTCATTCAAGGCCCTTCCTAAGTTCTTTACTACCATCCTGAGTTCACCAGATGGAACATTGTTATAGAAATTAACCAAAACAATACGATGGATAGCACTTAGGGACAATACAATTATATGATAATAACAATCACCCAAGAAAAAATCAATTGTATCTATCCCCAGCTGATTTGAAATATACGTACAAAGTCTACCCTCCGATCTTCCCCCTAGGCACTTCACAGCCTCGGTATGAAAGGTCTAAAAGTCATTGATATGGGTTTGTTCTACATACAACCCAGGTTTCCTGCAAACACAGGATATGGGTATAAACCTTAGATAAAAGTTTGATCAAAGCTTCCTTAGATATAGCGATCTCAATTGAGGGACCATCACCAGCTATTAAAAAAGTGGCCCTTACTGCTCTCCAGAAAGCAGCACTATCTTTCTGTTTTGCCACACTGTGGAGGGATTCCCATGCTTCGTCTCCCAGGGTGCTTTTTCTCTCTTTAATAGCCCGTTTGTACTCAAGTCTTGCCAGTCTAACTTAAGTAGCATTTCTGGGCTGACTATGTAGCGCATGGTTCAAATTTGAATATGCTTGAGTACATTTATTATCAAACCACCCAGAATTCTTAGGTTTATTACAATGTTGTACAAATAATACATTCCTAACCTCATTTGAAATTTCATCAAAAGACTGCCCAATATCCTCTCGGGGGTTAACTCACTCAGGCAGACTTCAATGGCGGATTTACAATTCCTAATTATTTGCTTTAGTAGCACTTCTGAGTCCACTTTGGCCCACCATAGGGAGTAACCATTAGTTTTGTTCAATTCTATATTGCTAATAATAACAAGATTAATTTTTTCGGCCCTTTTGTCAATAAGCATGGGCAAATTAACCGACAAACATAACGGGAAATGGTGACTCAAGGAAATATCCCCAAACTGAAGTGGTTAAAAATTCATTCGCAAATCCCAGGTCACTAGTAATAAGAAGTCCATTGAACAATTCCCCTGCCATTGTATGATAAAAATGGGTATTGCACTCACCCTGTTCATTGACAAAGCCACACATTCTAATATCCTGGATATTACACAAAGCACAATTGAAATTTCCCATCAGAATTGCCATAGAATCCTTTGATCCAGCATTACAAATTTCATTCAAGGCCCTTCCTAAGTTCTTTACAACCATCCTGAGTTCACCAGATGGAACATTGTTATAGAAATTAACCAAAACAATACGATGGATAGCACTTAGGGGCAATACAATTATATGATAATAACAATCACCCAAGAAAAAAATCAATTGTATCTATCCCCAGCTGATTTGAAATATACGTACAAAGTCTACCCTCTGATCTTCCCCCTAGACACTTCACAGCCTCGGTATGAAAGGTCTAAAAGTCATTGATATGGGTTTGTTCTACAACCCAGGTTTCCTGCAAACACAGGATATGGGTATTTAGGATGAACTCACATAAAACTGGATTATGAATCTTAGAGCACAGGCCCGAGATATTGCATGAAAATATATTACAAATGGTTCGCACAGGTGTGGACAGGGGGCTGAGTGGCACCAAAACTGGGGTAACAGGATGATCAATGCAAAGTGGCACTGGTAGATTAATATGGCACCCACACCAAGGGGTCAACACCTCAGTGCTACCTCCCCTCTCAATTTGTTCTTTAATGAATTGCGACGAGGGTAAAAAATTTCCTGTGTTAGTTTGATCTAAACAGCTACACTGATCTATTAGGCCCACTATGTTAATTATTGACTGGAACAGCATATCTGTAACATGCTGATCCAATGGATCTTTCCTCCTTCAAAGAATACTGAGGAAGTCTAGTTGGTTGATAAAAGAAACCCAGGAGAACAACAGTTATCCCCTTGCTTCTGACCAGCCAATTGCCCACCCTGTCCAAAATGGTTTGAACCGAAACTGGAGACCTAAATGACAACACTACGCAGTCCCCAGGCAGTAACTTATTAGAGCCACCAACCCAGCCAATTTGCCTCGCCATCTTAAATTTGGTAAATAACTTATGGGTTATTCCGATCTTCCCCCCCAAAAAAAGCAATGATTTATTTCTCAAAGTAAGCAAATGCTCTACCTCTCTTTTTGGAAATAAGGGAACATTGGCAAGAAGCACGGTATACAGTGGTGCTTCCGGGGGGAGATGCAGCTGCCTTGGTTCTAATGGATTTTCCCTGGCCTTATTTTGAGGTCCTATTCCTAGTCCTCCTTGGAGATGATCCCCAGGGCCTGATATAGGTCGCTCCCTGCCTAATGTAACCCACTTTGTATCATGACTTGGGGTATCTTGCCCTATAGGTCTGCCCTGTGTGGAATGAGGAGCCTCTGATTCACTTGCTAAATGAGACACTGCACTTGCGCCCAACGTGATGGATCTATTCCCAGCCAAATTATTAAATACATTTTGGGAGTTGATTGCCTGTGATTGTGATTGGCAGGAAACTACATTTGTGTGGCTACCCTCAGAATTGTTTACCATGCAATCCCCTGTACCACTGGGAGGTGCGACAATTGTTCTACTTAGAGGAAGGTCAGGTGACTCTAAGGGAAAGCGATTAATATAGCTTTGCAGATTAACCAACCTCCCCTCCATATTGGTTAACAGTTGTTAATGGCTTCAAAAGAGCTGAAACCGTTAGCTCCAGCTTTTCCAAAAGGCACCATGGTCCACAGCCAAAGGACCGCTAGTTACTGCCCTAGCATTAGGGGCAAAGCATGATCCTGATTTGACTCACTCCCCCCAGACACAGATACACATCCCCCTAGCTCATGCAGAGGATGAGAATGCTTGTTAGTACCCTGACCCTTCCTCTTCTTAAGTGGAGGGTCAAGATTCCTCAGGTGACCATTTTTCGCTTTTTGCCCCCTAGTAATAATATTTGGTCTATTTGGTCTGTTTGTTCTATTAGACGACTGCTGGACCTCAAATGAGTGTGGAGTTTCTGGGTCAGTCGCTGATAAATGTGGCATGGTGAGTACAGGAGGATAGACTAGATGTGTGGCATTAACTTCATGGGCAGTCTCTGGCAAGTGAGTCGGATGTATTAGGGGCTCAGGCGATAGTCTACATTCAGTTAGGGCAATTTTGTGCATCAATGCAGACTCGCCCCTAATTAAGAATGCATCTAGTGTTCCCACAAACTTCGGCCTTGGTAGTGTTTTTCGTTTGCTGATTGTTCAGGCCCCCTCTTAAACAGTATATGAAGTGCTGCAGGAACTAATGTTATGTCCTGGCACCTTTATTACAAAATACACCTAAAATGAAAGTGTGTCCTCATGTAATGTAACTGGTGCTATGTAAAGCGCTCTGATACCTGATTCGGTTTGGGTCTAGTTCGCGCTATATAAAACTCTGCAAAAAAAATAAAATACTGTACATAACACTGTCACACGGATCCTGGGGTGTCAAACACCTGGCCCTGCCCAGTCGGGTGCCCCAGGCGTGGGCTTTGCTCGGGTGTGGCTCGGGCACACCCATGCTCGTCGCGCACTGCTGGAGCCCGCCAGGTCTCTTAAGGGCGCCTCCAGGCACAGGAGAGCAACATCAGCGCCAGGGTCCGCAAAGGCTCCTGGATCAGGTAGTCCGTGTCCCCTCTCCCTCTGGCAGCAAACAACAGACAGCAGCAATTACGGGCATCTCAGTGCAGATGTATCAGCTGACTTTCGCTTCTGAACCCCCGCTTGTTTGATGTTGGTTTCCCTCATGTTGCATCTCTATTCAAACCCCATATTTTATGATGCTCCATTTTAATAGAATTCTTGAAACGCTTGATGACTTTCACGGGCCTACTGTTTTTGGAGATACCTGAACACACAACAGGAAGTTGATCCTGGCCCAATCTCCCAACTTTACACACTTCACTTTGAATCTCTTGAGATTATTATGCTCCTCATTTATCTTTGTAATTTTCCTCTCCACTCTATTCTTCCACTCCATTTTTTTTATCAACACATCACTCTTCTTTTGATTTATAGATCTTGAAAACACCAGAATGTTAGGTTTCCTACACCTGAATAGTTCAAAATGAGTCACTCCTGTGGTAGAATGGGGAGTCAGTCTATGCATTTTCACTTTGTCCTACCAGGAGTTTCCACATGCAAAAAAGTGCTTAATGGTCTCTTTTGATACTTTGTTAAACCTCCTAATCATACCATTGCATTCAAGGTGGCCTAATGCTGTTTTTTGTTTTGTTGCACAATCGCCTTATAACTCCGAAAATATGTCCACCTCTCTCAAAGTCAGCTGGACATCATTATCAGTCAAGAGTACCAAAGGTTAACCTTCCCAGTCAAACAATGTTTTAAAAAACTTTATCACCACTCGTTTTTCAACTGAAGTCACTTCTGCAACCTCTGGCCATCTTGAGTACACATCCATACAGCTTAAGATGTGATGATCCATGCTTGCAGACAGAATGGACGCCACAATGTCAAGAGAACTTTCCTTCCAGGGAGCAGAAGGCAATTTTCTAACAACCAAACATTCAATGCAATCTCTCCTTTTCCTCTCCACCATCATTTAAACTCATTCCAGCCCAAATCCTTGCCTTGGTTTTTGAAATTTGAAGATGGCTCTCATGCACCAAGGAGATGATGTGATCTCTCAAAATTAGAGGGTGAAAATTGAGAGAACAGGTCTTCTCCTCCTGAGGGTCTCCAGTTCTCTCCACTCCAGGTTTGTCCGACTCCCCAGAGGCTCTACGTCACTCTTGGGAAGACTACGTATTTGCACGCGTGCGCAACTCTTGGGAAGAATGTGCATGCGTGTGCATGCGCAGTCCTCCCAAGAGTAACGTTGAGCATAGCATGGGTGAGTTGGACGAGCCTGGAGTAGAGAGAGGAGACAGCCAGAACGACAGCCTGGGCAGGGCACGAAAGCACTTGCATGACCAGGTAAGTCTGCGGCGGCCTCGGGGTGGGTGGCAGCAGGGGGCAGTGCAGAGCATAGCGGCGATTTCGCCAACTCAGTGAAATTCTGCAAACTCGCACTCCGCCAACTCCACCCATCCTTACTTTATTCAGTTTTTGAACAAGCCATAAAAGCAACATGATAAAATGCAATCATATAGAAATTTCTATATGTAGGGAAAATATATAACGCTTTACAAGCAAAATCCTTGAAAATTTACTATAAATACATAAAAAATCATGTGCATGCATTAAAGGTTAAGAACTCCGGGGATGCATGAGAAGACAAATGGTGATACAAATAGGCAAAAAACAGTCTAGATATAATAATTTCTAGGCATGTCAAGTTACTGTTTACAGCTATTTCTCAGTTTCATAGCAGCTTTCAGAAAGCTAACTATAATCAAAATGATATCTTCCGAGAGCATTTGAAGATACATAAGGCCTGGTCAAACTTGGGTGAAGTTCACCCGCTGCAATAAAGCAACAATAAAAGCCTTTCTGGGAGGACCACATAAAAATGACCAAACATAATAAAATGCAAAGTGTTCTGCGGAGATACATCTTCACGGTGCTAGGGCCCAAGTGTGTGGCCCTGTGATCTTCCCCACGGAGATGCTAATAGAAAATGCACCAAACCCATCCTGAACCTAGTGAGTGGGAATCAGTTCTACATACGAGGTACTACTGATATGTAAAGCGCCATACTGAGGACTGTTTTCAGCAAGAAGTGATTACATGCATACAGTGTTGTTACAGACATTTGTTCTCTATCCAAAGCTATCCCCTAAGGTGAATTAAAGTGTTTGGCCATACCAAAATTATGCAGTTTCCTTGAAATATTTAAGCCAATGTATATATGCATGGTTAAATGACAAACAATGCTTTAGGATCTCTTTGTTCAATTGTGTCTCTGTCTTACACCAAATACCTCGTCAGAGAGAAAGAGGATGAACCCTGGCGTAACGAAACTCAAGGGGTCCTCCCTGCAAGGCACGTGGAGGGGCCCCCTCCGGGCTCAATCAAGAGCTCTGCAGCCGGAGTGCTGTGCTTAGGGCCCCCCACACCGCGGGGGCTCCGGGGGCCTGTGTTAAGCCCCTGGGGACGAAATGCCCTGATGTCTTCTATATAACCACCTCCTAATTCTTCATGAACTGAGAAAGTAGGGGCACACTGAGGACAACATAGAAGGCATCACAGAAAGACAGTTTCTCCGTCTGCAGTGCTGTTGGCTTTTCGTAACCCCACACCTCTCTCCTATAGATCACTTGAACCACAATTGGCTTTGTACACCTGTAACATAGCCATAATAGGACGTTTAACAAGTCATGTAGTGAAATTAAAAACCGCTGCATTAGTAGGAATTCCACACTTTTACAACTTAACAAGGGAAGCCAAGTCAAGAAACAATCAAAACAATATATCCAAGTTTGAACAAACTCTAGCCTTCGGTAGAACACTTGGACCTAGATAACACATTATTATCTTGGCAGAATGTTAACTTATAGGTCCAGTTCATCTTTGAAATTAGCAAAGGAATGTAACAGGGGCTGCAAACCCACTGCCATCTTAGCCTTGATGATGGCATCATCCACATACAAAAGCATTGGTGTCCAGCAAGACCCCATCTGTGGGCAATTTGCATTTGTGTTAATTAAAGATTTCTCTAGTTGCTTCACATATAGGTTAAATAAAAAAGGGGCAAAAATACAGCCTTGATGTACCCCACCATGGATACTAAAACAGTGCACGCATTTAAAATCTGTAGAATAATGTTCTGATACCACCGTATTCATGTGTAAATATCTTAAAAATAGGACTATGGCTCACTCCACCCAATGGTCAAGCTACACATACTTGATTGTGGTCACTAAAGGGGCTGAAAGGTATTTCACCTATGTTACATAGGAAAAGAGTGGAGCAGAAACAAAATAAAAATAAAAAAAAAACTACTCACACACCCACCCAGTAAAGGGAGGGTTGATAAATTTCACTTTGGAAGCAGTAGGCTTATCAAGGGATAACAGTAAATTAAAATAATTCATATGCACTTTGAAAATTGAGCCTTGAATAGAATGTTCCATATGTGAACCAGGTAAAGGCATACAACCAAAGGCTTAGTCCACACCGCCCCCAGGATTCCAACATAGGTATACTTTAAAATCTCGAACTAGATTGACATTAGCCACAGACCATTTAAACCCATTCTGTTTCCTCAAAAGAGGAGCCCACCTTTTGCATATGACAGTTTTCAGGCTGAGCTGACTTAGCATTATAAAAATTCAACACCAACAGCTTCAGAGAGCCATAAATAGAAAATTCAACAGCCGGAAGAGTTGGAGTTCCCGATGGGAGAGCCTCAAGCCTTTACCGACAAAGAAACAAAGACATTTTAGCCCACTTTTGCTCTACCTTTCTAGCAAAACGCTAGAGTGACCTGTATGTCCTTGTGAACTGGGTATTGCTATTCAAGCAGAAACAGTGTTCACAAGGAAGTCATTCAATCTAAGTGATATACTTTTATGCAAGGTGCTTGATTTCTCCTGTGATTTAAACAGAAACAGCATACAATAAAAAATTAATCCATATATCACTTAGGTAGTATCATTTCTGATGACTGACAAAGCATATGGCTTAGGAGAAGGAGAAGACAACCCCCAGACACAATAATTTTGCTGTACCCACTTTAGCTGAAGTGAGTGTCATTTATTTTGCTTAGAGAGTATTATAAAGTCTCTTCTGTATCCACTATCCGTTGTTGCCGCTCCTCCATATCTCTTGTTATGCCCCAACCTTACTTGTGACCTCAGTTATAGATTGCTGAATGCTGATTTTATCAGCCCTAGTCTGCGCATAGTGTTCTTGTGCCTCTATCCTTTTATCCTGCAGTGCCTGCAAAACCAAAGAAAGGGATGGCTCCTTGCTGTTTGGAGTATCTTTTAGCAGTTTGTTCTCACCAGGAACCTCCACACCCCCCTCACCGGTAAGATTGAGATTTCTTAGAAGCTCCGGTGTATTTGGTGGTTTGTACCTGAGAGGCAAGATAGCTTTCATGAGACACCAGTTAAAATCAAAACCTGATCCGAAGCCCCACCCTGATAGCCGGGAAATTAGGGATTTCACTTCCCCCTTTGATTGATCACCCATTTGCGCAGGGGGCTGCCATATGAGGTAGTCTTTGTACAAGCACTGAAGCTATTATTTTGATTGCCTTTATGCTGCGGCTCTATGACTTTCTTCCAGAGGTTGCACATCTTGGATTTACTCTTCTTGGACTCAGTAGGGTTTAGAGGGGGAGGAAGATGGTGGACTGACACCGCTTCTTCTCACATGCACCCAGAGCGGCTCCCTTCCTCTCCACGCTGGCAGGATGAAAGCCGCAAAGTGCAAAGAGAGGGAGCTGAGAAGGAAACAAAAAAAAAAGAAAATAGACCAAGCTGAAAGGGACTAACTTGGGGTCTCAAGCATACATGCTTACACCAGCAACAAGGATTAACAGGTGGATCTGGCTCTCGCTACAACACGCCTTCTGGGCGGTTGGCTCCCACCCATCAGGACTCCATTGGCCTGGTCTGGCAGGCATCTTTTCTCCTGCCGCAAAGAGATGGCTCCTCCGAAAACTGCCGGAAAGGGAAGCTGAGCAGCTAGAACCTCAGCTGCACTAGGAGGAGCAGCACCGGTGACAGGAGCGGAGGAAACAATATTAGGAGCGCTGCGAGGGACGACAGCGAAAGGAGGCTCCTTGTGGGTGGGTAAGCCCATAATGAAGCCGCTGCAGTCAGGATAGGCTGTAGATCCGTTCACTGCCAGTAATGTTACAGAGTTAATGACAGGTGTTAAACTCAATAACACAATAATGGTGATAATCCAGGCTGAACGTACAGGCTCGGCAAGGAGCCAAGGGGAGTCTCCAAGCGGACGTGGAACAACAGAGGGCACAGAGCAAGAGATCGAAGGGGCCGCTTGCAGCACGGGGAAGGACACTATGAATGGGGATACACTGTATCCAAGCAGATCTACTGGCAGTTGATAGAAACAAGCTTGTAGAGAAATTTGGTCGCAACATAATTGACAATGAGCCACAAGCTGAGGCCAAAGCTCTTACAGATCAGCAGGTATCAACCCCAGGGCTTATCAGGATAGACGGCCCGACCCAGGCGATGGGAGGGAGTCACTGGCAACAGCCCAGAGTGGCCAAGAGTCACTTGTTAAAGCAGGTAGATGTGAAGAGCTCATGATAAGCAAGAATCAAGAGGGCAAGATCAGCTCATTTTCTGTCATGGGGACAGGCTCTGATACTTCCCCCTTGCTGGGCTTGGTTGAATCAAAGTAGCGCACAGGATTGGGCTTGAGCTTACCTTCAGGAAAAAAGAAGAGTAAATTCTGTATTATTTTTCAAATTATGATTTAGTGCTTTCTAAAGTTCCCATGTTTAAGCATTTAATTCGCCACCACAGCGCCAAAAAGATGAATACAGCCAAATGTTTCTTTAAACCTGTAGTAACATTAGATATTGCTTATGCTTATAGGCATAATTTGACTTGCTCCTTAACTGATATTGAAAATAGTTTTTTAGATTCTGTGAAAGATAGAAGAAGGGCAATGATGCTCGATTGAAAACAGGGGAGGGTCAAAAGTATGGAAATAAGTGGGCTAAAGAAGAATTAGAATATCAAGAGTCATGAGTTATGCCTGAAATAACTTTAGATTGAAAACTCCCTGGAAAATTATGTGCACTTAGAGGCAAATCTATAGGTTACACTAAATGTATGGAAAATAGTGATTGTGAGGAAATTCGCCATCATTCATGGGAGGTCAGGATGCTGTTATTTCTGGAGCTTATTATGTTTTTTGGGCATACACATATGTTACATACGATTTATCATATACAACATTTAGTTTATCCTGTATGGGGATCACAAGTTAGAACAAAAAGAAGCAGCAGTTGGAGAAATATTTGGTGCAATGATTCCTTCTGTAGGAGTAGTGTTGAATGATTTAAAAATTAGAACGTTGTCCACTATAAATAAAAAGTCAGCTACTAATACTGCAAATGCATTGTTAGCTATGGACACTGAAAAGACAGACTTCAGGACTATTCTGATGCAAAATAGCCATTTATTAAACATCCTTCTCGCGCAGGAGGAAGGAGTCTGCAACATGTTGGGGTTCAGAAATGCTCTAGCTAAATACCTGACAAGAGTGGGGAGGTGAAGAGATACATTAAGAATATTGCTGACTTAAAAGGAGGTTTAAAGGAAGCAGAAGCAATTGCAAATGGATTTTCTGCTTCAGGGTACCAGTTTAGAAACCATGTAAGTGGTATATTTGATGCCGTTTTGAGACCCCTTTTGATAATTTGTCTTTGTGCAATCTGTCTGTTCATAATCTTTAAGGGATACAAGTGTATGAAAGCGGGGGGAAAGGAAGAGGTAGGAGGGGAATGGGAAGAACGAGAAAGGATATGAAACTAGAGGAGAGTCCAGTACAGATTCTATGTTGGAATATTATATCTAGAACACTCTAGATCAAAAATGTTGAAAACATCAGGGTTTTGAGCTGGTCTCATCTGATAAGATTCATATGTTGATTGTTATGCCTAGCATCACCATCAGAGGGGGAATTTCAGCAGTGCAATTTAAGCGCCACCCTTAAACATCACAGAAATGCAATTATATACTAATAAAACTGACATTTTATTCACAGTGTGCCTTAACTTAACCTGTGTGAAGCATTTAAATGTATTAATGACATGTAATCACTGTAGACATTAGAGACTTATACACATGTGCACTAATGTTCAGTTTAAAAATATTACGTATTATTTGTTAACATTTTACACTTATACTTCAAGTTATATTTGCATATGTAAACGTGCTCTTTTGCTCACATTTTACATTTATTCTTAAAGTTACAAGTGTGGATGTATAACCATATATTTGAAGTGCATAATAAATGTTTAGTTAATTTAGCCTGACTGGAGGCCTCAACTCAAATGCATTTTGCTTTGTCAGAAAGGCATATTGTTTGTATTAGTCTGCTTATGGAGTAACCTGTAGGGAAGAACTTGACAGTGAAAATGGGGAATCAATGTTCGAAAGTGGCCTTTTGTTCATAATGCAGCAAGAAGGGTAGATGTTCAATGTTGAGAACTGCATTCCCAATTTGATATGTTAGGAAACTAAAGCGAGGTTGCAGATGCACTAAAATAACAATTTGATTGGTCCCTGGTAGTGTGAAAGGAGATAAGGGCTTTTCGGAATCTCCTGGTATTTTAAATTGGTGTTCTCACAGTTCCATTACACAGAGATTCCCTTTAGACTTCGAAAGGTTCAGACCTCAATGCTTGACCTATTCTTGCAAATGTGAAGCTTTAAAGACTTATTTCCTTTTTCCAAGACTTCTACTGGAGTCTGATCATGCTGACAATTTCTATGCTCATGAATTAGAGATCCTTAATAGATGATCTTATATTTGATTTATGTTTAGAAGAGAGAAGGGAAGTTTCTTATGGAAGACCTGTTTGTTTTAAGCTGTTTCTTTATTGTTGTGACTGTCTCAATTTTGTATCTCATTTTATTGTGCCTCAACTTACTAAGCTATTTCATCTTGTCTGCTGTATTTCTGTACTTGTGGAACTTAATTCTTGGTTTGCATATACACTGGATAGTTTAGTAATCGAAAATATACCCTTTTAACCATGTATATACGGATTGTGGTCCTTATTGTGGAGTCACATTGGCTTCACAAGATAGAAAATAGTATTGTTGATTTCTTCACCCTTTCCACACCAACAAAGTTCCATTTGACCAAAGGGGAAAAATCTTTAATGGTTTGACCTAGAGATTACAATATATGGCCCAGTGCTTTTTCATCTTACAAGCATACTCTTTCATGAGACCATTAAGAGCAGTTATTCTTTATGAGGACTGGTGGCTCCGATTATGAACCTGCCTTCAAGTATTTTGACAGGACCCCAATGGAAAACACAATAAGACAACATACTAACTACATTTAAAGAAAGTCCAATTGGTCGCACACTGCTTGTCCTATCAGCGTGTTGCCCCAAAGCATTGTGGTCCATGAAGTAAGCATCAGCGGGTGCGCCTCTGCCATGGTCTTGAGCAAAAAATCACTGTCGCGTTGGCCATCCCTGGACATGTGTTTCGAGGTTGTTACCTCTCATCAGCAGGGAATAGGCATATATGTAGGGGTGCTGCGTAGGCTGCCCAAAAATATTCTCAGGTCCGGTACCACTCGTGGCACGCAGGTGCGTAACCCGGGCTCGTCAGCCCCACCAGCTCAAGAGAGCTTGAATATAAAAGGAAGTCCAATTGGTCACACACTGCTTGTCCTATCAGCGTGTTGTCCCAAAGCATTGCGATCCATGAAGTAAGCATGAGCTGTTGCGCCTCTGCCAGGGTCTTGAGCAAAAAATCACTGTCGCGTTGTCCATCCCTGGACACGTGTTTCGAGGTTGTTACCTCTTGTCAGCAGGGAATAGGCCTATATGTAGGGGTGCTGCGTAGGCTGCCAAAAAATATTCTCAGGTCCGGTACCACTCGTGGCATGCAGGTGCGTAACCCGGGCTCGTCAGACCCACCAGCTCAAGAGAGCTTGAATATAAAAGGAAGTCCAATCGGTCGCACACTGCTTGTCCTATCAGCGTGTTGCCCCAAAGCATTGTGGTCCATGAAGCAAGCATCAGCGGGTGCGCCTCTGCCTGGGTCTTGAGCAAAAAATCTCTGTCGCGTTGGCCATCCCTGGACACGTGTTTCGAGGTTGTTACCTCTCATCGGCAGGGAATAGGCATATATGTAGGGGTGCTGCATAGGCTGCCAAAAAATATTCTCAGGTCCGGAACCACTCGTGGCACGCAAGTGCGTAACCCGGGCTCGTCAGCCCCACCAGCTCAAGAGAGCTTGAATATAAAAGGAAGTCCAATCGGTCGCACACTGTTTGTCCTATCAGCGTGTTGCCCCAAAGCATTGTGGTCCATGAAGCAAGCATCAGCGGGTGCGCCTCTGCCTGGGTCTTGAGCAAAAAATCTCTGTCGCGTTGGCCATCCCTGGACACGTGTTTCGAGGTTGTTACCTCTCATCGGCAGGGAATAGGCATATATGTAGGGGTGCTGCATAGGCTGCCAAAAAATATTCTCAGGTCCGGTACAACTCGTGGCATGCAGGTGCGTAACCCGGGCTCGTCAGACCCACCAGCTCAAGAGAGCTTGAATATAAAAGGAAGTCCAATCGGTCGCACACTGCTTGTCCTATCAGCGTGTTGCCCCAAAGCATTGTGGTCCATGAAGCAAGCATCAGCGGGTGCGCCTCTACCTGGGTCTTGAGCAAAAAATCTCTGTCGCGTTGGCCATCCCTGGACACGTGTTTCGAGGTTGTTACCTCTCGTCAGCAGGGAATAGGCATATATGTAGGGGTGCTGCGTAGGCTGCCCAAAAATATTCTCAGGTCCCCTACCACTCGTGGCACGCAGGTGCGTAACCCGGGCTCGTCAGCCCCACCAGCTCAAGAGAGCTTGAATATAAAAGGAAGTCCAAATGGTCGCACACTGCTTGTCCTATCAGCGTGTTGCCCCAAAGCATTTTGGTCCATGAAGTAAGCATCAGCGGGTGTGCCTCTGCCAGGGTCTTGATCAAAAAATCACTGTCGCGTTGGCCATCCCTGGACACGTGTTTCGAGGTTATTACCTCTCATCAGCAGGGAATAGGCATATATGTAGGGGTGCTGCGTAGGCTGCCCAAAAATATTCTCAGGTCCGGTACCACTCGTGGCACGCAGGTGCGTAACCCGGGCTCGTCAGCCCCACCAGGTCAAGAGAACTTGAATATAAAATGAAGTCCAATTGGTTGCACACTGCTTATCCTATCAGCGTGTTGCCCCAAAGCATTGTGGTCCATATAGTAAGCATGAGCGGGTGCGGCTCTGCCAGGGTCTTGAGCAAAAAATCACTGTCGCGTTGGCCATCCCTGGACACGTGTTTCGAGGTTGTTACCTCTCGTCAGCAGGGAATAGGCATATATATAGGGGTGCTGCGTAGGCTGCCAAAAAATATTCTCAGATCCGGTACCACTCATGGCACGCAGGTGCGTAACCCGGGCTCGTCAGCCCCACCAGCTCAAGTGAGCTTGAATATAAAAGGTAGTCCAATGGGTCGCACACTGCTTGTCCTATCAGCGTGTTGTCCCAAAGCATTGCGATCCATGAAGTAAGCATGAGCGGTTGCGCCTCTGCCAGGGTCTTGAGCAAAAAAACACTGTCGCGTTGTCCATCCCTGGACACGTGTTTCGAGGTTGTTACCTCTTGTCAGCAGGGAATAGGCATATATGTAGGGGTGCTGCGTAGGCTGCCGAAAAATATTCTCAGGTCCGGTACCACTCGTGGCACGCAAGTGCGTAACCCGGGCTCGTCAGCCCCACCAGCTCAAGAGAGCTTGAATATAAAAGAAAGTCCAATTGGTCGCACACTGCTTGTCCTATCAGCGTGTTGCCCCAAAGCATTGTGGTCCATGAAGTAAGCATCAGCGGGTGTGCCGCTGCCAGGGTCTAGAGCAAAAAATCACTGTCGCATTGGCCATCCCTGGACACCTGTTTCGAGGTTTTTACCTCTCGTCAGCAGGGAATAGGCATATATGTAGGGGTGCTGCGTAGGCTGCCAAAAAATATTCTCAGGTCCGGTACCACTCATGGCACGCAGGTGCGTAACCTGGGCTCGTCAGCCCCACCAGCTCAAGAGAGCTTGAATATAAAAGAAAGTCCAATTGGTCGCACACTGCTTGTCCTATCAGCGTGTTGCCCCAAAGCATTGTGGTCCATGAAGTAAGCATCAGCGGGTGCGCCTCTGCCAGTATCTTCAGCAAAAAATCACTGTTGCGTTGTCCATCCCTGGACACGTGTTTCGAGGTTTTTACCTCTTGTCAGCAGGGAATAGGCATATATGTAGGGGTGCTGCGTAGGCTGCCGAAAAATATTCTCAGGTCCGGTACCGCTCGTGGCATGCAGGTGCGTAACCCGGGCTCGTCAGACCCACCAGCTCAAGAGAGCATGAATATAAAAGGAAGTCCAATTGGTCGCACACTGCTTGTCCTATCAGCGTGTTGCCCCAAAGCATTGTGGTCCATGAAGCAAGCATCAGCGGGTGCGCCTCTGCCTGGGTCTTGAGCAAAAAATCACTGTCGCATTGGCCATCCCTGGACACCTGTTTCGAGGTTGTTACCTCTCATCGGCAGGGAATAGGCATATATGTAGGGGTGCTGCGTAGGCTGCCAAAAAATATTCTCAGGTCCGGAACGACTCGTGGCACGCAAGTGCGTAACCCTGGCTCATCAGCTTCACCAGCTCAAGAGAGCTTGAATATAAAAGGAAGTCCAATTGGTCGCACACTGCTTGTCCTATCAGCGTGTTGCCCCAAAGCATTGTGGTCCATGAAGTAAGCATCAGCGGGTGTGCCGCTGCCAGGGTCTTGAGCAAAAAATCACTGTCGCGTTGGCCATCCCTGGACACCTGTTTCGAGGTTTTTACCTCTCGTCAGCAGGGAATAGGCATATATGTAGGGGTGCTGCGTAGGCTGCCAAAAAATATCCGGTACCACTCATGGCACGCAGGTGCGTAACCCGGGCTCGTCAGCCCCACCAGCTCAAGAGAGCTTGAATATAAAAGAAAGTCCAATTGGTCGCACACTGCTTGTCCTATCAGCGTGTTGCCCCAAAGCATTGTGGTCCATGAAGTAAGCACCAGCGGGTGCGCCTCTGCCAGGGTCTTGAGCAAAAAATCACTGTTGCGTTGTCCATCCCTGGACACGTGTTTCGAGGTTGTTACCTCTTGTCAGCAGGGAATAGGCATATATGTAGGGGTGCTGCGTAGGCTGCCGAAAAATATTCTCAGGTCCGGTACCACTCGTGGCATGCAGGTGCGTAACCCGGGCGCGTCAGACCCACCAGCTCAAGAGAGCTTGAATATAAAAGGAAGTCCAATTGGTCCCACACTGCTTGTCCTATCAGCGTGTTGCCCCCAAAGCATTGTGGTCCATGAAGCAAGCATCAGCGGGTGCGCCTCCTCCTGGGTCTTGAGCGAAAAATCTCTGTCGCGTTGGCCATCCCTGGACACGTGTTTCGAGGTTGTTACCCCTCATCGGCAGGGAATAGGCATATATGTAGGGGTGCTGCGTAGGCTGCCAAAAAATATTCTCAGGTCCGGAACCACTCGTGGCACGCAAGTGCGTAACCGGGGCTCGGCAGCTTCACCAGCTCAAGAGAGCTTGAATATAAAAGGAAGTCCAATTGGTCGCACACTGCTTGTCCTATCAGCGTGTTGCCCCAAAGCATTGTGGTCCATGAAGTAAGCATCAGCGGGTGTGCCGCTGCCAGGGTCTTGAGCAAAAAATCACTGTCGCGTTGGCCATCCCTGGACACCTGTTTCGAGGTTTTTACCTCTCGTCAGCAGGGAATAAGCATATATGTAGGGGTGCTGCGTAGGCTGCCAAAAAATATTCTCAGGTCCGGTACCACTCATGGCACGCAGGTGCGTAACCCAGGCTCGTCAGCCCCACCAGCTCATGAGAGCTTGAATATAAAAGAAAGTCCAATTGGTCGCACACTGCTTGTCCTATCAGCGTGTTGCCCCAAAGCATTGTGGTCCATGAAGTAAGCATCAGCGGGTGCGCCTCTGCCAGGGTCTTGAGCAAAAAATCACTGTCGCGTGGTCCATCCCTGGACACGTGTTTCGAGGTTGTTACCTCTCGTCAGCAGGGAATAGGCATATATGTAGGGGTGCTGCATAGGCTGCCAAAAAATATTCTCAGGTCCGGTAGCACTCGTGGCACGCAGGTGCGTACTCCGGGCTCGTCAGCCCCACCAGCTCAAGAGAGCATGAATATAAAAGGAAGTCCAATTGGTCACTCACTGCTTGTCCTATCAGCGTGTTGCCCCAAAGCATTGTGGTCCATGAAGCAAGCATCAGCTGGTGCGCCTCTGCCACGGTCTTGAACAAAAAATCTCTGTTGCGTTGGCCATCCCTGGACAAGTGTTTCGAGGTTGTTACCTCTCATCGGCAGGGAATAGGCATATATGTAGGGGTGCTGCGTAGGCTGCCAAAAAATATTCTCAGGTCCGGTACCACTCATGGCACGCAGGTGCGTAACCCGGGCTCGTCAGCCCCACCAGCTCATGAGAGCTTGAATATAAAAGAAAGTCCAATTGGTTGCACACTGCTTGTCCTATCAGCGTGTTGCCCCAAAGCATTGTGGTCCATGAAGTAAGCATCAGCGGGTGCGCCTCTGCCAGGGTCTTGAGCAAAAAATCACTGTCGCGTTGTCCATCCCTGGACACGTGTTTCGAGGTTGTTACCTCTCGTCAGCAGGGAATAGGCATATATGTAGGGGTGCTGCGTAGGCTGCCAAAAATTATTCTCAGATCCGGTAGCACTCGTAGCAAGCAGGTGCGTAACCCGGGCTCGTCAGCCCCACCAGCTCAAGAGAGCATGAATATAAAAGGAAGTCCAATTGGTCGCACACTGCTTGTCCTATCAGCGTGTTGCCCCAAAGCATTGTGGTCCATGAAGCAAGCATCAGCGGGTGCGCCTCTGCCTGGGTCTTGAGCAAAAAATCTATGTCGCGTTGGCCATCCCTGGACACGTGTTTCGAGGTTGTTACCACTCATCGGCAGGGAATAGCCATATATGTAGGGGTGCTGCATAGGCTGCCAAAAAATATTCTCAGGTCTGGAACCACTCGTGGCACGCAAGTGCATAACCCGGGCTCGTCAGCCCCACCAGCTCAAGAGAGCTTGAATATAAAAGAAAGTCCAATTGGTCGCACACTGCTTGTCCTATCAGCGTATTGCCCCAAAGCATTGTGGTCCATGAAGTAAGCATCAGCGGGTGCGCCTCTGCCAGGGTCTTGAGCAAAAAATCACTGTCGCGTTGGCCATCCCTGGACACGTGTTTCGAGGTTGTTACCTCTCGTCAGCAGGGAATAGGCATATATGTAGGGGTGCTGCGTAGGCTGCCAAAAAATATTCTCAGGTCCGGTAGCACTCGTAGCACGCAGGTGCGTAACCCGGGCTCGTCAGCCCCACCAGCTCAAGAGAGCTTGAATATAAAAGAAAGTCCAATTGGTCGCACACTGCTTGTCCTATCAGCGTGTTGCCCCAAAGCATTGTGGTCCATGAAGTAAGCATCAGCGAGTGCGCCTCTGCCAGTATCTTCAGCAAAAAATCACTGTTGCGTTGTCCATCCCTGGACACGTGTTTCGAGGTTTTTACCTCTTGTCAGCAGGGAATAGGCATATATGTAGGGGTGCTGCATAGGCTGCCGGAAAATATTCTCAGGTCCGGTACCACTCGTGGCATGCAGGTGCGTAACCCGGGCTCGTCAGACCCACCAGCTCAAGAGAGCTTGAATATAAAAGGAAGTCCAATTGGTCGCACACTGCTTGTCCTATCAGCGTGTTGCCCCAAAGCATTGTGGTCCATGAAGCAAGCATCAGCGGGTGCGCCTCTGCCTGGGTCTTGAGCAAAAAATCACTGTCGCGTTGGCCATCCCTGGACACCTGTTTCGAGGTTGTTACCTCTCATCGGCAGGGAATAGGCATATATGTAGGGGTGCTGCGTAGGCTGCCAAAAAATATTCTCAGGTCCGGAACGACTCGTGGCACGCAAGTGCGTAACCCGGGCTCGTCAGCTTCACCAGCTCAAGAGAGCTTGAATATAAAAGGAAGTCCAATTGGTCGCACACTGCTTGTCCTATCAGCGTGTTGCCCCAAAGCATTATGGTCCATGAAGTAAGCACCAGCGGGTGCGCCTCTGCCAGGGTCTTGAGCAAAAAATCACTGTTGCGTTGTCCATCCCTGGACACGTGTTTCGAGGTTGTTACCTCTCGTCAGCAAGGAATAGGCATATATGTAGGGGTGCTGCGTAGGCTGCCAAAAAATATCCGGTACCACTCATGGCACGCAGGTGCGTAACCCGGGCTCGTCAGCCCCACCAGCTCAAGAGAGCTTGAATATAAAAGAAAGTCCAATTGGTCGCACACTGCTTGTCCTATCAGCGTGTTGCCCCAAAGCATTGTGGTCCATGAAGTAAGCACCAGCGGGTGCGCCTCTGCCAGGGTCTTGAGCAAAAAATCACTGTTGCGTTGTCCATCCCTGGACAGGTGTTTCGAGGTTGTTACCTCTTGTCAGCAGGGAATAGGCATATATGTAGGGGTGCTGCGTAGGCTGCCGAAAAATATTCTCAGGTCCGGTACCACTCGTGGCATGCAGGTGCGTAACCCGGGCGCGTCAGACCCACCAGCTCAAGAGAGCTTGAATATAAAAGGAAGTCCAATTGGTCCCACACTGCTTGTCCTATCAGCGTGTTGCCCCAAAGCATTGTGGTCCATGAAGCAAGCATCAGCGGGTGCGCCTCTGCCTGGGTCTTGAGCAAAAAATCTCTGTCGCGTTGGCCATCCCTGGACACGTGTTTCGAGGTTGTTACCCCTCATCGGCAGGGAATAGGCATATATGTAGGGGTGCTGCGTAGGCTGCCAAAAAATATTCTCAGGTCCGGAACCACTCATGGCACGCAAGTGCGTAACCCAGGCTCGTCAGCTTCACCAGCTCAAGAGAGCTTGAATATAAAAGAAGTCCAATTGGTCGCACACTGCTTGTCCTATCAGCGTGTTGCCCCAAAGCATTGTGGTCCATGAAGTAAGCATCAGCGGGTGTGCCGCTGCCAGGGTCTTGAGCAAAAAAGTCACTGTCGCGTTGGCCATCCCTGGACACCTGTTTCGAGGTTTTTACCTCTCGTCAGCAGGGAATAGGCATATATGTAGGGGTGCTGCGTAGGCTGCCAAAAAATATTCTCAGGTCCGGTACCACTCATGGCACACAGGTGCGTAACCCGGGCTCGTCAGCCCCACCAGCTCATGAGAGCTTGAATATAAAAGAAAGTCCAATTGGTCGCACACTGCTTGTCCTATCAGCGTGTTGCCCCAAAGCATTGTGGTCCATGAAGTAAGCATCAGCGGGTGCGCCTCTGCCAGGGTCTTGAGCAAAAAATCACTGTCGCGTTGTCCATCCCTGGACACGTGTTACGAGGTTGTTACCTCTCTTCAGCAGGGAATAGGCATATATGTAGGGGTGCTGCGTAGGCTGCCAAAAAATATTCTCAGGTCCGGTAGCACTCGTGGCACGCAGGTGCGTAACCCGGGCTCGTCAGCCCCACCAGCTCAAGAGAGCATGAATATAAAAGGAAGTCCAATTGGTCGCTCACTGCTTGTCCTATCAGCGTGTTGCCCCAAAGCATTGTGGTCCATGAAGCAAGCATCAGCTGGTGCGCCTCTGCCAGAGTCTTGAACAAAAAATCTCTGTTGCGTTGGCCATCCCTGGACAAGTGTTTCGAGGTTGTTACCTCTCATCGGCTGGGAATAGGCATATATGTAGGGGTGCTGCGTAGGCTGCCAAAAAATATTCTCAGGTCCGGTACCACTCGTAGCACGCAGGTGCGTAACCCGGGCTCGTCAGCCCCACCAGCTCAAGAGAGCATGAATATAAAAGGAAGTCCAATTGGTCGCACACTGCTTGTCCTATCAGCGTGTTGCCCCAAAGCATTGTGGTCCATGAAGCAAGCATCAGCGCGTGTGCCGCTGCCAGTGTTTTGAGCAAAAAATCACTGTCGCGTTGGCTATCCCTGGACACCTGTTTCGAGGTTGTTACCTCTCGTCAGCAGGGAATAGGCATATATGTAGGGGTGCTGCGTAGGCTGCCAAAAAATATTCTTAGGTCCGGTACCACTCGTGGCACGCAGGTGTGTAACCCGGGCTCGTCAGCCCTACCAGCTCAAGAGAGCTTGAATATAAAAGGAAGTCCAATTGCTCAAGATTTTGGCAGAGGCGCACCCACTGATGCTTACTTCATGGACCACATGCTTTGGGGCAACATGCTGGTAGGACAAGCAGTGTGCGACCAATTGGACTTTATTTTATATTCAAGCTTCCTTGAGCTGGTGGGGCTGACGAGCCCGGGTTCCGCACCTGCCATCCACGAGCGGTACCGGACCTGGGACTATTTTTTGTCAGCCTACGCAGCACCCCTACATATATGCCTATTCCCTGCTGACGAGAGGTAACAACCTTGAAACACGTGTCCAGGGATGGCCAACGCGACAGTGATTTTATGCTCAAGACTCTGGCAGAGGTGCACGGGCTGATGCTTACTTCATGGACCACAATGCTTTGGGGCAACACGCTGGTAGGACAAGCAGTGTGTGACCAATTGGACTTTCTTTTATATTCAAGCTCCCTTGAGCTTGTGGGGCTGACGAGCCCGGGTTACGCACCTGCGTGCCACGAGCGGTACCGGACCTAAGAATATTTTCTGGCAGCCTACGCAGCACCCCTACATATATCTGCCTATTCCCTGCTGACAAGAGGTAACAACCTCGAAACACGTGTCCAGGGATGGCCAACGCGACAGTGATTTTTTTGCTCAAGACTCTGGCAGAGGCGCGCCCGCTGATGCTTACTTCATGGACCACAATGCTTTCGGGCCACACGCTGGTAGGACAAGCACTGTGCGACCAATTGGACTTTCTTTTATATTCAAGCTCCCTTGAGCTGGTGGGGCTGACGAGCCCGAGTTACGCACCTGCATGTCACGAGCGGTACCGGACCTGAGACTATTTTTTGGCAGCCTACGCACCACCCCTACATATATGCCTAATACCTGCTGACGAGAGGTAACAACCTCGAAACACGTGTCCAGGGATGGCCAACGCGACAGTGGTTTTTTGCTCAAGACTCTGGCAGAGGCGCACCCGCTGATGCTTACTTCATGGACCACAATGCTTTGGGGCAAAACGCTGGTAGGACAAGCAGTGTGCGACCAATTGGACTTTCTTTTATATTCAAGCTCCCTTGAGCTGGTGGGGCTGACGAGCCCGGGTTACGCACCTGTGTGCCACGAGCGGTACCGGACCTGAGAATATCTTTTTTTAGCACCCTACGCAGCACCCCTAAATATATGCCTATTCCCTGCTGACGAGAGGTAACAATCTCGAAACACGTGTCCAGGGATGGCCAACGCGACAGTGATTTTTTTGCTCAAGACTCTGGCAGAGGTGCACCCGCTGATGCTTACTTCATGGACCACAATGCTTTGGGGCAACACGCTGGTAGGACAAGCAGTGTGCGACCAATTGGACTTTCTTTTATATTCAAGCTCCCTTGAGCTGGTGGGGCTGACGAGCCAGGGTTAGGCACCTGCGTGCCACGAGCGGTACCGGACCTGAGAATATTTTTGGGCAGCCAACGCAGCACCCCTACATATATGCCTATTCCCTGCTGACGAGAGGTAACAACCTCGAAACACGTGTCCAGGATTGGCCAACGCGACAGTGATTTTTTGCTCAAGACTATGGCAGAGGCGCACCCACTGATGCTTACTTCATGGACTACAATGCTTTGGGGCAACACGCTGGTAGGACAAGCAGTGTGCGACCAATTGGACTTTCTTTTATATTCAAGCTCCCTTGAGCTGGTGGGGCTGACGAGCCCGGGTTACGCACCTGCGTGCCTCGAGCGGTACCGGACCTGAGAATATTTTTTGGCAGCCTACGCAGCACCCCTACATATGTGCCTATTCCCTGCTGACAAGAGGCAACAACCTCGAAACACGTGTCCAGGGATGGCCAACGCCACAGTGATTTTTTTGCTCAAGACTCTGTCAGAGGCGCACCCGCTGATGCTTACTTCATGGACCACAATGCTTTGGGGCAATACGCTGGTAGGACAAGCAGTGTGCGACTAATTGGACTTTCTTTTATATTCAAGCTCCCTTGAGCTGGTGGGGCTGACGAGCCCAGATTACGCACCTGCATGCCACGAGCAGTACCGGACCTGAGAATATTTTTTGCCAGCCTACGCAGCACCCCTACATATGTGTCTATTTCCTGCTGACGAGAGGTAACAACCTCCAAACACGTGTCCAGGGATGGCCAACGCGACAGTGATTTATTGCTCAAGACTCTGGCAGAGGCGCACCCGTTGATGCTTACTTCATGGACCTCAATGCTTTGGGGCAACAGGCTGGTAGGACAAGCAGTGTGCGACCAATTGGACTTTCTTTTATATTCAAGCTCCCTTGAGCTGGTGGGGCTGACGAGCCAGGGTTAGGCACCTGCGTGCCACGAGCGGTACCGGACCTGAGAATATTTTTGGCAGCCTACGCAGCACTCCTACATATATGCCTATTCCCTGCTGACGAGAGGTAACAACCTCGAAACACGTGTCCAGGGATGGCCAACGCGACAGTGATTTTTTGCTCAAGACTGGCAGAGGTGCACCCTCTGATGCTTACTTCATGGACCACAATGCTTTGGGGCAACACGCTGGTAGGACAAGCAGTGTGCGACCAATTGGACTTTCTTTTATATTCAAGCTCCCTTGAGCTGGTGGGGCTGAAGAGCCCGGGTTACGCACCTGCGTGCCAAGAGCGGTACCGGACCGGAGAATATTTTCAAGCTTCCTTGAGCTGGTGGGGCTGACGAGCCCGGGTTACGCACCTGCGTGCCAAGAGCGGTACCGGACCTGAGAATGTTTTTTGGCAGCCTACGCAGCACCCCTACATATATGCCTATTCCATGCTGACGAGAGGTAACAACCTCGAAACACGTGTCCAGGGATGGTCAACGCGACAGTGATTTTTTGCTCAAGGCTCTGGCAGAGGCGCACCCTCTGATGCTTACTTCATGGACCACAATGCTTTGGGGCAACACGCTGGTAGGACAAGCAGTGTGCGACCAATTGGACTTTCTTTTATATTCAAGCTCCCTTGAGCTGGTGGGGCTGATGAGCCCGGGTTACGCACTTGCGTGCCACGAGCGGTACCGGACCTGAGAATATTTTTGGGCAGCCTACGCAGCACCCCTACATATATGCCTCTTCCCTGCTGACGAGAGGTAACAACCTCGAAACACGTGTCCAGAGATTGCCAACGCAACAGTGATTTTTTGCTCAAGACTCTGGCAGAGGCGCACCCGCTGATGCTTACTTCATGGACCACAATGCTTTGGGGCAACACGCTGGTAGGACAAGCAGCGTGCGACCAATTGGACTTTCTTTTATATTCAAGTTCCCTTGAGCTGGTGGGGCTGACGAGCCCGGGTTACGCACCTCCGTGCCATGAGCGGTACCGGACCTGAGAATATTTTTTGGCAGCCTACGCAGCACCCCTACATATATGCCTATTCCCTGCTGACGAGAGGTAACAACCTTGAAACACGTGTCCAGGGATGGCCAACGCGACAGTGATTTTTTGCTCAAGACTCTGGCAGAGGCGTACCCGCTGATGCTTATTTCATGGACCACAATGCTTTGGGGCAACACGCTAGTAGGACAAGCAGTGTGCGACCAATTGGACTTTCTTTTATATTCAACCTCCCTTGAGCTGGTGGGGCTGACGAGCCCGGGTTACGCACCTGCGTACCACGAGCGGTACCGGACCTGAGAATATTTTTTGGCAGCCTAAGCAGCACCCCTACATATATGCCTATTCCCTGCTGACGAGAGGTAACAACCTCGAAACACATGTCCAGGGATGGCCAACGCGACATTGATTTTCTGCTCAAGACTCTGGCAGAGGCGCACCCACTGATGCTTACTTCATTGACCACAATGCTTTGGGGCAACACGCTGGTCGGACAAGCAGTGTGCGACCAATTGGACTTTCTTTTATATTCAAGCTCTCTAGAGCTGGTGGGGCTGACGAGCCCGGGTTACGCACCTGCGTGCCATGAGTGGTACCGGATATTTTTTGGCAGCCTACGCAGCACCCCTACATATATGCCTATTCCCTGCTGACGAGAGGTAAAAACCTCGAAACAGGTGTCCAGGGATGGCCAACGCGACAGTGATTTTTTGCTCAAGACCCTGGCAGCGGCACACCCGCTGATGCTTACTTCATGGACCACAATGCTTTGGGGCAACACGCTGATAGGACAAGCAGTGTGCGACCAATTGGACTTTCTTTTATATTCAACCTCCCTTGAGCTGGTGGGGCTGACGAGCCCGGGTTACGCACCTGCGTGCCACGAGCGGTACCGGACCAGAGAATATTTTTTGGCAGCCTACGCAGCACCCCTACATATATGCCTATTCCCTGCTGACGAGAGGTAACAACCTTGAAACACGTGTCCAGGGATGGCCAACGCGACAGTGATTTTTGCTCAAGACTCTGGCAGAGGTGCACCGGCTGATGCTTACTTCATGGACCACAATGCTTTGGGGCAACACGCTGGTAGGACAAGCAGTGTGTGACCAATTGGACTTTCTTTTATATTCAAGCTCCCTTGAGCTTGTGGGGCTGACGAGCCCGGGTTACGCACCTGCGTGCCACGAGCGGTACCGGACCTAAGAATATTTTCTGGCAGCCTACGCAGCACCCCTACATATATGCCTATTCCCTGCTGACAAGAGGTAACAACCTCGAAACACGTGTCCAGGGATGGCCAACGCGACAGTGATTTTTTTGCTCAAGACTCTGGCAGAGGCGCGCCCGCTGATGCTTACTTCATGGACCACAATGCTTTCGGGCCACACGCTGGTAGGACAAGCACTGTGCGACCAATTGGACTTTCTTTTATATTCAAGCTCCCTTGAGCTGGTGGGGCTGACGAGCCCGAGTTACGCACCTGCGTGCCACGAGCGGTACCGGACCTGAGACTATTTTTTGGCAGCCTACGCACCACCCCTACATATATGCCTAATACCTGCTGACGAGAGGTAACAACCTCGAAACACGTGTCCAGGGATGGCCGCGACAGTGATTTTTTGCTCAAGACTCTGGCAGAGGCGCACCCGCTGATGCTTACTTCATGGACCACAATGCTTTGGGGCAAAACGCTGGTAGGACAAGCAGTGTGCGACCAATTGGACTTTCTTTTATATTCAAGCTCCCTTGAGCTGGTGGGGCTGACGAGCCCGGGTTACGCACCTGTGTGCCACAAGCGGTACCGGACCTGAGAATATCTTTTTTTAGCACCCTACGCAGCACCCCTAAATATATGCCTATTCCCTGCTGACGAGAGGTAACAATCTCGAAACACGTGTCCAGGGATGGCCAACGCGACAGTGATTTTTTTGCTCAAGACTCTGGCAGAGGTGCACCCGCTGATGCTTACTTCATGGACCACAATGCTTTGGGGCAACACGCTGGTAGGACAAGTAGTGTGCGACCAATTGGACTTTCTTTTATATTCAAGCTCCCTTGAGCTGGTGGGGCTGACGAGCCCGGGTTACGCACCTGTGTGCCACGAGCGGTACCGGACCTGAGAATATTTTTGGGCAGCCAACGCAGCACCCCTACATATATGCCTATTCCCTGCTGACGAGAGGTAACAACCTCGAAACACGTCTCCAGGGTTGGCCAACGCGACAGTGATTTTTTGCTCAAGACTATGGCAGAGGCGCACCCAATGATGCTTACTTCATGGACTACAATGCTTTGGGGCAACACGCTGGTAGGACAAGCAGTGTGCGACCAATTGGACTTTCTTTTATATTCAAGCTCCCTTGAGCTGGTGGGGCTGACGAGCCCGGGTTACGCACCTGCATGCCACGTGCGGTACCGGACCTGAGAATATTTTTTGGCAGCCTACGCAGCACCCCTACATATGTGCCTATTCCCTGCTGACAAGAGGCAACAACCTCGAAACACGTGTCCAGGGATGGCCAACGCCACAGTGATTTTTTTGCTCAAGACTCTGTCAGAGGCGCACCCGCTGATGCTTACTTCATGGACCACAATGCTTTGGGGCAATACGCTGGTAGGACAAGCAGTGTGCGACCAATTGGACTTTCTTTTATATTCAAGCTCCCTTGAGCTGGTGGGGCTGACGAGCCCAGATTACGCACCTGCATGCCACGAGCAGTACCGGACCTGAGAATATTTTTTGCCAGCCTACGCAGCACCCCTACATATGTGTCTATTTCCTGCTGACGAGAGGTAACAACCTCCAAACACGTGTCCAGGGATGGCCAACGCGACAGTGATTTATTGCTCAAGACTCTGGCAGAGGCGCACCCGTTGATGCTTACTTCATGGACCTCAATGCTTTGGGGCAACAGGCTGGTAGGACAAGCAGTGTGCGACCAATTGGACTTTCTTTTATATTCAAGCTCCCTTGAGCTGGTGGGGCTGAAGAGCCCGGGTTACGCACCTGCGTGCCACGAGCGGTACCGGACCAGAGAATATTTTCAAGCTTCCTTGAGCTGGTGGGGCTGAAGAGCCCGGGTTACGCACCTGCGTGCCACAAGCGGTACCGGACCTGAGACTATTTTTTGGCAGCCTACGCAGCACCCCTACATATATGCCTATTCCCTGCTGACGAGAGGTAACAACCTCGAAACACGTGTCCAGGGATGGTCAACGCGACAGTGATTTTTTGCTCAAAACTGTGGCAGAGGCGCACCCGCTGATGCTTACTTCATGGACCACAATGCTTTGGGGCAACACGCTGGTAGGACAATCAGTGTGCGACCAATTGGACTTTCTTTTATATTCAGGCTCCCTTGTGCCGGGATGCCCCAGGGTAAGCTGAGCGCATTATAAGTTTCATATTATTATTATTGTGCTGGTGGGGCTGATGAGCCCGGGTTACGCACCTGCGTGCCACGAGCGGTACAGGACCTGAGAATATTTTTTGGCAGCCTACGCAGCTCCCCTACATATATGCCTCTTCCCTGCTGACGAGAGGTAACAACCTCGAAACACGTGTCCAGGGATGGCCAACGCGACAGTGATTTTTTGCTCAAGACTCTGGCAGAGGCGCACCCGCTGATGCTTACTTCATGGACCACAATGCTTTGGGGCAACACGCTGATAGGACAAGCAGTGTGCGACCAATTGGACATTCTTTTATATTCAAGCTCCCTTGAGCTGGTGGGGCTGACGAGCCCGGGTTACGCACCTCCGTGCCACGAGCGGTACCGGACCTGAGAATATTTTTTGGCAGCCTACGTAGCACCCCTACATATATGCCTATTCCCTGCTGACGAGAGGTAACAACCTCAAAACACGTGTCCAGGGATGGCCAACGCGACAGTGATTTTTTGCTCAGGACTCTGGCAGAGGCGCACCCTCTGATGCTTACTTCATGGACCACAATGCTTTGGGGCAACACGCTGGTAGGACAAGCAGTGTGCGACCAATCGGACTTTCTTTTATATTCAAGCTCCCTTGAGCTGGTGGGGCAGATGAGCCCGGGTTACGCACCTGCGAGCCACGAGCGGCACTGGACCTGAGAATATTTTTGGGCAGCCTACGCAGCACCCCTACATATATGCCTATTCCCTGCTGACGAGAGGTAACAACCTTGAAACACGTGTCCAGGGATGGCCAACGTGACAGTGATTTTTTGCTCAAGACTCTGGCAGAGGCGCACCCGCTGATGCTTACTTCATGGACCACAATGCTTTGGGGCAACACGCTGGTAGGACAAGCAGTGTGCGACCAATTGGACTTTCTTTTATATTCAAACTCCATTGAGCTGGTGGGGCTGATGAGCCTGGGTTACGCACATGCGAGCCACGAGCGGTACTGGACCTGAGAATATTTTTGGGCAGCCTACGCAGCACCCCTACATATATGCCTATTTCCTGCTGACGAGAGGTAACAACCTCGAAACACGTGTCCAGGGATGGCCAACGCGACAGTGATTTTTTGCTCAAGACTGTGGCAGAGGCGCACCCGCTGATGCTTACTTCATGTACCTCAATGCTTTGGGGCAACACGCTGGTAGGACAAGCAGTGTGCGACCAATTGGACTTTCTTTTATATTCAAGCTCCCTTGAGCTGGTGGGGCTGACGAGCCCGGGTTACGCACCTGCGTGCCACGAGCGGTACCGGACCTGAGAATATTTTTTGGCAGCCTACGCAGCACCACTACATATATGCCTATTCCCTGCTGGTGAGAGGTAACAACCTCGAAACACGTGTCCAGGGATGGCCAACGCGACAGTGAATTTTTTGCTCAGGACTCTGGCAGAGGCGCACCCGCTGATGCTTACTTCATGGACCACAATGCTTTGGGGCAACACGCTGGTAGGACAAGCAGTGTGCGACAATTGGACTTTCTTTTATATCCAAGCTCCCTTGAGCTGGTGGGGCTGACGAGCCCGGGTTACGCACCTGCGTGCCACGAGCGGTACCGGGCCTGAGAATATTTTTTGGCCGCCTGCGCAGCACCCCTACATATATGCCTATTCCCTGCTGACGAGAGGTAACAACCTCGAAACACATGTCCAGGGATGGTCAACGCGACAGTGATTTTTTGCTCAAGACTCTGGTAGAGGCGCACCCACTGATGCTTACTTCATGGACCACAATGCTTTGGGGCAACACACTGGTAGGACAAGCAGTGTGCGACCAATTGGACTTTCTTTTATATTCAAGCTCCCTTGAGCTGGTGGGGCTGACGAGCCCGGGTTACGCACCTGCGTGCCACGAGCGGTACCGGACATGAGAATATTTTTTGGCAGCCTACGCAGCACCCCTACATATATGCCTCTTCCCTGCTGACGAGAGGTAACAACCTCGAAACACTTGTCCAGGGATGGCCAACGCGACAGTGATTTTTTGCTCAAGACTCTGGCAGAGGCGCACCTGCTGATGCTTACTTCATGGACCACAATGCTTTGGGGCAACAGGCTGATAGGACAAGTAGTGTGCGACCAATTGGACTTTCTTTTATATTCATGCTCCCTTGAGCTGGTGGGGCTGACGAGCCCGGGTTACGCACCTCCGTGCCACGAGCGGTACCGGACCTGAGAACATTTTTTGGCAGCCTACGCAGCACCCCTACATATATGCCTATTCCCTGCTGACGAGAGGTAACAACCTCGAAACACGTGTCCATGGATGGCCAACCCGACAGTGATTTTTTGCTCAAGACTCTGGCAGAGGCGCACCCGCTGATTCTTACTTCATGGACCACAATGCTTTGGGGCAACACGCTGGTAGGACAAGCAGTGTGCGACCAATTGGACTTTATTTTATATTCAAGCTCCCTTGAGCTGGTGGGGCTGACGAGCCCGGGTTACGCACGTGCGTGCCACGTGCGGTACCGGACCTGAGAATATTTTTTGGCAGCCTACGCAGCACCCCTACATATATGCCTATTCCCTGCTGACGAGAGGTAACAACCTCGAAACACGTGTCCAGGGATGACCAACGCGACAGTGATTTTCTGGTCAAGACTCTGGCAGAGACACACCCGCTGATACTTACTTCATGGACCACAATGCTTTGGGGCAACACGCTGGTAGGACAAGCAGTGTGCGACCAATTGAACTTTCTTTTATATTCAAGCTCCCTTGAGCTGGTGGGGCTTACAAGCCTGGGTTACGCACCTGCGTGCCACGAGTGGTACCGGACCTGAGAATATTTTTTGTCAGCCTACGCAGCACCCCTACATATATGCCTATTCCCTGCTGACGAGAGGTAACAAACTCGAAACACGTGTCCAGGGATGGCCAACGCGACAGTGATTTTTTGCTCAAGACTCTGGCAGAGAAACACCCGCTGATGCTTACTTCATGGACCACAATGCTTTGGGGCAACACGCTGGTAGGACAAGCAGTGTGCGACCAATTGGACTTTCTTTTATATTCAAGCTCCCTTGAGCTGGTGGGGCTGACGAGCCCGGGTTACGCACCTGCGTGCCACGAGCGGTACCGGACCTGAGAATATTTTTTGGCAGCCTACGCAGCACCCCTACATATATGCCTATTCCCTGCTGACGAGAGGTAACAACCTCGAAATACGTGTCCAGGGATGGCCAACGCGACAGTGATTTTTTGCTCAAGACGCTGGCAGAAGCGCACCCGCTGATGCTTACTTCATGGACCATAATGCCTTGGGGCAACACTCTGGTAGGACAAGCAGTGTGCGACCAATTGGACTTACTAACTACATTTATCATATGTTCTTTGTAAACATCAATCCACCAATCATATGGATGTCCTGTCCTTATAAAATTAGCTCCAAGGGAAACCACTTCCTCTGTCGTTGCTGCTCTCCAGTCAGATATGTGCTTCTTTGAATGGTGCTGGATTACCAGTTTTAGCGGGTTGAGCACTGTGTTAAAAGTTATATGTGGTGTATTTTGCTGCTCTTACTGTTTTAAATATACAGCAATTTATGGGATTCATTTTAGGCTATGTATTGCAGGCTATGGCTTCGACATGTCATGCGCTATTGTATTTGCCCTTCACAGGGACTTTAAGGATGGAGTGTTAAATTGTCACACTCCTTTAGGCCGCTTACCGCTTCAGTGTGCGTGGATGTGGATGCCCTCTGAGGCCAGACAGCGTGCTGGCCTGATTAGGCCACTAGAGGACGTGGGTGCATTTATGGCAACCATGCATGCATCTTGTTGGTTTCCCCTTCCACTGGGACTTACAGACCTGGGCTGCCCTTGATAAACACTGGTACAAGTAAGTAATTCATTGGGTTTTCACAGCATTTAGAGGAAACTTGTTCAAACAATAAAATCTTTATTTGGTTCAACAAAACCATAAAAATATATCTATACAACTGAATTACAAATGTCATAATAATAAAACAATTTGTCATTAAAATACATTACATACAGTCCAATTCATACTCGTCAATTAAAACATAAGAACAATACATGTGAAACTTGCAGTTCTCAAAAAATACCCAGTATCCTTTTCCTCATCTTTTTTTGACTGTTGTACAGAACACAATACTGCCAGACAGGTCATGACTGAGTGCTAAAAAAATAAAAGTGCCGGTCTAAATTGCCTATCGTGAAACTTTTCTGGAATGATCTCACATAATGTAAATTAGGAACCTTTCAAAAATTGACAGAATAATTTAAGATGATGGGTGTACTGAATAAAACAATAATTACATAGACTATGAGGTACATCCATGGACCACACTCCCATGGTAGTGAAAACAACCATAAAAATTGACAGCTTTGAGGCAAAAACATGTCAACATAAACCTGGTAAATAGGATTCCTTCTTTGGGTAACAACGAGTGAATTCTAATTGCATATTTATTGACCTCCTTCTTCATCTCACTCTCTGGATAAAATCTGGCAAATACGTTCTTAGTATCTCCTTTGCCAAAAGTAATTACAGGGGACGCTGTGTGTAGGCTATTACTTCACCGACCACAATTCTGGACTCTAGAGTAGGGACCAGCTTCCTGCCACCTCCCTCTGCATGTCGCGCTAATAAAGCACCTACTAGCTTCCGTGGCACAGAATGCTTTGTGTGGCCTATTGCTGTCATCAAACTTGTGGGGACTTCATCAGTCACAATTCTGGGCTTCTAGAGGAGGGGCCATCTTCCTGCCGCCTCCCGCTGCACATCGCACTCTTTAAGCACCTACTAGCCTCGGTGGTGCTGGACTGTGCAGGCTGCATCCAGGTGAAGCCCAGGCCAATGCTAGGCATCTCCTCGCCCGTTATAGCCTAGAGGATGCTAGGCTGCGCCATCCCTCTGTGCTTTGGTTTGTACCAACCTTGCATTTTAGGTTTGCGAAGAAAGACATTTTTTTAAAGGACTACTGTTACCAGCCCTTGAATCTTTGCTAAATCTGGGAAAGTATCGCACAAACCCTCAAGGGCAGAAGTTTGAGGTTGGCTGTAGTACATCTCTAACCATGATGATTTTACTTTTTAAGCCTCTTGTCTGTGCTAGTCCCCTTGTTAATTAATTAATTAATTTGTTTGTATAGAGCTAGAATCGACCCCCGAGGGGTATCTCTGCGCTTGGAGCAGACTGTGAGGAGAGGCAGCAGTTTCCAGCAGGATTAGCGAGCACAGAACAAGAAGGTCTTAAGCAACTTTCTGAATTTCAGATGGTCTGGACACTGTCTTAAAGGGAGAAAGAGCTCGTTCCAGAGGCGGGGTCCAAGGTAGGATAGAGCTTTTCCTCCTAGTCTAGCCTTTCTTACTCGGGGTACCACCAGAATATGTAACACTTAAACGGAGGGATTTTGGGGGTACATAGGGCAAGGACTTTCTCAGAGATATAGGAAGGGCCCAGGTTAATCAGTGCCTTGTGGATAGTGCAGCATGTTTTAAATTTAATCCATTGGTGGATAGGAAGATAATGCAGCTTTACAAGGAGGGGGTGGGAAGGGGTCCGAGGTGGAACATTGAGGACCAACCGTGCTGCCGTGTTCTGAACTACCTACAGTCTGCTGACCGAGGCAGCGTTACCTGAGATCAACAGGCCATTACAATAGTCCAGGCAGCTTAATACCAGGGCCTGGACTAGAGTTCTGAGGGTAGAATCAGGAAGCAGAGGAAAGACTCGGCGGAGTAAGCCTATTACATGAAAGCAGGAGCTAATTGTTTGGGAAACATGCTCCTTCAGGCTAAGGGCCTGGTCTAGGCAGATGCCCAGATTTTTAACTGTAAGCTTAGGAGCGGGATGAGGACCCAGGTTAGTTGGCCACCAATCTGGTGTGCATAGGAGGGGGCCTCTCCAAAGAGCATTATCTCTATCTTTCCCATGTTGCACTGTAGGAAATTGTTTATCATCCATTGTGATATGGCATGGGAAGAAAAGCTGAGTATCTTCGGCGTATATGGGGATGAACCCATATGTCCTCAGAAGATTGGCCAAGGGAGCAATATAGATGTTAAATATTGTTGGGCTCAGATGTGAGCCCTGAGGTACTCCCTTGTTCAATTCCATAGGGGCCAAACGATAGGAGCCAAGATTAACAATTTGAGTTCGATCAGACAGAAAGCTCTTCATCCATAGTAAGGCTGATTCTCTTAGCCCAATCTTCCAATCTTTTGAACAAGATACTATGAGAAAATGTGTTGAACGCTGCGGATAGGTCCAACAGCACCAGAATCATAGAAGGGCCCTTATCTAGGGACATTCTGATGTTATCTGTAACTGAAAGTAATGTGGATTCGGTGCTGTATTTGGGCCTAAAACTGGACTGGGAATGATCTAAACATCCAGTCAGTTCATCAAAGTTGGAGAGATGGGTGTTGACATGTTTCTCCATTAGTTTGCTAAAAAATGAAAGAAGTAAGATGGGGCGAAGGTTTGAAAGGTCCTTCCAGGGAGTTTTAGAATTCTTGCGGATAGGTCCGACCTGGGCAACCTTCCACTCCCGTGGAACTTGACCATTTGTGAGGGAAAGATTATTAGGGGATTGCACCACGGGGGAGGGCTGTTTAGCCAGAGATGGAATAACTTTGGTTGGGATATGGTCGGATGGGGATCCAGACTTTATCTTATGGGTCAGTGCTTCGACCTCTGCCAAAGTAATGATGGAAAAGTTCTCCAGCAGCTGAGGGTTAGCCATTTTCAATTGGTCCAAGGCCATAGGAGTCTGTTGCAGATTACCTGCTGCCGTGATTTTACCATAGATGAGCTCTATCTTTTGAGTAAAATAAAGAGCAATATCATCACACAACTGTTGGGAGGGGGTCTCCAGGCTTTTGCATGCCTTAGGATTGATAAAAGACTAGAGGATTTGATGCAGGGGTTTTGGAGAGTTACCAGCTCGGGTTAACTGAGATGTTGTGTGCGTTTTGCATGCTATCTTTATGTTTTTATGATAGCTGGTCAGAGTGGAATGATATTGATCTCTGTCCGCCTCATTATGTGAGGCACGTCATATTCTTTCCAACTTCCTGCAAAGTTGTTTTTGAGCTCGCAGATGGGCCATAAAACAAACTGCTGTGGACTATTAGGGCGGCTCAAAAAGATTTCATAGGTGCTATGTAGTCAATGGCTTTTACAACAGCCAAGTTGTATTTAGATAGTGCTTCCTCAATATTGGCAGATGCAACATATTGGGTCCTCGAAATAACATTTTGGAAGTTTTCTGCAGAGACTTTCTGCCACTGCCTACGCAAGTAGGATGTGGCTTGTTTAGAGGTTGTAGGATGTGAGGTCCTGAAAATAAAATTCAATAGCTGACCGATCTGACCAGTTAAGTTGTTTGGGGGGGTTTGCACTTAATCTTAGAAGAATTTGAAAGTATAATGTTCAGTGTATGGCCAGCTACATGAGTTAGGACTTCATTGAGCTGGGATAAGCCTAGGAGAGACAGATCAGCCAGGAGAGTCTGAGCATCTGAATTGGCATGGCATTCGCTACGGATATTAAAATCTCCTAATAGTAATGAAATGATTACCTACATTCATATGAGGGGCTAGTAGTTCAACCAATTGCAAAGAGAAGTCTGCTACGGGTCCTGGGGGGCGATAAATTAATGCCCCTTTCCAGCTAGCCTGCTAGGGAGAATCTATCCTAAAGACCAACATCTCCAAGGTGGCATCACTACGTTGTTCTAGGACAGAGATGTTAATTCCATCTTTATAAACAATGGCGATACCACCCCCGCTTTTTGTGGGCCTATCCAATCTAGTCATTTTGTATCCTTCTGGTATACCTAAAGTGATCACAGGCACAGAATGAGGTTTTAGCCACGTTTCAGTAAAAAAATCCAACTCTGGTTGAGCTGACGGTACTAGGTCCCATACCTCAGTTGCGTGTTTAGGCAGGGTTCGGATGCTACACAGCAGGTTTTTCCACCCCCTCTGTGAGATGGCCCCGGAGGAGTCAATAGGTCAACCCAGAGGGATAGAGGTTGCCTGAAACTGGCATGCTCGGCAAGAAAAGGGCCTTCAATACATGGCCAGGACTCTGTTTGACAAATAAGGTGTACCTTGGTCTGTAAATTAAAAAGCTCTTGTCTAGTATAGCTTGATTGCATAGGTGGGCTGTAGTTTATAGGAAATTGCCCAGTGTCTCTGGCTCCTGGCGCAGACGGGCGCAGACAGGCTTGCCTTTGGCGCGCCCGCTGCGCACGTCCGCTGCGTGCTCGGCTATGCATGGCTATTTATATTCAAATCAGGCTGAGCACTAGTCCGCCAACCGGAAGTGACTACTTCCCTCCACTCAAACGGGACACAGGACCCGCGGTGGACAGGGGAAGAGAACCGGAAGTGAGGCCAGGAAGGGAAACAACAAGAAAGCATGTTGTCAAAGCATGTTTCTTTGGGGACATTTAGATATTGTAAGGATGCCTGATCTCCATCCAGCGCTATCCCAATACATAGCACAGAGGCTGGTGTCGTAGTAATCCCAGGGTCTATCCGGATGGGGTAGGGCTGTATTTTCCCTCAGTGAAATAACTTATATAAGTATGGATAAGCTGCCTTGCATTCGTGACAGATGTGGTGTGACTTTTTTCATGAAGTTTTGAAAATGCGATATTCACCCAGACCTAGCTGATCGTGTAGGAACTCCTTCCCCAGCGGTGAAGGGGTTTATAGGCTCTGTTCATTTATTTAGGGTTACAATTAGGTGAAAATAGGTCTGTGATCAGTCCCATTCTTTTCCATCACATCCATTATTTAATTCCATAATCGTCATGAGCAAAAGTAAAGCCATCGATACCAGCACTATGTCTAATAAACTTACCAAAAGGGCCAAGAAAACAAAAGCAGTAGTTAATGACACTACCACTTTTGACCAAATAAACGATGTACTAGGAAAGGCTGAGACAATCCTGAATTCTTCTATACCATCTCGGACGAGTGGCAATAAGAAGGGCTAGAAATCTGAACAACCAACACTGGCAAAGACCTGTGAAGGCAGGGTATAGCAATAGTAACCCATCCCTTTCTCTGTTTGTATCTTAACATCAGTAGTAGTTGATAAGTTTACTGATATTCTACCAGTATGCCTACCCCCACCTCTTGAACCTGTGGTGAATTGTTCAAACTGATTTCCCCCCTTAATGCAGAATACCCCAGCAGATCTTCCTGAAGTAGGCAACAGGAGGGAGGAAGTTAGTATTATTACTAGGTCACATGACAACAACTAATTTGTACAAATTAGTGTTTGCCTTGTGTAAAGAAGTAATGTGTATAAAAGAGAGGGTAACGTTTTTAGAAAATAGGATGAAAATTACCATAGATAGGATCACTTATATCATAACTCCCCAGCCTATAGCGGCTTCTCTGTCTGCATCCATTCTCCTTGGACCATTTGCTGCCACATGGACAAAGAAGTGCAGTAGTACCAACTTTGTGTCCTCAAGGTAATCCATTGGGTCCTGGGAGGTCTTGACAGGTCTCCCAGCCATCACAACCTAAGAGTGTACTTAAAACACCAGGTTACACGCAGGCATTGCATAGACGGCATGTAAGGAAGGGTCCTTTGGATAGGGATTTGTGCGGTCTCACCAATAGTAGATCTTCCATTCCATTATATTTTCAAACGGATTAAAGTCTCTAAACTGGACTAAGGTTGTTATGAGAGTAGGGAATGATTATCCAATAAAAATATACATTGGCTAAGAATTAACTATAAATGCAATTCGATCATCAGGTTAGATATCTTGAATGTAAATAGGAAATGTTTCAATCCCCAGTCACTGGACACCATCGAGGTCAAGATAGCATCTAGGGAAATTATCTATGGACTACTGGTGATCGAAGCTCATGCCATTCATACTACAGGAACAGGGATACAGCTTGCTTTTTCAAGAGGTCATGTTTCACAATTCCCTATGGGTACAGTGGAGAGAGATTGCAGGGGAGAGAGTCTGCTCTCTGAGGTTGACTGACTACCTTACAAAATTTCTAGCAAGAACCCTTTGTCAAAAACCTTCCCCACGGATATAGAAGGATGACACCCACAACTAGTAGACACACCAGTTAGCTCTCAGGGAGAAGCTGTCACACTGGAGCCATTACACTGGAATCTAGTACCAGGGACGGGCAGGTACAGGTCATATCTTGGAACATTGCAGGCACATGCAGCAAGTTGATTGCTCCACTATGAGGAGCCTACATTGACTCCTTCCATGTTTGCCTGTTCCAAGTGACATTGGCCTTTAGATCAGGGTTTTCAACATATGTAGTGGGCACACTCCCCTCCATGTCTGGTTACCATGCAGGGGGCATCCTGATATGGGCGAAAATACCTCTCGGTTAGGATATTAAGCGATTGACAATTGAGTCATCAGACTTATTAGGTTTAACTGCAAGACCCACCAACTGTTTTACCTTTAATATTTACATCTACATTCATAGTTTATCTAACTCATCTGCCTCTGTGACCACAAGCACCTTAGACCATCCTCCAATGTCTATTCAACCAGCCAAAAGTCCATATCCGGGGTGATTTTTAATACTAATTTTGAGCCACTGGATTATATATTTTGGGTGCCTGAAATGGAAAATATGTCTATGTCAATCCAGGATCTAAATGTCCCTCTTAAAACCCTGCTCTGCAGTCATTACTCAGTTGTCTCTGTTTACGATTTCTTACAGAGTTCAGGCATGCAATGGTAGATCTGTGTCTTACGTATACAGGGCTTATATGTTTCATCATTGGGTAGCTAAGAGCAGAATAGATTACATAGTTCTTTCTCTTTATCTCTGGTCATGGATGATAGATTTTGTGGTTGCAGTAAGAGTAGAGAGTGACCATAACCCATTGATTTTAACTCTTAAATAAAGGTTGTTAGCTGCCCCTTCGGAGGTAAGGGGTCTGGGGAATATTGATGTAGGATATTCAAAAAGGTTCCACGAGTAGTCAAAAGTTATCTCCTGCCCTAAGTTCCTTGGCACAATTTATGAGTGTATCGACTCAGCTCTTTTGTCGTTTTCTTGTTTTAATCCATGTGCGATAGATATCTATGCTTAAAATCCAAAACTGTCTGTTCAGTGGCTTAAAGAGAATATTCTTGGTTAAGGTAGGTTCAGGTGATATTAAACAACTTAAAACTGGTGTAACTCCATGGTTCACAAAGAACTGCAAAAGGGCAACAACTAGGTGGCTACTAGCCACCTAAATCTTAAACCCCCATTGTATACAGGAAGCTAGATCTATTTACAAAAAAGTATTAGAGATCAGCAGGAAAGAACAGGAGTCTCAAAACCGGTACAATTCATTAGAAGCTTCCCAAAGGAAATATGTAACAACCTTTTGGCACATAATTGCCCATGATTGCCTAAGAGCTCGTATGCCAACTGTCCATCATATCACCCAACAGGCTTGGGAACAGCATTTTGGACACCTCTATTCCACTCCTTATCGAATTCTGCCATTCTGTGATGTTAAGCTAGTATCAAGTGATACCGATAATACAGTGAATCACCCATTATTACTGCAAGGATCATTTGCCCATGCTTGGTATGTATATTCTAGGGGCGTTGGTAATCCATCTAACCAGGTATGTAACTTCTTTTCATTTGAGGACAGTAGTGTAACAACCCAGTCCATTAAGCTTGGGAAAGCCCCCAGTCTGGATTGCATTCCGGGTGACCTATATTGATCAGGGCATGATTATTCGGCCCCTTATATTAACATCTTGTCAAATGCCATCATGGCTGGAGCTCCTCCTTCCGATAATTGGAGTGGTGTGGTGATTATACCGATCTACCAAAAGTGTGTTATATCAGAGTCCTTAATTATAGGCCAATCAGCCTTATTAAATTATTACAGAAGGTGTTTTACTCATCAGGTTCTTGACAAACTCAGGCATGGATCACTAATAATAACATCCTCTCTTGCTTTCAGGCAGGATTTAGATCTAGAGTGGGTAGAATAGATACAGTTTTTCAATATTCTATGGTCTGCTAGAAATATGTTGGGATCCTAAAGGAATATTTGTATGTAGCCTTTATCAACATGAGAGCTGCTTTTGATTTGGTTTCAAGATCTTGTCTTTGGTACTGTCTCAGATCCATGAGGGCTCCGCTACACCTTCTGGAGATTTTAATAAGACTGCATAAGGACAACTTTGCACAGGTTTGGTGGGGGCCAGATGGGGAGGTTATGAAAAGGATAGAAGTGACATCTTGCTGTGAGGCAGGGATGAGTCCTTGCATCTAACCTTTTTTCTCTGTTTATAAATAATGCATTTGACAATCTCCTGGAATGTTCTCATGATGCCCCTAAACTTGGTGGTACTCCCATACCCAGTTTATTGTTTGCAGATGACATTCTGCTCATCTCAAGGACCCCTTCTGGAATACACAAGTTATGAAATAAATTCCACGATTTTTAAAATCTTAGAGGGCTTGAAATTAACATGGCCAAAACTAAGTGCGTGTCTGTCAGATCAAACCGATCTTTCAGGCGGAAACTGAGTGTAGGGTTCGAGTGTTAGAATAATAATGATCAGTTTTTTCTTGTGGTATCCCCACATAGAGAAAAGCAGGGCTCTAATTGAAAACAAAATAGTGGCAATTGGGAGAATGTATAAGGCTTCCAAACAGAGGGCAGTATCTCCAGCTGTTGAAATCTATAGAGTTGCAATTCGGTTAGCTGCACCATACAGAGAATTCCAAAGTGCTGCCAATACCCCAGGATGACCTACAGGTAAGGAGCATCCCTTCTTTACAACCGAAGGTGGGAGCCAGACTGGGAAAATTCTCACCAAAATGGAAAGAGTGGCCAGGGATACTTTGGTGCTGCAGACGGTGATGGAGTTTAGCACTGAATTTTATGGTCTCCAGTCCGGAGGATGAAACTCAATCCACTATGTTTTTCCGTGGTGGAGTTGAGGCTCATAGACCATGAAGTACAGTCTTTTCTACACAAACTGGCGATTACACTGACCTCCCTAATATCCAATAAGTTCCTCTGCAGTCTCTTTCAGATTAAAAAGAGGTACCAAGGGTCCCACCGAGTAATACATCTAAAACAATTCAATGAGTGGTTTGTAAATCATCATTTCAAGATGGAGAGGATGCACCTAATATAGGATATAGTATTGCCTAATGATTGGATGGTAAGACTGAATTTAAAAACACCTACTTTACCATTCCAATTTTGGAATCCAACAGGAGATTCCTCTAGGTCAGATGGAGAGAGTTGCGGTTCTGACTTACCTCCTTTCCCTAGTGCTTTACCAAGTTGATGCGGCCAGCAATGGAATAAAGTTCATTTAGTAATATCTGACTGTTCTCCTATCTAGACATAATCCTACTCTGGAGTCAGGATATTTAACGGTTACTTCTTGACTTCTCTATACCTCTGTCTTTTCTCTAGGTCCTGGGATTTTTTACCATCACACAGAAATATGTTTGCAAACATGCACATAGTATTGTCTTCCTGAGGTTTGCCATGGGCTCAGTTCAGCAGGCACTGACGCTGGTGAAAAAAAGATTACATTCCTCACAAAAGAAGTGATAAAAACTCTGGGACAGCAGAAGGCCTGAGAGACACCTGGTCAGAGTAAGAGACTCCTGGGGTAATTAATCCAAGTGATTTTCCCAGGATCCCTCCACTATAGAGCATTGCAGGGGTTGAAAGCTGCTCACTTACCTAGGAGCGATCTCACTTACCTAGTGAAGGCCAATGAAGCACAGGATGCCAGAATTAAATAATAGCAGTAGCTTGACCACATGGAGGTAGTAAATGGCAGAGTCATATTCAGATTGGTACCAGACATTGCAATTTAGTCAAACATAAGCAAATTGTGATGGGGCACGATGTGGGGAAGTGACTACAGGGGGCCAGTGATCATCACAGGAGAGACATCTACACATCAGCTGCCTGGATCTTCTGGCAGGATTATTTACAGTGAAATGTTTCACAAAGGATATGGTCTCATTTGCCATCCTCCTGAAGATGAGCAATATATTAATAGTCTAATATATATATCGACTTGAGGGTATTAAGTCAACAGCCCTGGTGGAGCTGGTCAGGAACTTCAGTCATTTCGATCTAGACAGGAACATTTCACTCACAGGAGAGTACCTTCTGCAGAGGTTAAACTCTATAGTGAACTGGAGTTCACAGTACTTGAAAGACTTCAGTGCATGGAAGCTGATTTCAGGAGTACTCAAGAAAATAATGGCCAACTAGTGTCTATGTCAGGTGGGCCTGCTTGTGCCACATCTCAATTCTCAGCACCCATATTTTTACAGCTGGAAACCAGGCTAGTTGTCTCCTTTTCCTTTAAAAAAAAAATCTTTATTCATTTTGTATATTAATACCCTCTGTTCTACCCCACTCCCCCCCACTCCCCGTCTCAGACAGGTTAAACCTTAAGATAGCACACAAAACTAATCCTTAATGAATTTTTGCACGACATTACATGATGCAAAGATATGAACAATATCAGCATTACAAAGTGCCCATCATGGATCAAATGTTCTCTTTCCAACCCCTCATTGTGGTATTTGAATTGGATACTGGGTTGTGTTGAATGTGCATTCATCTATATGCTTTATTGAAGATTTGTATAGTAATTTAACATTTATTCTATTAAAACTCTGTATATATTTGTGAATATGCAAGCCTTATATCATCTTAGAGAGGCATTGAACTTTATTGAATGTATATTTATGCTCCGTTGAAAAGTATAGACACTGACGTTATGCATCACCTGGAATAACAGAGGGGCAGACCGCGGGACCAACATATTACGGTCAGATTGCCCTTTTATTCTGTTAAATTCTGTATATATTTGAGAATATGTAAGCCTAATATCGTCTTAGAAACGCACTGAACTTTAGTGAATGTATATTTAGGCTCTTTTGAAAAGTGTCAGGGTATCATTATGTTTATAGACACTGACGTTATGTATCACCTGGAATAACAGAGGGGCAGACCTCGGGACCAACAAATCACGGTCAGATTGCCCTTTCCAAAATGGCCGCCAATGTTTTGCAGTGAGCCTACTGCAATAGGAGCCCTTTCTTTACTTTTACTTCTGGACTGTGGGCGGACTGATCTACCGCGCAGTCCTTCCTCTATAACGAGGGTTCTTGGGCTCCATGAGCGGAGGTCGCCTTGAGCAAAACGCTGAACGGGTAACGATACTAATGATCGAGGTGAGTGTAATTCGAGCGCTAAAAATTCTCAGATACTCGCTCTTTTGATAATTGGTCACCCTCGAACTGGGCATCTTGGATTTATTCCAATTTTGCTTAACTTTTAGGCAGCGAAGCGCGCCTGATACGAGATCTATGTAATTGGGAGTCACACACCTATATTGGACTGGATTGAAGCAAGTCCTTTCCTAAAACCCACGAGGTGAGTGTATTTTGAGCGCTAAAAATCTTTTGACACCCACTTGCTTGATAATTGGTCCCCCTCGAACTGGGCACTTTGGAATTATTCCATTTCTGCTTAACCCTTAGGCAGCCAAGTGCGCCTGAGATGAAATCTACTCAATTAGGAATTATATACCTATAACCGACAAGATTGAAGCAAGTCCAATCCAAAAACTGATGTAGACCTGAAGGCTCACCACAATTAATCTTTCGGGTAAGATCCATACTTGAGTTTGGGCATTGAATGATGAGAATCCATACATCATCAATGGTTTGGAACTTACAATTTCCCTAATTTAAATCATAGGGTCTGCTTGAATTCGAATGTATTTGGTTGTGAACTCAAGCCTAAAGTGGAGGATAATTAACGCCAGCCACGATCTACCTCAAGGTAATGAGAGAGGCACCCTTGTTGAGATTAAAAACTTTGGATTCGATTCAGAACTGGTCTAACGACCACCTTGTTATGTCTTTAGGTAATAATTTAGATTACCAGTGGAACAGAGCCAAGAGCCCAAGTGTGTTCCCTTCTCTCCTACTACCAGTGGGTAAGTGTAGTTCCTTACCATGGGTATATGCAACACTACAGTGATCGCAGTTTTTTAAAGCAACAGTTTGACACACATATTTATTATGTTTCAGGGCACCATGCTGCTCCTTTGGTTGCCCAAATCTGTAGTCCTGATGAAGACTCGCACGGCCACGGTTTAAATCACCTTTAGGCCACAAGACGAGTCGAAACGTCGACGCTTTAATTTGTCCTGGATGGTGTTGTATAAATTTTGTGTGCAACATTAATTTGGGAGTAAAGTCTCTAATTAAGATAGACTGTGTTTAGAACTGTAAAGTACACACCAGGACCTAATGAATCATTTTGTACAAATATATTGCTTGTATATATGAATTTGTAAATATCACTCTCCTTATTGCTGTTTTTCTATTCTTTTCTATTAAGCACTCTAGAACTCTATCTGTTTGCACGTCCCCTTTTGGGCAACTACAAATGTTTTTTATGAGACAGTTAGAAATGTAATGAAGTGAATTAAAATTGCCCTATGCTTCCTTGAATGTTTTGCTGTTGCTTTTTTGCTTTGTTTTTCTGTGGATAAAATTTACATTAATTGGATCGGGCTAATTTTGGTCTATATGCCCATTGAATAGGTGAAAGTTTAATTAATTATTTGATTAATTTGGTTCTTGTTCAAAGAATAGTTGGAGACCGTTGTTTTTGAATGCTACATCTCAATTCTCAGCACCCATATTTTTACAGCTGGAAACCAGGCCAGTTGTCTCCTTTTCCTTTAAAAAAAAATCTTTATTCATTTTGTATATTAATACCCTCTGTTCTACCCCACTCCCCCCCACTACCCGTCTCAAACAGGTAAAACCTTAAGATAGCACACAAAACTAATCCTTAATTAATTTTTGCACGACATTACATGATGCAAAGATATGAACAATATCAGCATTACAAAGTGCCCATCATGGATCAAATGTTCTCTTTCCAACCCCTCATTGTGCTATTTTGTCAGGCGCATAATACAGGACAAAAACATGTCTTATAAAACTGAGCTTGTAGTCTAGTGGATATTAAAATTGATTGACAACTCATATGCATACAAAAAAGCCACATCTGACACCCCCACTTTCACTTGACTTTTGGGAATACTTGTCCAGATCGTCTGGAAAAACAGCATTCATCAGAGCATTTATCTCCCTGATAGAGCTTGCTTTGTCTTTAATTGTTCTTTCAATAATTTCCACTCTCTCAAAATTTGGCCCGTCCACCTCCTTTTCGTAAGAGAAAATACCTGGTCTGCAGAAACTTTAAAAAAAAACTCCAGTCAAGAGTATATTCCTGTTTCATCTCTTCAAATAATCAGAATCCTGAAGAGGAAAAAAAACAGCCAATCGGATTGATTCCTGTCCTGATCCATTTTCCCATAAAACAATCTCTAAAAAACTCAGGAAGAATATGATTATTAGATAAAGTTGAGTAAAAAGATAATCTGCCAATGCCTAGTGCTCTATGTGTAGCACTCCATACTTAAAAGCATTAAAAGAGTTTTAAAACATACTTTTTATGCTAACTGTCATGTAGTTGATGCCAAAAACATCCACCAGCCTCACTCACCAGCATGAGTCTAAATGGGGAGGGGATTTTATCAGTTTGTATGTGATCTGTATTTGTCATGAGTAGCTCACCACTATAAATCAATGTAGAAGCTCAACAATACAATTTCAAGTCTGGGAGAGCCAGACCCCCCCTATTACTTGGTGGAGTAAGAAATCTAAGGGCTCCCAGTAGTTGTGAATATGCGCATGTAAACATGGAGAATATATTTTCTATTGCTTTAAGCCATTGAGGCATGAATTCTAAACACAGGGCCCTAAAGAGATAAGTGATTTTCAGAAAAAATAGCATTTTTTATAACATTGCACCTACCACCTATAGATAGGTGAAGGTTATATAACCGTGTAAGGTCTTTTTGAACACTTTCCATAAGGGGCTCCATATTATCTTTGACCACAATATCAAGTCCGGAAGATATACTAATACCTAGATTTGTGGCTTTATCAACCACCCGTTTAGCGATCATCTTGAACTTATCATTAAGGACAACCTGTGTCTTGTCTTGATTCAAAGCATATCCAGAGACATGCCCGAAACGCTCAGCCTCTTCTTAAATTACGGTTATAGCAGAGTTTGGGTCTGCTGTAACCAGGGCAATATCGTTTGCATTGGCCAAGGTCTTAGTTGCCCAATTCTGCAACCATGTTACTGGTATTTGTTATTATTTTCCAGTCTGCAAATAAAAGGATCAATAAAGATGGCAAATAGAAGAGGAGAGCAGGGAACCCTGCCAAGTCCCATGGGAAACTGAAAAATTGCTTGAGAGTATGCCGTCACCATTATGGTCGCAGATTGTTCGACATATAATGTTTTGACAGCTTGAATAAACCTGTCCCTAAATCCGATCCTAGATATTATGGTCCATTTTGCCAGAAGACCCTATCAAAGGCTATTTCTGCATCCAACAGAATGAGGGCCATAGGGTCTCCTGCAACATTGGTGATATCAAATAAAACTATAACTCTCTGAATATGATCTATCGTGGACCTCACAGGAACAAACCTGTGCTGGCATTCCTGGATAAACGTATGAATTATAGGTGCAAGTCTACCGGCCAGCAGTTTTTAATAGATTTTTGAATCGTTTATCAGTGTAATAGGACAGTAAGAATTCAATTGTAAAGGGGATTTATTATTTTTCAAGAAAACCACAATTTTAGCAAGGGACCATGATCTAGGGGGTTTCCCACCGTTAACCCTTTTAGTGCTCATGACGAGCTGAGCTCGTCATGGCACACAGTGCTCATGTGCTCATGACAAGCTCAGCTCGTCAAGACACCCAGCCCCCAAAATCCCTCTTGTGCGGGCACCAGAGGGATTCCCTTTTCTTCCCCAAAGCCTTGGGAGCTGGGGAAGAGCTTCCCCAGCTCCCGAGCCCCCCCCCCTGGTTTCCTTGAAATGACAATCAGGCGCACGTTGCGCTGACGTCATTTCAGTTTCAGTTTTTACGTGCTCACGGTGCTATCTCAGCCCCCCGGGAACGTAGAAAGACGGGAGAGGTATCATTGAAAAGGGGAGAATCTCCCCTTTCGAAGGGTTCCCCTCCCCAGTGGATCGCTGCTTGAGGATCGACCCAGGAGGCCGATCCCCAAGCAGGGATCCACCCAGTAGATACCAGGGAGTGGGGAGCGGCCCCTTGGGCAAGGGCTTTTGCTCCCCCCAAATTGCTTTGGTGTAATTTAGTCTGTTTGCCCCCCCAGGGGGCAGATGGGGACAGTAGAACCCAATCTGCCCCCACGGGGGGGGCAAAAAGCCCACTAGGCCCCATTGATATTATTTCATTGCCGCATAATTTATTAGGGTGAGGGCTGCCCATAATGGGCATGTCCATGCCCCCACCCCGCAAAATGTACAGCCTTTCTGCCCCCTGGGGGGCAGTTGGGGGCAGAATCCCCCAATCTGCCCCCCGGGGGGGCAAAAAGCCCACTATAAGCCAGGGATTTTTTTTAATTATAATTTGTGTTGTGGGCTGCCCAATATGGGCATGCCCATGCCCCCACCCAACCCCCACAAAAATGACAGCCTTTATGCCCCCCCTGGAATATAGATGGGGCATTAGCCCCAAATCTGCCCCCCCGGGGGGGGGGCAAAAAGCCCAGTAGACGACTAGGATTTCATGGGCAAATTTTAACTAGGGTGGGAGCATTGGCATGCCCGTTTTCGGCAGCCCCCACCCTAATTAAAATTTGCCTCAAAAAACTCCCTGGCATCTAGTGGACTTTCTGCCCCCCCTGGGGGGCAGATGAGGGCATTAGTCCCCAATCTGCCTCGCCAGGGGGGGGAAAAAGCCCATTAGATGCCAGGGATTTTTGGGGGCAAATTTGATTTAGGGTGGGGGCCCCAAAACGGGAATGCCCATGCCCCCACCCCACACTCGCGAAAATGACAGCCTTCCTGCCCCCCCTGGATGACAGATGGAGCAGTAGCCCCCAATCAGCCCCCCCGTGGGGCAAAAAGAACATTAGACGCCAGGGATTTTTTGGGCAAATTTTAATTAGGGTGGGGGCATTGGCATTGGCATGCCTGTTTTGCGAAGCCCCACCCTATTTGCCCCAAAAACTCCCTGGTGTCTAGTGGACTTTCTGCCCCCCCCGGGGGGCAGATGGGGGCATTAACCCACAATCTATAAAGAAACCTTGATGGATCTACACAAATTCAGAATTGTGTCTACTTTTCTAAAATGTATAGTGTTCCAGGATCCATTATTGCTTTCATACTCTTTTTTACAATTAACTGGAAGGAGGTTGAAAGCACTAAAAATAGCAAAAATAGGCTATGTCCCAGAAAAATGCCAAAACTGTGTAAAAAATGTTGGTTCTCTGACAAAAGACTGTCATTCCCTAAAAGCTGGGAAAATGGTGATTTCAGCCCCACAAACCCTTTTTTGATTTCATTTGTAGGGAAAAACCCAGACGCTTTCATTTGTAGCCCGTTTTTCCCATTTTGTGGAAAAAAACTACAATTTTACTGTATTTTGGCTAATTTCTGGGACCCCTCCAAGGGAATCCACAAACCATGGGTACCTTTAGAATCCCCATGATGTTGGAAGAAAAGGACGCAAAATTGGCGTTGATACCTTATGTGGTCAAAAAGTTACAGGGGCCTAAGCGCGCACCACCCCAAATTGCCAAAAAAAAGGCTTAGCACAGGAGGGGAAAATACCTAGCAGCAAAAGAAGTTAAATATATGTATGAACAATTTGTTTATAATAACTTATAACTGGCTAGAAAAGGTGAAATAGAACCCAGTCGGGATGTTGTCTGTACCGGTGGCTTTCCCTTCTTGCTAAGCCGTTTATGGTCAGCAATATCTCTGCCCAATGAGGCGGGCTGTCTAAGCTTTCCGGATATTCTTCCTGAAACTTTACAAGTGGTACGGGATCTAGATACACCTTGACATCACTCTGATCAGTCCCAGTATTAGCCCTAGACTGTTTCTTTTTGAGTTATTGCTTTGCTCATTGCCTTATCCACCAGTACATCAATGATGGCAGCCTTAGATATCACCACCCACTGCTGTGATGTCTCCAAATCCTGACGCTCTCCAGCATCCCTTAATAAATCCTGCTCTGCCACCTCCAGATTATCCTGTAGCACCTTCATTGTTTGCTTGGCACGTTTGTTGAGGTTTAGAGAGTACCGCAGTGTTTCCCCCTAATACCTGCCTTCATGGTGTCCCACACTACCTCAACTGATGTACTACCCACATTATCCCCAAAAACATGGGTATCCACTGTCTCATATGTGCACAATATTCAACATTTAGCAACAGTGATCTCTCAAATGTTCAGGGTCTTCTTTTAGGATTAGAGAACTCCAATTCTACATCAGGAACCAACGGGTTATGTCAAATGCTATCATGGCTGGATCTACTCTTCCCGATACTTGGAATGGTGTGGTGATTATACCGATAAACAAATAGTGTGTTAGATCAGAGCCCAGTAACTATAGGCCAACCAGTCTTATTAATATATTACAGAAGGTGTTTTACTTGTCAGGTTCTTGACAAACCTCGGCATGGATCACCGATAATAATAACCTCTCTCCCTTTCAGGCAGGATTTAGATCTAGGGTGGGTACAATAGATCAGGTTTTTCAATTTTCAATGGTCTGCTACAAATATGTTGGGATCCTGAAGGAGCATTTGTATGTAGCCTTTTGATCTGGTCTCAAGATATAGTCTTTAGTACTGTCTCAGGTCTACGAGGGCTCCGCTACACCTTCTGGAGATTTTAATAGGACTGCATAAGGACAACTTTGCACAGGTTCGGTGGGGGCCGGAAGGGGAGCTTGCGGAAATGATAGAAGTTACACATGGTGTGAGGCAGGGATGAGTCCTTGCACATATCCTTTTTTCTCTGTTTATAAATAGGGCATTTGACTATCTCCTGGAATGTGCTTATGATGCCCATAAACTTGGTGGTACTCCCATACCTGGTTTATTGTTTGCAGATGACACAGATCATAACCAACAGGTTATGATCTGAAAGCACCCTGGTAACCTCTCTATATGGCATTTTGAGCTCAATGAATTAGAGATGAACATAAAACCCAGTCTACCATAGGTCATATACGGGTTAGAAAAATAGGTATACCCTGGATCATTCGGTTTCAACAAATGCCAACAATCGATCAAACCATGGGTGTGGCACACATTTCTTAATGCCTGAAAGATGTTTGTTTCCTACCCATATACCTCCAGCCTGGCTCCAGAAACTAATCTAATAATGTCAATTTCTTTTCCGCACTATATAGGCACTCCGTAATTGCCCTATGGCCAAATTTATCTGATCATGACCGTCTGATTCGAATCCCACCTCCTTTTGCCAATATCACCACACCCGAACCCTGATCCCCTGTGTTGTTGCACTAATCAGCCTAAATCTCAGTGTTTTTAAAACATGCAGTAAGGACCCTTCAATATTTGTCTCTTGGAGGCAGATGATATTTGCACCAAGCGATTGTAATCCAACTGTTACCTTCTGCCTTTTCTTAACGTCATTTAGGCCACAAATATTAATAGTTGTGACAATAGGTCTAGCCATACAAGCTTGTACCATTAACCTGATTCTGGCATCCAATGTCTATACAACAATTTCACCAACCCAAAAGCCCCATTCCTAATATGAAATATGACAAAAGTGATAACTATAATACATAAGACAAATAACGCTATTAAGCCTACCGCTTTTATCATACCCTCTGAGAGTCCCTTTCCCCAACCCTCTCCCCCCCACCCACCACCATAATCTATGCAACCAGGCTCAACCATGAGCCTGTGTGAGGACTTCTGGACCACTTCACCCCTCCTTTCACCTCTATCCCGTTTATTAATGAAGCCAACAAATATTACACTCCCATAAAGAGTAATCACCAGCCTCAATCCCACCTGTTTCTAAATTTGCTACATGCTTAAGATTTAATACCAAGTGACACTGTTGAGATAATATTTAGAAGCTTCTGGGCTTGAATTTTAGAGGTAAAGCTAAAATTCTGAACCTGGTAAACAACTTTTAGCTTGGCTGGGTTCTGCAGAAATACCAAAGCCCCCGCTGATTGAAATGGAGCTATTAGCTGTCTAAGCTGCCATCTCCTCTCAAAAGTGGGGTTTTGCGAAGTCAGGTTTGGCAAAGAATGAAAATCCTTCAAAGCTTCTTTTAGCTTTACGTCTTACACAGCCTGTTGTCACAGAAAATTGCCAAAATAAATCAGTATAGCTCGGGTAGCGTCTGCTCACCAGATGAAATTCTTGACTGTGATAAAGAAAATTGGTGAACACGTTGGACTTCCTTGTCCCAGTCCCATGTGGAAAGCTCGGGTAGGGAGCCCTTCGGCAAATTTACTACAAATGCCTTCATTTCGTTGTCCTAGCAGCTTTCAGGGACCCCTTGCATCCTTAGACTATTATGGCACTGGCAGTTCTTATATTCCTCAAGTTTCCACATGAAATCTTTTAAGGTGTACTCCTGGGATGTGAACTGAACTTTCAGAGTCTCAACTGTGCTTTCTAATACTTCAGTACGTGTCTCCACCTTGTTCAATCGCTCCGAAATGTCTGTACAGATTTTTTCCACCTTCAGTACCGAACCTTGGAGTTTCTTGAAAGCAAACCGTGCTTGCCGGTTGGCAGACTTGACATCATCCAGAAAGGATCGCAGGGTTTGCAGAATCAGGGATAGTGAGGGTTCAGCTGGATTCCCTCCATTTGAATAAACCGCTCCCCCCTCCCAAGATACCATCCGATTGCTTCTTTTCCCCATTTGCATCTTCCGGGGGTAGCAGTTGTGTGGCTGAATAGTCCCAGCCAATTCCTCCACCACCTCGCTATCACCTGAATTTTTCTTGCCAGTGTTTTCCCCTGATGCGCGTTTGGGTTTCTTAGAAATTGCGCCCTTCTGCTGTAGACTACTATTGCTTGAGGGCGAACCTCTGCCATCACCATTGCTGCTAACAAATAGGCTGGTATCTGATACTTCTGACTCTTCAGTCAGAGAGAAGAATTTTTCGAGCACATCCGGGGACAAACACCCTGTCTCCATGGTTTTCTTTTGTAGTTCGACCCTCTGGGCACATCTTGCCTATTCTTACTTGCCACATCCAGTGTCCTGATACGCCGCTCATTGCTTAATATATCAATTGTCACCTTTCGGGAGCAATTATCCTCAATTATTGTTTTCTCCACTGAACCAGTACGCAAGGGTACTTCAACTATGGTATTATCAATTTGCACCTAGGGGCAGAGGGCAACAGTGATAATGGTGACACTGCTTTGGATATTGCAACCTTAGTTTTCAGCTCTTCCGGAACTTTCTTGGGATTTTCCACTCATTCTTCCCTGGAGTCCGAACATTCTCAAAGACATGCATGGAAGCCCACATTTGCTGGTATTTGACCAAAACTTGAGATTAATAACTTGGAAAATCTCAGGGCGAATGCAGAATTTTTTACACAAACCTCATCGGGAAGGCGTGGTCAGATTCTGCTACCAAGCAATATAATTAGGCTTGAAGTAGACTTGGTGCATGCAAATTAATTCAGATCTCATGGGCTCAGATGTGATCCACATTCTTAACTTCCTTTTATAGATAGCAGATAGTGGGATGGCATACTGTTCCCTGCAGAATAGCAGTTTTAAAGGGACATCTAATGAACCCCTAGTTGGGGAACATCCCTTAGTGGGCAGGTTACAAAGAGAGGTGAGACTGTATATAACTCCAGAGCCAAGGTATTCTCACTAATGGAATGTCAATTTCATTCTACGTTGCTTTGATTCTTGGAAAGATGACTAGTGTTAGTCTAGGAAACAGTTATCAGGTAAGTTGCCTGTGCTTTTATGTCTAATATTTTTCAAGACGGTTACAGACGTCAGGGTGTTGGATGTATCATCCAGGATGTTTTCTCCAGGAGCGGTATCTAGAAATACAAATTCGCAAACCAGGGTGGTTGACTGTCCATCATCCCAGAAAACTCTGAATTGTATGTGGGATATGAAATGATGGTGGAAGATCTGAGGCCTGCAGGAACCAGACAATTTCTTAAGCAATTAGAAAAGCACATAAGCTAGTCTCATCTACAACAATTGCAAGAAGGGTGTGATGGGTTATTAATGAGGCCAGAATAGATAATTCTGTTTCTGGTGCCCATTTGTCAAGAAGGGCAATGGCATCCAAGACTATTTCCCTGGGAAACTCTTGGAGGATAGTCTTAACAGGGCCAAATGGTTGTCTGAGTCCACTTTGAAAAGGTTCTACTTAAAACCCCTAAAGGGGGTAGCTTCACTGGTAGTCAGTGATGTTTAAAGTTGCATAATATGAGCTTTGGCGGACATAGAATGCAGCACCTGCAGCAATGGAAAAAATGCAGGTTTTGCATTTCCCTGCACTACATGGCAGGCACCATGCAATGCCTGCCACATAGTGCAGGGAAATGTAGGGGGCACCATAGGTGCCCCCCAAGTGCAAAACGAAAGTGCCCCTGCACAGGGGGGGCCTGCAACAGGCCCCCAAAGTAAATTCCTGCAAGCCTTTCCATGGGGGGGACCGCCATGGAAAGGCTGGCGGGATCCAGCATCCAAATCTGGAGGGCCTACTAGGCACCACCACTTTTATAGTGAGTGGGGCAGGTCCGACAGCCGATCGTAACGATTGCCTCTGTCGGACCCAAGGCGGAAAGGCTTTCCTCCTTTGCCAACCCCCTAGTTTGCTTGTTTTGCCATCCTAATCTGGCAGACGATAATTGGCCTTACGGTGGCTTTGAACCCGCTACCAGCAGCCTGCTGGTGGCAGGTACACCGCCATTGTAATCAGGCCCATAGTTTATAGCAACCTTTTTTAATCTACAGTGGGTGGTGGCTTGAAGATATCTTCCATCATAATATTGTTTGTGTTTAATACACTTGCTCATAATCACACTATCATCAAAGCTTCATGGTTTTGGGCCAGTACAAGGGAAACCATTCACACCAACATATCCATAATCAACAGAGCAAATTGACTTTCATTTTCTTTTTAACATTTCAGATTCTTCCATTGGATGCAGCTCAATGGACAACGTTTGCCACAGCTTATGAGAGAGAACACTTAATACTTGTATACCTATGCCAACTTTCCTAAAATGAGCAACATTTAGAAGTGCATGCACAGTAATTGATAAAATGTTTGGGCAGTGCGCAGTCCTATTAATATTGGAGTGTTTTCATGTTCTTCATATTCAGATCTGCAGGTGACATGGGCCGCCTTATTTTGGAAGTTGTGGATACACTGCTTCTTGCTCTGTGGTGAATGGGGACTGTGCATGCGGAGAGGTAAGTTGAGAATGGTAACTAGTCACAATATCAAAAACAAAATATCGACTGGACAGAATATCGAGTTTTTTATACAAAATGGACACAATATCGAATTGCAAAAAAATAGTGGTGCAGAATATCAAAATTCAGGTAAGAAATATCGATTTTCATAATATGGACGTTATTAATAAAGACAGTCATAATATAGTTTTTAAAAATATTGAATTTTTTATAGTGTTATAAGTGTTAGTATATGTGTTAAAAGTATGTATTATTTTTGTAATGTATGTTTGACTTTTTTTAAAGTAATTGATTTCATGTTATTTAATTTTTGCGTAATTCAATTCCGTAGCAGGTTGTGGGTTTATAGGACAATAGGGTGGGAAGTAATTTAATTATAGTAAATAAAATATTAATTTTGGGGAATTATTAATTATTTTTAATTTAATTTTGCATTTTAGTTTTTTAGAGGGTTGGGGTTTTATAGGGGAATAGGGTGGGAAGTAATTTTATTGGAATTAAGCAATTAATTATTTGTATTTATTGGTATTGATAATTAATGTATTGTTATTTAATTATTAATTGGTAAGTAATTTTTTCATTGGTAATTAATGTTTATTAATTGATTAATTGATTATTATATTATTTGTATTAATTTATTATTCAGAGTGAGTTGTGGGTTTATAGGGGAATAGGGTGGGAAGTAATTTAATTGTAATTAAGTAATTATTGCATTTTTTTGTGTATTGATAATTAATGTACTGTTAATTAAATATTAATTGTTTTTGTATTACTTATTAATTGTTGGGATGGAAAATTAATTTGTTGGTAATTAAATATTGATAGGTAATTAATTTGTATTAAGTAATATGTATTGGTATTCAGAATTATAAAATTATTAAATATTTGGTAATCGGTTATTAATTTTAATTAATTTTTTATTGGTATTGATAATTAATTAATTTGTATTTAAATATTAAATCATTACTTTCCCTACTGTTGCACTCACTGGAGTGGGAATAGTAGTTTTTACCCCTATATTATTCCAACACTTTCCCTACTGTTGCACTGACTGGAGTGGGAATAGTAATTTTTACCCCTACGCTATCAAACACTTTCCCTACTGTTGCACTCACTGGAGTGGGAATAGTAATTTTTAACCCTACGCTATCCAGCACTTTCCCTATTGTTGCACTCACTGGAGTGGGAATAGTAATTTTTACCCCTACGCTATCCATCACTTTCCCTACTTTTGCACTCTCTGGAGTGGGAATAGTAATTTTTACCCCTACGCTATCCAACACTTTCCCTACTGTTGCACTCACTGGAGTGGGAATAGTAATTTTTACCCCTACACTATCCAACACTTTCCCTACTGTTGCTCTCATTGAAGTGGGCATAGTAATTTTTACCCTCCCATTATCCAACAGTTTCCTTACTGTTGCACTCACTGGAGTGGGAACAGTAATTTTTAACCTCTCGCTATCCAAAGCTTTCCCTACTGTTGCACTCACTGGAGCGGGACTAGTAACTTTTACCCTCCCTCTATCCAACGCTTTCTGTACTGTTGCACTCACTGGAGCGGGAAAAGTAATTTTTACCCTTCCGCTATCCAATGCTTTCTGTACTGTTGCACACACTGGAGCGGGAAAAGTCATTTTTACCCTTCCGCTATCCAATGCTTTCCCTACTGTTGGACTCACTGGAGTGGGAATAGTAATTTTCACCCTTCCGCTATCCAACGCTTTCACTACCATAGCACTCACTGGAGTGGGAATAGTAATTTTTACCTACCTGCTATCCAACGCTTTCCCTACTGTTGCACTCACTGGAGTAGGAATAGTAATTTTTACCCATCCGCTATCCAATGCAAAAAATATTGAATATGTTTTAATAATATTAAGCAATCAATCAATCAATCAATGCATTTATATAGCGCACTACTCACCCGGAGGGTCTCAAGGCGCTTGGGGAGGGGGGGTCCGCTACTGCTCGAACAGCCAGGCCTTGAGCTGCTTCCTGAAGGCGAGGTGGTCTTGGGTCAGGCGGAGGTGGGTCGGGAGCGAGTTCCAGGTCTTGGCGGCCAGGTAGGAGAAGGACCTTCCTCCTGTGGTGGCTCTTCGGATACGGGGGATGGCGGCGAGGGCGTGGCTGGTCGATCGAAGCTGGCGTGTGGGAGTGTAGAAGTTGAGGCGGCTGTTGAGATATCTTGGGCCTTGGTTGTGTAGGGCTTTGTGTGTGTGGGTGAGGAGACGGAAGGTGATTCTCTTGTTGACCGGGAGCCAGTGCAGGTCCCTCAGGTGTCTGGAAATGTGGCTGTGTCGGGGGATGTCGAGGATGAGTCTTGCTGAGGCGTTCTGGATCCGCTGGAGTCTCTTCTGGAGATTGGCAGTGGTTCCGGCGTAGAGGGAGTTGCCGTAGTCCAGCCGGCTGGTGACGAGGGCCTGGGTGACCGTCTTCCTGGTCTTGGTGGGGATCCACCGGAAGATCTTACGTAGCATGCACAGGATGTTGAAGCACGACTAGGAGACGGCGTTGACTTGTCTGGTCATGGAGAGGGAGGAGTCCAAGATGAAGCCCAGGTTGCGTGCGTGGTCCTTGGATTTGGGTGCGCTGCCCAGGGCGGTGGGCCACCAGGAGTCGACCCATGCGGAGGGAGAAGAGCCCAGGATGAGGACTTCCATCTTGTCTGAGTTCAGTTTCAGGTGGCTGTTCATCATCCACTTGGCTACGTCTGTCATCCCTTTGTGTAGGTTTGCTCTGGCGGTGGCGGGGTCGTTGGTGAGGGAGAGGATCAGCTGGGTGTTGTCGGCATAAGAGATGATGTTGAGGTTGTGTTGGCCGCAAGGGGGCTCATGTAGATGTTGAAGAGGGTGGGGCTGAGAGATGATCCTTGTGGTACACCACAGATGACTTCGGTGGCCTTGGATCTGAACGGGGGGAGACGGACTCTCTGTGTCCTTCCGGCGAGGAAGGAGATGATCCATTCTAGTGCCTTTTCTTGGATTCCGACGTTGCTGAGGCGCTGCACTAGGGTGCGGTGGCAGACAGTGTCGAATGCCGCGGAGAGGTCCAGGAGGATGAGGGCCGCAGTTTCCCCGTTGTCGAGCAGGGCTCGGATGTCATCGGTGGCTGCGATGAGGGCGGTCTCGGTGCTGTTGTTGGCCCGGAAGCCAGACTGCGAGAGGTCGAGGGATCCGTTCATCTTGAGGAAGGCGGCCAGCTGCTTGTTGACGGTCTTCTCGATGACTTTGGCCGGAAACGGGAGGAGCGAGATGGGGCGGTAGTTTTTTAGTTCGGTGGGGTCCGCTGAGGGTTTCTTCAGTAGAGCACTGAGTTTGGCGTGCTTCCAGCTCTCTGGGAAGGTAGCGGTGTTGAAGGAGGTGTTGATGATGTCCCGCAGGTGGGGTGCGATGACAGCGTCGGCCTTGTTGAAGACGTGGTGAGGGCAGGGGTCGGTTGGGGATCCGGAGTGGATGGAGTTCATCGTGCGTCGGGTTTCTTCGGTGTTGATCGGGGTCCAGGCCCGGAGGGTGGTTATTCTATATATGAATTAAAAATAATCAAAATGCATATTTTCTTTTTTTACTTACATTAACTATTTATTAATTTTAAGGTTATTTAAGTATTGTTAAATATGTTTTAGTTATAAGTATATGTATTATTTCATTAATTTTACATTACTTTTAAGGCATTTAAATAATTCGATATTTTACCAAACTATATTATTTACAACAATATTTTGGATTGGATATTTTTTAACTTACTGTTTGTTGATAGGAATTCGATATTCTGGTAGTCGATATTTTGTCACCAATATTTTTGTAGGTTGATATTTAGCTCCTCGATATTCTGTCAGTGATTCGCTGAGAACATAACCTGCTCTGTTCGCTTCAGAGTCTTTCCCAAGGAAGCTGCACTTGCAGCATCATTGAGAGTGTCAGAAGTTGGAAGTGCTCACAGATTCAAAGTGTGATCAGGTATTGGTTAAGAGGCCTTAAGTTGCTGCCAGCACAAATGTGTGGTTGCATTCTCTAGGACGCCCTCTGGTGCCAAAGGGCCAATTCGTCACAGGACTGTAGAGCTTCTACTTCCAGTGGGTACACTGGGCACCGTATACACCTCAGAGTTCTACTGGTAGGGGAGGGAGTCTCAGTCGAGCTATGCTGAGTCAGCAATATCCTCCGAAATGCTTCTTTACTCTCTCTTCACCCCATCACAGTGTTTATTCGCAGTGTTGAATTTGACTGGCTAGCGGTCCTTAGTCTCTGAACTGGACAGCAATCATCAAGTTAGGCTTCCACAACAGCATACAGGACAGCTGGGCATGGGACGCTGTATTTTGACTGCATGCCACAAACTCTCTCTCTGTCTGCCTACAGGTTGAAGCAGCAGCAAGTCTTTTCCTCAGGCCTTACGTATATTCTCTACTCCTGCAGGAAATCCATCTAAGGTAGCATACTTGTGTTCATGCCATTCTTCAGAGGTGCACAGAGTTTATCGAAAGTCAAAAGTAAACGAACTTTGTGAGAAGCTGGCCTGGTATAGGATGTCCACTAATGTAAGTGGCCACCGTGCACTAGTCTAGACAGCACTCATTGCAATTTAAGAGGTCCTTTCAACCTTAGAAAGCTCTCTAAGTGGTAACTGCGGAGAGCAGCCTTCAGGCTTGATGGAGTGTAAAGCAGTGCGTTTCACTAAAATGCAATCTTAAAGGATAGATTAAGTGAAAAAAACACACCAAGTATGTATAAAAAACATGCATTTATTATTTAATACTCGCTAGTATATTCCAATATCTCCTACATGGAGATCACCACAATGTGCACAATACTTTAGCAGAGAAACACAGTAAATAGCACAAAATACATGGTGGCCCCAGTGGGGGGTCCAAACCAAATGCTAAGAAAGTGGTATAAGAACCATGGCATGAGTCAAGACAGTGTTGAGAGGATGTAGAATTGATGGGGGTCCACAGAACCACCAAAGGTAAGTAGATTGGGACCCCACGGAGAGTGTGTGTGTTATATCTAAAAATCCCTTGTGGAAAAGTAAATTTTGCCATGTTCTGTGTCCCTACGTGTTCCCCATCTTATGTTATGTGTGCATGATTAATATGCATATGTATTCCCCATGTTCGATTAAAGACGCAATTACAGTTGTGTCCATCTCTAGTATGCCAGTTCCAGTTCTCGTGAATACAACGAGTATTAGGCCTATGTAAAGTTACGTTGCCACGTTTCCCAGTGTGCACGTTATTTCATTGAAAAGTCCCCGTTTCTAGGCCTCAAAAGGGCCCGGACACCAGATTCAGCTCCTGTCTCCTGAGCCCTCGCTGAGGAGCGATACCTGCCCCCACCTTTATTCCTGACCCTTCACTTACTTCCTGCCTCACAGTGCCCGGCTCGGCCTGGCTCTGCCTGCCAGTCTGCCAAGAGTATGTTATGATTCTAGTTATCAGTCTAGCCCTCCTTCTCTGCATTCCTAAGCTACTGAATCGCATCAATAGTTTCCGTCATGGTCTAGCCTTTACGTCTCCATGTAAGAGAAATACTGTATTAATGGTCATTTAATATTCCTCAACCCGCACTACATGTAGAATAATGCATGCACCAGTCTTAGAATCTGTTAGCCTTTACCCCGATAACTTTTTGATTCTATCAACATGTTCTCTAAACATCAGATACTAGATAGTGTTTAGGTACATGTCGCTCTGACTCTCCAGACTTCAGTCTCTCCCTCTAGCGCAGAAGTCATAGCCCCCAGTTTCTCCCTAGTAACACGTCATTGTCAGTTTGCGCGCACCATTAGGTTAGAGGTCCCGGCTCCTTAGGTAGCCCCCTCCATGTTTCCGCCCCATTTTATGACATATTCTGTTACGTTTACATCACATGTCTATGTTCACGCCTCTTGTTACACCTACTTTCACCCTTATCTTTCGCGACTGCTACGCACCCCACCCACTGCTCCGCCTATTGTATGTACTGTAATGCAATTGTTTTAGTATATATACTTGTGCACTGTTATTAAAGAGTTGTGCAGCGCTGCCATCCTATTCCCGTGCAGGTTGTCCTGTTCCTGTCCTTTATGCTGTATTAAACCTGCAAACTCCTACTACCTCGAATCTTGACTCTTATTTATTGAGCTATCTGTTATTGTTATATCTAGTCAAAAAGAGAGGTATTATTTATTTATTTACCACATAATGGCACCCGAACAGGGACTTGCCCTTTCCCCACGCGCCGGTGAAGCCACGCAAGCCCCCTGATCCTCTGCAGCCGTGACGGAACCATACCGTGCACGTGCAGATATTTCTGCTTCAAGTATCCCTCAGGCCCACGGAGGAGACGGAGGTTGCGGTCCAGCATCCAGACGAGGCGGTGGAGGAACGCGGCGAGTCCCGACCAGAGCCCAAGCCGAGAGTCCAAGGTCCGAGGTATCCGGAGGCCCACCCGTAACAGAAGTCCGAAGTTCGTCCGTCCGGCGTCGAAGCAGTCCAGTCCAGTCCGAGGCCTTCCGTTCTTGCTGCCCGGTGAGTACCGTTGCTGGGGTAGTATCTAGACAGGGTCAATCTAATTGTCTCTGGTCCGTGGGTTTGGGGTACACAGATCCAACACGAAGTGTCCACTTAGGTGGATGCGGGTCCTGACGTGTCTCTTTATGAGACCGGTAAGTTTCGTACTGTTTTAGCAGTGCATCTAGTTTCTGTTCTAGTTCATCCTGTTCTCGAGAAATTCTGTATTCTGTTTTCAGTATTCCAGGTAGTATTTTGTCAAAACTGTTATTTTAAATGTTATTCATGTATTTCAATGTCGTGGTATGAAAGTGGTGTAATTATCGTGTTCATTGTGTATTGTATTGTGTCTAGACTACAGTTCAGTCATGCCGTTGTTTTCCAAGTTACGTCATTTGAAAACTAGAAAAGGTTTGTTAGAAGAAGCAGTCCCTGTCCCGCCTAGGGACAGTCCAGGTCATTTTATGTATCAAAAGCATGGCATAAGTGCCATATTATATCTAGATTTATGGGTGGAGTACACCAAACAGTTAGAGGAAAAGTATAGGTGGCCCGTATCAGGTACGTGGGATGCCGAGTGCATCATGCGAGTAGAAGAAGCATTATGGAAAAAGAAAGCCAGACAGTCACAGAAAGATGCCATCGAGTTATGGCGCAAAGAATCTCATAAAAGAACCGAAAAAGAAATCAGAAAGTCAGAATTAAGTAGAGAATCCTTAGAAAGAGCCCAAGAAAGGGAACTCATCGAAATAGGTGAACGAGTTAAAACCGAACAGTTAGACAGACAGAGGAATGCCCTCATTAAGGGTATGTATCCTCTTCTTGCCGAGGGGTTGCCAAAAGCGACCCCGGAGGCATCCAGTAATTTTCCGCCACCCTTGGTTCCGACCAAGCTACGTCACAAACCGACCGCAGCTGATATTTTTATCTCGTCCTATTTGGACGACACAGTCCCAGAATATGCAAATCCTGTTCCACCAGCTCCTGTAAATAATGTAAATCCTGCTCCTCCAGTCACCGGGGCACCTGTTGCAGTACCTGCTACGGTACCCCCGGTCCAGCCCGTAGTACAACTTCCCGCCACATCAGTCACTCTGCCAGCACGAAGAGTATCGGTCGATGATTCCAGTATAGGGGCCGCAGGAGGAGGTCCTCCTGGTACCCCGCCGCCAAGTAGGCGTTTAGGAGCAGTAGAGTTACATGAACGTGCATTACAGCGTACGCCCAAATTTAAGTCCGTTGCAGAAATCAGACGAGTTCTTACTGAATGCTGTTATGATCCAGTTCCAGGCGAAGAAGGTATGGTTCTATATTCCGTGCGTATAAGACAGGTGTCCGAGTATTTGGTCACCCTACCGAATATGAAAGAAGATCTAGACAGAATGTATCGTTTCATTCGTACAGGACAAGATCCAGACAGTATTGCTGAAGTAATGTCTCACAGGAAATCCGAGATCCAGTTTATGCTATTAAAGTTCCTGATCAATTGTTTAATACGGGAACAAGATACCCCGACTAAAGATCCGACCGAAATGAAAGTTCTGACAAGGTGGAGTGATAATATAGCCGAGGGTAAGCACAAGACAATCAATAGTATAGAGCATATGTACAAGAAAATTCGTAAAGAAATAATAAAGATACACGAACAACGCACAGAAGCTCCAGGAAGCGAGAAAGAAAATGACTCTTCTCCTGAAGAGGTCGAGGACGAGAATACTGCCAGAATAGCGTATGTAGGTAAATCTAGATTTCCAGACCGACATTTACGCCTAGAACACAAGAAAGTCTTTCATTACCCAGCACCAGAACAAGGCTCTCTAGAGCAAGTGTTTCAAGCTACCGATCACATTCTGAAATCACGAATCGGTTATAGTGAGTTAAGTACCATGCATGAACAAGAACTAGCCCGATCAGCAGTCCGATGGGTTACTGATTCTACCACTTTTCCAGACGAAATAGTGGCACAAATGTTCCTGAAATTGCCCCCAGCCGAGCAGCGACTGGTGGGTATGTATATGATCCAGCACCTCATCACATTGTATGAGGGTCAACATTCTGATCCAGGTCCGTTACATGATGTCCTGAACGAGTTACTCCAGTATAGATGGAAAGGTTTAGGTACCGATTTAATTAGTGTCATTCTAGAACAGCGCCACAAATATAGTACGTTTTTGAACCCGCATTTTGTTCATGTCTCGCCTCCAGAAAGTAAACTGTTTTACATAGATAGACAGCATCCGCTACGAGAAGTACACCCAGTTAGGACAGCGGATGGTGAGATGCAACGAGTATTTGTTTACACCCCAGTTACCAAGATGGAACTCTTAGAGATGAAGAAATTAATTCCCTGTCATGATAAAGATCCAGCAGGGTTCCACCGAGAATTAAAAGACATGCTCCGTATGGGAGAATACACGTATCCAGATATTATTAAAATGTTAAAAGTCCTGTTGCCCGCAGGGGTATATGAGAAACTCAAGGAAAAAGATTGGGAGGTGGGAGAGAAAAAGATCGATTGGACAGCTCTAGAAGCTGAAGATAAGATACGAGTACCAGGTACCGGTCTTGGAGAGAAATGTAAAGAATTACCTGAACTATTAATACAAGTTTTGCCTAGATTATTAGCCACTAAAAAGGAAGACTGGGATGCAATCTCAGCCTGTAAACAGAAACAAGACGAAGACACTAGTGATTTTTATTCTAGATTTGAAAAATGTTTCATTATAAACAGTGGCTTGAAGACGAGTAGTGAGTCATACCCTCATCTTTTTGTTACTAAACTAGTCGAGAATTCAAGTCCACAAGTTAAGAATCGAGTTTTGAAAGTCGAAAGTACATGGCAAGCTAGTACCCCGTCCCAGATGTTACAGATGCTCCAGTATCACCAGAATAGAATCAGAGAAGAACAAGAACACGAGAAAAGACGTATGAAAGACACGAAAATGAAAGTACTAGTTGCACAATCTGTTCCTCAAGACAGTCAGAAGAGGGGTCCGAATCAAGCCAGTCATCCTGCAGCTCCCGTTAAAGGGACATGTAATTATTGTAAACAGCCAGGTCATTTTATAAACGAGTGTGCAGTTCTGAAACACAATATAGCCACTGGTAAAACTAAAGAAAGACCACGTCCGCCGAGACAAGAACAAGTTTCACAGACTTCTCAGCCACAGAATGCACAACAGACAGTTCCAGCGCCGCAGCCTATTGCTGCAACACAGCATGTTACACAGCAGATGTACCAGTATGCACAGTCTGAGTATCCAGAGTATCAAGCGTACTCATGAAACAGCCTAGAGAGGGAGGTAGGCTTGCCTCTCATCGAGATTCCTGTAGATCAAGAAGGTCCCTACGTTCATAGTCAAGTACTAGGGAAAGACAGAAAGTTTCTGATTGATACAGGGGCAAGTAGGACTACCATAAGTCACGACGAGGTTCCAGGGGCTCCGCTCTCAGGCTCTAGAAATGTTTCCCTTGGATTTTCAGGAAAGCCTATTGTAAACGAGATTTCAAAGCCAGTTACTCTAGAAGTAGGTCCATTGTCCCGAACTACTGATCTATTGCTTACTAAATCATGTCCAGAAAATTTGTTAGGCATTAAAACACTGAAAGAATTAGGTGCAGTTATTTGCTGTTCCCCAGAGGGAATACGTTTGTTTTTACGTGACTTCAAGGGTCACTATGTTTTACGAGATTATGATCCGAGATTGTCTAATGTTCCACAGCATCTATGGGCGCAAGGTCCAACTGATGTTGGCTTCATGCAGATCACACCTCATCGTGTGACTCTCAGGCAAGGTATAGTCCTGCCACGAATCAGACAGTACAGATTGCCACCTGAGGCTGTAGCAGCCTTATCCAAAATTATTGACGAGCTCATGGCTCAAGGAGTAGTTGTAGAAACTGACTCCAACATATGTAATTCTCCGATCATTCCAGTCATGAAACGTACTGATCCAAATGCACCCCCAGTATATCGATTAGTGATTGACCTTCGAGAACTCAATAAATGTATTATCCCCCAGTATCCAGTTGTTCCAGACATCTCATCCCTATTGACAGCCATTGATTCTGAGGCAATATTCTTTACCGTAATCGACCTCAAGAACGCATTTTTCAGTGTTCCAATTCATCCAGACAGCCAGTACCTTTTCGGTTTTTGTTTAAATGGAAGGAGCTATAAATTCACACGAGCTCCTCAAGGTTTCACAGAAAGTCCAAGCATTTACAGTCAAGCACTTAAGAGACAACTAGACAACATTCACATGCCAGCTGCCACTGCCCTGCTCCAGTATGTCGATGATCTACTGATCACAGCCCGTTCTGAACGTGCTTGCGAGCGAGCATCACTTACAGTCTTGTATTTCCTAGCCGAGATGGGGCACAAGGTGTCCCCTTCGAAGCTTCAATTCTGTGTCCAGCAAGTGATCTATTTAGGCCACTTACTGTCCAAGTGGGGTAGGCAGTTGACACCCGACCGTATCCAGTTAATAGCGAGTCTTCCTCAGCCCAAGACACAGAAGGAGGTACGTGCTTTTATCGGCCTTACTTCTTATTGCAGACAATGGATTCCTCAGTATGCATTTCTAGCTAAGCCACTGATACAGTTAACGACACAGGAGGCAGCCGTATCGACTGTTCTTCCTTGGACATCTGAACATACACTTAGCTTCAATGAGTTAAAGAAAGCTCTATGCCAAGCTCCTGTTCTAGCTACACCAAACTACAGTAAGCCTTTTACACTTTTTGTCACAGAACGTGATGGTACAGCATTATCTGTTCTCACCCAAGATCAAGCCGGACAGTACAAGCCCTGTGCTTATTTTTCTAGCACATTAGATCCAGTAGCCCAGGCTCTGCCTGTGTGCCTCAAGTCAGTTGCAGCCACAGCACTAGCTATCAGACAAAGTGTTTCCATAGTATTAGGACACTCCTTGACAGTACAAGTTCCACATTCCATGGAAGTTCTTTTAAACCGAACACAGACTCAGCACTTGACAATTGCACGTTTAACAGGTTATGAACTGACACTGTTCCAGCCACACATAGAAATCAGACGCTGCAACGTTCTAAATCCTGCTACACTGTTACCGTCAGTTATTTCGAATCCTGCCACACATGACTGTGTGGAAGTAGTTAACACTATGACTAAGCCAAGACAGGATCTGACAGATATTCCATTACCAGATCCTGACCTGACACTTTATGTGGATGGTTCATGTATGAGAACAAGTACAGGAGAACTAGTAGCCGCGTATGCAGTGACTACTGACACTGAAGGTATTGAAACACACCGTATTGACACCCTGTCTGCTCAAGCAGCAGAGCTAGTTGCTCTGACCCAAGCCTGCATACACGCCAAGAGCCTGAAAGTTAATATTTACACAGATTCACGCTACGCATTTGGAGTTGTACACGACTTCGGAGTGCTCTGGCAGGAGAGAGGTTTCATGACTTCTCATGGAACCAAGATTCAGCATGGTCTCCTTATTCAAGCTCTGTTAGATGCCATACATTTACCGACATCTATTGCCATCATGAAGTGCAAAGCACATACTAAAGTTACAGACATTATTTCTCAAGGTAATGATCTAGCAGATCGAACAGCCAAGCTTACAGCTCAGACACCAGACATACCAGTTAACAAGACACCGACATCCACTCTAGAACAGACTACTTGTATGACAGTTAAGGACCCCACTCAAGATGTCATAGATATCCAGTTACATGCTACTCCCGAAGAAATCAAGAAATGGTCCGAACAAGGAGGGGTCCAGACAGATCAGGGATGGTTGACGAAGGGTAGAGCCACATGGTTTCTCCCCGACTCTATGGTTCAAGTCATTATCAATACCGCACATAGTCCAGCACACTTAGGAGAAAAAGCCATGTTAGACAGTATCCAGAACATTTGGTTTAACAAGCACTTACGAGCTGCAGCTAAGCAGAAAGTCCGTACCTGTATGATATGTTGCCAGTTCAATCCAGGTAAAAGTGTCCCGGTGGAACAAGGTGGATTCCAGCCCCCTGACCACCCTTTTGAAGTCCTCCAGATGGATTATATTCAGATGGAGCGATGTCGAGGTTTCAAGTATGTCCTTGTAGTTGTATGCGCTTTGTCCAGGTGGACAGAAGCATATCCAGTCCCAGATTACACAGCCGCGACCACTGCCAAGCAGTTGGTTCGTGAATTCTTCCCCCGTTATGGACTCCCAAGGGTCGTATATTCTGATAACGGCCAGCCATTCTCATCTGAACTGATGAAACATGTTTCCCTTTTGTTAGGGTACCAGTGGAAGTTCCATTGTGTACGCCATCCAGAAGCAGCCGGTCTCGTAGAGAGACATAATCAAACCTTAAAAATCCGTATTGCCAAAGTCTGTCAAGAAAAAGGTGTAGACTGGTTAGTTGCTCTGCCAGTCGCTTTATTTTATATGCGCATGGTCGCACATTCCAGATCAGGTCTGTCCCCGTATGAGGTCGTCTTCGGCCGCCCCCCAAATATGTGGGGTACACCTAGACCCCGAAGTATTACAGATGTTTCCAGTAATATGCTGACAGATTACCTAGCTTCCTTGATGTCTGCCCTACACTCTTGTCGTTCACAGGTTGCCGCTGCATTTCCCGACAATACTGAAGTCAAGCCACACGAGATCCTTCCTGGCTCTTTGGTCCTTGTGAGGAATTTCGATCGTTCAAGTCCGCTGGAGCCTCGTTGGAAGGAGCCAAAGTTGGTCCTCTTAACCACCCGTACTGCCGTCAAGTTGGAAGGCAGGAAGGGGTGGGTCCACCTGTCGCATGTAAAGACATTTCACGGACTCCGACCACGAACTGTTTCCAAGAACTTTTCCAAGGATTGCCAAGATTTTAAAGACTGCCGAGATACTATTCTTAAGGACTGTCCCGCAAATGACATTGATACCAAGCCTCCCCTGTTAGAGGAAACTCCGCAGCACGAGTATAAGAAGAAATTACGGTCTAGTAAAATAAGTCAGCCAGTTTAATTGTCTAAGTCCTCCCCTAGGTGAAACGGTTAGACAGGTATCTGACATGTATGAAATAGACCCCCATAGTGAGAGAGTTAGTCAAAACTCAATCCGATGTATCGTTTTCCTCAGTTTTCTATTGTTTCTCAGCCTGATGGTTACCTGCACGAGTTATGCATTTCATTTATGTTTTCCAATTTCTCATGTAAATAAGTCTTCTAATGCTACAGTAGAGCACACGTTTAGTGATCTGCCTCCTCATGAACTATCTTATCGTCTTGCTATGCGCAACAATTCCTGTATCCGCATGCTACATTATTCACACCAGACCAGCAATGCCACTAATTGTTGGGTGTGTGGTCGACTCCCCCCTTTCCAGACATCGAAGGGAGTTCTGCCACTGTTTCCTTATCCATTTTCACATAACGGTTCATGTGGAGCATGGTCCACGTTAACGTCATCCTCAACTGATATGTCCTTTCTGAACAGTACATGTTTTCCAGACAAGCAAGGTCTTCCCCACAGAACAGGGTTAGATCTAGAAAATGAAGTTTATAATTTGGGTAATTATTCTTCGAATTTCATGGTCCTGAATGTTCAGTCTGATTCTACTCCAGACTTACCTGCTATGTCAGTATTACCAGTCAAAGGTGAATTATGTGTCAGAAATAATGGTTCCGTACATGTAGGACATAGTGATTGTACTACTATCATCAAGTATAGTGACAGTGGGAAATCTATTTTTAAAGCTTCACGTCATTCTTATTTTATTTGTGGTCAGACCGCATATGTTCGCCTGCCCCTCGATTGGGAGGGAACCTGTTACATTGCCTTCCTACTGCCACCAGTTTTCCTAGCCCCACCTGACTATCATAGGAACTCCTACCTAGTACATACTAGACACAAGAGAGACCTCCCGATTGTTGATTATACTGAAACTGCTCTAGAACAATATATAGATCTCAATAAAGGTTTCTTTCCCTACTTAGGTACTGTCGTGAATAGTAAATTGATACGTAGATTGACCAGAACCCTTGAAGTAGTAGTGACTGAAACTACTTCTGCTCTAGGTAACCTAACCGAAGAGCAATCTGCTATGAGAGTTGTCGTGCTCCAAAATCGTCTCGTTCTTGACGTCATACTGGCTGATAGAGGAGGAGCATGTAGAGTCATCGGATCTAGTTGCTGCATTTTCATTCCTAATAACGCGCCGTCTGTTTATTCAGCTATAACCAGACTTCATAAAATTGCCCATCTGTTACACCAAAATCCAGGCACCTGGACATGGTCCGGTTGGTTCTGGAGTATAATTTCTGCCTGGGGATGGAAAGTATTGTCATTTCTAGGTATTGCAGTAGCGATCATATTCAGTTGCTGCCTCTGTATACAATGTGGCCCTGCGATATGCGGCATTTGTGCTACCTCTTGTATTCCTAGTCCCAAGTCCCGTCCTAAATCCCGTTCCAAGACAATTCGAGACGAGCAAATGATACTGTATGAAATGATAGATGGTATCATGAATATTGATGTTTCCTGATGGAAACGTAGTGACAAGGAGGGAATGTGGAAAAGTAAATTTTGCCATGTTCTGTGTCCCTACGTGTTCCCCATCTTATGTTATGTGTGCATGATTAATATGCATATGTATTCCCCATGTTCGATTAAAGACGCAATTACAGTTGTGTCCATCTCTAGTATGCCAGTTCCAGTTCTCGTGAATACAACGAGTATTAGGCCTATGTAAAGTTACGTTGCCACGTTTCACAGTGTGCACGTTATTTCATTGAAAAGTCCCCGTTTCTAGGCCTCAAAAGGGCCCGGACACCAGATTCAGCTCCTGTCTCCTGAGCCCTCGCTGAGGAGCGATACAGCCCCCACCTTTATTCCTGACCCTTCACTTACTTCCTGCCTCACAGTGCCCGGCTCGGCCTGGCTCTGCCTGCCAGTCTGCCAAGAGTATGTTATGATTCTAGTTATCAGTCTAGCCCTCCTTCTCTGCATTCCTAAGCTACTGAATCGCATCAATAGTTTCCGTCATGGTCTAGCCTTTACGTCTCCATGTAAGAGAAATACTGTATTAATGGTCATTTAATATTCCTCAACCCGCACTACATGTAGAATAATGCATGCACCAGTCTTAGAATCTGTTAGCCTTTACCCCGATAACTTTTTGATTCTATCAACATGTTCTCTAAACATCAGATACTAGATAGTGTTTAGGTACATGTCGCTCTGACTCTCCAGACTTCAGTCTCTCCCTCTAGCGCAGAAGTCATAGCCCCCAGTTTCTCCCTAGTAACACGTCATTGTCAGTTTGCGCGCACCATTAGGTTAGAGGTCCCGGCTCCTTAGGTAGCCCCCTCCATGTTTCCGCCCCATTTTATGACATATTCTGTTACGTTTACATCACATGTCTATGTTCACGCCTCTTGTTACACCTACTTTCACCCTTATCTTTCGCGACTGCTACGCACCCCACCCACTGCTCCGCCTATTGTATGTACTGTAATGCAATTGTTTTAGTATATATACTTGTGCACTGTTATTAAAGAGTTGTGCAGCGCTGCCATCCTATTCCCGTGCAGGTTGTCCTGTTCCTGTCCTTTATGCTGTATTAAACCTGCAAACTCCTACTACCTCGAATCTTGACTCTTATTTATTGAGCTATCTGTTATTGTTATATCTAGTCAAAAAGAGAGGTATTATTTATTTATTTACCACACTATGATGCCTCTCCTGTGCTGTTTTAGATTAGCAGTGTGTGGCTAAATTACATGTATTGATGCTCGCATTCAGTAGCCCATCCAGAATTCCTAGCAGTATGCAGGCCATTTAGCCAGGGTGACTCTAGTTTTATTTTTTGCAATTCCCATAAGACTGCCAGTGTAGTGCTCATGTTAGGCCTTAGAATTCAGAATTGCTTGCCTCAGCAGAACATTGCATTTCATTATATTTTCTGTTCATGTTCAAGGCTGCAACTCGATTTGCTAACAGTATGAATATGTTGCTCTTCATTCTATTGTATACATGTAGTCCTGCACCCACGTTAAGAGGTGATGAGACTCGGCACAGTGTCCTTGGGCTGCTGATAGTGTGCCCATCTGGCAGGTGTAAGCTCATCTTTCTGTGCCTGCTTTGTTCGTGTCTAGCTCAGACAGGTACTTTTCCACCAGGGGCATGGCCAAAGTCTCCTGAAGGGTTTATATTGTATTAGCGAATGTTGGGGAGTCAGTCTCTATCCAGCCATCTCAGGGTGCAGGTTATGACGGGCTCCTTTACAGAGTAACAGTAATAAATGCTTGTTTGTATTCTCTACTGTCTGCCCGACTCGTCATTTTTTCGAAGGCATAGCAGGTGGTCATAAGTAAGCGTTTGATCCTAGAGGGCCATATTGTTCATGTGCAGTGTGGGAACATGCCCGCGTGCTCCATACAAGACGCGATTGGATTTTTAAAGATTAAGGACCCCTCCTAGTGGACCCTGAAGAAACCTCTTGGAAGACAGAAGGTTGGAGAGCCACCCCACCTGGGGATACCATGGTACCCATGTTATCTACACCAGTGAATGGTGTCAGGAACCGCTGTCGAAACCAATGAATCAGGAAAGTGCAGCTGCTGGAAGAGGAGAAAGTGTCCGTGGGAATCCAAACATAGATTCTTGAAGAAGAGTACCTGAAAGCAGAGGGGACAGACTCCATGCCACTCAGGAGTGACCAGTCGACTTGGAAGACGAATGCCCTCCGATGTCGGTGCTTCAGGGGAGATGTCAATGACCTTGACTCTGCAGCTGTGAGGACCAGGCAATGCTAAGAAAGACCAGGACCCAGGTACGAGCTTTCCCACAAAGGAAGTAAAGTGCTGAGGGGTCGGTGTCCGGTGGAGCACCAACAAGCCTGGTCAAAGGCAAGCGACATTGGAATCACAGAAGGAGCAACGGCGGGACTCACCAAAGGCAGAGGAGTCAGGTCAGGACCGAGCAGTCTGGGGAGCCCAACAGTAACAAGTTTGACCCTCAAGTCGATTCACAGGCCAGAGGCACTGGAGTCGCGAGAGGACCTCAAGCAGCTCACCAAAAGATGCAGGCCATGATGCACATGATGCGGTGTGGCTGAAAATTTGGAGACTGGTGGTACTCGAGGTTGGGGCTACTTGGAGCCAGAAGATCTTCTTGCAAAGAATACAAAAAGCCTTTGCAACTGCAAGTTGGATGTGGTACACACAGGTTCAGTTATTGCAACCCCCACGAGTGATACCGGCCTCAATCTTGGTGAGAGGGTAGAGCAGGCACCGGGATCTGTGGAAATCCACCACCTATGTTGCAGAGTCCATGGAGTCCAGAGGAGCTCAGGACCTGCATACCGGTCGACTTAGTTGTGGTGCCTGCAAATGCAGGGGAGTGACTTCTTCACTCCATGGGAGATTACTTTGGTTGTCTTTGATGCTTCACAGGCCTTGGAAGGTTCCTGTATGATGCTCAGGCACAGACAAAGCAGCAGACTGGAAGGGAGATGAAGTCAGGCCCAAATGAAGTTCAGCGTAGTCCATAGTGTCCAGATGGTAGAAGTACAGTGGTGTCTGATCTGATTCTTATCAAACAATGAATCTAGGGACCTACACCCAGGTAAGCCCTTAAGTACCCCTAGGGAAAGTGTTGGGAAGATTCAGGAGACCTTCTCAGGGGAAGGTCTGGACAGGGGGAGGTTACTCCCATGCTCTTCGTCCAGTTTTGTGCCAGAGTGGGAGCCAATGGCTCCCAGAACTGGTTTGAACTAGACTGTACATGGGGACACCAAGTGTGCCCCTAATGCAGACTTTCTGGTGCTGGCAAGCACATCCACCCAGTCCCAATACACTTAATTTTGTCTGGGAGGTGGTCACATCTCTCTTTGACAGGATGCCTATTGTTTCACTTTCCTCTGCTCGAGCTTGGCACAGCAGCAGGGGGGCAGAATATGTCTCTGGTCAGCAGCAACCATTTTGTGCTGTCCGGGTCTATTCTAGTGCTTAGAATCATTCCTCCCACACTTGTTTGGTGCTAAACATGATAGGATTTGTTTCAGCCGTTTTTGAGATGGTCATTGCATAATTAAGCGGTGCCTGTCTATATAGTATATAGCTGCTTCACTGACAACGCAGGAGAATGGACTCTGTAGGCTGCAGGGGTGTCCTGCTCATGCAGGAGGACCCTCTAACTTAGAACCAAGCACCATATCTTCACGATTGCAAAAGTCTGCTAAAGGGGTGACTTATAGTTTTCAAGTGCAGTGACCCTTAGACATTGGAAACCTATATCTTAAGTGAGTGGTGCAAGCACCAACTTGCACAGGCTGCAATGGCAGGCCTGTAGATCCATTTTGCATGGTCTCTCATGGGTGGCATAATGCATACTTCAGCCCATGAGAGACCTCTGGGAGTACCTATGCCCTGGGTACCTTAGTGTCATATACTAGGTACTGATATTAAATCCAATTTGGAATGTACCAAAGTACTCAACACAACAATTTATGGAGAAAGTAGGTAGACTGGGGTCCTGATTAGCAGGATCCCAGTCGACTAGTCATGATACAGCTTAGCACCAGGAAAAACGTGGGAGTAACCATACAAATAGATCCTACTTTCCTACAAACGTGCAGGGCGAACTTACATTCAGAAAGTGTGTCATTTGTGCATGTGGCAACAGCATGGTCAGATGTAAATTACCCCTGATATAATTGTAAGTTCCCAATTATTCAAATGTGCATCTTTTCTGTAGTCGTTTGTCCGGCAGTTTTATCTCTTACAGAAACCCAGTGGTTGGTCAGCCGGAACTGACTTGATGCAAGATGAGTGAACAAAATGAGCTGTTTCTACATCCTTGAAAGTTATTTGAATATAAACTAAACACATATGGGAGTATGGGGAGAGGAAGGACGGACGCACATTGGTACATGCAAGGAACAGGGTGGCACAGCATCTCTACCACAAACCCCATGGAATGATTACCAACCCTCCTGTAACTGCACTACTACTCACCCATAAGCACTTCTCATACCCTCAGGAAGAAGATAGAAGCAGTAGGCATTCTCCGCCGAGGAGGGCAGGTAAAACGGTCGGTACCCAGTTACAATATAGCTTATCGACAACATACTGTTAACCATGTCATATCTTGGTCATACGGGCTGCCTTCACACAGTATAAAAGTAGTTCCACTTCTAGTTCATTGTTATTACCCAGAAGAGACTAGCTCTTTTGTTGATGACGAACATCCAGGATCATGTAGGGTGGCTGTCAGGGAACTTGTGATTCAGGTCATTCGCATTGTAAAATAGAACAGATAGATCAGAATGAAAACAATGAGAAGCAAGGCATCAATAGCGATCGCACCAGGAAGTTTCAACCCTAAAATTGAACTTCCCAAATCCGACATGAAAGCGATTATTACTGTCCAAGAAATGTTGTCCTCTGATGGATGTACACCTTTAATAAAGTCCATTAGAGTTTCAGTCGGAAAATCCAGCATTATAATGTATCATGAACTCTACACCACGCAGAGGAACAGTCAAACTGAGAAGTTTCAGGATATCTCATCTCACTGCCATCAGACATCTAAAGATTATACACTCTACAGTCACAAGCATCTTGGGTTGGAAAATTACATTATTTTTGCTCAGTACCTTCTTCCAGATCATTGCTCCAAAGACCAACAGGACTTCAATAAAGTATGGTAACTGTGTTTGGTTCGGGACACTGTAACAAAACAATCAAAGTTAAATTGTGGTTGCCAGCGAAAGAACTATGACATCCAACAAAAGATGATTTCTGCCTCACTGTATGTTACACCCAAAAAATGGGTAAATCAGGTCAAGCCAGAGCCACACCTCACTTCCCTAATAAAGAGTCTCACCTTCTTAGGCATGCTCAATTGCCGAGAAGGAACACTTCCCACTTACGTGTGATGAATATTCAAGGATGTTATCCTCCCTGACAGTCTCCAAACACAAACAGTAATATCGCATCCCAGTTGGGAGTTCACGTAACTGTATACTAGAATTAAATAGATAAATGTCTTTCTAGTTACTAGAGCCAGTCCAAATCTACGTCTGGCCCCTTCAGATTACCTAAGAACAAGTGAACAAGTTCTCCCAGAATATCAGCTTTGTTAGCTCATGTCACTCACAGGTGCGCTGATTCTGCTTTGACTTCTAATAGAATGGGAGGGAAAAGATCCTTCTCCTGACCCTTTAGATTACAAAGGTGCCCACGACCAAACCCTAAGTTATCATCTTGACTTTTGCCATCTGTCTTTTAAAAAGGCAACCACATAAAGTGTTCCAGAATGTGGGCACCCTCTACCCTAAACCACGAGCTAAGGCCTCTCACCCGTTGGGTGCTGCCGAGATGCTTTGATGCCTTCCTATGGAGATAAAAAGACCGTCCTTGTAGGATTCTCTCTTCACAAGGATTCACCCCCACAGACTGTTTTCCCTATTCAATGTGAGGCTAAGGGGATGTTCTTCCATTCAGAAGCTCGGTCATTGAGAATGTTCAAGTAAGCTGTCTCAGGCAACTTCCAACACATATCTATTTCAAGTGATCCCCTTGTCACGAAGTTAAGACACTGAGGGCTCTGAGCACTAAGTTCCAGCTAACAACCCATGATTATTAGATGTATGCCGAAGCATACGGCCAGATCTTTGCCAGAGTAGAACACCTATATTGAGATTTAGCAAACTAAACATTTGCATGGCCTCAATTGCCCAAGCAACTACTAAAACTCCAGCATTCTCCCTGGGTCCAATAATGGGTCTGCTGTTGTTAGCCATGACTACTCCTGGCAGAGGTAGGCAACTCGAACTGCAGCACATGTGCATTAAATATATCTCACCCACCTCCTGTCTCTGGGTAGAGGCGCTGCCTCAGGGATTGCAGGTATTCCCTTCAGCCAACAGATACGAGTCTGATCTTGCCTCCTATTAGAAGCTCTACATTTCAGACCAGATACTTTGACCCTCAATCCATCACCATGGTGGCAGTTCCATGGCATTAGATCCTAGGGATCACCTTGGATGGGTCCAGTGAAAGAGCATCAATGATAGTCTGACTTGCATGGGTGCTGCATATGCCAGTCAACTGGGTGTTCGCCACCAAAACAGGTTCCAGATAGGCCTGACTGTTGAAAGGGTCGTGGGCTTTTGTACCGCGATACCACTAATAGCCAACCACACAAACAACTGTAAAGAGGTATTTGAAAACCCTCCTGTAAGCTTAACAATAGGTTAGGTGCCTTCCATGCTGGAGTAATGCTTTCACAGTCACAACTGAGGTGGCCTCGTGCCCCACAGTTGTAACATCCATTCTGGGTTTGATGTGGGACACTTCTAGGACACCCTCACGATCAATGCTGACAGTATGTTTTTGACTGTTCTAAAAGCATTCATTCTTTTCCCTTTCTGAAGTCACCTAGGTGCCACTGTTCCACTTTTTCAAAGTCTGGACCTACTCCATTGTACGCGTTTAACAATGGTCCTTCGCCAGCTGGCTACCCTGCCCCTTTTGTCCTACCAGATTCACTGCCTACTTATCATGTGCTGCAAGTGACTTCGGGTCAATGATCTACATATTAGCCAATTAGTGATGCAGCTCTACTCATCAAATACACAGATTTTATTCAAATGACAGCAGATTAAGCAAACCTTCAAAGGTTGTTACCTCCTCCTCGTTCGCACACCCACTAGAATGTATGCATGCCATACACAAATATCTTCAGTTCACATTTAGTATTTTCTCTCCACTCGTATAGTTTTCTCCAATCCCAACCGGCCCAAACCTTATATTAACAGTATGGGAAATGTTATTGACTTAAATAACATAAATATATTGTCTCCTACAATGCTCTAGTGCTTTATATTTTGTATTAGTGTTTTGCTTCAAGTTGCTGTTCGGAGCATCCAGGGAACATCAGGGAAGGTCCATCTAGTGACAGGAACCCAAACAAGACGTAGAACAAAAAATTCACCAATCAATCCAACTCTCTGCATGAACTCCCTTCCAAGGCCACCCCAATGCGCGTGTCCACTTTCCGTGCAACCAATGTTGCAAATCTGACCATACCCATATCCCAAATCCGACCCCTCGTACATGACGTGTACTACCGTTTGAGAGCTAATTAAAAACGTCAAATAATAAAAGCCGCACACTTTCCTCCCTTTCGAGGAAACTAGAAGTAGCAGCAAGCCCTTAATTAAGATTTCACATTATACAGCCATTCCCTGAACAACAATTCCCTTCCTTAGGGTAGGGATGGCAGTTCACTGTGCCGATAGCTGTGAGTAGCCTTCAGTGCTCACCCTCAGCTCGGTCAAAGTACCTCCGCTGCCCAGTTCAGATTAGACCTGAACAGGTATAGGCCAGTGAGTGCCTGGAAGAATCTGATGCAGCATGACGAAATGTGTGCTGCAACTCTGGAGATCCAGTGTCTATGTGCAGCAAATGCATTAGTCAGAGTGGTGTGATGGGCAGTAGCCACGTGACCCTAAATGCCCCCCAAAACAACCCAAATGGAAAGACTCCCCAGGGCAAGAGGTTTCTCCTTTCCACCAGGTACAATAAGCAAAATGAGTCTGCAATAAAATGAAAGAACTCAAAGTCAGTGTAAAATCCAAATCAAGGGCCAGCATCATTAACAGTACTCGTGACTAAGACAGAGGTCGTAACAGAAATCAAACATTTTAGGGCAGATTTATGAGGCTCCTGCCCCTCCTTGCGACGCAATTGCGTCACGTAATGTGACGCAACGGCGGCGCAAACAATGCGCCCTATTTACAGCGTGACGCATCTAGGAGATGCGTCACGTTGGAAACCCCTGCGCCATAAGGAGGCGTTCCTGCGCAGGGGGGGGGGGGGGGCGGTCCTGCGCAGGAACGCCTCCTAAAAGTGGCTGAGTGAAATCTATGAGATTTCACTCAGTCACTTTCTATGTCAATTCCTTATGCCTGCTTGAAGCAGGCGTAAGGGTGACGCAGCATGCATTGGATAGGTGGCTCCTGTGCATTGCAGGAGTCATGTCGCACTTGCGACATGACTCCTGCAATGCGCCGCCCGTGCGCCGAGAGATGCGTCACGCATCCTCATTGCCTTGCACCATGGGTGGCGGAGCAGTGGCGCACTGTGGCGCATGTTAATTGGCGCATCCCTGGGGATGCGCCAGTTAACATAAATCTGCCCCTCTGTATTTTTCAAATATAAAATTAGTCCACATACTTCAATATAAATATGTTATATAAACTATAATCAGGGATGAGCGAAGTATGATTACAGCTGCGTACAAGCGCGGAATGATTACTTTACATGTTTGTCAGCTGGATTTGCTGTGGGACTCACAATATGAAATGAAAAGTACAGACTGTGCCACCACTGACAGTTTTCAACTCCAGCATGTCCCATGGGCAGAATAGGGGGAATGGTGTGGATGGCTTTGCATTTTCTGGCCTTCCTCTCGGGGAGGTTTAGCCAAATTTACTGCCCAGCCACCTGTGAGTTCCATTGATAATGGAAATAGATTACAGTAAAGTAGATTTCACGCCTTAGGAGGAAAAGAATTACACAATGAGTCAATGGATGGGGGGAGGGGATTGTGGACAGACACACCAATCACGCACTTACATTGACTTGGCACATCTGCAGTGGAATAACGAGGACAGTTAAATAATTCTTGTAACATTTTTTTAGTTTCCTACAGACTCCTAATGTTGTTACCTGAAATAAAAAATAGGGAGAACACAAACAGCACAATATTTCATGCTATTTATAATAAAGAACTTTATACTGCATGAATAGTGGAGCAGCATCATTCTGATGGGCTGAATTGAGGCATGAAGTTTTCCATGGAAAAGACTCGATGAGTGAGAAAATGACAACATTTGAGAATCTAGCGGAGAGGTGCCCAAGAGGCCTCAGAAGAAGCACAGGGATAAATTACTGTGGATAATTATCTGGCATAAGTAGATATAAATAAAGGACAATCAAGTACCATTCTCAGGCATGTAGCATCTAGTCCCTGAATGATTTATCAGTCAAACATTTAGAAAGCACGGTTAGGCCAGACCCTCACATGCACCACATTATATGTTTTCCATTTGCCCCTCACGCCTCGACTCATTATTCTTCATAAATAATCTGTTTTCATGCATTCGGTAGCCAGTGAGAAGTCCCTCTTCATGGTTTTGATGATCAGATGTGCTGATTCATTTCTCCTGATAGAATCAAACCTACCGAATGGAAAAGGGAAACGCTTTGAGACTGAGAGTCAAGTTACTGCAGAGAACTCAAAGGAATCAAGAGACGACAGACTACATAACATTCACTGGTGGTCATTTAACTAAAGACCAATTAAGTAACATCCACAGACAAACATAGAATCATGTGCCCAGAATGATCCCGAATGATCCCCCAATCATTAAGAAATCAAGTTTAGCTCAGCCCCTCACACATTTCTACACCAATCAATTGCCATTCATTAATTATTATAAATCACCTGTGTCTGTTCCGGAGTGGTATGCCTCTGTTTTACCATGTTGATCACACACACGCACGCACACGCACACATACACACACTCTCTCTCTCTCGCACACACTGCATGCAGTGAAGTCGCCTGGTTGTTCACTGACAGCTGACACTGGATGCCCCTTGTTGCTTTTAGATCTCTCATGAAATGGCACCTTCCATTGCATAGACTTTTGTTCTTTGCATTGTCCGTGATTGACCTGAAGGTTGAATTATTTTTCTTTGTTTAGTCACCAAATTAAAATGTCCCTGATTTTCTGTCTGTGCCTTGCACATTAAGCGCACTAGATTGTTTCTGTTTAATAAATGTATTTGCGCCCAGTATAAAATACAATGAGATTAGTTGAGTTGAAACAGTCGTTTTTTTCTTGTTTATAGCAGACATGTTTGCATTCCAGCATGTATAGTTCACCTACATATTTAATTGCTTCCTATGAAGAATCAACCATCCTGATGTCTGAGAAATCCTCTTCTTCTTTCAGTTTTGTGTCTTTGCGAGCCTGCTGATTTGTAGGGATGAAATGCTTGTTCCTTCTGATCATTGCGAGTCTTTCTACACTTTGAGGGTACAGACTGGTTCCTCTGACCTTGACAAATGTGCCAGCTTCTCTAATAACCCACTGAGAAGCTACAGAACATGATACATACATTATTCTGGTGTTTTCAGGACACTGTTCAATTTTTCTGTGCTTATAAATCAACGGCTCATGACTTCTTTGATTACTTGTTCGGTCATACAAGTGTTCCTGTGTCATTTTCCCAACTGTCATAGATGAAAATTGCTCCTCTTGGCTTTCCTGCATTCGTGCGCTTAATGTTAGTTCTGGAATTCCAAGAAATCAACCCAACGTGGAAGATTTTTCAACCAATGCTGATTGCGTTCAGTTTTTTCAGAGGACGGAATTTGGAAAGGTGACTTTTTTAATAAGAGGGCTTTCCTTTTAAACATACTGTGGTAGCTTCCAGTGAGCTCTGCAAAGGTCAGCAAAGAGACAACAAGTGCTGCTTTGCCCTACATGTCACAGACTTTCATCTCCAGTTTCAGACACGTTCTTGATGATCTAACCTTATAATTAGAGACATCCAGCACTTTATAGGGGAAACAAAGTAGACAGCTTAAGTTAGTAACCCAGATCCAGTAGTGGCAAATATACAAATGTGCCTTTCTAAGAACATTAACCCTTGTTGGATTGTTTGAACCTGTTGTTTCTCACCAGACGTATAAAGATTCTGTTGCCCAGACCAGGGGTTTGTCGTTAACATGATAAGCTGTTTGTTCAACCTCGATCAAAGTGGTATGCCGCAAGTACCACAATGGGACGGCTTGACTCATGGAACAATGCTTTTGCTACCTTCTTTTCTTAAAATCTTAAGTTGTCAAACAATTTTATGAATCACATTATTAACACCTGATTGCCAACCCCCAACCATAGGGCTTTGAAAGTTGCATCCCTCTACCTTGTAGCACATTATCATTTAGAACATTCCAATGCTCAAAGAGGCATTGCAGCATCTTTAAGATGGAGTTTCAAAAAGTTGAGGGTTGATATCTCAGCAAATGACTCCCAAGCTCTTCTTGGCAGTTTTCAGACACACCCAATCACACCAGGTATATGGGCAGTCACTGCCCTCCCATGGAGATGATCATACTGATGGAGCAAGGATTCAAGAAAACAAAACTTGCTCAGAGCATTCTCTCATTAACAGTACAAATCGTGAAAAATAATAAAGAAAACGAAATGAATATACACACACAACATTTACATAGAGTAATAAGAGCTTTACACATGCTTAATTAATGAAAATAAAATGCAACGCAACTAAAACCCGCTTTAAACTGGAAAACGTTTCTGCCCATGTGAGAATTAGAACTACCTAGATAGTAACGTGACTAACCGGTTTTGAGAATGAAAACTCTCACGCATGTGCAGAAATTACTAACATTGGGTCTTGAGGTACCGCGTGCCTGACATATGCTTGTCTGAATTTAAAGAGAGCTGTCGCTGCTAATGCTTTTGCCTAACAAAGAAGAAAGTAACATAGGATAGAGTAGAAGTGGATGGTGAACAGTGAAAATCATGTGTTTGTTAAATTAACATTTGATTATGATTCCTTTATTAATAGAGTACGTTTTGGCCTATTGTTATGCATAATGAAAGAAAGATGGCGGTGTGATGGTGGCAAGCTAAGCAGGCCCAGTGAAGTCATGATGTGACCTGCTGACTGTGTGGCTGAACGGCTGCCAAGATTCAAGGACAAGAGTTTTGTGAAAGAAGCCCTCGGCTGCGGAACTGTATTGAGTAAATGTTATTTAATTTGCAACAATGGATGCCTGGGAATTAAATGAAATGGAATTTGTGAATGAGCTAAAAGGGGAAGGGTTTGCCAGACAAAGAACGATTAATAAAAAGAATATGTCAGCATGAGGTGACATCAACTCCCCTGCCCCTGTCCAATCAAAGTTGGTATTCCATTAATATTTGCAACTTTTGAGGGTGTGACATGCAGAATTAAAGAATATAATTAGGGTGACTTAAAAAAGAGTTTTTAGACATGGATGCAGCGAGAGAGAGGGAGAGATTTGAGAAATGCGAGAGCTGCTGTTGTTGAGGAAAGGAGAGAACAGACTGGGAAGATTCACCACTGAATGATAACCTGATTAGATTGAAAATTCGGGACGAATATTGAGGAGGAAGAGAGTGTAAGAGAGGGATGTGCCCTGGTGCGTTGGGTTTGTAGAGAAGTTTAGTAAGTATTGCCCTGTCCTGAGCCTGTCCTTTAGTCTTTGTCACCTGATTCTAAACCAGGGGACCTCCACCAGTCCTTGGGCCAGAGGGTTGGATTTACATTTCCACCATTGGGAAACTATATTTCTGTCTCAAATTTGCATACCTTTTTGCAAATGTATGATTTATTATGTCTCTGTCTCTTCATCTGTCCATTCTTAATGCATTGATTTGTTGAATAAGTCTATGAAATGAATGTACATTGTTTAATACATTTTCTCTCCCATGAAAGTTTGATGGTGCACTGTGAATTTGCATTAATGAGCGTTCATGACTGAGACTTAGATAAACTTATTGAATCTTACCTTGAGTCTGTGGTTTACTTTACTAAGATCTGTACGTTAGTTAGTTAATTTGTTCATATCACCTTTAACTACTCAACTAATGGTCCATCGACCAAAGGAAGAGTGTTTATCTGTGAAGATTAGCTGGACATAGACTAAAGATTTAACAGGAGTAAATTGAATTTCCAGTAAGATAACTAATCGAGATCAAAGCGAATTACATAACTTGACCCCAGCGAAACAGCCAGGAAATCTGATTGTTATATATGGGCCCATTGACATTTTCAGTTGTCTGTGAGGTGTTTTATCCCTGGCTTTCTGCTGGATGAACACTGCCCTGCAAAACAGTGTATTTTGTCTAGCTAATTCAGTTGTGACCACGGGCAGGCAGGAAAACAATGTCAGCCGTAGCAAAAACATTGAAATGTTCCTTGCATCACAGGAAGGCACAGTCAGAAAAGTCACATAGGGCATGGCTGTTTCATGACAGCCCATCCTGCTCCGGAAGCAGAATACTCACCTGCGATTCACCGGGAAATGTCAGAGTGGCATAATAACCTCTCTGGCCCTGACTGTGATGAACACAGATCCTAAAATTTTAACTGACTTCTTTGGGGAACAAGATCCTTCCTTGCGGTGTTCTCTTTCATGAAAGTCATCAATATCCTGTTTACCTGACTTCTTCGCCAGGAGCTGAGTCCTGGCTTTTTCTCATTTCTACCAGCTTTTCTGTCTTGCCAGCTTATTCCATACCATGCTTTGTCATGGTCTATAGGTCACTCAGCCACTACCCAGAGGCAAAATACTTTGCAGTTCATGTATTATAAAATGATAAGGGTCAAGTGACCATTCGTCGACCATGAACTTCAGGAAAGTTTTCTTTCAGATCTTTGTAAACTTTACATAGGTTGAAATTTTTTTTAAAAACACATGTGAAACCAATTCTTCAAAGTTTGTTTCGAGGAAGAAATTCTGCAAAATCCCACTTTGAACTGTAGAAATGTAGCAAAGTACATTTTGAAGGAATATTCTTAAGCAAAACTACTTTTTGAAAAATGTGTGCCTACAGGCAAAGTTTTGTAGAGTTTTCAACCTTCTCAAAGATTAAAGAAGATAAATTGCTTAAAACGTTTGCGGCAAAATATACATTTATCCACCCTTAATTACCATTGATATAAAAAATATATATAATGAAACCTAAGGTATGCACTAACCTTTTAAGGTGTCTTAACATCAAATGCTGTTTATGCTCGTTTTGAAAAAAGAATAAATACTTTTTAATTCCACAGCTTTCTTTCTGTTATTATTAGTACATAGAGAAAGGTGAAAAATGTTAATCAACGGCCCGACTTTTTTCTGAATGGCAAAATTTTATCATGTGTTCGTAAATCAGACAAAGGTTTTTGCCATTACTCTATTGACCAATTTTGCACAATTTTCGACCCAGGGAGACTGGTTCAAGCCGAAAATGTGTCAGGGGAAACATCCTTGAAACAATCTCCAGACAGTGTTTCAGACGACATTATTTGAGCAAGGTGTACACTTGTGTGAATTTTCATATGGTACCAGCCAAATACAATATAATTTAGAAATTAGTTTCATAAAAAGTTGATACCCACAGCACAAAAATACCCTTTTGTACCTACTCCTTAAGTATCATATTTGTACATGGTAAGAAGAACACACAAAGGGGTCATGTGGAAAGCTTGCAAAAGTATACTCTGCTAGCAATGGCTAAGTGATGCATTCCAATCCATTGTTTTCGCCCGGTGCGCCATTTGAGGCAGAGGTCAGCCTCATGGTAATCAGCAATGGTTATGCTCTAATACGAAAAGTTCTGCCCGAATTGGTATATTATGTCTCCTTTTTAAGTAAGTCTAATCTACACAACTCCACTCCAATCTAAACCACTCCACCCTAATTGGCCACACTCATCACATTCCAATCTTCCCTACCCCACTCCATACTACTCCACTACACTCCAATCTACCCCACCCATCCCACTATGCTCTACCTAACCCCACTCTACCTCAATTCAATCTACTCCACTCCTTTACTCTAATCTACCCCACCCCAATCTACCTCACCCCAAACTACCCCAATCTACTCAACTCCAATCTACTTTACTCTACCCCACTCTACCCCAATCTACCTGACTTTACCTAATCTGAACAACTCCACTCCAATCTACACCTCTCCATTCCTATCTACCTCACTCCACTTCTCCCCAATCTACCTAAACCCATGAGGAAAATGATATTTTGCCTGACCAAAAATGTCCACTACATATACCCTATGTTACATATATGTGCATGTCACCCATGCATATTTCCTTGTAGTGGCCTGAATCACTAGGCCTCTGCAAACATGTTCTGCATTAGAAATGCCAGTCATCAAGTCTCCCAAACATTAAGTTAGCATATAAGGCCCATGTATTTGCATTGCATTGTGCACTTTTAAATAAACATTGTAATGAACCCATTTTGTGGCGCAGCCCGAGCCACATTTCTGAAATAAAGGTGTTTCATGACTCCTGACACACTGAAGCTGCAGTTACGTCCCTCTGACCTCGCATACTTCTAGCTCAGCCGAGAGAAGCCCAGCAAGAGGCCTGCCAAGACAGTATTATGAATAACAGTTATCTGAGGAAAAGCAAACAGAACCCGTCCGAGGGAGATAGGGCCTAGCCATTCTGTCTCCAATTAAGTAAATTACAGTGCTTGCACCCATAGAAAGCTCATGCAACGAATAAATATGCCCTCTCTGTCTTTTAGTGACGAACAACCTTTGCTTCTTTTGCTTGCTGACTCTAGATATCAGTTGTACTAGATGTGCTGGTCGCCTTGACATAAGAGATCTCTCTGCTAGGTTGAAAGTCAGCTCTCCTCCCATTTACACGTCAATTGCACGTCATGCTCAAATTGCACAATTAGGACACAGTTCGAGCTGGTCATGCCAACTCCTCCTCTAAGTACCCACCCACCTATGACACCTACCTATCACACACCTATGACTCATCAAGTGTACACCCACATGTTCTTATCTCATTTTCTGTCTTGCTCTGCCTCGAGCTCCCTATGTACAAGGAGTAAAAAGTATATATATGATGTTTTGTTATTAAATGATTAGAAGACTCTTCCTGAACCTCAGAGGTGATGGAACATATTCTCCCTTTGACTCGAGTTATTGGAATAAAGCCCATTTTAACTCAGATACCACGGACTCTGCTTCTCACTTGATGCATGATACTTTGTTAATGCCTAGAAATTCTGCCAGGGTAATATTTTATTTACCAACCTATCTCGAGTGAATTACACCCGACCACTGTGCACTGTTGCGAATCTCTTTTAGTTTATTTTTTCAAAACTTCATCATTTTCAAAGAAAAATTCAAATTTCATCAACATAACTTATTAGTTCAATACATTGAAAATAACATTCATCGTTTGTTACAATTCTGTACTCTTTGATTGTAGAATTATACAGTGTACACAACAAAACATATCATCCTTGCATTGTTCATTGAGATGCCCGATGCATTTCGAGCCCAATGAGGCTCTTCCTCCGGGGCCTGAAATCTGAACAAATGTAAAAACAGCGTTACATTTGGGACCATGGGTACATTGGAAATGAATGCTCGTACTTAGTGCACCACCACCGTGTGACTGCGTGAGTGATAAGAAATGGGCTTACCCTATCCTTCTTAACGCTGAACGAAAAACCTGTAAGTGGCAGAAAAATACCATAAACACTCTGTCTCAATGTCAAAGTCGACACTCAAATGAAAATAACCACACCAGCGTGGCGGCTTTACTCACCCTCGTGGAGGCAAATATCGGTGACTGATTCTACAAAGAAAAAGACCATAATCAAAACTCCTGAAACACCTTAAGCTGTCCGTTCACCGAGACCATAGAAAACCGCATGACATAATGCATACCTGGATGATTACACTCTTCAACCGTATCGGTTCTCGTGGCGGTTGCCAAAAGTTTGGGTGCACCAAAATGATTGTCGTACTAATCGTCACGTGAACTTAGTGTAGCCCAATTAAAACGCTGAACGCCTGAGGCGTCACAAAAACAACTAGAACGGCCCGCACACAAAGGACGCGGCTTCACTTCCTGGTAACAATCCTCATCGGTGGTCACGTGCTACTATGTGAACCAATCCTCATCTACCTCTAAAGGTTGCCCTGAATTCAAAGCGCTCTTAGGTGCGCGACGCATAATCAATAAAAAGAAATAAAATGTGATAACGAAAAATGTGTTACATGCAGTGAAAGGATACAGGGGGGAAACATTATTTTCGATCAACCTGAAGTACATTCAAGAACACATGGTGCGCAAATCAAGTAATTTTACAGGAAACACGAAAAATCTATTTTTTCATTTAACCCTTTGGGATCTTGTGTCCCCAATCTTTTGATCCAGTAGGTTTCTCTTTGTAGCAGAGATCTAGTTAGATCTGTGCCCTCGAACTTTTCAACTTTTTCTAGTACTGAAAACTGCAGTTGGGCTATGCTGTGTTTAGCCTCCAGCAAGTGTGCTGCTAGGGGACTCTTAATGGATTGATTTCTGATTGTGCTTTTATGTTCCGAAATCCTGACTTTTATTTTACGCTCAGTTTTACCCACATAGAGTTTCCCGCATGGGCACTTTATGTAGTAAATCAGAACGTTGGAATTACAATCAGCGTTAAAAAATAACGATATGGTTTTACCTGTTTGTGGATGGTGTATGGATGTACCTGTAATAACATTATTGCAGTGAACACAATTGCCACATCTTTTCATTCCTTTGAAAGAGGAGATTTGTTTTTGTTTGAATTTGGGTGCCAAAAGTTCTTTAAGATTTTTGGACCTGGTGTAAGCAAACATTGGCTTTTGCTCAAAGATTCCGTTGAATTCTCCTTCATTTTGTAGGAGTGCCCAATGTCTATTTACTATATTCTTTATCTTCTGGGAACTTGTGGAAAATCTTGAAACAAATACATGTCTTTCCATTTTCTGTTTCATTTTTTGATGTAACAAATTGGTTCTGTCGTACGTTTTGACACGTTCTCTTGTTTTATCCAGGATGTCTTTCGGATATCCTCTCTGTTCGTATTTGTTTTGTTGTATATCTAGATGTTTCTCCAAATCTGAATCCTTTGAACAAATTCTTTTAATCCTCATGAATTGTGAGAGGGGTAAATTATTTTTCAAGTTCTGTGGGTGGAAACTTTGATACAACAATGCATTATTTACGTCAGTTTCTTTACGGAAGACTTCTGTATGTATTTCTGAATTCTCTAAACTGATCGCCACGTCTAGAAAAGAAATTCTCTGATCACTGATGTTAGACGTAAACTGTATGTGTTCATTAAATTGGTTTAGTTGGGTCAATTTCTTTTCCAATAAAGCCTTCTCAGCGTTCCAGATAACAAAAATGTCGTCTATGAATCTACAGTACAGTACTGCGTGTTTTTTCCAATCTTGGTCCGTATATATATGGTCTGCTTCGAATTTAGCCATAAATGTGTTGGCATATGCCGGAGCCCCGGCAAATCCCATAGAGGTTCCTTGTTGTTGTAGAAAGAAACGTTCTTCCCATTGGAAATAGCTGTGATACAGGCAATAGTGAAGAATTTCCAAGATGAACACTTTATCAGCTCTGATTGAAGGTTGGCTCAGCAGGGCCCATTCTACAGCCTCTAATCCTCCCTGATGGGGGATAGATGTATACAGTGATTTTAGATCAATGGTACATAGTAGCATTTTCTTGTCTGTCTTTGCTGTTTGTAGTTTTAGAAGAAAGTCCGTAGTATCTTTGACATATGAGGGCCACTGTTGGACAAAAGGTTGTAAAAATTTGTCTATGTAGAATCCGAGGGGTTCAAAGATGGTACCGCACCCTGTTACTATTGGTCTCATGGGAGGATTGTTAAGGCTCTTATGTATTTTAGGAAGCATATACAATCGTGGTCTTCTCGGATGGTCTACTGTTAGAAATTGTTTCGTTGTCGAAGTGATGTGTCCTAATTCCAAAGATTTTTCCAGAATGGTATACAAAGTAGTTTTGAGTTCGTTAATGGGATCTTTATTCAATGGTAAGTACGTTAATCTGTCTGAAACGTGTTCTTCCACCTTGTCGATGTAAAAAATTTTATTCATCACAACAATAGCTCCACCTTTATCTGCTTTTTGGATCATAATAGCTGGATTTTCTTGCAATGATTTCAAAATGTTCCTATCCTGGACGGATAGATTTTTCTTTTTGCCTCTTGATAAGTTTGTTTTCTGAATATCATTGCGTACTGATCTTTCAAAAGCATCTAGGATTTTGTGAGAAACTGGTGCTTGAAACTTTGACTTGGGACGGAATTCCAAGAGTTCTGTTTCTTCTTTTTGTGGGGTAGCGGGAACAACATTGGTAAAGAAGTGTCTCAATTTTAATACTCTCATGAATTTGAAGAGTGAGACTTCACAGTCCAAGTGATTGGTAGTGTAAGTAGGAACGAACCCTAAACCTTTGTTTAAAATCCTTGTTTGATGAGATGACAAAATGGTATCTGAGATGTTGATTACCAAATTTACTTCTGGCTGGATTTTAAACAAAGGTTTAGGGTTCGTTCCTACTTACACTACCAATCACTTGGACTGTGAAGTCTCACTCTTCAAATTCATGAGAGTATTAAAATTGAGACACTTCTTTACCAATGTTGTTCCCGCTACCCCACAAAAAGAAGAAACAGAACTCTTGGAATTCCGTCCCAAGTCAAAGTTTCAAGCACCAGTTTCTCACAAAATCCTAGATGCTTTTGAAAGATCAGTACGCAATGATATTCAGAAAACAAACTTATCAAGAGGTAAAAAGAAAAATCTATCCGTCCAGGATAGGAACATTTTGAAATCATTGCAAGAAAATCCAGCTATTATGATCCAAAAAGCAGATAAAGGTGGAGCTATTGTTGTGATGAATAAAAAAAATTACATCGACAAGGTGGAAGAACACGTTTCAGACAGATTAACGTACTTACCATTGAATAAAGATCCCATTAACGAACTCAAAACTACTTTGTATACCATTCTGGAAAAATCTTTGGAATTAGGACACATCACTTCGACAACGAAACAATTTCTAACAGTAGACCATCCGAGAAGACCACGATTGTATATGCTTCCTAAAATACATAAGAGCCTTAACAATCCTCCCATGAGACCAATAGTAACAGGGTGCGGTACCATCTTTGAACCCCTCGGATTCTACATAGACAAATTTTTACAACCTTTTGTCCAACAGTGGCCCTCATATGTCAAAGATACTACGGACTTTCTTCTAAAACTACAAACAGCAAAGACAGACAAGAAAATGCTACTATGTACCATTGATGTAAAATCAATGTATACATCTATCCCTCATCAGGGAAGATTAGAGGCTGTAGAATGGGCCCTGCTGAGCCAACCTTCAATCAGAGCTGATAAAGTGTTCATCTTGGAAATTCTTCACTATTGCCTGTATCACAGCTATTTCCAATGGGAAGAACGTTTCTTTCTACAACAACAAGGAACCTCTATGGGATTTGCCGGGGCTCCGGCATATGCCAACACATTTATGGCTAAATTCGAAGCAGACCATATATATACGGACCAAGATTGGCAAAAAACACGCAGTACTGTACTGTAGATTCATAGACGACATTTTTGTTATCTGGAACGCTGAGAAGGCTTTATTGGAAAAGAAATTGACCCAACTAAACCAATTTAATGAACACATACAGTTTACGTCTAACATCAGTGATCAGAGAATTTCTTTTCTAGACGTGGCGATCAGTTTAGAGAATTCAGAAATACATACAGAAGTCTTCCGTAAAGAAACTGACGTAAATAATGCATTGTTGTATCAAAGTTTCCACCCACAGAACTTGAAAAATAATTTACCCCTCTCACAATTCATGAGGATTAAAAGAATTTGTTCAAAGGATTCAGATTTGGAGAAACATCTAGATATACAACAAAACAAATACGAACAGAGAGGATATCCGAAAGACATCCTGGATAAAACAAGAGAACGTGTCAAAACGTACGACAGAACCAATTTGTTACATCAAAAAATGAAACAGAAAATGGAAAGACATGTATTTGTTTCAAGATTTTCCACAAGTTCCCAGAAGATAAAGAATATAGTAAATAGACATTGGGCACTCCTACAAAATGAAGGAGAATTCAACGGAATCTTTGAGCAAAAGCCAATGTTTGCTTACACCAGGTCCAAAAATCTTAAAGAACTTTTGGCACCCAAATTCAAACAAAAACAAATCTTCTCTTTCAAAGGAATGAAAAGATGTGGCAATTGTGTTCACTGCAATAATGTTATTACAGGTACATCCATACACCATCCACAAACAGGTAAAACCATATCGTTATTTTTTAACGCTGATTGTAATTCCAAAGTTCTGATTTACTACATAAAGTGCCCATGCGGGAAACTCTATGTGGGTAAAACTGAGCGTAAAATAAAAGTCAGGATTTCGGAACATAAAAGCACAATCAGAAATCAATCCATTAAGAGTCCCCTAGCAGCACACTGGCTGGAGGCTAAACACAGCATAGCCCAACTGCAGTTTTCAGTCCTAGAAAAAGTTGAAAAGTTCGAGGGCACAGATCTAACTAGATCTCTGCTACAAAGAGAAACCTACTGGATCAAAAGGTTGGGGACACAAGATCCCAAAGGGTTAAATGAAAAAATAGATTTTTCGTGTTTCCTGTAAAAATACTTGATTTGCGCACCATGTGTTCTTGAATGTACTTCAGGTTGATCGAAAATAATGTTTCCCCCCTGTATCCTTTCACTGCATGTAACACATTTTTCGTTATCACATTTTATTTCTTTTTATTGATTATGCGTCGCGCACCTAAGAGCGCTTTGAATTCAGGGCAACCTTTAGAGGTAGATGAGGATTGGTTCACATAGTAGCACGTGACCACCGATGAGGATTGTTACCAGGAAGTGAAGCCGCGTCCTTTGTGTGCGGGCCGTTCTAGTAGTTTTTGTGACGCCTCAGGCGTTCGGCGTTTTAATTGGGCTACACTAAGTTCACGTGACGATTAGTACGACAATCATTTTGGTGCACCCAAACTTTTGGCAACCGCCACGAGAACCGATACGGTTGAAGAGTGTAATCATCCAGGTATGCATTATGTCATGCGGTTTTCTATGGTCTCGGTGAACGGACAGCTTAAGGTGTTTCAGGAGTTTTGATTATGGTCTTTTTCTTTGTAGAATCAGTCACCGATATTTGCCTCCACGAGGGTGAGTAAAGCCGCCACGCTGGTGTGGTTATTTTCATTTGAGTGTCGACTTTGACATTGAGACAGAGTGTTTATGGTATTTTTCTGCCACTTACAGGTTTTTCGTTCAGCGTTAAGAAGGATAGGGTAAGCCCATTTCTTATCACTCACGCAGTCACACGGTGGTGGTGCACTAAGTACGAGCATTCATTTCCAATGTACCCATGGTCCCAAATGTAACGCTGTTTTTACATTTGTTCAGATTTCAGGCCCCGGAGGAAGAGCCTCATTGGGCTCGAAATGCATCGGGCATCTCAATGAACAATGCAAGGATGATATGTTTTGTTGTGTACACTGTATAATTCTACAATCAAAGAGTACAGAATTGTAACAAACGATGAATGTTATTTTCAATGTATTGATCTAATAAGTTATGTTGATGAAATTTGAATTTTTCTTTGAAAATGATGAAGTTTTGAAAAAATAAACTAAAAGAGATTCGCAACAGTGCACAGTGGTCGGGTGTAATTCACTCGAGATAGGTTGGTTTTAGTGTTGGCACGTGAGGACAAACGTGCTACCACTGTTGCACGCGTAGATTAGCTAGATTTAAACAATTCCACTTGGAAAACGTGAAAAGAGGTGTGCTTCTCCTCCCTAAATTTATTTCAGAATATTTTATTTACCACATAATTTGGCGCCCTTACAGGGACATATCCCTTTCCCCACTCGCCGGAGTTGTCGGTCTAGTCTTTGCCCCCTTCTACAGCCGTGACGGACTTCAAAGCGCACCAGCAGGACTTCCTGCCACTCCCTCAGGCCCCCGGTGGAGGACGGACTGCGACCAGGCATCCATGTGAGGCGGTGAGAATCGCGGATCGTCTCAACCAGAGGCCCAGCCCGTGAGAGAGCAAGGTCCGAGGTCTCCAGAGGTCCACCTGTTCCAAGGCGCAAGCGTAGTCAAGTCAAGTTTCCGAGGCCTTCAAGTTTCAAGTTCTGCTTTCCCGGTGAGTACCACTATGGGGAATGTATCTAGTTTCAAGACGGGCTCATTTTAGATGAGAACGGTCAAGACGTGTCCACAGTAAAACGTGGGCCCGGTAAAGACGTGTCTCAATTTTTGGGACCGGTATGGTTGTACTGTATTTTCAGTGCACAAAAATGTTTTTCAAGTACATGTTTAACTCTCTGTATCAGTTTAGGTTGTATCTGTTTTAGTGTTTCAATGTTATGTTGTTTTAGTGTGAATGATTGTTGATTGTTACAGTCTATTTTTGTGTATTGTGTTTCCATTGTATTAGTTTCTGTTTTCAAAATTACGTCAGATAGGGACCAGAAGAGGTTTACTAGAATAGACAGTTAATATCCGGCCTAGAGACACACCTGGTCATTTTATGTATAATAAGCATGGGCTAAACGCCATTTGGAGAAAGAAGTCAAGACCCTCTCAGAAAGATGCCATTGAGTTATGGCGCAAAGAGTGACATAGGAGAACAGAGAAAGAATTCAATAAAGCAGAGAGAGCTAAACAAGCCAAGAAATGCCGTTGTTAACTGGTATTTATCCCGTTCTGTCAGAAAATCTAGCTAAAGTGACCACCTCAGAAAGACCCAGTAGGTAGAGAACGCCACCACCTGTACCCTTTAGAGTATGTAGAATTAAAGCCGACAGCATCTGAAGCGTTCATTTCCTTGTATCTAGACAAGTCCCTTCTGGACTGCGAAAGTGCCTTGTGAGTGACTAGTTAGTTTATTTGTGAATTGCGCTTTGTGCTTAAGACTTGTGAATAGTTTGTTACATCCATGTGTGTATCGCCTTGTGAATGGCTTGTAGTTGCTTGTGAATAGCGACTTGTGATTAAGACTTGTGAGTAGTTTGTTGAATTTTCTTAAGTATAGCTCCTTGTAAATATGCCTTGTGAATAGCGTGTCATTTTTGTGACTTGTTGAGTTTCTTGTAAATATGGCTTGTGAATAGCGCCATGTAGTTATGGCTTGTGCAGAGCATGTTATCATCAGGTCCCTAGCCATTACGTTAGGCAGGAGAGAGCTGGATCTCTTTCAAGTACTAGGAGAAAACGTTTTGAAGATGTGCGTATGTGTTATGTGATAACGTGGAGAAATGAGTTCATGACTTTCCTATGTACTGCAGTCATTGGGGAATGTTTGTGCTTCAGCTGCCAAAGAGTTAATTTCTTGTATTAAGAAGGTCAGTATTTGTTATAAAATGCTGATTAACGAGGTGTTGAGGGATTTTTGCGTTTTTTGTTGTTTGTGGGGGGCGTGTTTTTGAGCGGAAATTCGTACCCGTTCCAGTGGAGGGATTTGGTTGCTTTTTGGTGAGGATTTAGGGAATAGCTTGGACTACTGTGATGCCAAATTTGAAAAGGATCCGAGCTGTGGAAGTGGTGGAAAAAGCATGTTTTGTGTGGAGGTGCGATTTGCCATGTTATCCAATGGGCGTATTTCTGAAATGTGAGATAAGGGTTTGCACCACGAAGAGTGCTTTAATGTTTTCACGGTAGAGAAGAAATTATAGAACAGACCGATCTTAGAGAATGTGCTTTAAATTAGTGTAATGCAACAGTGTTTTTTGTTTAAATAGGGATGTTTCTAGAAAATATGAATTATTATTTTTCCCAATGCAAGCTGCCCTTTAGAATAGCGTGTGACAGTTATCCCACTCACTTAGGAAAGTGGCTATTTGTGAAATTAATGAACGTGGCCCTTTTTGATAGCTATAATACACTACCATGTTAGTGCATTGCTAAGAGTCCCCTACATTAGTTTGATTTGCATTCATTTAGTTTCAAGGCTCACCTATGTACTTTGACAGGCTGCTGATAGAATGGTGATATATTGCACGGTAAAAGCAGTGTTCATTAAACAAGACTTGGAAAATAGGATTTATTATGTCTGATTCAGGGCTACAATACTTACACAGATGGTTTCAGATCAACATTAAGTGGAGAAGGCTCCATTGATATATGCAGAGAACAGTCCCAACGCAACAGTCCATGATAATTCGTTTTTTTTTTTCTCTCAACTGCAAAGTGCTTAGCGTTGTGTGCAGAAGCAAACTGTCCCTTTTTGTGTGGTAATTTGCATGCTAAACAAATGCCCATGTTTCAAATGTCTTGCCTTCTAGCTGAATAAGTTAGACAAAAGTGTTTTTTAGAAAGTGGAGCTTTTTAGTAGCAGTACAGAATTATTTAAAATGCTAGCATGTCACTCAGTTACAGAAAAATATATGTCTTTATTAATTTACTTTTTACCACGTTTTAAATTTTGCTTCAGTTAAAGTTAGAAAAGCTCTGGCCTGGGAACAGATATGTTTTGAAGTACAAGGAATGTGTTTTTTTGACCTTGAGACACAGTCCGTCCGAGATGGCCTGGTTCCCAGTAAATGATGTTTATGTAAAGGGAGGGCTTTTTCTCTCTTGGAGTGCCTGTCTTGTTGATATTGGCCATCCTCCAATTCCTTTCCGCGGACGATTATTGGCTGTTCTCCAGCTAAGTCAGGCTTCCTTCACGAACAGAATAAAAATACTTGATGAGCCACGGAGACAATGTTTATGAAAAGGGGGGCCAAGTAGCTCCTCTGAAACGGTCAACATTGAGAGCTTCATTGACTTCAGATAAGTCACGCTTGCAAATGTATAAGTTTGTCCCTCAGTAGTGTAAACAGAATAATTGGCAGGAGTCTTGCTCTTGCAATGAGTTCAGCATCTGGCAGTCATTCAATTGTAGATCTCAGTGTAGCCCGGCTTGGAGTTGATTCAAAACTCCGAGCGCGAACATAATTCTAGAGGGAGGGGCTGTTTCTCACAGAGGCTCCAGCCTTCTGTCTATGACAAGAATACTTTGGTTTTATTCAAATACATTTAGAGAACATATTGTAGGTAGTATGGTCATACTGTTCCCAAGATCTAGAGTAGGATTTTTTTTTTGTAAACTGCAGAGCTTTTGAATTAAAAATTCATTTTTCTTTATTTATTTATTTCTATGTCATTTATTTTTGCTAGATTGATGTCAGAAAGTCCTAGCATTTACAGTCAGGCATTGAAAAGACAGCTAGACAGTATTCACATGCCTGCCAACACAGCACTGATACAGTACATAAACGACATTCTAATTACAGCAAGATCAGAACCAGACTGTGACATTGCATCTCTGACAGTCTTGTACTTTCTGTGTAAAGCAAGTGGTGTACAACACTTGCTTTCCAAGGAGGGTACACCAGGTATACAGCTAACACGGTAGACAGCTAACACAAGAATCATACAGCTCATTACTAACCTTTCACAGCCCAGTACACAAAAGGAAGTACGTGCCTTTATTGGCCTCACTTCTTACTGTAGGCAATGGATTCCCCAGTATGCATATCTAGCAAACCGCTCATACAGTTAACTACACAGAAGGCAGCCATTTTGACTGTTCTCCCTAGGACACAAGAACACACCTTGGCATTTGAGGAATTAAAAAGAGCATTATGTCACGCGCCAGTTTTAAGCGACTCCATGTTACAGTAAACGTTTTATGCTTTTTTATGTTTTTTTATTTTTATTTATTTTTACATTTGACTGTAGCGAGACTGACAGGATATGGACTGACATTATTTCAACCACACATAGAGATCAGACGTTGTAATATTCTGAATCCTGCAACGCTTTTGCCCTCAAGTACAGTAAATGCATCACCACATGACTGTGTGGAAGTAATGAATAAACCAAGACAAGACCTGACAGATATTGCACTTCTAGACTCAGACCTGACACTCTATGTAGATGGATCATGCATGAGAACAAGTACAGGAGACTTAGTAGCAGCGTATGCCGTGACCATAGAAGTCATAGAGAGACAGAAAATAGACACCCTGTCTGCACAAGCAGCAGAGCTCATTGCTCTGACACAAGCCTGCATAAGAGCTAAGCACTTGAAAGTAAACATTTATACTGACTCACAATACGCTTTTGACGTTGTTCATGATTTCGGGGTTCTGAGGAGAAAGAGAGAGGTTTCTTGAGACCTCCCATGGGACCAAGATTCAGCACAGCCAGCTTATTCAGGCCCTGTTGGAGGCCATACATTTACCTAGAGCCATTTCTATCCTGAAATGCAAAGCTCATACCAAAGTTACAGACACCAACAGACACGACAAGGACAGAGGTACCATTACTGATATAAAGTATGACAGTCAGGGATCCCACTCAAGATGTACTTGACATACAGACTCATGCCACAACAGATGAGATAATGAATTGGACTGAACAAGGAGGGGTCCAGACTAACCAAGGTTGGATGACTAAGGAAAAAAGCACATGGTTTCTTTCAGATTCTATGGTACAAATAATCAACACAACACATAGTCCCGCACACTTAGGAGAGAAGGCAATGCTAGACAGCTTACAGAACATTTGGTTTAACAAGCAGCGAACATGTATGATCTATTACCAGTTCAATCCAGGTAAAGGCATCCCGGTGGAACAAGGCGGATTTCATCCTCCTGACCACCCTTTTGAAGTTCTCCAGATGGATTATATCCAAATGGACAGATGTAGAGGTTTAACAAGTATGTCCTAGTAGTTGTGTGTGCACTGTCTAGATGGACAGAAGCATATCCAGTTCCAGATTATACTGCTGTTACAACAGACAGACAATTAGTGCGCAGTACTTCCCAAGCTATGAATCACCTCATGTGATCTACCTCATGTGATCTATTCAGATAACGATCAGCCATTTTTTTCTGAATTAATGAAACAAGTGTCCCTTCTGTTAGGTTATACATGGAAATTCCATTGTGTCAGACACCCAGAAGCCGCAGGCCTTGTAGAAAGACAAAATCAGACAATTAAGACAAAGTTGCTGAGATCTGTACAGACAAAGGCGTGGATTGGATGGTGGCCTTGCCGGTTGCCCTCTTTTACATGCGTATGGTAGCTCATTCCAGAACAGGCCTATCTCCTTATGAACGATATATGTGAGGTACGCCTATGCCAAAGAAAATTACTGATGTTGACAGTAACATGCTGACAGATTACCTGGCTTCCTTGATTTCTGCACTACTCTCTTTTCATTCACAGGTTGCTGCCGCCTTCCCTGACAACACCCAGGTCAAGGAACATGCCATAGCACCAGAGGATTCTATACTTGTGTCCGGATTTTTGATCGTTCAAGTCCCCTTGAGCCACGTTGGAAGACGCCGAAGTTGGTGGAAGGACGTAAAGGCCGAACTCACCTTCATCACTATTTGGAACTTTGGAACTTTGCTAGAACACTGACCTTTGCTAGAAAATACCCCTCAGCAAGAGTATAGGTCTAGATTAGGAACTAGCAAGTCAGACGTAGTTTAATTGTTTAAGCCCACCCGGTGGTGAATCGGTTAGACTAAGTTTTCTGACATGTATAAGATCACATATGAGAATAGCAAGAAGAGAGATAAGAAGGAAAAGTACTGCAAGGTATTACGCAGTAGATGTATAGTTACTTTGATCATCCTTTTTATTCTGTGCATTGTTATAATTGGTGTTAGTTTATTGCTACATGTTTTCTTTCCCATTTCCTCACATATACATTCTTCCAGTAACAGTTCCGCAGAGCATACATTTAGTGACCTGCCACCCCATGAACTGTCATATCGACTTGCACTGCGTAACAATACATTTATTCGAATGTTACACCATTCTCATCAGACCAGCAATGCGACCGATTGCTGGGTATGTGGCCAACTGCCTCCTTATCAAGAAACGAAGGGAGTTTTGCCCTTCTACCCTTTACCGTTCTCACACAATGGTTCGTGTGGAGCATGGTTTGCTCTAATGACATCAATAGATAGAAGGTACATGGCTGGATATATGGAAACCTGAACAAAGTAATGAATGAAGCATGCTTTCCAGACAAAGACGGATTCCCCCAAAGAAAGGGATCCGATTTAGAGAATGAAGAGTACGAGCAGGGAAATGCATCTGTTAATTTTATAATGTTAAACGTTCAGCCCAAGCAAAACACAGGTCCACCGTTTATTTCAGTCCTGCCAGCAAAAGGTGATTTATGTGTTAGTAAGAAAGGCTCAGTACATATGGGACACAGCAAGTGTAACACTGTAGTAGAGTTTGATGATAACGGACTTTCTTCTTCAAAACATCACGCCATACCTATTTCATTTGCGGTCAGACAGCCTATGTACATCTGCCCTTAGACTGGGGTGGGACTTGTTATATAGCATTCTTATTGCCACTCGTTTTTCTAGCCCCATCCAATTATCACAGAGATTCACGACTAGAACATGTTAGACAAAAGAGAGAGACAGATTCTGCAGGTATCGATCAGACTGAAACAGCTTGGGAGCAATATACATATTTCAACAGAGGATTCTTTTTCTTCATAGGTCCCGTCCAAAACAGTAAACTGATACGCAGGTTAACAAGGACTCTTGAAACAGTTGTAAATGTAACTGCATCTGCCCATGCGAACTTGACCCAGGAACAGTCTGCTATTAGGCTTGTCGTTCTTCAAAACCGCCTCGTTCTAGACGTCATCTTGGCGGATAGGGGCGGAGCCTGTAGAGTCATCCGATCTAGTTGTTTACGTTTTCATCCCAGATAATGCACCATCTGTGTACGAAGCAATAACAAGACTCCACAAAATTGCTAATGTCATACATCAAGACCCAGGCACATGGACTTGGTCCAGTTGGTTCTGGGGTGTAATATCGGCATGGGGATGGAAAGTTATGTCCTTCCTAGGAATGGCCCTACTTATGGTATTTGGTTGCTGTCTCTGTCTGCAGTGTGGCCCGGCCATTTGCGGCCTGTATGCGACTGCCTGTATTCCACATCCACGTAAACAAAGGATAAAAGATGAAGAAATGATGCTGTATGATCAACTATACGGTCTCATGAATATAGATGTATCCTGAAGGGTTATGTAGGTGACAAGGAGGGAATGAGGAAAATGATATTTTGCCTGACCAAAAATGTCCACTACATATACCCTATGTTACATATATGTGCATGTCACCCATGCATATTTCCTTGTAGTGGCCTGAATCACTAGGCCTCTGCAAACATGTTCTGCATTAGAAATGCCAGTCATCAAGTCTCCCAAACATTAAGTTAGCATATAAGGCCCATGTATTTGCATTGCATTGTGCACTTTTAAATAAATATTGTAATGAACCCATTTTGTGGCGCAGCCCGAGCCACATTTCTGAAATAAGGGTGTTTCATGACTCCTGACACACTGAAGCTGCAGTTACGTCCCTCTGACCTCGCATACTTCTAGCTCAGCCGAGAGAAGCCCAGCAAGAGGCCTGCCAAGACAGTATTATGAATAACAGTTATCTGAGGAAAAGCAAACAGAACCCGTCCGAGGGAGATAGGGCCTAGCCATTCTGTCTCCAATTAAGTAAATTACAGTGCTTGCACCCATAAAAAGCTCATGCAACGAATAAATATGCCCTCTCTGTCTTTTAGTGACGAACAACCTTTGCTTCTTTTGCTTGCTGACTCTAGATATCAGTTGTACTAGATGTGCTGGTCGCCTTGACATAAGAGATCTCTCTGCTAGGTTGAAAGTCAGCTCTCCTCCCATTTACACGTCAATTGCACGTCATGCTCAAATTGCACAATTAGGACACAGTTCGAGCTGGTCATGCCAACTCCTACTTTAAGTACCCACCCACCTATGACACCTACCTATCACACACCTATGACTCATCAAGTGTACACCCACATGTTCTTATCTCATTTTCTGTCTTGCTCTGCCTCGAGCTTCCTATGTACAAGGAGTAAAAAGTATATATATGATGTTTTGTTATTAAATGATTACAAGACTCTTCCTGAACCTCAGAGGTGATGGAACATATTCTCCCTTTGACTCGAGTTATTGGAATAAAGCCCATTTTAACTCAGATACCACGGACTCTGCTTCTCACTTGATGCATGATACTTTGTTAATGCCTAGAAATTCTGCCGGGGTAATATTTTATTTACCACACCCACTGCACTCCACTCTTTCCCAATCTACCCTAATCTATTCCACTCCAATCTACCCCAGTATATCCCACTCTACTCTACCATGATCTACCCACTCCAATCTACTGTATTCAAATCTTCCCCACTCCACTCCAATCTACTTCACTCATCCATTCTATATTTACTCTACTTAATCCCACTCTAACTCAATTCAATCTACTCCACTCCTCTACTCTAATCTACCCCACCCCAATCTACCCAAATCCACTGCACTCCACTCATTCCAATCTACCCTAATCTACTTCACTCCAATCTACCCCAGTACATACCACTCTACTCTACCATGATCTACCCACTCCAATCTACTGCATTCAAATCTACCCCACTCCACTCCAATCTACTTCACTTGTCCACTCTATATTTACTCTACTTCACCACAATCTACCACATTCAGTATACCTCACTCCCTCACTCCAATATACCCCAACCTACTTTACCCCAATTTTCTCCACTCTAACCCACTGTCAGAACCTCTGTCAGAAGGTGCTCTTCAAACGCACAGGAGCAGGATGATGCAAGTTCCCAATTCCCCTTGGAATTCCCCAGCCAAGCGCGTATCAAAGCATGGAGCCAATAGAAAAAAGGGATGGGGCAGAGAAGAGACAGCCACACCACGTCTGGATTTTCTTACTCTCTTCAGTAACCCAGATCTTGTTCTCTCTTCCTTTTAGGCTTGTTTGAATTGATTACTGCAATAAGAATGACAAATTATTAACACTAAACTCACTTCATAGAAATGCACTGAATTTATCTGCAAACTTGTAAACCTACCAGTCTTGGATGTGACCTATGCTCCTCTTTGTTTTAATATGTTGCTATTTCTTCTTTTTCTTTGCGCTGAAACTAAAGTGTGTTTTAAACTTTTTCTGAATTTATACCTTATTCATTAATGTATTTCTTATTTCCTCCACAGGTTCCTCACCTATCTTGTCTCAGCTTCTGCTTATAAATTGATTCAGTGTTGGTAAGTATCTGGTTATGTATTATTAATTCACATAGGGCTAGATGTAGGTAATTCCCATTTACAGACTCTTAAATACCAAATTTTACCGATTCGGTATTTAAGAGTCTGTAAATGGGAAGGGGGCAGATGTAGGTAATTCTGAATTCAGAGATACCGAATCTGTAAGATTCTGTATTTACCGATTCGGTAAATACCGAATTGGTATTGCCCATTGATTCCTATGGGCCTTGAAGGCCATAGGAATCAATGGGCAATACCGATTCGGTATTTACCGAATCGGTAAATACAGAATCCTGCAAGGGTGCAGGGGGTGTCACTTTGACACCCTCTAGCACCCCAAGTACAAGCTTGTGTGACATGTGGCACACATACATGCCCTAAGGACATGTCTGTGTGTCACATTGCACAGGTGTGCATGCACAGATGTGCATGCACACCTGAATTCGGTATTTTATAGGATTGTGTGGTAAAATACCGACTCTTAAGGGCCTGTGGCACTGTAAACTGTGCCACCTACATTTGGAATTACAGAATCAGTATATTTACCGATTCGGTAATTTACCGAATAGGTAATTTTACAGAATCGGTAATTTTACAGAATCGGTAAATATACCGATTCTGTAATTTTCGGCCCCCTACATCTGAAAACCCTAATACCGGTCGAAAACGGCCAAAATCGGCCGTTTCCGACCGGTATTAGGGCTCCTACATCTGGCCCCTAGTCTATTGTAGTATTTTCAGTTTTCCTTTGCCTGTATTTCAGTCCTTTTTAAATTAACGTTCAGCAGTTACATCACTGCTCTAATACCCAGAGGGATACTTTCAACCTTGTCCGGACTCGAGAGGCTAAACTAAATATTTATCTTTAATTTAAACTGCACTCTCGATACTCCGGAAAGAAACCTAAACTCCGCAACTTGTGCTGACTCTCAATTTCCTTTCGAGCGTGTATTTTTCAGCTCTGCCCATGCTCGCATTTGAAACACTAAAGAAATTTGCAAGCGCGGCACACTGCACTAACCCCTCCTCGGAGCTACACTGTGCATGCCCACAAATGAACTGGAACAGTCTTACTTCTTTCTTTGTCGGACCTTCGTCGGACACTCCTTCAAACAAACAGGTAACTTTGTAAATTCTCTTACATTTTCAGTAGCGCGATGCATGAGTTTATTCACTGACTAAAATACACGGCACTACCGCTGGAATGACTTCTCATCCTTGGAACTCAGGTGAAGTGCACCACACAACGGGCGCACCACTTGTATCTTCATGATTGGGCTCGCGTGCTCGAGCGCCAACCCGCCGAACCTGCTCTCCAATCTTGGCCGCCATCTTTGTGTTAGTAGATAGTGATGTCCTAGCTGTCTGACGCCTTTTCGGGTTAAATTTAGTATTCTTGAAAAGATCCGCATTAATCAACTGACTGTTCCTGCCTCTAACCTTTAAGGTCCTGACAGTACCCTCCCTCAAAACAGCGTCCTTCCAGTTTTGGCTTGTTTGGAAATTTTCTATGAAACTCTCTTATCAGACGAGGGGCGTGAACTTCAGTAACTAACTCCCAGGACCTTTCTTCAGAACCATAACCTTTCCAGTCAAACAGATAGTACAATTTTGCCTTCTGTACCTTAGGGTCCAAGACCTGTTGTACCTCAAACTCCTCTTCCTTCTCAGTTTGGATTGATTTAGGGGTTTTGCTGATCCATAATAAAGTAGTCGCCTTCTTTAATAAAGAAACGTGAAACACTGGATGAACTCGCAAAACCTGAGGTAACTTCAACTGATAGATTAATGCACTTAATTTCTTCTCAATTTGATAGGGACCTGGTTGTAATTTTCTAACTCCCTTAAGCCTGAGGTTCTTGGTGTTCAACCAGACCTAGTCACCTACTTGTAACTCTGGTTCCTTTTTTCTCCTTTTATCACCATACAGTTTATAACTTGCTTTGGCTTTTGTTAAATTCTCTGTGGCTAAACTAAGGACTTGAGTCACATGTTTTACCAAATCAGTAACTGCAGGAACATCCACTTCTTGAAAACTTAATGAGTGATGAGGATGCCTTCCTGAGTTCAAGAAAAAGGGAGTATAACTAGTGGAAAAGTTTTTTGTGTTATTATGTGCAAACTCTGCTGTCCACAAATAGTCTAGCCAATCTCCTTCTTGGTCTAGCAAACACAATCTAAGGTACTGTTCTATTTCCTGATTGGTTCGCTCGGTTTGACCATCGGACTCAGGGTGATAACTAGTGAATTATCTAGTTTCAATATTCAGCTTCTTAGTGAAAGCCTTCCAAAAATGAGACAAGCACTGTGAGCCCGATCCGATATTAAAACCTTGGGAATGCCATGTGCTCGAACAATGTGTTGACTAAAGGTGCATGCTAGTGTCTTAGCTGTGGGTACACCCTTTAAAGGTACAAAATGGGCCATTTTCGTGAAAGCATCCACACTCACCAATATGGTGTCAAAACCATGACTAGATGGTAAATCAACTATCAGGTCTAATGTGACTGTATGCCATGGAAAAGGTGGTGTGGGTAAAGGTTGTAACAACCCTTGGGGAGCCTGCCTCTCAGATTTTACTTTAGCACAAATCTCACATGTGGCTACTTATTGGCGAACATCTTTTATCACGTCTGGCCACCAAAAACGCTGTCTCACTAGGTCTTCAGTCTTAGTAATGCCATTATGTCCCGCCAAATAACATCATGACATTCTTTTATTGCCTTTTGTTGCATTTGAGATGTGGGCAGAAATAGAGGTCCATCATGATACGGTAAACCCTCACGAATCTCCTGTCGTGGATCTTCTTGTAACCAACTCTCCATTACTTCCATGGTCATCACATTCTGCTTTTCTTCTTCTCTGGGAGTCTCTTGTAAATCTGCACCTATTACTCTCTCTGCTGATATAATTGTCTGATCTTTAATTTCTTCTGCAACTCCTTCTGTGCCCAATCGAGACAAAGCATCTTCCTTACCATTCTGTGCACCAGGTCTATAAGTAATGACAAAGTCATATTCAGCAAAGTACAGAGACAAGTGCAATTGTCTAGGTGTTAATGTTCTTGCTGACTTCAAGAATTTCAGATTTCTATGATCAGTTTAGACTGTGACCACATGTTTAGCACCCATTAAATAGTGCCTCCATTCCTTAAATGCATCTTGATGGCCAATAATTCTTTTTCTGTGATTGTATAGTTGACTTCCGCCGCTGTCAATTTTCGAGAATGAAATGCCACTGGATGCAACTGTCCCGTGGTTTTATGTCTCTGCGATAACACACCTCCCAATGCCAGATTGGATGCATCGCTCTCCACAAAGAAAGGCTTGGTAGGATCTGGATACAATAATATCGGCGCTGTTGTGAAATCCTCCATTAATTGAACAAATGCTTCCTCAGCTTCTTTTGTCCAATCAAACTGAACCCCTTTTTTCAACAATCTGGTTATGGGAATCAATTTTTGGGAAAAATCTTGAATGAATCTCCGATAGAAATTTGCAAACCCAATGAAACTCTGAACTTCCTTCACAGATTTTGGAGATTCCCACTCAATCACTGCCTTGATCTTTTTCTCATCCATTGTGATTCCTCCAGGTGCAAGCACAAATCCCAGAAACTCTACTGTCGATACATTAAAAGCACATTTCTCTAATTTGACAAATAAAATGTTTTCCTTCAGTTTCTGCAGCACTTTCTTCACATGGTCTTCATGTTCTTCCACTGTGCTTGAATACATTAGCATATCATCAATATATACTATGACATTCAGATCAATGTACTCTTTCAACACATCCTTGATAAAATGCTGAAAGGCAGCTCGGGCGTTGCACAAGCCATATGGCATAACTTGATATTCATAGAGCCCATGCTTGGTTCTAAATGCCGTTTTCCACTTGTCTCCTTCTCGAATTCTGACAAGTTGATAAGCTCCTCTTAGATCCAATTTAGTATTGATTTTAGCTGCTTTTACCTGATCCAGTAGCACTGATATCAAAGGCAATGGGTATCAATTCTTAATGGTTATTCGATTGATGGCTCTATCGTCGATGCAGGTTCTCAATTCCCCACTCTTCTTTGGAATAAAAAAAAGGGGGAAGGAGACAGGAGATTGGGACGGTCTACTGAATCCGTTCTCCAGATATTCTTATAGATACTTTTTCAGATGTTCAGTCTCCCGTTCCATCAATGCATATATTCTGCTGCATGGAAGATTGGATCCTGGTTCCAAATTGATCTTACAGACAAAAACTCTATCTGGTGGAAGTTTTTTGGCTTCCGCTACATTAAATACCTCTTTAAACTCATGATATTCTTCTGGTAGTGTTACAGTACTTATTACACAAATTGTTGTCTCATTCTTACTTAAATAAAATGCAGATGATTTCTTAGAATCTCTCGGGCATTCCTTATGACAATGCTCTTCGCAGTACTTGGAATTCAAGGTTATGGATCGAGCACTCCAATCTATGGTAGGAGTATGCTCTGTAAGCCAAGGGAGACCCAATATTAGTTGAAATTGTGGAGCATATATTAAATTGAATTGCAGCGTTTCAAGATGCCCTTCATCAGTTTCCAACTCTACTAGTTCGGTATGACTCACAATGGGTCCCGACGAGAGGTTCGAACCATCTACTGTTCGAACCGCTTCACTTTTCTCTTTCCTAATTGAACACAGGCCCACCTTATCTGCAAACTTCAAATCGCAAAAATTGTCCGTGGCTCCGGAATCAATCACCACTGTTACAGATTTCAATATCTTCTCCCTGAACCGCAAGGTCATTAATAACACTAAATGTGGGGATGCGGATTGCAAGGTGTTTGCCAAAGTATGGGTCTCTGGAGCTGTTTTTGTGTCTGCAACCACCAATCCAACTCCATTTACTGGTGGTGTGAAGTGTTTTCCGACAACATTGACTTGGGCTTCTTGGGGCAGTTTTGAACAAAAGGTCCACTACCTCCACAGTAGAGACATTGCTTATTCGCTCTTCGTTCTCTTTCTCTCCCTTAGAAAAAGGCCCCGGAATTGTTCCAATTTGCATGGGTTCTCCATTCCTGTTCGAGTCATTCTCCTTACTACCTTCAATCTTGGCTCTATGAAATCTTGGCATACTGGAACGATAATCTCTCCTTCTCTCTCCTTTCCTTTCACTTTGACGAAAATCAATTTTGAGAACCAAATCTATGAGTGCTGATATTTCTGTATGTCGATTTGGCACCGGCGCCAAGGCATCTTTTAGTTCATCCTTCAAGCCTCGATAGAACACCGCCGCTCTTTTATTTTCAGGCCACTCTGTTTCCACAACCAACGTATTGAACAGGGCCAGATAGTCAACCAATTCTCGATTGCCCTGTCTTATTTCCAGCAACTCATTATCAGTAGCTTGGGAGACTCTGTGTCAATCGAATATTCGAAGAAATTAATTTTTTTAATTCATCCAGATCATACAAGACTGGGTCATTCCTGGTGACCGGAGGCATAGACCAAGATGCAGCATCTCCACTTAAGTATGACTAGATAAATGCCACTCGAGATTGTGCATCAGGAAAAACTGCTGGTCGGCACATGAAATGTAATGTACATTGTGTTAGAAACACCTGAGCCTTCTGGGGATCTCCACCAAAATGCTCAAGTGGTGCCAGAGAAATAACCGGAGATAGGGAATGGATCACTTGTGTGGTGATCTTGGGTTGGGGAACTGGAGTCTCCCCAAGGTTCTCTTCAGGAGTGACGGAATACTTAAAACTGGGACCGGATACTAGATTACTCACTTTTAGTGTCAAATCTGTGGTTTCTTTTCTAAGTTCTCTATTCTCCTCTTGAACTGAAATCAATTACCTTGGAATTCCTTCTAATATTTCTCCTAAGTGCTTTAAATCCAGACCTTTCACCATTCTGTTCAGGTGCTAATAATTTCGTGGGCACTTCACTCTGTCAGAACCTCTGTCAGAAGGTGCTCTTCAAACGCACAGGAGCAGGATGTTTCAAGTTCCCAATTCCCCTTGGAATTTCCCAGCTAAGCGCGTATCAAAGCATGGAGCCAATTGAAAACCATGGGGGAAAGGGATGGGACAGAGAAGAGACAGCCACACCACGTCTGGATTTTCTTACTCTCTTCAGTCACCCAGATCTTGTTCTCTCTTCTTTTTAGGCTCGTTTGAATTGATTACTGCAAAAAGAATTACAAATTATTAACACTAAACTCACTTCATAAGAATGGACTAAATTTATCTGCAACCTTGTAAACCTATCATCCTTGGATGTGACCTATGCTCCTCTTCATTTTAATATGTTGCTATTTCTTCTTTTTCTTTGCGCTGAAACTAAAATGTGTTTTAAACTGGTCAATTCTGAATTTATACCTTATTCATTAATGTATTTCTTATTTCCTCCACAGGTTCTTCACCTATCTTGTCTCAGCTTCTGCTTATACATGGATTCAGTGTTGGTAAGTATCTGGTTGTGTATTATTACTTCACCTAGTCTATTGTAGTATTTTCAGTTTTCCTTTGCCTGTATTTCAGTTCTTTTTAAGTTAACGTTCAGCACTTACATTACTCCTCTAATACCCAGAGGGATACTTCTGCCTTCTGCTTACTCTGTGCAAGGCTAAGACCAACTTTCAACCTTGTCTGGACTCGAGAGGCTAAACTAAATATTTATCTTTAATTTAAACTGCACTCTCGATACTCCGGAAAGAAACACAAATTCCGCAACTTGTGCTGACTCTCAATTTCCTTTTGAGCATGTATTTTTCAGCTCTGCCCATGCTCGAATTTGAAACACTAAAGAAATTCGCATGCACGGTACACCATACTAACCCCTCCTCGGAGCTACATTGCGCATGCCCACAAATGAACTGGACCAGTCTTACTTCTTTCTTTGTCTGACCTTCGTCGGACACTCCTTCAAACAAACAGGTAACCTTGTAAATTCTCTTAAATTTTCAGTAGAGCGACGTGCGAGTTTATCCCTGACTAAACTACGCGGCGCTACCGCTGGAACGTCTTCTCATCCTTGGAACTCAGGTGAAGTGCGCCACACAACGGGTGCACCACCTGTAGTTTCATGATTGGGCTCGCGTGCTAGAGCGCCAACCCGCCAAACCTGCTCTCCAATCTTGGCCACAATCTTTGTGTTAGTTGATAGTGATGTCCTGGCTGTCTGACGCCTTTTCGGGTTAATTTTAGTATTCTTGAAAAGATCCGCATTGATCAACTAATTGTTCCTGCCTCTAACCTTTACGGTCCTGATACCCACTCTACCTCAATCTAACACACTCCTCCCCAATCTACCCTACTCCATCAATCTCATCCACTCTACAAATCCACCACAATCTATCCCACACTCCAATTTACCACAATCTTCTCCAATCCACTATATTCTACAACACTCCAATCCACCCAATCTGCCTCACTCCACTCCAATCTAATCCAGCCCAATCCACTCTACCATACTCGACTCCACTCTACCCTCATGTGCCCCACTCCAATCAACTCCATTCCAACCCACTCCCCCAGTCCATCCCACTCCGACCTAAGCAACTCTAATCTACCCCATCTTCCCCATTTCACTCCATTCTGCAAAACTCCAGTCCACTCAATCTGCCCACTCCACTCTAATCTAGCCCATTTCACTCTACCATACTCCACTCCACTCTTCCCAAATCGACCCCACTCCCCTTTACTCCAATCTACCTCACTCTAATCTAATCCCACTCACTCAAATCTACCCCTCTCCATTCCAATTTAACTCACTCCACCCCAAACCACTCACTCCACTCCACTCCAATCTACCCCATTCCAATGTATTTTTCTCCAATCCACGGCTCCCCATCTACCCCATTGTAATCCAACCCATTCCACTCCAATCGACCACACTTTACTGCAATCAAGTCCATTCTACCCCAAGCTATCTCACTCAACCCAACCCCACTGCAATCTACCCCACCTCACTCTTTCCCACTCCAATCCAACCCACTCCGCTCCAATCAACCCCACCCCACTCCACTCCGATCGACCCTACTCCAATCTACCTTACTCCAGTCTCTTCCACTCCAATCTACCCAACTCAATTTCAATCTATCCTGCTCTAATCCACCTAACCTACCTCACTCCACTCCACTCTAATCTACTTCATTCCAATTTACCCCACTTCACTCTTCCCTGATCTATCTTACACCACTCCAATCTCGACACCACTCCAATCTAGCCAACTCAACTCCACCTCACTCTAGTCCTGCCTTCAGAATGCAGGTTGTTTCTAGTTCAAAACCTCATACATTATGCATGAGGATTCTTGGAAGGACAGCAGGACATCCATCTCCTGTATAAAATCTATGTATAATGTTCATGCCAGACGTCATCCTCAGGTTGACACAGTAATACAGTGAGGTAGGGCCCCTAGGGAGAACTATGGGTATGTATACATCACATCTTGCTGAGATAGACAGAGAGGACCAAGACTTACCGCGGGCAAACTGACCAGAGACGCTGAGGTTCCTGCATGCAAATACTCCAGCTTGCAGTAGTCTAACATTTCTTGTGGGGTGTCCAACTCGAGACCAGGACGAGGTCCCAGAGTCTCTCACTTCAGGTAATGGGGTTGACTAAATCCTTGAGGGATTCTTGGCTTAACACCTACATACAGGCTAGGTATGCTTAGGTCCATCTAGTTAGGGAAGCATCGTAGGAGTAGGTATTCTTTAATCATGTGTTTTATATACTCCTGTGTATTAATTATTATTGTAAGATGGAAGAACTATACCATCCATTTACCTTCTCACTACTGGTAATCATTTATATATTAAACATCTTATACTGTCTAATAGGTTTTACAGCTCATCTATTATACACCAGAATAACAACTGTTCAATAAATACTTACTGAAAACACCCAGCCTGTTTATTCTGTGTATCTCTGAGACAGGCAAAGTAAGCATGAGTGATTGAACGAAAGATAGTATATTGTTTCCACAGTCCTGAGGGATCAGGATTGACATGTTCGATTTTTGCCAAGAACTATTCTCTCCTTGGTAAGAGGAGATTCTAGTGGCACTGTGACATAGTTGGTACAGGAGGCCAACATACCTGGTGGGGGTGTCCGGAATCAGTCTGACACCAGTCCTACAATGTATGTTATCTAAACGCGCAGATCCTGTATATTTCTTATAGGAGCTACATGATATGGCACCGCCAACTTTGGTTGGTACTTATTTATCAGTGTAATCAAAGTAGTTCAGTTGCGCTATTTCTCAGAAATCCCTATTTACAAAAACACCAGAGACATCTGGAGTGGGTGGGTAAAACTCTGCCACAGCTGAGTATGCATATATATCCTATTTATTGGCTGTTGGTTAATCAAGCTTGAAGGACACAGTGTTCCTAAAAATTGTGCAAAACACCTTATCTTTGTTTCCTTGAAAATCTCTTCCATCCAAAACAATGACTGAGGAAGGGGATAGAGTAGTGCAAAATCTAAATCTCTCAGCAGATGAGGAAAATGCAGATGTAATTCAAATTGCAGAAAATGTTAGAAATGCGGTCACCCTGAAACTACTTGTGCATGGTTTAACATCAAGGGGTGGCATAGTAGCCTTCGTGATCGAGGCACACAAACCTTACAGCACTGAGGTATTTCATCCGTGGGTTACATTCCCAGCAAAAAATGTAAGCACAAACAGTTTCGGACTGGCCATGGCGGGTACCGGGTCATTTTTCCGGTGGGCCACCAGGGTGGGGGCGGTTTTGGGCCCCTGGGGAGCCGTTTTTGTTACCGGGGGTCGGTAATATCGGCCCCTGTAACAAAATTGGCAGAAACCAGCCCTCACAAACTGCTCGGCTTCACCCCCTCAACCCAGGGGGGCCAGCCAAGCAGTTTGCTAGGGCCGGTTTTGGTTCCCAGTCGGGCCCTGAGAACAAAGACATTTCATTTGTACACAGAAGATGAACCACCAGCGGAATATTGTCCATATGAGGACATTGAGGTTCCGCTCACTTACCAGGAACATTTATACTGGTTTAAAGATGCCCTACACCCTACAAGAAGTAGAGTAAGACTCAGTCCGCTCAGAAGAGAGGGACCAACAAGACTAATATTAGCGGCCTACACACCACCTCCTGACATTGAAACAATGCCAGGAGGAGACTTACTCATACTTCACAAACAATGAATATAACTTTACAGAAAATTGACGCAGTTCGTCATGAGGACACCTACAGTCTAGCCGGCAACAATTACAACAAATACAATTTCAGGACAAAATAGAGCAACTAAACTTACACCACAAACGTTACACTCAGTAATCGATAAAATGCCTGCAAAACGTGAACAAATGCCATTCTGGATGGCTCAGAAAATACACAGCTAGAAGCAGTATTCCCAAATACTAGCCCTCATGAAAAACACAGAATGCTGACAATCTGCTTGCCCGTGGGGACAACACAACAGATAGAGGATTGTACCTCGTGGGGCACAGTTTTTGCTGTCATATGTACCAGAACTCATGGTACACCGTCCTGAGCAATAATACCAGACGTAATAAGACAAATGCAAAATGAGTGCAGAGCGGAGCCTGCTCTGAACTTAGGGATGAACGGTATAGGTAATTATGCCCAGGTAGCTGCCATATTATTAGCCAAGTCAAAAAGTCAAAAAAAGCTTTATTTCAATAAAAGTTATCATAAAAGCTTCATTTAAAATACACAAATTCATGTTGTAAATAACAAGATAAACAAAAACACAAAAAATGTAGTATACTGTTAGTTAAAAAGTTTCCAAAGTTCATTGGAAAAAAGAAATATTTCATAAAATGGTTTAAGAAACGAATTAAACAATTGATTTAAGCCTCTTAGATCTAATGGACCAAGCCCATGATAGGAATTTTGCGAGGATACAAGCATATAGGGTACAACAGTCAGACCTAAGTATGCGTATTGCCTCCGCATGACGCCTAGTGCCTAGCTGGCGACATAGATGTTTAAGCCATTTCTTCCGTGGCAGGGTATACTCTCCGCATTCAAACAAGAAATGCGCCACTGTCTCTGGTCTACATATACACATTGGACAAAACTCTGTAATTTGCACAGGTGGTTTCCACCGCGATGAGAAAGCATACAAAGGAAGAGTACCTGCTCTAAATTTAAAATAGAGGGCCCTATAAAAAGGTTTCTCGATTATATCTAAATATAGTTCTCGTATTGGCAGGTCCTTGAATTTCAGGAAATCTTCCGTTAGTCTGCCCAAGCAATCATTAGTGTTCCTTTTTGACGCTATCCAGCTCCAATACAGGGTCTTAAGGGTTTCCTTTGGTGGAGAGGATCTGTTTATCCATGCTTCTTTTAAGCCCAGATTAAATAACAGGATTTTCATGTCTCTCAACCGGTGTACAGTCATAATATCGAGTCTTTTATTTCGACTGGACAGAATATCGAGTAAAAAATATAGAATGGACATAATATCGACTAGACATAATATAGACAACAAAAATATCGACTAGAGAAAATTAATATCGAATAGAATGGACATAATATCGAATCAAAAATATAGAATGGACATAATATCGACTAGACATAATATAGACAACAAAAATATCGAATTTAAGGTAAGTTAATAATAATTTTTATTTTTTGTGTAATATAAGTCTGTAGCGGGTTGTGGGTTTATAGGGGAATAGGGTGGGAAGTAATTTAATTCTAATTAATTAAATATGTTAATTTATTTATTAATATCTATTTAGAATTAATTGTTAATTAATTATTAATTGGTAATTAATTAAAATATAATTGGTAATTAATTATAATTGATTAATTGATAAATATTTTAATTTTAGTAATTTATTTTCTGTAGCGGGTTGTGGGTTTATAGGGGAATAGGGTGGGAAGTAATTTTATTATAATTAATTAAATATGTTAATTTATGTATTGATATTTATTTAGAATTAATTGTTAATTAATTATTAATTGGTAATTAATTAAAATATAATTGGTAATTAATTATAATTGATTAATTGATATATATTTTAATTTTAGTAATTTATTTTCTGTAGCGGGTTGTGGGTTTATAGGGGAATAGGGTGGGAAGTAATTTAATTATAATTAATTAAATATGTTAATTTATTTATTGATATTTACTTAGAATTAATTGTTAATTAATTATTAATTGGTAATTAATTAAAATATAATTGGTAATTAATTATAATTGATTAATTGATAAATATTTTAATTTTAGTAATTTATTTTCTGTAGCGGGTTGTGTGTTTATAGGGGAATAGGGTGGGAAGTAATTTAATTATAATTTATTAAATATGTTAATTTATTTATTGATATTTATTTTGAATTTATTGTTAATTAATTATTAATTGGTAATTAATTAAAATATAATTGGTAATTGAAAATAATTTATTAATTTTTAAATTGTAAATTAATTTATTGTTAATAGGTAATTAATTAGTATGAGTAGGCAATTTTTATAATTAAATATTTTTTTTTTGTATTTATAAATAAATATTTAATATTTTTATACACTTTTTTAATATTTTAATTATTTGTAATTGGTATTACTATTTATGTTATTTATATATATTTGTGAAGTATTTACTTTCCCTACTATTGCACTCTCTGAAGTTGGAATAGTAATTTTAACCCCTACGCTATCCAACACTTTCCCTACTGTTGCACCCACTGGAGTGGGTATGCAACGTTTACAACGCTACTTTTACTATGCACTACCATTACAACAAAACTTTTAAATTGCACAAACTTTTACAACGCATACATTTACAAAGCATGTTTTTAAAACGCAGATACCGTTACAACGCATACTATTACAATGTAAGTATTAGTAAGTATATAATTATTTTAAAAAGGTTATATGTTTGGGATTTTGGGTAAAGGGGTATTTTTAGGGTTCAGGGTCAGTTTTCAGTTTTTGGGTAAAGGGGTATTTTTAGGGTTCAGGGTCAGTTTTCAGTTTTTGGGTAAAGGGGTATTTTGAGGGTTCAGGGTCAGTTTTCAGTTTTTGGGTAAAGGGGTATTTTTAGGGTTCAGGGTCACTTTTTAGTTTTTGGGTAAAGGGGTATTTTTAGGGTTCAGGGTCAGTTTTCAGTTTATGGGTAAAGGGGTATTTTTAGGGTTCAGGGTCAGTTTTCAGTTTTTGGGTAAAGGGGTATTTTTAGGGTTCAGGGTCAGTTTTCAGTTTTTGGGTAAAGGGGTATTTTTAGAGTTCAGGGTCAGTTTTCAGTTTTTGGGTAAAGGGGTATTTTTAGGGTTCAGGGTCAGTTTTCAGTTTTTGGGTAAAGGGGTATTTTTAGAGTTCAGGGTCAGTTTTCAGTTTTTGGGTAAAGGGGTATTTTTAGGGTTCAGGGTCAGTTTTCAGTTTTTGGGGTAAAGGGGTATTTTAAGGGTTCAGGGTCAGTTTTCAGTTTTTGGGTAATGGGGTATTTTTAGGGTTCAGGGTCAGTTTTCAGTTTATGGGTAAAGGGGTATTTTTAGGGTTCAGGGTCAGTTTTCAGTTTTTGGGTAAAGGGGTATTTTTAGGGTTCAGGGTCAGTTTTCAGTTTTTGGGTAAAGGGGTATTTTTAGAGTTCAGGGTCAGTTTTCAGTTTTTGGGTAAAGGGGTATTTTTAGGGTTCAGGGTCAGTTTTCAGTTTTTGGGGTAAAGGGGTATTTTAAGGGTTCAGGGTCAGTTTTCAGTTTTTGGGTAATGGGGTATTTTTAGGGTTCAGGGTCAGTTTTCAGTTTTTGGGGTAAAGGGGTATTTTTAGGGTTCAGGGTCAGTTTTCAGTTTTTGGGGTAAAGGGGTATTTTTAGGGTTCAGGGTCAGTTTTCAGTTTTTGGGTAAAGGGGTATTTTTAGTGTTCAGGGTCAGTTTTCAGTTTTTGGGGTAAAGGGGTATTTTTAGGGTTCAGGGTCAGTTTTCGGGTAAAGGGGTATTTTTAGTGTTCAGGGTCAGTTTTCAGTTTATGGGTAAAGGGGTATTTTTAGGGTTCAGGGTCAGTTTTGGGTTTTTGGGGTACAGGGGTACTTTGTAAAAATAAATTAAAATTACATTTAAATTAAATTTATTTAATAAAATTAAATTATATTAAATTATATTATAATATTTTTTATTAATTTATATTCAAAAAATATTATATACTTACCAATACTTACGTTGTAATGGTATGCGTTGTAAAGGTATATGCGTTGTAAAATCTTGCGTTGTAAATGTATGCGTTGTAAAAGTTTTTGCGTTGTAAAAGTTTTGTTGTAATGGTAGGCATTGTAAAAGTATGCGTTGTAACGTCATACATCCCTGGAGTGGGAATAGTAATTTTAACCTCTACGCTATCCAGCGCTTTCCCTACTGTTGCACCCACTGGAGTGGGAGTAGTAAATTTGACCTCTACGCTATCCAACACTTTTGCTAATGTTGAACTCACTATAGTTGTAACAATAAATTTTAAACATTTTCTAAAATGTTATATATGTTTATTTAATAATATGTTTATATATATATATATATATATATATATATATATATATATATATATATATATATATATATATATGTGTGTGTGTGTAATTTTTGGTGATATAATTTTTTTAATTATATAAATTATTTATTAAAATTACATTTTTTTATTAATTATTTCTAAGTTTATATTAAATATATTTATTACTATATTAGTTTTAACTTAATTTTAAGACTTTAAAAAAAATCGATATTTTGACAGTCTATATTTTTGTAAGTCGATATTTTGGAGTCGATATTTTGGTACTTACCTGTTTGAAGATAGGGAGTCGATATTTTGTCAATCGATATTTTTGACTCGATATTTGTGTATCTCGATATTTGTGTCGTCGATATTATGTCAGTGATCCCTCTCAACCATTTAATTTTCTGCCATCCTGGAAGTGACATAATTTCTGAAAGGCCTTGCGCATATTTGTCAAGTTCCTGTACTCGCCACAGGCGGGCCCATAACAGCAATGGCCGAAATTTTGCTTTGTCACCAATTGGGCGGCAACCTAGATCCAGCATTAGCGGGACCATAGGCGTAGCTTGCGGGAGAGACATAATTGCTCTTCAAAATTTCCTCTCAGATCTTGGCAGTTCGTTTGTAATAGATGAGCCCCATAACTCGGCCCCATAAAGAGCAGAGCTAACCCCTTTGGCTGTATAGATTTCAAGAACAGTAGATATGGGTCTAAAAACACAAGAGCGTTGTTGTTTCAATAGGGCTCCTGTTAGGCGTTTATGGGTTAGCAGCATTTTGTCTAGATGAGGGGCCCATTGCATTTTGTGGGACAACCGAATGCCTAGATAATCGAAAACTTCTACTTTCCCCAAAGGTTCTCCATTCAAAATAGGAGGGCAAATTGGTTTTTTTGGGGGATTCAGCACAAGGTACTTTGTCTTTTCAGTATTGATAATCAAACCCCGTTCAGAGCAAAAGGACTGAAAATTGTTCAAAAGTCTTTGGAGGCCAATCGGGGTTTTCGATATCAAAAGAGTATCGTCCGTGAAGAGAAGGGTAGGTATACGCTCTCCAGCCAGGGATGGTTCATCTGAGGGATATTTTCGAAGATGCTCAACCACCCCATTGATGTTAAGGGAAAAGAGGGTGGGAGCTAGGACACATCCCTGGCGGACCCCCTCTCTACCGGGATACTACTAGTTTTTTCACCATCTGGGCCCCACCTTATCTGGGCAAAACTATCTTCATGGAGCCTGATGAGTAATGAGAGAATATAATGTGGCAACCCCATGTCAGCCAGAACTCCCCAAAGGGTCTCCCTCGGTACAAGGTCAAAGGCAGTCTTTAAATCGATAAAAGCGAGATAAAGACTGCCCTTGCCTATAACCACTACCCTCCAATATATCATCCTCAGCCTAAAGGCTTGCTCGATTGTACCAGTGCCCACTCGGAACCCTGCCTGGTAGTCGGAGAGTATTTTATTTTGATCTAACCAATCCAATATCCTGACCAGTAGGACCTTGCCAACTACTTTTTGGCTAATATCCAATAAACTAATTGGTCTATAATTGGATGGATCATCTCTGACGCCTTTTTTGTAAATGGGGACAACCTCCGCCCCTTTCCATGATATGGGAATCGGTGCACCCCTACAGATGGCAGTGAGAAGGCAGTGGATGAATTTTCCCCACTTCTGAATATCTGATCTCAGCAGGTCCCCCGGTATGCCATCCGGTCCAGCAGCTTTTTGGGGCCTGATGGTACTTATGGCATACTCCACTTCTTTTATTGTAAAGTCAGAGCTTTCCTGAAGGGTCGCCCAATCCAATTCAATCGCAGGTAAGTTCCCTGCCCTTACTTCAGCAACAATATATAACTTTGAGAAATGGTTGACCCACGCCTGGCTTGGGATATTACATGTTATAAGATCAGTGTCAGGTCTGTTTCTGGCTCTTATTGTATCCCAGAAGCATTTTGAGTCCTTCTTAGAGCTAGCCTCTTTCAGAGTACGACAGTACTCCTCTTCCCACTCTTTTTTTGCATGTGCCAGTGTAATCCTATGCTCTTTCCTGGCTGTCTGAATCGAGGGTTGGGATTTGCCCTTAACGGCCTCTATTAAGAGCGACTTAGCCCGTCTGCATGCTGGGGTGTACCAGTCGTGCTTCCCCTTGGGTTTACACTGAGGTGGATTCCTCCCTGCAAAACCCTTACCCTGAAATACATCCCCTATGGACTTGACAGCTGCCTCGAAAATAGATGTCACATTTTCAACTGGAAAGGCCAGATTGTTAGCATCTAATTTGATCTGAGAAGTCTGAAGTATTTCTTTGATGGTAGAAAGTTTAACAGTGTCAGTGGCGATTTTATTCCACTTGAGACGTCGTCCACAGGATGCAACAGTGGTTTTATAAGTGCATTTGGGAAAGGGTACGATTGTTTTACTAGACCAGGGATCGTGTAAAGATAAGGAAAGCGAATTATGATCGCTCTCCACGGTGGGTTGGACAACCATATCCTGGACCAGTCCCCAGAGTTTTAAATCCAACAGAATATAGTCAATTCTCGAGGTTTGATTAACCCTGTTAAAGGTGGGAGCACCTAAACGATTTGAAGTTGTGCGGCCGTTAGTGGCTCTTAAGCCAAACTCTAGTGTTAGGGCATTTAGTTGAACTGCAGTTCGTGACCATCTTTTTATCGGGGCGATAGATAATGCTGGAATACCCCATCTACTATCGTCCTCACTTAGATCTGAACTGCCCTCCATAGGGAGTGGTTCATATGTGCAGTTAAAGTCGCCCGCTATTAAGATATAATCACCTTCTGCGTGATCTCTAAGTTCTGCTTCAAGGGTGGATATTACTAGCGACGTCAACCCATTTTTAGTTCCTCTGGCATAGACATTATACAAGGCAAGGGATAAGCCCCTACTGTGATTTCTCAGTACAATTGCCAATATATCTGGGCTGCTGACATGCTTAGATTTAATGTAGCAGTTAAGGGAAATGCTTACCCAGATAAGAAGCCCCCCAGAGGGACGACCCTTCCCTTGTATGGCTTTCACAGCGGGCACAAAGTACGTTACAAAACCAACCCGGTGGAGCGGTTCAACACTCCAAGTCTCCTGAAACAGGCAAATTTTATGCGCCTCGACCAAGTCGTTCCATTCTGGCGAGCCTAGTTTCCTATGGATACCTGCAAGGTTCCAGCTAAGTATTTTTATTGAACCCTTGTCAAGTTAGATGCAAACAACGTTCCATTTGCTCAAATTCCTGGAATGGGAAATAGAGTAATGTTAAATAGGGATTGTAGATTAGGATTCATTCTAGCAGCACGTGAGGGTATAGGCTCTGTACATGCAGGAGTTACTGCAACTGTTTCTCTACTGAAACAACGCTATTGGTGGCCAGGAATAAGAAAGCAGGCTAAGGACTATGTTTTGAAATGCGACATCTGCCAACAGATGAAAGGCTCCACCGTAACACGTGCAGGGCAGACACCATTACTAATATCAGACAACCACTTGTGTGTGTCTATTTGGATCACTGCGACTCCTTACAAAGGGATGGGGCTTACAAGTATATCATGGTTGCAGTAGATTCCTGCTCTCGGTTCCTATGGGTGTGGCCCCAACGCTCGGCTGACACTCAAACTGTTATAAAAGATTTGCAAGTCTTCATAGGGACATGCATAATAGGCACATTATATTCTGACTGTGGACCAGGTTTAGTTCACAGGCTTACAAGGAAGCCATGGGAGGCTTGGGTGTAGCATTGCTGTAAATTCGGTCATGGAGGGGAAAGACCGGGATTTAAAGCAGTCCTTAAAAGACAGAGTATTAGCCCTGGGTGAAATGTGGGTAAAACATCTGTATAGAGTTCAAATGTCATTACATATTCAGCAAAGAAGTTATGTAGGGGGTGTCACTTCTTATGAGGCCCTAATTGGGACAAGAATGCTGTACCTGATCTTGATTGTGAAGGCACAGTGGCGGATGAAAAACCTTTAACATCCATAAACGTTCGGCTGTTTTACAGGACCTAATTTAATCCAGGACACTACAGAGTAATGTCCAGGTGAAAAGGACGCCACTTGGCAATTAAAGTCTGTCACGCCAAGACCTGTCTGGATCCCTAAAGTTGGGGATCTGATCAGATAGAAAATAGTGGACAAAAAGGAATTTGGGCCATCATACAGAAAGCCTGTACCTGTCCTGGCAGTTGGAGGAACAAGAATAGTACTTCTGCCGCCCCCTGGCGGAAAAAGGAGAAAAGATTTGTCTCAATAGATCTAATCAAGCCACACTATGTGACCAAAACTGAGCAGTATGCCACATGGACTCCGGAGTAACAGACACCCTCCTCTCACAACTATACAAGAAGTCCAAACAGACAGACTCATCACGTTTGAAGAGGCACCTACATGGAATGAAGGACTATGGAACAATGCGATGAAACTCGTACCTCTTAAAACTAAAGTTCAAGATCAGAACTCAAATGAAAGACGAATTTTAATTCAACCAAACAAGGATATCTACGTCAACATGCCACAACAGGAGCAAGCTACAGTTCCCACAAAACCTGCAGAATTACCAAAAATTGATCGAACTGCCTCTGGATATTTCATTGACTTTTATACTTTTTCATTGGATCCAAGTGAACCTGAAATGATGCCAGCCTAAAAAACTCGCCAACATAGAATTAAGGATTTCCTGAACTTTCTTAAAAAGACTTATCTGGTATCACCTTGCGTGGAACTCAGGGCAACTACGGGGATACTTTTCTTTCTTTTCTGGATCGGCCTAGTCACTGTATTTAGTATGCTTGTGAATTTAACTTATCTCAGAGAAAGCTCTGCAACACAAAAAGTGAATGTGATTCTGAAACCACAACCATCTTCACATTGTGAAAAAAGAGACCTATCATCCTTGAAGATTACAGCAGTTGCTATACCTGACAGGAAAGTGTGGGACATGGTTGATTACGATATATTGGGCTGACTGAACTTTTATTTTAAAAATACCACATTTATTGAAAATTTCATTGAGTGATATCATTACCTCAAGTACATTTTCCATTGATTGAGATTCTGAAACTGTAAATATTATGTTGTCTGATTTAGAAAAACTCTGCTGCTTTTTCTAATTATGAAATGTTGGAAGACACATCAGACTTTAAAACAATGTATTGCTATCAACATTATGGTAATCATTTTCTGCACAAATCTGCTAATCCCAGAAATGTTTTCACACACCACCAATGGGAACATTGCCCAACACCGCCAAAAAGCAGTGCAAAACCATTTGCACAAAAGTTCCCATATTTTTCAGGGCTTAACACGTCAGACCCAGCCTCATATTATTATAATGTTGCACCAACACCACCAAAGAAAAATATGTTGACAAGCATCAAACAGATTAATTCTGCTTCCTTTATGTCCCAGTTGTCTGAACAAGGCTTCAACTTATAGAAAGACACCATATTCCTAAAATCTGTCTGGGGTACTACAGACTGGCAGGTCCAAGGAATAGAGGCACTATTTAGAGCATGTCTTATTCCCCCAACAAATAATGTTTTAAATGAAATAGTGCAACAAACAACCTGTCTTGGATTAGCCAGGAACAAGGAGTTGAATACACCTCGGTTGCCCACACCGTCATACACTGAGGGTAACATTTCATCACAAGAAGCAGTTACACTAGATGACATCACGCAATACAATAGATCAGACCCTATTGGAAGGGATGGTTGATTTAGCCCACAGACACCAATAGCTGTCATGAGAGATTCCTGGGTAAAACCAAAGGATTTAGGATCAACAAACCAGATCCATGTTATGTACACAGACAACACCCAGGGGTAGTGACATCCTACAGTGTTGGGAAGTTATGCCTCAATTGGCTAAAGACCTCAACACTTACACATGTGAAACAACACTTATCGTTACTCACAGAGGATGTGGACCTACTAGGTTTTTTATTAGGTCCTAGGAAGCCACGTCATAAACATTTTTATTATGCTGTCTAGAATGAGATTTGGAAAATATTCACAACAAGAGGCCACAGAAAGATTACGAGAAATAGATTGTTTAAACCTAGAGAAAGCTCTAGCAGAGGTTGACAATGGGTTAATTACAGTAACTTCCAGAATATATTCACTGGTCAACATTGTATCTTCTGCTATTGATGTACTAGAACAGGATCTGTCCATATTACAACATAGGCAATCACAATTGCATTCTATTATGTTATTAAGCTGGACACTGCAATCTTTGCATCCAGGCCTTGGTGGTTCATAAACAGTAAGTTTCTGTTTTCTTTGCACAATCTAACAGAAAAACAGAAAGAAATGGCACAAAGGAGAGCAAAATATACAATGCTGCGCATTGAAAAACTGGATAGATTAGCATTTAAAGTGGCAGAGTCACCATCCACGGAATGGCTAAACCATGGCCACTCTTCCGGGCACAACTTTCCAATTCTAATATTGTCTTGAACAAATGCATGCAGGCAGATATGAAGAAATGGGTAGGAAATTCATCAAAGAATCTTGGGAATTACCGTACAGATTTAGATGCCAAAGTGGGGAAAATCAAGTGTTTCTAAGCGGTACAAACTGCGAGAATACTTTGAGTGGTTCAGTAGCAAATGTATCCTGTCACTTAAAGGGTGCCCCAGCTGCCAGGATCACTACAGTGTTCAAACTACTTTCAAATGGGAGTTACTTGATGCTGAATGATCAAGGTTGCTGTGGGATGCTTCCGGGCATCGCATATCTGGTAACCGTGAGTTCCAGGGTTACTTGCTGTATGCAAGTATTGTTTGCACCAACACATACAGTCAGGGAGGTGCCGTTATGGCCTTCAATAAATGTTTCATTAATACGGTTTGGTGCTTTGAGCAGAAAGAAAGCCATGCTTATACAGAAATCCATGCCCTTAACCTTCGCTCGAGAGACTTTTGATCTTCAAGTCGCAAGGTCTTCAGCAGAGATACAAGCACTCACACAAACCAATTGCCCTTTTCATTTTGTAGAAATGGTAAATCGTATCTTTAACATGTCTGATACAACAGGCATCGTCCACCTATTTAAGACCATGGGCTCTGGAATATTAAGCAACTTCCAGACAGTACTCGAAGTTATACCAAACTTTATACACTCCTTATTTGGAAGCATGTTTGGAGGGCTTCCGCTGATCCTGTTTCCAATAGCAGGTATCCTGATTGTCATTTTTCTGCTACACAATGGATGTCCTAGTCACCAAAGAGATGGAAACAGTACTCCGGGAGCGAAAATACCGTGATCGCATGGTAAAACATCTAGGCATACCTCGTCTAAGGGATCTAAGTGCATCTTGGTTCTTGTCATTTAGACCAGTCTGGATGGACTGCATCTTACCTGTCCTGAGTAGAAGAATGCTTGTCGGATCTCTGTCTGACACTTCCATCATGTGCAAAACCGGATGTTGATGCTTTACTGGACCCGATAACAGCCCATGTTCTGCAGTGTCCCCAGCGTATTCCTATGTTGATGGCGGCATTCCTAGAGCCACCACAGGTAGTATCAGCGCATGTTGGTATGGACACCAGCTCCTCCTCTGACACTCAGGCCTTGGGTGGTGCACAGGCTGCCCTGGCATCAGTTGTGGGCAGTACGAAAGATCATCTGTGCTCAATTGACATAATCTGCAAGGTGTTACAGGAACCGTCAACTGCGTCTACCAGCTAGACACATAAACATTTAACTCATTTGGCCCATCGTGTGCTCGGAGAAAAATTCTACTTTTGATAAACAAACAGAAAATTGGATCTCCATATCAACTTTAAAATTATTTTTCAGCATGCATGGCTTTAAAATGCTTATAGTAGTTCGAACTATACCTGCGGACATATTAGAGCTATAGCTTGAGTGTCAATTTCCATTTTTTCTTTGAGATTTAAAAAAAAATATTTTAGCAAAACAAAAAATGAATGCTTTTAACGATTTGCTTACCAATATCTAGTCAGCCTAATAGTACGTTTAGAAATGTAACTATGTCGTCCATTCGGAAGAGGAGTGGGTGTTATATTCCTTATAGGTACCATAATGTAGGCCCCAGTAACTTCATTACCCTTAAGCTATATTCTTCCATACATTACACTTATCACGGTTTACAGGGACTGACCTTCGACCTAGATACAACACTTTATTCAGAATGCGGGTTTTCTCTGGTTTGAAATCCCATTCATTATGCATTAGGATTCTTGGAAGAACAGCAGGACATCCATCTCCTGTATAAAATCTATGTATAAAGTTAATACCCAAAATCATCCTTAGGCCGACACAGTAATACAGCGCGGTAGGACCCATGGGGAGAGCTATAGGTATATATACATCACATCTTGCTGAGATAGCCAGAGGAGAACAAGACTTCCCTGCTGACACACTGGCCAGATATGCTGAGGTTCCTGCATGTAGATACTCCAGCTCACAGTGGTCTAACATCCCTCGCGGGGTGTCCAACTCGAGACCAGGACAGGATCCCAAAGTCTCTCACTTCAATTAATGGGGTTGACTAAATCTTAGAGGGATAAACCTACAAACATAAATACACCTACATACAGGCTAGGTACACTTAGGGACATTTAGTTAGGTAAGCATCATAGGAGTACGAATCTTTTTATCATGTGTTTTATATACTCGTGTGTATTCATGATTATTTTAAGATGGTAGAACTATACCATCCATTTACCTTCACAGTATTGCTAATCATTTATATCCTATACTGTCTAATGGTTGTTACAGCTCATCTATTATACACCAGAATAATAACTGTTCAATAAATACTTATTGACAATGTCCAGCCTGTTTATTCTGTGTATCTCTCAGAGCCAGACTAAGTAATCACGAGTGACTGAGCGAAAGGTAGTATATTATTTCCACGGTCCTGTGGGATCAGCATTGCCATGTTCAATGGTTGCCATAAACTATTCTCTCCTAGGTAAGAGGAGATTTTAGTAGCACTGTGAGCTAGTTGGTACAAGAGGCCAACATACCCGATGGGGGTGTTAGGAATCAGTCTGACACCAATCCTACATTGTATGTTGTCTAAACGCGCAGATCCTGTAATTTCTTATAGGAGCTACAAAAACAACCCAACCCCATCCCAATCTACCCCTCACTACTCTATCCAACTCCATAACAATATATCCACTCCAATCTACCCCACTCCACTCCAAAGTACCCTATTCCTCCCAGCTCCAAACTAACCCACTGCTATCTATCTCAATCCAGTCTACCCTTCCATAATCCACCCATAACCCACCCAATCCACTCCACTTCAATCTACACCACTCCACTCCGCTCTACCCCACTCTACCCTAATCTCCCCCACTTCACCCCAATCTTCCTCAATTCAATCTACCTCACTCTCCCACTCCAATGTACTCACTTCCATTATACTTCACTCTACCACACTCTACCACAATCTATACCACTCTACCCTAATCTACCCCACTCCACTCCAATAAACTACTTTTCATTCCTATCTACCTGTCTCCGCTCCAATCTACCCCACTCCACTTAAATTTACCCCAATCCACTGCACTCCACTCTTCCCAACCCCTTCCCATCTACCCCACTCCACTCCAATCTACCCCAATATATCCCACTCCGCTCTACCCTGGTCTACCCTACTCTACTCCAATCTACCCTGATCCAGTCCAATGTACCCCACTCCACTGCAATATACTCTACCCCACTCCAATCTACTCCACTTTACTTCAAGCTTCCACAATTCAATCTATGCCAATCTGCTGCACTCCAATCTACTCCATTCTAATCCCAGTCTACCCCACTTAGCCCAAATCTACCACACTCCCAAATCTACCTCACTCCAATCTACCCCAATCTACTCCACTCCAATTTACCCAACTCCACCTCAATCTATCCCACTTCACCCCAATCTACCCCAATTCAATCTACCCCACTCCAATCTACCAAGCTAATCTACCCAATTCACCTATTCACATCTACTGCACTCCAATCTACCCCACTCAACTCCATTAACGTGTAGCCATGGTGAACAGCAGCCATACTGGTGTACATAATGACTAAAACACACTGCCAAAGCCAATAGCTCTTGATTTGGCAAGACCTATTGGGTTTGCTAATGCTTGTTTTAACCTTAGATTAATACTCTGTTCAGCACACAGACACACACCCACACAAAATGAAATATAGTGCTACACAAAATAATGGACTGCTCTAGGTGTATGCCAGTAGCAATTTGTTTCCCCTTTTTTTGCTCAGAAGCATTTGACTTCATTTTTCAGTACACTGCATATTCCCAGTTAATTCTTTTTATATTCAATATTGTAGGCACTAATCTTTGACGTTCCAATTTTTGGCGTTGAAGAATGCAGCAATCAAGGATTTTTAGAACTGAGAGTTTCAAGAAAATCACATCTAATCATTTAGGTAAATGTGATAGTAGGAACAGTTCGGCACTGTTGAAGTTAATGAGCCAGAGTGGAACTACATAAAGTACCTATGAAGATAATTGCAATGTTCAAGAACAGGTACGGCGGTGCAGTGGTTTTGAAAGTCGTTTTGCAGAGTTTGGACATTGTGGCACAGGATTCTGTATTTCAGAAACAGCGCTCATTTGTGCATGCTTCAGGCACAATTTGGAAGAATTATCCCCTGCAGCCGCTGGATCTTGCGGTTACTCAATTACATGCTCACTGTTGACAAGCGAGGTATCTTGCAGGAAGTAGATTTGTATCCTGATATGGCCAACTCAGCCTTTTATCTTCCTGTTGATGATGAATTGAACACCATTTCATTCCAGTAGCTCTTCCTATTTCCAATCCCATACAAATGTACACTTCTCAAATATTTGAGCAGTGCATAGGAAATAATGTAATTTATTAGCACTAGGTAAAAGATATATGTATGTGTCTCTTCATGTTTTAAATTGTCAGCACCACGGTGTTACTTATTTTTAACACCACCACTGAGAAACACATTTAGGGGTATATTATCAAGGGGTTTTATCTCCGCTTTTTTGGCTTTAAAAGCCAAGAAAGCGGAGATAAAATTATCTCCCTATTACCAAGCTGTCGCTAACACCAGTTAGCGACAGCTAGTAGGAGATAGCGACCATCATGGGCCCTACTTTGCATATCAGTGATATTTATCACTAATGACATGCAAAGTGGGCGTGCCAAGATGTTAGCGACTGGAAACAGTCACTAACATCGCTATCTCCTATTACCAACTTTTGGAGATATTCGCGCTAAGCGCGAATATCTCCAAAAGCTAACACCTGCCCTGAGCAGTTCTTAGCCATGTTATCCAATGGGAGGTGGATAACATGGCTAAGAGCATTTGCTCGATAATGCATGAATATCGCTGACTTTTCAGCGATATTCATGCATTGCGGCCGTTTTTTATCGCATTTGCGATAAACCTTGCTAGTAGCAAGGTTTATCTGCGATAAAAATCGCCGGTTTGCGGCGATAATTTTTGTCTCTAAACAAGTTAGAGACAAAAACTATCGCTAGTTGTTGGTAATATACCCCTTAGTTCACCAAGGCTTTGGCGCGAACAAAGAAAAAAGACAGCTGAGCCCCATGTGGAACATCCAGTTGCCCAACTGCGGATAGTTTATATTCGGCCCAGCTGATTTTACACAACTCCAGGAGCTAAAAAATTGGTGTCTAAAAGAATCTTTTCATCTGCCAAACTTCAAAATTCATTGTTTTCAAGGTTAAGTTAGAACACAACGTCTGAATAAAAATTCTAGCTTGAAGCAAGGAATATAATTGCCAATTTCCAATTACTACCAATTACAAGTAAAGTATTCTTATCTGGTCAATGGAATACATGGAATAAATAATGTAACAGTAAAGGTCTCCTTCAGTACTGATAAACCTGCAAGGGTAGTGGTCAATATGCAATTGATACCCGGTCAGGGATTGAATTGTAAAGCAGAACCTGTATACATTTCCATTACCAGCTCTTCCCGAGCAAAGCCAGGCATGGGTTATTTGCAGCGTGATTCTCCTATTTGGGGGATACCCCCCCCCCAAGAGTGAGTACAACAGATATCACTCACGTTTGCATCGAACAAGTGCATCTGATTAAAGTACATCCTGTAAACCATTGTGTGTGGCTATTGCACTTATGCAAAAGGTGATCAAGATCATTTAATTACAAGATTGCAATTTACAATTTATAAATGTGGGCAATAGGAGCCTGATGTCACTATTTTATGCACAAAGGTATCCTGTCACCCCAGATCAAGGGCTCCCATTGGAATCATGGTGAACCAGTGGAAGAGAACCCAGGGGGAACCTTGGATGGTTCTACTTAAAGACACTCAATCATTGTACTGATGGCATGCTTCATCATTGGGTGTCGTTCTGGTCACTATAAACCAGGATTGGTTGGACCATATTCCAGGGAGCAGGTTTTGGATAGTTTCATACTGCAGTCTAACAAATAAAAATACCTTTAGGAAATACAGGGATGCCTTAATAAAGGGTGTATGTGGTATAGGTAAATAAAATAGCAGTGGGGTATTTGTGTATCTATAGTCCAATCCCTATTGTGTCTGGACATACACACATTATAAAACATGGATGGGGTTTACTCACTGTAAGAAATCAGATTATTGGTTGAGGAGAGTGGAAGCCCCACTCAGGCAACAACTACTATCCTTGTTCGGGAGAACCAAAAAAGTCAATAAATTAACCTGTGCTGGAACTAAATTTGCCAGTACACTTCTCTGCCCCCCCCCCTACATCAATGGACACATTTTCCTAAATATATGCTGACAACCTTCAATGTGTGACCATAGGAGCATATCTCTCCCTCTTCTTATGTCGCTTAGAAATATCTCTCAATTGGATGAGAGAATGAATATAATCGTCAATATCACTGTCCAGTCTATGGAATTCTTTTGCATTGAGTGAGAATGCATGTACAACCCTCAACGGATACAACAATGCATTCAGTTGCATGCCAGAGTGCTGAGTCATATTTTTCCAGTAAATGCATAGTGCTTTTTGCGTGCATAAACTGGTGTTGAAATATAATAATTTTTAGAACCCATCAGAATAATATATCTTTTACAGGGATATACACATGCTAAAGAATAAGAGGGCGAGTAAACACCGTGCATGTTTTCTGTTGTCTTTTGTATGTCTGGAGGCACTAAGCAAAGGACTACAGACTGTCTAATATATTACTAAAATAATACTGTGGTTTTAATTCCAGCCCTAAAGAAAGCCTTGGACCTTTAGTGGCCTATGAAAAAAGGTTTATCCATGTGAACACTAGAAAGGGTGTAGGGTCCCCATATACAACAGACACCCAACTACTGTGTTTACATATACCACATACACTCTTTATGAAAGTGATACTTTGGTATTCAGAAATGTATTTTTATCTTTTATCAAGACCCCATCAGGAAACTAAGCAAAAGGTGCTCCCTGCTACATGGTCTTGCCTATCCTAGTTTATAGGGGACCAAGATGAGACCGGATGATGTAGCATGCGACTAATAGTGTGGCTGAGGGTCTTTAAAAAGAACCACTAAGCGTTCCCCGTGAGTTTAGCTTGATGTAACAAGTAAACCGAGTTTCTAAATGGCATCATTTTTCTAGACATCTAGGGGCTCTGTTCCTTATGAGGAATGGAAATACAAGAAGCTAAATTATTCCACCGTCTCCAGCAGCCACTAAGGGCCTGATTACGATCTTGGCGATTGGAATATTCCGTCACAGACATGACAGAGTTTCCCGTCCCTCGAATTACAAGTTCCATAGGGTATAAAGGAATTGTAATTTGGTGGACGGGATATCATTTATGTTTGTGTTTGAGTTACCCTGTCCACCGTTATTGTAATCAGGCCCTAAGCCTCTAAAGTAAAGAGGGTCGCAAAGCCAAATTAATAATTTGATGAAGAACATATGCGGAAAAATCCCAAACTTGCTTAATCAATAAGGCTCAATAATTTATTTATTGCAAATCAATAAAGCATGAACAGTATAAAGGACTGTCCTATAAGGCACTAAAAAGAGGTAGGAGAAAACTGTACTCGAAAAAGCATCGGTGCATGCGTTTATAGTGATCTAAAGAGTAAAAGATGTTCTGAAAGCTTGTTGCTGGGGGGTATTTGGATAGGGAAAATAAACCTCATTGTGCCAATGCAGCAGACTTGGTTGACCACTTGTGCAATTATATTTGGTGAATAAGTTTGTGGTAACATTAAATCCATTTGTGGTAAATAAATAATTAATTACCGGATCTATTTTTCAGAATAATCAATAAACGGGTAGCTCAATAAATAAGAGTCAAGATTCGAGGTAGCTGGCGTTTACAGGCTTTAATCAGACATAAAGGACAGGAACAGGACAGCCTGCATGGGAATAGGATGGCAGCTGCCGGGGGCAGGATCTGGGAGCATAAGGGTAACTTTTAATAACAGTGCACAATATTTATAGTTAAACAAATACATTACATTCAATACAGTAGGCGTAGCAGTAGGCGTGGTTTGTAGCAGTCGCGAAAGATAAGGCATAAAGTGGGTGTAACAAGAGGCGTGTACATAGACATGTGATGCAAACGTAACAGAATATGTCATAAACGGGGCGGAAACATGGAGGGGGCTACCTGAGCAGCTGGGACCTCTAACCTAGTGGTGCGCGCAAACTGGCAATGACGTGTTACCAGGGAGAACTGGGGGCTATGACTTCTGTGCTAGAAGAGGAGACTAAAGTCTGGAGTGTCAGAGCGACATGTACCCAGGGCATATCTAGTATCTGGTGTTTAGAGTACATGTTGATAGAATCCAAAAGTTATCAGGGCAAAGGCTAATAGATACTAAGACTGGTGCATGCATAATTCTACATGTATTGCGGGTGCTAGGAATATTCTATGAATATTAATACAGTATTTCTCTTACATGGAAACATAAAGGCTAGACCATGACGGAAACTATTGATGTGATTCAGTAGCTTAGGAATGCAGAGAAGGAGGGCTGGACTGATAACTAGAAACATAACATACTCTTGGCAGACTGGCAGGCAGAGCCAGGCCGAGCCGGGCACTGTGTGGCAGGAAGTAAGTGAAGGGTCAGGGATGCAGGTGGGGGCTGCATCGCTCCTCGAAGAGGGTTCAGGAGACAGGAGCTGAATCTGAGTCCGGGCCCTTTTGAGGCCTAGAAACGGGGACAATTCAATGAATTAACGTGCACACTGTAAAATGTGGCAACGTAGGTTTACATAGGCCTAATATTCGTTGCTTTCACGAAGACTGGAAACTAGCATACTAGAGATGGACACAACTGTGATTGCATCTTTAATCGATCAGAGAGGAATACATGCATATCGATCATGCACATATAACATGAAATGGGGAACACGTAGGCACATACAACATGGCAAAATTTACTTTTCCACATTCCCTCCTTGTGCCCTACGTTTCCATCAGGAAACATCAATATTCATGATACCATCTATCATTTCATATAGCATCATTTGCTCGTCTCGAATTGTCTTGGAACGGGATTTAGGACTAGGAATACAAGAGGTAGCACAAATGCCGCAAATCGCAGGGCCACATTGTATACATAGGCAGCAACTGAATATGATCATTACTGCAATACCTAGGAATGACAATACTTTCCATCCCCAGGCAGATATAATACTCCAGAGCCAACCGGACCATGTCCAGGTGCCTGGATTCTGATGTAACTGATGGGCAATTTTATGAAGTCTGGTTATAGCTGAATAAACAGACGGCGCGTTATTAGGAATGAAAATGCAGCAACTAGATCCGATGACTCTACATGCTCCTCCTCTATCGGCCAGTATGACGTCAAGAACGAGACGATTTTGGAGCACGACAAATCTCATAGCAGATTGCTCTTCAGTTAGGTTACCTAGAGCAGAAGTAGTCTCATTCACTACTGCTTCAAGGGTTCTGGTAAGTCTACGTATTAACTTACTATTCTGGATAGGTCCTATAAAGAAGAAAAAACCTTTATTGAAGTCTTGATATTGTTCTAGAGTGGTTTCAGTTTGATCGACAATCGGGGACTCGATCTCCCTTTTATGTCTGACGTGTACTAGATGTGTGTTTCTATGATAATCAGATGGGGCTAGAAAAACTGGTGGCAGTAGGAAGGCAATATAACATGTTCCATCCCAATCGAGGGGCAGACGAACATATGCGGTCTGACCACAAACAAAATAAGAATGACGTGATGCTTTGAAAATAGATTTCCCACTGTCACTATACTCGACAGTAGTAGTACAATCACTATGTCCTACATGTGCGGAACCATTCTTTCTGACACATAATTCGCCTTTGACTGGTAGAACTGAAATAGTAGGCAAATCTGGAGTAGTATCAGACTGAACATTCAGGACCATAAAATTCGAAGAATAATTACCTAAATTATAAACTTCATTTTCTAGGTCTAACCCTGTTCTATGGGAGAGACCTTGCTTGTCTGGAAAACATGTTCTATTCAGAAGGGACATATCATTGGAGGATGACGTTAACGTGGACCATGCTCCACACGAACCATTATGTGAAAACGGATAAGGAAAGAGTGGCAGAACTCCCTTCGGTGTCTGGAAAGGGGGGAGTCGACCACACACCCAACAATTAGTGGCATTGCTGGTCTGGTGTGAATAGTGTAACATTCTGATGAATGTATTATTTCGCATAGCAAGACGATAGGATAGCTCGTGAGGAGGCAGATCACTAAATGTGTGCTCTACTGTAGCATTAGCAAACTTATTTACATGTGAAATTGGAAAACATAAATGTAATGCATAACTTGTGCAGGTAACCATAAGACTTAGAAACAATAAGAAACTTAGAATGACGATACATCTTATAGAGTTTTGACTAACTCTCTCACTATGGGGGTCTATCTCATACATGTCAGAAACCTGTCTAACCGTTTCACCCGAGAGGGACTTAGACAATTAAACTGGCTGACTTATTTTACTAGACCTGAGTTTCAATTTATACTCCTGCTGCGGAGTTTTCTCTAACAGGGGAGGCTTGAGTTCAGAATTGAGTTCAGAGTCTCTTTTTAGGCAGTCTTTAGATTTTTGGCAGTCCTTTGCAAATGTTTTTTCACGAATTCCATGGAATTTCTTGATATGGGACAGATGGACCCATCCCTTGCGGCCTTCCAACTTGACTGCAGTCCTCGTGGTTAACAAGACTAGGCGTGGCTCCTTCCAACGGGGCTCCAGTGGACTTGAACGATCAAAGTTCCTGACGAGGACAAGGTCGCCTGGAATGACCTCATGCGGTTTCACCTCAGTATTGTCTGGAAATGCGGCGGCAACCTGTGAACGACAAGCGTGTAGGGCAGACATCAAGGAAGCTAGGTAATCTGTCAGCATATTACTGGAAACGTCTGTAATACTGCGGGGTCTAGGTGTACCCCACATGTTTGGGGGGCGGCCGAATACGACCTCATACGGGGACAGACCTGATCTGGAATGTGCAACCATCCTCATAAAAAATAAAGCAACTGGCAGGGCAACTAGCCAGTCTACACCTTTCTCTTTACATATTTTGGCAAGGTGGATTTTCAGGGTCTGATTATGTCTCTCTACGAGACCGGCTGCTTCAGGATGGCGCACACAATGGAACTTCCACTGGTACCCTAACAGAAGGGAAACATGTTTCATTAACTCAGATGAGAATGGCTGGCCGTTATCAGAATACACGACCCTAGGGAGTCCATAGCGGGGAAAGAATTCACGAACCAACTGCCTGGCAGTGGTCGCAGCTGTGTAATCTGGAACTGGATATGCTTCTGTCCACCTGGACAAAGCACATACTACCACGAGGACATACTTGAAACCTCGACATCGCTCCATCTGAATATAATCCATCTGGAGGACTTCAAAAGGGTGGTCAGGAGGTTGGAATCCACCTTGTTCCACCGGGACACTTTTACCTGGATTGAACTGGCAACATATCATACAAGTACGGACTTTCTGCTTGGCTGCAGCTCGTAAGTGTTTGTTGAACCAAAGGTTCTGAATACTGTCTAACATAGCTTTTTCTCCTAGATGTGCTGGACTATGTGCGGTATTAATAATGACTTGAACCATAGAGTCGGGGAGAAACCATGTGGCTTTTCCCTTCGTCACCCATCCCTGATCTGTCTGGACCCCTCCTTGTTCAGACCATTTCTTGATTTCTTCGGGAGTGGCATGTAACTGTATGTCTATGACATCTTGTGTAGGGTCCTTAACTGTCATACAAGTAGTCGGATCTGGAGTGAGTGTCTGTGTCGTGTTAACTGGAATGTCTGGGGTCTGAGCTGTAAGCTTGGCTGTTCGATCTGCTAGATCGTTACCTTGGGAAATGATATCAGTAACTTTCGTATGTGCTTTGCATTTCATGATAGCGATAGCTGTCGGTAAATGTATTGCATCTAACAGAGCTTGAATGAGGGGGCCATGCTGAATCTTGGTTCCATGAGAAGTCATGAAACCTCTCTCTTGCCAGAGCACTCCGAAGTCGTGTACAACTCCGAATGCGTAACGTGAATCTGTATATATGTTTACTTTCAGGTTCTTAGCACGTATGCAGGCTTGGGTCAGAGCAACTAGCTCTGCTGCTTGAGCAGACAGGGTGTCAATACGGTGTGTTTCTATAACTTCAGTTTCAGTAGTCACTGCATACGCGGCTACTAGTTCTCCTGTACTTGTTCTCATACATGAACCATCCACATAAAGTGTCAGGTCGGGATTAGGTAATGCAATGTCTGTCAGGTCTTGTCTTGGCTTGGTCATAGTGTTAACTACTTCCACACAGTCATGTGTGGCAGGATTTGAAGTAACTGACGGCAACAGTGTAGCAGGATTTAGAACGTTGCAGCGTCTGATTTCTATATGTGGCTGGAACAGTGTCAGTTCATAACCTGTTAAACGTGCAATTGTCAAGTGCTGAGTCTGTGTTCGGTTTAAAAGAACTTCCACGGAGTGTGGGACTTGTACTGTCAGGGAGTGTCCTAACACTATGGAATCACTTTGTCTGATAGCTAGAGCTGTAGCTGCAACTGACTTGAGGCACGCAGGCAGAGCCTGGGCCACTGAATCTAATGTGCTCGAAAAATAAGCACAGGGCTTGTACTGTCCTGCTTGATCTTGTGTGAGAACAGATAATGCAGTACCATCACGTTCTGTGACAAAAAGTGTAAAAGGCTTACTGTAGTTCGGTGTTGCTAGAACAGGTGCTTGGCATAAGGCTTTCTTTAATTCATTAAAAACAAGTGTATGTTCAGATGTCCAAGGGAGGACAGTCGATACGGCTGCCTCCTGTGTCGTTAACTGTATCAGTGGCTTGGCCAGAAATGCATACTGAGGAATCCATTGTCTGCAGTAAGAAGTGAGGCCAATAAAAGCTCGTACCTCCTTCTGTGTCTTGGGCTGTGGAAGACTCGCTATTAACTGGATACGGTCTGGTGTCAACTGCCTACCCCACTTGGACAGTTTGTGGCCTAAGTAGATCACTTGCTGGACACAGAATTGAAGCTTCGAAGGGGACACCTTGTGCCCCTGCTCGGCCAGAAAATACAGGACTGTAAGTGACGCACGCTCGCAGTCACGTTCAGAACGGGCTGTGATCAGTAGATCATCGACATACTGGAGCAGGGCAGTGTCAGTTGGCATCTGAATATTGTCTAGTTGTCTCTTAAGTGCTTGACTATAAATACTAGGACTTTCTGTGAAACCTTGAGGAGCTCGTGTAAATTTATAGCTCCTTCCATTTAAACAAAAACCGAAAAGGTACTGGCTGTCTGGATGAATGGGGACACTGAAAAATGCATTTTTGAGATCTATGACAGTGAAAAACGTAGCTTCAGAATCAATGGCTGTTAATAGGGATGAGATATCTGGGACTACTGGGTACTGAGGTATAATACATTTATTAAGTTCTCGAAGGTCAATCACTAATCGATATACTGGAGGTGCATTTGGATCAGTACGTTTCATGACTGGAATGATAGGAGAATTACATACATTGGAGTCAGTTTCTACAACCACTCCTTGAGCAATAAGCTCGTCAATAATTTTGGATAAGGCTGCTACAGCCTCAGGTGGCAATCTGTACTGTCTGATTCGTGGCAAAACTATACCTTGTTTGAGAGTCACACGATGGGGTGTGATTTGCATAAAACCTACATCAGTTGGACCTTGCGCCCATAAATGCTGCGGGACATTCAATAATCTTGGATCAAAATCACGTAATACATAGTGACCTTTAAAGTCACGTAAAAACAATCGGACTCCTTCTGGGGAACAGCAAATTACTGCACCTAATTCTTTTAACGTCCTAATGCCTAACAAATTTTCTGGACATGCTTTCGTGAGTAACAAATCAGTAGTTCGGGACAATGGACCAACTTCTAGAATAACTGGTTTTGAAATCTCGTTAACAATAGGCTTTCCTGAAAATCCAAGGGAAACATTTCTAGAGCCTGAGAGCGGAGCCCCTGGAACTTCGTCATGACTGACAGTAGTCCTACTTGCCCCTGTATCAATCAGAAACTTTCTGTCTTTCCCTAATACTTGACTGTGTACATAGGGACCCTCTTGATCTACAGGTATCTCGATGAGAGGCAAGCCTACCTCCCTCTCTACTATACAAAAACAGTGGCCCTAGACTATTAATTAAATTGGCTTAGTCCATGGATTGATTTATAGCTTAGGAATGCGATTCAATCTGCATTTGAAAAAATCAAGCTGCATAGGAGACAAAGGTAAATGGAAGAGCAATGTACACCAAACCCACAAGTTCAAAATTTGTATTTATCAAAAAAAGCACAGGATGACACAATTATTTACATTATCATCAACATTTTCAAATAAACGGCGCAAGAGCTGAAAGAGTTAAAGTCAAGGTGAGAAAAGGGTGCTCTGGTGGAGAAGAGAGGAGAGAAATATAGGGCATAGATTCAATTATTTACAATAAACAAAAAAGCGGTATTGTTGCCGCTTGTTAGATAGTCCTGTCCAAAATAGTTTACGAAGGGGGAGAAGGGGACTATGAAGGGTACAGGCACAGAAACTAAAAATTGTTGACGTTTCGACCCTCGTGCTCTCGGGAATTTTGCTTCCTCGGCTGCGGGTCTTCCTCAGGACGGGGGGGGGGGGGCTGGCCGTGATCGCACTCGTTGTCTGGATCAGCCACCTGAAGTATAAAAATGAGGTAGCATTTAGGATTGGTTCTTTTCCTTAGTGGTAGTTAGTATAGGGGTTTGGTGAGTACATTACCAACACAGCTGGTTAGCCTCCCTCTCTAGGCTGTTTCATGAATACTGTTGATACTCTGGATACTCGGACTGAGCATACTGGTACATCTGCTGTGTAACATGCTGTGTTGCAGCGATAGGCTGCGGTACTGGAACTGTCTGTTGTGCATTCTGTGGTGACTGAGAAGTCTGTGAAACTTGTTCTTGTCTAGGCGGACGTGGTCTTTCTTTAGTCTTACCAGTAGCTATGTTGTGTTTCAGAACTGCACACTCGTTTATAAAATGACCTGGCTGTTTACAGTAATTGCAAGTCCCTTTAACGGGAGCTGCAGGATGGCTGGCTTGATTCGGACCCCTTTTCTGACTGTCTTGCGGAACAGATTGGGCAACTAATACTTTCATTTTCGTGTCTTTCATACGTCTCCTTTCGTGTTCTTGCTCTTCCCTGATTCTGTTCTGGTGATACTGGAGCATCTGAAGCATTTGTGACGGGGTATTAGCTTGCCGGGTACTTTCGACTTTCAAAACTCGATTTTTAACTTGTGGACTTGAATTCTCCACTAGTTTAGTAACAAAAAGATGAGGGTATGACTCGCTACCTGTCTTCAGACCACTGTTAATAATAAAACATTTTTCAAATCTAGAATAAAAATCACTAGTGTCTTCATCTTGCTTCTGTTTGCATGCTGAGATTGCATCCCAATCTTCCTTTTTCGTGGCTAGTAACCTTGGCAAAACTTGTATCAATAACTCGGGCAATTCTTTACATTTGTCCCCAAGACCGGTACCTGGTACTCGTATATTATCTTCAGCTTCTAGAGCTGTCCAATCAATCTTTTTCTCTCCCACCTCCCATTCCTTTTCCTTGAGTTTTTCATATACCCCTGCGGGCAACAGGACCTTTAGCATTTTAATGATATCTGGATACGTGTATTCTCCCATACGGAGCATGTCTTTTAATTCTCGATGGAACCCTGCTGGATCTTTGTCGTGACAGGGAATTAACTTCTTCATCTCTAAGAGTTCCATCTTTGTGATGGGGGTGTAAACAAATACTCGTTCTAGTCCACCACCCGTTCCTCTAACTGGATGTACTTCTCGTAACGGATGCTGTCTATCTATGTAGAATGATTTACTTTCTGGAGGTGAGACGTGAACAAAATGCGGATTCAGAAACGTTCTATATTTGTGGCGCTGTTCTAGAATGACACTAATTAAATCGGTACCTAGACCTCTCCATCTATACTGGAGTAACTCGTTCAGAACATCATGTAACGGACCTGGATCAGAATGCTGTCCCTCATACAGTGTAATGAGGTGCTGGATCATATACATACCCACCAGTCGCTGCTCGGCTGGGGGCAGTTTCAGAAACATTTGTGCCACTATTTCGTCTGGAAAAGTGGTAGAATCAGTAGTCCATCGGACTGCTGATCGGGCTAGTTCTTGTTCATGCATAGTACTAAGTTCACTATAACCGATTCGTGATTTCAGAATGTAATCGGTAGCTTGAAATACTTGCTCAAGAGAACCTTGTTCTGGTGCTGGAGGAGGGAAAACTTTCTTGTGTTCTAGACGTAAATGTCGGTCGGGAAGTCTAGTTTTACCTACATACGCTATTCTGGTGGGATTCTCGTCGTCTACCTCTTCAGTATCAGAGGCGTCTTCTTTCTCGGACACTTGTGCTGCTTTGCGTTTCTCGTGTAACCTTATTATTTCCTTACGAATTTTCTTGTACATACTCTCTATACTACCTAGTGTCTTGTGTCTTCCCTCGGCTATATGATCACTCCACCTTGTCAGGACTTTCATTTCGGTCGGATCTTTATCTGGATAATCTTGTTCCCTTATTAAACAATTTATCAGAAACTTTAGAAGCATGAGCTGAGTCTCAGCTTTCCTTTGAGACATGGCTTCGCCAATACTTTCTGGGTCTGTTCCTGTACGGATGAAACGATATATTCTGTCTAGATCTTCTTTCATATCTGGTAGAGTGTCCAAATACTCGGTTACCCGTCTTACACGCAATGAATATATGACCATATCATTATTTCCTGGGACTGGATCATAACGGCATTCGGTGAGAGCTCGCTTGATATCTGCAACGGACTGGGGTTTAGGCGTACGCTGTAACGCACGTTCATGTAGTTCAAGTAACGTTACACGTTTGTGTTGCGGCGGGGTACGAGGAGGATCTCCCCCCGTGGCCCCTAGACTAGAATCGTCGACGGGTATCGTACGGGCTGGGAGAGTGACGGACGTGGCGGGTACTTGTACTGTGGGCTGGACCGGGGGAACTGTAACAGGTGCTGTAACATTAACTGGACCCACGGGGCCAGCGACTGGAGGAACAGGAATTACATTATTTACGGGAGCTGGCGGAACAGGATTAGCATATTCTGGGACTGTGTCGTCCAAATAGGACGAGAGGAAAATATCAGCTGCGGTCGGTTTGTGACGTAGCTTAATCGGAACTAATGGCGGCGGGAAATTACTGGATGCTTCCGGGGTTGCTTTCGGCAAGCCCTCGGCAAGAAGAGGATACATACCCTTAATAAGGGCATTTCTCTGTCTGTCTGACTGTTCGGCTTTAACTCGTTCACCTATTTCGATTAATTCCCTTTCTTGGGCTCTTTCTGAGGATTCCCTACTTAACTCTGTTTTTCTGATTTCTTTTTCTGTTCTTTTATGAGATTCTTTGCGCCATAACTCGATGGCATCTTTCTGGGACTGTCTGGCTTTCTTTTTCAATAATGCTTCTTCTACTCGCATGATGCACTCAGCATCCCATGTACCTGATACAGGCCATCTATATTTCTCTTCTAGATCTTTAGTATACTCGACCCATAAGTCTAGATATAATATGGCACTTATGCCATGCTTATGATACATAAAATGACCTGGACTGTCCCTAGGCGGGACAGGAACTGCTTCTTCGAGCAGACCTTTTCTGGTTTTTAACTGACGTAACTTCGAGAACAGAGGCATGACTTAGACTGGAATCTAGACACAATACAATACACAATAAACACAATAATAACTTTAAAACAAATCACTCATACCACGACATTGAAAACACATGAAATAACATTTAAAATAACAGTTCGAACAGAATACTACCTGGAATACTGAGAACAGAAACACATGAATTTCTCGAGAACAGAACTTACTGGAATGACTAGATGCACTGCTAAAACAGTACGAAACTTACCGGTCTCATAAAGAGACACGTCAGGACCCGCATCCACCTAGGTGGACACTTCGTGTTGGATCTGTGTACCCAAACCCACGGACCAGAGACAATTAATTGACCCTGTCTAGATACTACCCCAGCAACGGTACTCACCGGGCAGCAAGAACGGAAGGCCTCGGACTGGACTGGACTGCTACGACGACGGACGGACGAACTTCGGACTTCAGTTACAGGTGGGCCTCCGGATACCTCGGACCTTGGACTCTCGGCTTGGGCTCTGGTCGGGACTCGCCGCGTTCCTCCACCGCCTCGTCTGGATGCTGGACCGCAACCTCCGTCTCCTCCGTGGGCCTGAGGGATACTTGAAGCAGAAATATCTGCACGTGGCCGGTATGGTTCCGTCACGGCTGCAGAGGATCAGGGGGCCTGCGTGGCTTCTCCGGCGCGTGGGGAAAGGGCAAGTCCCTGTTCGGGCGCCATTATGTGGTAAATAAATAATTAATTACCGGATCTATTTTTCAGAATAATCAATAAACGGGTAGCTCAATAAATAAGAGTCAAGATTCGAGGTAGCTGGAGTTTACAGGCTTTAATCAGACATAAAGGACAGGAACAGGACAGCCTGCATGGGAATAGGATGGCAGCTGCCGGGGGCAGGATCTGGGAGCATAAGGGTAACTTTTAATAACAGTGCACAATATTTATAGCTAAACAAATACATTACATTCAATACAGTAGGCGTAGCAGTAGGCGTGGTTTGTAGCAGTCGCGAAAGATAAGGCATAAAGTGGGTGTAACAAGAGGCGTGTACATAGACATGTGATGCAAACGTAACAGAATATGTCATAAACGGGGCGGAAACATGGAGGGGGCTACCTGAGCAGCTGGGACCTCTAACCTAGTGGTGCGCGCAAACTGGCAATGACGTGTTACCAGGGAGAACTGGGGGCTATGACTTCTGTGCTAGAAGAGGAGACTAAAGTCTGGAGTGTCAGAGCGACATGTACCCAGGGCATATCTAGTATCTGGTGTTTAGAGTACATGTTGATAGAATCCAAAAGTTATCAGGGTAAAGGCTAATAGATACTAAGACTGGTGCATGCATAATTCTACATGTATTGCGGGTGCTAGGAATATTCTATGAATATTAATACAGTATTTCTCTTACATGGAGACATAAAGGCTAGACCATGACGGAAACTATTGATGTGATTCAGTAGCTTAGGAATGCAGAGAAGGAGGGCTGGACTGATAACTAGAAACATAACATACTCTTGGCAGACTGGCAGGCAGAGCCAGGCCGAGCCGGGCACTGTGTGGCAGGAAGTAAGTGAAGGGTCAGGGATGCAGGTGGGGGCTGCATCGCTCCTCGAAGAGGGTTCAGGAGACAGGAGCTGAATCTGAGTCCGGGCCCTTTTGAGGCCTAGAAACGGGGACAATTCAATTAATTAACATGCACACTGTAAAATGTGGCAACGTAGGTTTACATAGGCCTAATATTCGTTGCTTTCACGAAGACTGGAAACTAGCATACTAGAGATGGACACAACTGTGATTGCATCTTTAATCGATCAGAGAGGAATACATGCATATCGATCATGCACATATAACATGAAATGGGGAACACGTAGGCACATACAACATGGCAAAATTTACTTTTCCACACATTGGTAAAGGTATGAATTAGTGTTATCAAAGTCCATCAGAGCATTCTAATGTATACTCCTAACCAGAGATTTCTCATCTTTTGAATGTCCCACAGGGTTCAGGCTGGTTCAAGAAAATCTTTAGCAGTACTCCTGCGCTGGTAGGCAACGTCGTGAAGCTCTGCTGCATGTCATTCCACTCCGGTAGTGAGGTGTGGAGCTGCATATAAGACCAACCCATTTGTGCCAATGTGAGTTCCTTACGTTCTGTTTTTCCAGACATGGATCCTCTGCTACCCCTCATCTTTTTATGAGACTGCTTTCTCATAAATGTGCTGAAAATCACCAGTGTACAAGGGAATCCATTACAAACACAGGGTTCAAACCATATAGGTACCATCACAACCAAATGTCTTTGACAGATCCCTACCAGAATTGTCTTTGGTGCTTGTGGTTTGTACACAATTCCAACACCTGTAGTGACTGCGCCTTCATGAATCTGAAAGTAATTCGGACCGTGTGGTAAATCTGTAAGTCGTCAATTTCTGTAAGACTCCACTACGAGTGGTCTAAATTGAAGGAAAGGTTCAGTTCCCACTGCCAAAGTAATTCACCTGGCAGATCTTCTAATCGGTCCAAGTCCTTGGGTAGGTAAAAAAAAAAGCACACGAAGTCCAAGCAGGTCTTAGATTCTTCATGCTGACTCTCATCCCAGGGCAAGCCGACTTTCTAGGTTACGAGGCAGCGTAACCAAGTAGTGCTCCCTGACCATGAGCTGTCTGGACTCCCCTCCCATGCTGGTGACGGAACCGCTCCGTCACCAGCCTCGGTTGCGCTGTGCTGGTGACGGAGCGGTTCGGTCATTGCCCGCTCTATTGAAGCGGGCGAGGCCGTGACGGAACCGCTCTGTCACAAGCACAGCGCGCCCGAGGCTCGTGACGGAGCGGTTCCGTTACGAGCATGGGAGCGCCGCGTGACCCCCCTCCCCCCTAGCACTTCATCAAGGTCATTCCCTGATCCCACTGAGCCATAGCCTTTGAGAACCCCATCTGACTCTGATACATTGCCTTTGCCTCAAGTAAGGGCCCAGATCATCCAAATCTTTTTGGAATGGATTTTGCCGATTATAATGAAGGAGGCACATTTACTCAACCCAATACAGTGGACTGGATACTTCTTCAGACACTGGACTGGTCTCTCCACCTCGGCAAATTATTGCCAAAGTGCATCCATCACAATTGTGATGCAGAGGGCTCCTGAAAATTTTGGCCGCCAATTGCCCACTATGGAGCTAGAAACAAATGTTTTCACTGAAGTCTTAAAACCCAAACAAAGAAATGCAGAGCCACTACTATCTTTTAAGACGCCCTCCCAGACACCCTCAATGGGATAGAGACAAAGCCATGTACCATTCCACTGGTAAATAGACAGAGAGAAAGGTGCCATCTACCTCAAATTATCCAGCCTTCCTAATGCAACATCTGACTCCAGAGCATTACTGGTGCAAGGATGTATGACGTTACAACGCATGCTATTACAACGCATGCCTTTACGACCCAAATTTTACAACGCAAGTCATTACAACGACTTGTGTTGGAGGGCGCTGGATAGTGAATAGTATAATTTACTATTCCAACTCCAGTCCCCGTGGATAGTAGGGAAGGTGTTGGAAACTATTCCCTATCCAAAGAGCGCCCCCCCCCCCCCCCCCCAGCGCAAGTCGTTGTAAAAGTTGCGTTGTAATGATTGCGTCGTAAAGGCACTTCGTTGTAAAAGTTGCGTTGTAAAGGATGTTCCCCCTGGTGCAAGCATACACAAGCAAGTTCAACATCAATGACTTTCCTGCCACCCCACCAGATAGAGGATTGAAGCATCTTGAAACTTTGGAAATGCATATTCTCCTATATCAGCCTGCAGTTGCAGTCTGTCAACTACTGCTGCCTGCTGAGCCTCTTACTCATGCCCTTTGGGATTCCGTTGCTCAGGTCCTGCCTGCCGTATGCAATGACCTGCACTACACCCTTAAGAATGCCATTCAGAATAGCCATAATAGAGCAAATTCACGATTCAGTGTAGATCAAACACTACAGACTGCTTTGGTCGCGTAACTGTCACCAGTGTGATACTCAGGAGAAACTCCTGGATGATGTCTATGGGCTTCTACTGGGATGTCCTATCTTGCCTAGTAGAAATCCCATTTAATGGCTCCCGTCTCTTTAGTGAAAAGCCAGATTCCATTCTTGATTTCTTTAAAGACAATAGGGTCACAGTGCACTCCTGGGGCCTGTCTGCTCCAGCGCATCAGTTCCACCAGCTGTTCAAACCCATCTGAAGTAATGGGAGGGGTTTTCAATTCCGCCAGCACACAGCTGTGCAACCAGCTCAGTAGACCCAACAGCAATGTTGTGGCCAAGGTGGTGGTACCTACAGACAAGTTGGGCAACATGGAAAGTATATAATATAGTCCTCTGTTCCACTAGCCATCACTGCGGACAAGGGGGTACTACAAGCTGTCCAGCAGGGTTATGCCCTTCCATTTGTTTTCACTCTGTCACACCTTCCACCATCCTGCAAACAACTAACAGAGAATTACCTGTCCCTCTTGCAGCAGGAAGTACAGGCACTCTTGGCTAAAGGGGCCATAGATAGGGTTTCAGCTTGGAAGTAGGACATAGGTGCTACTCCCATTACATCCTTGTGCCGAAGATGGACGGAGGCTTTGGTCCTATTTTTGATCTTTGCTCTCTCAACACCTTCTTGCAGACTGACAAATTCAAAATGCTCACTCTGGCCCGGATCTTGTTTCCCATGGAGACTTGATAGTAGCATCAGACTTGTAGGATGCTTCATTCCACATCCTTGTCCTGCAGACCCACAGGCGCTACCAATAGTCAATGGGTTGCTCAATCTTTTCCATTGTTTATTAATTTAACTGTCATCTTCTTTCCATAGCAGAAAAGTGTGCCCTCAAGAGTGGCTAAGTGCTGTGTGTGTCTCTGTCTGTCAATGTTCCCCTTATTTTCCCTACCAAAAAACTGAGTGAATCTCTGACCCTCTTCTCCCTAGGTGTGAGATCTATTATACTGTAATTTATTCCCACCATCAGGAGATCTCACACACCAAGCAAGGCTTTTATGTGTGTAAACAACACTTAACTTGTACAAAAGGGTAAAACATTAGTAAGTATACCACACTATCTCCTAACCTACCCATGGAACATCAATTTGCTGAAAATAATTCACAGTGTTAGACTCTGAATAATTTGTGCCAGAATAATCTGCTGAAGGAACCAAATTGTGTTGTGTACTCAGATGAATATATAATATTGATTCTATGACTTCAGCTTACATAACTTAAAAATACATGGGACGCTTGATTTATTGAACAACTGGGTACACTTTGTTTGATATCTCACTCACTATATCATCTCTCAAATTGCAAAATCCTTTTGGCGGTTCACCACTTACACTTAAAATGGGAAACTTTTTACTGTGATGTCTTCCTTGGTGGGCTGTTAAAGGTACCAGGGATTAGTTCCCTGGCAAAAAACTGGATCAACAACAGCTACTCACAGATAATGGGGGAGATGGCAGAAACACTTACTCGGGGGTAGGAGGATTGCATGGTTTTGATTTAGTGTTGAGGGTCGCTACATAATGAGACAGCTATACTATGGCTTCTACTCCATAGTTGTAATTGCAGAGCAGAGGGCAATACATAGCAATTTGTGATGAAAGAGGAATAACATGACAAGTCATTGAGGGTGTGTGTATCAGTTGATTGGATTGTCATGGTACGTTTTCTAACACTCATTGCATGAGGGTGGAGGACGACAAAGTGGGAAGGCTTGGGAAGAGAACTATTGTAGAGAGAGTTTCAAAGAGGATGATGTAAGTTCTTTGCTCTTTTAGTGGGCCATGTTTGAGACATGGACTCCCTCAAGAGGTAGGTGAACTTTCCATCGCTAACTGGCGATGCCTGTTATTGATTTAGAAAGAGTTAAACAAACTATTAATCTAATGAAAAACAAGCCTATGGGAGCCAGTTGATCAAATTCATAAAGTGGCCTAGTGTTTTATAGTTTCTGTTTGACCTGGCTTCCTTGGCATATTTCTCCCCCTTTTAGATTTCATACTTTCTCTTTTGCTGACTTTGGTTATTCTGGCTTCAGGATTCTGCACACTGTCCAACTGCTAACCAGTGCTAAAGTGCCTGTGCTCTCTCCTTAAAACATGGTAGAGTTGGCCTATAAACAATTGGCTTAATTTACTAAATGTCCATGAAAAAGTGGTACTACATATGCTCAAGGCCTGTACATTAGTTGCTATCAGTGGGTCTGCAGCTTTGATTGTGCCATCCATTGAAGTAGCACTTTAAACATGTCTCAGGCCTCTCATTGCAGCCTGTGTGTACACTTTGAACTGCCATTTCAACCTTGCAAAATACATCTTTTTTCAGGCCTAAACCTTCTTTTTAAACAAATATACGTTGACCCTAGAGTAGGCCCTGGACAGCCCACAGGGCAAGTTGCATTGCATTTAAAAAGTAGGACGTGTACTTGGAAGTTTTACATGTCCTGCTCATGAAAATCTCCTAAATTCGATTTTCACTAATGCAAGGTCCACCTCTCCCCTAGGAATGCATCAGAGTTACCTTATTACATTTAATAAGCTGTAATTTCTAAATGGGAACAGGTGATAAGTTACATTTTGGTGTCTTTGGAATTGTAATGAAAAATCCTAACTTATGATGAAGTCAGATTTGAAATTACAACTTTTAAAAGGTGGCATTTTTCTGCCTTAGCCATTTGGTGCCTGCAGCATGTCTCTGGGTCATGTGACTGGATGTAGTTAACATTTGGGCTTTGTGTATTTCTCGTAGACTGCCACATTCAAAAGGGAGCTTTGATGTGTTAGGACAGGCCATTACTGGCATGATGGGAGGGAGGCGCTGGACACAGCCCCACTTTTACTTTAATATGCAGTGTCCTACCTGCACACAGAGGGCTGCCTAGTCCTTGTACTTAGTATTGAGCCAGGGCTTGAAGTCAGGGCACCTGTGCACTTCAAAGGCATGCCTTTAAATGTTTTTCCCCTCCCAAAGGCACAACTGGGTATAAATATTGGACCTCAGACACCAACTCTTCGCTTATGGATCTGTGGATACTGTGCCAGACAAGAGGGCTGCTGTGCTGGTAAAATAACTGCCACTGTGTTGAACTGCTGCTCTGTAGAACAGTTTCCCTGCTATGCCGACCTGCTGCCTACAGCCTGCTTGCCTCAGTAAGAACGACTAGGCCTACATTTGTTAAACCCATGACTTCAAAGTGACTCCAATGGCTGGTTAGGCATCCTCCCGACAAGTTCTAGGGACGGAAGGCTCCAACTACCTCAACCCTAGGACCTGGACTCGGCCATCTGTGAGCCTACCCTGCCAAGTAGTGCCACCCCAGTCCTAGACCCTCAGAAATAGGCCTAGGGTGTTCTACCAGCCTCTGTGAATCCAGCATCTACTCTGCTGCTTGATGCAACCCTGAACAGATCAGACACATCACCCTGCTGATTGGATTGGACCTCTCGCAAAGACCTGCATCATCACCCCAGCACGCAACCTCTTCTGAACTGCTGCAACACGACATGTGCTCAGCGCAGGACCTCGCATCACTCATCGATCACAGCCTCAACACTGACCCCAGACGCTGCTTGGCAGCCTCACAAATCCATGGAACCAACACATTGTCCAGACTGCGCAATGCATGTTCAACGCCGGACTTCACATCACAAAATCTCTCATTGATGTAATTCTCGACAACAATGCAGACTTTGCATCGCAGCCTCGCTGCAACATAAATCCAAAGCATTGCTGTGGCTTCGTGATGCATATTCGACTCGGATCTTCGCAATGCTCCACAAATCTAGTACTTTGTTCAGTAAGGCCTAACTTGTTTGATTGTGCCTCACCCTTAGAAGAATTGCATTTGCTGATTGGCCAAGGCTCACACCACAGTCAACCTGCAACCCAAGTTCTCAAAGTTGCCAATTCTTTTGTCCATAGAGGTAAAATAAGAATGCTGATTTAGAAATACACTTTTGGTAGACAAAATTAATCATTTTAATTATTTTACCTTATGATCTGAATGGTAGAGAAAGGTTTCTATTTAGGTTGCATTTACTGATGATTTGTTTCTAATAAAAACAAAGTAATGGGAGGAATATTTAAATAAATCTCAGCTACTGGAATTCACTGGCGCCTCTTTCTAGTCCATTGTTTTCGCAAATCGTACCACTCTGGACTTAGACAAGCCATATGCTTATCATCCTTGTTCATGCTGTGATAGAAACGGACCATACAGAACTGTCAAGCCGAGTCCCCTCCAGACAAAATACAGGACTATTGTTTTTTCTAAATGAATGATTTTGTTTTTTAAATCACTGCCCTCTATATATTAAATTATGTTAGGTGCGAACAAAGCAAAACCCACAAATAACTGCAAAAAGAACAATTGATGGACAGAATGCAGAACAAGGTCAAACATTCACCCCAGTACAGAGATATGGGCCTAAATCCATCGTTTTATTGCTCACCATGCCATCCAAATTGGACCCACCCATATGCAAATCAGTCTTGACCCTGTGTCCAATGGCCAGGTCTAAACTGGGGTGGCAAGGTGAGCAAAAGAATAATGGATTTAACCCAGATATCTTGACTGAGGGTGAAGGTTTTGATTTGTTCTGCATTCCGTCCATCAATTGTGTGTATTTTGCCACAAATAACTAGGCAAGTTTCAGTTGTTTTCTCTGAAAGGTATTTCCAAATGGATCATGTCACTACACGAACATTTTTTCATGCAAATAACACACTGATGGTTATTAGCGTCACTACGGGGAATCTGGCAGTTTTTCAGTATTTATGGTTAATTACAGCACAGTTTTGTTTTTCTAGTCATATCCATATTTGAAGATACTGATGTAATTATTGATCAACGTGACTTTAACCTGGTCATGGAAAAAAAAAAGAAAACTACACTTAGCTTCTCCATCGCCGCAGCCACCGCTCACCTCTCCTCTGTCTGCTGGCATCACCGTAAGCACCCAGGCTTCTGGACTCTCCCAGCCAATCACAAGGCTGCCTGAGCAGCGTCTGGATTGGTCTGAGTGGCCTGCTTGGCAGTTCAGGCAGTACCTGGGGAGGCTGGACATGTTCTCTACAGGGCAGTGCAACATAGCCCAATGTTGAACATGCCAAGTACGCATGACGGTTTGGCCGGCCCTAGAGTGCAAACCACTCCTGCTCCCTCTGCGGTGAAATAGCCCCATCCGACTTTGCTAGTGCAAAGACAAATCAAATCATGATAACTTCTTGCTATCATCATTATCTTTTTCTTTTGCACTGCTCAAGTGACAGTGGGGTGACATTCCTTGGCCTTAGCAGAGGAGTCCCCACTGAGGACATCATTGTCTCCTTTCATGTGTAAGCCGTTCAGAAAAAAATGTGTCATGCACTTTACATGTAAAATGAATTTGTCTTTCCCACACATAGATTCTGGCATGACCATGACCATATAAAATAGAACTTCTATCAGGTAATCTTTTTCTCAGTTCCAAAACAACATGATAGTTAGTCTAAAGGCAACATTAAGTAGAGCTGTTTCTGAGCGTATGTTAGCTGGGGGGCAGGGATCCATCCAAAAACTTTAGATAAGAGAAAGTCCCTCATTAAATGTCTGACAGAAGGTGTGGTATATATTGAAAATCCTCCACTGGAAATCATGTTCATGCTTGTATACTTTGAACCATAATAAACGGGATAGATATGTAAAGAAGATTTTAAAATGTGTTGGATAAGATTAGGAAGAAACGTTATACAATAAGAGGTTGTCAACAAGATCACACATGCCACATAATCCAGCGTTGGTTTAAGAATTTGTACATTTTAACAAATAATTTGTTTGTAATTCAGGAGAATCAAATGTTGCCAAAAAGCTATTGCATGTTTTGCCACATTGTGGAAGGCCCTTTGCATAAGCTAACTGGTCACCTTTCAGTTTCTGTTTGCTAATTTAGGTATTAAACTGATACAAATTAGGTGAAATATTTGCTCAGAAGGTGTTAACGTGTACAAATGACAGAATAGTGAAGTAGTATTGCTGCATTATGCTGCATGAGAGGGGTATGTGAGAAGGTGATTCTGCCCATCTAATCCACCCAGATTTTTTCTCTTTGATCACCTGGTTTTTGACCATTCACTGTGGGGGAGCCTCATAAACTATGGTAAATGAACTGCACATTTACCACCAGTGTCCACCTTATAAGATAAGGCCACTGTGACAAAGCAACGGTAAGGGGCACTTGACTGGTTACAAATGAACACGTGTGCACACTTGCATGCACACATGTGTGTGGGCTGCATGTGAGAGACTCCTGTTGTGCACAGCCCGATAATTGTGCACACGTAGCCTGGTGCAGGGGAGACTCTGCAAAATTAACCTGTGTTAGGCCTCATAATGTTAGTGTACACTCATAGGGAAAGTCAGTGGGGTTTACTATCTTGTCTGCAGTGACACTTCGTTGTAGACCTTTGGGAAAAAAAACAGGAGAACGACTGGCGCAGAAAGCCAGCTAAGCCAAGTGTTAGAAATGGGGGTCTCTAGTTGGCAATGGCTGGTGCCAATGTGCAAATAGGGATCCTTCTTCCTAAGTCTGGGAGAGTGGGCTAACCCTACCCCCTGTGATAACCTCTACCCAACCATGTGGTGACATAGCCCGAGCAGTTAGGCCTATCTCAGAGGCAGTGTGTGAAGCATGTATGACCATGCACAATAAGGCAGTAACTACACCACAAAGGGACACAACTCAAGTAGGTATAGAAAATGTGTATCTTTATCTAAGGTTTAACACAGGACGTTCAAAGTGTTTTAGCAAGCCACAATGCATGTAAATCAGTATGGACTTAAAAATGCAATAACGTATTCACCTGAACGTGGCACTGACTGAGTTCCAGGCCTGGGTGTACACGACCCGTTGCACACCAGATACCTGCCATCGGACGGGGACACAGCACGCAGCTTTTTGAAAAAGCGGAGACGGTGACAGGTGGACTCCCAGCGATCACAACTCTTGGCTGCAGTAGTCCGCAGCGTGCACTCACAATGACTGCAGAACTCGGGGACAGGTGGGCTACCTGCTGCAGCAGCACGGGGCTGCGGTGGCCCGGGCTGGTGGTGGTGATGATTCTTGTCGTGCAGCTTAGTGGTGGGCTCACATTAGCAGCAGCTCTCTCTTAGGTGCGGAGGCCCACAGGACGACTCACGATGATGCAAAGTTGACATAGGTGCGGGCACTCAGCGACAGCAGCACTCTCTAGCTGCGGCGGCTCACAGGACAAATCACGATGATGCAAAGTTGGCAACGGTGCAGGCATTTAGTGGCAGCAGCTCTCTCTTAGCTGCGGTGGCCCACAGGATGAATCACGATGAAGCAAAGTTGGCAAAGGAGCAGTCACTCAGCAGCAGCAGCCTCTCTTAGATGCGACAGCCCAGAGGACAAATCACGATGATGCAAAGTTGGCAAAAGTGCGGGCACTCAGAGGCAGCTACTCTCTCTAAGCTGTGGCGGCCCACACGACAAATCACAATGATGCAAAGTTGGCAAAGGTGCGGGCACTCAGTGGCAGCAGCTCTCTTTTAGCTGTGGCGGCCAACAGGACAAATCATGATGATGTAAAGTTGGCTCAGGTGCGGGCACTCAGCGGCAGCAGCTCTCTCTTAGCTGCGGTGGCCCACAGGACAAAAGATGATCTCGACCAGGCTGGCACAATGGTGAGCACTCAGAGGCTACAGCCCTCTCTTAACTGTAGCGGCCCACACAGTTTCAGCAAAGGTTCCGAAGGTTAAATTAAGGTGGGCTCTCAGCTGCAGCAGCTCTCTTTTAGCTGCGGTGGCCACACAGAGTTAACATGGGTTACTGGTCTGTGTTCCTCACAGTACAACTAGAGGCTCCGATTACTCAATGGGGGCCTCACCTGCAAGTAGAATCCCTCGCACAGGAATTTAGACAGCTGACGGGGTGAAGTCTTATGTTCCCGAGACTTCAGCAGCAGGCACTCTCAATTCATGCCCTCGGGTAGTTTCTTCAGCAAGCTATGTGAAAGTTTTCAAAGTCCTTTCCTCTGTTCACTCGCACAGAGTTTTGGCTTGACATCCAGAAGGAAAACACCTAAAAAATGTTTCAGCGCAGCCGTTTATACCTACAAAGTCTTTGTTCTCTAAAATCACAAATCACTGAATACAGACAGAACCAGTTCTGTGGGGTTGGGGAGCACTTGGTTTACAAGGCGACATCCTACCCTTTGAGAATCAGGGGCTCTGCTATCAGATGCCCAGTGGGAGGTAGAGCCATCATTCACCTTGCCAGGCACAGCCCTGCTCAGATCAAAGAGTCACCCCTCACCGTGCTCGGAATGCCAATCTCCCTCTCCAGCCAGGTCTGATCCAGCTGGCCCTGCTGTTCTAAAACCAGACAGCCAATACACATACTAGCAAAGCCTACAGTAAAGCTTAGGCAAGAAACTACCTTGTTTCAAGAAGAGGCATTTTCGAACACAGGATATACAAATGATCCTTACTAAAAGATGTATCTCAATGTCCTGAGCTTAAACATATCAATTTCGAATTTCCTATCAGGTTCCTGGGGGCAGGTAGGATTATGGAATGTAATATTCAGCCTGCCAATTTTGGCCTATGAGAGTGGACAGCCTCACAATAGCACAGAGTGAAATCGAGGGTATTTCGCTATTATAACATGCTATACAGACGTAGGCATGTTCTTCCTGTCACAGACAGCGCACCCTGCCATAGGGGTGTCTTACATGGTACGAAGGGGAGGTGCAGGGACTGGGAAGTGGGGACACCTCACAGTTACAAAGGCATTTCTGGAACATACTTTAAAAGCTGCTTCTGTTGGTAGCGCAAATCAGTGCTGCAGGCCCACCAGCAGTATTGGGTCTACCAGCCCTGGGCACACACAGCGCACTTATTCTAGGGACTGACAGGTAAACCAAATTAGCCAATTATGGTTATCCCAATGTATACAGTCATCTTTACACAGGGAGCATTCACACTGTGGCACTGATTAGCAGTAGTACAGCGCCCAGAGCATCTGAATCCAGCCAACATAAAATATAGGAAGCGAAAAGAGGAAGGTAGACCTGTGCCAATGATGCCAGGTCTAACACCAACACCCTGCAAAGATTTTCACTTATGAGGCCAGGAGGCCTGAAGAAATGAGACCCGAATTAAATAAAACTGCCCACAAAGGCCCGAGATGTGAGGCTACAAAGTATTTAACAGTTGATGCCTCAAACGAGGCCCGAAGCGTGTGGGGCACTTCTGCTAGATTACTTCTAGCCCAAGGGTGGACCAGTGCCTGGGGGCTGCTGCTAAGGGAAGACTGAGTTTTTGCCGGGAGAGGGCTTGCATTGGGCCCCCTTGGTCACGTCACACGGGCTGGGGTACCCTACCCTCCCTGGCGGTTCAGTTATTTGAAAGACCCAGGACCCGCAGCTCCAGGCTCAACTGCTTCAAAGGAGCGAAGTGTGATGGTTTCCCTGAGTAGACGATAGACAAAGGGAGGGGCCCAGGATCACATCCCTGGGCCTCAGCTCAGGATGTACGCTGGGAGGGAGAACATCCAAGCACCCCCAGGCATGGATGCCCTCCCTGCTCACCATGCACATGTCTGGGGGAGCAATAGGCAGCAAGACACCACAGTGCCTTGCCTCCAGAATCAGTTAAGACAGAAAAAACATGCCGCCTACCATCCCAACACAAAGGAGTGCTGCCCGCTAAGATTTGTTGGGACTGGAAAAGAGTGACTAAGCTAGGACTTTCTGTAGTTTCTGAGAAATGCCAAGGCTGGAGTTTTTGCTCTGTAGCTAGAAGTGTTGCATCCTGTGGGGGGTAAAGTCTTTGGCTGCAGTCTCTGTGGCCTGTAGGTGGTCAATAGTCCTGGGCAGAGTTTGCAGAGTGGAGCTACACGGAACTATGCAGAGTGGCCAAAGACCTCTATTGAGCTACACGGAGTTCCGCCATCCGAGGGAGTTTGTCAGCGAGCACATTTGCATTGCATTTTCACATCAAACACAATGCTGAATGGATCCTACCATTTGAAATTGCAAGCAAACTGCACCACACAGGTTTGCATGGGTGTAGCCATCTTGTTTTCACAGTGCTAATCATAGTGCTGATCCTACTATTAAATCCCCTGTTAATCTTTTCAATCCTTCGCTATCCTAATTAATCTACCCCTAATTTGTATTTATTATATTAGTGTGTGTTTTTGTGTCTGTGTATTTTGAATTTTTCAAAACCTTTTCATGTGTTTTTGTGACTTTTTGTACTATTGTTATGTTTAATTTACTTCCACTGTGTTTCACTTCCTTCCCTCCTGCCTGTCTGCCTGCCTTCTTTCCTTCCCATGTTTTATTTCACCCCCGCCTAGCACCATGTAAAAACAGGGGAGCAGCAGTGCCAGGCCCCCGACCAGCTACTCTACCCTGCAGACAGCTGAGCCACCCAGATGTGCAGCTCTGGGTTATTTTCAGTGAGGTGGAGGTTGCAGCACTGTTTTTATTCTGCACAATGCCACCTCCTCTTCATGCTTGCTTATTGACAATTACTATTATACTCACTAGCTACAAGGGCATCGTCCTGACAAGTTATTGTGAACCAGCTACAGCGGTGTTTGAGATATGACCTCTACTATCTGTAACTCCGCAAACGCTCACATAATGAACACTAAAAATTATGGCTTGAGGGAAACGGTTAGAACGGGAGGTTAAAAGAAAGGATGCATGGGTGGGTGAGAGGTTGCATCGGATGGATAATGGATGGGGATTTTTGGTGAAAGACTGGATCAGAGAAAGTAAAACTTAAATCATGGTGGCTATGTGTGAATACAGAAGAATGAAAGGATGAATGCCTAATTGGATTGCTTGGATGAATGAGCAAGGGAATTCTTTTGGAGAGGGGCATGCTTCTTCTCTACTTTGATTACTTTGTTTTATGGTTATCAATCCTATGGTTCACAGTAGGTGGAATTTATTTATATTTTTGTTCTACTTCCTTGACTCATTGTATCTGTTAAGCGAAGCAGATTTGTTTCCCACCCATAATCATTCATCACCCCCACCCTCCCTGTCCATGGCATTTCACCACCCATGGCTAAAGTGCAGAGTGGTACAATTTGTGACTGTAGTGTTGGCTGTGCAATGTGCATCTGCTTCAGTTAATGCAGAATTTATAATGTTTTCCAATTAAATGCAAACTGAATACACAAGGTGTGTTTCCCTTCTTCGCCCACTTAGTTATCTCTAAGTAATTCACTCCTATATTATTTCCTAAATTCTTCCGTCCCAGCCTACCAAAACAATAAAAAAAGTATTCTTGGCATGTGCCACATTTTATGGCCATGTTAACTGATTTCAAAATATATTTCATGTTTTTCCATAACAGATGTATTTTACAACTATTCAGATCTTTCCCTTTCGACTTTTGTCAACCACAGTGACTGAATGAGCCAAAGCTTAATAATCACATGACAAATCAATGGTCAGTTACACTCCTCTATTCTATATCAAAAGCTCTACCTACCTGCCTAGTCCCTTTACCTTAACCTGCAGTAGAGCAAGTCAAGTTTCCTTTCCTCAGTGATCAACAAATGAAATATTTGGAAATAATTTGTAATGGTGGGAGAGGCCAGTGAGTAATGTGCGACTAAGTGTTTGATTTGATTTCAAGTTTGGCATATCAGATATTCAGTGAACAACATGCCAAATACAACTTATATAGCCAGTTCCTATCCCTGTAGTGCAATGCATTGTTTTTCCCAAAGTCTACTCTACTGTCTGCTTTTTATAAATAAGGTGTGTGACGTAGTATTTTTTTTATTATTCTCTACCTCTTTGGAGTCAGGGTGGAAAGTGAAAGGCATTTAGAGAACTGCAGGGTCATTGGAATTAAAGATAAAATAGTCAACTATGGCTACTACAGCTTCAGACAGAAGCAAAGTACCCAATGTGCTGACTAGCATGCCTCCATTATTTTAGCACAACCCAACTTGTACTCCATAGTGCATAATGCCTCACTCATTATTGAGTGGTCATTATTTTTTATTTCTCCATGCAAAGTGTCTGTTTAGTTACTAGGAAGGCCTCTAAAAGAACAAAAACTCAAATCACTGTTTGTTAATGCAGTGTTATTTCACCTTGATACTTTTCTGCCAGACTGCCAGTGCTTTTTAAGTGATGCTTGTGTGGATAAAATATAAAATTGGGATTCGTACACTCCTAATCATAACCAAATCAAATTCCAATGACACCAGGAGGCCAGCAATGTACATCTAATTTTAAACAATTATGTGCACGAAGCAGTAATTACAAGTTGTTCTTTTTTCTTTTTGAGTTTCTTCTTATAGCTACTCCTGCTGGTCCACCCATAGCACCAAACAGGCAGGAAATAGCTGCCCAACTGCGGCCATAGAGGCTGGACACTAACCAGCTGGAATATCGGCGGCTGAATGCCCAGCCAGATGAAGCTGAAATAGCTGCCTCTCAGCCGGGCCGCAGTGCAGCCAGTCAGCCACAACCTCCTGCCTCCTGGCCATCCTATCGCTTGCACTGCCGCATGCTGTCAGGGGACCTGCCTGAAACTGCTGCTGCCCCCTCCTGCTCTGACAGGACATTTCTATGGCCCATCCTGCAGCGGCTGGACCAGATAGTGTGGTGTATGGAGAGTGGGCTGGACAGGATAGAGCGGAGCCTGGATCAGCTCCAGACCCAAATATACAATGCCCTTTTTTACCCTTTTTTTATATTTTGAGTTGGTGATAGGGATTTGTTGATGGTGGGGAGGGTGGGAAGGGATTTGCGACCTGATTTTGTTATTTTTTGGATATTTGGACAATGATTGTGGAATGGGGATAATTCAATTTGTTTGAGGTGAGTGTGGGCCTGTTGTGGATGAAGAGTGTTGGGTATTATGTTAAAAAGTCTAGGGGAAAATTGTATTTCTTCACAATGTATGCCTAAAGTAGCATATTTGTGTTTTACGTTTACTTTGCACTGCTGCCTTTTTAGTTACGCAGCCTGTTTTTTTCTAATCTGGTTGTAACTATCTAGAACAATTGGAGGGGATGCTGCCATGACCTACATTGCCTACAATAACCTGAATAAACGGTTATGTATGCAGTAGCAGTTACTTGTTTACTTACTAGCTTATCTAGTTCACTTTACTCCAGAGTTCTATTACCTGAATATAGACAAAGCAATAACATGGAAGGTATCACAAGTTCACATGCGAGGTCCCACTCCCACCCAAGTGATCTCCAACTGGTGGATTAATCAAAAGAATTACCGATCACACGTAACTAAATGGGTATAAAAAGACAGAGTTAGTGGGTTGTAAACTATATCATAGCCTTACAAAGACTACTACATGACACAACAAATAATAACTGATAGTGATAAAATAACAGAAAATAGCAGGAGTAACTTCTTCTTATCAATGGGGAGCTAATATTTAATGAAACTAAAGTTGAGAAATCCTCAAGTCATGAAAAGTGGACTCAATGTCTGGAGTCTAGGCAACACAAGGCCTGAATCCTGAAGCCTACAATTGATGTTCTTCTATATTTAAAATTGGATCACATTCTGATGTATGGGTGAGTAAATGAGGCCAATGTGGCCTAATGCTTAGGTAGTAGAAGATCCTGCAGTGAGTTGGTGTTGCTTTCAGTACATCTGCCCCACAAGAGTGCGATCCATTTATAGTGTAAATTTAGCCACACTTCAATAAATCACACAGCCTGGGGTAGGAGGGTTAGAGGTTAGATGAATAGATGGGAAAGGGTATTTAAAAAAGGTGTGACAAAGACTACACAAGAACAATATTCATCTAAGTGATGAGTAGCACATCATTGTCATCAATCTGTTGTGGAAGGATACGAAGGAATGAGTATGACACTGTACAGCTAAATGCATTGCAAACTGTCATTCCGCCCCAGAGACTTAAGTAATCTGATATCTAAATGTTCTGTCTTCTAGGTTTGAAAAAACACATATTATTGGGGAGTGAACCCACCTAGTTCTAAAAAATATGATTTCTAAAAGAAAAATAATACTGTATTGCAAAATTAGGTGGTGCATCTGAATTCTCTTTGGTAATGCCCATCACTCTTGGGTAACAGTTTTGATTGGTCTGGTAAGTAAGCAGGATTACTTGCTGAAATGCCATGTTAGCCATTACAGGCATACATGATTTATTGGGCAGACTATACCCCTTGTCTCTACTTTTACTCTTACTGTACCTGTATAAAACATGTTGCGCAATTTGAACATATCCCTATCCTGAGATCATTTTATAGAAAGGTACATTTGTTTTGACCAACTGATGTTCTTGGGGCTCCAGGAACCCTCTAATTTGAGGTACTATGCATTGTTGATCCTTGAGAGTACTACATTGAACTATAGTTGACTTATTAAGCAGTGAAAGTAATTTTTTTGACGAAACACGTGTGGGCTTATTGTGGTCATCGGATACTGACCTGCCTGTCAACAGATTTTAAGATGCTTGTGCAAGAGTAAAAATTGGTTTTGCCACATTGTCAGACCTAAAACATAATAGCAGTGTAGTGCTCTGGATTTCATGTATAATGCACTAATGTCAGGGCCTTGAATCCTCAGGGTTGTATGTTGCTATGTATGGTCCACCTCCCGATAGCTACAAGGTCTGGTTTGAATATACAGACTTTTTTTTTTTTTTTTTTTTTTTAAATATATTTTTATTGCAGAATCAGGAATAAACACAGCCAACAAACCAACCCAAGTACCAGCGGGTCCCATCATGCAGCAGTATAGCAACGTAATACACAGCCGATTAGCCCACATCCCGGAGGCTGGGCGGCGCGTCAATGAAGCAGTTCGCTGGAGGCACCATGGTACATGCCCAATGCAGGACACGGGTCAAGTGCAGCACTTAGTTCCTGCTTTTATCCCAACACAACCAACCACCGTCTCCCCACCCAATCCCAGGTCACTTCAATGTCACATCACAAAATCAACCCGACTATGTTCCTGGGCCATCCGGTTCCAGGAAGTCGCTGGCAACCCACCCCACCCCACAACTCCTACTCTAAGCCCCCCCCCCCAACTGCTGCTAACGCGGGTATCTCCAGGCCCCTCCTGCTCTAGGGTGACAGCTATCAGGAAGTTGTAACGAACAAGCGGTCACATGGAATCCTTGTTCATAACTGATCAGTCTCGTCGCTGTCAGTTAAGTGGTCCCTCAACGCCTGCACCACCATCTCCCATGACCGTGCCAAATCCAAGCTCCTCTCATTACCCGTTCTAGTCGCCTGGCGCATCCGTGACACACTCTCACAGCCCGACCACTTCACCAACTCATTCCTCCACCTCCGTACAGACGGCCCCTCTTTAGACTTCCAATGCCAAGTGAGTTCTCGCTGCGCCAATATCAGACCCAACCCAATGAATTTACTCGTCACCTTGGTCTTTTTGGTATGCGGGAACCACAGAAGCAGGCACGTGGCCATGTCAAAGTCCACCTCCCGATCCGTGACAGCATTCAAGAGGTCCCCTACCTCGGCCCAGTAGTCTCCTAACCTCGGGCAGCCCCACAGCATGTGGTCAAAATCTGCCCCGGGCTCCAAACATCTCGGGCACATGGCGTCATGCACCTGGAAGTGGCGACGTAATCTCTCCGGGGTCAAATACGCCCTATGGAGCACAAAATAATGCACCTGTTGGAATCTCGCATTCCTTGTCTCTTTCCAGGCCCTGTGTAGCACCTGACCCCAAACAGAGTCCGGAAGAGGCTTACCGATGCTGGCTTCCCAACGCGACTTCAACTCGATCAACGGAGCTAGACCCTCGTTCAGCATCCTATTGTGAAGGCAGGTCACCGCCTTGACGGTGCCCGCAGCCATCACCACATATTGGCACACCTCCGACACCTCTGGTTCAGCCAATCCGCCCCCCCGGTGCCTCCGTAGAGCCGCGACCACCGCCGCATGCAGCAAGAAGGAACCATTCGGCAGGCCGAACTGCTCCTGCAACGTCTGGAACGGGGCCAACGTCCCATCCACATACAGGTCACCTACCATCTGCAAGCCCAGGTCCTCCCACTCCAACAATCTGGACCAATCACCCCCGTGCGGCAAGACAGTGAGCATACCTAGCGGGATCTCCGGGGCGTACGGCCGGCGCTTCCCAGCCCTTTTCATATATCTATTCCAACACAATCTGAGGGTCCACTCCTCCATCGTGACTTCCCTACTGGCCAGTCTCTGTTGCATCACGATGGACGACAAGACCTGCCGCTGAACGCCGACCCCCCGGCCAACCTCGGGCCCCCTGAATTCTCTGGCCACATTCTGCGTCAGGACCTGGAGCTGCGCCGCCAAATAGTATAACTCGTAGTCGGGGACGGCCATCCCTCCCTCACACTTGGGTCTCAGCAGGGTGGTCAGTGCTACCCGTCTGCGACCGTGGCCCCAGAGAAAACCAGTCACCATCGTCCTCAGCTCCCTAAAGATGCCCTGCGGGATCCACACCGGCAACGTTCTAAAATAGTAGAGCAGTCTCGGGAGTGCTACCATTTTCAACAGCGCCACTCGGCCCAATACAGATAACGGGAGGGAGGCCCAGAAGTCCATACTACCTCTCAACGCCCTAATGCAGCGTCCCACATTCCCCTCAAGGAGGTCCGCTGTGGCATGGTAGATGCGTACCCCCAGGTACAGAAAACAAGATGGTTCCCACTTCACAGGCCCCATGAGCTGTGGGCAGAGCGTGGCCTTCCGCAGCGGAAACACACAAGTTTTAGTCCAGTTCACCCTGAGGCCTGACAGCCTCCCAAACCTGCTCAGCATATCCACCGCGCCTTCCAGAGCCTTTCCAGCGTCCGCGAGGTACAGCAATAGGTCGTCAGCGTACAACGATATATAATGCGAGTCAAGTCCCTGCGCAATCCCGTCGTAAACAACTCCCAGCCTTGCCTGTGCAGCTAGGGGTTCCATCGCCAGAGCAAAGAGCAAAGGGGATAGCGAGCAGCCCTGCCTCGTGCCCCTACATACCGGATAAACCGAGGAGACCAGTGTCCCTAGCCGCACCCGTGCCTTGGCCGATGAATAGAGCACCCTTGTCCAGCCTCGGAACCCGTCCCCGATCCCGAACTTCAACAGCACACCATCTAAAAAATCCCACTCCAGACTATCAAACGCTTTTTCAATATCAACCGCCAGCACCACCGGGCCCGGATCCGACAAGGCAGCACTATCAATGACCCCGATCAGCCGACGGATATTCATCGAGGTACTCCTGGAGGGGATGAATCCCGCCTGATCCCTATGTACCAAAGAGGTCATCAATGGCAAGAGACGGGTGGCCAGGATACGGCTCAGAATCTTATAATCCACCGTCAACATAGACAACGGACGAAAAGAGGTGACATCTAAAGCATCCCTGCCCGGTTTCAGCAGGGGCACAACCAGCGCCTCCGTCATAGAATCAGGCAGTCGCCCCAGCTCTTTCGCCTCCGCATATACAGCCTGCAGCCTGGGCGCCAGTACGTCGATAAATTTGGCATAGAACTCGATCGGCAGCCCATCCACCCCTGGGGTCTTATTCCGCGCCATATGGCTAATCGCCCCTCTAATTTCGGCCAGGGTGACAGGGCCCCCTATATCCTGGGCTTCCTCCTCATCCAATACCGGCAGAGGAATCGGATCTAAATAATCACCAATGTCCGCGGCCTCCACTTCAAGGTGGCTGGTATAGAGGCCCGTGTAGTAGGATTGAAAGCGCTCCAGGACCGCGGACTGCGAGCAAACCACCACCCCATCTCCCCTTCGTATACTCAGCACCGAACAACCCCTAGGGGTCGGATCAGCCAACTTCGCAAGGAGCGTGCCCACCTTATCACGTTCCTCGTGCACTTTCACCGCATACAACTTATAGTCATAGCACCGCAGTCTCTCAGTCTCATTCGCCACCGCCTCCTTAGCACGTAACAGGCTGTCCTGCAGCTCAGGCTTCTCCGGACGCTGCTGTTCCACCTCTCTCAGCACCGTCTCCGCCTTCGCGAGATCAGACAGCACGGTACCCCTCACAGTCAGAAACCGGCCCATACATACCCCCCTCACCACCACTTTCATCGCATCCCATTCATTCGCTCTGGTCGCCGTCGACCCAGCATTGACCGCAAAATAGTCGTCAACGCCTTGACGGACCGTATCGCAGAACGCCGGGTCCTCCAACGTCTCTGGACGGAGTCGCCATGTGGGGACCGCCGATCTCGCCAACTGCCACTGCACCGAAATCAGCAGCGGGTTATGGTCCGAGATGGTTCTAGACAAGTACTCAGTGTGCCGCACCACCCTCGCCAAAGACTCGCAACACAGCACCGAATCCAAACGAACATGCAGATCATGCAGCGCCGAGAAATAGGAGTAATCCCGAGTGTCGGGGTGCTGCGCCCTCCATACATCCACCAAACCCCATCTTTCCTGCCAGTCCCGCCTACGAGTTGCAAGTCTGCGCACCGGGGAGTCCACCAAAGGCGGGTGAGACCTGTCCAACTGCACATCCGTAATAGAGTTAAAATCCCCTGCCAGGAGGATAGGGCCTGCCAAGTAGCACGCCAGTGAGCGCGACAAGCTCTCGAAAAAGTGGGCCTGCTCAGCGTTGGGGGCATAAATGGTACACAGCACTACTTCCCTTCCATACAGCCGTCCCTCCACCACTACATAACGACCCTCCGGATCTATTTTCTGACTCGTAACCTGGAATGGCGTGCCTGCTCTGACCCAGATCAACACTCCCCTGGCAAACGCCGAGTAAGTCGTGCCAAACACCTGGCCCCGCCACCTCCTCTGCAAAGCCCCGCATTCCTGCTGCGTCAAGTGAGTCTCCTGAAGCATCGCTATCTGGACGCCCCGCCTCACCAAGTAGGCATGCACCTTGTGGCGCTTGACCATAGTACGAAGACCCCGGACATTCCATGTGACACATTTCAAATTAGGTAACGTCCCCATAGAGCATCAAACCCAACAGTAGCACACGCCAAGAAATGTAACCCGCATCACAGCAATTGTACAACCCCCTCAAAACATCCCCTACAACACCCACCCTCCCCTTCCCCAGGACAGGGCCTAGTAACCCAGCTTCAGCCCCGTTCCAAACCTCAAACACCCCACACATCACACTAAACTGTGGTCGACACCACAGAAGACCTTAGGGGTCTGATGGGGACTATGGAGCCCCGAACCAGGACGACAGAGCAACCACCCCGCGCCCACAGCCCCGTGCTGCTAGTGCAGCCCCATACCTGGCAGTCCATGAGAGATCAGGAGCGTCCAGGCCATGCCAAAGTCCATCCGCCAGAGGCCTCATCCATTAAAGATACCATCGGATGTCTGTGGAGTAACCTCCGGCCCCAGCGCTCCCCCCACCTCCGAGTCCTCATCACCAGTCTTCAAACCTTCACTCTCCGACGCCGAACCCCTGGAGGCATCCTCTTGCTGCGACCCCGTTATACTCGCTGTGGCCTCCAACGCACTCCGTCTATTGGCCAGCATTTGCGCCTCTCGCTCGGCCCGTTGGCGTCGATTCCGGGAGCGGATGCGTTGCGACTTCCTGACCCTGACCGGCTGTTCCCGGTCTCTGGTTGGCCTGTGCGCCCGATCCGTCCCCGCTCGATACAGTTCCAGCCAGGACCAAGCTTCATCGGGCGCGTGGAAAAATTGAGTCTTGCCATCAACGACAATCCGCAGCTTGGCTGGAAAAAGCAAGGAATATTGAATCCCCTCCTCTCTCAGCTCCTTTTTCACAGACAGGAAAGAAGCCCTGTTCCGCTGCACCTCTTGCGTGTAGTCCGGAAAGATTGTCACCTTGCTGTTGTCCACCTGGAAGGGCCCACGATCCCTCGCCTTCTGGATCAGCAGATCCCGATCCTTATAGTGCAGCAGTCTGACCACCATCGGCCGAGGCGGTCGGCCCTCCAAGGGAGGCTTTGCGGGTACCCTATGCGCTCTTTCCAGGGAGAAGAAGGGGGAAAGGCCCTCAGGCGCCACCACAGTGCGGAACCAGTCTTCCAAATAGGCCACTGCATCATCCTTCTCAATCTTCTCCGGAAGCCCCACCACCCTCACGTTGTTCCGGCGGTTGCGGCCTTCCGCGTCCTCCACCCTACGCTCCAAGGTCGCCAGTCGACGGGCAACGTCATCGAGTTTATGCTCCGCCGTGACCACCGCCGGTTTCAGTTCCTGGAGCAGATGTTCATTGGATTTCACCCGGTCCGAAAGCTTGGTGTGGTCCGCCCGCAACAGGCCGAGCCCGAACGCCACCTGCGCAATATCCTGGCGCAGCTCCTCCTTCGTGGCGGTTATCGCGGCCAAGATTGCGTCAAGGCGGAGGTTGAGCCTCTGTTCTTGCGGCGAGGACTCCATCTGGGAGCCGCCAGCCAAAACCTCCTGCCTCTGGCTCCCCAGTCCAGCTGGCTCGGCGCCGCCAATCCCCTGTGCGGCCATCTTGGATGCAATTACCCGGCCACACGAGCAGCCCCTCCAAACAAAGGCGAGGCCCACCAGAAGCACCCAGCTGAGCACAGCGCACCAATCTTCAGGATAAGCGGGTGTTCGCGGCGCCAACTGCACCCCACGCACAGTCCTCCGATCAGCTCCCGGGTGGAAGAGCGCTCCACGGAGTCCCGCAGCCACTCAGGAAACACCCGCAGCCCACCAGGGCCAGTGGGAGCAGAGTCCACGAAAGGGGCGGACCGCGAATCCGGCGAGGCCCCGGGCTACACTGGCCCCTTCGTGACACTACGCGCTGTAGGGCCCAACACTACGCCACCAGCTCGGCGCGTCCTCACCGCCCAGCGGGCAGGACCCCCGCCTCTGATCGGGCCGACAGCCACCTCCAATCCACCAGGCCCCGGGATGTCCAGGCGCCGTGGGCGGCCGCCCCCCCCAGCCCTCCGCCGGCCAGTAGTCCACTCCTGTGATCCGTCGGCCTTATGGTGTGGCGGCCGGTGTGTGGATGGCTTCCCAGGTCAGCAGTGCCCTCGTTGGCCCAGCACAAGGGCAGGCTCCGCTCCGCTGCCGTCCCAGTAGTAGGTGGGGGAGGGGCGCCACACACGCCGCAGACACCGGCAAAGCACCGCCGGGCCCCCCCGCGGCGCAGGGTCCGCTCCGATGAGCCCCCGCTCCGCACACAGCTGCTCAAATGCTCCGCCGGAGCCTGTGACCGCCCCAGTGCGCCACACCGCACCGCTCCCGGAGCCTTCAGGGAGTCGGCGCCGCCATCTTGGCTTCGTCCGCTCGGCAGGCGCGCCGAGCACCAGGTCCGCCCGCTGCCACCGGCCAGGGTCCCGACGGAGCCAAACGCTCCTCCACCGTTCACCAGCCCCTCGGACCACGAATTCCGCCGCCAGGCAGCTCGGGGCGACGGTCAATCAGGAGAAAAGACGGGGCATGGCGCGGAGCAATTCGCTCACGCAGCCATCCCGGTCGGCGCTGTAGCCACGCCCCCTTTGAATATACAGACTTGATGGAGTGATCAAGCGGGGGAAGGGAAGGAAGTGAACAGCAGGGAAGGAGACCTGTAACAACAAGCACAGGTATAGCCAATAGGTCCCGCATTTGGGACCTTATAAATGTTTAGTTATCCAGCACAATATCCTTGGTGCAACAAATCAACTGTTGCATGACTAAACACTTATAAGCTCCCAGAGGCGAGACCTATTGGCAATGCCAATGCTTTTTTTTTAAGGTCAGTTGGATCACCTACAAGACAAGTACAGTTATAAAGAACATATGATAAAACTGGTGAAGAAATGAATCCCTTGTGGCAGACATCACCACACTAGTAGCAGGGCTAGCAGTGCACTGATGATAGAAAGGTGCATGAAGGCAGTAATAAGTATTAATCTACATACCCAGGATCTGGACTGATATACCTCTTTGAAATCAGACCTGCTCTGACCTAGCTGTAAATTCAGAAACTATTCCCTAGGGGAGCATTACACCAGCCCCACCCCAAAAACAACTAAATAGAAATGCACCTTAGAACTACATGTTGGCTATGTGTTGAAAATGTTTAGATCATTCCTCAGGCTCTTTTCCCTGGTCAGTGCCTGTGCTACACAATTAGGGCTGCATACATATTTCTACAAGACAACTCATTGAACTAGGAGCATTTGTCACCCATTTTTCTTTTTAATACATCACAAGCTCAAGTTTTCCATTAACTCAGCATTCACCATAGCCCACAGCTACACAAAGTGTATTCTTTCCAAATCTGGGTCCCATTGTTTATCAGAGTGCTACTTCCAAGCCACACACTTCAGAATCAGTTCTATTCAGCCAGGCATGAATGGTTACCCACACTACATTGTATTGTACACTACATGTACATTTACCTAGCCAGCACAGCTATACAAATCTAGAACAAATACCAAAGCACTGACTGGGATGCTCAATCTAAGGATATAACCCGATTCAGTAGTGATCCCTTTGTTCGGGATAGGCTTATGTAGTAGTGAGATACAGAGGGAGAGCAAGTACTGCACCTAATCTATATGGCAGAAATATACATAAGAGAGTTGGTCTGCTCACTAGCCTGCCACCCCACCCCAATTACTGTGATTGGTGGGCTGTGGTAGAAAGCAAAAAAGGGCCCCGTCCTATCCCACTTGTTTGGATTCTGGTGGTATACCTAAAGTAATCATGAATAACATTGGTAGCACTATGCAGAGATCAGCCTATGCCACTGCTTGTAGACCACTGTCTGCAACCCAGTCACAGGGAAAGTGGCGAGGACAAATCCGCAATTCATCAGGAAAGGCAAACCACCCCTCATCATCGAAATCGGCTTCAAACTAATCAACGACTCAGAGGGAAGTGATAAGCAGCATGTATTTTTCCTCTTAGGGGTTCGTTTTACTGAGTGAGAACCCCTTATTCAGACATTTTTGACATAGTTAAAGAAGCTAATTTTAGGCGAAGATATCCTTTGAGGCCTTCAGCGCTCTATAGTTGTGCACGTGGAGGCACAAGCACCACTGGATGTACGTTGTTACAACGCATACTTTTACCACACATGCTGTTACAACGCAAGTTTTACAACGCAAGCCTTCCCAACGCAATGCTTTGGGGGGTGCTGGATAGTGAATAGTTTAATTTACTATTCCTACTCCAGTCCCCGTGGATAGTAGGGAAGTTGTTGGATAGTAAATTAAAACTATTCCCTATCCTAGAGCGCCCCCCCAGTGCAATGCGTTGTAATGGTTTTCGTTGTAAAACCTGCGTTGTAAAAGCACTGCGTGGTAAAAGTTGCGTGGTAAAGGATGTTTCCCGCACCACTGAACCAAAATGACGTTCAAAGTATACTCTGATATACTTAGACAGAATTCAGGGTAGCAAACAAACACTAGCTTGCAATGCAGATTTATCAACCTGGTAAGTGCAGAGAAGGAAAATAAGCTAAGGTTGGTAGATACCCAATCCAAGCAATTGGTTTAAAAGTTAACTTCTCTTGAAACTCAAGGCGCTTTGCTTTTCGTATGTTGGATTTTGCTTCAAAATAAAACTGCTGTGCTGCATAGTTATTGCTCAGAGTAAAGGCAAAGTGCAAAGTCCTAGTAAAGTTAATGATTTGCCAGAGTGGCTTTGTAATCTTGGGCGGTGACAACAGCGTTTGGAAAAGACACAGTGGCCAAAGCCACCTCTCTCCCTCCGTCAAAAACGTCAGACAGCCAAAGGCACAGAACGCGGCTTCCGCCGGAGTCGGCTGACAGCAGGCACTGAGTGCACCCCTGAAGTAGCGGCCAGAAAACAGATGCAGAAGCTTGCAGACGCAGTCTTTTCATCCTCCTTACTGAAGCCCCTGCCCCCACATAAATCAACAGGCACAACGCGGCAAATGTCATTCTGACAAGGCACTGGTAGGGCAGTGAGTAGATAGGGAGTTCATCCCTGGCTCACAATGCTCCTCTTTCTAATTGGATCCATCTTTATTTTTATGAAAGGTTTCCTCGGGACGGATAATTAATTCAGGTACCTAGAACTATAACTGTATCCAGGGTACAAATGTTTATGAGAGACAGAGGTCTCTTGAAGAGTGTAGCATAATCCAGCAAAGTGGGTGTCGCAAGATGGTTTTACTAACCAGTATATGCAAGGGCAGGAGGAGAGGTCAATTTTATCCATAGCACACAGTCAAAAGAGTAGCAAAGGCACCAAGAGTTGTAGATTAGACCACTGAAAGAGTTGTGTGCAAAGGGCACTAAATTACAGTGGGGCACTGTGTCAAAGCACAGAAATCCACATGGCTTCGCAGCGTGTCCCTTGTGCTGATGAGTGACAGAGGAGTATTACAGTTCTTATTGACACAAGACAGAGTTATACGTGTGTGGCGTCTTAACAGCACCGGTGAACAAAAGGTGTGTTTAACAGAGCTTTGTCCCAGAGGGCATAAAGCTGCTCCTAGCAGCTGAGGAAGCATGAGCCGTACGATTGCCGTGGGTGCTGGCTTAACTTGTCTGAAATATGCAGGACTTTGACATGCAACTGGAGCTTCCTCGTGGCATAGGGGATTCACTGCTGGCTCTACTTTCCAATAGCAACGTCACTGGTCAAAAGAGAGGATGGGATTAAATAAATCTGTGATGTTATCTATCCTTCTCTTCCTCCTGGGGCTCTTTGGCAGCTTTGGACTCAGACTTGCTGCGAGGGCAGTGGTGGGTATGGTGTCTGTTGGGCTCAGGCCGCACTTGATGATTCCCCTCAGCTTCCCTGCCTGGCTCCTCCTCTATCTTCTGTACCTGTAATCCTCCTGCAAATACGCTCTCCCTCCCAGGATCTAGAGGCTGCAGTCACAATATATGGGTGGCTTTCACAACAAAAACAAAATTATTATCCCAAAGACGCGAGACTGTCTCCAACGAAAAACAAGCACAAGCGCATGCAGCAGCAGGGGGAGGGGAAAGAGGAGGGGGCCTACGCGATTCACTTGCGGGAGCGAGCAGCTGGCGCCGTGATAATTACTACCATATGGCGCTGCACGCTCCTGCAAGTGAATCGCCACATGTGCACTCGTTGCCATTGAAGGCAATGGAACGCGTTCACGTTTTTTGCTGGAAAGCCGAAGCCACTCCAAAAGATCATTTTGCATGCAGCGCATGTGTGCTGCGTAGGCGAGACCTAAAAGCAATATTGTTGAGTACACAGTTCATCTAGGAATTCCACAATATTCCCCCCTTTAAACCTTAAAAATGTTAGATATACCTGTAAAGTACAATAAGCCTTATGCCAGTACGGGAAATCGTAAGGGATGAAATTCACTAGTAGATCTAAGGAGGGGAATATTTGGTTCAATATGCCTTCCAGTGATTATCAACACATATTAATGTTCATGCTATAACTTCTAGACACACAAACCAAAGGTACTACACAGGTGGAGGGTAATAGGGGTTGGTGAGCTTGCCATCCAAGAACGCTCGATCAACCCCTGCTGTAGGAATACATAAACATCAACATACCCAGTCAATACACTGGGTGAAACCAGGCGTTGGGGCTGGCTAACCCTTGAGAGTAATGTGTGTTAAGGTATTCCTTGAGAACATGACCCTTAACCTCTAGGGTGTTTTTCCAGGAATCAACAGAACCAATTTGGTCATTAGACTGATGAGCCCAAGTTACTTACATTATATCCAATGAATAACCATAGACATCCCTTAGATTTACATAATCTTAATTCCTGCTAGAGTCACAATTTATAGAATGACAAATGATTTCCAAGTGCGTAAGAGTCAAACATAAAGAATGTCACAAATACAAGTTATTCCCAAAAACTCTTTGGGAGACGTGATACAAATGCCAGACTTGAATTTACATGAAACAAGTGCTATACCAGCCCTGCTTGTTCTCCCAGCATGAGTTAGATTACTAAACATCCAGTAATTAGCGGAAACAAGCCAGCTATCTCTATGTTGTGACCCGCCTTGGAAGCAGTCCACGCAACAGCGTGGAATGCAATGCGGGACAAGCTGCGAGCATGGTACTCAGGAAACATTAAAAGTTCTGCTCAGGACCAACGCGTGAGGGGTGCTGCCAAGTTGAAAAGTGGCTAATAAACTGGTGGTAAAAATTAGCTCACCCCAAGAAACACTGGATGTCTCTGATGTTCTGGGGGATAGGCCACTCCTTAACAGCAGATATCTTCAGTTCAAATATTTCTTGTCCTCATAGGGTCAACATAACTCCGAGAAATTCGACCGTAGTCACTCCAAACTCACATTTGCTGAACTTGCAATACAAATGAGGATCTTGTAGATCTTGCAATATGGTACGCACATGTTTTTTATGAATACTTACATTTGGTGAGTAGATCATGATGTCATCTATATACACCACCACAAACTGATCTAGGTATTTCCTCAAAACGTCATTAAGAAAAAATAAAAATGCTGCGGGAGCATTACATAAGCCGAACAGCATCACAAGGTATTTATATAAGCCATAGCGGGTCTTGAATGCCCGTCTTCCACTCGTCTCTTTCCCGCATTGGGACAAAATGGTAAGCTTCTTTAAGATCCAGACAGGTGTAAATCATGGCTTTCTTTACCTGCTTCAAAAGGATGTTGATCAGAGGTAACTGATAACAATTCCCGTGATGGCATTCAATGGTCGATAATCGATGCAAGAACGCAATTCCCCATATTCCTAGGATATGAAAAACAAAGGGGAAGCCGTGGTGGACTTTGAGTTGCCTATGAACCCCAATGCAGATATTTGTCCAAATAAGTACAAAGATGGGTATTTTCAGGTTCTGTTATTGGGTATACTCTTTCACAATGAATGATTGCTCCAGGTACCGGATCTATCTGGCATTCAAATTGTCTACGGGGTGGGAGGACATTTTTGGCTTTGTTACGATAAAAACATCTGCGTAATCCTTGTATTCTTCTGGTAATGTTACCCGTTGTTCAGCAGCAGTGGCGATGTGGTGACAAAGGGCCAAGGCCTTAGAAGGGATAGAACGTGGTGGAGTACAATGGTTTTAAAAGTACTCTGAGGCATACAAAAGGGTTTTCTCTGCCTGATCCACCTGTAGGTTGTGCAGCCTCAGCCAGGCTAAACCAAGGATCATCCCATATTTTGGTGCTTAGGTTAAATCAAAGACCAATCTTTCCAAATGTTCTGCTCTGTGTGAGAAGTTAGCCTGGCATATGATATCCACTATTCTAGTGGGCACCTTGCACCAGTCTAATTGACCCTTATTGGTGGTGGTTGTAAAGTCAACCTTATAGACAAGCTATCCTAGTGGTAGCTTGGAGCAGCAGTCTTAGGCTAAGACTTCAGAGAGTATGTGAAGCAAGCAGTTTTACCAATTATCATCCCTTGAATACCAAATGAAAGGACACCACACAAGGTATATATCAAATATATATGTATTTATTCTAAACACAACCCCTCTGCACTCTTTATGAGGTCAGACATCGAAGTACATCACAAGTTACTCAATTAGCATACGATAAGTTGCACAAATACAGTTATGCCCTAGGGGCCTCAAAAACCATATATTAACCTCATCACTGTGGCGCAAATTCCGCCGCAGTGCTGTGCAATCCAATCGTGGGCGTGGTCATGACGGCTCCCGCCGTCATCAGCACACGCCCACGTGACTCATGACGGCCGGGAGCCATCATCAGCGTTGAAGAGGCTCAAAAAGTGGTATAAGACCACGTGAGAGTTAGTCAACAGGCCTAGGGGCTGTAGAATCGCTGGGGCTACACTAAACAACCAAAGGTTAGGAAGTAGGAGGCCCACAGGAGACGCGTGCAGTGTCTAAACACAGTCGCGAGTTACCTTTGACTTATAATGGGAAACGAAGAAGTTACAAAGTTACTGTTTAAGGACACTTCCGGATGGACTAGGATGAAACCCCTTTAGACTAGGAAACTTCGAGAGTCAAGACCCACTGGAGCACCGGAGTACTCGTGTTACCTCACCCAGGGAAGCCGGGTGCATAGGTGCCTTTTGGTGTTGGGTTTCATTGTCTTTTTCTATGGAGATCTGCAAAGAAGTGCTGCAGGCGACCAGAGGAAAAGTGTCTGGGTGGATCCAAGGGTGGATCGATGATGTGAAGAACCTGAAAGCAGAGGGGACAGAGTCTGGGTCACTAACCAGTGACCAGGAAGGAACCAGGCGATGTTGCGTGCTTGAAGGTGAAAAAGGTGAGTTTGTCTCTTCAGCCACGAAGTCCAGGAGGCATCGACGATGACCAGGAGCTGGATACAAGCTGGATGGATATAGTTGACTGCAGAGTCAATATCCACAACCCACGCAGGATGACGAGATTGGCTCTGTTGCAGACCAGCAAGGTCTGCGGTGCTTTTCCTTTGAAGGGAAGCTGAAGCAAGCCTGGAGCAACCAGGAAAGCAGTTTAGTTCAAAAAGAAAGTCTTCAGGGGGCTCATTAGCCAACAGGCAAGGAACCGGAAAGACACGTCAAACTGAAATGCAGGAGCAAGCACCACGTGCACTCGTGGAGTGTGGAGGGCTGAACTTCAGTGCAAATGGCGCTCGAGTCTGGGGCTTCTCGTACTCCAATGCACAACTGTGAGGGTACCTCGGTCGTTGAGTAGTTAGCAAAATGCAGGATGTCCAGTGTGTCCGGTCCCACATCTCTCGTGTCGACCATGGGTCTCAGCTTTGCCGTGGATGTGGGTCGGAGTTGGAGAAGTCTGAGAGTCCAGTTCCTGTGTCACTGAGTCTTTGGGTTCCGGCGGGAGCATCGACAAAGCAGACCAGCAAGTTACTGGTGCTGCCTGTTTGCACAGGGTGGTCACTCCTTGACCACAAGGGAGATGTCTTCCGTCTTCTAGTCAGAATAGAATGTCGAAGGTCCAAGAGTTCTTTATGAAAGTTTCTTTCCAGGATAACCTAAAGTCCTGGGTACAGAGCTCCTATACTTATACTAAGCTAAGGGGCTGGATTACTTGCCTAGGTCCCTCCTATGGGTGGACCTGAGAAGGGGGTGGTTACACCTCTATCCCTTTGTCCAGTTTTGCGCCAGAGCTGGGGCTGGAGTGCCCCAGCAACTGGTTTGAACCGGGCTATGCCCGGAGCACCTTGTGTGCCACAGACGATGTCTAGATGCATTCACTGAATGCAGCCCTCCCTGCGCCAATACACGTAATCCCTTTCAGGGGAGGTGCTGGCACCTCCCTGGACAGGAAACCTATTGTCCAGGTCGCCCTTGCTGGAGTTTCCCCCAGCAGCAGGTGGTCAGACTTGTGTCTGTGGCAGCAGCATCCATTTTGTGATGCTGAGGTTCTGTTTAACTTTAACCGGGTAAAGCAGTAACATACATGTCTTTTCCCTCTAGAAGGGTGGAATGCTACCCCCGCTGCCAGAATTGGTGGTGGGGGGTAGTATTCCAAAGTGTTTGACACCTTACACAACATGTTTTGATGAAGCCAAACCAAAGTTAGCATTAACCGCGAGGATTATAATGCTCTATGCTATGGTTATATCATACAACAGCTATAAGGAGACCAAGCAATCTGCCTCCAGGATTGTCGAGGCCTACCATAGGAATGACTTATAGGTGTATATGTGTTTATATGTAAAGGTAGATATAGGTATACTATATCTAAGTAAGGGGTAATTACACCACCTTACACAATCTGAGTGATCAGCCTGTGGTGTCAGTTTGGAGGGCCAGCCAGGGGTGGCATAATACATGCTGCAGCCCCTGGTAGGCCTTATATGCACCTATGCCCTGGGTACCTATGGTACACTGTACGGGGGCTCACAGAGGTGACCCAATACCGAATCTGGTATGTACCTAAAGTACATGGTATCAATTTAGAGAGAGAACAGCTGGGCTGTGGGTCTGATTAGCAGGCCCACAGCCACATTAAAGTTGAAAAACCAGAGAATCACAGCAAAAAGTGGGAGTGACCATAGGAAGCAGACTCTACTCTCCTACACAACCCCCCCAAATGCAGGGACATTAAACTAACCTTGACCAGTTGAGTCTTCATGTTCTAAGTGGAAATATCTGGAGAGTCCATCTGCATTGGCATGGTCAGTCCCAGGTCTATGTTCCACTGTAAAGTCCATCTCCTGTAGGAAAATGGACCACCTAAGCCGTTGGGATTTTCACCCTTCATCTGACTTAGCCACAAGAGGGGCTTATGGTCTGTCTGAATCCTGAAATGAGTACCAAACAAGTATGGCCTCAGCTTCTTCAGTGCCCAAACCACAGCAAATGCCTCCCTCTCAATAGCTGATCAACGTTTCTCTCTAGGGGCCAGCCTTCTGCTAATAAAAGCTACTGGCTGGTCTTGATCATCTTTATTCAGTTGTGAAAGAACAGCACCTACACCCAACTCAGAAGCATCTGTTTGAACAATGAATTCTTTGGAGTAGTCTGCACTTTGCAGAATAGGAGCAGTGCAGATGGCCTGCTTCAGGTCATCAAATGCCTTTTGACAGCTTACTGTCCACTGAACTTTCTTTGGCATTTTCTTGGAAGTTAAGTCATTAAGGGGTGTCACTGTGGAACCATACCCCTTGACAAATGTTCTGTAGTACCCAGTCAGGCCCAAGAAAGCTCTGACCTGTGTCTGGATGGTGGGAGCAGTCCAGTCCTTTATGGTCTGGATCTTGCTCTCCAATGGTTGAACCTGACCTCCACCTACAACGTGGCCCATGTATACAACCTTGCTCTGCCCTATCTGGCACTTGGTAGCCTTGATAGTTAGGCCTGCGTTTTGCAGGGCCTCCAAAACATTATTCAGTTGGATCAGGTGATCTTCCCAAGTGGAGCTAAAGACAGCAATATCATCTAGATAAGCTACACAGTAGTCATCCAGGCCTGAGAGGACTTGGTTCACCAACCTTTGTAATGTGTCAGGTGCATTCTTCAAACCAAAGGGCATTACCACAGACTGATAATGTCCTCCTGGGGTTGAAAATGCTGTTTTGGCTTTTGCATCATCAGCTAGTCTGATCTGCCAGTAGCCAGCTGTCAAGTCAAATGTACTCAAAAACTTGGCAGATGCCAATCTGTCAATGAGTTCATCTGCCCTTGGTATTGGATGGGCATCTCTCCTAGTTACAGCATTGAGGCCTCTGTAATCCATGCAAAACCTCATCTCTCTCTTACAGTCTTGGGTGTGAGGTTTAGGCACCGGGACAACTGGACTGGCCCAAGGGCTCTCTGTGGGCTCAATGACTCCCAATTCCAACATCTTTTGGACCTCTGTCCTGATACAGTCCCTGACAAGATCAGGTTGCCTGTAGATTTTACTCTTCACAGGCAGACTGTCCCCAGTGTCCACTTCATGAGTGCACCAGGAAGTCTGACTTGGAGTCATAGAAAACATATGTCTGTAAGACTGTAGAACTTGTCTGCAGTCCTGTTGCTGTGGGTCAGTGAGGCTGCCTGCCAAGGCTACACCATCAACTGAACCATCATCAGGGTTCTGAGAAAGCAGGTCTGGCAGAGGGTCACTCTCCTCCTCCTGTCCCTCATCTGTAGCCATGAGCAAGCCGATGTCTGCCCTGTCAACATATGGTTTCAATCTGTTGACCTGAAGCACCCTGTGGGGGCTCCTGGGAGTTCCAAGATCAACCAAATAGGTTACTTCTCCCTTTTGCTCAACAATAGTGTGGGGTCCAGACCATTTGTCTTGGAGAGCTGCTGGGGCCACTGGCTCCAACACCCACACTTTCTGTCCTTGCTGGTAAACAGTCAGCACAGCCTTTTAGTCATGCCAGGCCTTTTGCAATTCCTGGCTAGCCTCAAGGTTTTTGGATGCCTTTTTCATTTACTCAGCCATCCTAGAGCAGAGACCAAATACATAGTCCACAATGTCCTGCTTGGGAGGTTTGAACGGTAACTCCCATCCCTCCTTCACCAGACAAAGGGGTCCTCTCACAAGATGCCCAAACAGAAGTTTAAAAGGGCTGTAGCCAACTCCCTTCGGTGGGACCTCTCTGTAAGCAAACAAAAGGCAGGGCAGTAGGATGTCCCATCTTCGCCTGAGCTTTTCAGGTAAACCCTTAATCATACCCTTTAAGGTCTTGTTGAATCTCTCCACCAGACCATTGCACTGTGGATGATAGGGTGTGGTGAACTTGTAGTTCACTCCACACTCTTTCCACATAGCAGTCAAATATCCCGACATAAAGTTTGCACCTCTGTCTGAGACAACCTCCTTCAGAAAACCCACTCTTGAGAAAACTCACAGGAGAGCTCTTGCCACAGCAGGTGCTGTTGTGGTCCTTAGGGGAATAGCTTCTAGGTATCTGGTGGCATGATCCACTACCACCAGAATAAACCTGTGCCCAGAGGCTGTTTGGGGATCCATTGGTCCAACAATGTCAATCCCTACTCTTTTAAAGGGAACCCCCACCACAGGTAGTGGTATTAGGGGGGCCTTTGTGGTGCCACCTGATTTTCCACTGGTTTGGCAGGTGACACAGGAGCGACAACACTCCTTGGTGTCTTCTGACATGTGGGGCCAGTGAAAGTGAGGGACAAGACTGTGCCAAGTCTTGTTATGGCCAAGATGTCCAGCTAGGGGAATATCATGGGCTAGTGTAAGAAGGAAGCCCCTGAATGCCAAAGGTATGACCAACCTCCTTGAAGCACCAACCTAGTCTCTAGCCTCTGAATACAGGAGCCCATCATCCTAATAGAGTTTGTGGGTCCCACTAGCGTTCCCAGCAGCCTCAGCAGCAGCCAGCTGTCTGAGGGGTTCAAGAGAAGGGCAGTCTAACTGCGCCTGCCTCAGATCTGCCCTGGAGGGTCCCCCTGTCCCAAGAAACTCAACCTGATCAGGCTCAAGCTTTTCTAGGACAGTTTCTTCTTGGGTCTCACAATCAGCTTCCTGTGAAGGCTGACTCTCTTCCTGAGGCAAGGGGGAAGGCACTTCCTTAACCCTACTGTTCCTCCTCCCGGTAGGCAACTGGTCCATTATTTCAGGATCCAGGGCCTGTTCAGTGTTGCAATTTTTGACCTGTGACCTGGTCACAGCAAGGACATGTGCTGATATACCTAACATCTCTGCATGAGTCCTATACTCCACTTCAGACCAGACTGAAGATTCTAAGTCATTGCCAAGCAAACATTCTACAGTGAGGTCTGAACTAACAACTCTTTTGAGGCCAGTTACCCCTCCCCAGGAGAAAATAACAATTGCCATACTATGGGTGCCAGTGACATTGTTTGCATTGGTCACTAGGTAATTGTCACCTAGTATTATCTATCCAGGGAACACAAAGCTGGGTGTCACCATTGTGACACTAGCCCCGGGGTACCTATAGTGATTGTTAATGCCCTCTTAACATCTTTTACGCATTAGTCTTGAGTACGGGTCCTGACACTCGGGATTTGAGCCAATATGGCTTTAATTATCGAGTGAAGTGTCCTCTAGATATTAATTTAACAAACAACACTCTCGCTGCATTTTACCGTGCGAGCAGTTTAGATCATGATACTCATTCATCTTGTCCATGGGGGATAATTGTATGTGCCTTATAGACCCGCTTTCCGTGTCTTCACGATCATGAAGACGGGTTGGTGATTGAGTCGGGAACTACATTACCCAACAGTACCTTAATGCCCCACGTCTCACGTCATGACGTCTTGACGCACGTGATGTCCGACGACAGGGGCGGAGTAGGAAATGATCCGTTTTTCGGTAAATACTCAACCTGACACCGCATTCTCCATCTACGCGGTGTTTCAAAGGGACAGGAACCTTTGATAGGGCTAGCCCCAGAGAACGGTAAGGAGGTCGGGTGAGGGATACATTGATCGGCTCCTCGATTTGACACTTGAGCGATGCCGGTACAGCTGAAGAGTCACCTAAGGGTGACCGGATTGACACTAAACACGCTCTACATTCTATTCCTCCGTAGATTGTGTTCTTCGGAAGACCCTCCGGGCGGACACCAGTTCGAGTTTGTGTATTACATAAACTCGGTAAGTTTTATCTACGAGTGGGTCATTACCCTAAACATAGGCTTTTTAACGACGTGCCTGTTTTATAGAGTGGTTTACTCGTGGGGTGTGTGTGGGTTCACTGGAGTCCAAGGCCTGGCCCCGGTAGCGGGAGTGTGTTGCACATATCATTATAAAATCACTAATCAAAGGTCATGAATGAAGATAAAGTGATTGTAGTCAATCACCTGGAGTATTTGAAGTAATGAAACCCGGGTTGTAACACCATAAAAATAAGGTTAACACTGGAACCTTTGTGAGCATATTTCATTCATTTTGAGTAACACCCTATTTAGAGAAGCAGAAAATCTAAAGGGGCGAGTTGAGTGAAGGGGGATAGAATGTGTGTCTCTATCATCACTCTTTGCTCTTTTCTAGTGAATGTTTTTCCCGCATTATGGGGTCTAATCTCCACTGAATGATCAGAAGATCTGCAAGACCTACGCTAGTCTGGAGGCCCTGTGACCGAATTACGGCAGGGCGAAAAGTGGTTCTGATCGCGACAGTCCTGATGAAGACCGAGGTGACCTTTCGAGGCACAATTCAAGTGGTCGAAACATGTTGACTTCAGCAGTGGTAGGAGGGAAGTCTTGAGGAACCTCATTTTCTCAATAAGACATTTTCCATCCTTTTCTTACTTTTAATCCTGATAGGGGTATCAAACTGCGTCTAATAAAGTAATTCTGTCTATTGGCACCCTTAATCAGTTTTAACCACATCCTTACTGCACTTTTTTGTTGCACTATCAGTTAATCCACTAGGTGTTCCCTGCACGTTCTATTACTTATGTGTGTTACTCGTTGTACGTATTGACTTATCTGGTTGTCCGTCTTGTAGTGTGGAATTTATTATTTTTCCCCCTCCCTAATGCTCCGCCCTGGATGTGGCTACACCAGGGCGTCTGTAGCAGGCCCTATGATGAAGCATGTCACATACCTTGATATGTGAGTGAGGGCAGTTTTCTTCAAATTGGACAATTTTCCTTTGTTGTGTCATTGTTGTGTACTCTACATACCCCTTTTGTGGGATCATTGGTTTGTACTAGGGGGCCTGGGGTATTGGAGTTTAAACAGTATTGGCCCTCTCCCCTCATTTGTGTTGACGACTAGCATATGTGTCCCTGTAGGCCTGAGCCACTTTGTTATTAATCAAAGGAGTCTGCCTGTACTTGCCCAAGTTACTGGGGCTCACAGTAGAGGACATATCCATGTCCACATCATAGACAAGAACAGATTGAGTTGGTATTCTGAGTAGGCCAGAATCCATCTCAGTTCCCAGGGTTAACCCTACTACACCCTTCTGTTGGGAACCACCACTGTTGCTGTACTAGGGGGAACAGTTGCCTTAGGGGTACGGGTGGCTGGAGCTGCCTCCTTCTTGGTGCATTCACTGGTCCAGTGAGTATTTACCTTACATACTTTGCACCATGTTTTCTTAGGACCTTCTTTCTTTTTTGCAGGTTGGGAACCCCCACCATTAGAAGCTTTTTGGGGACCTTGAGAAGACTTCTGGTCTTTTGCTTTCTCCCTACCCTCTGGTCTTGCTTCTTCTGATCACCACCTTCGTTCTGTACCTTCTGATTCACCCTGGTTCTGACCCATTTGTCTGCCTTCTTTCCCAATTCTTGGGGAGAGGTCAGATCAGAGCCAACCAGGTGCTGATGCAATAACTGGGTCTGACAGTTGTTAAGAATGTGTTCTCTCATTATCAAATTATACAATCCTGTATAGTCATTAACCTTACTGCCCAGTAACCATCCTGCCAGAGCCTTAGTAGCACAATCTACAAAGTCAGTCCAGTCCTGAGTCTGTGTCTTCTGGGTATCTCTGAACAGCAACCTGTACTGTTCAGTGGTTAAGCCAAACCCATCTATCATAGCACTCTTCAGGACATTGTAGTTGTCAGCATCCTGTTCACTAACTGTCAGGAGCTTATCTCTGCCTTTGTCTACAAAGGAGAGCCACAAGATTGCTGCCACTGCTCCTTGGGGACCTTTTGCACTTTGCAGGCCCTTTCCAAAGCAGTTATCCATTTGTGGATGTCATCCCAAACCTGATAGGGAGGGACAATCTTGTTCAGGTTTCTATGGTCATGAGACCTTTCCCTATCTCTAGATACTATGCTGCCACCAGTGGGCTCTAGCCCACACAACTTTTACTCTCTTTCAAGTGCCAGGGTCTCTTTTGCAAGGGCAATTTCTTGTCTCTTGATCCTAAGCTTGACTTCATTCTAGCTTTGTGCTCTCTCCTCTGAGGGGAAGTCATCCTCCTCACAGCAGAGGCACTGGACCCTACTGAGGAATCAGAATGATCAGAACCACTGGAGTGGGATCTGTGCCTTATGTTTCCTGTGTTAGGCCTACTGGGGTGAGTGGAGGGAGGCCTCCCTTGGCCCTCTCCACCTCCAGATACTCCTAGGTTGCCCAGGGGAGCTTCATCAGCTGCATCCTGGTCATCATCCTCATCAGAGACCAATGGATCATCTCTAGTGGTATTTTCCTCTGCAGAAATATGGCCCCCCTCTCCACTACCATGGTTACGTGGGTCTGATGCATTCTTTACATCATAAACCACTAAGATATCTACCAGGTGGTTAAAGGTTGGACTCTTTCCTTGTCTCAACTTTCTGACTGCACACAGGCTTAATTCATGAAAAGTGAAGGAGTTATACTTAGAAGGCACCCTCTGGGTTTCTTCTTGAAGAGGTCCACTAGGGCCTGCTTCCAAGGACATTTTCTAGTGAGTTGTGGTGTGTGCACCTACCTACACTAAATGGTTTCCTACTAGAACCTCTCTAGGAGTTGAAGTCAGGGTGTGCTAGGCCCTTACCACCTACAACTGCTAAGTTCAGTAGAACTTATGTATTAGAAGAACTTGATTGATATGTACCTACATGTACCTTAATGTGATTGTTCAAATTATATCTCAAGATTATGTGGTAAAACAACAGCAAGCTATTATCCCATCCGCTGCACACCAATGTGAGAAGTTAGCATGGCATATGATGTCCACTATTCTAATGGGCACCTTGCACCAGTCTAATCAACCCTTATTGATGGTGGTTGTAAAGTCAACCTTAGAGACAAGCTATCCTTGTGGTAGCATGGACCAGCAGTCTTAGGCTAAGACTTCAGAGAGCATGTGAAGCAAGCTGTTTTACCAATTATAATCCCTTGAATAACAAATGAAAGGACACCACACAAGGTATATATCAATTATATATGTAATTATTCTAAACACAGCCCCTCTGCACTCTTTATGAGGTCAGAGATCGAAGTACATCCCAAGTTACTCAATTAGCATACGATAAGTTGCACAAATACAGTTATGCCCTAGGGGCCTCACACACCATATACTAAAGAAGTGGCATAAGAACCACGTGAGAGTTAGTCATCAGGCCTAGGGCCTGTAGAATCGCTGGGGCTGCACTAAACAACCAAAGGTTAGGATGTAGGAGGGCCACGGGAGACGTGTGCAGTGTCTAAACACAGTCGCGAGTTACCATTGACTTATAATGGGAAACGAAGAAGTCACAAAGTTACTGTTCAAGGACATTTCCGGATGGACTAGGATGAAACGTCTTTAGACTAGGACACTTCGAGAGTCAAGTCCCACGGGAGCACTGGAGTACTCGTGTTACCTCACCCAGGGAAGCCGGGTGCATAGGTGCCTTTTGGTGTCGGATTTCGTCGTCGTTTTCTATGGAGATCTGCAAAGAAGTGCTGCAGAGGACCAGAGGAAAAGTGTCCGGGTGGATCCAAGGGTGGATCGGTGATGTGAATAACCCGAAAGCAGAGGGGACAGAGTCTGGGTCACTAGCCAGTGACCAGGAAGGAACCAGGAAGGAACCAGGCGATGTCGCATGCTAGAAGGTGAGTTTGTCTCTTCAGCCACGAAGTCCAGGAGGCATCGATGATGACCAGGAGCTGGATACTAGCTGCCCCCCAATGGATCTAGTTGACTGTGCAGTCGGTTTCCAGATTAGACCCAACAAGCCTTGGCAACCGCAACCCATGCAGGATAACAAGATTGGCTCTGTTGCAGACCAGCAAGGTCTGTGGCGCTATTCCTTTGGAGGGAAGCTGGAGCAAGCCTGGAGCAGCCAGAAAAGCAGTTTAGTTTAAAAAGAAAGCACTCGTTGACTGTGGAGGGCTGAGCTTCCGTGCAAATGGAGCTCCGGTCTGGGGCTTCTTGTACCCCAATGCACAACCGCGAGGGTACCTCGGTCATCGAGCAGTTACAAAATGCAGGATGTCCAGGGTGTCCGGTCCCACATCTCTCGTGTCCGCCACGGGTTGCAGCTTTGCTGTGAATGTGGGTCGAAGTTGGAGAAGTCTGGGAGTCCAGTTCCTGTGTCACTGAGTCTTTGGGTTCCGGCGGGAGCATCGACAAAGCAGACCGGCAAGTTACTGGTCGTTCCTGTTTGCACAGGGTGGTCACTCCTTGACCACAAGGGAGATGTCTTCCATCTTCTAGTCAGAATAGAATGTCGAAGGACCTAGATTTCTGTATCGAAGTTTCTTTATAGGATAATCTAAAGTCCTGGGGACACAGCTCCTATACTTATACTAAGCTAAGAGGCTGGATTACCAGCCTAGGTCCCTCCTGATTAACTTTAACCGGGTAAGGCAGTAACTTACATGTCTTTCCACTCTGGAAAGGTGGAATGCTACCCCTGCCGCCAGAATTGGCGGGGGGGGTAATATTCCAAAGTGTTTGACACCTTACACAACATATTTTGATAAAGCCAAACCAAAGTTAGCATTGACCGCGAGGATTATAATGCACTTAAGAGTATATGGTATGGCTATATCATAGAACAAAGTGGTACAAAAGGGGGTGCTGATGGACGGAGCATCTGAACCAATCAAACACTCTCACCCAGTCAACAGATCTGGGTTTAATCCATCACCGTTCTTTAGCCCACTCTGCCACCCCAGTTCAGACATGGCCATATGCAAATCAGTCTGACCCTGTGCCTCATGGGAACAGTCCAGCCCGAACTGCCAAGCCATGCCCTCCCTGGACCGGAAACAAGCTTCCGAGGACCGGTTTATGGAATTAAACCCAGATCTGTTTACTGGGTTTGAATGTTTGATTGGTTCAGATGCTCCGTCTATCACCACCTCTTTTGTACCTCTTTGTGCGCCATAAGTTGGCAGGGTATGCTCGGACTTTGAGTCCCTTGCTCACTTTGCCACTGGATTCAAGCAAGCCTGGCTGAAGACGGCTGGAATGCCAGAAACCGGTCCTAGGAAGCTTGATTCCGGTCCAGGGAAGGCATGGCTTGGCAGTTCGGGCTGGACTGTTCCCATGAGGCACAAGGTCAGACTGATTTGCATATGCCATGTCTGAACTGGGGTGGCCGAGTGGGCTAAAGAACGGTGATGGATTAAACCCAGATCTGTTGACTGGGTGTGAGTGTTTGATTGGTTCAGATGCTCCGTCTATCACCACCCCCTTTTGTACCTCTTTGTTTGCCATAAGTTGGCAGGGTATGCTCAGACGTTGAGTCCCTTGCTCATTTTGCCACTGGATTCAAGCAAGCCTGGCTGAAGACGGCTGGAATGCCAGAAACCAGTCCTAGGAAGCTTGATTCCGGTCCAGGGAAGGCATGGCTTGGCAGTTCGGGCTGGACTGTTCCCATGAGGCACAGGGTCAGACTGATGTGAATATGGCCATGTCTGAACTGGGGTGGCAGAGTGGGTTAAAGAACGGTGATGGATTAAACCCAGATCTGTTGACTGGGTGTGAGTGTTTAATTGGTTCAGGTGCTCCGTGTATCACCACCCCCTTTTGTACCTCTTTGTTCGCCATAAGTTGGCAGGGTTTGCTCAGACATTGAGTCCCTTGCTCACTTTGCCACTGGATTCAAGCAAGCCTGGCTGAAGATGGTTGGAATTCCAGAAACCGGTCCTAGGAAGCTTGATTCCGGTCCAGGGAAGGCATGGCTTGGCAGTTCAGGCTGGACTGTTCCCATGAGGCACAGGGTCAGACTGATTTGCATATGGCCATGTCTGAACTGGGGTGGCAGAGTGGGCTAAAGAACGGTGATGGATTAAACCCAGATCTGTTGACTGGGTGAGAGTGTTTGATTGGTTCAGATATTCCGTCTATCACCACCCCCTTTTGTACCTCTTTGTTCGCCATAAGTTGGCAGGGTATGCTCAGACGTTGAGTCCCTTGCTCACTTTGCCACTGGATTCAAGCAAGCCTGGCTGAAGACGGCTGGAATGCCAGAAACCGGTCCTAGGAAGCTTGATTCCGGTCCAGGGAAGGCATGGCTTGGCAGTTCGGGCTGGACTGTTCCCATTAGGCACAGGGTCAGACTGATTTGCATATGGCCATGTCTGAACTGGGGTGGCAGAGTGGGCTAAAGAACGGTGATGGATTAAACCCAGATCTGTTGAGTGGGTGTGAGTGTTTGATTGGTTCAGATGCTCTGTCTATCACCACCTCCTTTTGTACCTCTTTGTTTGCCATAAGTTGGCAAGGTATGCTCAGACGTTGAGTCCCTTGCTCACTTTGCCACTGGATTCAAGCAAGCCTGGCTGAAGACGGCTGGAAGGCCAGAAACCGGTCCTAGGAAGCTTGATTCCGGTCCAGGGAAGGCATGGCTTGGCAGTTCAGGCTGGACTGTTCCCATGAGGCACAGGGTCAGACTGATTTGCACATGGCCATGTCTGAACTGGGGTGGAAGAGTGGGCTAAAGAACGGTGATGGATTAAACCCAGATCTGTTGACTGGGTGTGAGTGTTTGATTGGTTCAGATGCTCTGTATATCACCACCCCCTTTTGTACATCTATATCATAGAACAGCTATAAGGAGATGGTTCTGAAAGATGCAGAGGGGCTCAGCTCATGCTAGGGCACCCTGTCACATAAAACCAAGCACTCTGCCTCCAGGATTGTCGAAGCCTACCATAGGAGTGACTTATAGGTGTATATGTGTCTATATGTAAAGGTAGATATAGGTATACTATATTTAAGTAAGGGGCGATTACACCACCTTACCCAAGCTGAGTGATCAGCCTGTGGTGTCAGTTTGGAGGGCCAGCCAGGCGTGTCATAATACATGCTGCAGCCCCTGGTAGGCCTTGGATGCACCTATGCCCTGGGTACCTATGGTACACTGTACAGGGGCTCACAGAGGTGACCCAATACCCAATCTGGTATGACAGCTGGGCTGTGGGTCTGATTAGCAGGCCCACATTCACATTAAAAAAACAGAGAATCACAGCAAGAAATGGGGGTGACTATAGGAAACAGACCCTACTCCCCTACACTCTGTACAAGACTTCTAGGGCACTAGTGGTAAAACGGATGGGTAAGGAGTCCAGACTCCTATGATCTACCGCAAAAACTCACTCCTGGTGTTTCTTTTTCCTGTAATTTAACCCCCAAGGTTTGCGCCTGCTCTTTGTCCATGAAGCAACCTGTTGCCCCGGAATCTATCATGGCCTGTACCATATGCCACTCTTCATGGATCAGAAGGTTTATCTCCAGATAAAAATGGTATTTGCTACTGGTTGTGTCGCCTTCCAGTGAAGGAATGTAATTCTGGCTTGAAGTGGTCCCTTTGTCCTTCTTCATGCTTATTCGTTTACCGTCTTTGGTTCAGAAGCGACGGTCAATACCTTTTTATACTCAGTCTGAGGATACTCGGTCTTAAGGTGCATTCTTTAATGAAGTGCCCTTTCTTCCTGCAGAATATACAGAGGCCCTTCTTTCTTTGGTATTCTCGTTCTTCAGGGATTAGAGAGGAACATACAGTTCCTATCTCCATAGGCCCTTGCCTGAGTGTGGCTACTTTCAGAGGGCCGAGGATGATCTAATCGGGAATGGAATCTTTCCTTCCTCTTGCGTTCTCCTTTTCTTTTGCTGATGTGATGATCCAACCTTAAGACAAGGCTTATTAAATCCTCACAAGAAGTGGGTGAAGGATCGATTTGGGCCAATACGTCTTTCATGTTCTCTTTTAACCCTTGATGGAATAGTGCCGCTTGTTTGGCCTCTGGCCATTCAGTTGCTGTAACCAGTCTACGAAAATCATCCAAGTAGGTTATCAAGTCCCTATTTCCTTGCCTCAATTCCAATAAATCTTGGTCTGCTGAGAGTGTGACTGAGCTACAGTTGAAGGTTTGCTCGAATCCCCTAATGAAAGAATCCCAGTCGCATAATAAAGGGCTGTCCCTCTTTGTTAGGGGTACCGCCCATTGGGCTACATCGCCTGCCAAATATGAAATTAAAAATGCTTCTCATGCATGGTTGGTGCTGAATGCCTTCATCTTATATGAAAAGTTCAACATCACTTGGGTAAGAAATACCTGCACCTTACTACTCTTCCCAAGGAATCTTTCAGATGTAGCTAAAGGAATAGGGGTAAGGATTTCCACCCACAGGCGCAGATTGTGGTACTTGAGCTAAACCTGCATCGAAAGGATTTCATTGTAGTCTCTCTACTCTGGCCTATAGAGCAGCTGTTTCTGCCTTAGAGGTGGTCAGTTCTGTTTGCACCAAGTCCAAGGCGGCCAGGACATCCTTTAAGGTAACCATAATCAATTTACGACCGGGGAATTGTAATTCGTGGGCCGTTTAATCTGTCAGGGCCTCGAATCCTCAGGATCGTATCTTGCTATGTATGGGCCACCTCCCGATAGCTCCAAGGTCTGGAATAAATATACAGACTTGATGGAGTGATCAAGCGGGGGAACGGAAGGATGAGAACAACAGGGAAGGAGACCTGTAACAAAAAGCAATATTGTTGAGAACACAGTTCATCTAGGAGTTCCACAACTAATATACTGTGGTTCTTCGATTTTATATTTATTTAAACTACTAGTTGGTGTAGCACACATGTTGGCTGTTGTTCTATTCACATACCATAATTTGTGTAGTGGATGTGCTAGCGCTTTGTAAATACCACTGCCATCTTCTCCTTCTTTTTTACCCTAGGTAAGCAGGAGTGTTGAACTCAGCTTTCACCTTTCGTTTGTGCAGGAGATGAGAGAGTCTGTGGATTGTAAATCAATAACTGTATTGTAGAGTCAAGGAGAAGGACAGAAGAAAGGTAAGCTTCATGAGGAGTGCACGCTAAAGACTCAGAGCAAAAAGCAAGAGGATTCATATTTTAACCTTTGCCACCAGTGCAACACACCCACTTAGTGTCCTTTCAACAAATCAACTCACCTTTCACCACTCAACATAGCTGAGTACTAGGCCTCAGAGTCATGATTTCAGTTTGAAGTTGATAACTTCTGTCTTCTAGCTGTTGATGGATAGTCCTACCTTGATCTTATCCATCCTCCTCCTGACTCAGAGTAACTCCTTCCGAGTCACGACCTCAGCATTATAGACATGTAGTGTGTTGCTGTTTAAGAGCAAGTAGAGCAACAGAATTGCCGTATTTTGTATAGGTTTTTATTTGTTAACTAAAGTGACTGGTCTGGTTTCTGAAGAACAAGAAAAAAGGTGTAGACCCTGCAAGTAAATCTGGCTAAGTGTGAAGAGACCAATCATCATCAAGAAAAAAAATATCACCAATCATTCAGGCCCCAAATATTGCAAATCATCTAAATCAAGTTCCCAAATTACAGTTGAATACCTACCTCACTGTCTGCCACCACATACATCTTCAATCATCACTCACAATCACTCAATAATATATCACTCATTGGTGCAGTATTCTCTTCTAATCCATGAACGATGGTAGGTACCCAATTGAAGCTCCACTTTGATGCAAGCAACAGATTGGGAATTTTGCAGTCTTGTAAATAAAACAATCTTCTGGGGTAGCCCTTCAAGGTATTAAACAAATGTATAGGAGAGGAACACACAGGTTAATTTTCGCTGAGTGAGTTTGTAAAGGCAAATCACCTTCAGGAAAAATCATCACCGATCATTCAGGCCTCAAATATTGCAAATATTCACAACTGAGTTTACAAATTACAGTTAAACACCCTCCTCACTGTCTTCCCCCACATGAATAATCAATCATCAGTCACAATCACTCAATAATATGTCACTCTTTGGTGCAATAGTTCCCTGTTCCAAACCAAACATCGTGTTAGGTACACGCTTTTATCTCCTCTTTTGTTTAATCAAGCAACAGATAGGAATTTGGCAGTGTTGTAAACAAATGATCTTCTGGGGCAACCCTTATAGGTGATGAAAGAAGAAGGATCATACGAATAGACCATACAGGTTAATTTTTACTAAGTAAGTTTGAAAAGGCCAATCATCTCAAGGAAAAATGATCACCCATCATTCAGGTCGCAAACATTGCAAATCATCTCAATCAAGTTTTCAAATTACAGTTGAACACACTCCCTCACTGTCTGCTACCACATGAAGCATCAATCATCACTCACAATCACTCGTTTACTGCTGCAATATTTGTAGTTACAGCTTCAAATCCAGTCAGGTAGGTTAGGTAGTAGGTACTCAACTGTATCTTTGATGCAGGCAGCACATTGGAATTTGATATTACCACTCTTGTAAATCCTCTTGGGCAGCCCTACTAAGTAATGCAAAAACGGATAGGCATACAAGGGAGGCAGGCATTGTCTCCAATGTCATGAAGGAATTTTGGAGGCTTCTTCACTGCATACTGATCCAACTGCAATCTGGCAATATATATGGCTAAGAAATGGTGGGGTGGCATAAATCTGACACAAACATAATGCTTCACTTGCTACTAATTTTTTTTTGTAAAGAAAGAAGTAAAACATGGACTAAATAAAACATTTTATGTTGGCACTGGTATAGTCAGTCCGGGAGATAAAGAAAATACATCCTACAAATCAGGTGGTTAACCCAGAAGTTGGTCAGCTAACACAGTTGATTCTGACCAATTCTCCTCCTCATCCTCCTCTGCTGTTTTAGGAACAGTGTAATTGTGTGGTATAAAATGTTGGTTTATTTGGATCATCAGCAATCTCTCCACGTTTTGAGATGAGCGATGGTCGTCTCACTATAAAAACTGCACCAGCTTCACTAAACACATGCACAGCAAGCACCCTGACTACAGGGCGGACCAGCTACTCTATTGCCAGCCTGCTGAGTTCTGGCCAGTGGTGCATCTTCCAATACCAATACATCAATGGGTTATGATACACATAGACCTCTTTTTGTTTACCCAGATACTCCTGGAACATCCTCTGGATGGTCATTGGTACTGCAGCTTGTCATCCCCTCTGTGCTGGACTTAAGCCCTGCTGACTGATACCAATACAATGCAGAGGTTGGGTCTGGTCCTTCTTTGCTATTGTTGCTGGTGTACTGGTTGATGGTGGTGTTGGCTACTGTGAAACAAGAGTGCACTCCCTGGAAATTGAAGGCAGCACCCTTATACTGCAGGGTAGAACTCTAAGTTCCAGACATTTTTCTTCCTGGTCACTGGCTTCATCAACAATCCACCTCTTGCAGTTTGAAACATCCCCTTCAGAAAAAGAAATAAAAATGGGCACAATTTTTCTGGATCGTCGAACAAGTAGTGTGGCACAGATATACTGTTTGGACGAGATGATGTCGTCTTGCAGCCTTGCATTGGAAGCCAACCAAAAAGGTAAGCTCCCAACAAAGGAATGCGCTTCTGGATATTTGTGCATGCCTGCGAGGGTGAACCTTTCAGACACTTTCTGTAGCTTGTCCTGTAGCAGATGTAACAAAGGGATTGCGTGGTACATCGTACTGTTCTCCTTGCTAACTTCTCGTATGAAAATCGTAAACAGAAGTATTATCTGTCTCAGGCATTTGACTAGGCCCTATTTCTCTGCATCCATGGTCTTAACTTTCCCAATTGCATCCCATCCTCTTTAAATGACATAGTCATTGAAATGTTTGTACTGCACAAACAGATATTGCAACATGTAATAGGTTGAGTTCCAACATGTTCGCACCTCCTGTATCAGGGTTTTGACTGGTAATCTATTAGCGCACTGAATAATCTGCAACTGTTCTAAAAGAATAGCTGAAAGGAGTGCAGATTATCATGCAAGTAGACAGTATGTTTCTGAGTATGTCTTCTTTTTTGAGAAAGTCTTGCACCACCAAGTTGATGCAATGGTGCAAACGCAGGACCCGGCAATAACCCTCATCTGCCATGGCCTTGACAATGTTACTGCCATTGTCTGTGGCAACAAATCCAACTCTGAGACCTCTGGGTCACAGCCATTCAGACATCTTTCTGTCAAATTATTCCATAATGTTTGCAGCTGCATGTGATTTCTCCATGTGGAACAACGCCACTGCTGCATGCCCTTGAATGCTCTTAAAGCTTTTTTCAGGGCCAAGACTTGTTAGAGATCCAGTGTACAGGGATGCACATGTAACCAGCTGCCTGACAACTAGTCCACATGTCTGTCATCAGGTGGATAGTGTGAACAATACTTTGCTGCAAAGCTTGTCAAACCTATTACAGCACATTGTGATGCAGCGCTGGAACAGCAACTCTGGCAAAATAGGTCTGACATGGAAACTTCCATAACAGGCAGATGGCTGCCACAAATTCTAAGAATCCCACTACTTCTGCAAAAGAAAAAGGGAGGACTTCCAGCACTAACATTTTTGTCAGCTTCCTATTTTACAAATGTGCAGTTGGGTGGTTTGGGTTATAGGGCCACTCCTGCCTAACATGCCCGTAATAATAGCCTAAATTTCTTTTTTTCGGGGGATACTGACTCAGGTGAATTTTGAGGAGTAGGAAGTGGTGGACTCTGTGCGTTGTGGTAGGCCTGTCACTGTAAGCCGTGGTGTCCCATCTGACTCTTCTTGTTCCATTGTGAAGTTGCTGAGGTTGGTAATTTTATTGGTGCACCGCTGGGGACAATGCTGCTTTGCATGAGGATGTCACACTCTATATTCTCATCATCACCTCTACCATGATTGGATTTGTTGCTGGTTTTCCCTGACTCTCCTCACATTCACCACCAGGACCATGTACAGCATTTATGTTAAGGTGCTCCTCCTATCGGAATGTGTGATGTTTTTCCATATGGGTTGTTTGACCTCCAGTACCATCCTGTGAACCAGGCTTACATTTATGAACATTCATGTGGCAAATGGAGCAAATTGCAATGTGCTACCCTTGTGTGCTAAGAGCAAAAAAGTCCCAAACTGGGCCACCATACATTTTTACTAGGCCACTGCCAAAGGCTGATGAAAACTTGGAGGTAGGTGGCCTGTCGGCAGTGCATATTTCTTTGAGGTAGTGGTTGGTGCAGGTCTCAGCTGGGGCTTTGTAAATATGGGAGCTGGTGGTGTTACCTGTGCCACATCCATCGGAGGAGGTTGAATAGCAATGTCGTGTGCACACCTTTGAGATAGTATTTCAAATTCTATGTTAATGACATTAGTATATTCAAACAAGAGTAATGACAGGGTCGACACCAAATAGATAACGTTTTTTTTAATTATATTGTCGGTTTTCTTCCAAGTATAACCTCAAGGGAATACCCAGCCGACACGTGTTTCGTCACCCAAACACCGTTTAGAATCTCCTTGATGAACTAGGCTTAGATACAGACCAGACGGTTACCAATGGCATCAGAAACAAGTCAAAATGGACTCCTACCTTACCAGGTGGCAATACTATAGACACGTTTTACAATCTAGTGTTTCAGGACATAGATAGACATGAGAATAAACTGATCACCAACAAACGCAGATCTTGGGATAACTTATCGAGGAATGAACGTCTAGCATTAAATACACTTAGCTAGGACCAAGAGATCATCATAAGGGAGGCAGACAAGGGGGGGAATGTGGTCATTATGGACGGATTGGATTACCATAATGAAATCCTTACACAACTCAATGACACCATGTGCTACGAACCTCTCAGCTACAATCTCACAGGTCCTCTCACCCTCGTCATCAACAAACTTCTCACTGAATGGCACACTCTTGGCCTTATTGACGAAGATGAAGAACTTCACAGAAGAGTATTTAGACCCATTTCCCCATGGCTATACACCTTCCCTAAAATTCATAGCAAGCAACTTTCCCTCCCGGCAGACCCATTGTGTCAGGCGTGGGGGGACCAATGGAGAGACTGTCTCAGTATGTTGACCTGTTCCTTAACCCTTTGGTCAGGAACCTTCCATCCTATATACAGGACAAAAAACACATCTTGAGTGTCTTGGCAAACGTTCAGTGGCAACCAGGATTGATCATGGCCACCCTAGATGTGGTCTCACTTTACACTTCCATCAAACCTGACCTAGGCCTACAGGCAGAGACTACATTTCTACACAAGAGACCCGCCACCTTATGGCAACACACCAATATGCTGACATCCATGATGGATATTATCCTCAATAACAACTTCTTCATCTATGAGAAACAATGGTACAAGCAGACCAAGGGAGTAGCCATGGGCTCTAAATTCTCTCCTTGCTTTGCCAACATATACTTGGGCTCACTGAAATCTGAATGGATTTGGGGTAAGAGGGGTGCTCCTTGTACAGACAATATCATTTACTGGGGGCTGTACATTGATGACTGTCTCCACCTCTGGTCAGGCACCCAGGAGAAATTACAAGGCTTGTGTGACCACTTAAATTCCAACAACATGGACATGAGTTTCACATGCTACTCCAGCACATCGAAAGTCACCTTTCTCGGAATTGTACATAAAAGATGGCACTCTACATAGTCGGCTGTACCGCAAAGAGACATCATGCAATGCTATACTGCATGCTGGCAGCTCCCACCCATCACATCAGATTGAGACTATTCCATAAGGGGAATTTGTCCGAGCATGAAGGAATTGTAGTGAAGACATGGAGTTATGCAACTGTATTACTGATATGAAGAATAGGTTCACCAACAGGGGATACAAACCCCATATTATACAAAAGGCGACCATGAGAATTGATCAAATCGAGAGAGAAAGCACACTAAGAAAAAAGACTCACACCAATCCCACTATCCAACCAGTAAGACTTGTCACGGACTATAATGACATGAGCTTGGTGATAAAGAGAAGCCTCAACAAACACTGGAACATCTTACTTGCTGATAAAACGCTAAAGGATGTTATCACATCAAGACCCTAAATCACTTACAGACGTGGCAGGACCCTGAAGAACAGATTGAGCCCAACAGCTCCACATGCGACTAGAAGCAACTCGTGGCTCACCCCTCACACTAAGGGTTTCTTCAAGTGTGGGTGCTGTGGAGTCTGCAAATGGGCTCGCCATGGCACTAAGAATTTCGTTGGTTTTAACAAACACAACTATGAGATCAACAACAACATTAATTGTAACACAAAGTATGTTGTGTTCATTATAGAATGCTCCTGCAAAAGCCAATATGTGGGCAGCACTATCAGGCCCTTAAAAGAGCGTGTCAGTGAACATGCCAAATCAATCCACAATCAGGACGCACAATACCCCATGGCTCTACACACAGCTTCATGCCCCTCACAGGGACACCACAAAAGATTTAATTTTTTCGGAATCGATGTCGCCATGGCCAACGTGCGAGGTGGAAATCGTGAACTCCAATTGAGGCGCAAAGAGGCCACCTGGATTATGCACCTCCATACAATCAGACACAGCCAAAACTCTGACCACGAGCTACAATACTTCCTAGGCTCATGATTCTGTTGTCTTTTATCACATTTTACTTTGCATTGTCCATGCTCATTATGATCAGATATTTCTGAGCGTCTCACACACAAATATCGCCAATGACTGCCTTCTCTTTCACCATTCAATGTCCTGGCTTTAACATGAAACCCATCATGACCCACCTTCTACACATGGAACTATACTGCGAAAGAGTCTATTTGTAATAGGCAAACTGTGTCACGTTCTGGCTTGTTATACACACTTTGTAAACATTTATCTGTTAAGTAGTGTCATCATTGTACCTTCTTTTTCCACTAGACCTACACACAAAGAAAAGCATTGTGTTCTAAACTGTCGAGTTACCTTTTCCTCTTCTCAAATTTATGCAGTGTCAAAAGTGAATGTGTTTTTCTGCATATATGTGAATTGGTTTTGCGTTCCAACTTCTTTCTCTGCACTTCAACTACATGTCCCCATTCCTATCACATGTCCTTTTTCATTTCATTCACCACACTTCCAGGTGCCACTAACATTTTGGTGAACACTCTAGTCTTCTTTGGAGAAACTCCTCCCTCTCTCTCCTTAAATGAGACCCTGTCCCCATCCTGTCCGTTCTTTCGGTATCCGGAATAGCGAGCCGGCAATCACTGGGCCTTTTCCCAGACACCAAGGTAAGCGCTACCAGACACCGGGGAGCACTGACTGTCAGGGTTTTGGGGCCCGGTTCATTACTTAATTACGACTTTCCGTCCCTATTAGGAAGCTTTGAAGACGGCTGCACCCGCCCGTCTCTCCACTAACTACGACCCATGAGGGAAATACTTATACGTTTCTCTCGTTCGACTAATGCCATGACTGGTGTCCTGAATACCATAGACCCGCTCGGACCGGGTTGGAATTATCACCGGTCCCACGGTGAGTGCTCACACGTACCCCTCATTTTGGTTCCGCTTTGAAACTAGGTACATTTTCCACCTCACTATTATGACCGCCTCCCTCTATTTTGTCTTCCTCAGATCCTGCAATTTTGATGTCTTTTCAGGTACCTTTTTCTATAGCGTCCCCTCACCACACTTTTGCATTGGTCACGCGCACCCGCGTCGTTTAGGAAATCTTTCAGGAGTCGAGTCCCCACCCTAGTGTGCCTTTCACTTTACGTATGTTTTCTATCGTTTTAATCTTTAACATCTCCCTATGTTTAACTGTGTGCTGCTGTCACCAGCACTTAAGAGCACATGCCTTGGTACGTTTTTTAATTTCTGCATAATCTGGATTATTTGACAATTACCCTACTATTTTCAATATCAAAACGCCTGATAAATTGTTTAGAATAATTTACGTTCAATTGTAATTAGTTTTCTCAGGCTGGACCTCCCCTCAACGTTTTGTCACTTTGTTATGTGTTAATTTTTGCTAACCATGCTCTACTCATCGGTTATTTATTGTATTGAATCGTTTTTCCCTTCCTTCCGGCCATGTGGTACGATATTTCATCTAAATTTGCCCAGACGGATTCCTGTGCATATATTTATTTAATTTGCTTGCTGACCTTTGATTTCAATTGTGTGTGTGGAATGTATTAGGAGTATTATCCTTTACTATGTGTTTGAAGTCACTCCTTTTGCGTGCACTCACAGGTCACTCCACCATCGTCATCCTCAACTGGACAGCTTCATTTAACACAGATCTTAGTCATCATTACACCCATGACTGTCTATACTTGATGATACTTCCCGTAGGTTTTTCCCCTCCCTTAAAACATGCACTTCACTACAAGTCCGATTTCATGAAGTCACATTTCTTGTGTCCTTTTCATGATTATCATAGGGTTTCCACTCACTTGGAGGTGTTTTCTTGTTTCATGACACAGCTTCTAGCATAAGAGTCTTTTGACCATTTACCCTGTACTGTACCATATTATTTTGTTATCCCCAGCCCTGAAGAGTCACGAGTTATTACCTATGGTGACAAAACACGTGTCGGCTGGTTTTTCCTTTGATGTTATACTTGGAAGAAGACCGACAATATAATTAAAAAACACTTTATCTATGTGGTGTCGACCCTGTCATTACTCTTGTTTGAATATACTAATGTCATTAACATCAAATTTATAACACTCTCTCAAACATGTGCACAGGACTTGGTTTGAACTTTACTAAGCGGGCCCATGTCCACTTGTTTTCAGGGTTTGTTTAGGTTTCCCCTGACCTAGTAGCACCGCGCTGACTATACACATTCTCTTACTTACCGCTACCTGTTCAAGAGCGCCATTCTTCCTGTCCACTTAAAACCCCTCGCAGAACCTACATGAATAGCAATGTCGGACTCCTCTGTGTCACCTTCCACAATGATTAGCACATCGTTCTCATCATCCCCTTCCATAATTCTAAGACTTTCAGGAGCTTTTCGTTTCCCTTGCCTCTACTGGCATCTCTCGAACTATCAGGGTCCATGCCACGTCTGTATCATCATCAGACCTGGTGCTTCCTTCCTTGCTGGTCTGGGAGCCAATGATTCTAAAAGTGGAGGTTCTTGCTCGGCAGGATGCTTGACCTCCAGTTCTGCTCAAACATCAGGAAAATGTACTATTGCTAGCAGCAGCTGCTGTCCACTTTGCTCTGTTTCCTGAAACCATTGTGCACTACTTTGTGAAAGGGACAAATCCAGTTCACGTATTTGCTCGTCAGCGTCGCCATGATTGAAGTGGCTGTGTCACTGACAGGCATTTTCTTCAAGCTTAGGTAGAAGTGGTGCTCTTGATGTGGGAGTGCTGCTTCCAGCTTGCTACCTAGAGGCCGTTGCGGCAGACATACTGTGTTGCCCAAAACAGATTTGGGCCGTCACACCACTGGTGGAAAGATGCTTCTTCTGAATGAGCACTTTCTTGGCAGTAACAATTTTTGGGGACACCTTAAAGCTCTCAGTTGGCATTGTCACCATGCTGCACAAGCAGAGGAGATTGAAGGGCTACCCGTGATGTCATTGTACAGCCCTTCTGTTTAGCAGTACTGTGGGTGATGTCTCTTCTTCTCTTGTGCACATAAAAGCAAACAAGCAAGAAAAACATTTAGCGGAAAGTGACATTGTTGCAGTTTTAGAACAGACAAAAGCCATATAGATGTGATTGGATTGGTAACTAAGGTAATATAACCACGTTAATATCAAACCATACCACATGCCTTAAGATTTAATTCCTTATCAGGATAACACTTAATATGAAGATAGAGCTCTTTCCTTTATGTCCATATATTTTAAAGGAACACCTGTGGCACTCAGGGAACTGCATGGGTAAATGGAATGATAACCTTTTTTAAAAAATGGAGGTTAGTGCACACCTTTGCAGGCAATGTGGTCTGGGGGAAATGGAATAAGCATTATAAAAATGAATGATGGTGATGTGTCTGCAGTGTACTGTAGTTAGTGTGTCCATGAGGAAATGGAATTATACCTAAAAACTCAGAATGCTGATGAGTGGCTGCGCACCTATGGTGGATGGATGGATGAATTGATGGATGGGTGGGTGGGTGGATGGATGGATGAATGGATGGATGGATGGATGGATGACTGGATAGATGGATGAAGGGACGGACAGATGGATTGATAGATGGGTTGATCACAAAAAAAAAAAAAATTAAAAGAAAAGAATGAATAACATTTTAAAAAGCTATCAATAATTGCCAATGTTTGTATGGGAGTATCAGAAGAAACCTATTGTGAGGCAAGGAGGTTTTGAATGTAATGGAATATATAAGCGCTGTTCTACAATGATTCTTAAGCATGATATTAAACTGGTGCCACATTCATCCATGCAAGCCTATGGCAAAGGTAATTTGAATGGATGCACAAAATGGTTGCCAGCTAGTTTCACATGGTCAAACAGCAGCAAACCATGGAGGCATGGTGAACAAAAAACACATGCAAGCCTATGGCAAAGGCACAGGGGCTAAATGCATAAAATGTCTGCCAGCAACATGAACAAACAACAACTGCAAGCAAGGAGGCATCAGGAATAAAGAGCAAATGCAAGTCTATGTCAAATCACAACAAACACCATCTGCAAGCACGGAGGCATGGGGAACAAAGAACAAATACAAGCCTATGGTAAATGCACACTGGCTTGATGCACGAAATGGCTGCCAGCCACATGGCCAACAACAGCAGCATGCAAGGAGTCGTGGTGAACAAAGATCACATGAAAGCCCATACCAAAGGCACACTGGCTGGATGGAAAAAAGGCTCCCAGCTAAGCATGGGCGTAAAATCCGCTCCGATCGCGGATTTTTCGGATTTTCGGCAAATTCGCAATCCGCGAACTCTCGCGAATTTGACGAAAATCCGTGAATCCGCTCGCGGCGGATTTTTTGCTTGGTTGCGGCACGCGGCGTGGTGCACGGCGTTCACTTTCCGTCATTTAGCGTTTGGCGAGTTGTTTTTCTTTGCGAGTGCCGCGCCATTTTGGATCTTGCTGCGTGATCCCGCGGGAGTTTGGCGCCCGCGAATACGTAATCGCGGCTTGCCACCTTGCACAGCACACCTCGCGAGAGTTCGCAATTGCGAACACGTAGTTGCGGCGGAAAGGAACAATCTCGCACTCGCGAAATAGAGATTTTGCAATTCTGCACAAGAAAATCACCAGCAAACAGGATAAACCCTCAGAAAATTATGATTTTTATCAGAATCACTCCTCAGGTTGACATTTGCATGGCCTTTTTTTTTGCAAGGAGTCCATTTTTGGGGGGGGGAGGAAGGAAGTGCCCCACAGTCTCCAACTTCCTGTTCCTGTCCAGCAGGCTCCTCCCAGTGCTTTGTCCATCTCCTGGTCACTTTCATTTGGATCTGGAGCTGGAAGGATTACTTTTTGTGGGTGCTGCTGGATATTTGGATTTGAGGCCTTTTTGACTGTCTTTGGATCACTTTTGGATTAGAAATCAACTTTCACAAGTAAGTTTGTTTGGGGCATTACAGTTGCTGCAAGTACAATTTTGGAACTTTTTCAGAACATTAAATAAATTATATTGTGTGTAGCCACAGTATCCAGTAGGACCAGGGTTGGTTAGGGGTGCATGATATAACTGTTTTGTTGAATTTAAACACCATTGAGGCCATGGATGGGCTGGGATTGTGCTGATTTTTGTCGTTTTTTTGGGCCTGCTGGTGTGGCCCTTTGCCCAGGGGTGGTGAGTGTTGCATGGGCCTAGTCTTTCTGTGGGGTGTCTTCTTGAATTTAAACATAATTGAGGCCATGGATGGGCTGGGATTGTGCTTATTTTATTGTTTTTTGTCGTTTTTTGGGGGCTGCTGGTGTGGCCTTTTGCCCAGGGGTGGTGGTGCATGGACTGAGTGTGCCTGTGGTGTGGTCTCACTCTCTTTAATGTAAACATCATGGATGGCATTGGATTGTGGTGATTTCTGGCTGTTTTTCTGTTTTTTGGGGGTGTACTGTTGATGTGGACTGGCCATGTGGGTGGTGGTGGTGGCCATCTTGAGTGCTGGCTGGTACAGGCAACATGTGCTTGGGGTGTAAGGGGCCATTTTGAGGAGAGGCAGTGTCTGAGGCCTGCACTTATTTTGCCTACTTTTCATCCATTATGCCCAGGGGTAGTGAGTGTTGCATGGGCCTAGTGTTTCTGAGGGGTGTCTTCTTGAATTTAAACACCATTGAGGCCATGGATGGGCTGGGATTGTGCTGATTGTATTGTTTTTTGTCGTTTTTTTGGGGCTGCTGGTGGGGCCCTTTGCCCAGGGGTAGTGGTGCATGGACTGAGTGTGCCTGTAGTGTGGTCTCACTCTCTTTAATGTAAACATCATGGATGGCATTGGATTGTGGTGATTTCTGGCTGTTTTTCTGTTTTTTGGGGGTGTACTGTTGATGTGGACTGGCCATGTGGGTGGTGGTGGTGGCCATCTTGAGTGCTGGCTGGTACAGGCAACATGTGCTTGGGGTGTAAGGGGCCATTTTGAGGAGAGGCAGTGTCTGAGGCCTGCACTTATTTTGCCTACTTTTCATCCATTATGCCCAGGGGTAGTGAGTGTTGCATGGGCCTAGTGTTTCTGAGGGGTGTCTTCTTGAATTTAAACACCATTGAGGCCATGGATGGGCTGGGATTGTGCTGATTGTATTGTTTTTTGTCGTTTTTTTGGGGCTGCTGGTGGGGCCCTTTGCCCAGGGGTAGTGGTGCATGGACTGAGTGTGCCTGTAGTGTGGTCTCACTCTCTTTAATGTAAACATCATGGATGGCATTGGATTGTGGTGATTTCTGGCTGTTTTTCTGTTTTTTGGGGGTGTACTGTTGATGTGGACTGGCCATGTGGGTGGTGGTGGTGGCCATCTTGAGTGCTGGCTGGTACAGGCAACATGTGCTTGGGGTGTAAGGGGCCATTTTGAGGAGAGGCAGTGTCTGAGGCCTGCACTTATTTTGCCTACTTCTCATCCATTATGCCCAGGGGTAGTGAGTGTTGCATGGGCCTAGTGTTTCTGAGGGGTGTCTTCTTGAATTTAAACACCATTGAGGCCATGGATGGGCTGGGATTGTGCTGATGTTATTGTTTTTGTCGTTTTTTTGGGGCTGCTGGTGGGGCCTTTTGCCAAGGGGTACTGGTGCATGGACTGAGTGTGCCTGTAGTGTGGTCTCACTCTCTTTAATGTAAACATCCTGGATGGCATTGGTTTGTGGTGATTTTTGGCTGTTTTTCTGTGTTTTTTGGGGTGTACTGTTGATGTGGACTGGCCATATGGGTGGTGGTGGTGGCCATCTTGAGTGCTGCTGGCTGGTACAGGCAACATGTGCTTGGGGTGTAAGGGGCCATTTTGAAGAGAGGCAGTGTCTGAGGCATGCACTTATTTTGCCTACTTTTCATCCATTATGCCCAGGGGTAGTGAGTGTTGCATACTGGCATGTCCCTAGTCTTTCTGTGGGGTGTCTTCAATGTAAACATCATGGATGGCATGGGATTGTGCTCATTTTTCTGTGTTTTGTCGATTTTTTGGGGTGTATAACTGAACTGATGTTCCTCTGTCTTCCATTGCTTTTAGGTGCACAAGACTCAAGAGAACCACCAGTGCCAGGAAGAAGTCCTGCAGCGGTGTGTGTGTGCAGCATAACGTCACGCGACGTCACGTCTGGACACAGACAACTCTGCAACTCGTGCAACTGCTGCCTGCTGTTCTGACCTGCTCTGAAGAAGATGGCCCCAAAAAAAGTAACCCGTAGCTCCTCTAGCAAGAAAGGTGCCAGTAAGGAGCAGAAGAAGCAAGTTACCAAGGAGACTGGTGTGCCGCCCGCCCCTTTTTTTGGGAGTAAAAAAAAAAGTATGCCTGCAGCAGCAGCGGGATCTGCTGGGGACCAAGCTGGCAGCAGCACCCCCGCTCCATTGGGCTCAGTGCCACCACCACCACCACGCCAACTTAAGTCCAAGCCCTTGAGTGCTGCAGAGGCAGCCAGTATAGTTCTTCAATCACCATCGACCAGTGATGTTGGCTCATCGCAAGAAAGCAGCAGCAATGTCCCTCAATCAACACAGGTTGTTGTAGCTCATCTGACGAGTGTTGAACAACCACAGCCGCAACAACAATCACATGTGCAAGTACAAGCCCAAGTACATGTGGAAGGAGAGGCAGCGCAAGGAGATGCGCAAGCAGAGGTGCATGGAGGGTCACAAGTGCCCACAATAGTTGTTCCTCCCGAAGTAGGGGCACATCAGGAAATCGACAATCAAGGCGAGGTAGCATTTGAGGAAGCCACTCCTCCTGATGATCCTTCATTGTCTTCCATACCCCTAGCAAGGAAGAGATCAAGGGTGGTGTCTACATCTTCTTCAAGCACACCTCCTTCTGATGATATGGATCAAACTTGGGAACCAGCACCACTGCCGTCTGAGAGTGAGGCACACCATGATCCGACAAAGGTAGTTAAGCGTAAAAGGAAGCTCGTCCAAAGTCTCAGATTTATGGAGTGTGATGAGGCTCAACAAGAAGTGGCGGATACTGCTGCTGATGAAGACTCTGCCAACGACGACCCAGTCATCATAAAGGTCACTGCAGCCCCAGCGGGCATGCAGCAAACAGACATTTTGACCCTAGCCCGAAGAGCTGCTGAGCGTGATGATGATGATGTTGTCGATGAGGAGGCAGTGGAAACACCACAATCATTGGAGTTAAGTAGTACACCAACTCGTCCCGCTTCCATATTTCTTTCTGGCAAGAAGAGACCTCCATCCACCTCGACCTTAATTAGTGGCGGTGAAAGTGCACAACGTACAAAAGTTGGGCAATCCAGATCCTCCACTTCATCTGGCATTAGCTTCATGACCAAGACCACCACCACCAGTATCGCCGCCTCCTCCAGGTCCCACAGACACTTCAAGTCCCCAGTTTGGGACTTCTTTACTGTTTGTAAAAAAAATCCAAAGTTTGCCATTTGTACCCTTTGTAAGGTTGCAGTTAGTCGTGGTAAGCCAGGTACCAACTATGGTACCGGAGGCCAAAGAGGTCATCTTAGGAGACAGCACACTGTCCAATGGTTTGCGCACCTAGATGCGATCAAGAAAGGCCGAATTCAAGGAAACGTTGATGTTGCATCTGATGATGACGAGGAGGAAGAAGACGTGTCAAACACTTCCCTTACACCCAGTACCCCTGTCAGCAGCACACCCAATGTGAGGCACACTAAGAGTGTTGGAGCGAGTGAGACACCAACGCACAAAAGTTCACCAGCGAGCAAAATTGGGTCAACGAAGTCATTATCAGCCCGTAAATGCTTGGTCCAGGGCAACATTAGAACAATGCTTACTTCAGACGTGCCATATGAACGCAACCACCCACTGACGCGTCTGTATAACACTAAGCTGGCTAAAATGCTAGCTGTGGACCTTCTCCCTTTTTCTTTTGTAGAAGCGGTAGGTTTTCTAGAATTAGTGGCAACGCTCTGCCCTAAATGGAAGGTTCCTAGCCGGTTCTATTTTGCCAGAGTTGCGGTTCCAGCACTACATGAAGATGTGCTGGAGGCGATTGTGGCAGCTTTGCAGAAGAGTGCTGTTCACACAATACATCTGACAACAGACATGTGGACCAGTGGCGCAGGCGCTGATTACATGTGCATCACTGCACACTGGGTCTCTTTTTCAGGTGTTAAAGCAAAGCTAAACGCAGGTGTTGACCCGGACAAAGTTTTCAAAGCTGCTCGGAAACATGCAACACTAGCCATGTTTGGCTTGGAGAAAAGTCACACATCCCAAAACATTTTGGACGAGTTTGACAAAAAGGTCTTGAAAATGCTATCTCCAATAAAACGCAAGATTGGTTATGTTTCCACGGATAATGGCGCCAATGTAGTTAAGGCCATGTCGCTGGGTGACTATGTTAGAGTGCCGTGTTTGGCGCACTGTATCAACCTGGTAGTTCAAAAATTCTTAAGTGATAGAGACAGTGCAGCGTTCGCGGTAATGGCCACCTGCCGCAAAATGTGCAACCATTTCAGCCATTCTTTTAAGGCCCGGAAGCATCTGAGGAGGCTGCTACTTCAAAGTCGAATACCAGTGAAAGCACTCATCCAGGAGGTGGCAACACGTTGGAACTCAACCTTCTACATGCTTGAGCGTCTGTATGAGCAGTATACGGTACTCGATCACTATTTCTTAACAGAGGGTACAACTCAGAAGGAGGACCTGCGGATGGGTGCGGCGCAATGGGACATAGTTAAAAGCCTGACAGACATGCTTCGTCCTTTTGAGTTCTTCACGCGTGCAGTCAGCCAGGAGGACTGTAATTTGGGAAAAGCTATCCCATTGTTGTGCATGCTGGAGCACCAACTGATGGCGGTCTCTTCTGAGTTTGAAAAAGATGTACAAAAAAAAGACCATTTTATTTTGTCTGAGAAATTATTAGAGCGCCTACGTGGTGATGAATGTCTTCAAAAGATGAAGTCAGATCAGCATTACATTTGTGCTACTATTCTGGATCCACGCTACAAAAAGGCGCTGGCAGGCGAAGCATTCTTTCCTTTTGCTGATGCAGATGTTCAAAAGTACAAACATTGGTTAGCCTGGTCAGCCAAGAGGTTTGAAAAAGAACGGCAGGTTATTGAAGGAGAAGACAGTACATCAGCATCAGCAGGCCATCCCCAGTCACAAGAATCCACTTCTGCACCTGTGGCTGGGGCACAAGTGACCTCTCAGCCGTTAAAGACAACGGCAACTGGATCATCTGCACCACACACAACAGTAACAGTGGCTGCTGTAGAGGATTGGCTAAGTTTGCTTGGGTATGGTTCTCGAAAAAATGTCACAGGCACAGCAAAAAGTAAGCAAAGTGGAGGAACCGTTGATGACCTTGAGTCGATGGTGCAGGACTATCTGAATGACTCAACAGAGGTCTTTCTTAATGATGAGCCATTGCAGTATTGGCATGGCAAAAAACAATTGTGGCCACAGCTCTCCAACCTGGCTATAAACTATTTGTCTTGCCCACTCGCAAGTGTGTCTTCTGAACGTGTTTTCAGTGCTGCTGGTGGCATTGTAACTCCCAAACGGAGCCGCCTCTCGCCCAAAAATGTGGAGCGGCTGACAATGATCAAGATGAATCAGCACCTCATACCACCAGATTACAAAGTACGAGAAAGCACGCCACATGAAGACGAGGAGGACGGCAACGTAGATGAGGGGATTTGTTCTCTGTTCGGTGGCACTGACCTCATCCTGCCTGAATTCGCAGAGTATGATGACGAAATCTTCTTCTTATTCCCTGACACCGAGCCCTGAAAATGAGACAATGAATCAAGAACTTTCTTTTTCGTCCTTATTCACTTTTATTCCTGTGTGTCTCTCTTTCTTTGTTTTGCACAGTTAATTTAATTCAAACTTTAATCACCTAATCCCAAAAACAAGACCATCAGCAGAACTGTCTTGACTTGTTTGCTTATTGATTTGAAGGTGCCGCAGTCTACATTCCTCAGGTTCACAAGTTCTGAAGAACATGCTCCTCTATCCTCCTCCTCCAGACTGCGATTTCCCTCAAAGCAGAGTGCTGGATTACGCCCAATGAAGAAAGACTCAGCACTTGTGGGGGTGTTGTACTTCTTTGCGGGTGAGTTGACGGATTTGGGCCCATTGCTGTGAAGCTCTAATAATGGACAAAAGTGTTTTGGACCAAATATGAGGTGGAAATTTCTTGCCGTTTTTGCTGACTTGCTTGCCTTTGAGGTGCTCTTTGGCGGGGTTCCGGGTGTTTGTGGGTGATTTTTGGTGTCTGGGAGCACTGCTGCAACAGTCTAATCTTGATTGCATTTGCTTTTCAGGAAATCCGTGGTGGAAAACAGGAGTTATGATGATTGATGATGATGACCTAGCTGCACAGCGCCGCGTTTGGACCGAAGGCCGAGAGATATTGTAAGTATGAGATTTAGCTTTTTCGCTGTTTGGGGGTGTTGTCGGGTGGTTTTTTGCGGGTGGGTTGGCGGGTCTTGCCTGGGGCATTCCTGGGAAGGTCTAATACCGGATAGAAGTGTTTTGGACAAAATACATAAGGAAACACCATTTTTGGCACTTTTTGTAAGTTAGGGTTCGTTAGGGTTAGCCCTAGCAGCAGGATTGCATGTGTTTCGGGGGGTTATATTGCAACGCAGTTCTGGGGTTTTAGAACACTGTTGGAGCGATGCTGGCTATGGATACTTTTGCTTGCTTGCAAGTGGTTTGAATACAATCCACGGTCTGTATTTGGGCCTACTGTTACTTTCAAAGTTCGTTTTGTCACCATTTTTCTGCTAGGCATCGTTTTTGGAGATCTGATAGGGGGTCTTCTACATTTTTGCGACTGGCTTTAGTAAGGGTCTTGGTGGGAGCATTGCTGGGAAGGTCAAATTTTGTTCTAAAACACAGTTTACAGTACACCTACCTTGAGGGGAAAGATCCGCTATAATATTTTGGCCATACTTATTTATCCTTAAAAAGGTGACTCAGACAGAGCATGCAATTTCAAAAATATTGTACTGTCTATTAGGGAAATCAAAGTGTCACTTTTTGCACCACACAGCGTACATACCTTTTATTTATTTATCAGTGGTATTGTAATAGCACTTCCTGTTTTCCGTTCAATAATTACAGGCCGGGTTTCAGTCAACATCCGCCAGGCAGGCAGTGGACAGGGTGTCTTCTGTCAGTGGTCACCAACATTGATGGACGAAGCGTCAGCTGGAATGGAGGAGTGCCGCCAATAAGAGGAATTGTTTGCTGCATGCAACTTACTTACCAAATTCAACAGGACAACTCCAACAACATACGCAATACAGATACAGTATCCATTGTTTTATTCTATGAGTGTGACTGCATGTGCTTAGCTTTAGTTTGTACCCAAAGATTCTCTTTATCTTCAATTATTGTTTGTCCATGCTGTGCTTTTTTTTCTTCTCTCAACAAAACCTACCCAAAAAGAAACCCCCATTCCCATCCATTTTCCAAACCCTAACCCTCTTCCCCCGGGCTGTGTTGTTTTGCTTGATGTCTGACTAAAATGACATCAATAATTCCACACACTTGCTGGGGAGGATAAGGTCATAGCAACAGGCTGGTGAAGGAATACGAGGATATCTTCTAGACTTACTCAGCTTCAGTACTATATCTTCTAGTAGTAGGAGCCAATGTCAAATAAATTCAACGCAAGTACTAGTTATACTTGCAAGCAAATACTTTACCATTTGTTAGGCTACATTATGGCACTGTTCTAGTGTACTGTCACCTGCTATATTCTCGATCGTACCGTAACCGTTGTAATGCTACAGTAAGGACAAACAAGGTTTCGTTTTCTTTTTTTCCATAGGCATGCAACTGCCACTGTGTCACACCACTAGTACCACCGCAATGAGGAAATTTCACCCGCCCAGGATTGCCAACGTTAATCCCCATTTCACGTGGAGCCAGCCCTGGGCCTAGCCCTAATTTCTAACACAAATTACAGGTAAGATAAGCGTTTGGTGGGAGGTAGTATAATGGAGTATTATTTAGGACTAGACGAGAGATTGACGGTTGTACTACTAAAGTCCTACGACTATTCAGGAAAACAAACTTACTGTTACACCCCCGTCCCCCACCCACCAGACTGAAAAGCAGTAAAAAACAGGTATGGTCAGATAAAGTTTAAAAATGTATATTTATGTAGCCCTAACAAAATAATCTCCCTCAAGACCCACCCTAACCCCAACGATTGTCTTTGAAAAGTCCCAAAACGATCCCAACTCCCAAATCCCACCCCCCAAAAGTCTATAAAAAAAGGGCAAGGGACACTCCACTACTGGAGGGTGCTGGTGCATTTTGCGGCATGGCCATCATACTCCTTGCGGAGGGTGGCAAGCTCGGAGCGGAGGCCCTTCACCAAGTTCTTATAGTTCTGGACCTCCTGCTCCAGGTAGGACATTCGGACTCCTAGGCGGCATTGGCGTGCCTTGCAGCTCCTGTGGGGGGCAGCTGGTCTTTCTGTTGCTTGGCGGTGGCGGTTGGCTTTGTTAGCCCGGCTCGGTCCCGCTGGAGCACTGCGCATGCTGGCGTCCCGTGGGGTCACGGAGGAGGATGCAGCGGTCCCAGTCGAGGATGTTGTTGTTGCACCGGTCAACTGCGTGTCCTCCTCCTCCTCCAGGGCCACCAGCCGCCGATATTCGGCGACAGTGGCATCCAGCCTCCGTTGCCGGGCCATTCGAGCCTGCTCCCTCCGTGATGTTGATTTGGAAGGAGCAACTATATGAAGAAAGAAAGACATAGTCTGTAACCAATGCTCCTTAGCATTAATAACACAAAGTGATTGAGCCGAAAGTTGGGTCACAGTACAAGTAGCAAATTGAAAGCACAGTACATAACTATTGAGGACAGTATCTATGTAACCTCCCACTTCTGCATCCTTGCTCTAACATTAGTGGTAGTTTAATGAACAAATTCTACGACCACTATGGACTTCCATTACAGTCGACTATGACAGTACACCAGTCTTATTCTTCTTCTTCTCTCTTGTTTAGGAAAATTGGTACGTTATCTTATGCAAGCCGGCAGAATGGCAGCACAGTGAACTTGCACCCGAGAAAAACAGTTGCACACCATGATGAGTGAGACAGACTTGCGTTACTGTACCGGTCCAATACATGCAGGTGGTGAAGCTATTACTTTTCTATTACGGGTGGCACTGAGAATACTCTGTTACAAGGGCTACTGCTTAATTAATTTACCTTTCACCCTACAGTGCAAATGAGTACTAGAAAAGGAAAATGAAGAAGCTAACTAATTTGATTATCTATCACTTCACATGGGACGTATTTGATGACATATGGGATGACTTTAGGTGCTTTGCTTAATATTGAGTGAAAAGTGATACACCCACACATGAATGACGTACTACATCTAAACTAAAGTTATTAAGAGAGGTACGGAGTGTCCACCGTAATAACCAGATATATGCTGTGCTTGCAGTTGCAATACAAAGTACTGCTACTATTCATGGTAGTATTGGACACATTTACAATTTCTTTTCCTTGCCTTCCCTGCACTGGAACGGACGTGCGGGTGCGGTGGTACATGCTCTTCAAGGTAAGACTTAGTTCATCCAGCGACCATCTACTCTCTCTAGATACACATGTGCTATCTAAGAGTCAGAGAATACCATGCTCCAGGCATCCATTCATTCAAAGTATACGCACACATACAGTTTCTGTTTCACCCACCCAGGCTGCTGTCCTTCCACCCATCCTTGCTTCATCATTGACCCAGCCATGCACCATACCATATTCTTTCCTTCCCAGCCACCTCGGGGGCCAAGCAAACACATATCGTTCTTCTTTGCCAGCCATCATACAATTTCGCGTCCCACTTACTTACACCCTTCTTTCGCTTTTCGTTCATCCCATCCATCACGTTCATCTAAGAACTTATTGGGATTCTTCTCACCAAAAACTTCACAGCTAAGTCGAAGTACATTTCGAGGAGGCTACTACCTGGTTGATTTGTAATACACCCGTGCAGAAAGGACACTATGCAGTCTTCAATCTCAATAAGTAAGGAATATATAGCTTACCTGTTCCCGCCACCACCGTGCGAACCCCCACAGGACTGTCCGCCGGCTCTTGCACCGCCTCCTCCCCAGAGTCCTCCGAGTCCTCGCCCAACACCGCCACCTCCGCTCTGGCCCCGTCACCAGATGTTCCACCTACAAAGTACATTTAAGAATGTTATAATACACCACTCACTACTATATAATATTTGGTCTAGGAGTAATAAAGAAATGTTAAAAAAACAGAATACAATGTAATAATTTGTGACTGTCTACTCTAAAGTAAAAATGTCCCTTTTTCAAGGGAAGGCTGTTGTCTTGCTGCACTTTTATGCACAACTGATGAATGCTTGCTTTTTATTTTTAACACGCACCACTTTTTCTCCTAACAGACAGAAGCTTGACTTCTAAGAACACGACCAGGATCAAGTTCAAACCAGGTGAGAGCTCGGCTCGACCACAAGAAATGTGTCCAATTAATCGTCAACACTAAGCACTTTTCCGTTTTCAGTTAAATAGTTTTATGACAAAGTAGATTTTAATAAATGTGTTTACTTTTAATAAAGCTTTTAAACTTAAATAGACTCTGTGGTTTTTGGTCCTCAAGACTAGAGTGGATGAGCTAAAGGTTTTGGAATTTTTGCAAGCATGAGTGCCTCTGACACTTCTTGACTGTGACTCCTTACTCTTGTCCTGCGTACGATAATCTAGAGATCATTGGGGATCAATCATCGGTGACTTCGGGAGCTAAATGACTCTGCCACACTATCTAGTCAGTAAGGAGACAGTGCATAGAGCTATTGCTGAATAGAATGGGAGTCCAATGGAATTGCCAAATGTCCAATCTTAGTTAGCTACACAGACAGACTAATAAGAATAATCTAGTAATACCACAGGGAGTCATATTCGAGCCAGGATAAGAATTTATATCCAGTCTACAAGAAGATCAAAGACGATTTAGAAAAAATCGAATGAGGAACGCTAGGAAAAAATAGGTACTCTTTATTAAAATTTAAACTTACTGGGGCCAGCAAAGGAGCCCTCGCCTGCCCGATCCTGGCCTGCATCCTCCTGAACAGCACCCTCCTCCTGTGTCCTCTTGCCCTTGGGGGGAGCTGATGTACAACATGAAAGAAAGAAAGACCAGAAAACATGGATGAGATTTGTCAACCAAATCAAACATTTCAAAAGAACAATAACAAAATATTTTGGAGAAATAGCAAATAGATAGACAACTATTCCACGGGATCTATCTCATGTGGTATACTACGTTATTCGTATTGCCTGATTTGCGGACCGTTGACTTAGAAAGTTCCTATGTAACTCAATAAGCAGACTACTAAAGAGGTTTGCCTAGGCCTGGCAGGCAGCAGTCCGCAGCACGCGAAGTGACAGACAAAGTCCATCCTGCTTGCAGATCAGTGAATACTCAAACTATCAATCCACCGACCACCGCCACTATTTCTTCTTATAGCCATGTGTCTAAAGGAAGGACTGGACTTCAGTCTGTTGGGGCTGATTTAGAAGTCCCTTGCGGCTCATTTTCCCCCATTGTTGCATGACTTTTGTGACGCAGCGGCAGAACAAAAGACTCGCCATGGTGTTGGTGCGGCGTATATATGCATCACGTTGTAAAGCCCTGCGCCATCAGGGGGCGTTCCGGCGCAAGGGAGGGCGTACCTGCGCAGGAACGAATCCTAAAAGTGGCTGAGGGAAATCTACAAGATGTCAATCAGTCACTTTTAGGACAATGATGCATGACTCAAACCCTGCGCGCTTGAAGCCGACGTACGGCTTGATGCAGCATTGGGGAGATAGGGTACCCCAGAGCATTGCTGGAGCTGCGCCATCGTTGGCACGCAACTCCAGCAATGCGCTGCCTTTACGGCACAGATGCGTAAGGCTTCTGTGACGTTTTGGGCCAATGGGTGGTGGTGGCATGGCACACAATTACTGCCGCATCCCTGCTACTTTGCAGGGATGCGCCGGTAATTGAAAATATGACCCTTAGTGTCTAGCATTACGCAGTTCTTATCTTTACACTACACTCATACATAATTTCTCAGGCCAATGAAATGAACACAATTTACAAAACAAATAAGCATAGTAGCAAGCAAGGCTACTGAGAAGGAGAGCAGTGCACCTGAAATGCATAGAAGATTTTGAAATATAATTTACCTACAATGTAATCGGCAGCATTATTGCTCTTGGTAAAGAACAAAGATTTGCAAATAACAGAGCCGGATAAAACAGAGTAGTGATGAATAGCTACTACTACTCACCAAGCCCGGGGACCTCTACGCCGAGCGCGTCCAGCAAGTCCCGTTCCCGGTCCATGATATCTGTCCAGCGGTGGGTGGCCTGGTTATATGTGCGCCGGACCCCAGAGAGCTTATACATGGCCCGGCACACCTTCTCCCACCGCTTCCGGCGCTCCCGGATGCCATAGCCAGTTGCGATCTTGCCGCCTCCCAGGATCGTCTTGGGGAGGCGGCGCTGGACGTGGAAGATGAGTGCGGCCACCTCCTCCGCGCTAAAGATCTCCCGTGGCACCACTTGCTCCCCCCTCAAACGCCCGCACGGGAGCCGGGAACGGGGTGCGGGACCCTTCCCCTTCTCAGGGTGCTTCCCGGCTCCCTTTACCATGGTCTGGGCAGAAATACAGTTAAATGATAAAGAAGAAATAGAATAGTGAAGAAGAAAAGAAAAGAGTTTAAAAAAGTAGTTTAAAAGTAACTAAAAGCAGCAGAAAACACAAAAATATAGAGCTAGAAAAATAGAGGGATAGATAATAAGTAAAATAGATCAAATAAACTTCAAACAAGCAAAGGATGGCAGAGATTGAGAGAGGATACAGAAAGCATGCCCAGAACCATAGCAATGAATGAGAAACAAGATGGCCGCGCCCGTTCACCACCGCGTGGGTAAGTTCGCGTGAGATTTTCCTCGCGAGCACGCGCAAAATTGTACTAGCGAGCAGCACACTTTGCGAGATTACACATAGCGGCCGGAAACGGAATTACGTCACGCAAACAAGATGGCCGCGCCCGTGTACGACCGCTAGGGTAACTTGGCAAACGTATAGCTACAAGCGCCTCGCGAACACGCGCGAAATCACGCGAACATACACGTCGCAAAAAATAATTTGTGTATTCGCAAGCATTCGCGGCTTCCGAAATCGATCTCGCACGGATTCGCGCCCCAAAAAACGCGCGAAATTGCAGAAAAAACGATTTTTGCTAAACTGAAAGCAATGAGCAGGTGCAAAAGTTCAAACTTAACATTAGTAACATTCAAGGTAGTGCTTCCTGAGGGGCCCCTCCAGAGTTTGCAACTATTCTATGACCCTGCTATGACCCAAACAGCAGGCTCATAGAATAGCTACAAGTAGACCATAAAGGTCCTGTGAAAAAAAATTTCACTGCAACAGAAAGCAAATTACAGATAAGGAAGGAAGCAGGTGCCAGCCAGACTGGAAGTTTCAAAATTACTGACACATTAATGACCCACAAATTAATTGATGGCAGTTGCTTTTTTCAACCCCCATAATCTACAGTGATAAACAAACCTAATGGGTGGCATTGAGGATGTACCAGAGGGTGGCATGGGTGTCCCAGAGGGTGGCAGTGGTGAAACAGAGGGTGCTGTGAACCTGTAATGATAAACCAGACGTAGAAACAACATAGTCGCGGCCGTTGCGAGCCGAAAAGTAAGTTCGCAATTGCGAAATTGTCCCAAAATCGGCGCGAACGCTCGCCAACACAAAAAACGGGAAAATCCGCAAATCCGCGAGAGTTCGCGTATTTTCGCGGATTGCGAATCCGTAAATCCGCAAATTCGCGTACGCGAGATCCGCTAGATCCGCCCATGCTTACTCCCAGCCACATGACCAAACTACAACAGCAATCAAGGAGGCATGGGGAACAAAGAACACATGCAGTCTTATGGCATAGGCACACTGGCTGGATGCACAAAATGGCTGCCAGCCACATGACCAAATAACAACAGCAAGCAAGGAGGCATGGGGAACAAAGAAAACCTTCTGACCTATAGACACAGACTCCACAAAAAGGCCCCCAGCTACAAGGCATGGGGAACAAAGACAAACCAGTGGTGGGCTATGGCAAACACACACACTGGACAAACAAAGGAGGCATGGTTACACTGAAGAAAACACTACCATTAATACAACAATGCTAAAACTGAAAATTACCTGAGCTAAAAACCATTTTACAGCAATGCACATCCTCCCAAGGCATCAACTATTACCCCACATATACAGTTTTTGTACACAAAAAACATGAAATACCTAAAAAAAACACAAATTTGTAATTTGATCCATTGCTATCTCAGCATTAACTGATATTTCAAAACAATAGATACCACAGAAACAGTTGTTTCATGCACCCATGAGTAGCACAAGCTCGGGCTTACTGGATGGCACCTTGGCAGACTAGGCAACATAGTAAAAAAAAAAAAAGCTAATTTAACAAACATGGAGATAATGTACAGAACTGTGTAACATTGTTCCTTTACGAAATGAAAAAAATCTATGCAAAAATAACTAGGTCCCTACTGAACATGCAGGCCACCCACTACAATAACTTAAAAAAATTGAACGAAAGTACGAAATAAATACTGGTGCATGACCTCTTTCAAACAAAGAACAACCTTATACAAGAGGTTTTGAACTTACTTGTGAAATCTCAAAGACACATTCCTTAAATCAAATGGTATATATGCAGAAGAGTGATTCTTCCAGCTCCAAATCCAAATGAAAAGTGACCAGTTGATGAACAAAGAACTGGGAGGAGCCTGCTGGACTGAAACATGAAGTTGCAGTCTCTGGGGCACTTCCTTCCTATTGTAACATTTTAAAAAAAAAAGATTTCTTGCACAAGAAAACAACTTCAACAGTCAGTTGGAGAAGAAAATTCACTCTGAAACATCTTTAGCTGCTTCTCGAGCACAAGCTACTCAAGTAATGCATTTACAACCACCACTACATTAGCAACGTCGTGGGTTGAAGCTGTGCCAGTGGATACGAAGCAGTGCATGTGCTTACTAGCAGCTCAGGTATATAGTGGCACTCATGAGCTTGCGCCAAAACAAATTTTGAGCACACAAATGGGAAAAAACTCTTCTCCTGTGTGGGTAAGGTGCAAATCAGGAACTCTGCAGTCCTCTGCTGAGTGCCAGAATTTCACAGGCATAGTCAATAAGAGTTTTCATGTTGTTCAATGCCCCCAAGGGAAAACTCTAAGTTTGCACCTATGGTGATCAAAAATGTGATGCTTTCTAGGGGCTATGTATATAATTGCAGTATTTATTAGCAATACACAAACTAGTTTGACATGGGTATTTATTTTTCTTGTAAATGTTTTATTGAAATCATGATGTTGACAGCCACTCGTGGCCAAAGTATACATGACTTATTGGCAGTATTAAATGGGCTCAGTCACAGCTATAGTTTATTACTGCATGTAAGTACAATTTAATGTTTAGATATATGGTTTATTGAACTAGACACCATTTGGGGAGGTCCAAAGTGAATATGCAATGTCATCAAACATATTTTCATCAGCCTTACGCATATTTGTGAAATACTGCATAGTATTAAGTAGGGTGTGTAATAATAGTAGTCTTTCTTTTTCAAAAGAAAAAGCACAGATTGGACAATCATTTATTGAGTATTATTACCAGGTAATGGTGAATGGTGATTACTTGCCCACATCACCTCCCCTGAGTAGGCCTTGTACTGCTCTGCTTTCCTGCCCTGTGATAGTCAATCGCTATCATGGGGTATTTGATTCCTAGTGGGGACTAATGCTGACCTATTTCTTGGGCAGGCTGATCAACTAATGGGCGGCTTTCTTACAGGGTGTCTCTGTAAGTGACAAGGAGTTAAAGCAACTAGTCACCCCAAGAAATATTGCACTGACAACTTAATTGTTCAGGCACTTTTCTACTGGTATTATATTCACAAATTAGGTAGGAATGACTTCCATAATCTAATATTCATTTGATTACTTCTTTACTAGGGATGATCAGTCCTAAAGATTATCTACAGAGGGGACTTTCTAAGCTATCCTCCTCTTCTAGATAAATATCCTGGCCAGTCTGAGTAATGACAATAATTATCCTTCAGTATAGTGAGAACTGGACTGAGGAAAGGCAAATTATACCATGAGGTAGGCAGAGTTTAGGGATAACGTAAGTAACATGTGCCCTTTCTTTGCTTTTGTGGGTATCTTATAGAAACCAGTTGTGCTTTTGATTCATAAACATCCAACTATTTTTTTAACTAGTAGATCATCAGATAATATGGGAGACCTAGCTTTGCTGTTCATTTCAATTTTTTTGTGAAGTGTAATAAAACTTGAACACACTGACAACTGGATCCAGGTCCAAGTGAGAGCTGATGCTCAGTCTGTAATTGAAATATAAATGGTAAATGATTTAGAAAGAGGCTAGGAATTGGCATCTCTGTTGCTCAGCTTTGTTGGCATGCACCTGTTCAAAATGCTTAGCTAATGTTCATGGCCACCCTCCCCCGATAAAGGCATAAACTGTTGGACTTGGCCCTTTTTGGCTAAAGTTCCTTAAATTTTTTGCCTTCCTCCTAGACCTTTTTTTTTAACATAATGTTGCCGACTTAGATGCTTTGGGGGGAACACCGAAAACTTACCTGAGGCACGCCATCGGGCCAGAGCCGTGAGGGAAACGGCAGAAACAGCGCAACGCCGGGAGGCAGTCCAGACCAGCAGACTACACTCCCCAGCAGCCCCTGGGGCGGAAGCACGCCCGTGACGTATGAGGAGCACCCGGAGTCGCCTGTAAAAGGCTGACCCCCCGGGAGCCCAGGGGGGAACACCGAAAACTTACCTGAGGCACGCCATCGGGCCAGAGCCGTGAGGGAAACGGCAGAAACAGCGCAACGCCGGGAGGCAGTCCAGACCAGCAGACTACACTCCCCAGCAGCCCCTGGGGCGGAAGCACGCCCGTGACGTGCGAGGAGCGCCCGGAGGCGCCTGTAAAAGGCTGACCCCCCGGGAGCCCAGGGGGGAACACCGAAAACTTACCTGAGGCACGCCATCGGGCCAGAGCCGTGAGGGAAACGGCAGAAACAGCGCAACGCCGGGAGGCAGTCCAGACCAGCAGACTACACTCCCCAGCAGCCCCTGGGGCGGAAGCACGCCCGTGACGTGCGAGGAGCGCCCGGAGGCGCCTGTAAAAGGCTGACACCCCCACTCGCCCCGCGAGTCGCGCGCGGGAGCGACCGGGAGAAGCCCGGGCAAAGGGCGGGCCCTCTGTGGCCCTCAGAGGCACGAGGAGGACGGGACAGGGCCACCACTTATCGCCATTTCTCTAAGGTACTTTCTTGTTACCCATTGGGTAACTGCCATTTGGGAACTGTGGATACAGAAAACACTGTTGGGACTAATTGCTATTTTTCAAGCTGTCACTGTCGATTGTGTCTGTTGTTCCGCGTAGTAACCCATTTCGCCGATTAAGGACTAACAACTGTCAGCATGTCTCCAAGGGGTACCCGCAGCAAAACAGCTGCCACTGTGACCGGCCCCATTGACCTTTTTATAACGAAAGCCAATGATGCCATCAATCAGGGCATTAGCCTTTTAGAACGCAGGGTATCACTAGACCTGGCACATGCCAAACGCTCCTCACTTGGCCTTATTGCCACCGCCACTACACCTGCACATGCTATGCCTAATAACATAAGACCCCTACTCGACGTATGTGCTGACATCCATACCATCCCTAGCGAGGTTAACCTTTCAGCCTCCATTCCCCTGTTAGATTCAGTCACCGATATCAGCACAGACTTGGAAAAAACCCCTGATCTACCCATAAATCCCTCTCCCAAAGTAAAATCTGCTGACAACACCAGACAACTGAGAGGTAGACGAGAGGGTGCTGTTCAAAAACAGAAATCACATGCACCAAAGCCCCGGATCACCACGGTCAGGAAATATGGCCGGGCACAAAGGAAATCTGTGAGAAATACCAATTCTGTCCCTAACCACAACACGACCAGGGTTACGGTAATATCTCAGGGGGATGAAAGTGAAATGGTTCAGCATGGTACAACAATGGATACTAATGATAACACAGACAAGGTATACGACCCTATGCTGGAAAGATTGGGGGAGCTACTAAGTATCTATTTATCCCCCATCGAAAATAGGCTCACTCGAATAGAAAAACAACTAGCTGAATTGAGTAGCCCCCTTAAGAACTTCCTAAAGGAAGGTCCTGCAAAAAGTGAAAATTACAGCAACACCACTAAAACAGCAAGCCCCAAAATAAATATTCCACAAGCACCTCCAACTATCCCAAATAACGCACACAAAGTTGCACCTGCCGCATTGGCTAATGGTCCAACTACTAAACAAAAAGCTGTAACATCGCACACTAATAGCGCACCCATAGACAAAAGGAAGGACCCTAGTACTAATAGTAACATTAATACTTTACCCTCCATAGGCCACCCTGCAACTTCAACAAGCAACCCTACCTCGGCCCAACCCATTTCAAAAACACCTAGACAAGTTCCTGCCCGAATCAACCTCCCACCGGAATGCGGCGCATATGTATTAGTGTTAGTAAATGTCACCAAATTAAGAAAGGATCAGGAGGAAAACCCAACATCACTTAAAAATAAAACCCTGCACTGGTTAATTGCTAACTGCAATTACCCTATTGATGGTGCAAGGGAGATTATTAACACACAGCGAGTGGGTTGGATTGGACCACTCAGGAAAAAATTTGAGGGCGACTGTGTCACTATAAGCTTTAGAAATCCACAATGGGCAGAGAAAACCCTTGCCAACGCCCCATTACCATCGCCCAGGGAATTCAACACCACACTCCTTCCCTTAGGATATTTCTACCGACATCTGATACCCCCCGAACAAGCCACGGCTAACTTCCCCACTGATTTCCCCACTAATTCTTTTCAGGATCCGAATTTTGGAGCAAGGATTAAATCACCCTTTTTTGCCCAGATTCAGAACTCTAATGTCGCCCATTCCAACAACCGCAACTGGCACCCACAACCCCCAATGCCAATCCTAACCCCCAACCCTCCACAGCTCTTTCAAGCCCCAATTATGCATCAGAGCAACTATAGAGATAGGCCCTATCCAATCTCTAATCCGCTCCAGTTTGCACAGATGACTGAAGTTAGGCCAATGTATAATATCCCCACTTATAATCGGTTCGATTATTTTTCATCTCTAGACGAACAGGATTGACTGAGTATATCCCCCAACAAAGAAATGTGCAACGATGCAAAAGTCTGTAACTCTGAGGGGGTCATAACCCCAGCTGTATTGCACCACGTCAAAACTGCTGTTACAGAAATTATATTGTCGGATAGCATCCTGGCCATTTCCAACGAACCACCCAATCATGACAATGGGAATATTGGGAGTACTCTTGTCAAACATGGAACCAAACATGGCCTATCAATTCTAAGCTGGAATGTTGCAGGTTTAGAATCTAAGATCTCGGACCCTGCTTGCATTGAATTAATTAATGATGCAGACATACTTATGTTCCAAGAAACTTGGGCTGTTGAAAATCTGTATATTGAAGGCTACCACTGCTTCAGCTTGACATCAGTAAAACCTAGCCTTGGCCGAGCAGTAGGCGGTCTTTTTATGGGGATCAGAATTTTGGCAGGTGGTACAATTAGAGATCTGAAGCCGGATAACCTTGCCAATTCCAATATTCAAATTCTGGAATATAAATTGAAAACAAAGACCACAATTTATTTAATAAATTTTTATAATAATGATTTTTATGGTGTGCCGAACAAAAACTTTGTTGCATTATCTAAGGTTTTAAACATGATTGATTGTTCCCTGTCAGTAGATACCAAGACTGGCATTCTGATTGGGGGTGATTTTAACGTGAAACTTATAGAGAATTATGGATCTACTAACCTTGATCATTGTAATGACCGCAGGAGTTTGGAACTGATCAGCATACTTTCTGATTTTGATCTTGTTGATGTAATGAGTGTAGGGTATGATATGAATTTTCCTTATGCTCCTACGTTTAAGGGCAGGGATAACGGTTCAATTATCGATTACATATTTACATCACCTCTGTTAACAGATTGTTTAATTAAAACTTCTGTGGTGCAAACGTCTTTCAGTGATCACAATCCATTGTTAGCTATTTTAATTTTGTATCCAGTCCAATTTTTATGAATTTAAACGGGGCAAGGGACATTACACCCTCAATTGACGGCCTTCGCCTTAAATGGAGGGGAATTGATTGTGGGGCCATCATAGACATGATTCAGGAGGAACATCCTGATCTGCTGAAACGCCTCTCTTCCCCAAGCACAAACAATGAAAAATTGATCACAGACTTTGAAGCTTTATGCTCAAATATAAAAATCTTCCTGTCAGTCCCACTCCCTACTGAACTCAAAGAGCCACGGTGGTTTGATACATCTTGCTCCGTGGCCAATAGAGACTTAAGAAAGGCCCTTTCTGCTAAACCCAGACGTAAAGATGTAGTCCGAGCTGCCAGGAAAAACTACAAAGACAAAATATCGGAAAGGAAGGCAATCTTGCTCTCCGAACATTGGGATAAGCTGGTCATCAGTGCCAATCTGGGCAGCAGCGCCCCTTTTTGGTCGGCTGTTAGGAGAACGAGGGAAATGGGCAAAGAGCTTACACAAATTAGCTGCAACATAACCAGTGCAGCCTGGGAGACCCATTTTTCTAATATTTATGCCGCCCCCTCTGACGAGCAACTTCTCCCTAATATGGGCCAAACGGAAGGTTTAGAGATTTCGGACCAAGAAGTCAGGAAAGCCATAAAAGAAAGTCTAGGTAATAAGGCGCCTGGACCGGACGGCTTCCCTATTGATATTATCAAATATAATGCTGTGCTTTGGACACCAATACTCGTTAACATCTTTAACAGTCTCCCACAAGTAACCATGCCTGCCACCTGGGCTACTAGTATCATCGTTCCCATTTATAAAAAGGGAGACAGATCAGACCCAGCAAATTATCGTCCTATTTCCCTCCTGGATAATACTTTAAAAATACTAGGACGTATAATTTATAATAGGGTACTGGAATGGGCGTCTGACACTGACTTTTTAGATCCTTGTCAGATGGGGTTCAGGAGCGGGGTAGGAACAGTTGAGCAATGTTTAAATTTAAAATTGATAATCGACAAATATTGCATTGCCCGCTCATCCCCTGTATACCTAGCTTTTATGGATCTTTCATCTGCTTTCGATCTTGTGAATAGATCTAAGCTTTGGTTAATTCTCCTGTCGAACGGTCTTGATGCCACCCTTGTTAGATTTTTAGCCTATCTCCATACTGACCTGAAAGCCCGGGTACGTATCGGGATGGGCGGAGAGGTATCAGGAGCCATTGAGATAGGGAGGGGGTGAGACAGTGGTGCGTTTTAGCACCCCTGCTGTTTATTATTTATATTAATGGCTTGTCCAATTGTCTAAAGGAAGCTACCCCTGATGTCCCAACAATTCTAGGCAACCCACTACCCGTGCTTTTATATGCAGACGATGCTGTCCTCATGGCACGCACACCCAATGCTTTACGTCTGCTTGTACATAGTTTTGTAAATTTTATGGAGGGACTGGATTTGAAAGTACATTTTAAAAAGTCTTTTATTATGTCCTGTGGGCCGGGCAAAAGGAAACTCAGCACAATTCGAATTGGAACAGATAAATTAGAATCTGTCCATAAGTTTCCTTATCTGGGGTTGGTTTTCGCTGCGAACAGCTCGTGGAGTGGGCATGTGGCCCACGCCACGAGCAAGTTCTCGAAAGCCAACAATTCTGTCCTGAGTCTCCCACGCCCAAAGAAAATCGGTGCCACAAAGGCCATTGTTAAAATTTTTAAATTACAATGTTCTCCGGTTGCCACGTATGGAGCCGAAGTTTGGGGATCGGTTAGCAGTATCAGTGTCCAAAGAGAGGAAAACCGTTTCTGCAGAAAATTACTGGGTGTACCGATCTCCTCTTCTAATTTTATCTGCCATAATGAACTTAACCTCCCCTTCATAAGTGATTTTATCAAAGCAAGACCAGTTCTCTTCTGGATCAGAATCTGGAGGAACGACGCTGCTGTCCTTACACAAAACATCATTAAGGATTGCTTAAATTGTGAAAATGGCATGAAGATCAACTGGTTTAAAGAAGTTTTTAAAACACTAAATGAAATTGGTAGAGGTATTTTGTTCACTGACCCAACGGCTATCGAACTAAAGGATAAATTCGAGGTCCAAAAGGCACTTTATGCTTTTTATCGTAATGAACGGCTTGGAAGAGAATCTCAGAAATCCAGGGTCAAGAAATACATAGGAAATGGTCTCTGTATGCAAATTATGCCGCCCTACCTCTCCCTTCCCATGTCAAACTGGGAGCGATCTTTATTATTTCGTCTAAGGGCAGGAACTGTGAAATTTTTGCTGTCTTTTCCTTTGGGGTACCAACATTGTATAGATCTTACCCCCTGCCCTTGTGATGGTATAAGTACTCAAGATGATTTGCATTTTCTGTTTTTCTGCAAATTTTACATGAGATATATTAAATGGTTTTTAACCCCATATTTTAGAAAAGTCAGACCTCTCACACTTCAGGAATCCTATATGTTGCTGCTTACCCTGGACACTGATGAACTGACCTTTCGTACCAGTTCTTTTTTAAGATTAGCCATACGTGCTCGCAAGTCAATGGAAAGTCCCTGAAATCAGAATCAGTCATAATGATACTACTGCAAAAACTTTATTAGATAATGAAATTTACTGCTTAATTACTGTATGAACTATCTTGTTATTATGGAATGTTATTTATATAATTGTTTTGTATTATAAGTACATGTGTGTTTTGCTGTGTTCGGTACTTTTATGAATTTTATCAAATTCGAATAAAGGTCTTTTTGAACTTGAACTTGAGATGCTTTGGGCACTTTGCCACTGCTCATCAGTGTCAAAGTGCAAGTGCTCCCTATATAAGGTGTTATGGAAATTGGGTGTCCATAATTGGTATGTTTGCCTTACTAGTAAAGTCCCTAGTAAAGTGCACTTTGTGTGCCAGGGCTGGAAATGCAAATGTTACTAGTGGGCCTGCAGCGCAAATTGTGCCACCCACACAAGTAGCCCTAAAGAGGGATCTCAGGCCTGCCACTGCAGTGCATGCGCGCAGTTTGTTAACTGCTTTGTTGTCCTGACAAGTGCACTCACTTGCCAGATCTTGCCTTCCCTTTTTATGCACATCAGACACCCCTATAGTAGGCTCAAGGCCCCCCCTGGGCAGGGTGCAGTGTATGTGAAAGGTAGGACATGTATTTAGGTGTGTATTATCTCTTGACAGTAAAAGGCTGCCAAATTCGTTTTTTACTGTTCCAAGACCATCTTGCCCATAGGACAGATTGGGGAATGCTGTGTCCCATAGTTCCAGCATATCTTCCCATAGGCATAAGAAGGAGTTTAGTGTGCCTGAACTAACAATTTATTAACACTTACTTTTGTGAAGATGGTTTTTAAATTTTGTGCTTAGAAAGCACATTTTTAAAAGTGGCTGGTTTCTTGTCTTGAACCAACTTGTGTGCCTCTGACTGGTTGCATATTGCCTGCCTGGGTATAGATGTGACAGGGTCTGGTAATTATCCTGACCCCAAGGAGAGGAATGTGGGACAGCAACAGCATAGGCCTGCATTTGATGTAAGGGGGAGGAAAAGCCCCCTGGATGTGAAGAGGGCTGTGTTGCTGCCACAAACGGATGGCTCCACCTCCTGCTGAGCGTCTGGGCCCCAGACCCTCACTATCAAAGGAAGAAGGTGTGCCCTGGCAGGAAGGCACCCAGTACTGGTTTGGACTGGGCTCAGAGCCACCTGAACAAAAAAGACTTCAAAGGCATTTAGGGGTATAAATGTAACAGCTGAAACCCCTTAACTCAAGGCTGCAATCCATACTGAAAAAGGATTGTACCTACTTTGTGATCAAGAGGAGCCTCTGCCAAGGAAGAAAAGCTGAAGAGACTGAAGAGAAGGCCTGCCCCTGCTGTGTGTTCTGGGGCTCGCCTGCAGTTTGCTTGTTTGGCTAAGGCGAGGACAAGGGACTTTGCTGTGTGCTGTGTCACCCTGCTTGTGAGGATTTTGCTGTGTGCTGTGTCCTGAAGTAGCATGTCTCCAAGGGCCTGAGGAGTGCTGGGCCCTTGTTGTGGAATTTCAGGAACACAAAAGTTTCCATCCGTGTCTCAGCCATGCTGTGTGCATGGTGCTCTTGCACGCCTGACACTGCGGTGTGGTCCGTTATTCGTTTTACAAGGTGCCCCATGATCACATTGTCCCTCAGCGTGAAACATCGTCCACGCTCCTGCCTTGCTGTTGTGGCGCGAGCCATCATCGTACCTGAGGCTGTGAGTAAAGATTGCCGCTGCTGACCTGAGCCACAATGTGTCAAGGGACTGTTGAAACTAAGACCCGTGTCTCTGCACCGCTGTGTGTGTGGTGCTCTTGCACGCCTGCGACTGCCGTGTGGTCCGTGGTACTGCTATGGTGCCCGTGATCGCATGCCACCCGCAGCATGAAACAACATCCATGCTCCTGTATTGCTGTTTGTTGCCCGAACCGGCGTCGTAACTGAGGCTGCGAGAAAAGATCGTCGCCACCGGCCCTAGCCGCAACGTGCTAATGGGGTACTTGGGACTGACGACTGCAACATGAGACTGCTGTGTGGTCCGTGCTACTGTTTGTGAGAAGATAGCCTGGCATATGATGTCCACTAGTTCTAGTGGGCACCTTGCACCAGTCTAATCGACCCTTATTGATGGTGGTTGTAAAGTCAACCTTATAGAAAGCTATCCTAGTGGTAGCATGAACCAGCAGTCTTCAGGCTAAGACTTCAGTAGTCGGGTTAAGCAAGCTGTTTTACCAATTATAATCACTTGAGTACCAAATGAAAGGACATCACACAATGTATATATCAAATATATATGTATTTAATCTAAACACAACCCCTCTGCACTCTTTATGAGGTCAGAGGTCAAAATACAATATAAGTCACACAGTTAATATACAGTAAGTTGCACAGTGTACGTTATGCCCTAGGGGCCTCACAAACCATATACTAAGAAAGTGGTATGAGTGCCACGAGAGAATTAGAAAGCAAGCCTAGGGCCTGTGGAATCACTGGGGCTACACTAATTAACCAAGGTTAGGAAGTAGGAGGCCCACGGGAGCCGCGTGCAGTGTCTAAACACAGGTGCGGGTTAAAATTGACTTTCTATGGAGTTCGTAAAAGTTAAAATGTGCAATTTAAGGACACTTCCGGATGGACTAGGATGGAACCCTTTTAAACTAGGACACTTTGAGCAATAAGGCCCACGGGAGCACCGGAGTACTCGTGTTACCTCACCCAGGGAATCCGAGTGTATAGGTGTCTTGTCGTGTCGAGATTCGTAGTAATTTTCTATGGAGAGCTGCAAAGAAGTGCTGCAGGCGACCAGAGGAAAAGTGTCCGGGTGGATCCAAGGGTGGATCACAGATCTGAAGAACCTGAAAGCAGAAGGGACAGAGTCTGGGTCACTAGCAGTGACCAGGATGGTACCAGGAAGGCACAAGGCGATGTAGGGTGATTTCAGGTGAAGTATTAGAACTTGTCTCTTCAGCCACGAAATCCAGGAGGCATTGACGATGACCAGGCGCTGGATTCAAGCTGTCCCACAATCTATATGACTGCGGTATCAGTATCCGGATTGTACCCAACAAGCCTTTGCAGCCGCAACCCACACAGGATGTCAAGATTGGCTCTGTTGCAGACCAGCAAGGTCTGTGGCATTTTTACTTTTCAGGGAAGCTGGAGCAAGCCTTGAGCAACCAGGAAAATAAGTTAGATTCAAGATGGCATCTTTAGGGGGCTCACTAGCCAATGGGCAGAGAACCGGGAAGATGCTTCAAGCTGAAATGCAAAGGCAGGGCCCACGGGACACTCGCAGAGTGTAGGGGCCTGAGCTTTAGTGCAAATGGTGATTGGGGCTGGGGCTTCTCATACTCCAATGCACAACTTACTGAGGCTTCAGGAAAGGAGTGCAGGAAGCAAAATGCAGGATGTCCCGGGTGTCCGGTCCACGTCTCTCGTGTCCGTCACGGGTCTGAGCTGTGCTGTGGATGTGGGTCGGAGTCAGCGAAGTCTGGAAGTCCAGTTCCTGTGTCCCAGATTCTTTGAGATCTGGCGAGAGCCTCCAAAATGCAGACTGGCAGCCAGCCAGGTAGAGGTGAGGCAGGATTTTCCTACTAGTGAGGGTAAGTCCTAATGAGTGCAAACATACTGTACACCATTAAATCAATGACATATCATTTATGCAACATGTGTAATCTATACAAATGTGTATATGTTTTTCTCTTGTCTCTCTTTGCTTTGCTACTTACCTTGCAGATACCTGGGTATGACCTGATCAACTAATAAAGACAGGAATACCGGTGAAGTATATAAATTCACTTTATTTGTTTTCACATACAATTGCAGCAGCAGTATCACATGAATTTTTCCATCTGGTCCTGAAGAAAGCCGATGATACCTTGGGATCAATAGGCTGAAACATGTTGACCATCTAGTGACAGTGGTTCTACCTCTATACCACTGTGCTGTTACTTTTTAACCCTGTCAAGCGGAACACATTAATAAAGTACTTTAGTGTATCCACTTAGATAGTTTCAATATTCACTTACCTTTCATTCACACAGCGCTGCCAACCTCACTACACCTTTACTCACATATGGGATTACCATCCCTTTGTCCAAAAAAACATCTCTGAGCTCCTCCTTTAAACTCTGGAGTACCAGCTCCCAGTGTTGACTAGGATTTCTACACTGGTAAGGAGGACCCATATGATGAAGCATGTCACCCTCGGGTGAGTGAGGGTTCTTATCCTTAAGGGATGTCTCCCCAAGTCAGGTTTGTAGCTTCACATTGGTTATGAGAGAGGTAACCTAGCACATTTGTTGTATACATGTGACCGTGACCACAGTTGTGCAATTTTGTGTTGTGCTAAAGTTGCTGTTGGTGCCTGTTCGAACAGGGTGGTCACTCCTTGACCACAAGGGAGATATCTTCCATCTTCCAGTCAGAATGGAACATCGTAGGTCCAGGATATGTCTTTCAAAGATTCGTCCAGGGTTATCTAAAGTCCTAGGGACACAGCTCCTATACTTATACTAAAGATGGGGGCTGGACTTCCTGGCTAGGTCCCTCCTATGGGTGGACCTGGGCAGGGGGTGGTTACATCCCCTTCCCTTTGTCCAGTTATGCACCAGAGCTGGGGCTGAGTGCCCCAGCAACTGGTTTGAACCGGCCTATGCATGGAGCACCTTGTGTGCCCCATGCAGTGTCTGGAAAAGCATCTCCTGATGCAGCCCTCCCTGCCCCAATACACAAAACCCTGTCTGGGGAGGTGCTGGCACCTCCCTGGACAGGAAACCTATTGTCCAGGCCTTCCCTGCCAGAGTTTAGTCCAGCAGCAGGAGGTCAGACTCGTGTCTGTGGCAGCAGAATCCATTTTGTTATGGTAAGGCTCTGTTTAACTTTAACCGGGTAAAGCAGTAACTACATGTCTTCTCCCTCTAGAAGGGTGGAATGCTACCCCCGCCGCCAGGACTGGGGGGGGGGGGGGGTAGTATTCCAAAGTGTTTGCCACCTTACACGACATGTTTTGATAAAGCCAAACCAAAGTTAGCATTAACCCTGAAGATTATAATGCACTTAAGAGTATATGGTATGGCTATATCATGGAACAGCTATAAGGAGTTGGTTCTGAAAGCTGCAGAGGGGCTCAGCTCATGCTAGGGCACCCTCTCACCTAAAACCAAGCACTCTGCCTCCAGGATTGTCAAGGCCTACCATAGGAGTGACTTATAGGTGTATACGTATCTATATATATGTAGATATAGGGATACTATATCTAAGTAAGGGGTGATTACACCACCTTACCCAGGCTGTGTGAACAGATCTGTGGTGTCAGTTTCGAAGGCAAATCAGGGGTGGCACAATACATGCTGCAGCCCCTGGTAGGCCTAAGGTGCACCTATTCCCTGGGTACCTACGGTACACTATACAGGGGCTCACAAGGGTGAACCAGTAACCAATCTGGTACGTACCTAAAGTACATAGTATTAATTTAGAGAGAGAACAGCTGGGCTGTGGGTCTGGACACAGGCCAGGTCGCTCCCCCACCGCGTCAGCATCACCCTTGCTGCCACCTTCCTGCCTCTGATTTTTCCTGCCGTTTCTCTCGATTCCCGCTCCCGCCCCTGCCTCCCCTGCGGCCCCGCCCCCGTGCCTGATTCAGCACTTACTTCCCCTCCCACCTGCTCCTCCCTCCCTCGCACCCTTCCTAATGGAGGTCACTGCGCAGCCGCACCGCTGGCGCACCGCTGGCACGCCAAAGGCAAACCCGTCTGCGCCCGTCCGTGCCTGGACCACGCCCAGCGCCAGAACCCCTGGCCCCCGCCGAAGCCAAGCTGCCCGACTGAGATACGACTCCGCCGCCCTCAACGCACTCAACACCGGACGACCACCCACCGGCTACCAAGCCACCCCGAAGCGCACCCATGGAACCTTCACCTGCCAAGCCTGCAGATTCACCTGCCTCCATACCTGCACCCCACCCTCCGAACACCACAACGACAACAACAACCACCTCAAGTGCATCCTGCTCAACACCCGCTCCGTCCACAAACACGCCGTTGAACTCTGGGAACTCCTCGACACAACAGCTCCAGACGTCGCCTTCCTCACGGAAACCTGGATGAACGCCTCCTCGGCCCCCGACATCGCCATAGCCATCCCGGACGGCTACAAAATCACCCGGAAGGACCGCATCAACAAAACCGGAGGAGGAGTCGCCATCATCTACAGGAACACCATCAGCGTCACGACCAATGCCGAAGACACACTCACCACCGCCGAACCCCTACACTTCCAGATCCACACGGACCCCCAGACCACCCTCAGAGGAACCCTCATCTACCGACCCCCGGGCCCACGAACACAATTCAGCGAGACCACCGCACGCCCTAGCCTCTCCAGAGTACATCCTCCTAGGGGACCTGAACTTCCACCTGGAGAAAAACAATGACAGCAACACCACCACCCTGCTCGACAACCTCGACAACCTCGGACTCAAGCAACTGGTGGACACGCCCACCCACCTCGCCGGCCACACACTCGACCCCATCTTCTCCGCCAGCAACAACGTCTCCTTCAGCCACTCCTCCGGACTACACTGGACTGACCACAGCTGCATCCACTTCACCTTCAAAAAGACCACCTCCCACCACCAGACACCACAGATCCCCTGCAGATGCTGGAGCAAAGTCACCACAGACCAACTGACCACATCGCTGAGCCAGAACCCACCTGCCGACACCCCCAACACCAACGACGCAGCGCACAACCTCGCACAGTGGATCACCAACTGCGCAGATGACCTTGCCCCTCTGAAGAAACCCCCAGGCAAGACTAGCAACAGAAAAACCGCATGGTTCACAGACACTCTCAAAATCGCAAAGAAATCGTGCAGAACCCTCGAAAAAGCCTGGCGCCACAAGCGGACACAAGAAAACATGACTACTCTCAAAAACGCCTCCCGCGAATACCACCAGATGATCCGCACCACCAAAAGGACATCATTCAAAGAGCGGCTGGACAACAACGCCCACAACAGCAAGGAACTCTTCAGCATCATCAAAGAGCTCTCCAATCCCAGCGCCAGCAACAACGACATCTCACCGTCACAAGACCTCTGCAACTCCCTCGCCACATTCTTCCACCACAAGATCACAGACATACACGACAGCTTCGGACCCCAGACCCCGCCCCCAAACCACCAAACCAATGACCCCCCACCTCCAGCCTCATCGCATGGACCCCCATCAGCACCGAAGACACCACCCGCGTCATGAACAGCATCCACTCCGGCTCCCCCTCCGACCCAGGCCCTCATCATATCTCCAACAAAGCCGACACCATCATCGCACCCCACCTCCGGAACGTCATTAACAACTTCTTCACGTCAGCCACATTCCCTGAAAGCTGGAAACATGCAGAAATCAACACCCTACTGAAGAAATCAACAGAGGACCTCAAAGACCTCAAGAACTTCCGTCCCATATCTCTCCTCCCCTTCCCGGCTAAAGACATCGAGAAGACGGTCAACAAACAGCTGACAGCATTCCTCGAAGAAAACAACTCGCTCAACCCATCCCAGTCCGGATTCCGAGCCAACCACAGCACCGAGACTGCCCTCATCGCAGCCACCGATGACATCAGGACCCTGATGGACAACGGAGAGACAGCCGCCCTCATCCTCCTCGGCCTCTCAGCAGCCTTTGACACCGTCTGCCACCGCACCCTAATAACCCGCCACTACAACACTGGAATCCAAGGAAAGGCCCTAGACTGGATCTCATCATTCCTCTCCGACAGAACCCAGAGAGTCCGCCTCCCACCCTTCCGCTACGAGGCCTCCAAGATCATCTGCGGCGTACCCCAGGGCTCCTACCCTCTTCAACATCTACATGAGCCCCCTCGCCGCCATCGCACGCAAACACAACATCAACATCATCTCTTACGCCGACGACACCCAACTGATACTTTCCCTCACCAAAGACCCCATCACCGCCAAAGCCAACTTCCAGGACGGAATGAAAGATGTCGCAGAATGGATGAAGCTCAGCCTTCTGAAGCTCAACTCGGACAATACGGAAGTCCTCATCCTAGGACAATCCCCATCCGCCTGGGACGACTCCTGGTGTCCCGCGACGCTTGGCACTCTACCGATACCCACCGACCACGCACGCAACCTAGGATTCATCCTGGACTCCACCCTCACGATGAAGAAACAAGTCAACGCAGTCTCTTCCCCATGCTTCAACACCCTGCGCATGCTTCGAAAGATCTTCCGGTGGATCCCCACCGAAACCAGGAAGACAGTCACCCAGGCCCTCGTCACCAGCCGACTGGACTATGGAAACGCCCTGTATGCAGGAACCACAGCCAAACTTCAGAAACATCTGCAACGCATACAGAACGCCTCCGCAAGACTCATCCTTGACATCCCTCGCCACAGCCACATATCTACCCACCTCAGAAACCTGCACTAGCTCCCCGTCAACAAGAGGATGACGTTCAGGCTGCTCACCCACGCACACAAAGCGCTCCACGACACGGGCCCCGAATACCTCAACAACCGCCTGTCGTTCTACACTCCCACCCGCCAGCTCCGCTCCACCAGCCTCGCCCTCGCCACCGTCCCTCGGATTCGCGAACCACCACCGGAGGAAGATCGTTCTCCTACCTGGCAGCCAAGACATGGAACTCCCTCCCCGCACACCTACGACTGACCCAGGACCATCTCACCTTCAGGAAACACCTCAAGACCTGGCTATTCGAGCAGTAGCGGCACCTCCCTCCCCCCTCCCTTCAGCGCCTTGAGACCCTCATGGGTGAGTAGCGCGCTCTACAAATTGATTGATTGATTGATTGATTGATTGATTGATTGATTAGCAGGCACACAGCCACAATAAAGTCGAGAAACCAGAGAGTCACTTCAAAAAGTGGGGGTGACCATAGGTAGCAGACCCTACTCTCCTACACTGCTTACGAGGTGCCCCGGAATTGCATTGCCCCTGCAGAGTGGAACATCGTCCACACTGTTGTTTTGCTGTTTGTGGCCTGAGCCGTCATCGTAACTGAGGCTGTGAGTGAGGATCACCGCCGCCGGCCCGAGCCGCAATGTGCTAAAGGATTACTTGAAGCTAAGGAAGCTACAAGTTGAACAGGATCGTGATCGTTGTTAGTCAAAAGTAATCTGCCCAAGATCATCAGCGACAGAGAAGTCAGCACCGTAACCTGTCCGGCTACAGTGCCACCTAACAACAGAGCCACAACATGATTGGGATCGCCCAGCAGGCCATCCGAGGATTCGGGGAAGAGAGAGAGCGAGGCAATGCACCCCCCAGGTAAGGCTTGGACTCCGGTTGGGAGACGCAAGCATGTGTGGCCTGGGGAAGGGTGCAGGAAGAGTACAGGAGTGCTCCAAGCTCTCTCCCGCTGCACCGCGTGAGACGCGCTGAGTTCCCAAGCCGCCCGGACCTGCCCAGCAGGACCGGGACCGCCCTTGTAAGTCTATGACCATTGTCTCTGCTGTTGGGGCCTAGTGGGGGCCCGAGTTACCAGTGCAGATTGCATCACAAACCGCATTATTCTTGCATTACAAACTGCCTGATTTTTGCATTACAAACCACATTATTACATCACGAACTACGTGATCCTTGCATCGCAAATTGCACTATTATTGCATTAACAAATGCCTGATTCTCGCATTACGAATAGCATTATTATTGCATTACGAACTGCCTGATTCTTGCATCAAGCACTGTCCTATTATTACATTACGAACTGCATAGCTTTGCATTAGGACTGCATTAGAATTCGTAAATTGCTCATTAATACCGCACGAACCTAAAAGTGATTGCTGGCCAAGTAACCGGCCAAGTGAATTATTACTTCTTTTTTTTTTTAATTTCTTTATTGTTCAGTTCATAGCATATAGCTGTTATAAATCAATTATTTAAATAATTGATGTAGGAATATTACACAGTGACACATATTAACACCAAAGCATGAATATCATTGAAACAGCGAAAAGAAAAGAGAGCAATGATAATCAAAAGCAACTAAATTTCAAATGGACATCTCCATATGTTGTAGCATAGGCTGCCAGATTTTAATCCCTAGTTGTTTCTTCCTTAAATATTTTATGCGATACACACTAAATTCAAGATTAAACACATTGTAAAACTTTGCACGCCACATTTCATATGATGGCACCTCTGGTTGCAGCCACATAGAGGCGACACATAATTGGGCAACAACCATAGCCATAAATATAAAATATCGAAAAGGATAGCAAATCTGCATGGGTTCGATGTCTTCACCCATGCCTACTAACATAATCTCTCTAGAGATACAAACATCAACCCCTGTAGTTTGCGATAGAAATTCTAAGATGCCACCTAAAAATTGTTTTAAAACTATACAATCAAGAAATATATGTACAATGTCAGCTTTGTGCGCCTGACACCTGAAGCATTTCCCGTTGTGAAGCCCACCCCACTTCATCATTTTGACAGGTGTATGATCTAAGTAAAAAAAAGTTTTATAGTGTTGGGTGCGTAGATTAGCCGTAAGTATGAATTTCACTTGCCATATCTATTGATAGTTGCACATATGAGCCAGTATTGCCAAATCTATCCCTCAACTTTGCTTCGTGCACCTAAATATCATTCGCTGAGTCGCCAACAATATATCATACAGTGCCCCAATCTTGGCTCTTTTAATCAAGACCTCTAGTAAATCATTGGTTATTATGGACGAGTGTCTGCAATGTTTATAAATAAAGTCACAAATGTGCAAATATTTAAAAAAAAGCAGCCTCTGGGGATTATCCTGCTGAACTTTTTAATCGCTTTTAGCCTGCTCCCTGCATCCTGACCCACGAGGACCCGGGGACACAAGCGGACGCTGCCGGGGCCGGGACTGCGAGACCCAGGGTGCCCAGCGCTTCAAGAACTCAGCGCACCTGGTGTCTCTTCCCGCCCCCAGCCCTCCGCCCTTGCTCCAACACCGGCTTCTTAAGGCTCGCGGCCCCCGCTCCGCGGGAGCCGCTCGCAGCCTCTGGAGATTATCCTGCTGAACTTTTTAATCGCTTTTAGCCTGCTCCCTGCATCTTGACCCACGAGGACCCGGGGACACAAGCGGACGCTGCCGGGGCCGGGACTGCGAGACCCAGGGTGCCCAGCGCTTCAAGAACTCAGCGCACCTGGTGTCTCTTCCCGCCCCCAACCCTCCTATTTAAACGTAGAGGTGAGCGCGCACGCGGGACGCGCGCGGGACATAGCCCGGGGCGAAGCGCGGGACATAGCCCGGGGCGAAGCCCGGGCCAAGGGCGGGCAAGACTGGACTGGGCCACCCCACTTGGTCTTTTTCTATTTTTACCATTATTGCATTTTATTGCATTTTATTGTTAGTTCCGTATATCTTATTGCCCACTATCTGAACTATGTCTCCGAGGGGCACCAGGAGCACCAAAGCCCTTCGCAACGCCCAAACCACTGGCCCAATCGACCAATTCATTGCTAAGGCAAACGATGCCATTAACCAGGGTGTCTTACTGTTGGAGCGAAGGGTTTCTCAGGACCTGAACGCCGCTAAACGTTCCTCCCTGGGCTTATTGGCAATGGCCAAGTCCCCGGCCAACCCCCCAGCCCCAGTCACTCTTTTAACTAATAATGCTGACCCTATTTTAGTGCCAGCCACCGTGGACTTATCTGTTTCACTTGATTTTTCAGTTCTTCAGCAATCCCAATTAACATCCTCACTGGAGCACACCCCCGCCCTTTTCAACTCCCCGAATAGGGTTGACCCAATCCCTACTGTCATACGAGGAATCAGGGAGGGTGCAATTCCCAGAAAAAAAGAGAAGCCCAAAAAGATCCCGCGCCACGTTAGGAGCCCACAGCTTAACAACCACTTCCAAACTGGGTCCCCAAAAGCCCTGGCACGTAACCCTCACCTCACTTCTGTTCTTCATACTCCCATTATAGTAGCCCCCTCACCTACCGATGAGACACATTCTCTCATTGTAACACAAAACTCTTCCCCCACGCCGCTCATTTTTTGTCCCCATGACAGTAATAGATCAAACGCAGACTCTAGTAATTGTCCCTCTGAGTCAAATAAAGAACTCTTAGATATCATTGGGGCACTACTCAAATCCTATCTCCAGCCGCTAGAGCACATTCTCACCAACATAGCGAAGCAGTTAGATGTGCTGTCATCAACACTAAAACCCACCATAGGGTCTCAACCCGCTAAACCTGTAGTCAGTAAACCTGTAGTCAGTAAACCTATGCCCAAAAACTCTAACAACACGGCCCTGGGAACTAGCAGTTCGGCTACCATTCGTCCTGCAATAGTACCATCTATTTCCACTGCAGCAACATCATCTAGACCTAATCCCCCTAATGTAAAGTCAGTAAATGCCCCTACCCCAGCAGTTCCCTCTCTTCCAACTCTTGCCCCATTGCCTGCCCAGCCTACCACTTCTTCCACCAGACAATCCAATTTCCGTGATCAACATAATTCTACTCATAGGACTAGGAGGAAGGGGACCCCTCCAATCCATCTCCCTCCCGAAGCAGCACCCTTTGTCGTCATTATGACAGGGGTTCCAGAATTAAACCCAAGCTCGGATGAACCCAATTGGTCCCTGAGAAATAAGGTATTACACTGGTTATCCAGTAATAGGCCCCTTCCCCCTTATGCCAACAATAGAGTCACCTCAGTACGGCGAGTCCCTTGGTTAGGTAAAGCACACAAATCACTTCATGGAGACTGCGTAATAATTAACTTCGAAGACCCTAATACAGTAGAGCATATTTGCTCTTGGGACTCCCAATATATATCCGATGGTATCAGTACCAGACGACTCTCCTTTTTCTATCCTCCAGCCCAGCACTACAACACCGGGTCAGAATGGTCCTGGACTCAAGTTGGTAAATGGAATCCTAGACGGGAGTGGAACAACAGGCCAAGGTATGGGGGGAGGGATGCAGCACACTCATTCGGTTGGGGCGGAATTCCACTGTCCAACAACTATGAATGTCTGGAGATGGTTGATTGACCACCATCTTCCCGCAACTACGTCAATCCTCCATCTCGTTCCCCCGACCACTGCACGGCGGCACAGACCTTGGGACCGGTCTTGCTCCCGAGTACGACAACCCTCTCTGTTTTACCTAATTCAGATGTATCTATTTCAACTCAGATAATTGTTTCTCCTATCCCTCCCCGAATTCAACTCCCTACCGAGCATGTACCTACTACCCCTAATCCTTTACCCACCCTCACAACTGCCATTTGTGTTCCCCGAAAACACTGTCTTTTCCTTAATGCTCCTCCATTTAAATCTATTACCGCTAAAAATAATGCCTCCTCGTTTCATCTTTCGGTTCTATTTTGGAACGTAGCAGGCCTCCGCCTAAAATTTAAAATAAATTCCTGGCTGGATTTTGTTTCCTCTTTTAAAATAATTTGCCTTCAAGAAACCTGGGCCATAGACCCGATCCATCTGAAGGGCTATATTACCTTTCATTCACCTGCCATCCCTACAACACATGGCAGATCGAAGGGGGGTTGAGTTGTCTACCTGTCTAATACCTTACCCTTGTTGAAATCTTCTGCCCTATATAACACTTCAAACTATCAAATAATTTTGGTTGAACTTACTAAAGGTATTGTTTACCTCTGTGTTAATTTTTATAATAATCTTAATACAGTTGACTGCATTAAATGTGTGAAGGAAATTTCTTTTCTGATTAATGACTATTGTAACAACCATCCTACATTTTTATGTTACACAATTTGGGGGGGCGATTTCAATGTCACTCTGTGCCCTAACTATAGTAAGGGAATCTGTGGTTGGCAGGATGAAAACGATTGCCCACTGACGCATTTTACTCACTCCCCCGTGGGTAATGCTGTGAACGACAGTCTGGTCGAAATGGAACTAGAATTCGCTAATATGTTGGTTGATCCCCCTACTGATTTCAAACCTACCTTCCATGGTAGAGATACGCTGTCTACTATTGATTTTATTTTTTGTTCAACAGCGCTGAAAGGTAACCTACAACGGTTTAACACGGGGACAGATATCTCAAGTGACCATTATCCCAACAGTATTATCTTGTCGATTCCACATGGCACCCAGCTACCCATTCAGACCAGTCACCTAACCCAGCAGTCTCTGACCCTGGACAGAGCGAACGGCTTCACGGTTAAATGGTCAAAAATTGACCCTTTGGCTATTAACGCCCAAGTTATCTCTAACTCTCTTCCATGGATAAACAACTGTCTTGCTGAAGATTCCTCACCACAGTTGATTTTATCCAGTTTTCAAGAAATCCTATCAGTAACACGTTCAGTCCTATTTCGTAAACATAATACGGCCACGAAAGGCTCTATGAGTTGGTTCGACAAAGTCTGTCGTAAAGCCCTAACAGACTTAAAAAAGGCCACAAATAGCACTATCAGAAATCCCTCCCTGATAGTGAAATTAAGAAAAGATTACAAGGTGGCCCAACAGAACTGTAAAAAGGCCCTAAAGAAGAACTTATGGGATCAACTACACGAGTCTTGTTTAATCAAAGATAGTGCCCAGTTTTGGCGCGTTATCAAATCACCTTTCCTAGCTGATGACAATACTCTGCAACATATAGACGTTGCTATCACTGCAGAGCTCTGGGTATCTCACTTCTCGAAAATATTTGGGGGGCATCCCGACCCACCCCCTCCAGCAGGTACCCCACTCTCAGACTTTGGTGGTGTTCCAACTTACCCCATCGATTTACATTTTACCTTAGGTGAGGTCCTGCACGCTCTATCACGATCTAAAACAGGAAAAGCCCCTGGCCCAGATGGTGTCCCTTCAGACATCTTTTCTAGCAACCTGGAACTGTGGGCTCCAGTGGTCACTCAGGTGATGGCGGCTGCTTCGTCATTTGGCCTCCTGGATTCTTGGTCCTCCTCTATACTATTGCCGATCTTCAAAAAGGGGGATCGTAGTAACCCTGCCTGCTACAGACCAATTTCCCTCCTGGACTCACTGGGGAAGGTCGCTGGTCGCCTACTCCTGGAACGACTCCAGGATTGGGCGTCGGACAACAACATCTTAACCGACCTCCAGTATGGGTTCCAGGAGGGCCTTGGTACGGTTGAACAGGCATTAAATCTCACCTTACTGGTAGGCAAGTACGCCGGAGCAAAGCGCGGCAATTTGTACGCAGTTTACATCGATCTCAGCTCCGCCTTTGATTGTGTGATCCACTCCAAGTTATGGTTCCTTCTGAGCGAGCTTGGAGTGGATCCCCCTCTCATTAACTTTCTGCGTGAGCTGTATTCCGACGCTACAGCGCGCGTTAGGTTTGGGTTAGCTGGAGAATTAACACCTTCTTTTCCCGTTACGAGAGGAGTAAGGCAGGGCTGTGTCCTGGCCCCTTTTCTTTTCAACCTATATACCAACGGGGTTGAGAAGGCCTTGCTCGAGGGTAGCCAGGACCTTCCTGCTATTAACCATCGCCCAATCCCTGCCTTACTGTATGCTGACGATTCTGTCATCTTAGCCAGGACCCTCGTTCAGCTGCAGAAACAAGTAGATAGGTACAACCAGTTTATGTCTACATTGGGACTAAGAGTTAACAAAAGCAAGACTTTTGTTATGCACTTTGGCCCGAAAGTTAAACATCCGAAACCTATTTACCTGGAACAGGTCAAACTGGAGCGCGCTAGGGACTACCCTTATCTAGGTATCCAAATGGATGACCAACTAACTTGGAAACAGGCTGTGGCTTCCCGGAAAATACACTTCCAAAGAGCTACTTCAGCCCTGGTCTCCTTTTCTCGTAAACTGGGTAAACCTGCCCCTAGAGAACTGCTTAAAATTTACCAAGCCAAATGCCACAGTGTAGCCACCTATGGTGCCCCCGTTTGGGGACATACCCAGGTTGATAGTTTACAACTTGTCCAAACCAAGTTCATTAAATATATCCTGGCTCTACCTAGGAGCGCACCAATATACGGCTCCCATATCGAGCTGGGCATCGATTATATAATAGATTACATCAGATGCCAGCCGATTCTTCTATGGCGCCGTATTTGGTTAACACCTCAATGTCATCTTACACGCTCCCTTCTCCAGGATTGTCTTACATTAGAACACTGGCAAAAAATTCCTTGGTTACTGTACGTCTTTAGTTTCTTTAGGGACATGAACTGTGATACTTATTTTTCTGATCCACTGTCCCTGTCTGACATTAGCAAAAAGGCGTTGAAAACTCTCTGCATAAATCACCTGAGACATCTTCGTCTCTGCACAGAGATTCTGAAGCCCAGTAACGCCCATATTTTATCCATACAATCTACTCTTGGTACCCAGCCCTATTTGTCTTTTTTTTTATCTAACTTTGAAAAATACGTGTTAATACGATTTCGTTTTAATGTATTCTTCCGCCTTGTCACTTTCCCTGATACGCACAATTGGTCGCACGAAATAGGAAGATGTCCGTGTGATGGCATTTCTGCTCAATCAAACATACACACGATCCTTTTCTGTCATTATTTTGTTCAGCCACGTAAAAAATGGTTAATCCCGCTCCTACGCAGCATGGGGTTGAGAACGTGTCGACCAGCCTTTTTGGCTCTGCAGATGTTGGACACCCCCTATGCAGCTAAATGTGTGGCACTCTTTCTGAAATCCTGTTTAAAAACTCGCAGTATGATCGGTTCTCTTACTGTATGAATTGACACTTTTTACGTGTTCTGTACCTTTGCAATATTTACAGTCTTTACCTTTCACCCTGTATAATGTTTTGTATCTCATCTTTTTTCCTCAGTTTTATCTGTGTATTGATGGAAATTTACCTGTTTTTTAAATTGTACTTTTTATGATTGAATGTTTGGTCAATCGAATAAAAGTTTATGAACTGAACTGAAAAAAAAAAATTCTTAGATATTTTGTATTGTTCGACTAAATCTGAAAAAGAAACAATCATCCCAGCACTGTAGATATCCCCTAGGCGTCGAATCCCCTTGTCCCTCCAAGTAGCCATCTTAGTATCCCAATATACCAAAGGAAATATTTCCGTGGAATTAAAAGGCGTATAATAGCCAATCCGGTTTATAGATAGAGTTTTGCGTATCAGCTTCCATGCCTTATATGCAGCAGAATACATTTTAAATTGCGTTCTTTTGAAGTAGCTTGGTTCATGAAACTTGAGCAAAGCCTTCCTTGCCTTAGCACCCAACAACATATGATATATGTTAGGAGCTTCAAATGGCCTTGCTTCAGTCCCGGTCACCAAATACTGCATGTTCTGCAAAAGACAAGCTAGATAGTAAAAAGCAAAATTCGGCACCCCCCTCCCACCACGTGCCAATGGTAGCGTCATATATTTGGAAGCACGCCGAGTTTTCTTCCAGCCCCATATAAACCTATCTGCAGCAGACTGAAGCTGCGTTAATTGCACTCGTGTCAGCTCTCGCTGTACCGGCCGGAAATAGTACATTACCCTGGGGAGTATGCACATTTTTAAAACATTGCATGGTCCTACCATTGATAAGTGGAGACACTCAACCTTCTCCAATTGACTGCTAGCTGAAGCTAGTATATCTGCCCAGTTCACCTCAACTATCGCTTGAAGTGACATCCTGATCTTTATTCCCAAATATCTTGCTTCTGATGTAACACGTACTTCACCAGGACAAAGTCCCACGGTACAAACAACCTGGGTTTTGGAAACAATTAACTTATACCCGGCAACTTCCCCAAACTGCTGTGTCTGATTCTCAATCTCCCTTAATGCTTGCTCTGGATCAGATGTTACTACCGCTATATCATCAGCGTAAGCAAGAACACATGCTTGATGCTGCCCCACTACCATAGACTGCATATCATTGGTGGTCTCCAATATTTGCAGCAATGGGATAATATAAATGGCAAAAAGTAAAGACGAACAAGGCATCCCTGTTATATATACAAAAGATGACTCTTTCCCCATTGTACAAATTTTAGCCCGCGGGCCTTTATACATAGTCTGTCATGCTAACAAAAATTGGGGACCAAACCCCATCTTTCGCATTGTAGCCCTCAAAAACGACCACATTACGCGGTCAAATGCTTTTTCAGCATCTAAAAACCTATATGCTTTTGCAGTGTAGTAGCATAATCTAGCAGCGCAATAACCCTGTGTAAGTGATTAACCGTACTCCTACCCGGCAAAAAGCCATGCTGATGCCGAGATACCAACAGAGTTGCAAGGATTTCTTAATACACCTTGCCACCAGTATTTATTAATGATGTGGGTTTATACAACCCCGGGAGCCTGGGAGACTTATCCTTCTTCTTAAAAATTACTATATTGGCATCATGCCAAGATGGTGGGGGGTTCCCACACTGAGCTTGTATAAACGTGGTCAGCATATCATCCTTTATAATAGAGAAAACTATACGATAGACCTCCAAGGGGAGTTTATCCGGCCCTGCTGCTTTCCCTAGCGCTAATCCGTTTAATGCTGTCTGGAGTTCTAACATGGTAGTAGGAGCTTCCAGCTCTTCCCGTGCAGCTAGCCCTATCTCAGTTAGATCAAAATTAAGGAGATACCGCTCTATACTGCCCTGCTCCACAAGATCTTGGGTATATCATTCTTTATAATACGAGTGAAGTACCCCCATTATACCTTCCATGGTCTCAACTGTGCCCCCTTTACCATCCTCCAGAATTTCAATTCGCTGGGAAGTTTGTCTGCCCCGCAGTCTTTGAGCTAGGCATCTACCAGTTGCTTTCCCATATTCATATCTTTCTGCCTTATGTATTTTAAACTGACCTGCTATTTCGTGACTCCATACTCCATTGATCCTGGCCTTACAACAGGCTGTCTTGGTTTGCGCTTCTTTACTATCCACATCTGCTTAGATCAGCCATAGCTAAGTGTTTCACCCCTTAGCCCAGCTTTCAAAGAATCCCAGATCATTGGTTGGGCCACCAATCCTCTATTACTATCCAGAAGCAGTGCAGTACAGATTCGGATATGACAAATATATTCCTCATCGCTTAAAAGATTTTTATTGAATGTAAAAGACCGCTGTTCCATTGGAAGGCTAAGACTAGCAAGATCCATAACCACAAGTCCATGATCGGATGTAATACGGGGGCACACCTGCATCTTTGCACCTACAGTCAACAATCGAGGTAAGACAATATAGTCTAACCGAACACACTTATTGTGTGGGGACGAAAAAAATGTATACCCTGGATCTCCATGATTCACTGGCGTCCACCCATCAACTAGTCCATGATTCTGTAGCAGCTGTTGCAAAGCCCTAAATACTGTAGGCTTACGTCCTTGATACATAACAAAATATGAATCCCACATCTGTTCATCCCCATGTATATTAAAATCCACAAATAGTATCAATGGGGTCCCCCAAAGTGGCAGCTCGACATTCAAAAACTCCAAAATCTCAGCCTCATCCAAATGTGAACCATATACTGTGCAAAGCGCAGTCTTAGTGCCTCTTAGAATACACTCAGTAATGGCCCACCTCCCCAGATTGTCCACCCTCTCTTTACCCGTACCGATTATACCATGACGCACCAAGATCGCCACCCCCCTATTCATAATGGATTGTCTAGAGGCTGATAACAATGTGAATCCCAGCTCGGATAATATCCTACGATTGGACCAGGGGACATGCGTCGTTTTTCAGACAAAACATATCAGGGTTTATTAGCCGCAACTCAGCGATAACACGTTTCCTCTTGAGAACATTGTTCAGCCCACTAACAATAAATGAACATATGCGCAGCCTCCTATCTGCCATTGCTATGTGAGTATTTCATGGCCATCAATAAAAAAAATATATATATATACACTAAGATTCCTACAGCGCATACTATGAACTGAAGTTTAACCTTTTAACAGATTCCTACCAAACCCTTTACTCCCCAAGTGTCCCTCTACACCCCCCCACCACCACCCTAAAGGACCCCCCATCCCCCCTGCCCGTGACCCTCCCCCATCAATAAGTCCTTAGGGCCAATCGCCCTTGTGATGCTCTGTGAATGGCCCACTTGGTACTCGCCTTTCCCGCATCCTTTGATATATACGACTTAAGAAAAACAGAATAAATAGCAGGAAGTAACCAGAAAAGAAATCATATAATTACATGCAAGATCTATTTGCCTATATAATTATCCTCAACCCAAAGATTGAAGGTAATCTTTGGTTGCAATGTCAGAAGTGAAAAAACGTATCTGTCCCTTATTGACAGTCTTTAAAGTAGCTGGTTGTAATAGAAACACTTGTACGCCTTTTTGGTTGGAAAGAAGTGATCAGCTGCCGCAGCTGCCATTTCTTTTCCACTGTGGAGTGGCAGTAATAAGGTCTCACAAAGAATTGTGTCCCTTTACCAGTTATCTTCTTATCTGGTCTAGCCAGATCGTATAATGTTTGCCTAGCCAAGAAATTATTAAGGGAAATTAGAATGGCCCGCGGCTGTTGCACCACTTGCCCACTCCTTGCTGGCCGTTGCCAAAAACGGAAATCTGCGCGCCCGTTAAATTTCCTGCGACCAGTTGAATTCTTTCAGCTTGGGGAGTGCTTCCTCAAACAACTTAATTACAAATTTTCGGGCATCTTGCCCCTCGAGTCCTTATGGCACACCTAAAATGCGCAGGTTGCAGCACAGGCTATTTTCTAAATCAGCTAGCTTGTCATGTACATCATCTTTATTGGCTTTTATATCTGGGACAGCGTCATTTTGAGCCACCATCTGATCTTCTAGCAGTGAGATGCGAGTCTCAGGCTTCCGCCATCCTATCAGTAAAATCATTACATGTTTTTGCCAACCGTCTAACTATATTCTGCAAATTCCTGCATGCGGTATGTGTTTTTAAATTCCCTGCCTGTACTTCCGCCCTGTGCTTTGAAATTGATCTATAAATCACTTCCAGCATTACTTGACTTTGAATCTCCTCTGCTGGGCCCCCGCTTGCTTGATCAGATAAATCCAATCCTTCTAACAACTGCTCCCCACTGGAGAGCTCCCAATCGGATATTTCTTTCATAACTAGTCAAGCCACTTCTTCCTTAGCTTTCTTCCGTACAGTAGGTGCTCTGTCGATACACCCCCAAAGAAGGATTCTTAGTATGGCTTTCCTCCATGGTAGTTGAGGTAATGTCTCCAAGCCCCTCTTCCTGCAATGTAAATCTTTCACATCGGACTCTTCTGTGTGTTCTGAAAGTGAATAAAACTCACTATCCTTACTACTGGTGGGTTCATTCCTATCGTCACTAATAATGCCATTGTCATCCATTAATGCAGGCTCGTTAACAGTGTCAAAATCAGGCTGGGGTGGTTCAACATGTTCCAAAGATACATGACGCTCCTCAAGAGATAAACCGGTCAGTATACCCCCCCTTGCTGGGCGTCAAGAATACAGGGTTTTGGAGAAGCTGTCAAGGAAGTCACAACATTTTTACCAGCAACCGCTTGGAAAATCTGCGGTATTTTAGGTGTGCCTTGTACAGAATCCTTGCCCTACACAATACTTTCCTGGAGCTTGGTGCCAAGCATTTCTTTGGAGCTCGTTGCTGCGAGTGCTGCGAGTGCTGCATGTGTTCCTACAGCAGCCTCCCGAGTAGCTCTTGTTTTTCCACCTCAAGCAACTTTAGGTGCCATACCAGACCTCCAATAGTATCCCAGAGCAGCCTAAAACAATAGATTTCAAGCACTTCAGCTGCTTGTTTTTAAATTAAGTAAACCTCAGCAGAAGATCCAATGGAAAATGTATGGCTTTTAACACATGAACTCACCGGAGCCTTGTAACCCAAGCCACTCTCTCGTAATCTGCTGGTTCACAGCCAACGATAATAACTAAAGCAAAAAATTGGCAAAGAATTCTGCCTCTCCAAACCAGCAAAAGTTAAATGTAACGCCACTTGCTCTCACTGCTCTCGGTGTTTTGGACTTCCAAGCCCGACCGTGAGCCTGGCCACGAGCTCCACAGTAAATTCACCTCACAGCCGTTAGCGATCGAGCTCAGGTGCGGCTGCAGTCCGGCTGCCACTCCCCCACTACCATTGCCGTGCTTCGCTTGTTTGTGGTCAGACACACGACGGTTCCTTTTTTTATGAACCAGCTTCGGAAAACTTCCATGCAGGCAGCGAAAATAGACTCAAGTTAAGATCCCAAATCAATCCGGCCGAAACCGCTGCTGCCACCGTTGCTGCGGTGCGGCCACCTCCGTGAAGCAAACGGGAAAGACGAGCTGGCCAGGAGCTCCTCAGACACACGTCTGCCGTGCGGACGCCATCTTGCCTTTCCCCAAGTGAATTATTACGAATACGCATATGTTGGTTTTCTATTGTTTGGTCTCATCGTATTCCTTTTTTATAAAGATACTGGTATATTTATGAAACCAGTGTAGTGTCCATTTGTGGTGTTATCACTGTGTTACTGGTAGTGTGGTTGCAAATACTTTACACAATGCCTTGGAGATAAGCCTGGCTGCTTGTGCCAAGCTACCAGGGGGTAAACAGGGGTCATCTAAAGGTGTGTCCCTCCTTACCTAACTAGAAGCAAGGGCTCACTATTTGTACTAAGGAACCAACCTCAGCCAACTAGAGACCCCAGTTGTAACATAAACCTATTAATATTTCAGTTTATGGAGATGTAGTAATAAAATAGCTGTCCACTGTGTGTGCCTGCATCTAACTTGGAATGGCATTTTTTGCTAAAACATTTGGGCAAAAAAGCTGGAGCTCTATGGCTGCCAATTAACAAGTAAGACATGTTTTGAAAAAATAATTAAATAGAAGATTTCACTTATACCACTATCTCGAGGTGCTTGGTATGCTTGTATGACCACTTCCATTGCTTTCTGCATGACTGTTTGCATGATAAGTACATGGGCAACAATTTGGAGATCTGCAATTCTAACCAGTTAGTAAGCTCTGTGTCAAAAGGCATGGGTGGAGTCAAGCAGGAAACTGACGACTTCAGCACAAAGTGGTGGTGCATATATGTGGCTCCAACATCTCTTTGAGGCCGGCCAATGGCAACATAGAGTCACACGTATCTCCGTTTCCAATCTGGCACCTTGGAGGTATTCACTGGTAGGGAATTTGCGGTTATACAGAGTAGCCACCAGAAAGAGCATTACCGAAAGTAAGTTGTTCATATATTTATAACTTGACATTTCTTCCTATTTATTGAATTGTTTGTTCTCTCTTTCACCCACTCTTACGTCTCTTTCTTTCCTCCAAATAATTGTTCTTTTCTTTAATTCCCCCTTCAGGTAATCTCCTCTCCTTTAATATCACATCTACATTATTTTGTACATCTCAACTTTTCTTTCTGTGATGTCCCCTACAGGTCTGCTTCCTCCTGCAGACTCAACAAAACAGCCTGAGTTCTGCTTTCTTTTTTCTCATAACTTATTCTTTGCTTATCCTAATAGATGCTGTAAAAACGCACAAAGCAATCAGGGCATAATTAATGCAGCTAGGGCATGGTCCACATGGGGGGTAGAAATCATTATATAAATGCCACAAAACAATATTGAGGAAAGGGATTGTACTGTAATGCATTAATATTAGAGCATCATGGATGCCTTAAATGGCCAATTAATAGGTCACAAACAAGCAACATAGACTACCCTACAACTTTGAGAAAGGATGCAAAATGAGCAGAACAATGATCTACCAGTGGAAATATCTGACCCAGGGGAGGAGGGCACCCGTTAAAACAACAAATGTCCTGGAAAGTGGGCTTGCATGACTTCTTAAGTAAATTGACAGCTGGCAAATCCACTGACCAGTAATGAAACACCTTGACAGTGAAGCAATGGCAAGAAGTCAAAACTCAAATACCAGTGGGATCCCTGCCAATGAATAATAGAAGACTTTTTACATGGACCTTTCAAGAACAGCCCTCAAATGCTCATGATAAAGATTTAGCTGGGGCAACAGCTGGTCTTGGCAGAAAGAGGATATCCCGGGAAATCATGAAGAGGTTTGAGAACACTTCTATACTAATTGCTAGCATGAAAGAGAACTTGCCCCCAAAACAAACTGGCCAAATCATCGATCTAGAAGCACTTTAATAACAATGTTCCAGGACATTAAAGCTTATAAGGAACAGATTTGATCATAAGTCGAACCCCACTGCCTACCAGTGTAAAGAAAATAAATCAGAACTAGCAACAAACTGGCAAATTCATAGACCTGGTAGTATAGGTCCATCAAAACCTGAGGCCGTTTAAGCCCACAAAACAGAGGCTACAATGCACAGGGCAGAGGCGAGCATTCTATTCTGTCTGAACTACATCTTGAAAGGCCACTTTGACATTATTGAAGAGAGGGAATATTTTTCAACTTACTCACCATCCCAGGGGAATGTGTCATCAAAGGACAACTTAGTAATTGAGTTTCTAAGCCCTGGTTCAGGGAATCTTATTGAACGAACCAGAGTCACCTGGGGCTCTGAAGAACCTGGCACAGAAGGTAACGAATGAGTCAGAAACCTTAAAGAACTCGGGCATCTCAATATCTGTTCCTAAAACTACTGGGTACCCCATCACCTTGAACAAACTTACAGAACAGAACCCCAGTCAAGCATAATGACAAGAAGAGCTTCTTTGGCTTAATGAATACCTTAAGTAAATCTCCGTGACAGACCTAAAACTGGCCAGAGAGCTCAACCGACATCCTCTCAACACATGAGCATCGAACCAGAAAGGGGTTGGTTAGCACTAAATACCACTAGGAAGCTGCAATGACAAGGAGGACATAAAAGCACTTAGGGTCATAACTCACCATGAGTATGCTCCTGGAATATAAAGGGGCTTGCTGGCAAATTGGAAGATCCACAGGCCATGTGGTATGTATGCACCTTTTATGTGGTGCTTTTTGCAGGAGACCTGGGCACTGGAACAGGTGCCTGGAGGGCTTTTCAAACTTCTTTACTCCAGCAACTACAGCTCTAAAACTTGGGCATCGAAAAGGGAGTCTACCAAACCTAAAAACATCTGACGGTCTCCTTCTCACGATTGTAATAGTGACATTTGTTTGATGCTAGAAACTTGGGGGCATATTACCAAGGGCATTATCGCCGCATTAGCTGGACTTTTTCCCGCTAATGCGGCGATAATTTTATCGCCCTATTACCAAACTGTCGCTAACACCAGTTAGCGACAGCTTGTAGGCGATAGCGGGCATTTAGGGCCCCACTTTGCATGTCAGCGATAATTATCGCTAATGATATGCAAAGTGGGCGTGCCAAGATGTTAGCGACTGAAAACAGTCGCTAACATCTCTAACTCCTATTAACAACTTTTGGAAATATTCGCGCTAAGCGCGAATATCTCCAAAAGCTAACGCCTGCTAAAAGCAGTTCTTAGCCATGTTATCCAATGGAAGGTGGATAACATGGCTAAGAGCATTGTCACGATAATGCATGAATATCGCTGATTTTTCAGCGATATTCATGCATTTCACAGGATTTTTACCGCTTTTGAGATAAACCTTGATAATATCAAGTTATCTCAGCGGTAAAAATCCTCGGTGCTCGGCGATATTTTTTTCCCGCTAACCAAGCAATAGCGATAATTATCGCTATTGCTTGGTAATATGCCCCACGGTCCCTGGAGGAGATTGCCAGCCCCGGCTTTGCGACCTACGATATTCCTGCAGTTTATGGGGGGAAGGGCCGCCCTTCTGGTGGTCTATCCATATGGGTAGGTATACACTAAGGTGTACAGGCTACCCATATGGAAACAAATTCCTCAGATATCCAATGTGTCTTACTAATGCCCGTTGATAAATCTCGAGTGGCTTTATAAACATCTACTCTAGGCCCACCATGAATGGAAAGGAATCGAGTACTACTAAAGCGCTTGACCTTTATATCCAGACACTTGACCCCACAAATTCTTGGGGGCGATTTTAATTGCCAGTTCGAGCCCCTGGGTGGATCCGAGTTGTGCGACGAGGATGAGGTCGATTCGCTCTGGCACATCCCGGTCCCAATGATTGCCCCGGTAAGGGCCTGGACTTCGTTAGTATTACAAATTAAATCCTTTACCCTTGCAATGTCTCTGCGGGCATGCAACGGAAGGGCCAATAACGATAGTTCCGGCCTACCTACATATAACAGGATCAATCGCACTTCCATCATTGACTATCGCATGTTGGAAGCTAAACATTGGGACAGGTTCAAAGGCTTCAGGGTTGTTCCAAGGCACGACAATGACCACAACGCGTTGGTCCTGACGCTTAAGCCTGGTGCATTTGGTTTAACTAACCCTGACTCTAGCACTAAAATGGCAGTGCCACCTTATATTATATCTAATAACAGGAGAAGGGTCAAATGGCCTTCTTGTGTGAACTCTCCCACCCGACTTGCAGAAATTTACCAGATCGCTACCCCGCTCATAAGTGAAATGGGGGGCTCTACCTCTCACGGGCAGGTTATAGAGATCCATAGAAAGTTAGTTGTTAGTCTAGGGGATGTATTCTATCCAGTTAGCAGGACCAAGTTGCCTAGGATTAAAACACATCCCTGGCATGACCATGCCTGTAAAAAAGCAAAGAGAGATTTTCTTGCAGCAATCAAATCTAAAGACACCCTATAAATTCGAGCATCTAGACTGCTGTACAAGAAGGAACTCATCAGGGGCGAGTGGGAGGAATCTAGATGGGATGAGCTGAGACAAGCACTCCTCTTAAAGGAGGCTTAGACCTTCTGGGCCATTGCCACTTCCACGGCGGGAGGTGAGAGAGAGGCTGGGGTCTCGAATATCGCTTCCTCAGTGTGGGAGGTGCATTTTAAGGCACTCTACACAAGTCCTGAGTTGGGGGCATATGTGTGCCAAGGTCGGGTCAAGTTGCCTAAAGTGGCTACGGTCCTTCGGACCTCTATGGCCTAGGACCTCCCGCACGAGCACCGACTGCCGGGGGTCCTGGGGCCCGGGGCTCTTCCCCGTCAAAACCAGGATACCATGCCAGTCTCTGGGATTTCCACGGCTCCAGACACCCCGCACGAGCATAGACTGCCGGGGGCCTTGGGCCTTGGATACCAGATAGAGCAGCTGAATGCCCACGAGAAGATTGCCACTAATAACCTAGACTCCGTCTCCCTTAAGGAAGTTGAATCCGCAATTGAGAGATTGCTCCCGAATAAAGCTCCAGGCCTTGACAAGCTCCCGGGGACCTTTTTCTTTCCCAACCAAAAATCTGGGCTCCATACCTGGCGGTCTTGTTTAATGCGGTCCTACAGGGTTCCGCATTACCAGAGACCTGGCTAGGAGCCGAGATCGTTCCAATTTTTAAGAAGGACTGCCCCCTTGTCCCATCTAACTACAGACCAATCAGTTTACTGGACACTACCCAGAAACTGATGGGCCGAATTTTACTCGACAGATTACTGGGCTGGATGGAGGAGAACAAAACATTGACTACCCTCCAAGCCGGATTTAGATCAGGTGTCTCGACCATGGACCAGATCTTCCGGCTCCAGGTCCTATACTGGAAAACTGCAAGAGTCGAGGATGGCAGCCTCTACCTTGTTTTTGTGGACCTGCGGGCCGCGTTCGATCTGGTACCTAGGGAGAGGCTCTGGACGGTGTTAGAGGAATTAGGTCTCCCGCCCTATTTATTGGATGCCCTAACTAGATTTCATACAGGGAATTATGCACAGGTGAGGTGTGGGAGGAACGGGGAATTATCAGCTCGTTTCCCTGTAACCCGGGGCGTACGTCAGGGCTGCGTACTGGCCCCCACTCTTTTCAGCCTATATGTTAATGGTCTGATAGATGAACTCAACGGTGTTAGGGACAATGATGCTCCGCACCTGGCTACCGGTAGTGTGCCCGCTCTGATGTTCGCGGACGACACTTTGTTGTTGTCGCGGACATCATCGGGCATTCAGCGGGTCTTGGACAGGTTTGTGACCTTTTGTGCCTCGCGGGGATTGGAGGTTAACTTGGAGAAAAACAATTTTATGATTTTCAATCCCCCGAGGCATACCCGTCCAAATCCCGCACTGAATGGAACTCCCTTATACCGAGTTAAGACTTTTATCTACCTGGGGGTCACGTTGACCGAGCAGTTTGTATGGGACCATCAAGTTTCCAAATCTTCCCTGAGACTGGCGCAGATTATGGGAGGCATAGGCAGATTTAATAGAGCCTCAATTTTCAAACCAGTTACCCCTGTCCTCGAGATTTATAAAACACAGGTCAGGTCTGCAGCCTTGTATGCTGCAGAACTTTGGGGACACACGAACATATATAATTTACTGAAGGTAGAACAGGCCTTCATGCGCAATCTGGTTGGCCTTCCCCAAAGCACGCCTCTCATACCACTACGGTTGGATATGGGCTTGGAACCCATTAACGAACTGGCAGCTGCACGACCTTCGCTCTACTGGAGAAGGCTCTGGTCTGTGCCAGAGCTTGCATCCTTTAGAGCAGAATTCATTGCAATTTGGGGGCAGCTAACGAACAAGAACATACCCTGGTTGGTTCATGTAAAGGCTCTCCTCTATCAAATTGGTTTGCCCCAACTGTGGGACACACCAGAGCACAGCTGCGTGAGGACGCAAAGGTCTGTATTAGTGGCGGCTGTAAGGTCTTATAACCTCAAAATACTGTATTGCTCGACTTCCTTGGGTAGGCTGTCTACTGAGTTCCTACTGATGAAAATTGAACCCAAGATGGAGGTATTCTTGGATGATTTGGTGCAGCCCCCACTTGCAAGAAAACTATACACCCAACTGAGGCACGGCTCTATACCGATTGGGGCATTGACATCCAAATGGGCAAAGTCGATGGAGGGCAACTGTCCTGCTTGTAATTATTGTAGGGAAGACATTGTACATATTTTCTTTTTCTGCCCGGCATATAATGAAATTCGGAAATGTTGGATTATCCCATTGTGTAAAAACTTGGGTCTCAGACAAAGTGCACAAGCTTGCAGAGTTTTAACATACGATACTGCCCCTCCCATTGTCTTTGCTGTCTCCCGATTTTTACATGGCATGTGGTGGAGAAGAACTGTTTTTATTAACAAAAAGTAATGGCCCCTTGCTTTTTTTTTATCTCATCTTTGATAACTTAATGTTTAATAACTTTTTAAATTGTCAGTATTTATGGTTTTATTTCTGTGCTTGTACATATTTTATTGCACTTTTATGGTCATTGACCGAAATAAAGTTATCAAATGAAATGTAATAGTGAATGTTTACATTCACCCTAGCAAAAAAAGCAAAATTGGACCTTTCATCACCGCTGATGGAAAAGCTTTTGAACCTAATAACTGGGCAAAGGAAGCATTTCTCTCATAGTCTTAGGTGATTTTAACATGTTTGATGGGAGCTGCACTACCCATCTAAATTGTTACAGAACACGACCAATGTTGGGGCACACAGCACCATGAAAACCTAAAATGGCATAAAAATGATACGATATTCCAGCTCTTACTAGGAAACCTGGAGCATCTTGAACTTATGGTCTTTTTGCTTGTGACAAACTCCTGGGGCTTTCATATCACTCTAACGCAGGAGCATCTCTGATAGAATACACCTTGTTGGACTTACCTCTAATGCAACATGTAATTTAGTTTGCTCTTGGGGTGAAGATCGACACCGGACACTATCTACAGGAGATGGTTCTATCAATAACCGTAGGAGAACATGAGCCCTGAGCTGATTAGGAGACTACATCTTATATAATTAGTAATAAGAGAATTAAAAGGATGTCCACGTCCTTGCCAAATCTTATTCAAGGTGCAAAGATATTACTCCACAAGTCAAATGTAACGCAAGATCCCTTGAGGAGCTGGGAATGCTTCATAACTGAATTTGAGGGCCTTTTTGTAAGAGTAGTATTTCGACTTACAGACCATGGGTTTAAGGATCCCTCATGACACCTTGAGGATAAATCACCACATTCAGGAAATAACAAGGCAAGTCAACCAAATCTGGAAGGCATTGAGGAAAGCCTAAGTGATTTAACCCTCTGACTTAAGGAAAGCAAAATAATGCCTAAACAAGTGGAAACGAGAGCTCTTGAGAACAAGGAATAATGCTTTCTGTGTATAATTGCTGTGTGATGTAAAAAAGAAACAACTCGGCCCACATTTGTTGGACAGTGAATAGCATTAACAACCCTCCGCTGAGGGTGGCAACTTCCAACATCTCAGAAGCTACCTCTGCCTGCTTCCTAACCACACACTTTAACCCGATGGGAACAACTCACTTAAAGGAAATATCACATTTATCTCAAGGACCACAAAGAAAAACTCTGAATCAAGTGCCAAGCTCCACAGTCTGTGAAAAAAGATGCGAAAGGCCGAACAGGGATGAGGAACAATATAGAAGGATAAATGGAGCAGTAGTCCCACTTACAACTTCCCCAACAAGGTCTCTTATTTCCAGGAAAGGCAGACATATCTTCCATTATCAACTAGTGCACAGAACATACAAAAGCACATTTTCAAAGGGTGCAGAGAAGGGGCCCGGACCCAAATGGGGTCGTCCCGGCAATCTCTAGGAAAGAACTATCTTTCTGGGCAAAGAAGTTAGAGCCACTCTTCAATGTTGCCTTTGCTAGCATTTGAGTCCCCCCACCCTCATGAAAAGGCTCAGTGATCTCACCATTATTCAAGAGGGAAGATAAATACAAGTTGGAGAACTGCTGCCTAAAGGCATTAATTGACAACAAAGCAACATACTTTACAGGAACCATTCTGGAGGACAGCAGGAGTGGGCCAAGGAACATAAGATAATCCTAATAAACCAGACTGGTTTTACTATATGAACTGGGTCCATAACCAACATCCTGTCCTTTTCCCTGCTAAGTGACTTAACAGTTTCTTCTAAATAGCCTGTCCACTTGTGTTTTATAGGCTATAAATCCTCATTTGACACAGTAAACCAAACCAAATTATGGTAAAAACTTGCATATTGAAACATGCCCTGTGGCCTTTTTTAGAGCTTTACAAAGGCTGCATACAAACACATGGATTAGGATCAAATTGTAGAACAACTCCCATTTGTCCAACCGTATACCAACAACTGAAGGAATAAAACAAGGCTGGGGGTTGGACCTAACTCTTTTTAGTTTGTTCCTCTCCGATCTTTCACCCCAATTAAACACAGCTAGCCGCCATGCGTCAAAATGTAAAGGACTCATAACATCAAATCTGCTGTAAGTGTATGACTTATTTCTGGCCATCAGGAATAAAGTGCGGCTGCAACGTCGCTTGGATGCAACTTTGAAATAGTCCAACAATAATCGATTTTCCATTATTGTTAAAAAAGGCCCAAACACTTACATTCCAAAGGAAAAAGTTAAAAAAACACAAACAGTACCTGGGCAACGAAAAGGTGGACTAAACTAATGTGTACTAATACCTTGGATTTGTATTTAATCCTAATGGGAGGTCTGCAGCCCAAATGCAGGAAATCAAATAGAAAGGCAAAGCACTTGGGGCTGGCAGTTGCTTGCTGCATAGGAAGGTGAAGCGTTCATCATTCTGTCAAATCCTGCAGGTGGCATAAGCAAAAAATCATCCCCACATTAGCCTACGGGGGCGAGGCCCTGACGGGCCAGGGCAGTACTGCACTGGAATCCACAGTTTCAAAAATCGTCAAGGCTGTTTTCAGTCTGCAAGCGTATACATCCCCTGTACCAATCAGGTTGAAGTTTGGCCTGGTCAAACAAACCTTGGGCCTTTGTGAGCTACTGCCTAAGCCTCAAATATGTACGGAGGGATCCTTGGGTCATTGTCTCTGTCTGGAAATGCAGGAGAGGGATAGATCACCCACAAGAGCTTTCTGACAAAGGTCACCTACCACCCTGGACCTCTTTTCCACTTGAGCCCTAAACCTGAGCTTTAGCGAGCTGAAAAGAATAACAAAATCAAATACCAAAGTATTGTCCCTATTGGAGGACAAGCAGTTGCTGGCAAGATGGAGCCACGGGTGGCTAACTCTCTGTAATTACATGAAGCTATCTCCTCAAGCTTAACTTGTGACACCTTGCAGCACCTACACATAGGAGCAGTTTCTAAAAAACAGACTGGGGATAATGCCCGCATCTGTGCATTTTCAGCCTCAGCAAAGAAAGGAATACGTGGAACGGTGCAGGCTCCATGATGAAGCCCGTTGAGGACATCATTCGCATGATTTGTCTCTGCAAAGCCACCCTAGATGAATGCTGGAAAATCCTACACAAAGAGATTATCAAGAGAGAGATAAGATCATGAACAGAGGCTGCTGTGGCGTGTTTCAATCCTGCTGGCCGCAGACCTAACTGTGCACTGGTACAATTTCTCCTCAGGATTGTAGATAAAAGCGTAATGGCCATGGAATGCAAAGAAACGGACAAGGTCTAGCTAGCAAGATAAGGCATAGCTTTTGGCCCCCTCCTGGCATATCGGTGGAGGAGACATGCGGGGTCACCATAGAGCTCTGGCACATCTTGCACTTTCAGACAGTGGTGGCAGTATTGTGATGAAGTCAGGAGGCCTAGCAAGTGGTACGTGGTGTAGCCACCAGGACTGACTAGCACAGAGCAGAGACACTACAGCAGCTTTGGCATATTTCTGCACTTCTTTCGAATGATCTCAACGAGACACAACACTCTCTGGGAGATGGTCAGATGCACTACTGCACTTTAGTCCATCCCTCCCCGATACCATGGCTTCCTCAAAGGCAGAGTCTGTTATGATCCTTCTCCATCACTGCAAGAACAAACTCTCACAGTTTGTGCAGCCACTTGCTACCCACTCCCTTCTGTCTTAGCATTGAGGCCTTCGTGAATGGTCAGGAAACCTTTTTTTTTTATAAATGTGTGGTTCTATTTCACTACTTAATTTTGTAATATGAAAAACTGAATTTTATTTGGAAACTTACCGTTTTTATGCTTGTTTTAATAATGAGCAAACGGAAGACTACAGAAGTTTTAAAACATTGAACAAAATCTATTTTGTGGAATCATAAATTATTTGTATTGCAAAGGTTTTTAAAAAACTATGCAAATAAACTAAACTTAAACCTTGTTATCCGTCCGCCTCAGCACCTTCAGTGAGGATAGAGTTCTTTATTGTCATCTTCTGTCTGCAACTGGGCAGACAAAATTTCATAATTATTGCTATAAGAATGATGGCTAATAGAAAAGTGATAGAAGAATTGACGATTGAAAGGAACGAAACACAAACGTAAAGAAGGGTGAAAGAAAGGTAAGAAGGGTGGATGAATGAGTACATGGGTAAAAGGCTGAGTGAATTGATATGTGGATGATCTGGTAAAGAGATGGCAGCTTAAAGGGAAGACTGAGTATGGGAGTGGATGGAAGGCTTCACTGAGGGGTGGGTATATCACAGGATTTATGGATCGATGGATGCCTTCGCAGATGATGGATGTGTGAAGAGATGGGCCGAAGGAATGACCTACGGATAGATGAAATTGTGAAAGATTGAATGAAAGAAGAAAGAATGAGTAGATGGCAAAATGTACAGGTGAAATGGTGGATATAGGTAAGTGGAAGAAATGGTGAAAGGATGAAGGACAGATGCTTGGATGTAAGAGACAATGGCGCTCTTCTAGGGAAGGTTGGGGTCACTTGCTTCGCCTATTTGATTTGGTCCAAAGTGTGGCGTATTTTAATTGTTTGGCTATTCCCTTGCATGGCACTCATGCTACGCCACTAATTTACAGGCTCTGCTTTTAGAACTGGGACAGTACTCAATGGCAAATCAAGAAATGTATATTCTCAAACTAAAACATGCTAATGCAGAAGCAGTGTGAGCATCAACATTCCTGATGTTAAAGGGTTTGATTTAAAACTGATATCTTGTGTCGACAGAAATCATTTATGAACAAGGGCTTGGGTTTGCATATTCATATTGAAACTCTCTTTAAGCATAGAGTGGATAAGCTAACCATCACCTTCACATAGGCTATACAAAAGGGTAAATGAAAAACGATGTGTCATTGATGAGCAAAAAGGTTGTTTGGCACAACTCTCTGCTTATAATCACAGCTTTAATTTTTCAATGTACTATAATTTGCTAAGAATCAGATTCTAAGGATCAGACACTAATATATACCATACACGAAACATGGAATATTATTACACATGCAAGACAACTATGTCAATCCGCTGTGGCACAGGGCACATTCTTCACCTGTCTCCTCCATCTTAGGATACTGTAAGAAAATATCTGCATTCATTATTTGTGAAAGATTGTGAACGTACAGTCTTCAGCGCAAAGGAGGTTTTGCACAAGTTGAAATAAAATGGAATGTACATTGCTTTTGCATGCTTTCTCAAATTAGTATGAGCACCTAAATGTATTAGGAAAATATAAGGATCAGACATTGTGGCATGGGTAAAGGGTGCTGGACAGTGTGAAACCGATTTACTGAAATTGGACTATTTTAATGAAAGGTTGCAGCCATCTTTAATTCTGTATCATTTTTATATGGACCATCCTGGGTCCAAACAAGCTTTCTCTTGAACAATTGTGAAAAATGTCTTACATCTTACTATTTAAGAATGTTACGTAAAAACTAAGGGGTATATGTTCAAGTCCCTACCCATTTTGTGGCATTCCTGTGGTGATAGATGCCGTGCCTTATTTTCAAGGCAGTGTAAAGCCACTTAACGTGGCTTAACACTGCCTTGTAAATCAGGCCCCCTTTCAGGCAATGCTTAGAGTGAAAGGGGTGGGAAGTGGGTGTTGTGGTGGACGTTCCACCTCATTGATTTTGACTCTGTCCCCTATTTACAAGAGTATCATAAATAGGAGGCAGCACTAAAATTAAGACCTGTGAAAACCTGGTCTTAAGTTGGGGAACCAAGGAAAAATGCTTTATTTCTCCTCGTTTTTGCTTTTTCCATTTGTTGTAATGTAATGTATGTATACTTGTAAAGCGCACTGTTACCTCGTTACGTGGTGTCCTGGCGCTGTATACTGCTGGGGAACCCGTCCTGGCTTTCCCTGTGAGAGGGCACCCCAAGGTGAAACCAGGCATCCCCGGCGTTGCTGGGGCCGTTGTGGAGATTAAGCAAGCTATTGCCCAGAGTTGCAGAGTGGGACCCATGGTTAGCTTAGGCACCTAAGCGAGAATTATCGAGTCCGCGGACATTGACCCAAGACCCTGCCGCATCGGGAATTGAACCCTGGTCCCGGGCCGACCTCTGCTTCAGGGTCTGCCGCTTCTAACCAGTGAGCCACACTTCTGCCTTGTGCAGCACACATGGAAAAGGAAAAAGCCTTGGATTGTTTATATACAGGAAGTTGACCCTTCCTGCACATAAACAATCTTTAAAAAATGCCATTTTGTGACCTCCATGTGTGCTGCATTAAGGAGTACACATAGAAGTGACAAAATGGCATTTAAAGGTTGGTTATGTACTGGAAAGGGGACCTTCCTGTACATAAACAATCTTTCCCCTACACGCAGACACCCGTGCACTTTGGGGCAAGGGTGCCTATATTGGCGCTACACTGATAAGTGTAGCGCCAGCGCAGGGGGAAATGCCAGGCTGCATCATATTCTAGTAAATATGCTGCAGCCTTGCGTTTCTGAACTGGTGGAGTGAGGCGTTAAGCCATGACGGCCAATGCCTCAATCCACCACTTCAGCTGTACATATCCCCCTAAGTGTGTGTGCCAACTCCTGCTTTCTCTTCAACCCTGACCACTGGCTCTGCAGGTGTCCAGCTTAATGCCCCCGTTTTGTTCCTCTCCTGAGAACATCAGCCAACGTATACTATATGCTCAGTTCGGATTTGAAAATCAACACATTATATGGCAATACAGGGGCATATCCGTATGGGGCACATATATCTACTCATGTGGCACCTGTCCCCTCAAAATACTGTCTGCATGCAAAATTATTCAGGAATTTAAATGCCCCTAACTTCAAACTCCAACGCAAAAAGCAGAAGAACACAGAGGAACTTTATAAAGAATGAAAGCAACTTATACCGCGCACAGCTACTTCAAGGAGAGTACCGGCGCCAGGCAGAGGTCAGAGGTGAAAGTAGATCTGAGTGTTTTAATCCTGGTCAAAATGCCAGGTTTTCAGTCTTTTATTAAGCATTGTCATGTTCCTTACGGCGCGGATCTCAAGGGGGAGCTTATTTCAAGCTATTGGTACTAGATGAGCAAGGTACCTGCCTTAACTAAACCAAGTCCAGAGGTAGATTGCACCAGTCTGATACAGGTTCCCCTAAACTAACACCAGGTCCTTGAACAAGATCCTTTTCCTGAAAGGAAGCCAGTGAAAGGTGCGCAGATGAGGGGAGATGTGTATACTGAATGGCAGATTCAAAAGAAAGCAAGACACCAAATTTTGGACACCCAGAAGCCTCTTCAACAGATACTCTGGCACACCAAAGTAGAGGACATTGCCATAGTCCAACCTCAAGGCTATTAAGGCCTGCATAGCTGTATTTTGTGCTGTAAGGGACAGATGGTGAATAATCTTTTTAATAGACCACAGAATACCAAAGCAAATGCCCACCACAGACATAATGTGTGAACTAGAAGACATGCAATCATCAAATGTGTCCATTAAGCTCTTAAATGAGCCTCCCTGAGGGCCTGGATCGGGGAAATTTTTGGGCAAGAAAGTGTGCCAGGTTTCTGGCGAAGCATTGCCAAACAAATCCCTGGGGCATATTATCAAGGGGGTTTATCTCCGCTTTTTTGGCTTTAAAAGCCAAGAAAGCGGAGATAAAATTATCTCCCTATTACCTAGCTGTCGCTAACACCAGTTAGCGACAGCTAGTAGGAGATAGCGACCATCTTGGGCCCCACTTTGCATGTCAGTGATATTTATCACTAATGACATGCAAAGTGGGCGTGCCAAGATGTTAGCGACTGGAAACAGTCGCTAACATCGCTATCTCCTATTACCAACTTTTGGAGATATTCGCGCTAAGCGCGAATATCTCCAAAAGCTAACACCTGCCCTGGGCAGTTCTTAGCCATGTTATCCAATGGGAGGTGGATAACATGGCTAAGAGCATTAGCTCGGTAATGCATGAATATCGCTGACTTTTCAGCGATATTTATGCATTGCGGCCGTTTTTTATCGCATTTACGATAAACCTTGGTAATACCAAGGTTTATCAGCGGTAAAAATCGCCGCAGCTCTGCGGTAAAATTTTGTCTCTAAGCAAGCAATAGCGATAATTATCGCTATTGCTTGGTAATATGCCCCCCTGTTTTTTCAGCACTGCACTTAAGTTGAAGTAAGGCTAGCCACTAAAAGATTGCCACCAGGCAGGTGTTAATCAGCAGCACTGGAAACATTTATCGTTTCCCACATGAGAACAACAGGATCATCAGCATAGGATATAACTTTAGCTCCATGGGCTTCTGTTGTTAGAGCAAGATGGGTGAGTTATATATTAGATAAGGATGGGATCAGGGCAGAGCCATGGGGAGTTCCTACTGACAGCTCTTGCGGTGCCGAGGAGAAGGGGGAATCCGAACATGTTGACTTCTGCCTTCCAAAAAGGAGGCAAGCTAGTTTAGAGATGGACCCACTCTGCCGATGGACTGAAGGCGTCCCAGGAGTCTAGAGTGGGGGACCATATCAAAGGCCGCTGATAGATCTAACAAGACCAGCACAGCCTCTAGTGTGTTTTTAATGTATTCTGAGACTTCCATTAGTGCTGTCTCAGTACTAAAGTGGGGGCTAAAGCCAAACCGGCTAAGATGGTGTAGGTTGTTGGACTCCAAATATAGAGAGAGCTTCTCCGATTTTTTAATTAGTGCTGGTAGCAAGGAAGTAGGCCTATAATTAGATTGTATCCTTGGATCCACACGTGGTTTCTTTAACAAGGGCAGAATTTTAGCTTGTTTCCGCATTCTCAATCTTGTTAATGTACATTCTAAATGAAGAACGCATCAATATACTGGGTTTTCTCCTCAAGAGGATCAAAGGAAACCCACATCTCACAAATAAATGGGATAAAGCAGCTTCCATTATGGATAATTAGTGGGATGTTTTTTAATTAAACGTTTAAATGTGACTAATTAACTCATTAACCTTTCCATTAACAATTATATCTCACATGGCGCACTACCCAGAGCGTCTCCGTGGTTCATGGACTTCTTAATTAAGTCCGCATGTAGTGTAGCCTTTGGAAAAGTTCCAATCAATTTAGCCATCTATTACAAGTTCATAAACTGTGCAAAATTGAATCCTGGTCACCTCACTGTGATGAGGTTGTTTCGTTCGAGTGACATTCCTTTGCTAATTCGCTTTGCTGAAGCAGCAAGATCTGCTGGTATTTAATGGGGTTATAAATTAAATGAGTGTATGAATTATCAACAGAAAAGTCTTTCGTTCAGCCAATATATTGGCTACTTGACTGAAATACTATTAGGGACTACGATATTTTTTAAAAATATTGTTGATGCACTTCAAAAGAGCGAACAGATAAATGTCCAAATTCATTTGAGGTGTTAAGAGCTTTAAAGTGGACAACGGGGGGACATCATACTGAAGAGAGCGTATCTTTATGGCGGAACCCCAGTGAAGCTGATTGTCTATATGTTTTTATTGTGCGTCATCAACTTATTTTGATGTTAAATGGTTAGCCTTCGAAAATTTGATCCTTGGGATGTTTTAGAATGTCGTAATGCAGACAGTACACATAGGAATGATTCTAATTGTGACCCGTAAAATGATGGTGATAATCCAGCAGGGAATGATGACACTAAAAACAGAGCTGTGAGGAGGCTCCGTAGAAACCACAGACGTAACCTGAAGAAATATCTACCTAAATAAACGAGGAGACCGTGCAGATGCTAGACAAGATGGCAAACGACTGGGGTGGGGGGGGCAACGGGTAGCCATGGAATACTGACAGTTCACTAAAACGAAACAGTTGATGCTGTATATATATATCCTGTGTGACATAAGGATTGTTATCGTGGCACTGACCTCTACCGACTCAATGTCCCTCCTTGGCTGTACAGTTTTATAATGTGCTGAAACGACTGTAATGTACATTTCTGTCTCAGATGTCAATAAAGATACTTACAACATAAGCACCCTAAAGGTCAGCTAAGGAAAGATGAAAATAATGGGATCAACAACTGAACAACACTCCTGTTGACCACTAGGGTTTACGGAATGCAGGTAAACCACAGATCTTTTGAAAGATAGTGATTCGCAGATCCCCAATGTTTACTTTTCTCACATATCGTGATTTTGTGAGCCCATTAAAGCGGCAGCAGAAGGGATTCTGCCCCTGGACACTAAGGGGTATATTCTCAAGAACATGCGGAAATCATCACCAAAATCGGTTAACGCAATCTTTCATATCGCGGGAAAATAACTGTGTCAACGTCGTATTCTCAACACGGCGGTAACATGCGATAGTTTCCCGACAACACGTCAAATGTCCGCGATAAAAGTCCCTGGACGGCGATAAAAATCTAAACCCCAACATGAAAAAACTTACGAATGGCACAAATGCGATAAAAAATCCAGCAATAAGCAGCACCAGCCTGCAAGTGCCACAAGTCTGACCATTGCTTTATATCTTTCTTTCTCTACCTTCATGCATCCTGCCCCCCCTCCCTGTCAAGAACTTTTCTGCTCGTAACTGGAAAAAAGTAAATCTGACCGACTTTTACGCCTCACTGGCCTCCACCTCTCCCACACCTTCGATCTCGGTGGCTGACCAGGCTGTTCACCTTGAAGCATGGCTACTTCTTGCCTGCGACAAAGTTGCCCCTTTTAAAACCATTAAAGCCAAGCGCCCTCACGACGCTCAGCGGTGGTTTTCTGACCAACTTAAAGCGGACAAACTTGCTCTCCGACAGGCAGAGCGCCGCTGGAGGCGCAATTACGATCCCCAACTCAGACTCGTGTACATAGACTTCTTAAAATCCTACAAAAAATCGATCTTGACAGCCAAATCCGCCTACTTTTCCCAAAAGATAATGGACTCCAACAACAAAGCCAAAGATATCTTTTCCATCATCAACGAGCTTTCTCTGCCTGACAGGGTCACACCTCAACCCCAACCCACCCAAACCTTGTGTGATTCCCTCAATTCTTATTTTATTGATAAAATTACAACTATTAAAAATAATATCCTTCCCCCCTCATTTCCCTTACCCCCACCTCCCCCCCTATGAACACTAGTCGTCTGACAGAGTTCCCGCCAATTTCACTAGAAGAATTCTCTTCTTTGCTCCATAAAGTCAGCTCAGGTTCCCCTAATGACTGCTGCCCCCTCAGATCTTGAGGGACGCCTTCTTGGCCTGTCCTGGCCCCCCCACTAGCCTTGCTCAACAACTCTCTAGCTACTGGGGTAGTCCCTCACTCCTTCAAACAGGCAGCCGTCTTACCCATTTTTAAAAAAACTAACGCCGATCCCACAATTTCAAGCAATTACAGACCGATTTCCCTCCTCCCCTATTTGGGGAAAATCCTGGAGACATATGTCACCCGCTGCCTGAGCTCCTTTATCGAGAAATCCTCCTTCCTGGATGCCCAACAAGCTGGCTTTAGACCCCTCCATTCCACCGAGGCGGTCATAGTAGCCGTCATGGATGCCCTCAGGAAAGGTGCTGACAAAAACATCCCACAGGTCCTTGTCCTTTTGGACCTGTCGGCAGCATTCGACACGGTCGATCATACTATTTTGATCGACCGTGTCAACAATGCTGGCATCCAGGGGGTGGCCCTCGATTGGCTTAGATCTTTCCTCGACCACCGATCTCAGGCAGTCCATCTGTCCACTTTCTCTGCTCCCTACTCATCCTTAACTTGCGGGATCCCTCAGGGCTCTGCGCTATCACCTTTATTATTTAATTCGTATCTACAACCTCTCTTAGCCTCCCTCCGCAATACCCCAGCCACAATTTTCAACTATGCGGACGATCTTCAGTTAATCTTCCCCATTGATTCTCTTCCTTCCTCCTGTCTTAATTTCCAGTCTACCATGCTGGCCATTGCTGAGTGGATGTCTCACAGTCAATTGAAACTGGACCCCACAAAAACAGAGCTCGTACTAGTGGGAGGCTCCTCTAATCCATGGAATTCCACCTTTTGGCCTTCATCTTTGGGGATGGCTCCTACTCCTGTGCGCACTGTGAAGAGTCTGGGGGTGATCATCTCTGAAGACCTCTCTATGAGACCACAAATCAACTCAGTCACCTCATCCTGTTTTTTCCATCTAAGGCGGATTCGTAAAATCAGCAGGTTCCTTACCAGAGATGCCTTGATCTTAGTCATCCTTGCTCTTATCACCTCCAGACTCGACTATGCTAATATTCTGTATGTGGGGATTCCAGCATTCCACCTCCATCGGCTGCAACTGGTGCAGAATCAGGCTGCCCGTCTGATCTTCCACCAGCCGAAACATCAGCACGTCACCCCTCTTCTGCGCAACCTTCACTGGCTCCCTGTCTCCAAGCGCTGCACCTTTAAGCTTGGATGTACCATCTTCAAAGTCCTTTCTGACTCTGCTCCTGTCTTTATTTCATCTTGCCTGTCGTTACGTTCCCCACGGAGATCTCCGCTCAACATCTCTTAATTATCTTGTGGTCCCTAAATGCAGACGGAAAAAGCATGGAGGGCTGAGTTTCTCTGTCTTGGCTCCCTCCACCTGGAATTCCTTTCCAACTGCACTCCGTCTCTGCCTCAGTTATAACTGCTTTCGCAAATTGTTAAAAACCCTGTTATTCCAGTCAGCGTTCGAGTAACTCCTTCTCCCTGGTCACCGTTTTTATTTTGTCAAGAGCGCCATGAAACCGTTGGTGAACGTGCGCGGTATAAATACTTTTAACGTAACGTAACTGCAATCAAAAACACAAATAAGACCCAATCAACTGTGAAGCGCCATGGAGGTAGTGCAGAGGACAACCAGAACCCCACAAGCCCCACGGAGGACCAGACTGGGACCATCAATGGGGAGACGGTGACAGGAGTTGGGGGACCGGACACTGCACAACATGACCTGAGCCAACAGCAACAGGGTGAGTAACGACCAGCGATTTGGGGGACGGGGTGAGATGGGCACAATGGCACACATGCACAAGTAGGTATAGCACATCTGCAGACAAACCATGCCCAAGAGTCACAACTCCGACCAAGAGCCCAATTTAGGCAAGTCTGCAACATCTCAACACTGTATAAGCACAGAAGTGAAAGGCACACCGCCTGAAAGGGATAAGAGGCAGCAAAATCAGAGCCGAAAGGGCAACTCACCCACAATGCAGCACACACACATAAGATGCAGAGCATCCCAACAGTGACAACAAAGTGGTACAAACTGCAACACTTCCACAACAGAACAGAGAACACAACTGCTGCTGCTTGTGTGTAGAAAATGGTCATCCACATTTGACATAGCTGGAAACTGTGAGATGACAATGTACAAGTACCACCTCACATCCCTGATGGTGTAGAAATGCCAAGTGCCCCGCTTCAAATGGGCTTCTCCTCATAAACAGTCACAATGTACATTGCCATGCAGCCTGACAGTAAACTTGTACAATGTGTGAACATACATGTGAACACAATGTCAATCTGCATTTCCTCTTCACATTGCAGAGGGAGAACCAACGCCTCCTGCAGAGCAGACCCAACAACTCAACACTGATGATAAAGAGGACCTCCCCAACATTTACACCGATGCACTCCAGGGACAGCTCTGGCACCCCACCCCCAGGAGCAGGGCAGCCCAGCTACATCCATGAGACCCCACCCCCTGCACAGACCACACAGCAGGAAGCACCCGCCACCAAGGCTGACTCCCAGGAACCCCACGAATGGCACATGGCCTTCCAACACCGTGAGTTAAGGTGCCAGAAGGCGATATCTGACCAGCTGTGGGTGGGGTTTGGCCTCATGGCAGCCACTCTAGATGCCATACGTGGGTGTCTAAGTCCCATCAGGGACCACTCACAGTCCCTAACGAACACCCACTGTCCGCTCCTTACACTACAACAAGCCATGGCTGACATCACTGGAGTCATGACACTGAGCCAAGAACAACTGTCTAGTCAGAGTGGCCCCAGCGATGTCATCCGTGAGTTGGGACACATGCAGGAGAATGATGGAGAGTTTGGAGCGGAAGCAGGCAAAAGAATGTCTGCCACAGCTGCACACCAGCGGGATGTAGCTGTGATCTTCCATGCCCTGCAGATCCTCATCATGGCATTACCACCACAAGGCCTTGCGCGGATGGATGCTGGTGCCACTACTACATCCACATCTCCTCTCCCTGAAGTGTTAGCACCACACAGTGCTGCAGATTTCCCACCTCCACCCCCTGATGTGTCACTGCCACACAGAGATGCAGACACAACACCACCACCTGTATATGAGGCACCTGACACATCAGATGACGAAGATGATGATGAATTTGGCTTTGTGGCTAGAATGAAGTGATAGCATTCATCTCCGCCATATGGCCAGGTTCAGCTTGGTTCTACCCTCTGCATCATGCCCTGGAATAACACCTCCGACTATCACCCTGTACACTGACCAACACTCACCTTGGACCTCGACATGGACTGCCATATTTGGTTTGGTTACCAATAACACAGCAATCACTCTGCGGACTGTAGTCTTCCACTCCCTATGAAATTGTCAATCTGGAAAGGACTCTGGCTGGCCCTCCACGGTACAACAATGTAAAGTGGGGTTTGCATGACCCTGTACTGGTCCAGCTTCAACACCCCACTGAATGTGAATACCACATTCCAATTCACACAGATGTGTCATGGCCATGATCAATCAAGAATCAAAATGTGGATGAATGTAGGGACAGTGATTCCACAAAAAGGTACTCTCTAGCTAATGCTATCAATGTGAATATATGGCAGTGATCCAGATAGGCAGTGAGACACATCGCCATTCAAATCAACACTCATTACAGTTGAATACAAGGGAAGGTGCGTAGACTTTATTAGCATATGGGTGTCAGTACGGGCAAGATGAGTGCCACAACATGCAGACCAACGCAGTAGTATGTTAGAATAAGGAACGTTGCCAAGACCCGCTGTCCACTCCGAGGGAGTGCCTCACCATTCTGACATTCGGACATCAGCCATGTTGTTGTCCGCTCATGTATTCGGAGTCCAGGGGAATGAAGCCATGTCCACTGTTGTTGTGGGATATGTGACCAGATCTCCAAGATGCAACAAGGTGGCGGAATATGTCCAATGTGTTCCAATCTGTTGTGGCTGCAGGTACGTCCATGAAAGCAATTTCAGCTTCGTAGGCTAACATTTCCAACATGAGGTCGTTGTCGACTTCATCAAACAGTACAGCGGGGCGATCCATTAGCAGGTCCGGACAAATGTGCTGCGTCCAGCCCCTTACACCAATTAGCACTACAGTCCAATAGGGGAGTGGTTCAATGTGGTCACTGCACATGAGGATTTGTGCAATCTCCCAGGAACCAGCTGCCAACATGTATGCCAAGTATCAAGGTATCCCATAAACGGGTATCACAGCGACACTCCAGATCGTGAGCCAACAGGGGGCGCACACACATGTCAAAATCCAGTTCAGCTACCGTCCTGTTGCATAGGCAGATATCCATGCACCACTCGAATGGGCATGATCGACAATGCAGCACAGGCTGAATGCAAGTGATGTTGGCAAGTCGGAAGCTTAGCCGGTAATTGATCCGCAGCACTGCCAATGGCAGTGCCCCCAGTAAATGCAGCATTAGTGCACGGTACAGTTCCATGTGACAGGGGTTGTGCATGTGTCCTGGATGCTCGGTCATTGTGTTAGTGGCTCTTGTTGAAGCAGCACTATTCTGACCTATGCCAGTTCTGTGGATGAAATGCCACATCTGGGATCAATGAGTTGTCTTAGTGTGCACCGGTTGTATGCCTGGGATGTTGTGAATGCCATTCCATGCAAGATAACTTCGAGTAAGGACCCCAGTGTGTGGGTGTGTATACATTGGTCTCTCGTCGGGCTGTGCATAATGTGGGAGTGGACATCAGCTGCTATAGTATCCATCAGGGGTTGCCGGGCACATGCAATTCCAAGATCAGAGGGGCAGATGCGCTTCCGACTGAGAGTTCAGAGAAAGGAGGTTTCATCCCTAGTGTAAGTTTGTAATCTGCTTGCCTTCATGAAATGTGAAGTGGCTTCTTGGGGGTGGGGTGAGATGAGTGTGACTTTGGGATTCATTTCTGACATGTCTTGCATGTGGCATATGAGCTGCATCACTGTGTGTTATGTTGCCTCACAGCTGCTCCACTCTCCCCCAAACCCATTACTTATGTGCGCTGCGCGATTGCATCACTTGCACTCCTACGGCACAGTGTTGTCATGCCTGTCTGCGCATGTCCACAAGCCTGACTACAACACTGTGATGTTGGCTGTTGAAGGTGGTGGGCCACAAGAGTGTAGGCCTATGGGAAGGATAGGGGGGACACAGATGTAGAGTACATGCCTGGATGAACTGGTGCTGCTAATGCGCTAGGCATTTGGCTCATGCTGCGGCAATATGGATGCACACAACACTTGGCATGTATGATCCTGGACCCCGAGTGGTCTTGCGCTCCTTCATAACTCCGTTTGTGCGAGCCTGCCTTTTAGGTGCATGCTACTTTGAGATATTGTCGCTTGCAGGGGAGAACGACTTACAAGCTCTTACCCACTGCTTGAGGTGACATAGTTGAGTCCGCTGTCCACAGCACAATGTAATGTGGTAGGGCCTGGGGCCCTCATTCATACAGAATGACCAAACTGACACACTTGGATAGATAGTGGAACTGGCTATGGGCACGTGTGCCCGCCCCTTTTTATTACCAGGATCACATATCCAGTGTGGGTGTGTGGTGAGTGTGAGCCAGCCCTCATGGAGTAGTTGGTGCTGGCAACAATTTGAACAGTGATCACTATTAAAGTGAAAACAGAAAACACCAACATAACACATACAACTGCGAAGCATTATGGAGGTAACCAGAGCAAGTACAGAGGTCACCTAATATTAAATCAGAAGGGGTCAGGACTTGTGGTGCACTGAGGTAGGGGCACCAGAGCTGAGCATGCTCATGTGAAGAAATTGTCAATGATTGTGTCCCTTCGGTATATACCTGCTGCAGGTGCAGTGGGGTGTGTTACACCTGCCTCATCTTCATCATCATCGTCCCTGGTCTTCCACACTGCCTAAGGTGACATTGTTGCATCCGCAGTCACAGCATGTAACTCAATCATAAAGGATCCATGAGTTGTGGTGCACAGAGTTAGTGGCACCTGTGGCACTCAGCAGGTGCGCAACCTGAGATGATGCGTTTGTCCTTGAAGGCCAGGAATAGATTTGATGGGTGTGTGAGCCCTTCTGGCCACAGTGTAGGCGGGAGGCAGAGGTCAGCAGGGATCGACATCCACGTGGCGTTGATTTGTGGTGTACAGTCAGTGGCACCTGAAGCGCTCAGGCAGTGCACAGCTGCTACTACACGGACTCGACTATTCATGATTTTCGCTGCAGTGGGGCTTGGCTGCAGTATATTGGAATACTCTTCCAGGGACGTTCATTATGTAAGCTCACACACTCACATGTGAGCACTGGACTGCACCCCCGATAATCTCATTCTCTACTACTAGAACATTTTAGTTAAGACAACGATCATTCCTTCGTCCTGATTGAGCATACTTGGTTACTCCATCCGTGTGGGGGAGCCCTGCGTTTGGTGTATGCAGAACTTCCCAGGTGCTTTATTACAACACCCAGACCAGGATGCTTTGAGTCCATATTCTTCAATACCTGGACTATGACTTGACCTTCCGGATTTTCTTTGTATATGGTTCCATATTTTAAATCTACATGTCTGGACAAGCCCCTATGTGACACACGACGTTATTTTTCGTCCTGCCTAGCCATGAAAAAGTCTTTAGTACTTACCCCTAGTACTGACGAAACACGTGTCGGCTGTTTTTTTGGTCAAGCTTACTTCTATGGAATTTTGAATAAAGAACATGAGAAACTGAACTTCCTTGTTTATTTGCGATGTCCAACCACCACTGTTATTAGAAAACCTTTTGTTTATTGAGAAACAACTACGAGGTTTATTAGTTTGCCCCTGTATACTTGTATGTTAGGAATGTGCTAGATTTGACCATCTTGCTTTATTTGTATTTTGCCAATCTCTGATTGTCATTGAATCTCTCTTGGTAGTGGGGGATAGCGGTCTGTGCAGCACTCCGTCTTCGCAACTGAAGATTTGTTACATTTCCAGTATTTATCATATATCTTATTGTCAATAGTGAATGTGCGGTCCTTTCCTTTTGGATACACCACTACCGTCTCTCCCTCTCTAGCCTGCAATGATGCATGGTCCGGGCGGGCCGCACTGGTAGCAATGTCTTTTGCCTACTTGACTGCGTCATCTGCAATCACGACTCGATCTGAATTGGGAGCCTGGCTGACCAGAGAGTAGGTTGAAGGCAGTGGTCAGTACAGATATAACTCCACGGTGCTGTGCTGTGCCGCTGAGTTTGCTGGGGGCCTGTGTCATGGAACCAGCGATCGGCTGAGGAGGCCGGTGGTCATGGGGATGACATCATGGCAGGGTGAGGGGCACCGCCCATGCAGAGGCATTGGCCATCCTGGAAGGGAATCACGCCCAGAGCCCCGGACTATTTATTCACACTTCTACGCTGGACTGACATATGCCGGACCAGCCCATTCCGCTTACGTTTACAGGGGGAGACAACACAGCTACATGACCGAGGTCCTCCCCACCACCACTATCCACAACACTACAAACACCAGCAGTATATGTCCACATTGACAGATCTGTGCCCTGCATACAGAGGTCTGTCCAGCACATCACCACCACACTTGGTATTGTAGGCATTCTCATTCATTGGTGAGTTTCCTCCTTCACACATACTTGGTTCCCACCTCTCCCCACATTCTACTGTTGTGTGGCTGAGGGGCCATGCAGTTTTTGGAATGTACGCTGTCCTGTTCTGCGTTGCCTCAGTGGTAGTTGGGGTAAGGTCCGGGGGGCATAGGGGTGGTGTTGGTAGCTGTTGTGAACCTCTTGGGTCTCTGAGCTGCATGATCAGTGTCTCCAAGACGTGTTGATCCTCAGATGTGGCTCTGGGCTGGGCTCCCTTTCATACTGCAGGTAGTCGTCCTGCTTTACACCAGTAAATGGCAGGTGTTACGTCCCTGCTGATAACGCGCCTTATGGCCTGTTTTCGGATTGCATCCCAGATATGGCGAAGTGATGCTTTTGTGTGTTTTTGCATGGGAACACCTACTCTGCATATCATTAGCGTTAGCGTTAGTTGTCGCTCTCATCCGTGGCCATGTTTTTTGCAGCAGCTATAGCTGGAAAACTGGAGATATCGGCAGTTTGCCCCAGCCTGAGAATGGGGCGATAATCCTTTTGCCATTTTTGGTGCGCTAAAGTGCCAATAACTCTGTGATAAGTCCTTGAGAATATGCCCCTAAGATACAAACAAAGATAATACATACGAGGCAACCCTCTTTGGGGCCAGCGACAAACAGGGCTGTGCAAAGTTGGCCGGTTTACACCATGTGAACTTCTCACAAAAACTATAAAAATTACATTTAGGATAAATAGTTTAGTCCAAGGAGTGATACCGCATGAAAATCCGGCCCCTTGCAAGCATTTTTTACTCACGTGTTAGAATTAGTTATCAGTGCAGATAGTGTCAGCGTCTGTGTACAAGAAAGATTAAGGAATGCATTCACTCATAGAATGGCTGTTAACCAGTCGAGCCTTATGATGTCAGAGCATTCATAAGAAAAAAGTAAGCGAGCAATTAACTTGCATGCATAATGGTCACAAGTTAATAGTCTCAAATATTACAAAATGGGGGCGGGGGAGTGGAGAGAAAGAAGCAATACAGGTAGGTCCAACCCGCTTCTAGAGACTTAATCAGAAAACCAAGGGAAAGCAGGAAACTCTGCAAGCTACGGGTAGGCAAATAATTGGGAACTTCAAGGAGATTGGTGCGTCCATTGGGGCGAAGGGGCACAGCCCCCCGCCCGCAGCTCCCTCGGCATCTTTGAACTTAAGTTCCAAGACCCGAGGGAGAACTGACAATCATGTCAGTCAGCATGATGTCGGACCGCCCACCCCTTCAGAGTCTGAAGTGGGGGGGCGGTCTGGCATCATGTTGACTGACTTGATTATCAGACCAGTGGGGGGGCAACAGACCAGTGGGGGGCAACAGGCAGCAGCATAACACAAGTTTGACTTGTTTGCGCATGCCCATTAGGAGCCCTTTGGGCTCCTAATGGGCGTGCGGCGGGCGAAGAATAGCCGTGCCCTAAGCCAATTCTGGCGCAGCTGGCAGCGCCAGGATTGGCTGAGAGGGGTTGTAGGCGCCAACGGACCCAGGGCGGTGCGGACCTGCTCGGGACCTCAGGTAGGATAATTTTTAAAATGTATTTTAACCCCCCCCCGCTTGACTCCCCCCCTGCGAGCCGCGACTGGCATCCACGTAGAGAAAGAAGGGCGTGGGAGGAGGAGTCAATTACGGGTGTGAGGCCTGAGGCAGCTCTAAGCAGGCTTTCCGTGTCCGCCAGGAATGGTCCGCGGATTTCCAGCGCTACAGAGAAAATGCAGTTTTGATGCTGGAGCGCTCCACACCCACCAGGAAACACACTTTTGGCCTTTGCTTTTTGTGTCGCACAACGCAGTAGCAGCTTCCTACGGGTGATGGCTTACCTCGTAGGGCCAGTCCCGATGAACCTAGGAGGGTTGGTTGGGAAAGCGCCTTGCCATGATTCCTTCTCAGCTTGGTGGGCGCTATTAAAAAAAAACTCTACATAAATACATACATCTCCATCGCTTCTTGGCGCGTGTGCATGCTGAAGACTAAGCTGAGCAAGAGGGACTTTAGCTCTCACATAGAGTTCATAATGTAATATTCTTTGCCGAGATTGAGTAGCCTTATGTATGTAAGACCCCACCCTCCCCCATACACACACACATTTGTACTATCTAGGTCGATGAAGAAGGAGCAGTTTATGTTCGGATGCTACGATAGCTTTAAACACTTGTAAGAAGGATTCACATTAAGTTATTTGATGTAGTTCTCCATAACACATTTAACTGTTCTGTTCTTAAATCCTGTAAACAGCACGCGTTTCTGTACACACCTTAGTGGTATTAGACCTTGCATTTCTGAAAAGCTGAGTAGGACGTGCTGGCATTCCGGCTTGTGTTCTGCAGATCACCACGTGTTTCAGAGGTGCCCTTTCAACTCGCTGAGCTATCCTTTCCGCAGAACATGGCAGATCACCAAATGAAGCTGGAGTGTGAAGATGAAACTATCGCATCCATAACTGCCTCCGAGAAGGCCTGCGTGTTGCAGCCAACATTTGCAGGCAATAACACGTGCTCCAGTGGCACGCTTTGAGAACTGGTGGCACCTGGCCAGTGACAACCACAGAGCCCAGAGTAATTCAATAGGCCCAAGGTTCGGTGTGCGGTAGAAGTAAAGAGGCTCCGGGTTGTGCTGTTGTTTAAGATAATGAAAAGAAATGTCAGTTAGGGTTTGTTCATTCTTAGAAACAGCTCCCATGTGTATCAATTTTATACCACCCTCTTCAAAAAGTAACTGCAATATTCAGAATACTGCGAATGTACTCTGGACTGAGCTACATGGGTCGCCTCTGCTCGGAAATATAACTGCTGTACCTCGCCTCGCTGTACAATTAAAACGTTCAGTGTGAGTCGGTTATTTCATTAACATCCATCAAGGGCGGCATTTTGCAATGTATACGTTGCGCACAGAGATATTGCTTCTAGACGCTGTATTAAGCAGATAGGACTAATATCCATTTCCAATGTATTGCTCTCGCTAAGATGAAAGCCTGAATTGATTTTATCGTATTTTTAATTGTGATCTGTAATCGATTGATTGATTGATAGGCTTTATTTCAATATATAAAATATCATAAAAGCTGTACAACAAGTAATAAAACAAATCGCACTATTTACAACGATCTCTTACTGGTTAAAAAAAAGAATAAAAACAGCGGGATGTTAAAATACAGTTACAATTAGAATTAAATTGAAACAGAAAGCCTTTTTACACGAATCAACCAAGACCACTTTAAAAATTTTGACACACCACAAGCAACTAAGGCGGATGTGTCAGATGATAGAATACGTAAGGCCACAATGTGCTGGCGGGTGCCTAAAACTCTACACACGGGTTTAAGCCAGCGCCTCCTAGGTGCGCAATAATCGGGGCATTCAAAAAGAATGTGCGCCACCGTCTCGACCCGAGTAGGGCAAAGAGCACAAAAAGGGGAGGACTGGTGGGATGATTTCCACCGGGCTATCAGATCACCTTCAGGTAGAGTCCCCACTCTAAATTTAAAGTACAGAGCCCGATCGAAGGGGATGGAAATCATATCAAGATATGGCTCGTAAGCCACCACATCTTTGATCCTCAAAAAGGCTGCGGTGGAGTTACAGTGGCGTGGATCTGTAGAAAGTTTAGAGGAGACCCATTCCCAATACAATTTCTTTAACATGGCTTTAGGTGGGGCAGATCTAGATGGCCACCCGTCAGCAAGCCCTAACTCCCCTAAAAGGCATTTAACATCCCTCAGCCATCTGATCCTGGACCAACCCCCCATAGCCATAACCTCAGTTAATGCCTCAGCATAGGAGGCTAATTCGGGCACCCTCCACAACCGGGCCCAAAGAAGCAAGGGGCGGAGCCCGGCTTGATCCATAATCGATCTGCAACCTAGATCTAACAGCACAGGACCTGTGGGTGTACTCATTGGGAGAGCCATCAGGTCTTTCAAGAATTTGCTCTCTGATTTTACTAGTACATCCAGGTTGCAGGTACCCCACAACTCCACCCCATACAGGGCAGCGCTGACCCCTCTGGCTTTGTAAATCTCCACAACTGGAGCAATAGGTTTGCTTATGGAGGAACATTGTTCCCTAAGCAGAGCACCAGCCACCCTCTTGTGGCTGAGCAGCATCTTATTGATATGCGGGGTCCAGCTCAGTGAATCACTAAGACGGATTCCCAAATAATCAAACTCTGATACCCTTTCTAATGGAACAGAGTTCAGGTCCGGGGACGCCCTGGTTTTTTAGGTGGATTCATGATCAGATACTTGATTTTGTCGGTATTGATCACCAATCCCCTAGAGGAGCAAAACTCCTGAAAACTGTTTAGGAGTCTCTGTAGGCCCTGGGGAGTCTTTGAGATGAGAAGGGTGTAATCTGCAAAGAGCAATGTTGGAATCCGTTTGCCCGCCAGGGAGGGTGCGTCTGCAGGCTCTTTTAGCAGATGCTCAACCACTCCGTTCACGTAGAGAGAGAATAGAGTGGGAGCTAGCACACATCCCTGGCGGACACCCCTTCTCACTGGAATCCTGTCGGTTTTCTCCCCATTCGTACCCCATCGCCCATGCACATAATTTTCTGCGTGTAGTTTCATAAGGAGCGATAGGATATATGGGGGCAACCCCAGGCCCAGCAAGACCCTCCACAGCTCCTCCCTAGGTACCAGGTCAAAGGCAGTCTTAAGGTCTATAAAGGCCAAGTATAGACTGCCCTTGCCCAGCACCACCACCTTCCAATACAGAAGGGCCAGTCTGAAAGCCTGTTCGATGGTCCCTGTTCCAGAGCGAAATCCAGCTTGGAAATCCGACAGAATGTTATTGTCATCCACCCACTGGAGCACCCTCCCCAAAATCACCTTCCCTGCCACCTTTTGAGATGAGTCGATGAGGCTTATGGGCCTGTAGTTAGCGGGGTTATCCCGGCACCCCTTCTTAAATATTGGGACAACCTCCGCCCCCTTCCAAGATTCAGGTACAGAAGCGCCCCCCATGATAGCATTAAGTAGCGCGGAAACCAGCTTCCCCCACTCCTTGGGGTTGGCGCGTAACAGGTCGCCGGGTATCCCATCAGGACCAGCAGCTTTTAGGGGTACCAATGATTTGATTACGGCCTCCACTTCTCTGGCAGTAAATGGATCACCCTCGGTGTCCCTTATATAGTCGGCTAGGGCAAAGGAGTCAGAAGGGACCCCCTCAGGAGGAGTATAGAGGGACTGGAAGTGGTTAAACCAGTTCTGGGCTGGGATGTTACCTGTCAGCAAAGTACCGACAGGCCTGTCCCTGGCTCTCACAAGGTTCCAAAAACCCCTGGCATCCCTGCCCACACTTGCCTCCATAAGGTCCGCCAGAACCTCTCCTCTCACTCTCTTTTTGCCACTTTTGTGGTCTGGGAGTAATCTTTCCTCGCAAACCTAATTGCAGCCTGGGATTTCCCTTCAACAGCACCTACCAATGCATTTTTCTTTTCCCTGCATTTTTTGATAAACCAACACTGGACTTTAGGCGGCTTCTTTCTCTTACTAGCTCGAAGAGCCTTACTTGGGAGAATGAAGAGGTTACTCAAGGCCTTGGTTATGTCGCAAAAGGTCTCGGTAACTTCCTCAAACAAGGGAATCAGTGAGTCCAACTTGGACTGCGCTGCAGCTAAAAGTGCCCCAATGGCTGACACTTTCTCTTCGTCTAAAGTGAGCTTACTCCACTTCAGACGTCTACCACAGTTAGAGGGGTGAACTTCGTGGGAGTTAGGTGCTATACAGGATAAGATTCCCCCCTGATCCCTACTCCACTGGGGAAAGAGAGCAAGTGAGAGGAGGTTGTGATCACTCTCGATTGTCGGTAGGACCTCCATATCCCGCAAAATACTCCATAAATTTACGTCAAGAAGAATATAATCTATTCTTGACGTGTAATTCGGCCTGTTGTAGGTATGGGCTCCAGCTGGGTCAGACTTCGTCCTCCCATTAACAGCCCTAAGGTCAAATTCCAAATTTAGGGAATTGATCTGAACCGCCACTTGGGTCCACCTCCTAATAGGGGGCAGAGTTAAGGCAGGAATCCCTCTCCTCGAGTCCTCTTCGTCGGTTCCCAATGTATCGTCCAACCCAAGAGGCTCGAACTTGCAATTCAGGTCCCCCGCCACCAACACGTGAGATTTAATGGGACGCTGCCTAAGCAAGTCTTCTAGCACTGATACTATGGGAGATTGCGAGCCTCCGTTCGTGCCTCTGGCATAAATATTAAAAATATCCAAGGTCAGACCACCCGTGCACCCTTTAATGAAATGCTAAGGAGATCAGGTGAGTTGGTGGCATGCTGAACCACCTGACAATCAAGTGAGACAGCAACCCATATGAGAAGGCCTCCAGAAGGGCGGCCCTTCCCCGAGGGAGAGGATACTGCGGGAACAAAATAAGATGAATAGCCTACCTTGTGGCAGGGCTCCCTACTCCAGGTTTCTTGAAAGATACAAATAGAGTAACCCTCCACAAGAGAGTTCCAGTCAGGTAGGCCCAGCTTCCTCGAGATGCCCGCAACGTTCCAGATGAAAATCCTTAGATCTGGATCCGCCACAGCCGTCATCCCGCGGTGCTCGGGACTAGGTACCCCCTCCCTCACAGCAGTTAACCCTGGTGCGCTATCCCCATGTTTGCCCCCAGCAAGGGGATCAATATCCTGCACTGAGTGGCTTTCTTCAACTGGCAGTAATGAAAAGAGAGAAATACCACCAACCCCCACCGCCCCAACCTCCTTTAGATATCTATGAGTGTTTAATGTTGTCCAGCGTCTATGTGTTGTGTTAATTGTTAAAAATTCCTGTTCAATCAATTGATTTATCATGTTTTGCGTTGAATTAACTGTTCCTCTTCTGTATTAAGTACATTGATGTAGTCGAAAAATATTGCAGAATAAACACTGCAAAATACATATTTTGTTCTAAATAAATCCCCAAAAAAACAGCTCAAAATAAATAAAAACTAAAGAACTGTGTTTATAAACTGGTTGGACTGAAAGAGTGGTCATTGTCGGGAGAGCAATTAGTAGCTCTTTAACTAAAAATTGAAAAAATCGCACAGTACTGGCATCTTGTTTTGTTTGCTAGTAATGAAAAGATGGCATTACTATTACCTAGATTGTGAGAATCAAGGGCATGACCTGGACTTAAGGGCCGGGTGACCACCCCCCCCCCCCCCACAACAAGTATCGTTTCAATATCCAAGCTGCCTCCCATAGGACCCAGGCCAAGCAGCTGGCTGGTGAGGTAGGGGGGTGAAGAGGTTCTCAGAGAAAGTAAAATTGTTACTCCAGCCCCCGCTCGAATGTGTGCCATTAAAGTTTCCTACAGGTCTTGGGTAGAAATAAGTTAGATCTACTACACCAATGCCTGCTCTCCCAGTTTCTTGATTCTGTTTACAAATCGTTTGGGCGACCCTACCATCCTTAAAGTTTACCACCACACAATCTCCCTCAAGGTGCTTATGTCCATAACCTACCCACCCTACCCTTCTGACTCCTAGGATTAGACCGTCTAATTCCCTAGGTAATGGTCTATTAGTCCTTAGCCAGTGCAAGGTTTTATTTTTTAGTGCCTGATAGGATTCTTGATGATCAGCCTTCAAGGAGGGTATGTTTGTGAGTATGGCAACATAAGGCTGACACTCTGGAGGTAAGTTCACGGGTGGGATTTTTAGGGCCACTTTAGGGGGCAGTGCTTCGGGCTGGGTAGCTTTTGGGAGTTTGGTACTAGTTCTGCTAGAATGGGCTTGCTCAGAGCCGTTGCTATTCGAAGTTCCCTTCGATTTAGCCGGACCATTTCTACCGGGTATCTCAGCCTGAACAGACTTCTTAACCGGGGCAGTGCAAGGCTTGGGTACACTCGGTTGTACTGGAACAACCGTTGCAGCCAACCCTTAGTGAGTAGCGCTCCCTGAGGAAACCACAGCTTGGACAGCAGGGGCATTTGCCACTACCATCGCATTTGCAATGTTCGAAGCATTGGGTATGCCCTGTGGGGAAGTAGGAGTTGCCCGGGTAATGGTTTCCCCTCCCTGTCAATCCTCCCTAATTCTAGAGTGCAATTTAATAAGGGATTTAAGAGAGAAAAAGTTGTCCAGTGTTACTTGTTCGAACCTGTCCAGCCTCTCTCCCAACCCTTTCACTCTCTCTAAAACCGGGGACAGCAGTGATTTCATTATTTTCTCTATTTGGGCAGTTATGAGAGGTTCATCAGGTGGGGCTACGGTACAGTCTGTTGTTTGACTACACATGACTTTTCGGCTATATTGTTAGAGGGTTCTCCCCCCTTGTCCCCCCAAAGGGCTTTTCATGCCCGGCCCCGCGCCCGCTTTAGTTCCAACTGCCCTGGCACCAAGCTTCCTGGGTCTCTTGTAGAGTTTAGGAAAGCTGCCTTTGTGCGGGCTGACAATCCTTTTCCTTTTGGTATGGACTGAACTCTTAGAGACTGGCGGTGGCAAATCAGGTGGAAGAGAAATATCATTATGGGTAGTAGAAATAATAGGGCAGGGCGTAGGGACAGAGATCTCACAAGGCCGTAAGTCGGAAACAATATCGTCAGTAGGTGGAGCTATGGCTGCCGAGCTCTCCAACCTGTCCAGACTGACCCTCAATGCTGCAACCCGTAGATGCTCTGAAGGTGGGGAGATAATCAACAGCGGCAGGACAGGGCAGGGCAGGTCAGCACAAAGGGTCACAGCACCAGCCACCTCCAGGTGAGTCCTCTCTCTAGTGCAACTTCCAACGTCCAAGGGTTCTGTAATCACTTCACACAAACGTGCAGCGAGCGCCCCCTCACTTTATACAGCTAGGAAGGGAACATTGGGGTCCCTGTGGGTATAAAGACAAAGGGGCGTGTTTTGACTGCTGTGAGTTTCTCACGAAAGCCACTTGTTTATTACGAAATGTTACTGTCAGGGAATAAAGCTAGTTAGGTGCGTTCAGTCTCACAGCTGCTACCATATCGGGTGCTCAGTCACTGACTGGTCTTGTTGGCTTCTGAAGGACTGTCCCCCTGTTTCCGCCCCTTGATAGACTGTGACATGTTACGAAAGACAGTATGTGGCAACTTGTGCATGAGGAGTGAAAGCCAAGGCACTCTGGGTGCTGCGAGCAGAGTGCAGGAAAAGCCACGAGGTTCAGGATGCTGCGTGCTGAGTTCAGGAGACGTCAAGAGGCTTACGGGCACATGCATCAAAGGAAATTGCATTCCCAAATGGTGCGAATCGCAAAATTCGGCCGTTTGCGAATGCAATTTCCATTTTTGGGATGCATTATGCATTTTGTTGTTCTCGCAATTTAAGAAATCGCAAATTTGCGATTTCTTAAATTGCGATTGCATTTAAGGAATCTCAAATTGAGATTCCTTAAATGCAATGCATCAAACTTTTAAAATTTGCGAATTCGCAAATAAGGGGTGCAAATTACCATGAAGTTGACCTTCATGGTAATTTGCGAAAACTTTGAAAAATGCACAAAAGTGCATTTTTCAAAGTGCCATTTTACACACACACATGCCCTTGGGGCATGTGTGTGTGAAAAATGTTCTTAATGGCAAATTTCAGGGGTGCAACGGGGTGTCCTTTGGACCCCCCCTGCACCCTTGAAATTGCATTCTCTTTTTGCGATTCCTTAATTGCGATTCGCAAAATTAGAATGTCTTCCCATTCATTCCTATGGGCCTCTATGCCTATTGGAATGAATGGGAAGGGATTCCTTAATTGTGATTCTTAAATTGAGAATCGCAATTAAGGAATTTTAAGAAATCGCAATTTATTTAGCGATTTCTTGATGCATTGCAGTTTGCGATTCCTTAATTGCGATTCCTTATTTTTCGCAATTAAGGAATGCAAACTCCAATGTTGATGCATGTGCCAGTTAGGGTGGTGCATGTGGGGTTCATAAAAAGCCGGGAGGAAGGTGAGTGCGGTGCATGCAGAGTGTGCGAGAAGCCTAGAGGCTCGGCGTGGTGCATGTCACGAGTAGACAAAGCCAGCAGTCTCAGGGTTCTTCACGGTGATGAACCAAGAGGTTCGGGGTGCAGCATATGGAGTGCACGAGAAGCCAGGAAACTCTGAGAGCTTTGTGAGGAGTGCAGAATTTAGGAGGCTCAAGGTGCTTAAGTGGATTGCAGAAGAAGCCAAGAGGCTCAAGGGGTGCATGCAAAGTGCAAGAGAAGACAAGAGGACAGGGTCTGAACACCAGCAGGGGACACATCCCAGGGGCGTCGCTGTGAGAACCACACTCTGCCCCGCACTTTGTAAGTCACCCACGGCACCTCGGGCCAAAATCCATCATGCCGAACTTTGCCTCTTATCAAAGGCTGCTCTGGGGAAGGGTTAAGTGGGCCGCCTCCATGCTGTTTGGGCTCAACAGAGACATATTTAATTTAATTAAGCCTGTCAGCACTATTGATTTTGGCAGTTTCAATTATTGCGCGGTTATGGCTTCTGCATCTAGTGTGGTAACAATTACTTATTAATCAGGATATTAAACATCTCTCCTGCTCAGCGCCTCATACTTTGTTATAAATGACAGCGCTACATGAGGAGTGTACACACCTGGAGAGGCAGATGGACTGCGGTATTGTGTTTGTGTTTAACCAAATCCTTCTGTGATTTGCTCTGCTTTATTTAATCCTGTTGGTGCTACTGGCAGCGGGCACTTTAAAAAGATAAATAGTTAAGCAAAGCACATGGCTGGAAGTCATGAAGCGCTGCAGCTGACTACTGCCTTATAGCTATGAACCAAGCAGGATATCTCTATTCGCCTTTGATGTTGCACATGTAAATGCATTTTTTGTTTCCTGTTTCACATAAGTTTATTTTTTTTAATAATTATTTTCCATAAAGCAAACATTGGAATGACTGAATTTTTCCAGGACCGAATCTGTATGCTATAAGGGTGTTATCATTTCCACTGTTGTTTAACGCTTTGTCTATATGGCACATTATGGTCACCGTGAGCAATGCAATTGAAGGAATTCTCTGTATATTATTGTTAAAATGGATTAATACATTTTTTAAAAATAGTATCACAATTACCTAGACAGGCTGAAATAAATTAAACCTATTGAGTGCAGTGCAGCCAAGGGTGAGGGATGTCTGTGTGAGTGCTGGTTGAGCCGTGTACCTGTGTGAGTCCAGGGTGAGTGATGTGCCTGTGTGAGTACAGGGTGAGCAATGTGCCTGTGTGAGTCCAGGGTGAGTGATGTCTGTGTGACTGCAGGTTGAGCAGTGTGCCTGTGTGAGTCCAGGGTGAGTGATGTGGATGGGTGAATGTTGGCTTAGTGATCTGTCAGAGAAGGGTGAGTAATGGGTCTATGGGTGCAGGGTGACTGTGCCTATGGCAATGCAGGGAGAGTTATGTATCTGTGCAAGTGCAAAGAGACTTGTCTGGCTACTCCCAGAGATGTGTTCGCCAAGCCACCTATTTTCTTTCTCAAATTTGCTTGAGAATGCAACATTTTCCCACTCTTTTTTTCAAAATTTTCTCGGGGGAGACCCCCGAAGCCCCCCATAAGAGGTTCGGGCTCGTTCTCTCGCCACAGTGCAGTATTTACGCCCACCACTTTCAAATGTCACCAGCCGCCCCTGCTCGTGCAACAAATATTTCACCCCGCAGTAGCCCGAAATGCAGTAGAGATTCCTAAAACAGTAACAATCTCACATTTATAAATGGGGCTAAGAAGAGGGCATGGAGTATTTTCACTACCGTTATGACGTGTAACATATTGAAATTGTTAACTGGGTTTCAGTTTTCAGGAGAAGCAATGAGCATGTATAAGTATCATTAGTTTTGTTAAGATTGTAAAAAATATGTTTTAACACAATCAGTTCACATTACTAAGACTGTAAACAGGAACATCAATACATTGAATAATGGCTCAAATAAATCACAGAAAGGAGCTATCTTGAAAAAAATAATATAAAAGCTTAATATTGCCATTCATTTAAAAACTGTAAACGATTTTGAATCCGAAAGATTACGACGTGGATAGGCTGAGGCTGAGCTGCATGATTTCTGCAATATGATCCATAGAAGTTTGAACATCCTTTTACCTAGGCAGGTGAAAACAAGAGTACGTCAAAAGCAGCTGTTGTAATAGTCATTATTAATTTAAACAAGTGTTAACTGGAGGTGGAAAATGTATATTTATCAAATGCAAAGATCTAAAACTATGATTCATAAACTTAAAACATTTTGAGGGATTTCAATTGTCAAAATATACTGACTGGTGGATACTTTAAATTGGCTGAAGTTCAGAAGATAAAAATGCAGAACACTTGACAGATAAACATAGATACTGCTCCTGTTGCTGAAAGTGCAAACGTGAAGCTGCACTCTTCCGTATATTGAGTGGGAGTGCCCAACCGTCTTTAAATATTGGGGGGAGGTATAGGATACCATACAAACCATTATCGGACAGACGCTGGTGTGTTCCCCAATAGTTGTACTGCTTGGTTATGTTGAGGAGCTCCCGCCTGCGTCACGCCTTCTCAAGGCTATGCTGCTACTGCTCGCAAAGCGCAGACTGCCTCTACATTGGGGAGCCCCCATGTACCCACGAGTCCCTGAGTGGATCCGCGACATAGCATATTGTCAGGAGCTGCTGGCAACAATTTGGGACCTTTGCCTATGGCCTTTCACCCGAAAAATATTTGGGAACCCTTCACAGCTCAGGGAAAGAGATGTACACCTCCCTGCTGACACTAGACCATTGACAACCGCTAGCTCACAGGATATGACCCACTAGTTGCCTTATCATTGGACACTTGATGCGTGACACCCTCCTAATTGTAATGCAGATACCCCTTGGAGGCTCATTGGATTGGTGAGCTGTTGTTCACTCTCTCCTTGACTCAGATGACATGGCACCCCCATACACAATTTGCCTTTGGTGTTGTTATCCAACCTTGATACCTGCTGCAATGTTGATTATTCTAATGTATATTAAGTCGTCTAGCCTTGCAAAATATATCTGTGCACTGTGATTGTACCATATCTCCTATTGCTGAAGATTCCACCATGTACGATGTCAGAATTGTAATTTACTATGCAATGCATGTCTTTGTATTTACTTGGTCGATATCTGTCTGAATAAACTAAAATAAAAACATATATATATAGAGAAACTGTACTTGAGAAAATTATGCAAACGAGGGTCTGGTGGACCTATAGTATCATGTTAATCTATCTGAGAGAAGCTATTCCTTTTTGCAAACAAGCAAACAATGCACTGCTAATAGACTTTCTCCTAGTTAACACAAATATCACTCAAATCATAATCTGCAACGAAAGTGAATAGACGTAGGCTTTAGGTTGATGATTAAGCAGTTGGAATACAATTTAGTAGAGTTTTTTAAATAGGAAAATAGGTTTTAGATTCTTGTTACACCCTGGATTCATGAAAATGCACTCTTAGAAGAAATAAAGACAGAGGATGAGGGATTCCTGAATGAAAATATTTGATCTACTGTCTGGATAGCATTGAAGAGGGCAAAGTACAGCTCAAATCTTTTGAGGTGAAAAAAGGAAATTCAGAGATGCATGAATGATTCAGTCATCATTCTAATTATTTATAAAAGTTAAGAGTCCTCAAGGGGGTGTTACTTATGGCCATCAATGTGAATTTCAAGATTTGGATGAAATTGATGCTACGGACAATTAGTGAAATCGTTGAAAGAGATACATATAGCTGACAGGTTTCATGAAAAGTAGAAAAGAAGATGAAAATACTTGGCAGTCAGGAGACCAAATTCAGGTATCTCAAAACGATGGTGGCTTCTGGGACTATCAACATTTGATGTTAAAAGGGCATTTGAAGTATCTTGAAAATATTTATCAACTTCTTTTACAAATCATGTTTTAGAGATAGTGAGGTCAATGGATTTGAAAGATTTTAGCCAGGATCATATGCAAGAGTGTAATTTAATATCTGTATTATTCAGGGAGCGTGGCTTAGCGTACAACTAAGATGGCCACGCTTTTTTGAGCTCCGTCGGACCTCCGGTGCGGACGCTCTAATTGAGATGCTGTTCGGGTGATTTATGTTCACCAATTTACAGCATTAGGCGAGGAAACAACTCGGGAGGATTTGGGACAGCTCGCAGGTGATTCCGACGGTTTCCCTCATGTTGGGACCTCAAAATGGCGGTCATCAAGGAGGTCTTGTCGATACAAGGACAGAGGGCATAACACCAATTTGTCTGCCTGCTTGGACTTCAGGCTCATTTCCCCTGCGCAGCATGAGGTATTGTCATGTCCAATTTTATACCTCTTTATATCGGGACCTGAGACTTTTGGGGGGTCACAATTATATTTCATCAGAGCATTCACAAAATGGATGCCGCTAAAAGGATTCTCCCGGGAGTCATAGTGCCTAATTAGTGGCCTACTACTCAGCTGCCTGTGCTTCAGTGGGTGTATACTAGCATATGAGCAACATGTCTTTTGTTCAATTTTAAGTTTTTGGAGCCTGTCCTGGTTATCGCTGGACGTGCAGACTCTACTCAATTCTGTTCTCCATAATTAAACCTTGGCCGGTCCTCTCTGGTGTGTCAGCTGCCTGTTAACGGATTGTCATCGAGTGTCATCATTTCTTGGATTATTTTCTTTTGAATGTGGGCTGTGTAAGTCTCTCACATCATTGGGGCTACAAATCAACATGTGCTGTTGGGTCCCTCATGAAGTAACAGGTCTACTTACAAAAAGAACCTTCCTTAGTGCTTGTTGAATTTTCACGCATTTTACAGACTTATTGTCAGTCTCTCAGGCATTAATACTTTGTTTTCTCCGGAGCAATGTTTACATTAATCTGTGCTCTTTTGCTTTACACAACATCCATGCACTTTCAGACAGTTAGAGTGATTACTGTGTTTGTTTCCAATGGCAGAAGGCATGGGTGTCACTTCCAAGGACAGAGATGCTAAGGGGAATCTGAAGAGATCTAAACAAAATTCACCCACCCCAGATTTACCAGCTAAGGGTAATATTGATTCTGCTACGACCTTAGATACTATACTAAAACTTAATTCAGTGTATGATATAGCACAGAGTACCAGAACAAACACAGACTTGCTTCAAGTTGAGGTTGTGGCAATTCGGAATGACCTCGAGAATCTTTCATTACATGTCTCCAATGCTGAAACACGAATAAGTAATGTAGAGGACTGTACAAGCTACCAAGCTAAACACGTCCAAAGCTTAGGGCACTCCATGGCTTTTTTAAGAAGATATCTAATAGAAAAGGAGGACAGATTTCACAGATGTAACCCTTATATTTTTGGATTATCAGAAGACTGTGAGTAATCTGCTCATTCAGTGTTTGACTTTTTGCTTACTTGGATCCCAAAAGTTCTAAATATTTCATTCCACAGAGATTTTTAAATAGAACGTGCTCATAGACTTCCGACTTTTAAACCTAAAATATTGTCTTCTTCAAGACTGTTGATCTTTAAACCTCTGCGCCATCAACATACTGAGCATATTTTGGCTTAAATTAGGAAGATTAAAACAATACAATTGGATGTTCACAGAATATTAATATCTCAAGACTTTGCTAGAGATACCGTCATTCGTCGTAAAGTTTTCCTGAATCTATGCAGAAGACTCATAGATATAAATATTCAATTTTCATTTGCAGGTGTTTCAAGATTCAGAATAACTTTCAAGGGTCGTACACAGATTTTTCTATGAACCTTCAGAGCTTTCGACATTCTTGGACAATCTATCTGAATCACAGATGGATTCAAATCTCTTTCTGGCACTTCTCTTCTTTAACGACCTTCATCTTCTGACAGGATGGTTCCCTGATTTTTGTGCCTGGCCACATTGTGCGTAGTTAATATTGCCATTTTAGGTTCTTCTTTGGAGTGGTAACTACGCACTGTAAGATCTTAGTATTATAAATGTTATTCTTTATGAACTGATTTTTCTTCTACAGGCGCAATTTTGTTAAGTATAGATGATTAATGTGTCCCTATTTTTCTCCTTCTCCCTATCTTTCTTATCGTCTTGTGTTACTTCTCTGACTTATTCCAATTTCTTGCCTATTTCCTACTTAGCTCCTCCTTTTTTCTGTGGGTATTTATCTTAGCCCATATTGATGAAGTCTTTTTGATGTAATAACCTTCTAGATAGTTGGTTTTTCATTGCTTTTCTTTCTCACTACTTTTATGATAAAGTAAGTATCTCTTCTTTTACTTCTCACTTTCTTTTTCTTTTCTTTGCTCAATCACTTTTTATACAAGTTCTTTCTACCTTGTTCAATTTTTCTATTTCTTATTTGACTTTATACTTCTCTAATAATTTTTTCGTTGGTTATGAAATATTTATATGTATCTTCAATTCATTTGTACCTTTGTCCACTATTGTATTGTTAAGTTATGATACACATTTTGTTCTGAATGTTTAGTCTCTATTTATATACTTATTTGTTAATTTCATTCTTTTTTCTTTCATTATATATGTATCCCAAGTTATGAATTACATCTAATGTAGAGTACACTATCTACTTCTTAACTTCTAAAATACTTTAAATATGTCCATTTATTCCTGAATGTTATCAATTATGTAGTAACTTCTCTTTACATTACGTATTCTGGAACTGTTTGGTTGATATATATTTATATTAGCATGATAGATTAGTTTATAATATGTTAGACGGAGATTTATATGTTTTATATTGGTATTTATATTGCCGCAGATTGCTAATTATTATACCACATATTGCTATTTATTAGGCCTTAGATTGTTATGTATATTGCCTTATATTGTTATTCATAATTCCTTAATTTTATATTTATCTGATTTTATATTTTCACTTTTCTATTTACGATGTGATAATAGGTTTGTCTCTGATCACATATGTTATATATTTTTGGGATCCTGTGTATTTATTCTTATTGATGGATTATTGATAGTTTAGTATACATTGATAGTTATGCACTTGTTTCATCTCTTAGTGAAATATTTATTGTTGTGCTGTCTGCATCGTGGTTGATGGCCTCTTTTGTTGCTCCTCAACGTTTTTCCCCCATGCAATTTGTCTATTCCAGACATCCCCTGGTGGGGCTACTCTTTTTCAATGCTCCCTCTTTCTTTGGAGTACTTTTGTTCCTTTGTTTCTTCTGTCTAGTCTTTTCTTCCTTCCTTCCTATTTTTCCTACTCTTGGGACATCTGCTTCAGTGCATTTTATCTATTTCGTAGCTATGCTTTTACCCCTATGTGGTATTGGGTTTCGTCAGGTCTACATACTCTGCAAAAAACTCCCGAACACCATAGAATAGAAGTTGGCACGGAAACTGGAAATGCAAAAGACAAGTTTATTAGGACCCCATGGGGTGGTGGTACATTCCTAGAGCACCCTTCGGTAATGCAAGAAGTATCACACCGGACATCGGTGCGCGACCTCTTTTATACAGTTTTTACAGCAATAAAAAGGGTAGGCGGTATACTTGTGCACAGTTTAGGTACATATAAGGTCATTTTTGGAACACAGCCAAAGTGTGGGAGGAGTCTAGTACCACTGGTCAGTTTAAGAGAACATTCCTGAGAGATGACCGCTCATTAATCTAAACGTCCGAGTACGCATGCGTGAGCTTGACCAGTGCTAAAAATAGTCTGTTGCTGGGCAAGTTAAATGGTCATTGGTACAGAGGAAGGACAAAAGGACATGCTGACCACGAGGCCGCATGTTCGTTGCACATGGAAGCCAGGAAATTCAAAATGGCCCCCGCAAGTATGGTCAATTTAATGATGAAAGTTCGTGTAGCTGAGCTAAATGCTAACCTAGTTGCTGCCAAATTACGACACTATACCTGATGTTCTTCTGGTTTCCCCTTTGTCTTCTTTATCAGTTGTTTTTTACTTGTGTTGTTTTATGTTTAGCTATTTCTTGTTTAAATGTAGTCTCACTTAATGTTCATGGGCTGAAACATCCTGTTAAAAGGGCCAAGATCTTAGATTATTGCAAAAGTTTATGTGGAGACGTTGTTCTACATCAGGAGACTAAGATTGCTTTTAAAGAAGCTCTTCTTATGTGGAAGGAATGGGTTCTTGATGTTACTTGTTCTGAAGCCTCTGGTAAAAAGAATGGGGTTGTTACTCTGATTTTCAAAAATTCTGGTTAATGTTGTTACTGCTGAGCATGATAAAATTGGCAGGTGGCTACTTACTTGTTTGTCCAATGGTTCAGATGATCTACATATATGATGAATTTCTATGCTCCTAACATCGATTATCCTCTTTTTTAGCGTTCCATATTTAAAAAACTTTCTGATATTCCTCAGAATGCAAGAACAATTGTTGATGATGATTTTAATCTACCCTTGGATCCTAGTTTAGATAGACATTCTGCTTTTAAATTTTGTCCCCCTAGGTTGCATAAACACATGCTCAATGTGTGTTCATCCCACCAGCTTGTTGACGCTTGGAGATTGCATAATCCTGTAGGTAGTGATTTCACGGTTTCTCCTCTCCACATTCTAGCTTTTCTTGTATCTATTATCTTTCAGTTGATGCTGTTCTTTTAACCCCTTTGGTGCGTATGACGGCCCCAGGCTGCCATGCGTTACGGTTGGCGTGTGCAGAGGACAGCCGGGGCCATCCGAATTCCGCCCACTATTTAGATCGCCCGCACAGGGTGAAAATGTGAGCAGCGCCGAAGGGGTTAAAGCACACTATAAATGTTATGATCCATCCAATAGTCGTTTCAGATCACGCAGCAGTTACTTTGACTATCCTTAATCTTATAGATACGAGAGGCCCTCTGTAATTGGCATCTTAATACTGAAATTTTGGACGATAAAGAAGAAGTTAAAGAGCTCAATGAGGAGATTGATCATTTTTCAAAGATAATGAGTCTTCAGTGAATTTTCCAATAGTGCTATAGGATCTATTTGAATGTACTATTCGAGGTCCTATTATAAAAAAAATTCAAAAAGATACAGTGACATCAGAGAGTTGCCGCAGTGTTTGGGAGACGAGAGCAAACGTAAAGAAGTGCTATATAGACGCTCTAATGATGAGTCTCTCCTACACAGTAGCAGCCCATGGAGGGAGTTCAATGGGGTGGTAAGGCGGGGCGGGGGAGGGGCAGGGTGGGGGTAGTAAACACCAGAATACGGATGGATGGAGGTAAGTAAACAATTAAATAAATAAAACGAATTTCGTTGCACGTGCTGCATGGCATTCTTCCTCAATAATCAAATATCCTAAGTAAGTTTTTGATAATTTTGTCCTTTCTGGCAAGGTCTCTGGCTCTGCTGCTGTGGCTTCTATTGTCTTGATTCCGAAAGATGGCAAAGATCATGCTGATCCAAAAAACTTCCGTCAAATCTCATTATTAAATATGGAAGCTAACATTTTTGCCAAGTTCTTGGCTAAGCACTTGGAAGGTCATATTCCTAGTTTTATCCATGATTCCCAAACTGGTTTTGTTAAAGGGAGACTCGCTAGAGGCAATATCCAAATCTTTTGTCATATTTTAGAAAAAGTTAAACTTTCTGCATTGACATGAGAGGTGATCACCCTTGATGCTGAAAAGGCTTTCGCCAAAGTCTCTTGGCCTTCTTTACAAGCAGTGCTAGAATCTCATAACCTCGGTGACTCCTTTATTAATGTGGTAATGTCTCTCTATGCACAGCCAAAAGCTAACATCAGAGTTAATGGGGCTATCTCTTCCTTTTTTAATCTTTATCAGGTCACTAGACAAGGGTGCGCTGTATCACCCCTTCTTTTTCTATTGTCTATAGAGCCCCTCCTTTGTCTTCTCAACTTGAACCAGGGTATCAAAGGTTTTCAATTTGGTTGGCATACACTTAAAACAGCAGCCTACGCGGATGACGTTCTTATTTTTTCAGAAGACATTGCTGCTCAGATTACTGTTATTTCTAACATTATTAAAGAGTTTTTGCTTGTTTCTGGATATACTCTGAACAAAGAAAAAACTGAAATGTTCCCCCTTGATTCGATGTTTTTTCCTTCTCACATTGGCGACTCAGGTTTTAAATGGCAATCGACTCGTATTTAGTACTTAGGAATTCGGTTTTGTAAGGACCTTTCAGATATTATTTCTTATAATGAATCACACATCATAGCTAAAGTGAAGGATCTTTTGTCCTCTTCGTCTCCTAAATATATCTCCTGGTGGGAAAGACTACAAACTCTTAAGATGATGAATATCCTGAGTGTTAATTTCTTATCTTCTATGTTACCTATAAAGCTTTCTTTTTCTTTCTTCCATGAGATTTATTCACTCACTTCTAAATTTTTGTGGAATGATGAGAGAGGTAGAATTGCTTATAAATACCTCAGAAAGCCCTCTGTTCTGGGTAGTTGTAATCTTCCAGATTGGAACTTGTATCAAATCACCTTTCTAGCCTCTCAAGGTGCTCTCTGGTTCTTACCAGACTCCCAGCATACACCCCTTTGGATTTATATTCAACTTCCTCCTTTTTTCACAGCTTCTAAGCTCGTTCCTGGTCATTCCCATCATATTATACAAGACATGCTCAAAAACATATTGACAAAAAAGTATCTAAACCTGTTCATTAATCAAGATGGTCCTCACTATGGTACAACCCTAAAATAGTTACTGATATTGATCCTGGTACGTCTTTCTCATGAGCAGCGAGGGCTATTAGACTGGTAAAACACACAACCCTCTTTCCTTCTACTTTTTAGCTAGGGAATATAATCTTAATTACATAGATAATTTTTCTTTTTTTAATATAAAGGTTGCTCTTTATAAAGTATCCCTTTCTACAGATTTGGATACTGTTTCCCTTCTTTCTATGCGGTCCTTCTCAGGCCATACTGCATAAAAAATCTATAATTTTGTATCTGTTCCACTTAGTCTACAGTCACTTATGATAATGGTCTCATCATTTTGCAAATTATATTTTTAAATATTTTTCACAAGAGACCTGGCAATTGATTGGGACGTTATCCCTATGCAATAAGATTGTTCCTTCTCTTATTCTATCTAAACCTTTTACATTAAATCTCCTTCATTAGACCCCAGCTCGCTTATACAAGTTAAAACTACGGGATAGTGATTTTTGTTGGAATTGTAATTTAGAACCAGTTACTCATCAACATTGCAATCTTTTGGGCATTTGATAAGGAAACACTTTTCAGTAATTTTTATTATTTCATCAGATCTTTCTTAGCCTAAGATTCTATGGGGCTCATGGGCTACAGCTATTCCTTTACCCCTTGACAATATGGATATGGAGTTATTGGATTTACTTGTATCCATTGCTGTTAAAGTATACTAACAAAATACAAATCTTTTCATCTTCTGCCTTATCATACCTGGTGGGCATGGGTATCATACCTCCCTGGAGCTCATACTTTTGTTGAGGAGAAGCACTACTCGCCTTCAATTTCTAGCAACGTTCGACAGTCACTGGACAGTTATATGAATCTGTCCTCTCAGGGGTTGGTAGCTCAATATTCTTTGACTCTACTAAGTTATTTCCTTCATTGAAGCAGATGTCCCCACCTCTTCCTTCTTTCTTTTTTCTTTTCTTTACTTGTATCTGTCTTATCTTCTTCTTCTTTGCTTTCTCCTGTTATGCAATTCTATTTATTAAAACAATATGACTGGTTTGTGACCTCAGCGTGATATATAAGCTGTTGATCTTGTTTAATTCATTAATCTGGTGACTTATAACATTTAATATGTGCCCTTTATATATTTTGTTTTTCTTGCCTGATTAATGATATGTTCATACTTCTTTTTATGCCAGCTCATTACCTTTTGACATGAAATCTATTTTTTGATTCTGTAATTCTTCGATTTTAACCTAATATATATTTAATAATGATATGTTATCTTGCAATCTATTATACATGTATTTTCTCTTTTAAATTCCAATAAAGATATTTGAACAAAAAATGTATATATACTCGCGAGTTATAGTGAGTACAACTAACTATAACGGGGGAATTTCAATGGTTTTGTATGAGTAAAATGTCCAGCTAACTATAACTGGTGTGAAACCTATGGTTTTTTCGGTGAATTTCTAAGGTCTTTCAAATACTAATTCCTAACTATAACGTGTTTAAAACCTATGGTTTTTTCAGTGAATTTCAAAGCTAATTCCTAAATATAACATGTGCCAAACCTATGGTTTTTTCAGTGAATTTCAAAGGTTTTTTCAAAGCTAATTTCTAACTATAACGTGTGTGAAACCTATGGTTTTTTCAGTGAATTTCAAAGGTTTTTTAAATGCTAATTCCTAACTATAACATGTGTCAACCCTATGGTTTTTCAGTGAATTTCTAAGGTTTTTTTAATGTTAATTTGTAACTATAACGTATGTTAAAACTTTGGTTTTTTCAGTGAATTTGCAAGGTTTTTTAAATACTAATTTCAAACTATATCACGTCTGAAACATGGTTTTTTCAGTGAATTTCCAAAGTTTTTAACATGCTAATTTCTGTATCAATTTTTATATTTTTTATATATTTATTTTTCACAAACTGCCTTTGTATATTATAATTGATTTCTCTGTTCCAGTAATATGCAATTGCACAGCTAATTTTTATGATTGGGTTAAAGTTGAACACTATAGTCTACATCCTTAATCAACAATAAACACTCAAATTTGTTTTTTTCTTTTTGTGATTTTTTTCAACGTGCGCGCACCTCGCAATTGTTTTTTTATTTTATGTTTTTTTGGGCCTTTGGGGTCCTTCAGGGACCCCATGAGAAGGCCTTAAGGGTCAGGGAGTCTCTACCCTGCCTCCTTTTCACGTTCTCCAATATTGTTTTTGAGTGACTTCTGCCTCGAGGGGGCACGCAATGTGCGCGCACCTCGCGATTTTTTTGGGGAAAAAAATTGGGTTTTTTGCCCATCGGGGTCCTTCAGGGACCCCCTGAGAAGGCCTAGGGGGTCAGGGAGACTCTACCCTGCCCCCTTTTCATGTTTTCCACTTTCATTTTTCACTCTCTTCTGAAACGACACAAAATGGCGGCTGAAGGGTGCGCGCAACGTGCGCGCACTTCGCAATTTTTTTTGTTGAAAAAACAAAGGATTTTTTTGCCCTTTGGGTTCCTTCAGGGACCCCCTGAGAAGGCCTTGGGGGTCAGAGAGTCTCTACCATAACCCCTTTTCATGTTCTCCACTTTTGTTTTTCACTCTTGTGAGCCTCGAGGGTGCGTGCACCGTGCATGCACCTCACGATTTAAAAAAAGAAATAAAAATATTTTGACCTTCGGTGTGCTTCAAGGACCCCCTGAGAAAGCCTAGGGGGTCAGGGACTCTCTACCCTGTCCCCTTTTCATGTTCTTCACTTTTATTTTCCCCTCTTTTCAGCCTCACACTGACAAAATAGCGGCCAACACTTCTTGTTTACCACCGAATCAAATGTTCACAGACGTCCAACAGCAAATCAGAATTCCGCTCGCGTACGCCCGGTGCGCGCATCGTGCGCGCACGGGTGCCCGCACGGTGAGCGCATATAGATATATACATGTTTTCACATTTGATTTTCTCAACAACTACTGATGGGATTTACACCATTTAAACAAAAGGGCGATCTGCGAATCAGACTCTACCATTTTTCCAAATGTGGTGTAATTCCGTTCAGCGGTTCTGGCTGTAGCCGTGTCTAATCCTCCTATGGAAATCAACATGGGGAAAACAAGTTTTGGGACCCCGCTTTTTACACGGCCCCCGCTTCACGAATCTTCCCGAGACTTTCAGGGAAGGAGCGGAGCAGAGCGGGCCATCTACTTTGAGAAATTCGCGAAGATTCAACAACCGGTGCCAAAGTTATTCCCAATAGAATGTTGCGGATTTCCTATGGAAACTAGGTCCTAACTATAACTACTATATATATATATACATATATATATATATATATATTCACTGAAAAAACCATAGGTTATAGACCATATATAGTTAGGAATTAGCATTTACAAAACCTTATTTTACTCACACAAAACCATTGAAATTCCATATATAGTTAGTTGCACTAACTATATATCGCGCACCCGCAATCCACTGCTGATGATGTCACATATTACATCATTCATGACATGGTCAGTGACATCACTGATGACATCACTGATGACATCTCAAATGACATCACTGACGACATCTCAAATGACATCACTGATAACATCTCAAATGACATCACTGATGACATCACTGATGACATCTCAAATGACATCACTGATGACATCATCCAGTGACTGTGTGTTTCTGTAAAGTTAAAATGTGTCTTACATATTGAAGAATGAGTGGAAGTATAAGTGTCTGGACAAAGGATTTAGTAGGTGCATGACTGAATGTATGAGTGAGTGATTAAATGTGTCTCACTGAGTTCATGGGTTAGTGACTAAACTGTCTTAATTTGTGCATCATTATGTCTGTTGTTCTGTAAACTGCTGCATGTGTTGATCAGTAGCTATATGATTAACTATATGGGTTACTGATTGATTGTCCAAGTATTTGTATGGGAGACTGAGTGTGTGTGTGGCTGGCTGGCTGGGAGGTGTGTGACTCTGTGCAGATCAATGTGTACTTGTATCAATGATTCTATAAGAAGGTAAGTATGAGTTAGTATATGTTTGAAAATGTAAGGTGCTCTATGTTTAACTGTATAGACAAGAAAATGGAAGTGTCATTGATTCTTTAACAGGACTGACTACGTGTGTGAGTAACTCCATGGATGAGTGGCAGACTGTGAGTGTCTGTATAGGTGTATGAGTGCATATGATAGTGTTGTAAAGATGAGTGATTGTATGTATGAATGATTGTATGGGTGAATGAGTGAATGTGTGTGTAGACATAGCAATCAGTGAGTGCGTATGTAGTAACTAGTATTGGTGTGTCAATGGTTTCAAAAATTATACTCTGTATTTAACACTGGGTGAAACAGAGGTTATATTAAAATGTGAGGAGATGCATTGTATTGTCACATGAATGATATCATCAGTGATGTGGTCATTGATGTCAAATCAGATGTCATCAGTGATGTCATCAGTGATGTCATTTGAGATGTCATCAGTGATGTCATCAGTGATGTCACTGACCATGTCATGAATGATGTAATATGTGACATCATCAGCAGTGGATTGCGGGTGCGCGATATATAGTTAGTGCAACTAACTATATATGGAATTTCAATGGTTTTGTGTGAGTAAAATAAGGTTTTGTAAATGCTAATTCCTAACTATATATGGTCTATAACCTATGGTTTTTTCAGTGAATTTTCAAGGTTTTGTAAATGCTAATTCCTAACTATATATGGTCTATAACCTATGGTTTTTTCAGTGAATTTCATTGGTTTTTTAACAGCTAATATCTGTAGCTGTAAAATGTATTCTTCTTTAAATCCAAAAATATATTTTATATGTTTATGAATAATTTTTTTTTTAAATATTTTTTTTTCTTCGTTCCCGCTTCGCGAATCGGGAAGCTTCCCGTTAGCTGACCTTGATGCCGCGAAATAGACCGCGAGCCGGTAAACGTTTCTTTACCGCAACTGCCGCGTTATAAAACAACATAGTGACGCCTCCCGTCCGCATGACGTTTCACGTTGTCGCGTGATACGTCATATGACGTGCTACGTTAGCGAACTGGTACGCGAAGCGAGTCGCAAAGCGCAGGTTTCTGGAAGCAAACCGGGAGGCCCTGCAAAGCGCTTAACGTAAACACAGCAGGTCATGTGACTTGGTAATAACACTTTTCATTGGTTCATTTCACTTTTGGTTTCCTAATGATGTAAGACTAGGTCATATAATCTAAAATGAACACTTTTCATTGGTTGAGAACTCTTGTTTTTCCCAAATGATGAAAATCCCTCCTTCTTTCCTCACTCTGACTTTCATCATTGTGAGAGAAAGACCCTTTGTGATCACTGAGCAATGGCTTCTTTAGTAGCTTCAGCTGGTGCTTCCCCACCACCTCCACCACATCCAAGGAAGAGTGGACCACCTGCTCAAGTTATAATTCAACAAGAAGAGGAAGAAGAGGAACAGAACGACGAGCACGAAGAGAGGCAGTTTTTGCCTGAGGAGCCCAGGACGTCTCACCGGAAAGAAAACTTCATTTGGCAATTTTTTTAAATTCCCAAAGGTCAGAAAAAAGTAAATGCAAGATACGTAACTTGCCTTATATGTCAAGATAGACTGTCCAGAGGAACCGAGAAAAAATACAGTTTCAGAAACTACACAATGCATCGCCATATGACTAGGTGGCATCCTAACAACTACAGTGCTGCACAGTTTCGGAACGACCTAGATAATCTCCCTATTATGGCCAGAAGATCTGTTGTACCGGAAGTAACGGGACCAGAGGGCAGGGAGATGGTGCCAAATATACAAATTAGATTTGGTGAAGTAAAACACATCTGCGTATATTGCGATGGATTCATTTGCTACGGAGAAAGAAGCATCACTCTGATCAACAGAGCTATTGACTATCATATGCAAGTTTGTACGAAACGCCCAAAATAATAAATACTTTTTTTTTGTTTTGTTGCTCCTGTTGAGCCCTTTACAATGAATCGTTTTCATTGCCCCCTCCAAGAAAAACCCCAAAAAATATAAAACTGTTCAGAAAAATTCAAAAAAAGTTAAAAAATGTTCCGAAAAATAATAAAAAAAATATAAAACAACAAAAACAATTAAAAAAAAAGTTCTTTTCAGAACTACCTCCCCGTTATTAAAAAATTGGTACAATATTTGGAACTGTGCCAACCTCTATTTCTCTTAGTTCGCTTCCCAGTTCGCTCGCCGGTACGCGAACCGGAAGCGAACCAAAAACAGTAAGTATAAGGGAAGGAAACAGACACTTATGTTAAAAGAAAGACAGCTATAGGGGAGTAAACTAGAGATACTATTACCCTAATCCACTGCTGATGATGTCACATATTACATCATTCATGACATGCTCAGTGACATCATCAGCAGAGGATTGCGGGTTTTTTGGCAACGTGCCTTATCCACGGTTTAATAACGCTGCCTTTTGCTTTATATAAGTTTTCAAATTGTATGAAATATATACCAATAGGTCGTTATGAACCTTTAGGTAGTGCTTTTCTTCATGAGGTCTGGTCGCTTCCATACACATACAGATGTTTCAAAGATGATCAAGAAGTTTATCTGAATGGAGAGGAATGCACTGAGACGCCAGATCATTCACTAATGTGTAGGCACATACAGTTACACGGTTCATGCAACAAACACCGACCAAATATGGCTTGCGTGTTGCAAGGCACGCCAGTTCCTGCTATCATCCCCACGTTCAAGTTGTTGGAAAATGGTAGTTATTTGATGCTCAATAATGAAGATTGTTCTGGGTTAATTAAAAGTATTCCTTTTATCGTAACAGTAAGTGAACGGGTTATTTGCTGCAGAAATGTTCTATTTCCTCCCACACATGAACATAGGGAGTTTTCAATCTCGCCACAAATACCAACCTTGGGAGCAGATTTCAACGGCATGGCAAGAATAAGAGCTCTTTTGTCTCAGAGAGAGGTGGCCTTGAGTTCGGCCCGTGAAACTTTCGTGCTTCACATAGCGAACACCCGTACAGAGGTGCAGACCCTTTTCAATTCAGATTTGCCTTTCCATTTCAGCAAGATGGTTCGGACTATCTTTAACACATCCTCCACAAAGGCCCTGGCGCACTTTTTTAAAGTTGTTACCAGTGGTCTCGTGACTTCATTTGAGAAAATCTTTGGAGTCATCCCTGCTTTCTTTCATTCTATTTTTTCCACTCTGCTTCGTGGATTGCCATTTTTACTTGCATTACCAGCGGACGCTCTTGTGCTTTTTTACATTTTTAAATATGGATGTCCCTCCTATGCAACCTCCCGCCCTGCAGCTGCTGACACTGTTCCGCAATCGCATGCTAGAATATTATGGCACAATGCCGTTGGCGATATTAAGCACGGCATATGGATTATCTTTTCGATTCTCCTACTTCACCTGTGTCCAGCCTGTATTTCACTGCCTGACCTGTGATTTCGATTGGGCCATTGATTTGTGTCTCTGCGGACCGGTTTCTCCTGACGTCGACTTTAATCAGCTGATGACTCCTATCATTACTCACGAGTTGGTTTGTCCTGGCGAAAGGATTATGGCTGTGGCATTGATGCATGGACTAATTGGTCCCTGGAATTTACTGGCGGCAACACAGTCTTTCTTGGAACAGAGCTTTCTTGAAAACCCACCGAGCTGTCCTCTGATGGTGATAGAGGATCCGGTGCTGGGAGAGCACGTATGTTCTTTTCCGCTTTTAAATTGGATGGCTGAACTCTTTTCGGATGAAGACGGTGACTTCCTATTGGAGGCTGTTGCAGCTTATTTTGCATACACAGTTATGTCATAGACCTTTTTCATTTTTGATATGCTGAGTACTAGCATTTCATTGACAATTCATTGACTTATTTGTCAAGTTTTTATTATTTAGCTTGCCTATTGGCTTAAGACTCGATAAAGTACTTGGCTGTTTTATTTTTCTTTAGCATTAAATTTTCCTAGTTTTTAATATTTTACCTTGCGGACCGTCCACATATAAAGTTGCAATCTGCTCTCATGAGATGGCACTTCTATTATCTTATTCAGTTCGTTTCCGGATCATGGGGAGGTGTCATCTAGGTCCTGGATATCTTTACACCGTGTTAAGTTAGCATGGGCTCATTACCGGTTTAAACGCCATTTTTCCTTTTTTGCAACTTCTGCACACGACACTTAGTTGTTGCTTTAGCTTTCAACCTAATAGTTCATCGTGATTTACATGAGAATAATATGTTATTGCTCTACTATCTGCTTTACTTGTTAAACTATATCTGTACAGCGAGTGCTGAAGTTTCAAGAACAACACGATACAGAATTGTTATGAGGTCTGATCTCCACGACTTCATACTCATAACATAAGTGCAGCTTCTGCCAATTCTGGGCATGAGGCGGGTTTTATATTGCTTTGCCGAACACACATACACAACACTTGATGCGGTTCACATGAAGAGAGAGCTGGTGTATGCTGATGTGATTCCTTCAAATCTAAGACACTAAAGTATGGGCACGCCCTAAACCAACACAAAGAGACCTTCTTAGCAAATAATATAATATGTGTATTAGGGAGGGTGAGATATAAGCAGCCGCGGGCCGTGGAGGGAGTTACGATGGGGCAGGGAGGCGGGGAGGGGGAGGGGCAGGGTGGAGCCCTCTCCACCCTGCCCCTCCCCCTCCCCGCCTCCCTGCCCCACCGTAACTCCCTCCACGGCCCGTGGCTGCTTATAAGTGTTGATAACTCTTATTCATTTACAGCATGTTAACATACTGTCACCATTCGCTTTTTATGTACTAGTAACTATGCTGGTAATTTTGCTACTGATAATATGTGTACTTGTATTATCTAAGATACTACGCCTGAGAAGACGGCATTAGTAAATAAACATTTCAAATACACATGTGTTCTTCTTAACTCCATGTTCTGGTTTCTAAGAAATATATAACGACCGACTGTTCATGAGTTCCACGTATCCTGAGGTACTATAAGTTCATATTCTGGATTGTCTAAACATTGAGAGTTTGTTATATCCAATGTGACACTGTACCTAGCTTGCTAAGGGGTTTTTGAGTACTAAGGTGAGTTTTGGGGCACCCTAATTCGCCGAGGTTCCAATCCTCTGTCCACAGTTCTGTGTGAGAACAGAAACCCTGCAACAGGGGCACCCCCGACCCTTCCTGGAGCTTCATCACACTTGCGATACAACTCCAGCAATGCGCCACCTTTACGGCACAGTTACATCACGCATCTGTGCTGTTTTTGCCCCATGATGCGCCGCATTGTAAATGCAGCACACCATAGGTGACGGAACAGCGGCACAGAATGACTAACACATCCCTGGTGATGCGCCAGTCATCATAAATCTATCCCTATGCTTCTTATCTTGTTCGAGATGAACCGCCATATGTATCATCAAAGTTTTTTGCATTTCCTAAATAGCGAACTTTAAGGAATAAATAGCGATTCTTTACCATTCCTAGTTTGCGATTAGCTATTTGCTAATTACAAATTACCCATTCATTTCCTTCATTTCCATAGGGCGGTTGGACTCACTTTTAGCTCGAACGGCTGAATGGATTTCCACGAAACTTGGCAAAATTGTAGGGACTGGTAGCCCGATGTGCCTTTGCTATGTCTCAAGATATATGCTCCAGTGGTTTTTACGAAAATTAACTTTGAAAAATATATATTGGGCTACATTGGCCTATATATATGTTGGAGCCCAAATGTAGCCCAATGTAGCCCAATGAAGCCCAATGAAGCCCAATGTAGCCCAATGTAGCCCAAAGATGGCCGCCAGAGACAAAAAAAACAAATGTAGCCCAAATATCAGCCAGATGTAGCCCAACTATAGCCCAGTGACAGAATGACCAATCAGCTTCGCAAACCTCCGTTACGCGAAGCGGAGCGCTGTTACAGATATATATCTTTTTTTGAACGTTAATTTCTCAAAATCCACTAGAGCACATATATTGAGACCTAGCAAAGGCACATCGGGCTACCAGTCCCTAATATTTTACCAAGTTTCGTGAAAATCCATTCAGCCGTTCGATTATTATTATTATGTTTTTTTTTTGCCCCGCGGGGCCCTTTTAAAACCTCCACATCAAACCTAGGGGGTCAGCGAGGATCTACTATTCCCCCTTATGGTCATTTGCCCCTTCGCTTTGGCCTCCTCTTGTCTCTCGATCCTACCGAGAGACAAGATGGCGGCCACTACGGACTGTTTGGAATGTTGACAGACGCCGGAGAACCAATCAGCTTCGCTTCACAAAGCTCCGTTGCGCGAAAAGTACGCGTCCTGGAGCGCTGCCCGGTCCGCTGTTACAGATATATATCTTTTTTTAAACGTTAATTTCTCAAAATCCACTGTAGCACATATATTGAGACCTACAAAAGGCACATCGGGCCTCCAGTCCCTACAATTTTGCCAAGTTTCGTGCAAATCCATTCAGCCGTTCGGGCTAAAAGTGAGGCCAACCGCCCTATGGAAAACTCAATGTTAAAAACACGTTTTGGGACCCCCCTTTTTTCTCGGCCCCCCCTTGACGAACCCCCCCCAAATTTTCAAGGGCTGCTCAGAAACAAAATGTGCCATTTTCCTGAAAATTTCAGCCAATTCCGTCCACAAACTCCAAAGGTATTAGACATAGAATTTTCAAAAATCCCATAGAGAAAAAATCCTAACTATATATACCTACTGGCGACCGCCAGTAGGTAATATATATATATATATATATATATATATATATATATATATATATATATATATATATATATATATATATATATATATATATATATATATATATATATATATATATATATTCACTTAAAAAACCATAGGTTTCAGGACGTATATAGTTAGGAATTAGCATTTAAAAAACCTTGCAAATTCACTTAAAAAACCATAGGTTTCAGGCCTTATATAGTTAGGAATTAGCATTTTAAAAACCTTACAAATTCACTCAAAAAACCATAGGTTTCAAGCCTTATATAGTTAGGAATTAGCATTTAAAAAACCATTGAAATTGCTCCTATGTAGTTAGTTGTACTAACTATATTTCGCGCACCCACAATCCACTGCTGATGATGTCACATATTACATCATTCATGACATGGTCAGTGACATCACTGATGACATCACTGATGACATCTCAAATGACATCACTGATGACATCACTGATGACATCTCATTTGACATCACTGATGACATCACTGATGACATCATTCAGTGACTGTGTGTTTCTGTAAAGTATAAATATGTTTTACATATTGAAGAATGAGTAGATGTTTAAGTGTGTGGATGAAGGATTTAGTAGGTGCGTGACTGACTGTATGAGTGAGTGATTAAATGTGTCTTACTAAATGCATGGGTTAGTGACTAAACTGTCTGAATGTGTGCATCAGTATGTCTGTTGTTATGTAAGCTGCTGCATGTGTTGATCAGTAGCTATATGAGTGGCTATATGGGTTATTGATTGGTTGCCCAAGTATTTGAATGGGAGACTGAGTGTGTGTGTGGGTGGCTGGGAGGTGTGTGACTCTGTGCATAGATGTGCGAGCAGTTGATTCACTAGGTGTATGAGTTCAAGAGTGCATGTGGAAACAGCTATATGGGCGGTTGACTGTGTGTATGGGTGTGTTGGTGAGTGAATGGATATCTCAGTGCTACATGTGCAAGTAAGTACATATGTAAAACACAGTGCATGTGAGAGTTGGCATATATATTTGACTAAACATGAATGCCAGTGAATGTGCGAGTGTCTATATGGATCATTGTGTACTTGTATCAGTGATTGTATAAGAGAGTAACTATGTGTTAGTATATGTTTGAATAAGTAAGGTGTTGTGTGTATAACTGTATAGTTGAGGAAATGGAAGTGTGATTGATTCTTTGCATGACTGACTAGGTGTGTGAGTAACTCCATGGATGAGTGGCAGTGTGTGAGTGTCTGTATAGGTGTATGAGTGCATATGATAGTGTTGTATTGATGAGTGACTGTATGTATGAGTGATTCTATGGGTGAATGAGTGAATGTGTGTGTAGACCTAGGAATCAGTGAATGCATATGTAGTAACTGGTATTGGTGTGTCAATGGTTTCAAGAATGGTAGTCTGTATTTATTTATAGTATGGTTACTGCGACAAAGCCCACTGTATCCTGCGAGCCTACCTGGACGCCGCCTGGAGTTCCGACCTGCATCAGCCTTGCCTGGGGTCCCGAACAGAGTAGCCGCCAGCTTCTAACTGCACCAGCTGTCTCCTCCCCCCGCCGCAGCCCTCAAACACCGGGACTGCCGCAGAGCGGGGGAGTAGAGACTACAGCCCCCAGAAGCCTCCGCGACTGGCCCGGAAGTCGCGTTGAGGCTTAGCGTTCGGAGGCACCGTTAAAGGGGCTGGCCTTCCCGTGCGCGGGGCCGTGCCCGGGGCTAAGCCCGGGCAAAGGGCGGGCCCTCTACGGCCCTCATCGGCACGAGTAGGCCAGGCTAGGCCACCTCCCTAAAAATTTTCACTGAGTACCAGGTATTAGCCCCAGCCAGCTCATCCAGTGGAAGTGTTATTGCTTTTTGTTGATCGCCTCCAAAGTCCTAGTTACCAGACGGGGGTCGGTACGTAGCCTGTATAAGCTGCCACCGAATCGCCCAGGAGCTTGGAAAGAGGAGGGGGCCCTCGGGGAGAAGTTGATAGCACACACAACACCGCTACGAAGCAGGAAAATAGTCCGCTGGATACCTGTATAAGGCGCTGAAGTAAGACATTTGTTTTTAAACCTTTGAGATTTATATTTTGTCATTTTATTGAGTTGTGGGTATAAGACTATCACACCCCTTTGTATAACTATGCCTAAAAAAAATAATCACATGGGATCTGAAGCACCAAAGAACACCATGGAAAACTATCTTGTTCAAGTGGTCAACAAGATAAACAGTGAGCGCAGACAGTCGTTGGGACTGTCCCAGTCACCTATTCTCCCTCCTATGAGCCCACCGACTTCCTCGCAAACAAATGTGTCTCTGCTATTAGACTCTAACAATGATGCTCATGAAACAAACTCCCCAGTAAATGTTAGTACTGATACCAGTGCAGCAAATGTGGTGGATACTGAGCCACATGTGGACAATGACTCAGATGCGCAGGCCGTCATTGTGGTTGAAGAAAAAGAAGAAGTGGAGGACGAACCATCTGCAAAGCAGACCACGAGGGCAGTTAGAGCCTGCCGTAGATTACAAAACAAACGCGGGGGGGGCACGCTCTGGAAAAAATAAGGTTATGTCACCACCAAAGAGAAAAAATATTCGCCAGAACGATGAGGAGAACAATTCGAGGGAGATATCGGATGAGGACTTAATGTTAAGAATAGCAGAGCTGTTAGAAATAAAAATTCAGACACTCATCAAGCCACTTATTAGCAAGATTGATAAACTTTCTGCGGACATAAAGAAATTGGGAGGTACACAAAATGCATTAGCAGATGTGATAGGAACTGTCTTAAGCAATGTTAACAAGGGCCACGACTGTCCAAAGGAAGATAATGAATCTGGGTCAACTTCAGATGCTATTCCACCAGGGCCAACTCTTCCGGAATGCACGCAAACTGGCCCCATTATCAATGATTTGCCATTAGAAGCCCCAATTGCTCAACAAATTGATCCATCACACGCTACAGTGCCCCCTAGTTCAGAAGAAGATCCAACACAATTTGTAGTTGAAGCATCGCCATTGGTGTTAGTTTTAGCTAATACACCAATCCTATCACCGGGTCAAACCGAGTCAACATCGTCACTAAAAAGCAAGGCACTATACTGGCTGTCAAATAATATGCGGACAGCACAGGGGGGTGAACAGCGGCTGGCTGACGAAATCAAAATGGCAAGGAGGGTTAGATGGATAGGAAATAAGCAAAAAAAATGGAAGGGCGACTGTGTGATATTAAATCTTTCTAACCCAGCTGCTCTTCCCGATATTCTATCCAACATTCTTCCACCACAAAGAAGAAGTAGTTCTATAATCCCCCTTGCATTAGAATTCTTTTATAATGAGTCGCAAAAAGCCAACAATCATAAGCCCCTGAAGCCAGCTTGGTTAGCGAGAAATAATGGATGGGGTGGGGGATCTAAAATGTTTGACACAAACTATGTTGCTAAAAATAGGGCTGGCCCATGGCAAGTTAACCAACATAACATTCCTTGTTCCACCACTCCAGGGCAAAATTGGAATCTAATGGGCAGACGAGGGCCGGGCACATTTGCCATCAACTGGGAGTCCTTAGGTAATGGCAATTACAACGGAGGATGGCCAGGGGTGCAGCAGAATTTATTATATCCTTTAACTCCTGCACCCATAGGCAATGGCAACCATAACGGAGGATGGTTGGGTGCTCATCTGAATCCAGCATATCCTATTACCCCTGTACCTAGATGGAATGTACCAGCAAATGGTTGGGGTCTTGGGGCCCCATCTAATAATTGGGGAGTTAGTACCTCAAATAGGGTTGAGGCCCTAGCTGGCTTAGCTGATTGCGATTGACTTGATAGTGGGGCTTTGGCAATGTCATGTGGCATAGAATATACACATCCTAGCTTGCATCCTGAAGTTGTACCAAAGCAGACTGCACTTGTTAAAAATTCTCAACAGCCACAGTACTATGTTGACTTAATGGCACAAACACTACATTTAGATACAAATGGGCCTATTATACAACAGCAGGTAACAGGGAAACCAGATGTTCTAGAAATAACAAAAATAATCTGTTGGAATATTGCAGGTTTGAAAAAAAAACTTTCAGACCCGGCCTGGCATGATTATTTGGCTAGTGGGGATCTAATTATGTTCCAGGAAACCTGGGGGCTCGAGAATTATTTCAAGGTTGACTATAGTTCCTTTTTTATCCCCGCAGTCAACACAAATGGGGGAAGACCTTCTGGCGGCCTAGCAATATGGGTGAAAATTACAGGTGGCCTGTCTTTTAAGCAAATTGATACAAATAATCCCGACATTTTATTACTTGAGTTAAAAAATACCAGGGGTTGTAGCATTTACGTGATCAATATTTACAGAGGACCACATCGATCGTGTAAAGAATCATCAGTTGTAACCCATTTGAGTAATATTGTGGCGGGGTTTGACCAAAATGCAATAATGATTATAGGTGGTGACTTTAATAGAGGTTTCGAGCCTATAATAGGCCTAGAAGACATCCACAAAGACGAGGACAGTGCTAATAATATCCCCATGGTTGACACAAATTATAAAGCACCTTGCACAGTGAGTGCCTTACAACTATTGAATTTGACCCTCGAGTTAGGCCTACGTGCCTGCAATGGGCGGTTGCCCTCAGATTGCCCCAGTAAACCAACTTTTACTAGAGGGGCGAATCCTAGCCATTTAGATTATTTTATAGTTTCTAATCTAATGGTGGATGACCGCACGGAAAGCGACCACTACCCATTGATTCTATCTGTCCAGACTCAGATCTTTAAAACCCTTGTTAAAAGTGCTAAAAGTACTGTTTCCTTACCACAGGACCCTTTAGTGGCAAATAACCGTAGATCCCTGAAGTGGCCAGTGGTTTTGGGTAACACAACAATCATTAGTCAAATCTATGTATTTGTGAGGCACATGTCCACTCTTATAGGAAATAGTACTGTTACCCAAAACCCTTGTCTGATAGAATCCCATGATCATTTAATTGATCAACTTGGCGAGATCCTAACTAGGGCGGTAAAAAGACCATATAACGCCCAAAAGAGTAAACAAACAGGGATCACCTGGTACAACCAGGAATGCCGGAGAGCCAAAACAGACCTAATTATAGCGGTCAGGGGGGATTCAGCGGACATTGTGAGAATTAAGAGAGCTCAGTACAAAAGAACATTAATAATGGCCAAAAAAGAGTGGGACGAAAGGGTTTGGTCAGATTTGTTGGACGCATGTAAGTGTAAAGATCAGACCTCCTTCTGGAGCCTCATCGCTAGAGGCACCAGGGGGGCGACTGAATGCAAAGATAGATTCTTAGAGGAGGAAATCTGGGTCAAGCATTTCACTTTGTTATATGCTTGTGAAAGCTCTGGCGAGGCTGAAGGCTGGGACAGCTTGCAGCCTCTTTTAGATGCGCATGACACACCTCTTGTCTTCTCTCTGCCAGAAACAATTCTAGCAATCAAGGCAGTTAAGCCAGGGAAAGCGCCAGGCCCTGACGGAATACCAGGTGATCTTTGGAAGCACGAGAACTATATTTGGGCTCCTTATATCAACTTATTATCTAATGATATTGCTAGAGGAGCTCCTGTCCCAGAAACCTGGAAGGGGGCGGAGATTGTAACACTGTTCAAGAAGGGTGACAGGTCAAATCCTTCGCATTATCGGCCTATCAGCTTAATTGACGTGTTGCAAAAAATGTTTGCCCGCCAAGTCCTTAGCCGCCTCTCAGCTTGGATTGAAGAACACTCTATCTATACAAAATACCAGGCAGGTTTTAGATCAAAGATAAGCACTGTAGACCAGGTTTTTAGATTTTTATGTTTAGTCTGGAAATATACGATTATAAGAAGTTCCCATATATACGTGGCTTTTGTCGATTTGAAGGCAGCTTTTGATATGGTTCCTAGGGTAGCACTATAGAAGACATTATACAAGATGGGCGTCCCCGGGAACATCCTTCAAATCTTAATTAGACTTCACGAGAATAATTACGCACGAGTTAGATGGGGACCAAACGGAGAAGTCAGTGAGAAGATAAAAATAGCGAAAGGGGTAAGGCAAGGGTGCGTAATGGCACCTACCTTATTCTCCTTATACGTCAATGACATTCCTGACACTCTTTTGGGCTGCGAGCATGACTCTCCCAAATTGAGCGGGCAAGCCGTTCCGGCATTATTGTTTGCAGACGACACTATTTTAATTTCTCAGACACCCAGGGGGCTTCAAAACCTTTTAAATAAATTTAGCTTGTATTGTCATGACAAGGAACTAGAAATTAATTCCTCAAAAACAAAAGTTATGACAATCAATCCTCATAAAGGTTTTAGTAAAGTTTTTAAGATAAATAACGAACCGATTGAAGAAGTCCCCAATTTTAAATACCTGGGTATCATTTTAGACAGTAAAGTTACATGGAAAACACAATTGGAGAACTCAAAATTAAGGCTGACTCAAAATCAGTGTCCGATTTTAAAGAGGCATAAGAATAGCCATTTTAAAGCAGTCTCACCAGCCATTGAACGATTTAAGTACAAAGTGCAGTCATCCTCACTTTATGGCGCGGATCTCTGGGCCTATGCTTTAAAGGATACTTTCCGAGTGAGGGAAAATTCCTTCATTAGGCAACTTTTAGGGATACCTGGGTCAACACCACTGACACCCGTACTATGGGACCTTAATTTTCGACGTACAGATGACTATGCTTCTCTCCGTCCGCTGCTCTATTGGGTCCGCTTATGGTCCATTGAGGAGCTGACTGATTACAGAGAAGCATTGAAAGAGGTATTGGCTATAAGGAATATCACGCATTTGCCATGGTTAGAGTATGTCAAAAAATGGTTCGAAAAGCTAGGGTTAAGTGATTTTTTGGTTTGACCCTGATTCTCTCACAAATAGCTCAAAAAGGATCTTGAAACAAAGGTACTGGGACTATATTAGAGATTCAGTGCTATCAAACCCCAGAACAGGGACTCTAACTTCGAAATTTTTTGAATTTAAAGTGACCATGCAATTAGAGCCCCTTATGGATGAAATTTACCCTCCATTGGCCAAAAGCCTATACTTAAAGTTCCGGTATGGTATTTTGCAATTAAAAGAAAGGACATCTAGCTGGAACTGCAATAAGGGGTTGGTCGGGGCCGTCGGATCCGATATATGTGAGTTTTGTGAGATGGGGCTGAAAGAGGATGTGTCCCATGTTTTATTTATATGCCCAGCATATCTTAAAGCCAGGAAAAAATGGCTAAAGCCAATCTGTAAAAAGTTAGGTCTCCGACAAATTAAGGTTGGACTTAGAATTTTTAAGGGAGACACTGCCTAACCGATTGTGTTCAGCCTGAGCCGTTTCCTCTTATGCGTAGCCTTGATTAGGAAGATGAAAGACCAAAAAACGTAAGGAAATAGGCTAGTTTACCATGTTACTGAGTCACCTGTTGACTGCTAAAGTGCTGCCTGCTTTAATGTTCTGGTGTACACTTTTTTTTTAACAAAACAGATGCTTAATGTATTGTTTTATTACTCTGTATATTTATTCAGTGTTCTTGTACACTAGAGGGGCCAACTAGGACCAAGCCACCCCCAAGTGGACAAACTGGGAAATGAATTGAATTCTATGTATTATATACAAAGGAAGTGTGTTAATATTTTTATCTACCCGCTATTTTATGTATTTAAATTGTGATATGATGTATTATGATTAAATGTATTGTATCTTATAAGGTTTTTTAAACCGAATAAAGATTGAAATGAAATGAAATGGTAGTCTGTATTTAACACTGGGTGTATCAAAGGTTATATTAGAGTGTGAGGAGGTGCATCGTATTATCACATGAATGATATCATCAGTGATGTGATCAGTGATGTCAAATGAGATGTCATCAGTGATGTCATCAGTGATGTCATTTGAGATGTCATCAGTGATGTCATCAGTGATGTCACTGACCATGTCATGAATGATGTAATATGTGACATCATCAGCAGTGGATTGTGGGTGCGCAAAATATAGTTAGTGCAACTAAATATATAGGAGCAATTTCAATGTTTTTTTAAATGCTAATTCCTAACTATATAAGGCCTGAAACCTATGGTTTTTTAAGTGAATTTGTAAGGTTTTTAAAATGCTAATTCCTAACTATATAAGGCCTGAAACCTATGGTTTCTTAAGTGAATTTGCAAGGTTTTTTAAATGCTAATTACTAACTATATAAGTCCTGAAACCTATGGTTTTTTAAGTGAATTTGCAAGGTTTTTTAAATGCTAATTCCTAACTATATAAGGCTTGAACCCTACAGCTTTTTCAGTGAATTTGCAAGGTTTTTTAAATGCTAATTCCTAACTATATCAGGCGTGAAACCTATATATTTTTTTCAATAAATTTCAAAGGTTTTGTAAATGCTAATTCTATTAGCGGATAACATTTATATATGTTATTATCCTTCTGGGACCACCTGAGCAGCCATCTTGTTTCTCAGGAGAAGTGAGGCACAAGAGAGCACAAAACAAGAGTGGAAAACGCAATAAGGGGCAGGGTTGAGACCCCCTGACCCCCTAGCCCTTCTCAGGGGGTCCCAGGGGTCTGTGTGAAAGAATAACGTTGACCAACTGGGCCTGCATTGTTCATAGACTTACATCATTAAATTTGGGTCCTCTCCTGGACAGGATAGCAAGAGAATGTGAGAGGTGCGGGCCCCTAAGTTCATGGAACTCACCCCACAATATTTTTCAAAAAATTATACTGTCAAGGTTTTTGGGCAGCCTTTGCACACAGTGAAACATGCCTTAAGGTGAAGGGTGGGGTCCATTTTCCTCCTTTGATGAGAGGTTGGAAACTCACAAGCATTATGTGATCTTTGAAGGTATTGAAGATATGTAGGTTTTGTGTATCTTCTTCCCATCAAAGGTGTTTCATTTACGGAATAGGAATCTTTATTTGTCAACAAGTTAAACCCATTTATTGTATTTAGTTCAGTTTTTATTAATTGCAAATCTTGCCAAAACAAATCATCATATTAGAATCATGGAGTTCAACAAGCAGATGAGAGGATAACAGTTGAGTGGGAGGAGTAGCAAGCAAAATTTGGCCTCAAACATGAAAAAAGGGTGTAAGACATAAGTAACAAAACCTAACAGTAATATATTTAGGAGCTCACAAAAAAACATGGGGAGACTGTGAACGACCAGATGCCCTGTAAAAGTATGCATGATAAAATACAAGGGTAGGAAGCAAATACGCCTGTCTATGACAGAGAATATATAAAGCAATCCTCACCGTCATAGAAAAAAGGTCAAATTTGGCAGAAACATGGTGAAATAGTTGAAGTAGTTTCCACTCTCTTCTAAACTTTATTTGGCAAAGGAGTACGTTCAAAATCGGAGAATAGACTGCCATACTTTGGGACACTCGCCTCTCCTCATAGAAACTATGGGATGCTATAACACGCTTATGTCTCATTTCCCCACAGTATATCACAGATTTTCACAATCATGAAGCAATGTAAAATCAGGAACTAAATTGAACAGTATTGTGCAGGAATGGTAATAGGTCTGGGGTAATGTTGAAAAAACTAAAGTAGATATGACGACTTGGTACAAGCAACCAAAACTCCTCTGTATGTTATACAGAGTGGGGCTTGTCGGGATGGAAACTTGCAAGATTGCAGGTAAAGGAGATGCAATATTCTGCCACATGTTACAGCATCGATTGTCCAAATATCACGATCACAGAGGCAGATTATAAACCAGTCATTCTATGGGGGTGAATAAAGTTCCAAAACAGCATTTTAATGGTATATTTGCAGCAATCTGCACAAGAAAGGTGTTATATCCTAAGGTTTACATTTATATGCAAATCAGCCTAGGTCCTCCTAGCTGCTCAGCCAGAGAGAGAGATGGTGACGGAATGTTGGTGTGACTGTGATGAATGGAATGCCTGGGTGCCTGTAAAAGGCAATCTCTATAGTGTAAAAAAAAACTTGGTAAGAGGATTACAGGAATTAAATAATGAAGTTGAAAATTGTTTTTTAGAGATGAGTACTGTGAAAACATATTTTATTATGCTATATTTTACTCGGAGTACAATTTAAGAAACATGATTCTATACAGTATATTGATAAAAAGAAGTGTGTGAAAACATATTACACCACTATGCATATACATATATATGTAAACCTTGTGTGCAGCTCGAAAGCAAATGTTTCATTCTGATTTAAAGTGTTATCCTGTATTGGGTTCACTGACAACTTTGCAAGGTCATGGTAGGCCCAGGTCCCATTACATCTTGTGATGTACAATGCGCATTTTTGCAAGGGTAACCTCATTCTCACTTTGAATACCAAGGGGAATGAAAGGTCTAAGGTGTGTGGTGGCACAAATAGCTGTGAGAACAGGTGAATAAAGGAGCTGCAGTAGGCTGAGATATTCCCATCAAACCACCCTTTGTTGGCGGAATCTCATCATATGGGATGCTTGTGGAAACACCCGACTCTACCGCCCAAACCATCAGCTGATGGTGCGGGAGTGGATGAAAATGATACACTCTTGCCAAACTACTGCTCATAGGGTAGTGATGGAAGTGTATGTGCAGTGCTGTGGTGAAAAGATTAAAATTAGCGACTCAGACAAAGACATTTTATTTGGGAAAGTCTGAGTGTTAATGTTAAAAACACGCCGGGTAGTTGAAACTAATAACTACACTGTGGCGCTGTGCAGGTGGTCAACATATTTCAGCCTCTAAGACAATTTGTCAGGCTTTCGTCAGGACCTGGATGGTAAGCTACTGCCACTTAAGTGCATAAATAACAAAAATGAGACGTGAATAAAGTGATTAGAAATGCAAATAACTACCACGAACTTGGAGCCCCAATGTCCATGTGTAAGATGAATTTTCTTTTATAATCCTGAAAAAACAAGACAAAGTGCATTTTCAGAAAATATACCACATACTCACAAAAAGCTGTGCACACCACACAATCAAAAAAGGGGCCAAAAGTACCCTTTTTAACAGATTCGAGTCAATTTACTCATTCACAGAACGTACTCAATACCTGTGAATACTCACCACGCTTTGCGAGGAGATAGACCTCACCTCGCCCGGCAACCGCTCGGGAATGTGAGGCCCCGCTCTAAGATATATAAGAAAGCAAATATTTATTGAAATTAAGTGCCTTCTGCTACTAGTTACAACAGTTGTTATCAAACCCATTAGCTGTGGACTTGCATATCAGAGACCATGAAACAACCTCCCAGGAGATGGACATGCTGATGGTGGTATGCCCCAAACAATGTTAAAAGTATGGAAATAGGACATGCAGTGACTCCCTACAGTGAGTTTGGAGCCTCAAACTTTAAGCTATCAGTGTGATCGCATCACACGAAGGAGGGCTTACCTGTCCGTCGGTACCTCTGTCAGGCGTAACCTCATTCTCACACCTGGCAGGGGGAAGTAGGGCTTTTTTTAGATGAATAAAGTCAGTATCTGTGGATATAAGTGCTATCATTTTTAAACGGCCCCTCAAGTGCTTCCTCAGAGGAAAAGTTCTGGAAACCTGCTTGTCATACAGGTTTCTTCTGAAACTAATTCATTGTTGTCATGTGACCTTCGCACAATAACTTGTCTTTGAGGAAAATGTATACATGTTAGATTAAAATGTGCATGTTTTAGCACACTGTTCCACATTACTATTTTTAAAGCTTGAACCCGGTCTGTTGAAATTACATTTGTATTCGATATTTTTTCTATGCTGCCTGTTGCATTTAATTAATTCTTTTTGGAATAGGGCTTCCTTACGTGTTGTGTTTAATTTCTAACAAGCAAATTAGTAGTCTTAGTACACCGCTGATTTATGCTTAGTGGTAGAAATTAAGAATTTACCAAAATTTCGGGGCTCTACCTTTAACTATATGGTTGAACACATGCAGAGATATTTACAGTGAAATGGCACAGTGCAGCGTCTCGCGCTATTTTGCAGCGCTGAGCTGCATCATTAAAAAAAATGCAGGGATGCCCTATATTTACAGGAATACAGCGCATCCCTGTGCACTCCCCTGCGCTGGTGCCAAAAGAGAAGCAGTGCCCAACACAGGCACCCTTGCACCATCGTGCAAGGGTGCCTGCATTGCAGGGATGATTGTGTTTGTACAGGAAGGGGCAATTTGCAGCACACATGGAAATAGAAAAATACGAGGAGAAATAAAAATAGCTCTCCTTGTTGCGCCCCTTTAACACCTCCCCTTAAAAGGCGTTAGTTTTTGGCACTACCTCAGATTTGCCAAACCTTGTAAATCTGGGACAGTGTAAAATAGCAATGGGTGTTGCATGGGATCACCCACAGCAACACCCAGCAAATACTGCATAAAAGAGGGCCATATTTACAAGGCTGTGTAAAGCCACCAAAGGGGCTTTGTGTGTATTGTAAATATGGGCCAACACACAGCGCCACCAGAACATCAAAAAAGTGATCCTCCAGTGACGATAAGGGCTTGTAAATATGCTCCATGGTTTAGTATTCCACCAGAGTGTGTAATGGCTTTCTGACGAAGGTAGGGAGGGAGGAAAGGAGGGTAATGTATAATATGAGAAATCTTGCAAAAAAAAAAGTTTTTTTGATTTCTTTTGTGATGTCTGTAAAATGTTTGTAAATAATAGAAGTGCCCATTGCAATATTTAAGCTATTCCTTGATCTCAATCGAAGTCTTCACTCAATTAAAACACTATATTTAGCACAAGAAAAAGCAAGGGACACAGATTATTTTCAAGACGTTATGTGCCAATCTCAAGACAATAAGTGTTTATTCAAAAACAGATGAGGTCGAAAATAGTAGATTTAGCAAATCACTTAAATCGTCATTCTAATCTTCTTGGCATTATTGTGCGGTGTAATCACCCAAGATAAATTCTTGCATTTTTAAACCAGGCAATTCGACTACACCATTCTGAGTTTGACAGGTCAGAATCGGGTACAGCAGTTAACCGCACCAGTTTTTCTAATTTCTAAGTGAAGTAGTGTGGCTCACTGGTTAGAGGCGGCAGACCCGAGAGCAGAGGACGGCCTGGGACCAGGGTTCGATTCCCGGCGCGGCAGGTTTCTGGACCAGGGTCAGCGGACTCGATAATTCTCTCGCCTCCCACTCTGATCAGCGATCACACTCGGCAACTCTGGGCATTAGCTTGCCTCATCTTCACTAATGGCCCCACCAGACCGCCGGGGATGTCTGGTCTCACCCTGGAGATACCCATTAAGGGACCATCTCTCAGGGAAGCCAGGAAGGGTTTCGCAGCGGTCGAAGCGCCTTGGGACCCTACGGGTAAGTAGTGCGCTATATAAATACATTTACATTTACATTCCCACTTACCAACCAATTTTCCATGTCTGTGCAGGGAAAATCCCGGCATTTTGGTAATTTTGAAAAATCCTGAATTGGAAAATGTGCCTGAATTTTAATTTGCTGGCGCACACAAAATAAAGCCTAATGGACAAAAGATTAAATCATAAAAACGAATAGAAATAGTCAAAGGCCAAAGAAATAAGAACACACGCTCATGTCGATCTTGTTGTATTGTCAAATTGCCATATTGGCAATTGACAGCTAAACGGATACATTGCACATTGTTAGAATGGGGTCTCTAGCTGTCCGAATATGCATCTTGTCAAAGTAGGGACCCTTCCTTCTAGCCAGGGTAAGGGGATTGCACATCTAAAATAACCCATGCTCACCCCCTTGGTATCTCGGAGGCAATGTTTAAAGCATTTGCAAATAACATACAGTACTACAGTGAAAACCCTAAAAAAGGATACCAGACCAGTTTTAGAGAAATAGCCAATATTTATCCATTTGAAACAAAACCACAACGATAAAAATCTATCATAAAGTTATGAAAATACAATATTGCAAAAATAGTCATAAAATACAGTTACTTGAAGTTGAAAGCTCAGTCTGGGGCTATTACGGCATTGTGAATAAACAAATGTAGCCATTCAGGCTTACCGTGGCATTGAAGGACAGCTATGGTATGGGAAGACCCGCACCTTGGAAATGCAGGGCATTGTGGCCCTTGTGAATGAGGTCCGAAGATGCAGCTTGGCACGCATTGGCTTTGGAGGTCAGTGCAGGAGATGACGGGCTCTTGGTGTAACAGATGTTGCAGTTCAAACTCTGTGAGGTTAAAGTCAGGAGCACCAGCAGGCATTGGGGTTGCAGTACAACGTTCAGGGGTGTGGTGTGCAGTGCCCTCAGGTCATGGTGCAGGCAGTGGCTCAGTGAGCGCATCCAGCAATGTTGGTGAAAACCAGGGCTGGTGTGTGTCGTGGGCAATGCTCGTCGCAGTGCTGGCAGGTGATGGTGCAAGCTGCAGAGTCATTGAACCTGAAGCCCTGTCATTGGCAGACGATCTGGAGTACATGGCACTGGCATCGGTGGACCAAAACTGCGGTGAGGGTCTGGGTGGTGTGTCGAATAAATTACAAGTGGTTCACTCAAGCCACGGTGCATACAGCAACATCGATGTCAGCATTGAGGGGTGGCATTCGGGTACCAGGACAGCAGTGTGAAGTGAGGAGGTGCAAAGTGTGATGCCCTCAGGTCACAGTGCAAGCACCAGTTCGATGACTGCGGTGGACGGCATTATTGGTGAGACCAGGGTTGTGATGTGAAGTAGGGCGGTGCTCCCTGCAGTGCCAACGGGTCACGGAGCCAGCAGCTACATTGTTGACGGATCTGTGAAAAGATGGTGAACTGTGTTAGCATTGTGTTGTGTCTTATGTAATTTGAGAAATAATCAAGAAAATGTGCTAGATCTACTAAAGGAAATATGGTAGAGAATGTGCGCATAGTTGGTGTAGATAGGAGCAGGGTGAGTCCTACTTTGAGGCATTCGAATGTTAAGTGGATTAATATTGAAATCTATTTGCAATCTATGGAGTCTTGTTTAAGACTGCAGTAATTCCTCCTTTTTTCTGCTGATGGCTTACCTTTAGGATGGATAGGGTTATACTGACCTGCAGAACAATCAGACAGTGCCCGAAGGCTAGTATGACAGATAAGTGTATGGACCATTTATTTAGCAATTTGTGGGCCTTCTTTATGACCAGGTGGGCTGGGTTTTACTGTTGATTTCCTTGATATTACCAAAACCATTGCCAGCAGCAAACATAAATGCATGCAGTCTACAATACCATGCAGAGTACCCATACAGGGTGTATTTCAAGTTCAAAACGGGCCCAGTTTGCAAAAGTGGGCCACTTTATTTTAAGTTATCTGATTCGCTACAGCGGGCCACTTTTATTTTCGTGTCTGGGCCTATGTTCTGTCCCAGTCTGACCCTGATGATGGCAAATTGATAAGCCACTGAGGAGGGAATGATGATTGGGTGCGTGGAACAAGCTTGGAATCAGTGCTAAATTGAAGAACTCATTGTCAAGGGTCATTAACAGCAGGCATGGATGTGTATTCAGTTTTTGGAGCAAGATTGTGACTCAGAGCAGTTCTAACCCAATTTACACTCAGGCTGCAAAATATACTTTTTTAGAAATGTTCTTTTCCACTCACTTTTTTTTATAACTGTGGAAAATATTTTAGCACTTTTCTAGCCCAGTGAAATAAAAGTGGCTTTAGTTAATTAATAGTGGCCTGGTCGTGGAAAATGTAGCATGACACCTCTTTGTAAATGTTCTCTCTGGATACATACTTTCCCTCAAAATCCAGCATCAGCCACTTTTAACTAGCAATATCCCAGCTCTGTGGGCTAACAAGGCTTTTGAAGTCAATTGCTAATAAAAAAAGTCGTTTTTTCTCTTTGGCAAATTACTTTTCCTTGCCATGTGGCAGCACTTTACTTTTAGATTGCGGGGAAGTCAGAGGAAAGTGATGAGCTCTGGAGAAATATGTGTGTATTTCATCCCCTTTTGTATCGCTTTGTTCGCCCTAAGTGTGGCAGGGTATACTCAGACGTGAGTCCCTTGTTCACTTGGCCACTGGATTCAAGATAGCCTGGCTGATGAGGATTATGAATCCGAAACCGGTCCCAGGATGCTTGTTTCCGGTCCAGGGAAGACATGGCTTGGCAGTTCGGGCTGGACTGTTCCCATAAGGCACAGGGTCAGACTGATTTGCATATAGCCCTGTCTGAACTGGGGTGGCTGAGTGAACTAAAGAATGGTGATGGATTAAACCCAGATCAGTTGACTGGGGGTGAGTGTTTGATTTGTTCAAACGCTCCGTCCATCATCCCCTTTTGTATCGCTTTGTTCGCCCTAAGTGTGGCAGGGTATACTCAGACGTGAGTCCCTTGTTCACTTGGCCACTGGATTCAAGATAGCCTGGCTGATGAGGATTATGAATCCGAAACCGGTCCCAGGATGCTTGTTTCCGGTCCAGGGAAGACATGGCTTGGCAGTTCGGGCTGGACTGTTCCCATAAGGCACAGGGTCAGACTGATTTGCATATAGCCATGTCTGAACTGGGGTGGCTGAGTGAACTAAAGAATGGTGATGGATTAAACCCAGATCAGTTGACTGGGGGTGAGTGTTTGATTTGTTCAAACGCTCCGTCCATCATCCCCTTTTGTATCGCTTTGTTCGCCCTAAGTGTGGCAGGGTATACTCAGACGTGAGTCCCTTGTTCACTTGGCCACTGGATTCAAGATAGCCTGGCTGATGAGGATTATGAATCCGAAACCGGTCCCAGGATGCTTGTTTCCGGTCCAGGGAAGACATGGCTTGGCAGTTCGGGCTGGACTGTTCCCATAAGGCACAGGGTCAGACTGATTTGCATATAGCCATGTCTGAACTGGGGTGGCTGAGTGAACTAAAGAATGGTGATGGATTAAACCCAGATCAGTTGACTGGGGGTGAGTGTTTGATTTGTTCAAACGCTCCATCCATCATCCCCTTTTGTATCGCTTTGTTCGCCCTAAGTGTGGCAGGGTATACTCAGACGTGAGTCCCTTGTTCACTTGGCCACTGGATTCAAGATAGCCTGGCTGATGAGGATTATGAATCCGAAACCGGTCCCAGGATGCTTGTTTCCGGTCCAGGGAAGACATGGCTTGGCAGTTCGGGCTGGACTGTTCCCATAAGGCACAGGGTCAGACTGATTTGCATATAGCCATGTCTTAACTGGGGTGGCTGAGTGAACTAAAGAATGGTGATGGATTAACCCCAGATCAGTTGACTGGGGGTGAGTGTTTGATTTGTTCAAACGCTCCGTCCATCATCCCCTTTTGTATTGCTTTTCCTTGCCATGTGGCAGCACTTTACTTTTAGATTGCGGGGTAGTCAGAGGAAAGTGATGAGCTCTGGAGAAATACGTGTGTATTTCATAGATGTAATTGCACACTTCATCCGACATATGACTTTTAGCTATTATGCCATCAGCACACTTTCTGTGCCATCTACCATGGCCTTACTAGAAAACTAAGTATGTCAACTATAAAAACACTATTTTAGTGCATCTCTACGGGAAAAACACATGCACTGTGATATTATTCGGTACTGTCATAGCTCGTAAAGCCCTTTAAGCATCAAAACAAAATAAGAAAAGAGGGGGGGGCACTACAAAATAATGCCCTTTTTTACAGGGAATATATGCCCTAATTGATAACCAAGAGTGTTTTTTAAATCTGCTATTTGCAATGTGTTTGACTGTTCAGAGTGGAAGATTGTGTTTGATGGAGCTCTGGATGTAGTTATGGATGATGCTAGATATCACTCAAATGAGATATTTGGGAATAGTTGGATAACTTCTAAACTATTTAGGACATGACTGGTCTTGGTGAGTTTGATAGACATTTGAAGGTCCCACCACAATTGAATGATGTTTGCACTTTCTGCTCTGTTCCCCAGGGGACACATGATCATTTATACCATTTGGTGACAGATAACATTTTGAAACCTCACATGAAGGATTGCGCAGTAGTCTGCATAGCACTTTATGACCATGGACCAATCCTAAAATCTATTTCAGGGACTGACACCTATCAGCAAAATCACGTTGGAACTAAAATTGTGCTTTAGAAAATAAATGGGGGACAATATTGATAATGCTGTGTTATAGAAAAATAAAAAGGGTCCATTTATAGAGTTACTTTGGGACATGCATAAAATAGTCCTTCGGGGGAACAATTTTATAGCTGGATTTCTTCTAGAATGAACAAGGTTTAGGTTTAAAGCACATCTTGAGTACCAAGTTCCCAATTAGAAACTGAGCCCAAGTACACACTTTTGGTAAAGGCATTGCATAAAGTCAATTTCACTGACATCACAGATCAGTGCTCTGAACCTTCATGAGGCTGAACACACGCTGGTCTTGACCAAACAGAAATTCTGTACCTCTAAGAATGGAGTTGACAGACTTTTGGCAACCCATCTCAGAGCTAGGGTGACCAGACAGAGGATAACAGAGCTAAAGAACGTGAAAGGTAAACTGTTGATAAACGTTAAAACAATAGCTAGCACTTTTCTAAGCTTCTAGCAGATACTGTTTGAAGAGGAAGTTGTAGATAGCATTGCAACTAAGATACACGTTTAAAAATGCCTTAAGCACAACAAAAGGCCCCAGACTACCAAGCTGAACTGCCAGAATCCCCTATGACTGCTGAATAAGTGAGTGTATGTATTAATTGATGAAACCTGGATAGATCACTGGGTCCAAAAGACTACACCACCTTATTTTATAAAAAATAATGTCCAGAGAACTAATACCACACTATTGGTGTAAATGTTTAACTCTTTGGTTGAAACAGGAGGACTACTGAAGACCTGGCTGGATGAGTATCGGCATAACACATGTACAACATGCTTCATAAAAACCTGTATCTCTCCTCAACATTGGACCAGGGCAAGCAGCTTGGGACTAATCGGGCTATGTCCGGGGAAGGCAATGTGAAGACAGCACTAAAAAGGACCCCACATAGTATAAAATGGACACTGGATTTGTAAAAAATGCTCTGCTGCTTTGGTGGGATGCCGAAATAATCATTTTAATGAGTCAGTTGGACATATATGAGACATCTCATTCATTTCCCAGGGTCCCTGCCAGCTCCCCTGATGCCAATCACCTCTTGACGCCACAGTCAGCCACACTGGCCATCCTGATGTCCAACACAAGCTACCTTAAGCCAACCCCGCTTCCAGGTACTGCACCCAGACATAGCCCCAGGTTCACAAACCCTAAGGAATCAGGATCAGTGTCACTTGCTGCTGCCTTCCCGTCCTCTGTTTCCCACACCGTTTTTGCCACTTCCCAACCCCCAACCCCTAGCCTCCCTCCCAGGACCTACTAAATGGAGGCCGGAGCGTGGCTCCATTGAGCACGTCCCCACCAGCTCCACTGCTGCCTGTCGCCTCCTGGCGTCACAGTCAGCCTCACCAGCCAGCCTGCTGCCCAGCATAAGCAACCTCCAGACAACCCTGCTACCAGGCACCGTGCCCAGACATAATCGCAGGTTCCAAAGCCCCCAGGAACACTAGGATCACTTCCACTCACCTCTGCCTTCCTTCTCGCCATTACCCGCTTCGTTTTTCCTGTTTCCTACTTCCCATTGCCCCATTCCCTCCCAGGCCCTATTTAATGGGGGCCACAACACCTCCTGGAAAAATGGAACAGTATCTCCCTCAAGCAGCTGGTCACTGATCCCACACACAGAGCAGCACATATGCTAGAACCCATCTTCACATCTACAAACAGAATCAGATAAAGCTACACCTCGGAACTCACCTGGTCGGACAACTACATTGTACACTTCACTATCGCTGTCAAAGCCCACACCGCCCAACCTACATAGTGCCTCCTTCCACAGCTTGTCCAAGGTCGCTCAGTAAGAATGGACCAACGATCTCAGCAACACACAGCCCAAAGACACCACCAACTTGGACCAGGCAATAGAGAACTTCAATGACTGGATCACCAACGCCGCCGACGGGGTCACTCCTACTAAACTAGCTAAAACACACAGACCCTCCAAACAAGCCAGCTGGTGTACCCCTGAATTCAGCACATCAAAATGCAGGTGCAAAGAGCTTGAAAGAAGATTGTGCACTAGTAGGAACCACACAAATCAAGCCACCTTCAATGCAGCCCTCAGCTACTACCACAGACAGAGCAAAGCTGCAAAAAAGGAGGCCCTGCTCCACCAAATCGAGACCAGCACCAACCAAGCCAAGGACGTCTTCACCATCGGCAGGGAGTTTACCTGCCCGTCAGCATGTCATTTGAGATGTCATCAGTGATGTCATGAGTGATGTCACTGACCATGTCCTGAGTGATGTAATATGTGGCAAAAACAAAGAAAGGAGTATCCACTATGATTTTGAAGAACAGACGTATCTGGAGGATCGGTTCTTGGCAAAAAGAAGGAAATTCATCCTTTTGATAGAAACCCCTCACTCACCACCTAGTGGTGACATGCTTCATCATTGGGGTCCACCTTGGCGTCCTAGCGACACCAAGGTGTGCTACAACACCTGGACTACAGTGGAGCGGGTTGTGGCTGTAGGTGCAAAAAAATGTTAAAAATTGTCCTGGTTGTACTCAGAAAAAGTAATTTTATTTTTAGAGCAACTGAACAATGTTTTAAAATTAATACTGGCGAGATCCTGGTAGGGAGGGTTACGACCCAGGGATCTCTATATGTGTTGAGTGGTCAACATGTTTCTACCATAAGGGCTATTGCCCGGTATTCGTCAGGACCAGAAAAAACAGGTGGACAGGGGGTGCGTGCTCCCTAAAAAGCACACCCGTCCTTGATCCCCTGTGTGCCTACTGGCAAAAATTGCCAGTGGTGAGTGCCGCTCAATAAAATAAGTGAGCTGGCGGGTAAAAAAAGAGACCTGTAAGGAGAGAAGAGTGGATAAAGAACAATCAGGTATTGAGTGATAGACTTACTCTCCTGTAACGTCGTGCAGTCTCTCAGTGCAATTGATATATAGTGCCAAATGAAGTGGATGGTTCTCCAGATATACGTAATACCGAGGTGGGGTGATACTAGTCAACATCTATGGCAAAGGGTAGGTGCACGCAAGTTGCATGCAGTGCTAGCACGACCCTGGGGGGGTTGGAGTATTAGGTGTAAAATACTTGTGCTACACGGAACAGGTCTGTCACGTGGTGCCTAGGCTACTCGCTGGATATTAAATGCCAGGGCGGAACCTATTTCATTACAGTTGAAAGTAAGGTGAAGTGAATTAGGGCATAGATGTAACTCGGTAGTGCTATATACATTTGTCAGCAACCGACTCAAACGTGTAAGTGAATAACATTAAATCAACAGACAAGAACAAACATACATGTAACACTGAAGGACACACTTAAGTTCAGAATGACTTGGGAATATGCTTACTCCAATATGAGTACTCTGGGCTTCAACGGGCAGGGCGTAGGGTCAATGCCTGTATAATAACAACTTCTGTAAGAGACAAACAGTGCGCGAGCGTTGTAAATCTCTGCGCCGCTCAGGACGCTATGTGGGTGGTGGGCGGCGCCCTCGTGGACCCGGTATGTGGATGTGTATCCGGGGCTTGGTATCATGAATCTACTTACAGTTTCAGGCAGGTAAGATCAGAGTCGACCTACTCCTCGCGTCCACTGCTCGGCTAGTAATTCCGATGGCAGCTGGACGCGGTAAAGAGGAGTCGACCGCTTCCGGGTTTGGGCGCGGCCTGGGCGTGTAGGGGGCGGGGCTAGCAGTACGCGGTGGCGTGCTGTCGGTAGCTAGGCTACCGTGAGGATACAGCCAGCAGGTTAGGTAGTATCACAACACATAGCAGGGTCGGTTGGCTCGCGGGGTAGCTCCGCAGTGCTGGAAAGAAAACGAAGCGTGGGGTGCACGCCAGGACTTACATAGTGGAAACAGATATTTACGCAGCAAGTGGTTGTGGACATTTATAATTTACACTGCGTTTGGACTGAAGACCTGTGTCTAATCACTGGTAAATTAAGTGCCTCACTGTCAAAAGGAGCCTTATTACAAGGTTGCTAAGGGTGATATATTGAATGAACAAATTAAACCTGCTGGATCAAGTGGGAAAAGGGCCCAACGCTGGGGCGTCTGAGCGGTTCAGTGGGGCCAAGGTGATTCATGCTATGGTATTTCGTAGTGTGAGGAACAATAAGCTAAACGCTCAGTGGAGCAAAGCTTAGGAATATATTAAGAGTATCAGGTGGCAGAGCTCTGTTGTTAATTCTTGGTCTTGGTGGCCCTAGGGATAGAGTCTCATTTCAGGACCGAGTTCCATGGGATATTGTCGTTGAGCCCAATTTTATGGGAGGAAAGACGATAGATCCATCGCTGCTCTTTTTCAAAAAGTCGTGCTTGTGCATTGGGACCTGGTTGGATTTGCTCAATTACAGTCCATCTCATGTCGTTGGGTGTGTGATGGGCTGTGAGAAAGTGATCAGTGAGCCTGGTGTTCGTTTTTTTGCATCGAATTGTGCTACGATGTTCCGCTATTCGTTGCTTGACCTTTCTTGTCGTCATGCCCACATAGGGCTTGTCACAGCTACATCGGATGAGGTAGATCACAAAAGTGCTGTTACAGTTAGTGTGTGATCTTTGTTGCCAGACTTTGCCTTCCTCAAGGTTCAGAGTTTTGGTGTTGTTCGTGAGGTGACAGACGCTGCAATCACCACATCTGGAATGTCCGGTCACTGGGGGAAGGCCCCAAGCGTTGGTGATGGTTTGGTCGGTTGTCACCATGTCCATTCTAGGTCTGGTGTTGACCAAGGTGTCTTTTAGGCTCCGTGCTTTTTTATAAGAAAAAAGTGGTTTGTCCCAATTGTGATTTCCAGTGTTCAGTATTTGCCAATGTTTTCTGATACTTTTACTGACCTGGTTTGACACCGCATTATATGTGGTCACGCATGTAAGTGGAATCTCTTCCTCTGATGTAATATGTGACCTCATCAGCAGTGCATTGCGGGCGCGCGGATATAGTTAGCTGAACTAACTATAACAGGGGAATTTCAAAGGTCTTGTATGAGTGAAATGTCCAGCTAACTATAACATGTGTGAAACCAATGGTTTTTTCAATGAATTTGCAAGGTTTTTTAAATGCTAATTCCTAACTATAACTTGTGTGAAACCTATGGTTTATTCAGTGAATTTGCATGGTTTTTTAATGCTAATTCCTAACTATAACGTGTGTGAAACCTATGGTTTTTTCAGTGAATTTTAAAGGTTTTGTAAATGATAATTATTAAATGTATTAATTGTTATATTTTTTAAAACCGATTTACTACATTATTTTAAACTATTTATTTTTAGATATTATATTTTTTAAATAACATTACATATTTTTAATATAAATTGAAAAAAATGTTTTAAAAAATATTTAAATAGTAATATATATTTTTTTAATTTAATATTTTTTTAATTTATATATATTTTATATAGCAGGCAATGATATTCTATGGAAGGAAATTCAAGTTACTGGTAAGTACAGTTAAATTTACTTTTCAGGAATAGTACTGAGCTACATTGGGGAATTAATTCATCTTCAATCCTGAGGTCCCCTGTGAGCCAACTAGCCCACCAAGTACCTTCAGTATGTGCCATGCTGCTGTGTTGCAGAGAGGTGTTCAAAGGGCACGCCCCCTTTTTACAACACTCTGCAACACAGCTCCGTGGCGATTACTGGAGATACCTGTTGGACTAGTTGCACCCTAGGGGACCTCTGGATTGAACAGGAATTAATTCTCCAACTTAAAACACGCCTCAGGGCATGTTTGCACTCACATCACCTCAAGCCCCGCCCCCTATCTTCACCACTGTGCTAACGCGCCCTGTAGAGTGTTCTAAGTTGGGGGATTAGGTACCCTTACATACTGGGGGTCCCTGGGGGCCAACCTTCCCACCGGGAACCTCCAGTATACGCCAGGAGGCTACATTGCAGAGAGGTGTAATGAGGCCACGCCCCTTTTTACACCTCTCTGCAATGCAGCCCCCGGGCACGTTTGCAGAGGGGGAACTAATTCCCCTTGCATACTGGGGGTCCCTGGGGGCCAACTAGCCCACCTGGAATCTCCAGTATGCGCCAGGGGACTGCATTGCAGAGAGGTGTAATGAGGCCACGCCCCTTTTTACGCCTCTCTGCAACGCAGCCCCCTGGCGCGTTTGCAGAGGGGGAGCCAATTCCCCTTGGAACCTCCAGTATGCGCCAGGGGGCTGCGTTGCTTTGCCCTGGGGGTGGCGGTCCCAGGGGCAGTGTGGGGGGGTTGGGGCCCCCCACACTTCTTTTTCACTATGCCCCCGGGATTTGGTCCCCCCGGGGGGGTAATTTGAAAAAAAGCAGACAGGTTTTTTGAAAACATTTTGAGGGCCTTGGGGGTCCGTGTGGGACCACCTGAGCAGGTCTAGGGGTCAGGGTGTTTCTACCCTGCCCCCTTTTTGCATTCGACACGTTTGTTTTTCTGCTTTCTTGTGCCTTGGTCAACATCACTCATGGCATGGTCAGTGACATCACTCATGACATGACTGATGACATGACTGATGACATCACTGATGACATCATCCACTGAATGTGTGTCTTTCAGAAAAATAAATATTTTTATATATGTATATCTAAAGGTCGATGGAAGAATAAATGGGTAAATAAGTGCCTAAATGGATGTTTTCTTTGTAAATTTCATTCTATAACTGACTTATTAAGTGTATCCTAGTGAATACATGTATTAGCGAGTAATGTTTAAATATGTAAATATATGTATCAGTGTCTCACTTTGTGTATAAGTGGCTGCATGGGTTGGTGAGTAGCTACACGAGTGTTTATATGGGTTCTTAGTTGTTTTTTTGAGTATCAGAATGAGTGTCTGTATGGTTTGGTGGCGGGTATTACTTAGGGCACAGATGCATGAATGACTGACTCACTGTATGTGTTTTGAAGATGGCATGTGTGCAGGACTGCACGGGTGGATGAATGTGTGTATGGGTGTGCTAGTGAGTGAATGATTGCCTCAATAGTGTCTTTATGACTAAGTACATATGTTTTAAACATGTGTGAGTATCGATGTATATAAGTAAGGATATATGACAGTGACAAATTCAAAATGTTCCTGTATAAATAAGTATGTGTTTCTATCACTGATTGTTTAAGAGAGTGAGTATGTGTACGTTTTCTATAAAAGTAAGTGTAGTGGTGTGTGTATAGCTGTATATGCAAAAAAATGGATGTTTGATAGTTTATTTGCATATGTGAGTATGTGTGTGAGTAACTGTATGAATGAGTGTCGGTGTGTATCAGTATTTATAAGTATATGAGTACATATGATGAGTGAGTTCATGTATAAGTGACTATATAGAACTGTTGGTGAATGAGTGCATGGGTATGTAGATGGCGGAATTACTGAATAGGTTGTTGGTAAGTGGTATTGGTATCTCCATTTAAAAAAAAAAAATTACTTTCTATTTCTGAAGGTGTATATCAAAGGTTATATTACGCCAAAAAGAGGTCTGCCATTCTTTCACAAGGATGATATCATCAGTGCTGTCATCAGTGATGTCATTTGAGATGTTATCAGTGATGTCATGAGTGATGTCACTGACCATGTCATGAGTCATGTTATATGTGATGTCATCAGCAGTGCATTGCGGGCGCGCAAGTTATAGTTAGCTGAGCTTACTATAATGGAGGAATTTCAAAGGTTTTGTGTGGGAGAAATGTTCAGCTAACTACAACGTGTGAAAACTAGGGTTTTTTCAATGAATTTGCATGGTTTTTTAAATGCTAATTCCTAACTATAACATGTGTGAAACCCATGTTTTTTTCAATGAATTTGCAAGGTTTTTTAAATGCTAATTCCTAACTATAACGTGTGAGAAATCTTTGGTTTTTTCAGTGAATTTCAAAGGTTTTGTAAATTATAAATTATAAATGTAATAATTATTATGTCTTTCTTTTTACACTAATTTCTTATATTTTTAATATAAATATTTATATGTATTACATTTTTTAGAGTATATTCCATATTTTTATTATAAAATAATAACAAAACTAAATTGCAAAGTAATTTTTGGACTAATTATTGCTTGACTTCGGTTGCAAGTATAACAGAACTCCAGCAATGCTCTGGGGCCCTATGCTCAGAAAGCTGTATCAATCCTTACACCTGCTTCAAACATGTGCAAGGTTTTGACGCAGCATAAGCTCAAAAGTGACTGAATGAAATGTTATACATTTCACTCAGTCACTTTTAGGAGGCGTTGCTGCACCCCCTTCTGCACAGGAAAGCCTCTTCTGGCGCAGGGCTTTACAATGTAATGCACCCTCCAGATGCGTCACATTGTTAATAGCACACACCATGGCACATCTTTTGCACCACCGCTGTGTCACAAAAATGACGCATCAGCTGTGTAAAAGAGCCACAAGGGGATTGTAAATCCGCCCCTAACACATACAAATTCACCCAGGCAGTTTCACCAGCAGCACAAATTGAAGCATAGACTTCTAACATATTTATGTATATATATTACATTCAAGTGCTTCGCACATACTACAGTATACTATAGGTTAACACCTTATAGATTTATGCTGTAGCACTTCCTAATAGCTCTGCACTTTCACATTCTCCATACACTAGTAATATATTCATTCATTTATGAACTACACATTCATTCTGACAAACTTTTACACACTAACATAGAAATATAGTTCTTTCTTTACCAGTGAAGGTAGTTCTAAAAAGAACTGTTTTTTTTGTTTTGTATTTTTTTTGTGTTTTCTCAACAAAATCCAATCGGAACAAAAGAATATAAAAAAGAACAACTAATGTCGAGGACAGCAATGATCCTGTATCCTGCGTTTTATCAGGTCGATAGACTGTTCCTCATAACACAAAAGTTTATCGCAATAAATGCAAAGAAATTTAACTTTAGCAAAGTCAGAATCAATATGTGGGTGTGGACTGCTTGCTGAAAATACTGCCGCAGATGATGTGCCTGGTGTAGCAGCAGGTGGGTTCTCGTGCAACCTCCTTCTTTCAGCTCGAGCAAAGTTCTTGGGGTGCAAGTTCTTCACGTGTCGCACCATATTTGCTGTGCCAAAGGAGTATTTTCTACATGGATCACCCCTTGAAAGAGTTGTTTGGCAAATTTTACAGGTTACTTTTGCAGCATTAACCTTTTTTTGACTTCTGGAAAAGTGAAAAACTCCCAAATTAGACCTTCTTTCCTCTTCTTTGGAGCTTCTTCAGAAATTAAATATTCCTCTGAAGAACTACTGGAAGATGACTCCATTGCTCTTATTATGGTGATCTTCCTTCTATTTGAGAAGATTCTCACAACAAATGCTTCTTCTTAGAAAGTCAAAGTCGAATAATTATAATGGGACGGTACTTTCAACACTCGCAATAGGAAAAGTTACGAACCAATCAAATCTCTACTTTTAAAGTCACATGGCTTTGCGTACTCTTAAGATGCGCTTGCGCAGCTCTTTCAATACGAGTATGCATGATCTTCTCCCGCGATTTGTGTAATTCTTTTTAAAAATAATATAGGATTATTAAAAGTATTTAAATAAATCATAGATATCCCAAATGTCTGCCCTTAGTATCTACATTAAATACATACATGTTTTAAACCAAGTAGAAACATTGCCCCCTTTCGCGTACAGAACGCTGTACACGACGTCACACCGAAGCTTTAATGCGATGCGTAACGTCAAAGCATATTCGTACCGTATGCGTGGGTACACACTGAGTATGATAAGCAGTACACACTATGGTGCGATCACCCTCTCAGTGACAAATCAGAGCTCAGGGCACGCTAAGGACAATGATTAGAAGTGCTGACTCATTGCAGATCCGATTCTGGGCCTGCCTCTGCGCACATGATAAGACCGCCCCCATCTCTCTCTGTTGTTAATTGTTGGTGCACACACTCATACTTGCACATGCGCGTGCACGCCCACCCACACTACCCACATCCCACCACCAAGCATGCTTGCTATCATTTAGCCAGGAGACCAATACATTAGCCAATGTGATGTCCCCCAGGGCCATCATTCTTATAGACCGCGAAAACTCTACCAATGACGGCCCTGGGCTTGGTTTGGTCAGCCCCCGCGGTTTCCATATAATGCGGGCACTGACGTGAGCACGCTCTCTTTTGCCTGCCTCTGCTGCGATGACAGACAGACTGTCGAAAACACCCCAAACTCAGCAAAACCGCAACCTTTCAAGACACGACAAAAGACGACCGAAACAAAGGTAAGAGAATATGTCACAACATCAGCCTCCACTGTAAATTGTATATGCATAATACTATTTTTTCATCCTTCATATGACTTTCCTACCCCTCAATGGTTTTAAATTGTACTTACATAATTGAAATATTTCTTTATAAGTCACGAGGTCCTAAACACCTCTAATCCTAAAAATTGTGCGTGCATACATTTCTGTGTCGCATTTCTGTACTACGCCACGTGCTTCGGCCTCTATTATTATTAATTGTGAGTCCATGATAGTATTTTTTTTTCTGCGTCACAAGGCCGTCCCAGGCCTTTATTAACTTATTGATCTTCCTCTGTTTGCTGGAGCTGCAACAGTCTTAACTACGGAATATTAGAACCCACATTAAAATTCACTTTTGATAGTAGTTATGCAACTCAGTTTACGATGACTAATCAAAACGTCCTTTTGTTTCCTTCAGAAAACATCCTTCAGAAGCAACCACGGCCTATCGAGCAACAGCAATGGAATTCTCTGCAACTTATTGAAAATACTTTGACGTATAGAAGCAGAGTTCAAGTCGAGTGATGAACTCCGGTGGCCGCACTCTTTATACAAGGTAAGCACAGCAGCCTATATATACAATGCCTTCATAGCAATGCTTTAGAAATAAGTCCCCATAACGGGCGTCAGTAACGCAGTAGGCACTTCCATATAGACACCACTTGAACGCGGCACTATAACAAGTAAAATGTACCAGGTACACTGCACTCGTAAAACTGTAGTGTAACTTTTATTTATGAGAGGAGAGAGGGCCATATATCAAACCTTGGCAACAGAATTATCGGCACTTTATCGGCAGGAAAGTGGCGATAATGGGTTTGATAATATACTCTATGGAATTCCAATCGAAGCTCATGTTAGATGTGAAGGACATATGACATGAGCTTCGATTGGAATTCCTTAGAACATATTTTCAAACCCATTATTGCCACTTTAGCTACACTTTCCTGCCGATAAAGTGGCAATAATTTTTGTCGCCAAAGGCTTGATATTATGGCCCAGAGTGCGTAGTGACAGCAGCTTCTCTGTAAAATGTATAATTACCTCCGAGCAGTGACAACAGATAGGTTACAACAGTCTGACAAACAGATCATCAAACTTATTACGCCACTTTTGAGTCACTTTTAACATGGGTAAAGTGATGCAAAGAGCTAGTAAATCTACGTCTGGTTCAACAAAAAATCTCAACTCCAGACTCTGCGAAACAGTTTTAATGTTGTTTTCTCTCTCTATCACTCTCTGTGACATCATTTCTCTATCTCTCTTAAACTTAGACAATGCTGTCTACTTGGACGTCTAGAAGATCAGCCCACCTGAAGTTGTCAACTCCACTTCCTAATGTGTTTGGCGCAAAGTTTACACAATGGTAAGCACAGAGGCCTAGATCTACAAATCCTTCATAGGAATCCATTAGAAATAATTCGGCATAAGGGGCGTCAGTAACACAGTAGGCACTTCCATATAGACACCACTTGAACACAGCACTACAACAAGTAAAATGTACCAGGTACACTGCACTCGTACAACTGTAGTGTTAGCTTTATTTGTGAAACGAGAGAGGTCCATATTATCAACCCTTGGCGACAAAATTATCGCCACTTTATCAGCAGCAAACTGCTGCTAAAGTGGCCATAATAGGTTTGATAATATGCTCTATGGAATTCCAATCGAAGCTCATGTTAGATGTGAAGGACATCTGACATGAGCTTCGATTGGAATTCTATAGAACATATTGTCAAACCCATTATCGCCACTTTAGCGACACTTTCCTGCCGATAAAGTGACATTAATATTTGTCGCCAAAGGCTTGATATTATGGCCCAGAGTGCGTAGTGTACAGCAGCTTCTCTGTAAATTGTATAATTACCTCCGAGCAGTGACAACAGATAGGTTACAACAGTCTGACAAACAGATCATCAACCTTATTACGCCCCTTTTGAGTCACTTTTAACATGGGTAAAGTGATGCAAGGAGCTAATAAATCTATGTCTGGTTCAACAAAAAATCTCAACTCCAGACTCTGCGACACAGTTTTAATGTTGTTCTCTCTCTCTCTCACTCTCTGTGACATCATTTCTTTCTCTCTCTTAAACTTAGACACTGCTGTCTACTTGGATGTGTAGAAGATCAGCCCACCTGAAGTTGTCCATCCGAGGGCTGCAGTGTTTGGCCGCAAGCTTTATACAATGGTAAGCACAGAGGCCTAGATCTACAAATCCTTCATAGGAATGCATTAAAAAAATAAGTCGCCATAACGGGCGCAGTAACACAATAGGCACTTCCATATAGACACCACTTGAACACGGCACTATAACAAAACAGGAGTATACGAGCCACACTGCACACGTAAAACTGTAGCGTTACCACAACTTGTAATGCTTCAGCTCATTTACTCACATCTACATAATTCTAAACTCTAATTTTCTTTTTTCATTTGCAGATTACCAATCGGACACCTTTTGGAATCCATTTCACAATTTCTTTATAACATTGTTTAACTTATTTTGCCAGTTCAATATAGTTATAATTGAGTTTCGTTTATATTTATTGTTTAATAAAAATTAATTGAGTTTTGTTTATATTTATTGTTTAATAAAAGTTTATAAAAAAAACTACATACTTTTTATTTTGTGGGGGAGGGGTATGACAGTCCACAATAAAAATGATGTTCGAATACTTAGTAAGATATTCAAGACTAGGATTGAAAACTACTGAGTTCTAACTAACTGATGTAATAAATACAACGGTGAGAAACTACTAAAATGGCGGTGACGGAGTACGTTATCAAAATTTGGCGCCTCAGCACTACCTTTCAAATAAATATAAAAAAAATATGACTATTAATACTGTACAAAAGTACAGCACCGGATGAATAACATGAACCAGGAAAAGAAATCGACAGATTTGCTAACTGATATAAACAAAGGTTTGCTTGTTGAACTTCAAGAAAAAAACGTGAACTTCGAAACGACGCTGAGCATGCGAAGAGAGTACAACTGCTACACCAAAAAAAAGGAAAGCTTTACATACAAAAGGCGATACATTATCGCCGCTTTTATCGACAGGAAACTGCCGACAAAGCAGCGATAATGTGCTTGATAATAGGCCCTTGTAACTTCCCATAGCAGCCCAGGTTCTGATCCTAACCTAGGCTGCTATGGTTATTCACAAGTACATATTATCAAGCCCATTATCTCCCCTTTATCGGCAGTTTCCTGCCAATAAATGCGACGAGAATGTATCGCCTTTTGTTGACAATATAGACCGTTGCTCTTTTTTTTCACCAGTAAACTTAGCTGCATATTATCAAGGACCGGTGTTAAAATGATCGCAGTTTTATTGGCAAGAAACTGCTGATAAAACGGCGATAATGAGCTTCTTAATACGGCCTTGTTATTTCCCATAGAACCCCATGTTAGCACCAGAACATACGCTTCTATAGGAATTTACAAGGACGTATTATCAAGCCCACCCTCCCAACATTAATAAAAAAACTCCAGACAATGCACGTACCCGGAGCTGAAAGGGTATTTTACATATCACTGCCCCAGAAAGGTGGCGTTCCCCGTGACGTGTGCGAGGAGAGAGAGAGAGACCTCAAAACATATATTTTTTTTTTAAAAGTCCCGAGGGGTGTCGCTCACCGAGACTGCGGGGAGTAGGCCCGTAACCCCCCCGCATACTTCAAAATAAAACCAGAGGAGTGCCGTTCCCCAGTGCTCGGGGCACCTTACAAGCCCCCATTATGCAGAAACATTGCTCCCGTAATTTACCCCCGCGGGACCTAATGAATAAAACGGACTTCTATTTTTTTTTTCACCTTTTCCACCGCGTACAAGTACTGCATGAGTACCCCACCATTTTTAATTTTTTTTAAATAAAAATTGAGCCTAAAGATCCATGTACCACCCCCTGACCAAGACTATAGGCTCAGAATTTTTCTACCCTGCCCCCTTTCCTTATTTCTCAACTTTGTTTTACTGTTTTCTTGTGACTCTGCACTTCCGACAAACAACATGGCTGCCAATACTTCCTGGTTTGGAGTATTGACAGCCAATCAGCATGCAGCTCCTGCTCGTAATTGTAGGTATTTACATACGCGTACGCCACAATTTTTCTTTAAAAAAAATAAAATTAAAAATGGAGCCTAAACATCCATATACAACCCCCATGCAAGCCTAGAGGGTCAGAATATCTTTACCCTACCCCCTTCCCTTATTTCTCAACTTTGTTTTACTGTTTTCTTGTGACTCGGTTCTAGCGAGGCACAAGATGGCCACCAACACTTCCTGGTTTCGAGTGTTGACAGACAGTTCACAGCCAATCAGCATGCAGCTCGCGCTCTTAATTGAACAGATTTCAGTACGAGTACAAGTACGAGTGCAATTTTCTCAGAAACTACTGAACGGATTTACACCATTTAACAAAAAGCACAATCTACGAACAGAACTCTACCTCTATGCCAAATTTCGTGTAATTCCGTTCAGCCGTTCGGGCTGTAGCCCTGGCTAAAGATCCCTATGGAAAATTGCATGGGGAAAACACGTTTTGGAACCCCATTTTTTCTCAGCCCCCACTTGACTAATCACCCCCAAACTTTCAGGGAAGGAGCGGAACCGAGCAGGCCATTTTCTTGGAGAACTTCAAGAAGATTCGTCCACCGGCGCCAAAGTTATTCCAAATAGAATGTTGTGGATTTCCTATGGAAACTAGGTGCTCACTATAACTACCTACTGGCGACCGCCAGTAGGTAATATATATATTTACACATAAATATATATATATAAATATATATATAAATATATATATATATATATACATACATACATATATATATTACCTACTGGCGGTCGCCAGTAGGTATATATAGTTAGGATTTTTTCTCTATGGGATTTTTGAAAATTCTATGTCTAATAACTTTGGCGTTTGTGGACGGAATTGGCTGAAATTTTCAGGAAAATGGCACATCTTGTTTCTGAGCAGCCCTTCAAAATTTGGGGGCGTTCGTCAAGGGGGGGGCCGAGAAAAAAGGGGGGTCCCAAAACGTGTTTTTAACATTGAGTTTTCCATAGTGCGGTTGGCCTCACTTTTAGCCCGAACGGCTGAATGGATTTGCACGAAACTTGGCAAAATTGTAGGGACTGGTAGCCCGATGTGCCTTTTGTAGGTCTCAATATATGTGCTCCAGTGGATTTTGAGAAATTAACGTTTAAAAAAAGATATATATCTGTAACAGCGGACCGGGCAGCGTCCCAGGACGCGTACTTTGCGCGCAACGGAGCTTTGTGAAGCGAAGCTGATTGGTTCTCTGGCGTCTGTCAACATTCCAAAAAGTCCGTAGCGGCCGCCATCTTGTCTCTCGGTAGGATCGAGAGACAAGAGGAGGCCAAAACGAAGGGGGAAATGACCATAAGGGGGCATAGTAGATCCTCGCTGACCCCCTAGGTTTGATGTGGAGGTTTTAAAAGGGCCCCGCGGGGCAAAAAAAATAATAATAATAATAATCGAACGGCTGAATGGATTTGCACGAAACTTGGCAAAATATTAGGGACTGGTAGCCCGATGTGCCTTTGCTAGGTCTCAATATATGTGCTCCAGTGGATTTTGAGAAATTAACGTTCAAAAAAAGATATATATCTGTAACAGCGCTCCGCTTCGCGTAACGGAGGTTTGCGAAGCTGATTGGTCATTCTGTCACTGGGCTATAGTTGGGCTACATCTGGCTGATATTTGGGCTACATTTGTTTTTTTGTGTGTCTGGCGGCCATCTTTGGGCTACATTGGGCTACATTGGGCTTCATTGGGCTACATTGGGCTACATTTGGGCTCCAACATATATATAGGCCAATGTAGCCCAATATATATTTTTCAAAGTTAATTTTCGTAAAAACCACTGGAGCATATATCTTGAGACATAGCAAAGGCACATCGGGCTACCAGTCCCTACAATTTTGCCAAGTTTCGTGGAAATCCATTCAGCCGTTCGAGCTAAAAGTGAGTCCAACCGCCCTATGGAAATGAAGGAAATGAATGGGTAATTTGTAATTAGCAAATAGCTAATCGCAAACTAGGAATGGTAAAGAATCGCTATTTATTCCTTAAAGTTCGCTATTTAGGAAATGCAAAAAACTTTGATGATACATATGGCGGTTCATCTCTAACAAGATAAGAAGCATAGGGATACATTTATGATGACTGGCGCATCACCAGGGATGTGTTAGTCATTCTGTGCCGCTGTTCCGTCATCTATGGTGTGCTGCATTTACAATGCGGCGCATCATGGGGCAAAAACAGCACAGATGCGTGATGTATATGTGCCGTAAAGGTGGCGCATTGCTGGAGTTGTATCGCAAGTGTGATGAAGCTCCAGCAAGGGTCGGGGGTGCCCCTGTCGCAGGGTTTCTGTTCTCACACAGAACTGTGGACAGAGGATTGGAACCTCGGCGAATTAGGGTGTCCCAAAACTCACGTTAGTAATCAAAAACCCCTTAGCAAGCTAGGTACAGTGTCACATTGGATATAACAAACTCTCAATGTTTAGACAATCCAGAATATGAACTTATAGTACCTCAGGATACGTGGAACTCATGAACAGTCGGTCGTTATATATTTCTTAGAAACCAGAACATGGAGTTAAGAAGAACACATGTGTATTTGAAATGTTTATTTACTAATGCCGTCTTCTCAGGCGTAGTATCTTAGATAATACAGGTACACATATTATCAGTAGCAAAATTACCAGCATAGTTACTAGTACATAAAAAGCGAATGGTGATAGTATGTTAACATGCTGTAAATGAATAAGAGTTAGCAACACTTATAAGCAGCCGCGGGCCGTGGAGGGAGTTACGTTGAGGCAGGGAGGCGGGGAGGGGGAGAAGCAGGGTGGAGAATACAAGTACACATATTATCAGTAGCAAAATTACCAGCATAGTTACTAGTACATAAAAAGCGAATGGTGACAGTATGTTAACATGCTGTAAATGAATAAGAGTTAGCAACACTTATAAGCAGCCGCGGGCCGTGGAGGGAGTTACGGTGGGGCAGGGAGGCGGGGAGGGGGAGGGGCAGGGTAGAGAGGGCTCCACCCTGCTTCTCCCCCTCCCCGCCTCCCTGCCTCACCGTAACTCCCTCCACGGCCCGCGGCTGCTTATATCTCACCCTCCCTAATACACATATTATATTATTTGCTAAGAAGGTCTCTTTGTGTTGGTTTAGGGCGTGCCCATACTTTAGTGTCTTAGATTTGAAGGAATCACATCAGCATACACCAGCTCTCTCTTCATGTGAACCGCATCAACTGTTGTGTATGTGTGTTCGGCAAAGCAATATAAAACCCGCCTCATGCCCAGAATTGGCAGAAGTTGCACTTATGTTATGAGTATGAAGTCGTGGAGATCAGACCTCATAACAATTCTGTATCGTGTTGTTCTTGAAACTTTAGCACTCGCTGTACAGATATAGTTTAACAAGCAAAGCAGATAGTAGAGCAATAACATATTATTCTCATGTAAACCACGATGAACTACTAGGTGGAAAGCTAAAGCAACAACTAAGTGTCGTGTGCAGAAGTTGCAAAAAAGGAAAAATGGCGTTTAAACCGGTAATGAGCCCATGCTAACTTAACACGGTGTAAAGATATCCAGGACCTAGATGACACCTCCCCATGATCCGGAAACGAACTGAATAAGATAATAGAAGTGCCATCTCATGAGAGCAGATTGCAAGTTTATATGTGGACGGTCCGCAAGGTAAAGCATTAAAAACTAGGAAAATTTAATGCTAAAGAAAAATAAAACAGCCAAGTACTTTATCGAGTCTTAAGCCAATAGGCAAGGTAAATAATAAAAACTTGACAAATAAGTCAATGAATTGTCAATGAAATGCTAGTACTCAGCATATCAAACATGAAAAAGGTCTATGACATAACTGTGTATGCAAAATAAGCTGCAACAGCCTCCAATAGGAAGTCACCGTCTTCATCCGAAAACAGTTCAGCCATCCAATTTAAAAGCGGAAAAGAACATACGTGCTCTCCCAGCACCGGATCCTCTATCACCATCAGAGGACAGCTCGGTGGGTTTTCAAGAAAGCTCTGTTCCAAGAAAGACTGTGCTGCCGCCAGTAAATTCCAGGGACCAAGTAGTCCATGCATCAATGCCACAGCCATAATCCTTTCGCCAGGACAAACCAACTTGTGAGTAATGATAGGAGTCATCAGCTGATTAAAGTCGACGTCAGGAGAAACCGGTCCGCAGAGACACAAATCAATGGCCCAATCGAAATCACAGGTCAGGCAGTGAAATACAGGCTGGACACAGGTGAAGTAGGAGAATCGAAAAGATAATCCATATGCCGTGCTTAATATCGCCAACGGCATTGTGCCATAATATTCTAGCATGCGATTGCGGAACAGTGTCAGCAGCTGCAGGGTGGGAGGTTGCATAGGAGGGACATCCATATTTAAAAATGTAAAAAAGCACAAGAGCGTCCGCTGGTAATGCAAGTAAAAATGCCAATCCACGAAGCAGAGTGGAGAAAATAGAATGAAAGAAAGCAGGGATGACTCCAAAGATTTTCTCAAATGAAGTCACGAGACCACTGGTAACAACTTTAAAAAAGTGCGCCAGGGCCTTTGTGGAGGATGCGTTAAAGATAGTCCGAACCATCTTGCTGAAATTGAAAGGCAAATCTGAATTGAGAAGGGTCTGCACCTCTGTACGGGTGTTCGCTATGTGAAGCACGAAAGTTTCACGGGCCGAACTCAAGGCCACCTCTCTCTGAGACAAAAGAGCTCTTATTCTTGCCATGCCGTTGAAATCTCTCCCAAGGTTGGTATTTGTGGCCAGATTGAAAACTCCCTATGTTCATGTGTGGGAGGAAATAGAACATTTCTGCAGCAAATAACCCGTTCACTTACTGTTACCATAAAAGGAATACTTTTAATTAACTCAGAACAATCTTCATTATTGAGCATCAAATAACTACCATTTTCCAACAACTTGAACGTGGGGATGATAGCAGGAACTGGCGTGCCTTGCAACACGCAAGCCATATTTGGTCGGTGTTTGTTGCATGAACCGTGTAACTGTATGTGCCTACACATTAGTGAATGATCTGGCATCTCAGTGCATTCCTCTCCATTCAGATAAACTTCTTGATCATCTTTGAAACATCTGTATGTGTATGGAAGCGACCAGACCTCATGAAGAAAAGCACTACCTAAAGGTTCATAACGACCTATTGGTATATATTTCATACAATTTGAAAACTTATATAAAGCAAAAGGCAGCGTTATTAAACCGTGGATAAGGCACGTTGTCAAAAAACCCGCAATCCTCTGCTGATGATGTCACTGAGCATGTCATGAATGATGTAATATGTGACATCATCAGCAGTGGATTACGGGTAATAGTATCTCTAGTTTACTCCCCTATAGCTGTCTTTCTTTTAACATAAGTCTCTGTTTCCTTCCCTTATACTTACTGTTTTTGGTTCGCTTCCGGTTCGCGTACCGGCGAGCGAACTGGGAAGCGAACTAAGAGAAATAGAGGTTGGCACAGTTCCAAATATTGTACCAATTTTTTAATAACGGGGAGGTAGTTCTGAAAAGAACTTTTTTTTTTATTGTTTTTGTTGTTTTATATTTTTTTTATTATTTTTCAGAACATTTTTTTACTTTTTTTGAATTTTTCTGAACAGTTTTATATTTTTTGGGGTTTTTCTTGGAGGGGGCAATGAAAACGATTCATTGTAAAGGGCTCAACAGGAGCAACAAAACAAAAAAAAGTATTTATTATTTTGGGCGTTTCGTACAAACTTGCATATGATAGTCAATAGCTCTGTTGATCAGAGTGATGCTTCTTTCTCCGTAGCAAATGAATCCATCGCAAAATACGCAGATGTGTTTTACTTCACCAAATCTCATTTGTATATTTGGCACCATCTCCCTGCCCTCTGGTCCCGTTACTTCCGGTACAACAGATCTTCTGGCCATAATAGGGAGATTATCTAGGTCGTTCCGAAACTGTGCAGCACTGTAGTTGTTAGGATGCCACCTAGTCATATGGCGATGCATTGTGTAGTTTCCGAAACTGTATTTTTTCTCGGTTCCTCTGGACAGTCTATCTTGACATATAAGGCAAGTTACGTATCTTGCATTTACTTTTTTCTGACCTTTGGGAATTTTAAAAAATTGCCAAATGAAGTTTTCTTTCCGGTGAGACGTCCTGGGTTCCTCAGGCAAAAACTGCCTCTCTTCGTGCTCTTCCTCCTGTTCCTCTTCTTCCTCTTCTTGCTGAATTATAACTTGAGCAGGTGGTCCACTCTTCCTTGGATGTGGTGGAGGTGGTGGGGAAGCACCAGCTGAAGCTACTAAAGAAGCCATTGCTCAGTGATCACAAAGGGTCTTTCTCTCACAATGATGAAAGTCAGAGTGAGGAAAGAAGGAGGGATTTTCATCATTTGGGAAAAACAAGAGTTCTCAACCAATCAAAAGTGTTCATTTTAGATTATATGACCTAGTCTTACATCATTAGGAAACCAAAAGTGAAATGAACCAATGAAAAGTGTTATTACCAAGTCACATGACTTGCTGTGTTTACGTTAAGCGCTTTGCAGGGCCTCCCGGTTTGCTTCCAGAAACCTGCGCTTTGCGACTCGCTTCGCGTACCAGTTCGCTAACGTAGCACGTCATATGACGTATCACGCGACAACGTGAAACGTCATGCGGACGGGAGGCGTCACAATGTTGTTTTCTAACGCGGCACTTGCGGTAAAGAAATGTTTACCGGCTCGCTGTCTATTTCGCGGCATCAAGGTCAGCTAACGGGAAGCTTCCCGATTCGCGAAGCGGGAACGAAGAAAAAAAAATATTTAAAAAAAAAATTATTCATAAACATATAAAATATATTTTTGGATTTAAAGAAGAATACATTTTACAGCTACAGATATTAGCTGTTAAAAAACCAATGAAATTCACTGAAAAAACCATAGGTTATAGACCATATATAGTTAGGAATTAGCATTTACAAAACCTTGAAAATTCACTGAAAAAACCATAGGTTATAGACCATATATAGTTAGGAATTAGCATTTACAAAACCTTATTTTACTCACACAAAACCCTTGAAATTCCATATATAGTTAGTTGCACTAACTATATATCGCGCACCCGCAATCCACTGCTGATGATGTCACATATTACATCATTCATGACATGGTCAGTGACATCACTGATGACATCACTGATGACATCTCAAATGACATCACTGATGACATCACTGATGACATCTCAAATGACATCACTGATGACATCATGACACACCAATACCAGTTACTACATACGCACTCACTGATTCCTACGTCTACACACACATTCACTCATTCACCCATACAATGACTCATACATACAGTCACTTATTATTACAACACTATCATATGCACTCATACACCTATGCAGACAGTCACACACTGCCACTCATCCATGGAGTTACTCACACACCAAGTCAGTCCTGTAAAGAATCAATCACACTTCCATTTCTTCATCTATACAGTTAAACACAGAACACCATACTTCAGTGACATCACTGATGACATCACTAATGACATCTGAAATGACATCACTGATGACATCTCAAATGACATCACTGATGACATCATGACACACCAATACCAGTTACTACATACGCACTCACTGATTCGTACGTCTACACACACATTCACTCATTCACCCATACAATTACTCATACATACAGTCAGTTATTATTAGAACACTATCATATGCACTCATACACCTAGTCAGTCCTGTGAAGAATCAATCACACTTCGATTTCCTCATCTATAGTTAAACACAGAACACCATACTTTTCACACATATACTAACACATACTTACTCTCTTATACAATCACTGATACAAGTACACATTGATATGCACAGAGTCACACACCTCCCAGCCAGCCACACACACACTCAGTCTTCCATACATCCAGTCATTCTTCAATATGTAAAACGTATTTAAACTTTACAAAAACACACAGACACTAGATGATGTCATCAGTGATGTCATTTGAGATGTCATCAGTGATGTCATCAGTGATGTCACTGACCATGTCATGAATGATGTAATATGTGACATCATCAGCAGTGGATTGCGGGTGCGCGATATATAGTTAGTGCAACTAACTATATATGGAATTTCAATGGTTTTGTGTGAGTAAAATAAGGTTTTGTAAATGCTAATTCCTAACTATATATGGTCTATAACCTATGGTTTTTTCAGTGATATATATATACACTGAAAAAACCATAGGTTATAGACCATATATAGTTAGGAATTAGCATTTAAAAATCCTTATTTTACTCACACAAAACCATTGAAATTCCATATATAGTTAGTTGCACTAACTATATATCGCGCACCCGCAATTCACTGCTGATGATGTCACATATTACATCATTCATGACATGGTCAGTGACATCACTGATGACATCACTGATGACATCTCAAATGACATCACTGATGACATCACTGATGACAACATCCAGTGACTGTATGTTTCTGTAAAGTTAAAATATGTCTTACATATTGAAGAATGAGTAGATGTATAAGTGTCTGGACGAAGGATTTAGTAGGTGCATGACTGAATGTATGAGTGAGTGATTAAATGTGTCTCACTGAGTGCATGGGTTAGTGACTAAACGGTCTTAATTTGTGCATCATTATGTCTTTTGTTCTGTAAACTGCTGCATGTGTTGATCAGTAGCTATATGAGTAACTATATGGGTTATTGATTGATTGCCCAAGTATTTGTATGGGAGACTGAGTGTGTGTGTGGCTGGCTGGGAGGTGTGTGACTCTGTGCAGATCAATGTGTACTTGTATCAATTATTGTATAAGAGAGTAAGTATGTGTTAGTATATGTTTGAAAATGTAAGGTGCTCTATGTTTAACTGTATAGATTAGAAAATGGAAGTGTGATTGATTCTTTACAGGACTGACTAGGTGTGTGAGTAACTCCATGGATGAGTGGCAGAGTGTGAGTGTCTGTATAGGTGTATGAGTGCATATGATAGTGTTGTAAAGATGAGTGATTGTATGTATGAATGATTGTATGGGTGAATGAGTGAGTGTTTGTGTAAACATAGGAATCAGTGAGTGCGTATGTAGTAACTAGTATTGGTGTGTCAATGGTTTAAAAAATTATACTCTGTATTTAACACTGGGTGTAACAGAGGTTATATGAAAGTGTGAGGAGATGCATTGTATTGTCACATGAATGATATCATCAGTGATGTGACCAATGATGTCAAATGAGATGTCATCAGTGATGTCATCAGTGATGTCATTTGAGATGTCATCAGTGATGTCATTTGAGATGTTATCAGTGATGTCATTTGAGATGTCATCAGTGATGTAATCAGTGATGTCATTTGAGATGTCATCAGTGATGTCATCAGTGATGTCATTTGAGATGTCATCAGTGATGTCATCAGTGATGTCACTGACCATGTCATGAATTATGTAATATGTGACATCATCAGCAGTGAATTGCGGGTGCGCGATATATAGTTAGTGCAACTAACTATATATGGAATTTCAATGGTTTTGTGTGAGTAAAATAAGGTTTTTTAAATGCTAATTCCTAACTATATATGGTCTATAACCTATGGTTTTTTCAGTGAATTTTCAAGGTTTTTTAAATGCTAATTCCTAACTATATATGGTCTCTAACCTATGTTTTTTTCAGTGAATTTCAATGGTTTTTTAATAGCAAATATCATAAGCTGTCGAATGTCAAGTACATGGTAAGTAAAAACATTTTCGTGTTTATGTACACTGATCTGCTTTGAATGCTGCCCCCCCCCACTCCCCCTCATTTCTATTAGGAGTACTCTCTCTTTGCAGATAGTGAAGGGTAGTTAACGCCGGCCTGTGCCCCCGTTGTAATCCATCGTGCCTGCTTCTCTCTCCATTTGATTGATTGTTATCCAAGCATTTACTGTTTTAGAATTGGTTCTCTTTGGTTCATTCTCTATTTACAAACAAGCACAGAGTCGCAATACTCTGTTTAGTCTTTGCAGATAGTGAAAAATCGTGTAAAAAAACAAAAGGAATCGAGCAAAATCAGTAGGCCACTAATGGGATCTCTTTTTGACCTCGCTAAAATAGAAACATTAGGAACAACCCCTCATGAGAAATACGAAACTAGTGAGATGAACTGAGCTCCACACCATGATGGCTGCAAGACAGCTCGGCTCCGCCACCCACCCCGCCCAAAATAACGATAAACTCTATGCAAAAATTACAAATATATACAACACACCAGCAAAGTAACAGGGTAAAACATTTTATTAAATAACTATTTACATAACTATTTTATACTTTTTGGTGCCCGATCCGGCTAGCTCAATCGATCGAGCATGAAACTCATGCACTCTGATAGTTCAAAGTTTTGAGGAGTGCTTGTAACACTGTCTGAAGCTTATTTGCACTTGCTACAGCTTCACTATTCTCAATGTAAGTGGGGGCTGTTTGAGGACGTGACTGCATTTGAAAACAATGTGATGCGGTGCCACCCTGAACCGCTTGACGGAGGCCCCCGAGGGACGGTGTGATGGCGCGGACTCGGAGGGGGCACTTGGCTCCGGCCCCCTCCCCAAGTCGTGTTGCCCTGGTGTGGCCTGAGATCGCCCCCGACATAGGTGGCCGGCTCCCGGGGTCAAGCGGAACTTTTTGCCTTTTGGTGACTCTTCCATTCTTGACCTTGTCCCACAATCCGTTTCACCTAAAGACACGCTGTAGTGGGGCGCCCCTTTACCGTTTCAGTTGACATTCCGCTCGCTTTTGCTACACTGTGCCTCTTCCGCTATTCAGCTGTTTACCGCCCGCTCTTTCGACTACAGCGTCTCGCTCACCATGTAGTTGAGTTGCTCCCGCTCTTGCGGTGCAGCGATAGGCGGCTGCCACAGGACTCTCAAAATGGCGGCCGGCTCTCTTCAGATTTGGGCGTGGTCCACTAAAATGGCCCTGCGACACCTTGGAACTCGGACGCTTGTCTGCTAGGGCTTGGGCTCCATTCTCGAAAGCGTCCCCTCAGCCTTGAAGATTCTACAAAAGTCTTGGGGGCCCCCGACTCCCGCAGGCTTCTGGTGGGGAGTGGCTGCCATGATTGCTCGTGGAATGGCCACGACGGAGCTACGAGATGGTGGTGCTCTCATGCTGACGCCAGCTTCAGTCTGAAACATCCAGAAACACTGTAGACTACCAATTCGATCAGTTCCGGTAGCGCCCCAACGTGACCCGGTAGAGAAGAACTTGCCCTCCCCTCTTTGACTGATGGTTCTTGTTGCCTGTCCCTTCTGTTGTCATTTAACAGAACTATTTAGCCTGCTGAAAGGGGTTGTGTTCCGACCGCTGGTTGGTGGAGACATTTTGACTATATTCTGGACCTGCGTTGTCACATAATGCGTCATATGACGCGCCGCGTTAGCGCATCTGGAAGTGCTCCGGTGCGCGAAGCGCAGCTTCCCGTAAGCGATCCGGGGCGCGGCGCGCAGCGCGTAACGTAAGCATAACAGGTCATGTGACTTGTTAATAAAACTTTTCACTGGTTCATTTACTTTTCTTATTCTAATGATGAAAGGCTTGGTCATATGACCTAAAAAGTACGCTTTTTATTACTTTCGAACATTATTTTTTCTTAAACATATGTTATAATGTTCCAGGCTAATGTACTTTCCCGGAAAATTTACAACTGTTCTGCAAGTAAAATATATTCCTTTTTCGAGAAAAAGGGCGTTTCTTCGTCCCATGACGGAGCCGTTGAGCAAAAGAGGCTCGGCCTGCTGTCTTAGTCGCCGATACGCCTGAATATCAGATTCTTATCGATCACTTTATGTTGCAGGAGTAGAAAACACAACAGCCCTTGACCATTTATCTTTACTGCGTTCCTGCGTATTATACCTTTTACCCTTCATGTAATTGGACTGCTTTATTTCACTTGCCTTTTACTGATTCTAAAACAGTGACTATTATTAAAAACTTTACCAATGTAAATACTACTACCATGTTTTCTTTTAAAAACCTTTATTGTGAAAATGTCAGTATACAAATACGGGCCTATAACCACGTGGGCCGGCCACGGAGCAAACTGTAATCGTATATGATGAGTAGACATTTACACTGTAGAGGAACGTAACGGGCGGGCCATTAGGTTGCAAGAACTAAGGTGTCTAACAGTAGCGGAATCGGTGGACGTACATTTTATAATTAAAATACGACAGGGCCAGTTACAATAAAATTATCTAGATATACATTTGCGGGCAAGTACCATGGGTGACGTTAATTCGAACTTTCAATAGTACAGTAATCAATAACACATCAGAACTTAATATCAATAGGGATGTCGAAATATTCAATCAATTCTCGTCCCCGCCCGCCATGTGCTTCAAAACTGCATACGTATCTCGTGATATCAAGGTTGTGCAACCAGTACACAACAAGGAGTTACGAGTCCCATTTATTCCGGTGCCATTTTGGGCGAGGACGGGCAGGTCCAGGATATAGTCAAAATGTCTCCACCAACCATCGACTATGATGATGTTCATATGCTGTATTTATTAGAGTAACACTCATCTGTCCACATGAAATTAATTTGCCACAATCTAAACATGTCATTTTAATCTTTCCAAATTTCTTCTAAATATTTGGGACCGTTTCCCTTGCCTCTGATGCTGTCAGTGCCACTTCTTTTGTGAATGTACTGGCAGATCGGGGGTTCTCCTCCAAATCTCTCTTTTGTGCAGCACTATAATTAATCGGTGCCACCTCTCCATATGACGATGCATGGTATAATTACCATAACTATATTTTTTTTCGGTTCCTCTGGAGAGTACATCGTGGCAGATGGGGCAGGTAACGTACCGGGCATTTACCTTTTTTGCATGTAGAGGAAAGGAAAATAAATTTGAGCGTCCGAGTTCTAAGGTGTCCCAGGGCCATTTTAGTGGACCAGGCCCAAATCCAAAGAACAGGCCGCCATTTTGAGAGTCCTGTTGCAGCCGCCTGTCGCTGTAGCATCAAGAGCGGCCGAAACTCAGCTGAATGGCAACTGAAACGGTAAAGGGGCGCCCCACTACAGCAGACAAACCTCCACCTGGGGAGGCCCGTTCACGCCGCCTCCCCCCCCCCCCTTCGAGCACCCCACGCCGTTATTCGGAGCAGCATTGTAGGATGGCCACACCAGTGCGGCAACTTGCTAGACACCACCTCGGTGCCAACCGAATCTCAGCGCCTTGTGGTGTCTTCCATTCCGAAAATATTGTTGTGCTGCCTTCGGCCTATTCGCCGCAAGTGCGCACGCAACTCAGCTGCATAGCGAGTGAAACACCAAGGGGCGCCCCACTGCAGCCGAGGAACCTTCATCTTGGGGGCAACGCACAGCATCACATTGCTTTCCAATGCAGTCAGATCCTCAAACAGCCCCCACTGACTGACGCCGCCTCACAGGCCAACGGGGCACCCCACGCCGACTTTCGGCGCAGCATTGTAGGATGGCCACACCAGTGCGGCAACTTGCTGGACCCCACCTCGGTGCCATCCGGATCTTGGCGCGTTGCGCTGCCTTTGGCCCTATTCGCACATCGGTCCGCTACTGACGCCACCTCACAGGCCAACGGGGCGCCCCACGCCGACTTTCGGCGCAGCATTGTAGGATGGCCACACCAGTGCGGCAACTTGCTGGACACCACCTCGGTGCCATCCGGATCTTGGCGCGTTGTGCTGCCTTCGGCCTATTCGCACATCGGTCCGCTACTGACGCCGCCTCACAGGCCAACGGGGCACCCCACGCCGACTTTCGGCGCAGCATTGTAGGATGGCCACACCAGTGCGGCAACTTGCTGGACCCCACCTCGGTGCCATCCGGATCTTGGCGCGTTGTGCTGCCTTCGGCCTATTCGCACATCGGTCCGCTACTGACGCCGCCTCACAGGCCAACGGGGCGCCCCACGCCGACTTTCGGCGCAGCATTGTAGGATGGCCACACCAGTGCGGCAACTTGCTGGACCCCACCTCGGTGCCATCCGGATCTTGGCGCGTTGTGCTGCCTTCGGCCTATTCGCACATCGGTCCGCTACTGACGCGAACTCACAGGCCAACGGGGCGCCCCACGCCGACTTTTGACGCAGATATGTAGGATGGCCACACCAGTGCGGCAACTTGCTGGACCCCACCTCGGTGCCATCCGGATCTTGGCGCGTTGTGCTGCCTTCGGCCTATTCGCACATCGGTCCGCTACTGACGCCGCCTCACAGGCCAACGGGGCACCCCACGCCGACTTTTGGCGCAGCATTGTAGGATGGCCACACCAGTGCGGCAACTTGGTGGACACCACCTCGGTGCCATCCGGATCTTGGCGCGTTGTGCTGCCTTCGGCCTATTCGCACATCGGTCCGCTACTGACGCCGCCTCACGTGCCAACGAATTTTCTACGCTTTTTATACCCTACGCCGCATAGCAGGTCATGTGACTTGTTTATAAAACTTTTCATTGGTTCATTTTACTTTTGGTTTCCTAATGATGGAAGGCTTGATCATATGACCTAAAAATAACACTTTTCATTGGATGAAAACTTTTTTTTTTTTCCAAACGATGAAAGCCCCACCTTGTTTCTGGATGTTTCAGACTGAAGCTGGCGTCAGCATGAAAGCACCACGATCTCGTGGCTCCGTCGTGGTCATTCCGCGAGCAATCATGGCAGCCGCTCCCCACCGGAAGCCTGCAGGAGTCGGGGGCCCCCAAGACTTTTGTAGAATCTTCAAGGCTGAGGGGGCGCTTTTGAGAATGGGGTCCAAGACCTAGCAGACAAGCGTCCGATTTCCAAGGTGTCCCAGGGCCATTTCAGTGGACCAGGCCCAAAAAGGAAAGAGCCTGCCGCCATTTTGAGAGTCCTGTGGCAGCCGCCTATCGCTGCACCGCAAGAGTGGGCGCAACTCAGCTGAATGGCGGATTTTGGCACAGTGTACCAAAAGCGGGCGGAATGGCAACTGAAACGGTAAAGGGGCGCCCCACTACAGCAGACGAGCCTCCACTTTGGGAGGCTCGTTCACGCCGCCTCACCCCCCCCCCCGGGGCGCCCCACGCCGTTATTCGGAGCAGCATTGTAGGATACCAAAACCAGTGCGGCAACTTACTTGACATCACCTGGGTGCCATCCACATCTCAGCGCGTTCTGCTGCCTTGGGACTATTCGCACAACAGACCGCTACTGACGAGCCACCCCCCGGGACGCCCCACGCCGTTATTCGGAGCAGCATTGTAGGATACCAAAACCAGTGCGGCAACTTACTGGACATCACCTGGGTGCCATCCACATCTCAGCGCGTTCTGCTGCCTTGGGACTATTCGCACAACAGACCGCTACTGACGAGGCCACCCCCCGGGACGCCCCACGCCGTTTTTCGGAGCTGCATTGTAGGATACCCAAAACCAGTGCGGCACCCAGGCAACATCACCTGGGTGCCGTCCAGAACTCAGCACGTTGTGCTGCCTTGGGACTATTCGCACAAAACACAGCTACTGACCATTGTTGCTTCTTTTTTCCTAAAAATGTTTAAATGTTTTTACTGTTTTTGTTGCGTTGTATATATTTATAAGTTATTAAAGTTTTATAATCCTACTACTTTGTTGGAGTGCTATATATTTTTAATGTGACACATAATTGTAAAAACTTTGATGTACAAAGAGGCATCCCTCGAATCTTCCGCTTCAGGCTCGGTCCCCTCCCCAATCACAATACAGGATGGTTTTCAGATAGTAGGAACGCGTGTGGTGTGACGGATCTCATCGGGTGGGGGCCTTGATGTACTGTAACTCCTTTGAAGAGGGGTGATTCTTTACAGCTGGGGCCATGAACTACATCTGCAGGGCTAGGTGATAGCCTGGGACCGGCCTGGACAATCGGACACAGAGGAAGAGGAGTTTCAGAGGGTGCGGTAGTGAATAGGGCGAAAGGGAGGTGTCGGGCGGGCACAGGGTGTGATTCTCAGGGAAGAGCAGCGCAGATGGGGGGAGGTTTATTGCCCATGCATAAGACAGAGAGCGGGGGTGACCAGTGCCTGGGGGAGATGCTTGCGAGGGTGGGGAGCCATGCTAAGGATCGACAGCGTGCAGAGAGTGGGTCTGGTCAAGGCATCTAAAATGGCTGCCGTGCACGACAAAAGTGTGACATTTGAAAAAAGGCAAGATGGCGCAGACAATGTTTATCAACACTTCCTGATTTCCTTCGAATCGAACGTTAACAGACGTTATCTCTCCCACACTACCGGTCCCCCTCGGCTTAAACGCCGAGATGGTAGGGACTGCATCCCGTGGAGATAGGCCGAGACGTCACTCAGCAGAAAAAAAAGAAAAAAAAAGTCTATAAACATACTATAAGTTAAAAGTCAATCATTCTTGTTTCCTTGTAGTACGCTCCCCAGTCCGCTTCCCGTTACGCGAACCGGGCGCACCCCATGAAAAAAAAACGATTTTTCTTTTTTTTTTTTGCCCCGCGGAGCCCTTTTAAAGCCTCCACATCAAACCTAGGGGGTCAGGGAGGATCTACTATGCCCCCTTATGATCATTTGCCCCTTCGCTTTGGCCTCCTCTTGTCTCTCGATCCTACCGAGAGACAAGATGGCGGCCGCTCCGTACTGTTTGGAATGTTTACAGACACCGGAGAGCCAATCAGCTTCGCTTCGCAAAGCTCCGTAACGCGAAAAGTACGCGAAACGGAGCGCTACCCGGGACGCTGTCACAGATATATATCTTTTTTTAAACGTTAATTTCTCAAAATCCACTGGAGCACATATATTGAGACCCAGCAAAGACACATCGGGCTACCGGTCCCTACAATTTTGCCAAGTTTCATGCAAATCCATTCAGCCGTTCGATTTTATTTTTTTTTTGCCCCGCGGGGCCCTTTTAAAGCCTCCACATCAAACCTAGGGGGTCAGGGAGGATCTACTATGCCCCCTTATGGTCATTTGCCCCTTCGCTTTGGCCTCCTCTTGTCTCTCGATCCTACCGAGAGACAAGATGGCGGCCGCTACGGACTGTTTGGAATGTTTACAGACACCGGAGAGCCAATCAGCTTCGCTTCGCAAAGCTCCGTAACGCGAAAAGTACGCGAAACGGAGCGCTACCCGGGACGCTGTCACTGATATATATATTTTTTTGAACGTTAATTTCTCAAAATCCACTGGAGCACATATATTGAGACCTAGCAAAGGCACATCGGGCTACCAGTCCCTACAATTTTGCCAAGTTTCGTGCAAATCCATTCAGCCGTTCGGGCTAAAAGTGAGGCCAACCGCCCTATGGAAATTAACATGGGAAAAACGCGTTTTGGGACCCCGCTTTTTTCTCGGCCCCCCCTTGACAAACCCCTCCCAAATTTTCAGGGGCTGCTCAGAAACAAAATGTTCCATTTTCCTGAAAATTTCAGCCAATTCCGTCCACAAATGCCAAAGTTATTAGACATAGAATTTTCAAAAATCCCATAGAGAAAAAATCCTAACTATATATACCTACTGGCGACCGCCAGTAGGTAATATATATATATAAATATATACAGTGCTTAATTTGAGCTAGTAGTTTCTAGTGCTCGGCACCAGCACTTAATTGTCAGCATCTGCGCTGGTGAAAGCTTGCCACAAGGTGGCGCTGTCTGGATAATTTAGAGATGACTTCAACAACAGCTAATTATTATGCTATATACTTTAAAAATGACTCTTACCTGGCACTCAAGCATTCTTATAACATTTGGAGCCTGTAATAGTCTGAATTGTCACACTTGTAGATTGTGATGTGGTTAGTAGTTGTGTCGTTACTGTCATTGGCAGCATGACAGGGGCAATATATGGTGCCAGCTGCAGTGGCCCCCTGACGAGAGCCCTGGCACTTATTTCTTTACAAATGAAGCTATATATCAGTCCCAGTAGGTTCGGAGCTACCAAATTGGCGGTCTGACTTTGGGTTACTGGGTGACGTTAACATTCAGCAAAATCTCCTCCCAATCCGCAGGAAATATTCTGACACTCTAATATGCTCAAAACCCTAGTTTAATTGACAAAAAAGACGTGTTTCGACATTACGCTTTGCTCACAGGAGCAAGGCATAAATCCAAAACGCTTCTTTTTTCATTAAACTGGAGTTTTGAGCATACTGGAGTGTCTGAGTATTTCCTGAGGATTGGGAGGAGATTTTGCTGAATATATATATATATATATATATATATATATATATATATATATATATATATATATATTACCTACTGGCGGTCGCCAGTAGGTATATATAGTTAGGATTTTTTCTCTATGGGATTTTTGAAAATTCTATGTCTAATAACTTTGGCGTTTGTGGACGGAATTGGCTGAAATTTTCAGGAAAATGGCACATTTTGTTTCTGAGCAGCCCTTGAAAATTTGGGGGGGGTTCGTCAAGGGGGGCCGAGAAAAAAGGGGGGTCCCAAAACGTGTTTTTAACATTGAGTTTTCCATAGGGCGGTTGGCCTCACTTTTAGCCCGAACGGCTGAATGGATTTGTATGAAACTTGGCAAAATTGTAGGGACTGGTAGCCCGATGTGCCTTTTGTAGGTCTCAATATATGTGCTACAGTGGATTTTGAGAAATTAACGTTTAAAAAAAGATATATATCTGTAACAGCGGACCGGGCAGCGCTCCAGGACGCGTACTTTTCGCGCAACGGAGCTTTGTGAAGCGAAGCTGATTGGTTCTCCGGCGTCTGTCAACATTCCAAACAGTCCGTAGCGGCCGCCATCTTGTCTCTCGGTAGGATCGAGAGACAAGAGGAGGCGAAAGCGAAGGGGCAAATGACCATAAGGGGGAATAGTAGATCCTCGCTGACCCCCTAGGTTTGATGTGGAGGTTTTAAAAGGGCCCCGCGGGGCAAAAAAAAAAAATAATAATAATAATCGAACGGCTGAATGGATTTGCACGAAACTTGGTAAAATATTAGGGACTGGTAGCCCGATGTGCCTTTGCTAGGTCTCAATATATGTGCTCCAGTGGATTTTGAGAAATTAACATTCAAAAAAAGATATATATCTGTAACAGCGCTCCGCTTCGCGTAACGGAGGTTTGCGACGCTGATTGGTCATTCTGTCACTGGGCTATAGTTGGGCTACATCTGGCTGATATTTGGGCTACATTTGTTTTTTTTCGTCTCTGGCGGCCATCTTTGGGCTACATTGGGCTACATTGGGCTTCATTGGGCTTCATTGGGCTACATTGGGCTACATTTGGGTTCCAACATATATATAGGCCAATGTAGCCCAATATATATTTTTCAAAGTTAATTTTCGTAAAAACCACTGGAGCATATATCTTGAGACATAGCAAAGGCACATCGGGCTACCAGTCCCTACAATTTTGCCAAGTTTCGTGCAAATCCATTCAGCCGTTCGAGCTAAAAGTGAGTCCAACCGTCCTATGGAAATGAAGGAAATGAATGGGTAATTTGTAATTAGCAAATAGCTCATCGCAAACTAGGAATGGTAAAGAATCGCTATTTATTCCTTAAAGTTCGCTATTTAGGAAATGCAAAAAACTTTGATGATACATATGGCGGTTCATCTCTAACAAGATAAGAAGCATAGGGATAGATTTATGATGACTGGCGCATCACCAGGGATGTGTTAGTCATTCTGTGCCGCTGTTCCGTCACCTATGGTGTGCTGCATTTACAATGCGGCGCATCATGGGGCAAAAACAGCACAGATGCGTGATGTATCTGTGCCGTAAAGGTGGCGCATTGCTGGAGTTGTATCGCAAGTGTGATGAAGCTCCAGCAAGGGTCGGGGGTGCCCCTGTCGCAGGGTTTCTGTTCTCACACAGAACTGTGGACAGAGGATTGGAACCTCGGCGAATTAGGGTGTCCCAAAACTCACCTTAGTAATCAAAAACCCCTTAGCAAGCTAGGTACAGTGTCACATTGGATATAACAAACTCTCAATGTTTAGACAATCCAGAATATGAACTTATAGTACCTCAGGATACGTGGAACTCATGAACAGTCGGTCGTTATATATTTCTTAGAAACCAGAACATGGAGTTAAGAAGAACACAAGTGTATTTGAAATGTTTATTTACTAATGCCGTCTTCTCAGGCGTAGTATCTTAGATAATACAAGTACACATATTATCAGTAGCAAAATTACCAGCATAGTTACTAGTACATAAAAAGCGAATGGTGACAGTATGTTAACATGCTGTAAATGAATAAGAGTTAGCAACACTTATAAGCAGCCGCGGGCCGTGGAGGGAGTTACGGTGGGGCAGGGAGGCGGGGAGGGGGAGGGGCAGGGTGGAGAGGGCTCCACCCTGCTTCTCCCCCTCCCCGCCTCCCTGCCTCACCGTAACTCCCTCCACGGCCCGCGGCTGCTTATATCTCACCCTCCCTAATACACATATTATATTATTTGCTAAGAAGGTCTCTTTGTGTTGGTTTAGGGCGTGCCCATACTTTAGTGTCTTAGATTTGAAGGAATCACATCAGCATACACCAGCTCTCTCTTCATGTGAACCGCATCAAGTGTTGTGTATGTGTGTTCGGCAAAGCAATATAAAACCCGCCTCATGCCCAGAATTGGCAGAAGTTGCACTTATGTTATGAGTATGAAGTCGTGGAGATCAGACCTCATAACAATTCAGTATCGTGTTGTTCTTGAAACTTTAGCACTCGCTGTACAGATATAGTTTAACAAGCAAAGCAGATAGTAGAGCAATAACATATTATTCTCATGTAAACCACGATGAACTACTAGGTTGAAAGCTAAAGCAACAACTAAGTGTCGTGTGCAGAAGTTGCAAAAAAGGAAAAATGGCGTTTAAACCGGTAATGAGCCCATGCTAACTTAACACGGTGTAAAGATATCCAGGACGTAGATGACACCTCCCCATGATCCGGAAACGAACTGAATAAGATAATAGAAGTGCCATCTCATGAGAGCAGATTGCAAGTTTATATGTGGACGGTCCGCAAGGTAAAGCATTAAAAACTAGGAAAATTTAATGCTAAAGAAAAATAAAACAGCCAAGTACTTTATCTAGTCTTAAGCCAATAGGCAAGGTAAATAATAAAAACTTGACAAATAAGTCAATGAATTGTCAATGAAATGCTAGTACTCAGCATATCAAACATGAAAAAGGTCTATGACATAACTGTGTATGCAAAATAAGCTGCAACAGCCTCCAATAGGAAGTCACCGTCTTCATCCGAAAACAGTTCAGCCATCCAATTTAAAAGCGGAAAAGAACATACGTGCTCTCCCAGCACCGGATCCTCTATCACCATCAGAGGACAGCTCGGTGGGTTTTCAAGAAAGCTCTGTTCCAAGAAAGACTGTGTTGCCGCCAGTAAATTCCAGGGACCAATTAGTCCATGCATCAATGCCACAGCCATAATCCTTTCGCCAGGACAAACCAACTCGTGAGTAATGATAGGAGTCATCAGCTGATTAAAGTCGACGTCAGGAGAAACCGGTCCGCAGAGACACAAATCAATGGCCCAATCGAAATCACAGGTCAGGCAGTGAAATACAGGCTGGACACAGGTGAAGTAGGAGAATCGAAAAGATAATCCATATGCCGTGCTTAATATCGCCAACGGCATTGTGCCATAATATTCTAGCATGCGATTGCGGAACAGTGTCAGCAGCTGCAGGGCGGGAGGTTGCATAGGAGGGACATCCATATTTAAAAATGTAAAAAAGCACAAGAGCGTCCGCTGGTAATGCAAGTAAAAATGGCAATCCACGAAGCAGAGTGGAAAAAATACAATGAAAGAAAGTAGGGATGACTCGAAAGATTTTCTCAAAGGAAGTCACAAGACCACTGGTAACAACTTTAAAAAAGTGCGCCAGGGCCTTTGTGGAGGATGCGTTAGAGATAGTCCGAACCATCTTGCTGAAATGGAAAGGCAAATCTGAATTGAAAAGGGTCTGCACCTCTGTACGGGTGTTCGCTATGTGAAGCACGAAAGTTTCACGGGCGGAACTCAAGGCCACCTCTCTCTGAGACAAAAGAGCTCTTATTCTTGCCATGCCGTTGAAATCTGCTCCCAAGGTTGGTATTTGTGGCGAGATTGAAAACTCCCTATGTTCATGTGTGGGAGGAAATAGAACATTTCTGCAGCAAATAACCCGTTCACTTACTGTTACGATAAAAGGAATACTTTTAATTAACCCAGATCAATCTTCATTATTGAGCATCAAATAACTACCATTTTCCAACAACTTGAACGTGGGGATGATAGCAGGAACTGGCGTGCCTTGCAACACGCAAGCCATATTTGGTCGGTGTTTGTTGCATGAACCGTGTAACTGTATGTGCCTACACATTAGTGAATGATCTGGCGTCTCAGTGCATTCCTCTCCATTCAGATAAACTTCTTGATCATCTTTGAAACATCTGTATGTGTATGGAAGCGACCAGACCTCATGAAGAAAATCACTACCTAAAGGTTCATAACGACCTATTGGTATATATTTCATACAATTTGAAAACTTATATAAAGCAAAAGGCAGCGTTATTAAACCGTGGATAAGGCACGTTGCCAAAAAACCCGCAATCCTCTGCTGATGATGTCACTGAGCATGTCATGAATGATGTAATATGTGACATCATCAGCAGTGGATTACGGGTAATAGTATCTCTAGTTTACTCCCCTATAGCTGTCTTTCTTTTAACATAAGTGTCTGTTTCCTTCCCTTATACTTACTGTTTTTGGTTCGCTTCCGGTTCGCGTACCGGCGAGCGAACTGGGAAGCGAACTAAGAGAAATAGAGGTTGGCACAGTTCCAAATATTGTACCAATTTTTTAATAACGGGGAGGTAGTTCTGAAAAGAACTTTTTTTTTTATTGTTTTTGTTGTTTTACATTTTTGTTATTATTTTTCGGAACATTTTTTTACTTTTTTTGAATTTTTCTGAACAGTTTTATATTTTTTGGGGTTTTTCTTGGAGGGGGCAATGAAAACGATTCATTGTAAAGGGCTCAACAGGAGCAACAAAACAAAAAAAAAGTATTTATTATTTTGGGCGTTTCGTACAAACTTGCATATGATAGTCAATAGCTCTGTTGATCAGAGTGATGCTTCTTTCTCCGTAGCAAATGAATCCATCGCAAAATACGCAGGTGTGTTTTACTTCACCAAATCTCATTTGTATATTTGGCACCATCTCCCTGCCCTCTGGTCCCGTTACTTCCGGTACAACAGATCTTCTGGCCATAATAGGGAGATTATCTAGGTCGTTCCGAAACTGTGCAGCACTGTAGTTGTTAGGATGCCACCTAGTCATATGGCGATGCATTGTGTAGTTTCCGAAACTGTATTTTTTCTCGGTTCCTCTGGACAGTCTATCTTGACATATAAGGCAATTTACGTATCTTGCATTTACTTTTTTCTCACCTTTGGGAATTTTAAAAAATTGCCAAATGAAGTTTTCTTTCCGGTGAGACGTCCTGGGCTCCTCAGGCAAAAACTGCCTCTCTTCGTGCTCGTCGTCCTGTTCCTCTTCTTCCTCTTCTTGTTGAATTATAACTTGAGCAGGTGGTCCACTCTTCCTTGGATGTGGTGGAGGTGGTGGGGAAGCACCAGCTGAAGCTACTAAAGAAGCCATTGCTCAGTGATCACAAAGGGTCTTTCTCTCACAATGATGAAAGTCAGAGTGAAGAAAGAAGGAGGGATTTTCATCATTTGGGAAAAACAAGAGTTCTCAACCAATGAAAAGTGTTCATTTTAGATTATATGACCTAGTCTTACATCATTAGGAAACCAAAAGTGAAATGAACCAATGAAAAGTGTTATTACCAAGTCACATGACCTGCTGTGTTTACGTTAAGCGCTTTGCAGGGCCTCCCGGTTTGCTTCCAGAAACCTGCGCTTTGCGACTCGGTTCGCGTACCAGTTCGCTAACGTAGCACGTCATATGACGTATCACGCGACAACGTGAAACGTCATGCGGACGGGAGGCGTCACGATGTTGTTTTGTAACGCGGCAGTTGCGGTAAAGAAACGTTTACCGGCTCGCGGTCTATTTCGCGGCATCAAGGTCAGCTAACGGGAAGCTTCCCGATTCGCGAAGCGGGAACGAAGAAAAAAAAATATTTAAAAAAAAAATTATTCATAAACATATAAAATATATTTTTGGATTTAAAGAAGAATACATTTTACAGCTACAGATATTAGCTGTTAAAAAACCAATGAAATTCACTGAAAAAACCATAGGTTATAGACCATATATAGTTAGGAATTAGCATTTACAAAACCTTGAAAATTCACTGAAAAAAACATAGGTTATAGACCATATATAGTTAGGAATTAGCATTTACAAAACCTTATTTTACTCACACAAAACCATTGAAATTCCATATATAGTTAGTTGCACTAACTATATATCGCGCACCCGCAATCCACTGCTGATGATGTCACATATTACATCATTCATGACATGGTCAGTGACATCACTGATGACATCACTGATGACAACATCCAGTGATTATGTGTTTCTGTAAAGTTTAAATATGTTTTACATATTGAAGAATGAGTGGATGTATAAGTGTCTGAATGAAGGTTTTAGTAGGTGCGTGATTGACTGTATGAGTGAGTGATTAAATGCGTCTTACTGAATGCACAGGTTAGTGACTAAACTGTCTGAAAGTGTGCATCAGTATGTCTGTTGTTGTGCAAGCTGCTGCATGTGTTGATCAGTAGCTATATAAGTAGCTATATGGGTTATTGATTGGTTGCACAAGTATTTGTATGGGAGACTGAGTGTGTGTATGGCTGGCTGGGAGGTGTGTGACTCTGTGCAGATCAATGTGTACTTGTATCAGTGATTCTATAAGAGAGTAAGTATGTGTTAGTATATGTTTCAAAAATTTAAGGTGTTCTGTGTTTAACTGTATAGATGAGAAAATGGAAGTGTGATTGATTCTTTTCAGGACTGACTAGGTGTGTGAGTAACTCCATGGATGAGTGGCAGAGTGTGAGTGTCTGTATAGGTGTATGAGTGCATATGATAGTGTTGTAAAGATGAGTGATTGTATGTATGAATGATTGTATGAGTGAATGTGTGTGTAGACATAGGAATCAGTGAGTGCGTATGTAGTAACTAGTATTGGTGTGTCAATGGTTTCAAAAATTATACTCTCTATTTAACACTGGGTGTAATAGAGGTTATATTAGAGTGTGAGGAGATGCATTGTATTATCACATGAATGATATCATCAGTGATGTGATCATTGATGTCAAGTGAGATGTCATCAGTGATGTCATTTGAGATGTCATCAGTGATGTCATCAGTGATGTCACTGACCATGTCATGAATGATGTAATATGTGACATCATCAGCAGTGGATTGCGGGTGCGCGATATATAGTTAGTGCAACTAACTATATATGGAATTTCAATGGTTTTGTGTGAGTAAAATAAGGTTTTGTAAATGCTAATTCCTAACTATATATGGTCTATAACCTATGGTTTTTTCAGTGAATTTTCAAGGTTTTGTAAATGCTAATTCCTAACTATATATGGTCTATAACCTATGGTTTTTTCAGTGAATATATATATATATATATATATATATATATATATATATTCAACAAACCTCCTTGATTAAGGAAAATGGGTACGCACTCACAAAGTTCTCAGTTTCCCAAAGTTTTATTCGCAGTAATTTCCAGCAAACAAGCAAATAAATCCGAACCCGACGCGTTTTGCTACAAACGTGTAGCTTGCTCACGGTTAATACTATGAAAAATTCTGAGCCCCTTCTATTTCTACGGAGGTCCCGCCAAACATTTTGTTATGATTGCATCACTTCCTGTAACTAATACCGGAAGCAACTTGGGAAATGTCGTTTTTACACACTATCTTACATGTCACTATTTATTAAGGAAACTGGCATTATTTAATTAATGTTTATTCGTGTATATTTTATGTACCCCATCTATGGTCTATCTTGAAAGGTTCCAGGGACGCCCATTTACTTTTAATAACATATTACCGACCGTGTTACGGCACTTGGTAAAGTCTGATAGAAAAGTCCTTTTTAAATGTTGAATATTTTAGTAATAACCCTTTTTTGCCCTCCAGTGGGCCTTGGCATTTTATTTATTTGTTTACTTCGATCCTCACAGTTTTTTTAATTATATATAATAATTACATTATGTAATTGATTTTTACAATTGTGGCCGCCACCTAATTCATTTTACTCACTGCCATTTAGTGCCCTCTAGTGGGCTAATTATGTGGGTATTGAATAAAGCTATTGCGGACTCTCTCCTAAATTGTAAAATTCATACTCTTTTTTAATATATATATGTATATATAATTGTTTATTTTGTGGCTGTCCCAGTAGTTTATACACTAAGGCCTAGATGTATCAAGCATTTTGCGATTCGTTAATGCCGAAATTCGCAGAATTTCAGTCTTAACGAATCGCAAATGTACATTTTGCATCTTTCGGGATGTATGTGATTTTTCGCATCGCAAAATTAGAATTCGCATCTTTTGCGTTTTCTTATTTGCGATTTGGGTCTTTCTGCGAATATTTTTTTGCGATTCTATATTTTGCATTTTTCGTACTTTGCGATTGTCGCAAAAAGGTTTTTGCAAGTTAAGAATTCGCAGTTAGATGTATTAAGGAAAAGCAGTTTGCGAAAAATGCAAAATCGCAAATTAAGAATTCGCAAATAACACTAACTCCTATCAGGTGTTAAAGTTTTTGAAAGTATAAATGAAAGCCCAACTGATTTTTTGAACAAAACAATGGCTGCACTTTACCTGATAGCTAGAAGGCTGCGCATTCAAGCTCTTGCACAGAGGAGACAGAGGCAGGAAAGGATTTTCAGACTGAGGATTACCTTATTTCAACAGACTGAAGAAGACATTTTTGAGAAATATAGACTGCATCCACATACCATTTTGGACCTCATTGTGGAATTAAAGCCTTTTTTAGAGCATGAGACACACAGAACACATTCAATACCTACTCATGTGCAGTTTCTGTGTTCCCTGCATCTTCTGGCTTCAGGATCTTTTCAAAGGGTGATAGCAGAGGTAGGAGGAGTATCTCAGAGTGCTTTTTCTCATTTTTTCACGGTATTTTTGGATGCAATGATGAGCAGGTTGCACCATCATATTTACCTCTCCGGCATACCACAAGATATCCAAATTACTAAATATGATTTTTATCAAATTGCTCATTTCCCTCATGTAATTGGATGCATAGATGGGACACATATTGCCATTACTCCTCCTGCTGCAACTGAATATGTTTATAGGAATAGGAAAAGTAACCACTCTTTAAACATTCAAATGGTGTGTAATAACAAGTATGTCATTACTGACATTGTTGCAAAGTTCCCAGGAAGCACTCATGACTCATACATGTTTAGACACAGTGGATTACATGGACGTTTGAGTGCTGGTGAATTTGGAGATTGATTTCTGCTTGGTAAGTGCATTTTCAAAAGACATACTCCATATTCTAATTTTCAATCTCTTCTATTTCTGAAACTAAACTACTTTTCAAATTACCATGTAGGAGACAGTGCATATGCTGTACTTGAATTCATTTTGACCCCATACCTAAATCCAACAAATGTTCATGAAAGGAGATACAATAAGGCACACCGCTCTACACGTGGAGTTATTCAAAGAACTTTTGGAATTTTGAAAAGCAGATTCAGAAGAATCCATAAAAGTGGAGGATCTTTGCAATATAAACCATCCTTGTGTTGCAAAATAAACACAAGTTGTGCAATGTTACATAACATGGCCATTAGAAAATGAACTGAATGTGAAGTTAGTGACCCTGAATCTTCAGACAATGATGATGTACCTCCCCCAAGAAGATGTGCTACAGGGTTAGGAGCTGTGGCTGGTCGTCAAAGGTGTGCAGAAATTACAAACAATTATTTCTAGGTAAGAATAAAAAGCATGACAACTGTTTTTAGATTTCAAAAATGTTACTTCTAGTAAATCACAAATGCAATATAAATCTGAAACCTGTTACTCCACAGGACATACATCAATGTCTGTTTGATCACAGTTAGTTACATGCTATTTCACTGTTAGATATTTGAAAAAGTTTCTATTTTTTTCCCTGTCTGCTGCTTCTGCGTTGCCCTGGGCCACTTCTCCTCACAGATGTCTGTTGTGTCACATGGCTTCCACTCCCGTGGTCAGTGGTGTCCAATGTTGGCATAGGGTTACTGCTACTCCTACTACCCGTGTCCTCAGTCTCAATGGGCTCAAAAAATGCACTAGCACCTTTGTTACATGTCTTCAGTAATTTAAAAGAATTTGAAACTTTGTCAAGCCCTTTGGCAACATTTCTGGAACATTCACTGACCATGCGTTGCATTGCAATACTGTGCCTATTGGTCTGTGCTGTCACAGTGCACAGTCTGTTGATTGCAGAGTAGTATTTCTGTAATCTAATGTCATGTCTGCGTGAATCTCTCACTCTATTAGACTCAGACTTTTCAAATGCAACACAAAGTCTGTCCAAAGAGTCAGCCATGCGCCTCATGCCTTCACCTATGTTGCTATTGCTCTTATTTAATTTGCTTAGTTGTGCATTAATGGACCTTAATGCTTTGTGCTGCTTCTCTTGGACTTTGAGCATGTTCTGCTCCAATCCTGCAAAAACATTTGAGGTCTCTGTAACTTCACCCCTGTTCTGTCTGGTAGGATTTACAGAGTATGCTCCTTTTCTAGCAGAATCATTAACATTTTCAAAATGACCAACTTCATGTTCTGACACATGTGCACTATGTCTTGATCCCTCAGGTTCCTCATCTGTATCTTGGAAAGGTTGTAGTTGAGCAACTGCTCTTCTTTTATTTCTCACAAAAGAAATGGATTCTTCATCATCATTTGAATTAAATTCTCCTGGGGATATAATATGTTCTTGAGAAGATTGAGAAGATTGCCCTTTAACAACTTCATGTGAATGTTCAACATGTTCTGAGAATAAAAAAAAGAGGCACATGAGACGGTTGCCTGTCTGTCTGTCTGTTTTGTTACCTTTAAAAACTGCATGCAACCGATGCAATTGTGTCTATTTCCTAACTGTTACTTATTTAATTAATGCAAAAGTGTAATAAAGTCAAATGGTTTTGAAAATTTAAAACCTAAGGGGATTAATTCTGTCATTACAGATTTCATGTTCATACAAAAACACACAAACATGACACATAAATTCAAACAATCTTGCATCCTTCTTACTTTCTTCTGCAATTCTGTGTTCAGAACTATCAATGGCTGAGACTCCACTGACACTTTCATGCTGTATTGTTGATTCAACAAGCTCCTCATGTGGGGTTGGCTGGTCTATCTGTGCTGTTCCTCCTCCAGTGTTATTAGCTTCCTTCAGTCTCTCTGCAAGTTTCTCCTTTGCCCTCAGCCGCATATCGTACCAACGCTTTTTTATCTCCTCAATAGATCTTGGGATGACTCCCACCGCATTCACTTTCTCTTGAATTTCAAGCCAAATCTTCCTTTTCCTCACTTCTGGTACATGTTTGGCTTGCTTTCCAAATAAAAGTTTGTGATTACAGGCCATTTCCTCCACCAGTGTCTCCACCTCCCTCTCAGAAAACTTCTGCTTTCTCTACCTTTTCTCAGCTGAGGCACCTCCTTCTGAATTTGCAGCCTCAATACTGAAGTCAAACAGGTCTTCTCTCCAGCCAAACAGGTTTCCAACTGCCACTGGGAGTGGCTCAGGCATGCGGGTGATGCTAATCAAGAGCAGTTCCTGACTATGACTCAGCAATTTTTTGGTTAGCAGCAGCAGATTCACACTTTTTTGCGATTCCTTAATTTGCAAAATTCGCAAAATAAGAAATCGCATAAAATTCGCAAAAAATTCTGCGAAATTTAAGGAATCGCAGAAAACTCGCAGAAAATTATATACATCGCATTTTGCGATTTCTTAACAGCGATTCGCAATAAATCGCTATTAAGAAATCACAAACACAAATCTTGATACATCTACCCCCAGGAGAGAAACTTTATTATCATCTTGCCAGTTACTTCCTCTTTTTTTTAAATCGTATAATATGTATATATATAGTTTACATTCATTTCCATTTTTTTGTATTGCAATTTTTTCTATTCCTCCTATCCCTCTATCCTTTTCCAAATTATTCAAATCACCATGCATAATTAATTGACATCATATTCACAAGTGTACATACAGTTCCTCACTCTGATTCAGACTCATCGGGGTCATTGTCCTGAAATTGAGGATTTGTCGAGATTCTCTACACCTTAAAGTTCTTTCTCTATCCCCACCTCTTTCATGTGGGACAATTGTTTCTAATGCGTAAAATTTCAACAAGGTCCAATCCCCATTATGAGTAGTCTCCATGTGTTTTGCGACAGCATTGCTTCTGTCCTTGTTTACTGTCGCTCTTACATGCTCCAGAATTCTCTTTTTTAATTCATTCTTAGTGCTTCCGATGTATTTAAGAAGACACGGACACTCTATCACATATACAACATGAGTGCTTAGACATGTGATCAATTCCTTGATTTTCCACATTTTGTTATTTGGCATCAGTACCTCCTTTTTGTTTACTGCTATCTGACACACCTTACAGTGTTGGCATTTGATAAAACCTTTTGTTTTCATCCATTGTATTCCTTTCTTTTTCTTGGTATGATCCTGATGATGACTATGAACTAGTCTGTCTTTAAGGTTTTTAGCCCGCCTGAAGGTTACTTGTGGGTGATTGCCCATTATTTTGCTTGTTGTTTGATATGGAAGGATCTTCACATATGCGAGAAAATTCGACATCTTCAAAAATCAAGGAGGAAAGGGCTCGGGATACCAAAGCACAACTAGCGCAACATCATTGACATCCACGGGTACGAGTGAAGATGGCTCAGAAAATGAAGACCAAACAGAACCACAAACAGAACCACATCTACGTTAATGATATACAAACTAGGCATTCCCGTAGAAAAAAAAACATAAAAACACCACTTCCCCATATTTTCAACAACAAGCCAAATCTGCAATGCTACCTAAAAAAACAGACGATAGCTCCACTTATCACTAACAAATAACATCAACATTTAACTAGTGTAAGGAGGTTGACTATGTACTGCATGAATTACATCCAACTCACACCCATATTTAAAGATGATAGAGGTACTAATTATGCACCTCCGACACCCAACAAAATCACAACACCCAGCGCCACTACCCCCACAACAACCCCTCTTGACCCCTCTCCCCCTACTACCTCAGAGGCAGCACAAAACAGGACAACAAACCGTCCCAAAATAATATTTCCCCTCAACAGCAAACCAGCTGAATGTTCAAAGATGTGGCAACCAACTATGTATTAGGGAGGGAACTCGCACATGGACAATAATTTACACAATCCCAAGACTACCGGTGATATGCTATACACAACTCACTATACAAACCAAAAACCTTACGTGTGTAGATATAGTATTGATACGTGTAGTGTACTGCACAGTGGACGCAACCACATTATCTCAGACACTAGGGAATATCTCGGTCATGTAGCTGTGTTGTCCCCCCTTCCCCTTGAAGCAGAGTGGGCTGGTCCAACGTACACAACTCCAGTGTAAGAGTATAAATACATAGGCTACGCCTTGGGCGTGGTTGACTTGTGCGAAGACAAATGACTGCAACTGCAAAGGATCTCACCATGCCATGTGGCTGCCGCCATGAGCACGTGCCTCCTCGATACAGGCCCATTGCAAACTCAGCGCCACAGCACAGCAGACTTATGTCTGTGTCGACTACTGCCTTCGATCTACACTGCAGACAGCAGGGTTCACAACTTGAATTCAGCTTTGCATCTACACTACTCACAGTAGGGAATTAAGCCTTGATTTATTTATTGCAGTGACAATTATACTGTATGTCTTCAGATTTTGTTAAAATAAGTGACAAAAAGCATGCGTTGATATCTGTGCTGACTACTGCCTTCGATGTACAGTGCGGACAGTGGGGTTCACAACTTGAATTCAGCTTTGGATCTACACTACGGACAGCATGAAATTCAGCCTTGCCTTAAATAATGCAGAGACAATTGTACTATATGTCTTCAGATTTTGTTAAAGGATGTGACAAAAAGCATTCCTCGATGTCTGTGCTGACTACTGCCTTCGATCTATACTACGGACAGCAGGGTTCACAACTTGAATTCAGCTTTGGATCTACACTTCGGGCAGCATTGAATTTAGCCTTGCTTTATTTAATGCAGAGACAATTGTACTATATGTCTTCAGATTTTGTTAAAGGATGTGACAAAAAGCATTCCTCGTTGTCTGTGTCGACTACTGCCTTCGATCTACACTGCAGACAGCAGGGTTCACAACTTGAATTCAGCTTTGCATCTACACTACGCACAGTAGGGAATTTAGCCTTGATTTATTTAATGCAGTGACAATTGTACTCTATGTCTTCAGATTTTGTTAAAATAAGTGACAAAAAGCATACGTTGATATCTGTGCTGACTACTGCCTTCGATGTACAGTGCTGACAGTAGGGTTCACAACTTGAATTCAGCTTTGGATCTACACTACGGACAGCATGAAATTCAGCCTTGCTTTAATTAATGCAGAGACAATTGTACTATATGTCTTCAGATTTTGTTAAAAGGATGTGACAAAAAGCATTCCTCGATGTCTGTGCTGACTACTGCCTTCGATCTACACTGCAGACAGCAGGGTTCACAACTTGAATTCAAATTTGGATCTACACTACGGACAACATGAAATTCAGCCTTGCTTTATTTAATGCAAAGAGAATTGTACTATATGTCTTCAGATTTTGTTAAAGGGTGTGACAAAAAGCATTCCTCAATGTCTGTGCTGACTACTGTCTTCGATCTACATTGTAAGGGCTCACAATTTGAGTGGAATGGTGATTGCACATGACGCATTCCAGTAGGCAAGGGACATTGTACCAGTGCGATCGCCCGAACCACCAATCATCACAGGGTACGCACACACTGAGTTGTTCAGGTACCACTAACTCAGTGCACTACAAGTCATCTCCAAGTAGCCTTATTAGGACAGAATTCACTAGGAAAAAAACATTGCTCCCATTGCGGCCTGCCAGGACCTCACCTCATCGTAGGTTACGTACACGCTCAGTGCCAAAGGTACTACTAACTCAGTGCACCACAAGTCATCTCCACCTTGCCTTAAGACAGAATTCAATAGGCAAAAAACATTGCTCCCCTTGCGGCCTGCTAGGACCTCGCCTCATCGTAGGTTACGTACATGCTCAGTGCCAAAGGTACTACTAACTCAGTGCACCATAAGTCATCGCCATGTGGCCGCATTCAGGCAGAATTCAACAGACAAAAGACATTTGTACGAATGCGGCCCACCTGGACCACGCATTATCGCAGGGTACGTACAAGCTCAGTGCCAAAGATACTACTAACTCAGTTCACCATAAATCATCGCAAAGAAGAGTGAACAGTTTTATGTCAGCAATGAGGCATACTATCACTTTTAAATTGAACCGATGCAAAATTCAACAGGCAAAAGACATTAGTCCAAGTACTGTGCCCCCCCTGACCACGCATCATCGCAGGGTACGTACATGCAAAGCGCCAAAGGTACTACTAACTCAGTGCACCATAAATCATCCCCACATAGCCTTATTAAGGCAGAATTCATTAGGCAAAAGACATTGCTACCAGTGCGGCTTGGCCAGAGCACAAATCATTGCAAGCTCCACAGAACATTGTTTCTTCAGGTGCCACTAACTAAGTGCACCACTTATCATCGCTAACTTATCAATACTGTGCAGCTCTACTCAACTCCACCTGGCCGTGGGCTCTTGCTAACCGCTGCCTCCTGCCTACTCTGCGGTCATCAGAGCTCACAATTAAATAGACTCTTGATTCATTATTTGCAGACTGCAGTACCAAAGCAAGTATAACGTGCCTCAAACCTACACAATATCCCATTAGTATCCTTCCTTAAAGAACTTGTTTTATATCAGTTAGAGGTTTAGTTCAATAACAAAATTCACCATGCAAGTCCAAAGGAACACTGAATGGCAGTCTATTCTGCGGACAGCACAGGTCACTATTTGAACTATAATGTCCCTGAAACCTACATATTTCAACAGCGTTTCCATATATGTTTCTTCTTTTATTTGAATCAAGATTACAGATGATGCAATCCAGTAGGTAACAGACAATGTTTCCAGTACAGCCCGTTCGGCCCATGCATCATCGCAGGGTGAGCATATGCTGAGCACCAGACATACCACTAACTTAGTACACCATAAATAATTGCCACGTGGCCTTATTAAGGCAAAATTCAGTAGTCAAAAGACATTGTTACCATTGCGGTCTGCCTGGACCACTCATCATCGCAGGCTCCACACAAACCACCCCTACCTCAGTGCCCCACAACTCATGAACCCTTTACGATAGAATCTTCTGTGTATTATTTCATTTGTAGCGCTCCTGCCTTTGTACAGCAGAAGTCATAAACAGTTTTTGATGGAATATCTGTGTATGATATGATGATTACTATTGTACTTGTTCCCTACAGCAATGTAATAAAATAGAGTCGAGCGCATGTGCCCGTATCCACTTCAACTATCTGTCTGTGTCTATGTATTCATTATTTATTTGTAAAATGCTGCCCTTGGGCCCTACCACATTATATTGTGCTGTAAACAGCGTATGCAACCATCTTACCGCTGGCACTAACAAAAACTTTGGTTATATAATTTTCTCTCGCTCATTCTACAAATACGAACATAGAAACTGGATCATTACAATACTGCAAGCAAAGTGTATAGTAAATTTATAAGTGTGTGCGATTACTCGATGTTTTTTTTGTAGCATATTTATATAGCGCGAAGTACCCCCAAAACTATTTCAGCGATTTACGTGAGTACCGTATTTACAGTACATTTTCAGGCAAGCGTATATTACATGATTTGTCTACAATAACAGGATGTGGACGCGACTCCAAGGCTTGAACACTGATTTTCAGCACCAAGTCCGTTAGTATACCCGAATAACCACATAAGTATATATATTAGCTGCCCTTCATGTGCCAAAAACTGCAACCTAAAGCTTTCATAGCCCTGTATTGCTACAGGTACAACACTCCACTGAATGTACAATAAACATTCATATTCTCAGAAATGCGTCATGTCTACCATCTGTTATGTGAAAACCTATGGATGAATATAGGGGCAGTGATACCCTTAACCTTCCATGTTGTGGGACCTCACAGACATAGTGACACATTTGCGTTTAAGATCCGGATGACAGGATATTCATAACACAAACTCCCAAATCACTTGATTTCTCAAATAGCTCACAACTGAGCCACACACATAGCTCCGGAATCATTGTTCACAACCTCGCGCAGCACTGGCATACGTCAGTCCAGCCCACTCTGGTTACGCTTACAACAAAGCTACATAGCCCAGATTTTCATTCTAGTGATCTGCTAGTTACAGGTCTAGGTCTCAGAACGGCACACACACTACCTAATGGCTGGTATACGCCCACACCACACCCATCCAGAACAGGCGTCATGAGACACGTGACCCTACCAATAAAATAGATTGGGTGCACGAGCTCTACGACATTTTTAGAGTTGCTCCCTTCGCAAGTGCTGTGATGGCCCATCCTGGTAGTTCATACGCCCCATGTAGGCCTGAACTACCAAGCACGGGGGCCCACCAATACGTGCGCGGCCTCTTTGGTCACTGAGTTAGTGGTACCAGAAGGACTGAGCGGGTAAGCAACCTGCGATGATGATGAGTGCATGAGTATGCCCTTAGCCATAGTGATATCAAGACTCAGCATCAAATGTGAAACTTCTGGTGGCACAGCGGGACTGCATTATGTAGAAGGTGCTCTGTCCGCAAAAAATTGAGCAGTGAGGCCTGGGTGCGCACCGGAGGGAGTATATGCGATACAGCAGACTGGATACAAAAAGGCGACACCGTGATTAAGGCGTACGAAGTCCAACATACCCTATCTCATTGAATTTGTATATTTTTTCCAATAGCAGGAATGTTTTTATAGTTGGTCAAATGTCTGTTGCTCCCACATGCGTAGCGAAGTAAATGAGTATTTATTTTTTTATACTATGTACACTTACATTTTCTCGAATAATTTAGGACTTGTGCCTCTGTTGCTGTGCACAGTACAGCTCGTGACTTCTTTGGAATGCACAACACTGCTCACGCAGCGCGAGAAATTTTCTATGTGAAAAAAAGGGATATGAACCTAATCTATGAATCGCACACGCTCTTGCGTGTCTGTTTCCTTCCGTGCTAAACCATTGGCCTTTGCGTACAACTTATTCTAAAAGACTGCACGCAATAGGGAGAGCCGGGCGATTTTCTCCGTCCGTGGCCTATTGGTATCTATTACGCGCGTGCTGCACGTAATAGACTTCAATAGCACATGAGGTTTCAATTACCTTGCCCAGACACGGGTGCGATGATTGAAACCACGTGTATGGCTGCGCACCACTTGTTTTCTATAACCAGATGGAAAACATTACTACTCTACTAATTCAATATTCAATATCAATATATTTTTATTGTTCAATTAATAAAAAATCCTTACAATAAGAAAGGTAAATTTATCCTATATTCACTTACCAAATAACGTTAAAATTCAAAAACAAGAATTAGTGTACAAGTTAAAAGGATTAAAACTTAAAACTCTCGGGTCCCCCCACTAGCATCGTAGGGATTTGTAAAGTGAACGTGGTAGCACCAGCCTGGATGGATGGGCCTCAGACAGTATAGTGGATGATCGTTAACAGACCTGTAGCTGCTTTCTAATCTCGATCATAAATTTAAGTCCCCAACAAGTCAGAATTGGGGATGAACCTCCCAACCAGGAAATAACAGCCTGCCGACATGTTCTTATATTCAATTTGTTCAGTATGTCCCGTAAGAACTGTCTTCTAGATACCATGAGGGCTGGACACACACAAAACAAATGAATTAGTGATTTGTTTTGATATCCACAGAGTCTGCATTTTAGGCAATCGTCTTGTGGTTTCCAGGAAGGTCTTAAATCCTTGGATTCGTGAAGGCCCATACGGAAGTCGATGAGGGTCTTTTTTACATATTGGCTAAAATTAGTTGCCAAGTATGCCTGGGGTTGTTGAAGTGAATAGGAAGAAATAACTGTCCAGGCATGACGTTGATGGATCAATGTTTGTTTATCTTCCAGTAATGACTTCCTTATGGCAATGGAATTAGCAATTTTGCAGAAACTGGCTTGGTCAATCTTTCTGTTCCATGCTTCTAGCAGTTCGAGCTCCGTAAGGCAGGTTTGCAAGTGAATGGACCAGGGCTGGGTGGATTCACAATTGATTACTTGCCAACAGAGATTATTTAAAGAGTCTAAATCGGCAGCACGAAGTTTGTGGCAAAATTTAACAAATCTTGACTTGGACCGAAAGATTTGATTTTGGAGTCCAAATTCTAAACGCACCTGTGCTGGTGAGGAGCATTTGGGTAATTTAAATACATCTTTGTAAATTTTATTTTGCAAGTTGTTTAATAAACCGGCCTCCCCTCCAAGCCATGTAACCAGACCGTACGATAAAGTAGGTAAAATCTGAGCGGCCATTACTTTGAAAAGGTGGGTGTAGTTTGGGCCACCCAGTTTTTGCAAGAGTTGCCGGTATCCATAAATTAACGTCTGGGACTTGGCTTTTAGCACCGTAGAGTGTTTTTTTTAGAGTTGTCTTTGCCGAGGGTAACCCCCAGATATCGGTAATATGGCTGTTCCTCTATTGCAAGGTGGTTAGATGTCCAACTAAATTTGATAGGCTTACGCTCCATAAGACGTACTACTTTTGTCTTTTCTCTATTCAGTTCCAGATGTTCTTCGTCTAGGTAGAATTGTTGAGCATTTATCAGCCTTTGCAGCCCAATTGGGGTTCTGCTTAGGAGGACAATGTCATCTGCAAACTGGATGATTGGCATTGAGGTGTTACCAAGACTGGGTGCATGGCTTACAATTTGACCGAGGTTTTTTCCTAGGTCGGCAAGGTATAAATTAAATAAACATGGGGCCAAGACGCAGCCCTGTTTTAATCCGTCCGCAGTTGGAATTTTGGACGTTAGGCTTGAACCCTGACCTTGTTTAACCCTTGCCCAAGTGTCAGTGTAGAGGAGCATGACTGCGTTAAGAAGGTTTTTTGAGAGCCTCCACTCCTTGAGTTTTTCCCAAAGTCTCCCCCTACTGACTCGATCAAAAGCAGCTCTAATATCAATAAAGCAGCCATATTACCGATTGTTCTTCATTTTGGCTCTTTCGTTCAGGAAGGCTAGGGCTGTAAGGTTTGTTATAGTCCCCGTCCCTTTTCTGAAGCCTGTTTGATAGCTGGGGATTAGTTTGTTATTATCCACCCATTCCTGAATCTCCTCCTACTCTACTAATTGTTCATAAATCGAAGCCCATTAAACAAGTTGGAACCGTACAAATGGTTGTATTTTTAATGGGGGAGGGAAGGTGTGTGAAAGGGCGATGTTATTCTACTCCACATTAAGATAGTGGCAATTACCAATCATAACATCTTTCTTTTACTATCTTTTAGGTGTGGGGCTTCAGGGTGCACTATGTCCCTGCACGTGGTGGAAGACACACCGGTGACATAAAGGTGAGCTGCGAATATTATTTTCAGAGTCACTCTCTCACTCTCTCTCTTCCTCTCTCCTTTGATGAACAAATGACTCACAATCTTAACTTCATTTTAAACTAACAGGTTGTGTTTCACAAATTGGCGTTCCCCCCAACACCTCCAAAGCTCAACGTCTGAGGAATCTACGATGAAGCGTGGCCATCGTAACAACGCCTAAAAAGGTTTCTTTGACACGTGGTGGACCCTCTTTGAAACACGCCGGTGGTAAAAGGTTAGCAGAGAAGCTTGTTTCTGAAGCAAGGAGAAGTCACCTCTGGGCGGGAAGAGTGGATAGGGGTGCAGCAGTCTGGGTGCGCAGTAATGAGAACTCACCGCTATACAATGGGAGTGCATGGGGTATAGCATCCTGGGAGGAAAAGAGCACACAGACACCTCCTTCCAATGGGAGTTGATGTAATACAGTAACCTGGGTGTGCAGAGGCGTAAAACAGAAATATACGTGTGCAGTTGTATGTACTCTGCAATTACTAATTGTATACTATCTTTCAGATCACTAAACTTGAGGGTGCACTATAACCCAGCACACGGTTGGACACACAGCAGTGGCAAAAAGGTGAGCTACGAAGATTTTCTCCAGTATCAACACTACCTCTCCTGCACCATCTATTACTTTCTCTCTCTCACACTTTCAATGTCTTTCTTCCTCTCTTTCTCTTTTCAAGTTATGAACCCTGCTGTCTACATGGCAGATTAATAAATCAAGGCTGGGATGCATCAGGCACACTGCACACATGCGAATAAGCAATATTGCCAAGTGTTATGTTAATTTGTGATCTTTGACCTCATTCAGTCACATCTCTGTCTCATTTTAAATACCATTTATATCATAAGATAGGCCTAAGCCTATGAGCAGCCCTGCCTTACAGACTCCTGTTGAGGATGATTCTGCGGGAGGGGTGGGGTGCACTACCCTGATGTGCATGCGAGAAAAAGTGATCTTGCCTTCCGTAATGATGTAATCTCTAACCTCATTCAATCGCATCGATCTAATTTTAAGGACCTATTGGACCGTACTATAGACCTCAGCCAGCAACAAGTGCTTCTATACAGACAAGTGACGTTAGCTTTTAGGACACTTTAGTTACTTCCTTACTGAGTGTACATGCACACAGGCCCCCGGCACTGCATTACACGTGAACATTAAGCTTAAGCTGTATATAAACATTAGCATGATATATTATATAATTTAACCATGTGTTTTCTCGTGCATTCCAACTCCTCTTTGGACCACGATTATCACTAACGAATAATCGTACTTCAAAAACGAAGGATGCACTCAACTCCTATTTTCTACCAAGCATAACATAAATATTCATTTACCTGCAAACCTTTCCACCATTAGATCACTTCTCTCTTTACAGAGATTGATTGATTTGCTGAAAGGGGCTAAGCGCAATGATGCCCTGAGCATTCTAACACCTTCCATGGCAGTATCAAGACACCGTTCCATTGTGGAGACCTGCTCTTCCATACAAATGTATCAGGGACTCGGAGCTTGCACCAACACGTCGTAGGACACACCAGTGGGGGCAGGTGTGCTGTGAAGCCTCAGTGTGCAAGACCTACAATTGAGCACATTGGGGGTAGGGACTGGGGTGCAGTACTCTGGGTGCACAGGTGCATGCAAGCGATTTTCCAGTAAGTAATAATGTAGGACTATATTATAAAACAACGGAGATCTCTGGCTTCATGTATTTAATTTTAAGGACTTCTTAAACCACACTCTATCTGGCAGATCACTGCGTCCTAGACAAACAAGTAACGAACAGTAAACACTAAAGACTGGAAGAGAGGAGATTTATCCTTTAGGTCCTGATGAATGCCATGGACCCTACTGGGCCAACTGGCAGAAACATGTCGACCACATTCACTACGGTGGGGGGACAATAAAATCCCCAACACACTGATCACTTGATTTAATTACCATATAGATGCCACCAATATTAAAGATGATTTGACATCTATATTGGCTTTTTAACCTCACTTTTTTCTCATAAGGGCCCCCACTTAGTTTAGAAGTGCATCCCTGTCGTCAGGTGTATGACCGCTCTCCATCAAACCAAGTTTTTAGAGGGCGAGGACTGGTCAATGATGAAGTATGACACCAGGTGTGTGTGTGACCAGTCTTTCACTTTTTGTGAGATGCCTGCACTCACAAACTAACACTGTAGCACCCTGGTCCCCTTACTGGAAGCGACCCCATTTGTGCTGAACATTGTAGTTTTAATACCTGACACTTGTGTGATATGTCTGTTAGAAAATGGACTGATAATGATGATGCATCTGTTATCTATGAAGTGGTATGCAGATCTACATTTCCTAGCTTCCCTTATGCCACATGCCTATGTGTCTACACAGATAATGTGAACAGCAGTGCGGTGCCTGTCTTACTGGTATGCAGGACTGCTTTTCCTAAGAATGACACATACTACGAGTGACACGATAATTGCAGTGTGTAATTTTTGACAAAGTGACTGAAGCACTTTAATTTTCACAGTTTTTCTGAAAATTTATTACAATTTTGAAAGGCCTCTAGGACCACCATAGATCGAGATGACTTCCTCTTCTTGCCAGCTATAACATTCAAAATGCTGGGTTCTGGCGATTCCATTCTCGGTCTAGAATTGAGGCATACTGCCCATCATGGAAGGACAAGGAAGAAACAGCTAGATTAATCAAAGTCCCGTTTTGCGAGTCTGTAATAGCGATTCATAAGGAATCGCTATTAAGGACTTGCAAAACAGGATTCATGTAGGAATTGCAAAAAATATTGCGATTCCTACATCTTCCTTATTTACGATTAGCAAATTGCTAATCGCAAATAAGGAATAACTCCCCATTCATTCGTATGGGCCTAAAGGCCCATAGGAATGAATGGGGAGTTATTCCTTATTTGCGATTAGCAATTTGCTAATCGCAAATAATGATGCGATTTCAAGGGTGCCAGGGGTGTCCAAAGGACACCCTGTAGCACCCCTGAAAAGCAAATGTAGCCAGATGTTGCGCACACATGTCCAAAGGACATGTGTGTGTGTAACATACCACTCAGAAAAATGCACTAAAGTGCATTTTTCTGAGTTTTCGCTATTTACCACGAAGTCTGACTTCGTGGTAAATAGCGGCCAGAAATAGCGAATTCGCTAATAGAAAATGGTTAATGAATTGCATTTAAGGAATCTCAAATAGAGATTCCTTAAATGCAATTCCTCGCAAATATGCGATTTCGCAATTAGCGATTTTTGCATTTGGGATGATGAATCCCAAATGCAAAAATTGCACTCGCAAAGGGCCAGATTCTCAGAATCTGGCCCTTTGCGAGCCGTTTTCGGCTTGATGAATCTAGCTGTAAATGTCTTGTGATCTTTTTATAATGACCAGTGTCATTTAATGGCCCAGTCCCAGACAGCTTAGTGCTTCCAATGGCAGACAGAGGTAAGGCTAACCGAGGCTAAGGTCTATGTTGGTAGGGTGAGCTTGATGCAAGGTGAGTGTGGAATCATAACTGTCTTGTGTGTCTAGAGTACAGGTACCACTGAGACCACAATTGCCAAAAAGTACACCAATACTTGAAACGTAAACCAGAAAAAAATAATTATGTCGCAATATTCTTAATAAGGTGGTCAAAAACTCCTTTTTTTCCACAACTGAAAACTTTTGTGTTAACATAGAATATTTTACCTCAAGGACTATTTGATTTCATTATTAGAGTTTTGAGTCATGTGAACACTGCTGGGTAAAACTAGTAAGGTGTGTAGTATAAAAGCAGTGAGAACATAAATTATTACATCGAATTCTGGAAGGGAATTCAGCCACTTATAATTTCTGAATTGTTCCACACTGGGTGAAAACTAATAAATTAATATGCAATATTTTTTTAATGTACCTTCACTTTTTAGTAGTGATTGGGTACTGTTTAGTTATGTGGTAGAACATCCTCTCCATTTCATTGTTTGAAATTTTTTACCATTATATTTTAGTTGTCATAATATATACTTTATTGGTTCTCTTGCTTCAATCTTTATATTCTGTTTTCTTATTGTTTGGTGTGTGTGTGACTGTGTTTTTTTTATTTATTTATATCCTTTTTGTTATTGTCAGAACCTCTCTCAGCGGGCCACGGGGTAAGCATGAGCTACTGGGCCCAACCATGGAGGCAGTGCCTATGGGTCCAGAGTAACTGGGTCAATCACTACTCCTTTAGCACTTGACTCTGTGATCGCTTTGGCCGAGCAGTCTAACGCTCTTTTTGGGCAGTAGATGCAGGATAAACCAAGGCTCATATCTTAAAAAAATTCACCAGTGAGTCTAATATGATGATTATCCAGTCAAACTTTAATACTTTAGAGTAAAAAGCAGTGTCTATTGCGCAAGCTAGATAGCTGTAGACTCTTTGGCAATGAAGGGGACACAAAACGAATGATTTTACTTTTTTAATTAAGTTTTATTGGCACAATGAGGCATTAATATATCATTCTTTCTTTGCTTCTCTTCTATCTCCTCTTTCTGCAGGGTCTTCTGCTTCAGGCCTTTGAGGTGGAGTCCTGGACGCCGTTGTCCCTCGGACAAAAGACAAGCTCAGGTAAGTGATTTTGCGTATTCTGGATTATATAGGGGAGGGTGTGGGGGACAAAAAAACTAGTATAATGTGAGGGGAATAGGTGGATGGAGTAACTAAAAAGAAAGAAATAATCAATAGCGACAAAGTTCTCACATTCCTTTGAACTCTTCTAGTTTTTTTCCTTTTTTTAATTATATTATGCTGTCCCTTTTTTAGGTCACTTTTCTCACCCCCATTCCCTTCACGTCTCTCCTTTAACCCCCCTCCCCCTTTCCAGTATCCCTGTAGGTGCCCCCGCACCTGGGAAAGCCACGTCCCTCTGGGGCCATGGCAAGAAGTCTCCGTGTTCTTCTGTGCCATTTGAGCTCTTGTTCTTTCGGTCTTCTCTCCACCCTCAGGTTCGGGTTTTCCACACCCCGGTGGAGCTGTGGTCTGCACTCCGATCCTGAGTTTTCTTCCCCATAGGTGCTGTCTCTTCCTCGGTTCTTGATTCCTCGAAGCAAATCCTCTCGCTTTTGATCCCCACCCTCGACGTTCCCGGTAGTCTTTTTAATGTGCTCTCTTCACCGTCCTCATTAGTTCGCTGGTACTTGTTAGAGAGGTGCTTCCCCCATGGGTACTCTCACTGTGCTTTCTTTCTATATTCTAACAGATTCTAGGAGGTAACTCCAGGTGCAGCCCACAATAGTGATGTGCATCAAAGGATAGCTTTGCCCTGGACAGTTTGCAGATCATCGGCGAGCACTAACAAGTCTTTCATTATGGCCCTGCTTCCATTTGATACCAACCGTGGTCTTCCGATGATTCAAGGAGCCTGTGCTCCACACCAAGAGGCTCGCACTCCTTCCTTCCCACAGTCAGCTGGTTCAGTATCCTGGGGTGGAAGCGAATGGCAATGGCTTTAAGATGCAAAGGCTCTACCACCTTCACAATTTCTGCCTGTAAGTCAGTGAATCAGTGCCTTTTGGACTTGTTCCTGAACACCTCTGCTGGCCGTGGGGACTCCTCTGACATGGCGATGGCCCCAAAGGTGGTCATGGCCCTTCCTGGTGTTTGTTGGTCACAGATAATGATGGCCCTCCTGATCAGACCACATCCCCAGGGTGAAAGTCCCAATAGACTGTTGCCCCCTCCTCATATATAAGAGGTCACAGACACATGTAATGGCCCACAGTCTCAGTTGAATGGGCAACAGCCACAATCTCAGTTGTATGGACGTTGGTCCACCACACAGGGTCACAGATGCAGGCAATGACCATAACAAGATGAGTGCTACCGGGTAACTGCCCGCTACTTCACTGCACCAGTGATTGTGTGGTTGCTGACTTCCACAAGAGAACAGAAGGTTATCTCACAATACCGGTCCTGACTGCAACAGGTGCATCACACTTTGTTGACTTAGATCCACTTGCCAGGGTGCCAACTGGTTCTCACTCCCTCCAGGCTCTCTCCTTTTCCTCACAGTATCCTCTGGTCTTGGCAGGCAGACTGCTGGTGTTCCATGCAGAGGGCATGTATTCTTGGTTCATGGGAGGTGGCCTCCACCCATATGGGAGACTGGCACACCTTGGTCCTGATTTCAATCGCAAGAAGTCTTGTTGTTCTTTCCTTTCCTGTTGATGGGGTGCTTTTCTAAAAAGTTTGGGGCACGGGCTCCAAACTTTATACTCAGACACACATGTGATTTTGTGACTCACCTTTAGAGTTCTTTTTGGGGTGTTAACACCTTTAAATTGCTTCCTCCTCTGCACTGCCTTTGTCAAAAGGACAGTCTTCATCAGAAGACATGGCTCTAATTCTGAGTGATCCAGAACACATGCCAAGGGAGCAACCAGGGATCGCCCCTGGCTGCCAGCCTTAACATGAAATATGCCACCTACAAGTTCAAAGAACTAAGCTGCCTTCTCTATCCGAATCCCTGGTAATCCCAGCCTTCTCAGTGCCACCATATCCCTGACAATGAGCCCAGGCCCCACTGCCTGGTATCTCTTCCTGGAATCAAACAGCCAGTCGATGTGCACAGCATATGTCCTGCTCCTCTTTCTTCAGTGTGTGTGTGTGTGCATGGTCCCCCATCCCAGCTCTCCAGAATGTCAGCAGTACACATCTCCAATCTGAGGGTTGTAGTCCTCTCCAGGCCATGGGTTTCCAAAATAAACCCACAGGCCTATGTATTTATGTTATGTATCATCCACAGGCACGCACATGCAATCCAGCATACACTCAATTATCATGGTATGTTATGTCATATTGATTTGTACAATGTACTAATCACCTGAGAGGGTACCCAGGAGCTTGGGCAGGTGTGTAGGCTTGTGGGCCCCAAAGTGCTTATACAAAGACCCATGTCTTAAGAAGTGAGGAGGAGGCTCTGATGTGTTGTGTGAGGTCTTTCCACGCAGTTTTGCTATAGCAGATACGGGGAATGTGTGCAAGTGAGGCAGAGCGTAGGTGTTTGGTGGATTGGTGAAAGTGTATGCAGCTGTTCAGGTATTCTGGTCCTGCATTGTGTAGGGCTTTGTATGTGTGCGTGTGAAGTTTGAACTGACTGCATTTGTGAATGGGGAGCCATTGGTCCTTCATTGTGTAGGGCTTTGTATGTGTGCGTGTGAAGTTTGAACTGACTGCGTTTGTGAATGGGGAGCCATTGAAGCTTCCTTAGGTGTGTGTGATGGGGGAGGTCGAGTATGAGTATTGCAGCAGTGTCGTGGATGGTCTGGAGACTGTGTAGGAGTTGTCTGGAGATTCCAGCATAAAGTGTGTTCCCTTACCGTAGTTTAGCCTCCTAGCAGTGAGTGCTTGTGTGGCGGTCTTCCTATTCAGCCGCAGTTCTATATGCACCCTGACCTGGCAGGGAATAACTTTCTGTGCTGACAGCAGCTCAGTCAAAACTGCTGTCAGCCTGGCAAAGGTTTTTTTGCATGTACATTAAAAAGAGAGAATAGGACAGTCAGGTGGGAAGACTGAACCCCCCACCACCCACATGAAGATATTATGGAGGATATATTTGAAAATATGTTTGGTTAGGAAGATGGAAGGATGTAAATAGATGGCAAGCAGTGAAGACTGGCAGGACAAAAAAGTGTTTTTAATTTTTTTGCAAAATATTTTTAGAGCAAGGGAAGGTTATTGCCAACAGTGGTGGGGTGCTCTGTACGATTCTCATGTTTTTAGGGTGAGAGGAACGGCTAGAGTTTGGCGAAGGTAGGCCGAGGAATACAAGGGAAATAAATGTGCAATCTACAGGATTGGGGTAGTGGCGCTATGTGTCCGAGTCTCCCTCATGATTCATTTAGTACTGTGCAACTAATCCATGGTCTCAACTATTCAGCATTAGAGGGACTTGTGGTTGTCAAAGGCCACATAACATTTTAGATGGGTATCTGTCATTAAAGTCTAGTATTTAACTTTGGTTTTCCAATTGATATAACCAACTTACTCTCCACTCTTGTAGTCTATGGTTACATTTGAAGCCCCTTGGTGGAAAGGAACCCTGATTTTGACATCTGCCAGTCTATACTGCTACTATTCAAATTCAACCCACCTTTGCTTCTGACAACACAAGGTGACTAGCAGGTATATTTGAATGCATGTCGCCGGTCCAAGTTTTAGATCCAGTTTATGAGCTGAGGAAGGCCTGACTTGATCCTGGCACTCGGTTTCTGTGACCCAAGAGCCTTACATAAGTGAGAGTAGCTACCAAGACACACTCGATCAGGTACTGTAATTGCTGGATTGTTTGCACTTTGTAACAGCTCAGCTGCAGATAAAGTAGTGTTTACTGATAAATGCCTTTATCCTCAAGATGTGTGTGTGCTGGGCTGGCCAGCTCAGTCCATAATCTGCACACTGTTGTTCGTTCATTGAATTCTTAGTAAAAACTGATTGCATATCCATTTTAAAACTGCAAGCCTGATATCATGAGAGCAACCACCATTTAAACCCATCCTAATCAACAATAAACGCTTGTATTTGTTACTATGATCGCAATCAGATTGGTATTTGCAGTACTTGCAACAACTGGGCACACTGGCAGCTTGCATTCACAGGCAGTGGTGTAAACCCCAGAGACAGTGCAGCATGTGACCTCGGGAGATCATGGCTTTTGCTTGGGTCCCACACACACCCTGCATTCTATACTACCAGGTATTTATTGTAATATTGGTCCTTGCTACTTGAGTGTAAGTGTAAAGCTTTTTCTTAATGATGTTATATTGCTTTTTCTTATGAATGTTTGGAAGTAATTTATGGGCTATCTGGCATGCGTTGATGCCTGCCTATTGTGAGTGTGGGTGTCTGTTGGAATGCGTGTATGTCTGTGATTGTCTATGTATGTGTATATATATATATATTGACTTGAAAAGCAACGATTCTAGTGACGTTATACACACAATACCATAGAAATTCAGGTGGGATAGTTAGAGGTATTTCAAGTAACCATAGCAAGTGCCCTAAGGTAACTATAACTTGCACCCTTTCCATGCCGTTTTCTCATCAATAATGCTACTGCAAATGTTACAGTAATATTATCAATGATGTCATACATGAAGTCTTGAGTGATGTAAATCTTATGAGGTCATGAGACTTCAGAATGTATAAGCATAACATGAGCTAGGGGGTGCATCAGTTGCATTGTAAATGTGTCTGAGTGTATTGTCAGTGTCTGGGAGAGAGGTGAGTTTGTGAGGGTTGATGACTGACATCTAAGGCATTTGGGTGTTGATTGATTTTACTGGAATGACTTCCAAGTAAATAACTTCTGCATTGCTCTGTGCTCATGATATGAAAAGCTGCTCCCCACCAGACTTAAAAGTGATCTACTGTGCTCCAAAGTAATGCGCTAAATGTCTTCTTTTATTTCAGTTAGTCCTTACACTCGAAGGTGCCTAATAGGGGTACAGCCCCACATACCTAAACAACCAAAAACTCCCACACACTTATCAGAAACCTCTACTCAGCCACACTTCTACTCGCACACACATGCATATACAGAAGCAGATCTGGCAGTCATGCCTTTTTCCTCACTCATAAAGCCTGGAATGATCTGCCCCAGCACATCCGACCCACCTCCTCGGGTATTGAATTCCACAAGACACTGAATACCTGACTCTTCACCTAGCCCCTACTCTGGCCTAAACATTTCCTGCTTCAGCACCAGGATACCCTTCCATTATAACATGACATAACATGGATATCTGATATCCTCCATAGACTTTGTGCCCCCAGCTACATGGCTTGTTTGGTGAACCTGATGCAAGCATTGGTCTCTTATTATCTTGTTGTATGGGAAATTGTCAGATGGGTTCTTAGTCTAGAGGTAAGGGTCCTGTTCTGTGGCTATCTTTTGATCTTCTTTTAGATAAACAATGAGCTTAGCCTAGCATGCCCTTGAGGAGAGTGCAGAGTTAATAGAAGTGCTCTACTCTGCATAAGAAATAGCAATCTAACTTAACAGAAAAGGATACAGAGAAGCTTACTGTGTTGACTGACAAATGGGTGGATAGAAACCAGTGGCAAGTCAGTCAAGTTTGATGTGGGTGTGAGAGAGGGTGCCCTATGTCTTTTTGGTAGTGATTTGATTGCCCTTGGTTTAGCACTACATGGTTTAGATAATATCAATCATGTTCTGCATGAGAGTTTCTGATGGGATGCTTCGCCTCTGAAAGTGCCACTTACTATCCAACTCTGCGTGGTAAGAAGGTGAGTATAAAACTAATGAATGGGTCTGATAGTAGTACTTAATCATTAAATAATATTTTTTCTTCATATGGTGGAAACTGTACTCATGAGAACGAGGGTGAGTATAAAACTAATGAATGTGTCTGATAGTAGTACTTAATCATTAAATAATATTTTTTCTTCATATGGTGGAAACTGTACTCATGAGAACAATTTGTAGGTGTCTGTGATGAAGGAAAAGAAGATGAACAATCACGCCACGCTGACAAGACTGTTGGATGTTGCCAAAGAAACATCATTCAGGTAAGTCGGTGACTAGAAGGTATATCAAATCTGAGGGCCTCCTGTGAAGCATCTTAGTATACGCTCTAGGAATACAGATCTAGTTCTTACTCTTTCAACAAGAGGAGCATAGGGTCAGGTTATAGACATACTCTTTTCTTCTTCCTAGGTGGACCATGAACTTTAACAATTGACAACTACACATGTTTAGCCTAGGAACAGCTAATAGGTTTACGGCAGCTTGCCTTGTGCTAATGCCCTCACTGAGGTGCTTTTGGTGGCAGGAGACCCACAGCACCACTTTGTACAGTTGGTTCACGACAACCTCTGTCTTCTTTGGTTTTTCCTGGCTGTACCAACAATGTTTATTAAATGGTCAGAATATAGGCACAGTCTCTCTCTATTTTCCCTCTAGGTGGACCTGGTCTTCAACAACCGTCAGGTACACATTTTTAGCCTTGGGATATCTTGTAGGTTTATGGCAGCTTGCCTTGAGATAATGCCCTCACTGAGGTGTTTTTGGTGCGAACAGAGCTACAGCACCACTTTTTATAGTTTGTTCAAGGCAACCTGCCTCTCGTTTTGTATCTCCTTGCTCTGCCATGAATGTTTAGTACAGGGACAGATTGTAGGCACACACTCTCTCTTTTTTCCCTCTACGTGGACCAGGTCTTCAACAACCATCAAGTACACATGTTTAGCCTAGGGACAGCTTGTAGGTTTATGGCAGCTTGCCTTGTGCTAATGCCCTTACTGAGGTGTGTTTGCTGCCTGCAGAGCATCAGCACCACTTTGTACAGTTGGTTTAAGGCAAACTCGCTCTTGTTTTGTCTCTCCTGGCTCTGCCAAGAATGTTATTTTTTTAACATATCTTTATAGACATTTTACAACATATATTCCAATCATATATTCATAGCACTTCTCAAGGATGTAAGCAATATCCTTTACTGTTATTCCCAGTCTGAGATATGACCCCACATGCATCCCCAGCTGGTGGTACCGCAGGGTTTCAACATATGTCCATGGTTTACTGATAACAACGCCAAAAAAACTCCTGTGATTCTGGGCAAATCACTTAATCACCCCATGCCTAAAATGAATGTGTGTCCTCATGTAACATAACTGGTGCTATGTAAAGCGCTCTGATACCCGATTCGGTTCGGGTCTAGTTTGCGCTATATAAAACTCCGCAAAAAACAAAACACTGTGTGTAAAATACCTTTAAGGGAGTTTCCAGGATACCAGGAAACTTTATAAGGTGTTTTGCCATTTTGCAGTGCTGCACATGTGTCTACAATAGGAACCATTGCAGTGGTCATTCAGCAAAACAAAAAAAGGGTAGACTTATAACAACAAACAATCCTATCAGTGGTAATTCTGGGCCGTATAGTGGGTTCTCAGCTGCTTGTCATATAAATAGCTTCCAACACTCCAGGCCACAGGCAACAGAATCCCCAGCCACGGGAGGTCAGCCTTTCAAGCCAGAAGCTTCTCTAGTAAAACTTCTTGAGGACTAAATCTATCCGTCAGGCCAGTTTCCCCCCAGCAGGATACAACCGGCCACTGTGCCACCCACTGTAATTGGGCAGATACATCATAAAACTCAAAGTACGGGGCTCTCAAGCCCCTGGCAATGGGAGAGCATTGAAGAGTCTCCATTGGCACCCTTTGTCAACCACCATTCCACACCACCCCTCAAGAAATGCTGCCAGGCCATGCTGGTCTAAAGAGTCTGGTCGTCCATATAAGGATTCATAGTATACTTTGAATGCCATATTAATTTCACCAGGGACACAGACAGGGGTATTGTCATCCAAACTGATTTGGGTGATGGGCATCCCTTGGGACTCAGGTCTAATGAGCCATGCCAACAACTTCCAGTTCTACCCTCCTCGTCATGCGCCCACGCTATGTATTCTTTATAAGTGTGGCACCACAAACCCTCCATTGTTTCGTTAGAGTTCCCTGGCCTCCTTGATTTGGGTTTGTACATGTTTATCTAGCCACATAACATTGTCCATTTTACGCAAACTGGTGTAAAAGCAGAGTAGGTCCACCTGTTATTTTTGCGCCGGTTAGGCCCCTCCGCGTCTTCTGCGCGCCGTTCCAGGACGCACATTCTCTCTGAGAGGTGCCCTACAATAGGGTTCAGTGCCTTCTGTTCTAGCTGTACCTCCCTCAGAGAATTTTCAATGTGTCCATCTGATCTGCTAGTTTGCTGTGTTCGGCCCGGATCAATCCCAACCCCGTCAACACAGCACTGATCTCCTGTTAGCTTAGTATCCATGATGGCAGCGAGCACCTTGTTGAAGTGAAGTTGCATAGAAGGCTCCGGTGTATCATGGATGTCGTAACCAGCACTGCGGGTAGGACTTCTCAGAACTGGGCTGCATTGTTGGCTGTTTGGACCTTATCTAACCCATAGTAGCGCTGTCACAAGTTTTTGTAGTTATAGAGTAGGCTCAGGGTCGGCAGTAGTGTTCTCCACTAGGCAAGGAGATTTTAATTTCCTTTTAGGTAAGGGGCAGTGAGTCGAGCCAGCAAGGGAGCAGATCTCCACCAACTCTGTGGTACAACTTTGTACAATAATGGGGAGTAAGGGGGAGGGTACAATACCAAAATAATCAGACCCTTGCCAATGCACAACAATATAGTAGAGTACCTCTCACTCATTTTTACACCAGGGAACAGTTAAAGCCATTGGTCCACTGTAAGAAATTCCCATCTCCCTGGGCCCCCATGACTGAAATGCTCTGTTTCTGTTTAGCAGGCAGATCAGGTCATCCCTCCATTGATCTTGGGCACCTTCTGTAGTCAAAGTTTCTCACTATACAACAGTGGGTAGTCTGGTTGAGCACAGCAGTAAGAGAATAGCCACCTCCAGCAGAAGTCCCCAGTAACATTCAAACACGCAGGCCCATTCCTGTAGAACCTCAGTGTAGTCCTATGGTATCTGGTCTTCACTACCACGAAGACTGCATTGCCCAAAGGTCACCTCCCAAAAGCAACAGTTCCCAGGTGTGTACCGTCCATCCATCACTGCTGCCACATGCCCCTCCTTCAGCCTCCTGGTCTAGGCCTGCCCCTCTCAGATACCTCTCCGTATATGATGTAGGGCAGTAGTGCAAATTCTAAGAGATATCTAACCTTGACGGGCTCCAGTCACGCTGCAGTATCAGGTCACCATGTTTCCACTAGGGAATGCCGCCACACAAGTTCTACCTTTTATCACTGTGAGGATGACCTCTGTCACTTTCACTATTTCTTCTTTTGTACACAATCCTGTCTGCTTCTAAATGCATATTCTGGAATTCCAAGGAGTAGAATGGGCGTTATAAAAGTCACAGACACATGTATAAGATTTCAATATGGTGTGCAGTTAGACGTTCTGCGTGTTTAAAATTGCAGGAATGTAATGGCAGGCCACCTGTTTTCTCAATTGCATAGTCAGTATTCTTCCCAGCATTTCACTTCTTTTGCCATACGTAAAGCTTGCATGTATGGTGGTCATGGAGACCAGTAAGGTACTGACAAGGATATAGGTCTCATTCATTAGTGACATTCCAAGGTCAATGTTTTATGAATCGTGATCATCAAGTTGCTGTACCCCTTTCATCATATTATGTAGATTTCGACTACAATCATGACTTGTCTCTGGACAGAGGAGGCCTATGCTGGTTTTTCTATTTGTTCCCAGTGGATTATTGCCTTGTTACTTCTCCCAGCTACTTCACTAATAGACTGATTGATCAGAGCGTAATCTGTCATGCTAGGTTGAGGGCTGGCCGAGATTTTCTATCAGAAGTGTCCATGTCTGTATCAAACACAGAGGCCAAAAAACTTTCCAGCAGGCATCGGTCGACATAATATATTGTCTTATTGACATGACTAATTAACATTGATTTAGGGTCTTGCAAGCCATATTGGAGGTCCATCATCTGGAGACAGGGCTTTTGCTTCATGTTTCTTTTGTGACTCTGCACAGTTTCCAGCGGGTATTCTCTGAATGTGAATATTATGTGTTCTGTGTGGATGAAGTGCCTCCATTTCCTTAATTCTGTGAGGATCAGATGCACATATTGGTGTCAGAGGAAACAAGCGACTATCTAAACATAGTCCTACCATACTTGTCATGTGTCTTGAATGGATCCTGTTAGCCTGTTGGAACTCTGGGGGAGGCTCAAATGTGAAGTTTGTGAGGATTTGTATGAAATGGGTAAGTAAGGCTAACATGTCAATACCTTCCTGGTTCACGGGCACTCAGGACAGCATGGGTTGTCTCTGTGATGTCTGTCTTTGAGCTCCACAATTTATTTTAGCATATACCAATGGCTATGATGATTTAGTAGGAGAACTCACATCCTTAATGTCATCATGCATCACAAAGAGGAGATGGACTCTGTTTTGTAAAGTCTGGAGGCCATATGGTCAAAACGTAGGTTGAGCTAAATCCAGCTCTATCTGCACCATTTATCTCCAGGACATCCATGCTGCCATTGTGTAATAACTGCTTGTGGTAATTTGGAAAAGCATCGCAGCCATATATATTTTTCACAAACTGAAAAAGATAGCCAAAAACAAATGTAATATTACCAAAATGACTTATTTTTCCTCTGCTAGTTCTTCTTATAGAAAATAGTTGTTAGTTTTGAATAGCTGCTATTACTCTTAATACTGGTGACTGAATTTGATTGTAATGTTAACCTCTACTGTAAGGATGGCCCTATTTCCATTTCATGATAGTTAATCGCTTCAAATCTCTCCATTGTATCCAGCTTTGCCCTTGCTGACAAGAACTTGAACATGATTAAAAAGGGCTATGACTACATGTGACACTCCCATTCTCCCATGGCATTCTTTATTTCATGCTGTCTTGTTCCATTCTTGTTTTTAATTGGCCATAGACTAACCATGGTCTGCAGCATTACAGTCAGTCAGTCAAATTAGCTTTATTCGAGATAAAAACTCATAAAAGCAGAACAAATTATCCATAGTGCAAACATGATTAAATAAATCTGGATTAAGAAGTAGGATAAAAAAACAGTAATTTAAAAATAGAATTAGAAACAGCAAGTGGAGGGGATTGGTGAGCAATTTCATAGAATACAATAAATAGAATCAATTGATTGAAGGTTAAAAAATTATAAAATCAATTAACAAATAGTCGATACATAGTCAAAGACATCAATTGTACATTATTCTGAAACAATCAATTTGCCTCGAATTGAATTCTGCCTTAGCACCCAATCCCTACCCAGGTATTTAGCTACTGCTATTGAAAGGAATGGTGTGGTGCTAGTGCGTATCAGCCTCTCCGCTACAGAGCTTCTGTTGGGGCCCAGCAACTTGCACATTGGGGTAAGCCAAACAGGGCTCATGATCATGTAGACTGGGCAAACAAAAAGAAGATGTGCGAGGGGTTCCGTATGGTTCCCACAGTCCAGGCAGATGTTAATACTTGCAGCAGTCCATCAAGAGGTTAAAGCCTTCAGGGGCAAGGAGCCAGCTCTAAGCTGAAACTAGAGCTTCCTATCCCCAGGCTTGGTGATGGTGTCCCAATAAGATTCAAGTTTGGGCACCAGTTTTGCCCCTAAAAAGACCACCGCCATAGTGGAAGAATCAGTGTTGCTCCATGCCTGGTGCGCAGTCAGTTCCCAGTATTTTTCCTTGAGGATTTTCTTAGACGGGAACGATTCTTCTGTAGGGCTATCCCAGGACATTTGCATACCCAGGGCTGCCAGACTATTTCTTAGATGACAAAACCAGCGAATCTTATGGAATGAGTCTGATTTCATAACGTCTATAAACCCGGCAGCATATGCGGAGAGCTCGGGTGTCGACCAGAGTCTGCGCCAATATAAAATGGGGTGTAACGTGGCGATGTCAACAAAAGCTTTTCTTCCCAGGTCATATCTTAATGGTAATAGGGGTGTGCTCTGTGGGAGACCAATAATGTTACGGAAAAACTTATTTTCAGACAATGCCAATGGTGCCAGCTTCTCATTGCCCCATAATTCAGAGCCATTAAGCACGGAGCTAACAGCTTTGGATTCGTAGACTTGCAAGACAGGCTGGATTGGTTTAGTCAATTACTTTTTATGCTCCAAGTTGAGAGCTCCTGCAATTTGGCAGTGTTTAAAGGCAGCTATATCTATGTGGTGTTCCCACTTGAGGTCCTTGCCCAAATGAACACCCAGATAAGTAAAGGCTTTGACACGTTTGACCGGTTTCCCATTCATAAAAACATTCCTCTTGAAATTAGGATGCGGATTAAAAATCAATATTTTGGTTTTAGCCACGTTAACTTCAAGGCCCCTCGCGGAACAAAACTCTTCAAAGATAACTAAAGCGCGCTGAAGGCCACTTGGAGTTTTGGAAATAATTAACGTGTCATCCGCGAACATTAAAATCGGACCCTTAACACCAGCTAACAAAGGGGCGTCGGTATTTACAGGTGACAAACAATCAACTATTCCGTTGATGTACAAAGAGAACAAAGTTGGGGCCATAGCACAACCTTGCCTCACTCCACGCTCAACCGGAAATTGGGCGGTGACCCTGCCATGGCCTCCCCATTGGATTTTGGCATAATTGGCCTCATGCAGCCGCATCACTATAGTTAAAATCTCCACAGGGAGACCTAGTTGCTTTAATATCATCCATAGCTGTAAGCGAGGGACATGGTCGAAGGCTGCACGGAGGTCAACAAAGGCAGCATAAAGACTGCCCTTGCCCAGAATCACAGACTTCCAATAGAGGAGAGTAAAACGAAAGACTTGGGCGATAGTACTGGTATATTTTCTAAAACCCGCTTGAAAGGGGGACAGTACATTATTCTCTTCGATCCAGTCCAAAATCTTATTCAGGGTCATCCTCCCGATTATTTTTTGAATTGTGTCTATCAGACTAATAGGTCTGTAGTTTCCAGGTTGAGTCTTGTCACCCTTTTTATACACAGGAATTATCACCGCCCCTTTCCTGGAGGCCGGAGTCAGGGTACCTTGAGCTGTAGCATTTGCCAGCAGCAGTATATATCTACCCGAGCGAGCTTTATCATACAAAAAGACATCGGCAGGAACACCGTCGGACCCAGATCTCTAACTCCTGTTACAGCATTGAGAGCAATAAAAACATCGTTACTGCTAAAAGCATCATCTTCGAAAAAACAAAACTTAAGTCCTCCACTTGGTTTCCTACTGGATTACATGCATTCTGCGGTCTGAAGTAATCAATCCACCCTTCTTGAGAGACAAAATTTTCAGGCCGATCAGACTTGCCCCCTCTGCCCCACTTGATGATGTTCCAGAATATCTGGAATTCTTTTTGTCACTAGATTCTTTAAGGTCCAGCCATCGGCGCTCATCCCATTGTCTTTTTGCCTTAAGAATAGCTCGTTTATACAACTGTCTTCCACAACGGACAGCATCCAGATTGCCATCCCTTATGGCCTTACCGAAGTTGGCTCTAGATTTCCTGCAATCGTCATTATACCACCTTAGTGCTTTTGAGGTAGTTACTTTCTTGGTTTTGGCAGGTACTAGAAAACGGGCACTAATGAACTTAAAGAGGCTATAGTGGATTGGAGTGACACCAATCAAATCAGGATTAACAATTGCCTCTTCTAATAACGATAGAGCGCTGTCTGCCTCCTTAGCTATTTGGTTCAGGACCTCTAAATTGGAGACTACATTTGACCAGTTGAGACGCCTCATATCATTGGTGGAAACAATAGTAGGAGGACCAGGCTCAACACGTTCTACTTGAGGTAGGCCCTGCTCCCACCAGTGGTGTACGACACACAGGGGATTATGATCGCTTTCCATGCGGTCTATAACCACCATGTCAGCAATCGTATGCCAAAACCTCAGGCTACAGAGGGCATAGTCAATTCTGCTTTTGCTACGCCCATTATTAAATGTCGCAGCCCCAAGCCTATCGTTCAAAGTCCTGCCATTAAGTGCCCTAATGCCCCTTTCATAACAGACTGTATTGATCTGTATGACTACCTCTGACCACTTCTTGACAGGGTCAAGTTCTACTTTAGGAATCCCCCACTGGCTATCTTCATCATCATCAGCTGGATACAAATCAGTAGCTACCAAGGGCTCAAAGGTAGAGTTAAGGTCACCTGCAACGATCACATTAGTGTCCTGCGAGTGGAGCTCGATGAGGGAATCCAAGGCCGCTATAACCTGTGATCTACCCCCACGTGCCCCCATCACATAGACATTATAAATGTCCAAAGATCCCATGGAGCCTAAGTCCAGTCTTAGGACTTGAATATCATTACTCCCTGAGGGTAGTTCTTTGATGGTTAAAGGGAGTTGCTGGCGCACCCAAATAGTTAACCCACCCATTGGACGCCCCTTAGCCCCTTTTGTTGCAGGGACAAAGAAGTTTAAAAAGCCAGGGCAATAAAGCAGCTGAAGTAGCCAAGTCTCCTGGAAGAGGCAGACATCATAACCTCCAATGAACGCTAACCATTCCGGTGATGACACTTTAGCGCCTAAGACTGCAATATTCCAGGGAATTAGTGTCCCCCCCTTGGGGCCCCATCCACAGGTGAAGGAATATTATTCACAGCATTTGCCCTAGAACCCTCGACCGTCTCTATGTCCGGAGAAGTACATAGCCGGGTTAAACTAATAGGCATATCCAGACTAGAACCAGTGAGAGGGGATATATTAATTTGAGCTTGACAGTCTGCCCCAGTAATTGAACAGGCATCAAGGGGGGAATCAGGCCCTTTACAAGATTTTACTTTAATAGAGTGGTTGGCCATTTTATCGTTACCCACTAGTCCCATTAGCCTCTTACTTGACCATAGGCTGCCATAACCCAAATTCATATCTATGTCAACACCACCCCCAGCGAGGTCCGCAGAACTTGAACCAGGGAGAGTCCTCGCAGGAACAACAACCGGGAGTCAGTCAATGCTTTCTAAGCCCGATCCCCAGTTGTTATACCGTGGTTTCTGCTCATAAGATGGATTTAGGGGAGATTTCCTCAGCTGGATACGGGAGGGGGCTGGGGGGCTAGTTCTTAATTCTAAGGCAAATAGGTTATTGGCCAGTGACTCCGTTCTTAAGACCAATTCTATACAATCATATTGGCCTACGTCCAAGGTTAGCCTAGTTGCCTTAGTAATGTCCTCCCTGATTACTAATCGGCAGCCTCTGACATAACGTAGCCAGTGTATGGCTTTGTTGGTGAGGGAGTCTGCACTCTCGAAGTTAACCCCCCTGCCTAACTTGGGGACATTTGTCATGTAGATTCTATTAGAGCTATGTAACCCACTAGGTTCCGGACCCTCTATCCTACATGGGATTTTGGCTCTATTGTGCACTGTGTCAGCAAAACCCTCCCCACTGACGGGTATGGAGTGCTCTCTCACTGATGTCTTCGATTGATACGTCAGCTTATACTCCAATGGTTCTGGAAATCTCTTTTGACCATTCCTAAGTGTGGTGGATTCACTTGTCCTAGCCTGTTCCGTGACTGTGGATTGCGTTATATTCCGACCCCTGGCTATAAGACCCTCAGCTTGAGACCTCAGCCTAGCACTGCTGCTTTTCAAGGGGAACACATTACCATTGGTCGAGCTTAAATTCAATGACGGAGGTAGCATCTCACTTGTCTGTGGTCCAACCATCGCTGTTAAATTTAGAATTAAGGTTTTCATAGATGCAATTTCGTCTCTTAAGAGGGAAACTAAACTTGTTAGCGCACAGATCTCCTGCGAGACATTATTGCCCTTAGAGCCAGGTTGTACTAGAGAAATTGATGCACTCCATTTGAAGAGAGCTTAGGAATAGAGATGTCAGGAGCGCCTAAGCAATTATCTATCGTAGTACTATCACTATGTATATTGGCCAGGACAGAGAACCTGTTAACACGTGGGACAAATTGATTAGCTAGAGAAGGCTGGTTAGTATCTACTAAATTCAAGTTATCGGTATTACTCTCTATAATATTCATACTTGGGGCAGTTAGAGACTCTCTTGTGCCGGGGTCAGATTCAGTAGCACCCTTGTGTTTTGTGCAAAACATGGCAGGAATAGCAGGCAAAACATTGTCCCCTTTTTTCTGTCCCCATCTCACCTGTGACAATTTGTGAGACCACACTAGTTACTTGAGAATTGTGATCACTACCTAGAATTGCCTCGCATTCTTCCACTAGACTGTCAATGCGATCGAGGACACAGTTTAGCCACCTTCCTTGTCTTTTTGCCCTTACGTGATTTAGAAAAAGTTCGAGTCTCAAGCCCCCCACTACCCCCCGCCATTGTTTTGCGCTTTCCCATCGTATCACAACAAACAACAATAATAAAAACCGGGAAGACACCACTTAATTTAAAGTCCACTAAGTGTCCAAAAAATTAAATGGAGAAGAATGAACCCCCCGGCTTGAAGAACAAGACAAATGTTCCAAAGAGAATGACAGTACCTTTGAGTAGAAGACAGCTTTTATGCCCCCAACTCATTAGCCGATTTAGATGGAAACTCAAGGCGGGTGGCCCTGGCCTGGCTCCTTCTGCGCTGCGTGAGGGCCGGGCGTCCTTTGAGGGCCTCCGGCGCCCTGTCCTGATGCGTTGGCAAGCATCCAGAGGAAGGCACCCTGGGAAATGTAGGCAGGGTTGCAAAAAGAATCCGTCAACCGTTCCCCTCACGGCGAGATACTGCCGAGGTTAATAGCAGCCAGGAGCCGGTAGTTCACTGCAGGTAAGCCGTTTACCTCATGGCAGGGCGAAGCAGAGCGAAGTTTGCGTTACCTCAATATCACGTGAGCTACCTCCAAAAGCAGCGGACCGGCACAGCTTCAGGGGACACCAATGTAGGCTTTTCCGTGCTCAAAAATCCACAGAGGCACAGAGGAGCCGCCGCCGCCGCTCAAACCCTCAGAGCCATCACATACCTCACGCGCTGGTAAACCTTCTGAAAGTGGAGGAAACTGTGACCCGATCAATGCTCACATCTCACTGGGGCAGGCAGGTTTCAAAAGCTTTCCTAGTAATTAGCTGAGTGCTTCTGGTTCTCCGAGCATTGATACCGCACCCTTTCACTGGAGCCAGCTGAGCATGTGAGAGCTTTGTCCCCCTCAAAAACCGTTCAGGAGATGCTCACTCTCTCCTAAAGGTGCCACCAATACAGGCGCCATTACAGCATTACACTTGCATTCAAGCAGCAGAGCATGATTGAACACGACTCTGGGCACATTGGTGTTTGATTGTAGGCATAGCTGAATGGTGCAATGAAAAGGTGTCATTCTCAATCACACTTTGGGTCCTTTTTGAGGGTTTGAAAAGTCCTAGAACAAAAATAAAGATGGCTTTAAGTTTGGTGTTTAACTTTTCACATTTAAAGGTGCTTCACAAACAGCTGTCAAATATCTGTCTATGTCTTCTGACAAATTGCTGCAGCATTGGTGTTTACCTTTCTTCTCTGACTGCTAAGTGAGAGGAGTTTTTAAAGTGAATTATGTGAAAAACTGTAGGAAGCTGGCTCTGTATATGATATTGCCACGAGGTGGTAATACTGTGCACAGAGTCCAGGGGTTCCCCAAAAGTGTACACTGCTCAATGTAAAACCCAAAACGCTCTATTAGTGGTAGTGCGAGGAGTGTTGGGCATTGATTGCTCAACCTTGATCAATAATAGACACATGACTCAAAAAGAAGAGCCACACCAATTTAGAAACATATAGTTTGTATTTTATTTTAAGACTTAGATCTTCACAATCAGATTTGTTAAATAAAAATACTTTTCAATTTCAAAAGTAGGCAATAAGAATATTTTCACAACAGTTCATTGTTTTCCCATGGGGAAAGCAATATTGTGGTTAAACAGGTAAGTACCACACTTACAGTTATAGTCTACTAAACCTGCACCATCAGTACACAGGGGCAGCCGGGTGAGAAGGTCAAAGTTGGAGTTCGGCCCAGTGCGTTTCGATGGAAACTGGGGTGCCTGGAGCCACACTACTTACAGGTAATTATACTGGTTTCAGGAGGCTAATGTTGGGGATTGGCACGGGAAGGGGGACAAAGCAGCACTAAACATACACCCCAGCAGCACAGGGGGCAGGGTTCAGAGTACCACTTCAGTGTTGGCCACCTAATGCTTCTCAATGGATTTTCTTCTTTTGCCAAACCGGCTGCAGGCATAATTCCGGAGGTGGCAGGAAGGAGACCAATGACAGCAGAGGTAAGTAGAGGTGTAGTGGGACGTAGGGGCAGGAAAGATCCATCCATAATGAAATAATGACCTTGAAAGACTTTGAATAGAGAAATTAAAGGTCAACGGTCTACTGACATGACCCCCTAACACAAAATAAACCAATGAAAATGGAAGTATTTTTCAAGACAATTACAATGCAACACTAGTAACAAATGATCCAAGGGTAGTGCAATAACAACCTTTAAGCACCTAAACAAATATAATTAGAGGTCAAAGGTCAAAAAGCATAACCTCCTCCAACACAGTAAATAAATAGGAATTAAGTACTTGTCAGTATAATTCCAATAAAGACTCTTTTGTAACAAAACAATATTGGATTAATGATCATGAAACACTTAGAACAGTGAAAATAAAGGTCAAGACACATGTCCCATACCAATTTAACCGAAATGTAAGTCCTTATCATGATAATTCAAACACTGCAATACTTGCAAAAAATGATCTGACAATAATAGAATAAACACCTCGAAACACTTACAATAAGTGCAAATAGAGGTAAAAAATATGACCTCTCCAACAATTTGAACCAATAATTATTTTTACTTTTCTTGACAAGTCCGATAATACAACTCTTGCTGATATTGATCCAATGGTAACAGAATAAAAACTAAAAAAGGTTTAAAGAAAATGTGTATTTAGCGGTCAAAGGTCTCGGTTTTTTAACCTGTTAAAAATGTTTACTAGCGAAGAAAACTAGGGCTTTTGCATCACACCACTTATCATTATTCAGTCTTGATTAAGTATATCCCATCTGTGGGTATGAGTAACCCCCTCTACTACAGTTAGAGACAATTCAACAATAGTGATCGGAACGGGGAATCCAGAAAGTTCAGTCTTCTTGCTGTTCAGTAGCCTTTATTAGTGTTACATAGATATTAAAAAAAACTCCCAGCACACGATTTGCGACACGTGTTTCTTCGCTTTCAAAGACTTTTTCAAGGTGGAATTTCAAAACATGATACAATAAATATACCGTGTACACTACATACATTTAAAAAAGACAAAATGTATACTCTGAACATATCACAATTTGTACAAATTACAATAGCAGACAATACCAATATGTACACGTGAACAAATTTGCACACAAAGATATACCACATAACAACACATGTAACATTATAACATACTGATCAGAACAATGTTTGTGCATGGATGTGCAAGTAATCACATGGAACCTGTGCAGATGCACAGACAAACAAACAGACCCAGATTACCAGAGTAGAGTCCCAAGGTGAATGATGAGATAAGCAGAATCAATGCTGTGCAGGAGGAAAGTCGGCGGTAGAACAAATATCATAGACCCAATTTCCAAACAAGGTAGGTGAGCATGCACAATGATCCGTGCTTATGTCAAATAGACAATTAATGCAAAACCCACCGTGGATGTTGAGATAAAAAAACAGGACTGTATATGGACCAAGCCAGGTCCTGCGCAATAGTGTAAAGGTCGGAATCGGTAATCTGCCAATGTGCTCTTCCGAGTAAATTCTACAAAAAAACACAGAATCACAATAGGGCAAGATCACACCAATTGCAGTAACAGACAGAGCATAGCTAGACCAGTAATGACCATACTGACATCCTCATAACCCTGTCCCTTGACCCAGAAAAATTGTTATTCCTTCATACATCAGTGTCCTGCAGTGATTGTTATGAATGCTGACCACATCACAGGTCCCAACACATTTCTCCTTGTTCTTTAGTAAATGTAATCACACATAAAACCCAATGACTCTCTGTCTAGTTGAGATCCACCTACTACACCCGCTATTCTGTTGGGATGACCATTATAGATAGGTGTTCAAAAAATCCCAAAACGGTCCTCTCACCCAAATCACATAAGAAGAAAGAGCACAGTCTTGATATCCGTCAGTTCTGTCCCGGTAATATAGTGACTTCCAAAGTTCGGTACAGGCAATTAGTTTGCCTAGAGAATTGAAATACAAGTGTCACACATAATTCATATCCCTATCAAGTTCACAATTAAGTCTGTATCTAGTAGCCCTAGTACACTCACCATTTGGCTTATTTGCCTCCTCTAAAAGTGAAATATATATGGTCCAGTCATGTGATGTATAGTCAAATCTAAGCACACCATCTATCCAGTGTTGGTAGCTGTAAACAGACACTTTTCCCTGGCGTTACTACTCCAATATGAGCTGTTACCTACAGCAATAGACCACAACAGATAAGAAGAAAACCAACCCTTTAAAATCCTCCCTTTGACACAAGAATGCCCCCTAATGCAGGACACTCACCATTAAAAACTTATACATTGAAGCTGACCTCCTCTCCTAGTCTATGAGGACTCTACTGGTGGTGGCCATGCACCGCTTGTAGGGGTGCTCGTTCTGATATATCCTAAGCACACAACGCCACTTAATCGGGTCCAACCATGATACGTTGAGACCTAACGCACACCCCAAAAATATAAACAAATAAATGGTTTCAATTAAAATCAAGTTGTCTTCAAGTTACAAAGAAAGGCGCAAGACCCTCTCCGCATCAATCGCGTTACACTCACCTAACAATATCCGTAGCCCGCAGCCGATCCGTGCATCCCTACAGCCACAAGGAAAGAAGCATGGTGGCCATATTACTATTTAAATTCAAGAACCTCCCCCACCTAGTGTACCACATGACTCCATGGTCTACGGATCCCATACGAGTGGTTCCAGTCTCCCAGGGGCACGTTAAGGTGGCGGCCATGATGGTCTTCCTAGATAGTTATAGAACGTCATACTGAAAACATTATATGTCCCTGTTTGGAACGGTGAAAGTATGTCGATGTAACTGAGTATTCAAATTAACATGTAAACCAAAAACAGATCAGCTGATTAGGAGTCTACCAGTATTGCCCCTTACTTGTCCAAAATTCTCACCGGCGGTCTCAGTTATCGCTGTCTACATATCTGTAGATCAAAGGCATATTGGCAATGGGGACCCTAATAGGCTACCCGGGCGCCTCCTGCACTGGACCCATTAGAAGTCACTTGACAGAGCCACGGGGTCCTGTCTATAAACCAGAGTGTAAAAACAAAAGAAGAGACAACTAATGACCTAAGAGGTGTCATGGGGTCCTGAAACAGAGTAAGACAACACCATTGAAAGGAGACACCAATAACCTATGCCTAGCGCAGCGGAATAATCTCCCCACCCTAGGCATCTCAAGCAGTGATCCACTAGGGAAAGGTACCATTGCAAAGGGGAGATTCTCCCTTTTCCAATAGTAACTCTCCTGTGTGTTTTGGTGCTTGTGAGGCTGAGATAGCCCTAAGAGCACCAAAGCCCAGAAACTGAAATGAGCCAATCGGTTCATTTTAGTTTCAGTTTTATATGTAATGAAGTCAGCGGCCCGAGGCAAAAAAAAAAGGAAATCCCTCTGCTGAAAACAGGAGAGATTCAGCGTTGGTGTCCCATGGACGTAACGGTTATGTACTTGGCACACCTGTGCTGCAGCCATGGACGTAACTGTTGTGATGTAGTATTCTTTAAGGAGGTAAGTATTCATCGCTATCCTAAATTGGAGAAGCTTTGGGGCAGTCCAGATGGATATGGAAATGTTGTTCAAGATTCTGAGCATATAGATGGAATGGGCCTGTTGTCTTATTTTATCTTTTTTACACTTTGGAGTCTAAAGTCTGATAGTTTCTTTACTGCAGGTGTGTCGAGAATTGCAATAGATGGTGAACTTGTTTCAAGATTAACAGGACTGCTGATCTTGACAGCTTTGTATGCAAGGCATCTGATTTTGAGGATTACGGAGGCCGGCAAGGGGAGCTTTTGGAGTTCCAGCTGTTTGGCAATGATATGATCATATTTCTTTAGGCCCTCAATTAGACATGCTGCGGCATGTAGAATGCTCTAAAAGGGTACATGTGTGGAATCTGGAAGGACATGGAGTAAGGATTACCACCATCCTGGCATACGAGTTTAGGGGCTTGAAGATACATTTTGAAGTCATTTTTAGGAAGAAGAGATCTAACTTACTATGGATGAGAGAGCTGGTACCATACCATCTTTGTGTTGTTTGGCAATGTTTTCATAGAGGGTGAGTTCGGTGTTCATGGTGAATCCAAGTAACTTGTCATTCGGTGAGAATTGAGGTTCAAAGACATCAAATTTCATGTCATTTTGCCAGTTGTGTACTGTAACATGTTTGTTGTTATTGGCAAATAACAAGAGTTTGTTTTGGTTGAGTGAGCTTCAGTTAGGCACTGGACATCCAGTTCAGGAGGATGTGCAAGCAGTGCTTGAGGTGTTGGAAGTCTGAAGCAGAGTAGACTTTCAATTAGTAGTATATATCATTGGCATATTGGTGCATATTGATGCTGTCATCTGTGAGTAGAGCACAGAGTGGCTCAATTTAAAGGTTGAAATTGACAGGAGGCAGAAAGGAACCATGGGGGATTCAACACATGATTGAAATCTTTTGTGTCCTAGAGGTGCCCATGTGAAAATCCGGTATTTGTAATGCAAAAAAATAATCTCCTTTAAGAGTCTCAAGGCACTGGGGGCCGTTGTAAAGATTAAGCGAGCTATTTTTCAGACTCACATGGTGCTGGGTTAAGCTGCCGCCGGGCGTCAAACAGTGAACCCCATGCTTTGGAGTCAATCACCCTGGCCGCTGAGCCACACCTCTTCCTGAAAAAAACTGATATTGTTTGGAAAGGTAGGAGTAAGAGATTGCTGGTGAATCCTATTTGTGACTCAAAGGTGCATATGAGGGTGGGCTGGGCAACTATGTTGAAGGTATCTTGAAGGGGAGAGGTGTGGTGCCGCGGCCAGTGCGACTGACGCTGGAATCTGGGGACCACGGTTCGATCCCCGGCTCCGGCGGCAGGTTAGCTTCGCACCATGTGACTCTGGGCAATAGCTCGCTTAATCTTCCCGACGGCCCCCAGCGCCTAGAGACCCTTACGGGTGATTGTGCGCTTTACAAATGTGGACTTTACTTTACTTATCTTAGAAGTCCAGCAGTATCAGGAGGCAGGGGTCAACTTCATCTGTGCAAAAGAGGACACTGCCTACGATACTCAAGGTGGTTGTTTTCGTGCTGCAGCTTGAACTGAAGCTAAGTAGTCGGGCAGGAGATGATTAGTGTTGATCTGTTCTTGGAATTGAACATAAATTGTTTCTTTATTGGTCTTGCTGATGAAGGGTAGGTGAGGGGTGGGTGAGGTCATCAGGGTCTAGTGTAGGACTCTTTAGGAGGGAAAGGCTCTATGGAGTCTTGAGAGCTTCTGGGAAAATGCCTCAAGTGAGGGAGGCATGGGCAATGGTGGGTAGGGGTGTGACAGCATCCCCTTGAAGAGCTTTGATGAAAGATAATGGTAAGACATAATTTTCATAATAAGTTTGAATTGTTTCGCATACTGTATCCACCCTTTTTCCTATTCATTCTCTTTGTCTCTATTTATCCTTGCTCTTGAATCTAAGTGTCCAGCATCATATATAAAGCTACGTTATTCTATTTTTCATTTTATGTAAAGCACTCTGATATCTTCGGGTCTAGCTAGTGCTAGATAAAACTTATATAGATAAATAACAGTCATGTAAACGACACTCTTCCATTCAGAATTAATTATAATACAATCTATTAACAAAACCCTTCTACCATTATTGTATGTCACTTGGGCAGGGCAGTCTGAGTATGTAGGACAATAAATGAAGCATAGCTGCTGGTTTGTCAATAGTGATGCGAGGGCTTTGCCCTTCATGGTTGTTTTGAAGTGGCTAATGTCTGGTTCGAGAATGGCTAAGCAGTAGTCTTCAATCAATACCTCTCTGTCGGTAACGGCATTAGATTGTTGCACATTCAACTCATCGCATATTAATAGTAAATGCTTAGGCCATTTGGCAAACCACAAATACCTTACAGTCGTCAAATTCCTCTCCAATACAATCTATGTAGTCAAAGCTTAACCAAACAACCTGGGCCTCAAAGGGTCAGTGAGGCAAGATATAGACATTCAGTATATCAACTAAAAACAGTTTCTAAGCCAGTAAATTGAACCTTCACATGCAAAACATTAGAAGTGAGCTGCACTGCAGCTACTCGATCATACTGTTCAACTTGCAGGACACCCATGTAGAGAGGCCCACTGATGGGCACCCCATTCTATAGAGTTTTGCCAGTGTGCTTATTTCCAAGAAACTATTTACATTACTTCCAGATAAGGCCCATGTTTTCTGAAAACAGAATATAGCATGGTTGATTATACATTTTAGCCAGTCCTCATCCTCCCGTTTGCTGGCTAAACCTGCAATGTTCCAGGAAAACATGTACGAACAGTCTTCATTGGTGCAATCATTCTATTGTCCCCGGTTGCCCTACAGGGATCAGGTAATAGTTGATTTCCTATTAACCATTCCAGCCCTCATTTGGTAGTGCTTCTACTACTGCTTGTAAGAACAGTTACTATCCTTTGTCAGACTTGACAATCTGGTTTGGCCACTGTTTCTCCTGAGTCTGGTGGCTTAATCACCCTTGATTGATCATTTATAGTAATTCAAAGTTTATCATAGATATCCTTTTTAGAACCTAGCTGCTCGTTCTTTCTGGTGCTCCTTGGAGGGCATTTTTTGTTGGGGCATGACGGCCCAGGCAACTTTTTGGGGGGCCAATTTCGCCATGGTGAAACTTTATCCCTATGTACTTGATGGATACATGGGAGAACATCAACTACCATTACATGGAATCCAGCGAGATGGTTTAGGACTAGCCTGGATTTGCTAGGTGCTGTAAACTTCTCTTTGGATGTTTGAACAGTGCTCAGTCCTGGCGGAGTTTGCAGGTTAACGAGTGTTGCTCTCTTTATGACACCATCCGTAACTCAGGGGCGGTTTAGAAGGGGGATAATAGCTTCAATCGGTTCAGGGGATTCGTACATCAAACATTAGGAAAGAGCCCTAGCATCAAATCATTCATTCTGAGTGGTACAGGAGCCTTCATTCGGAGGTGTTGTACACCTGGGCTCTGGGGTGATTTCTGCTTCTGCTCTCCTAATACCCTTTCTCCTAAGACGGGGTATCTTCTTAAACATCCTTTTTCCGAGCAGTGTTGGCTTTTTGGCCAGACCTTTGTATTCATCGAAGCTCACTTCCCTGTCTTGCTCTACAGTTGGTATGCTCTAAAATCCCTTCATAACCTTTGGCCGTATGATGGGATAGATGGATGTTCATACCTGACCATTTCCACTTTACCGCGTCAGGTCTCCTAGCACTTTTAGGGTCAGTTCTATCCTTGTGCATATTACGGTTAGAAAAAAGACATTTCAGTGAGTATACAGGGTACTTTAACCCCTTCCTTGATATGTTTCCCTCTTCCTTCAGCATTCCTTACACAACTCCCAAGGTTTACACTCCAATCTTCGTTTGTCTCCACTTTGTTGGCCTCTGGCTCGATCTTACATTTCCTTTCACTTATGACAAGGTTTACCCTTGGGCTATTAGTGCTGGTGTGACTACTACCCATGTTACTTATTTTTTCCTCTTTTTGTTTGAACTTCTTAGCTGACAGCCCTTTAACATTATTAGCTATACTTGTGTCAGATGAATTACTAAATGCTGTGTTCTTGTTCACTTTAACCACTGTTTCTCTTCCTTCATCCATCTGTGAGAGTGTGGAGATGTTTTGTTTTGTTGACATTAAACCACGAAGTGATGAGGTCAGCCAATATGCTATATGCTCTGACCCACCTAGAAATGTCTTCATCAACAGGAGTACAGACGAAAGTACCCTATGCAGGGCATTCATAGCTTACAAGGTAATGAATTCTTTGGAATGTTCTGGTGTAAGAGAAGTGTTCTCCACATAATTGTTGACCGGAATGTCCAGGAAAATTGAATTGTCTAATTGTAGGCCCTTGATGTAGGGTCTGCTACTCGCCGTGTGGAACTTATCAAGCTCACCAGGCCTATCAGGTTCTGTGTCTTCTTCTGTATTACCAGTCCCAACTTTGTCTGGGTTCCTTAGGTTAATAGTATTTATAGGCACATCTGGAATAGTGTAGTCAAATAAGATTGGGGAGCTGGCACTCAGTGGTTCATTACTTAGGGGTCTGTAAGCTTTGTGGGCTTAGATGATCTTGTGAATATCACACACCACATTGACGCTGTTAGCGGGTTTGAAATTCATGGTTTCGCCTTCTGTGCTAAACTTCTTGGTAGCACAGACATAACAGTTGGCTGACTATACTAGCTTGGCTACTGCATCAACAAGCAGGTTACAAAATCCAAAAAGCACAGCTCAGCTCCCTGGTTTTAATTTACTGTTCTCTTCATCTTTTTCAGTGTGTTTCTTTTCTTTAACATTATTCTCCGCTTCATCATCGGCTTTATCCATGGTTTCATTTCACCTTTATTTTGTAGCTTCCTCTCTTTACGAATCACCAGGTAGCGAAGAGGAATATCTTGTCAATTCAGTTCCCCTTTATAGACATTCGATAAAAATCAGGTTTGGAATGGACACTTGTAACTGCGTTACCATAGTTTGTCTTAAAAAACCCTCATAAACGCGATGGTAAAGTCGTTTGCGGTGTATCTTGTTTTTCCGCCCCACACATGCGTTATGGCATTATCATCGGGTTTGTTAATGTGCTGTAGGCCTGCCTCAAGCCTGAGGCAACCTCTGGAAAGCGCAGTAGTGTCCAGAGATAAGTAAGCACCCACAAAAGGGGAATAGTTTGATTCTAAAAAGCAATACTACATCCTAAAGTATTTTTTAATGAGAAGTTGGATGGGTTTGCTATTAAAAAGTATCAATGGGTATATTCGTAGATCGCGTTACCAGATCCTATTATACCACTTAAAAAGAGCAGTCAACATGTTTCTGCCCCACCTCGCCCAGCCGGGTCTATGGGGCATTCGTCAGGATTAGATAAAAATACTTACACGATATGTGCAGTAATAAGTGTGGTCCTAGTATGGCCACTATGTTTCTGTCGAGGTATAAGTGTACCTGTAATTGGGGAAACAAAACAAACAATGTGGGGTACATGCACAGCACAATATTCATTCACATACATCTGTATCTTCAATTAGAGTACGGTATGATTGGGGTTTTATTGACCCTCTTATAACACTAAGGTAGCTTCTGTATGGAGATCATGATGTTTCAACTATAATTGGAAATTCTATTCTAAGACTCTGCTGCTTTGCCTCAATGTCGTGTTTTCTCTCTATCGAATGGTAGAATATGGTTAAGAGTCCCCGGTATATCGGGTTTTCATGCTAGATGTTTTACTCATTTTTAAATTACTTGTTTTACATTCGGTAAACAATTGCCGTCTGATTCTAAATACCTCTGTTGTCTTATTGACGCAAATCAGCAGGGGTTTCTTGTGGATTCTCTGATCCCAGGCTGTAAATAAGGGATCATAAATATGAGTCTGTATATAAGATGTGCAATCATTTAGAATCTCTATCTAACCGGCGATATCTTACCCGCGTTTGGAGTTTGCTCCGTGTCTTGTGCTGGCCCTGCCCCCGGGCACGGAAGCGGGCTAGCGGGAGTCTTTTTATCGCATGTGACCGTCGTAATAGAAATGGGACTAGCGGTGTCTTTAGTGGTCTTAGGTACTGAATCTCCAATTCTCGGGAAAATTAAATCTGCTAGGTTAAAGGAAAATTGTTTAACGTGTCGGGACTTGTATAAAATATAGATCTACTCTATATATTCGGATAGCGATCTACTCTATGTCTATGAAATGATTCCTGAAATGTTCAGTTTCATAGGGACTGGACTATGTTTGCGTGACCAGTTTTTTAATAATAGACGGCGTACTATATTCTTAGTTGTTCTAAAGTATCTCACGTCCATGGTATGGTCATTCTCTCACGCTAGGTCATAGAAACAGAGAGAGGACTAGTGTCTATCTACTGCAGATCTTTCTAGTGTTCGAAAGATACAATTGGTTGTTGCTTCCATAGACATACTGTAGTTGATTTCCACAATTTTACTAATAGTGGCAGAGGTAAAAAATATGTGTGATTTCCACCCAGTTTTTTAGTTGTCACAGATACTATTATATATAATCTTTTGGAAAAATTGCATATGGGGTCTTTACTTTGAGAACTGATGCCACGGTACAATGTCGTTTAATCCTTCTACGTTGGTTCTCAAACGGTCCACCCATCTTTGCTCTTTTTCGAATAATATTCTCTCTGCATTCTGGGTCTTGTTGTGTAACATTTCTATTACAGTCCATCTCAGTTCTTCAGCTTTATGACCTTGTTCTATAAAGTGAGCACATAGTTTTGTCGTGTTCTTTTTTGTTTTGATATTACTTTTATGCTCCCCAATTCTTGTCTTTATTTTCCTGCACGTCATTCCAATGTATTTCTTCCCGCAAAGGCATACGACCATGTAGATTACATGCGTTGAATTACAGTTAGTGTGTTGTCTTTGTGTCCAGAGCAATGAATCTGTGAGTTGTAGTGTTTTTGTGATTGTTGTTAATTTACAGACCAAGCATGTTCCACATGGGTAGTGGCCGGTTATAGGGGCCATCCCAATGTCTCTTGTCACTGCCATTTTTTGATATTTTTGTGGTCGGGTGTGCACCAAGATATCTTTTAGGTTCCGGGTTTGTTTGTTTGCGAATCTTGGTTTAGGCCAATTGAGTATCCCTGATGTTAGGATTCGCCAGTTCTTGTTTACGATTTTTTTTACCGCATATGTAGCTGGACAGTATGTTGTCACGCATGTTACAAGGTCTGGGATAGGTTCTTTAACAGTTGTTTGGAGGAGGCATTCTCTGGGCTGATGTGTTGCCCTCTTTCGACACTTTGTTATTGTTGTTTCTGGGTAATCTCTGTTCTTTAATGTGTTGCTCAGTTCTTTGGCTTGTGTTCTGTAATCGCTCACTTTGCTGCAATTCCTTTTCAGCCTGAGGAATTGGCTGTAAGGAAAGTTCTCTCGCAATGGTTTCGGATGGAAACTGTTGTATGACAGCAGACTATTTTTTGCTGTAGGTTTGTGATATGTCTTAGATTCAATCAGGCCAATCTCAATAAAGATTGCTATATCCAAAAAGTCAAGGCTCTTCGAGTCTGCCGTTCGGGTAAAGTTCAGACATTCATCCCTCTGGTTGAGCCATTCAATAAATAGGTTCAGATCTTTGTCATTTTTCCAGAACATAATAATATCATCAATATATCGTCTCCAAAACAATATATTGGTGACCAATGGATTGGAGTTGTTAAATATGTATCTGGATTCGAAATTGCTCACATAAAGACCTGCTACCGAAGGAGCAAATGCACTGCCCATGGAAGTACCATGGCTTTGGATGAATAAGGTTCTGTTGTATTCAAAAAAATTCTCTGTTAGAGCTAACCTACAACACTCTAGTACAAAGTGTCGTGGTGTGTGGTGGTTCCATTCCTCCATAAATAAGATGTTCTCCAAAGTCTGTAGCGTTTCCTTCTGCAGGAGGCTGGTATAAAGTGACTCCACGTCTAGTCCTACCAACAACATTGTATCTTGATTAAAACTCTTTCCTGTTAGAAGATTTAGCAAATCTCGAGTGTCTTTCAAATATGTCGGTGTTCGTTGTACCTGCGGTTTCAGAAACTGATCCGCGAACTTTGACAAAGGCTCTAACACTGAATCGATCCCCGAAACTATCGGGCGACCAGGTGGAGGTAGTCTGTTCTTATGAGTTTTTGGAAGTGAGTAAAAGAATGGTATCTTAGGTTCTCGTGCTATCAGATGTACAGCTTCTTTTTTTGATATACATGAATTAATTTCTGCTTCATGTACCATTATGCCTATGGTGTTTTGTAGTCTGGGTGTCCGATCAGTTATAATCTTCTTTTAAAATTTGGTGTCTTAGAGGAGGGTAAGGCATTGATGATTGTACCCTTCTTTTTCTAAAATCACAATGCCGCCCCCCTTGTCGGCTGGTTTAATGATTATATCCTCGTTCTTCTGTAGTGTCTCTATGGCTCGTCGTTTGTTTCTCGTTAGGTTCTGAAAGGGTTTTTTCTTGTTATCTTTCAGTTCATCTGCTCCTTTCATAAGGGCTTGCTCGAATGTCTGTATTTCTATTGTAATAGTGTTGTTCGGGGGGTTAAACGTTGATTTGCGTCTGAGATTAGTATCACCTTCATTTTCCCGAGGTTCTGTACCTGCAAAGTATGCTTTCAGTTTCAGTGTTCTGCAATACTCGGCAAGTTCGCTTTTCAATTTAAAAGTTCCTAGCGTTGGTGTAGGGACAAATCCTAGCCCCTTGTTCAAAACTTTAATTTGATCTTCTGACAGTATTGTGTCTGTTAAGTTCATAATTAATGAGCCGTTTTGCTCGTTCCTGGTTTCTCTGATGACATACTTCGAGTCAGCATATTCCATTGTTGGTCTTGCCACGTTAGGTTTTTTCAGCGTCCTCTTTGTTGATTTTGGCCCCTCCCTAAAAAGGAGGTTGTTGTTGTTTAATTTCTGTTCCTGGCATATGTTGCCCCATCATGTGAGGCATTGGTGTCATTCCTGGATTATAAGGATTTATCCATCCCGAATATTGTGGCATGTACGGTTGGAAGAATGGCATTTGGTGTCCTGTAAAGTTCTGCTTTGGCCATCTGTTGGCTCTCCGTGGGCGTTGATAACGGTAGTTATATTTCCCTCGCTTTGTCGTAAGGTCTTCTAGACTTCCCTCCGAAGTATCGGATGAATTCTCACCTCCTAATTCATTGTCGGAGTTAAATTCTGGTGCTGAATATTCCTCCTTCGAATAGGGGTGCATTTTTTCTTGGCTGAATCGTTTCAGGTCCTTTCCCAATTTCTGTAGTTTGTTTTGCATTATATATTCCTGCATTTCATTCATGTCCTTGTTTATTTCTTCCAACTTATTTTTATAAACAGAGATATGTATTCCTTTCTTAAGTTCACTTTCGCATACTTGTATTTGCGCTAGTAGTTCATCAGATAGTCTTTTTGCTGTTTTCACTATTAGAACTAAGTAATCCAATTTACATTTCCAGGATATTGATGACCAGTCTCGTCGAAACACCTGGTCGTGTAGAAAAATGCTAGGGACATTATTTACCCATAGGCCCCTTGGGTCCGTTTTGGATCTTCAATATTATGTCATGATTATTCCGTGGATGGCTGTCCGGATTTGCTCTCTCTTTTTCTCTGTTAGCACTTCCCAATCATCTGTTTGTGCCAGAGCTTGTGTAAGGTCTTTGTTTTGCAGGAGCGGCTGGGCCACTAGAATCTCATTAATATCATTTTTCGTATAGCTTAATCCACAATTATCTTCCGTACTTGCTTCTCCTGGAGTTTTTTCTTAATTACCTTTGCCACTATTTACAGTGGACAAATGAAATTCCCGCAGCTGCACGCTGCTTAATAGTACTAATCACCGGGTAGGGAAGAGGAATATCTTGTCCATTCAGTTCCCCTTTATAGACATTCGATAAAAATCAGGTTTGGAATGGACACTTGTAACTGCGTTACCATAGTTTGTCTTAAAAAATCCTCATAAACACGATGGTAAAGTCGTTTTTCGGTGTATCTTGTTTTTCCGCCCCACACATGCGTTATGGCATTATCATTGGGTTTGTTAATGTGCTGTATGCCTGCCTCAAGCCTGAGGCAACCTCTGGAAAGCGCAGTAGTGTCCAGAGATAAGTAAGCGCCCACAAAAAAAGGGGACTAGTTTGATTCTAAAAAGCAATACTACATCCTAAAGTAATTTTTAATGAGAAGTTGGAATGGGTTTGCTATTAAAAAGTATCAATGGGTATATTCGTAGATTGCATTACCAGATCCTATTATACCACTTAAAAAGAGCAGTCAACATCTTTCTGGCCCACCTGGTCCAGCCGGGTCTATGGGGCATTCGTCAGGACTAGATAAAAATACTTACACGATTTGTGCAGTAATAAGTGTGGTCCTAGTATGGCCACTATGTTTCTGTCGAGGTATAAGTGTACCTGTAATTGGGGAAACAAAACAAACAATGTGGGGTACATGCACAGCACAATATTCATTCACATACATCTGTATCTTCAATTAGAGTGCGGTATGATTGGGGTTTTATTGACCCTCTTATAACACTAAGGTAGCTTCTGTATGGAGACCATGATGTTTCAACTATAATTGGAAATTCTATTCTAAGACTCTGCTGCTTTGCCTCAATGTCGTGTTTTCTCTCTATCGAATGGTAGAATATGGTTAAGAGTCCCCGGTATATCGGGTTTTCATGCTAGATGTTTTACTCATTTTTAAATTACTTGTTTTACATTCGGTAAACAATTGCCGTCTGATTCTAAATACCTCTGTTGTCTTATTGGCGCAAATCAGCAGGGGTTTCTTGTGTATTCTCTGATCCCAGGCTGTAAATAAGGGATCATAAATATGAGTCTGTATATAAGATCTGCAATCATTTAGAATCTCTCTCTAACCGGCGATATCTTACCCGCGTTTGGAGTTTGCTCCGTGTCTTGTGCTGGCTCTGCCCCCGGACACGGAAGCGGGCTAGCGGGAGTCTTTTTACCGCATGTGTCCATCGTAATAGAAATTGGACTAGCGGTGTCTTTAGTGGTCTTAGGTATTGAATCTCCAATGCTCGGGAAAATTAAGTCTGCTAGGTTAAAGGAAAATTGTTTAAAATGTCGGGACTTGTATAAAATATAGATCTACTCTATATATTTGGATAGCGATCTACTCTATGTCTATGAAATGATTCCTGCAATGTTCAGTTTCATAGTGACTGGACTATGTTTGCGTGACCAGTTTTTTTAATAATAGACGGCGTACTATATTCTTAGTTGTTCTAAAGTATCTCACGTCCGTGGTATGGTCATTCTCTCATGCTAGGTCATAGAAACAGAGAGAGGACTAGTGTCTATTCTACTGCAGATCTTTCTAGTGTTCGAAAGATACAATTGCCCATGAATTCAGACCACTCGCTTTGTTATAGCAGAAAAGGCCACTTTATTCAGGATATAAATAATCATAAAATTTCCCAACAGATCATCAATCATGTAACTTTGGCATTTGAACGCAAACCATTTATTTATTTATCTCATTTCATTCAAAATTTGGACTTTATACCGAAACCATCAACTAATCATCAATAACTTCCCCAACATTTTCCTTCCATTTTTTCCCCTCCATTGTTGTGTCTAATTCCCCCTATCTAACTAATAACTAGAGGAGCCCGCTCTAGGCTTCTCTTCCCTGGGGATTTTATGCCGCAGCCATCTGTTTGGGAAACGCATCCTCAAGTGGCAACTAAGATTAGAACTCTTAACTCATGAATGTACCAGCCTTCCAACAAGTACATCATGCGTTTTTTTTGTTGTTTTTTTTAAAAAGGGGTGGGCGGGTGGGATTCTGTTTTTACTGAAAAAACACCCTCTCTATCTACCTACACCTGCTCTCCTCACTAAAAAACGCCGTCTAATCTGCCCTAACGCTCTCCCTGCCTCGCGCTCCTGGACCCTACCATCTGCGCAAAAATCCGCAGGGGGAGACGTCTCGCGCCGCTCGCCCCTGCGGAGCCATTGCCCATGAATTCAGACCACTCGCTTTGTTATAGCAGAAAAGGCCACTTTATTCAGGATATAAATAATCATAAAATTTCCCAACAGATCATCAATCATGTAACTTTGGCATTTGAACGCAAACCATTTATTTATTTATTTATTTATCTCACTTCATTCAAAATTTGGACTTTATACCGAAACCATCAACTAATCATCAATAACTTCCCCAACATTTTCCTTCCATTTTTTCCCCTCCATTGTTGTGTCTAATTCCCCCTATCTAACTAATAACTAGAGGAGCCCGCTCTAGGCTTCTCTTCCCTGTGGATTTTATGCCACCCAGGAAAACCAACGAGTTTTCCTGTCCCCACCTAAAATAGCACAAACATCTTGTTTATAACTTGGAAGTGCACCAAATGTTGACCTGTAGTTCTTGTGCAAGCACGTCTCTTATTTCCACTAAATAGTAGGCCATGCCTATCTGGGACAGATGGACCCCGTCATCCCGGAAAAGGTGGCTCTCGCTACCCGAGATGCTCTCATGTCGCAAAACCCCAATCTTCATAACCTTACAAAAAACTTGCATGGCTTCATTTAGTTTTCTCCTGGCCTTTTCGACTGCTCCATGGGACCTGGCCTGCCACCACGATTGTCTGTAAACAAACTCAGTCCAAAACACACGAGTGGTCGGCCAATTTATCCTCAAAACTGTCAAGTCAAGTTGCATTTGCTTGATGAGCGTGAGTCCTGACCTTTTAACCAAGTCATTCTCACCCAGATGTATTACCAGTTGATCCGGGCATCCTCGTACGTGGAACATTTGCGATAGAGTAGGAAACAAATCAACCCACTTCATTCCTCCTTTACCCTTCCATACTACCTCGTGCGTCGCGCTAGGGATACCCAATGACCGTCCATAAACCTGCTTCTCCGCAAACAGGGCTGCCCACTTTATAAACGAATGTCCCACCATCCAGGTCTGTTTCTTAAACTTCGAATTTGCACCCCGCACTGTACCTGAAATGAAATGAAAATTAGACCCACACAACCTATCAGTTTTTTTTTTTTTTTTTTTAAAACAACAGCACAATCATTTTCTAACATAACGTTTGTAGCTGCTAGATTTCCATCTGCCTATGCGTTTTAGCACATCCCCACCTAAACCCAACCTGCCAGCCTCTGTAGCCGCCCCTATCCTAAAAGAGTGTGTGGCAAAAAACTGCGGGTTTTCCCCCATAAAGGTCAGCGCTTTTCTTAACACCGCTAAGAATTGAGAACTTGTAATCTTCCTCCCAGATTCATGTATGAAAATCGGTCCCCTCTGAAACTTGTCCCCAGAAGCAAAATGAACCCACTCTTGCACCGGGCAACAATCTGCTACCCCACTCTTGCTCAGAAAGACCCACGTCCCTCGGCCTAGCTGATCTGTTTTCGACCTCCTCACCCAAATTTCCAATCTGTGTTCTCTTACCGAAATCTCAGCACTGGATAAACTTGTGTCCTCTCCCACCCCCAAAACTTCCGACACCCTGAAAGCCCCAAAGAACATCCAAATCATAGCTAACCTAAAACGCCCCACCTCCCAAAGATCATAACAAATTAAACCTAACTGATCTAACAACTTCTGCAATAAGTCAAACATGATGGGAGCTCGCGGCTGCTGAACAACACTTGACCCCCTCTGTACCCCTTTCAACATTCTTCTAACTAAACTGTCCTCAACCGGGTCAAAACCCCAGAACAACTGACCGTAAAATGATAAACCTGACAGTTTTCCTGCTATGGTTGTATGTGACAAACCTTTATCTATGAGAGTCAAAACAAAATCACAGATACTACCTTTGACCTTCCCCACTGACTCAGCTCTGCCCAAACTCTGTGTGTACTGTACAAACTCTTGCCACGCCTGCACATAGCTTCTTCTTGTCGAAGGGGCAATGGACTGCTCGACTATCTGACGTATCCTCACTCCCCTAGGGCCCATATGTTGTGCGGCACTGATGTTTTGTGGAAATCTGCCCCTGGCGCCAACTCGCGGAACTTCTGCCACTGAAATCGGGAAAGAGCATCAGCGATGGAGTTATTAACCCCTGGGACGTGTTTAGCCTTAAACATCATGTTGAAACTCAGACTTAACAGCATAAACATCCTCAGTAGTTGCAACACTCTAACATCCTTAGCCTTTTGGTTATTTATCAAGTTCACCACTGCCATGTTGTCAACATGAAATAACACTGACCTGTTCTGAAATTCTTTGCCCCACACTAGCAATGCTACAATCAGTGGAAAGAGCTCCAAAAAGGCTATGCTCCTGCCTTGACTCTTCCAATGTACTGGCCAACCCTCTGCACACCACCTGCCTTCCCAGAAGATACCAAAACCATTGGATCCCGCTGCATCTGAGTATATCTGAACTTGCCAAATGAAGTTGTCATCCACAAACTGTAAAGGTACACCATTAAAATTGTCCAGGAAGCACAGCCACACTCGCAAATCTTCCTTGATGTGTTTCGTCACTCGCACTCTGTGGTGTGGGAGATACGCTCCCGATAAAGCCATGCCTAGACGTCGACAAAACGTCCTCCCTGCCCTCACCACCCGGCAAGCAAAGTTCAGATAACCCAACAAACGCTGCACCTGCCTCACTTCAATCTTATTGGTATCCATAATCGTGAGGAGAAAAGCCTTACTTTCAAAAATTTTACTCCGTGGTAGGCGCGCATACATCTGTGTGGTATCCAACTCTATGCCCAAAAAGGTTATGACTGTATCCGGTCCCTCGGTCTTGTCTGGTGCTAACGGGACCCCCAAAACTTCGGCCCATCTCTGAAAATGCATCAATGCCTGTTTACATTGCCCAGTGTTTGCTTTTCCTACGAACAGAAAGTCATCTAAGTAGTGACAACTGACACTCTCAGGACACGTCTGGGAAAAAATCCATTGTATGAATGTGCTGAACATTTCAAAAATCGCACAAGAGGCCGCACAGCCCATTGGCAATACCTTGTCGACAAAATAATGTCCTTCAAAGAACATTCCTAATAGTTCAAAGTCAGTAGGGTGAATTGGCATTAAACGAAAAGCAGATTGAATATCACATTTGGCCATTTCAGCTCCCTTGCCCATGTTCGTCACAAGCTCCATTGCCTCATCTACTGTTGTGTAGGATACTGATGTGTCGACTTCTGATATAAAATCATTGACAGATCCCCCCTCTGGCCAGGATAAATGCTGTATCATCCTATATTCTCCAGCAGCTTTCTTGGGAATAACTCCAAGAGGGGAGACCATCAGATTCGGCAAAGGGCAATGCCGGAAAGGGCCCGCTATTCTACCAACTTCGATTTCAGTCGCAAGCTTCTTACGGATCACCTCCGGCAATTCCTTCGCCGAACGTAAATTGTCAGCCCACCTCTAGCGCCTGGGTCCCTGGTATCCCAGTTTAAAACCTTCTTGAAACCCCCAGAACAATCGAGCTGCTGAATCAGTATCAGGATATCTTTTCAACCAGGGCACTAAGTTGTTCAATTTAATTGGAGTAGGCGCCTTTCGGGAAAGTATGGAAAGGGGCACCTCTGCCTCTTGTTGCCCAGCCCCCCTGCTCTGGGAACCGCTGCTGGTCACCGCCTCTGTACCCACCGAAATTCCCTGCCGGTGCATTACATTGCGTAAGCGGATGCCGTCCCCCACAATGGGAACAGTCGTGTTTGAAACGGCATAATGGCCTGTTGCACATGCCCCTGTTGTAATTCCAGCAGGCTCCTGTACCTGAAGAGAAACCTCTTCCCCCTGTACCCGCTCCGAATTGAGCGGGACGCCATAGAAAGGGCCGGTATGGGACTGGCAAGCCACTCGCTGTATGCGTCGTAGCTGATGGATGAGACGTGGACATCCATTGAAGCCACAACTCTGAATCCACATCACCCCAAGGCTTTTCTACACAGATGCTAATACGAGCTCTAAATTCCTCGTCATAATTCAGCCAAGAGTATCCACCAAAATGTGAATGTGCCTTCCTAACTATGTCCATATATTTGTACAAGGCCACAGATCTTTCAGGATACCTTTCACAGTAGATGCTCGCATAAATCAAGAAAGCTGAGGTCCAGTTCTCAATCGTGCGAGGCACCCTGGGACGTCGCGCCAACTCCCATTCTTCCTCTTTTGACCCCTCTTTGGCCTGTAGATCTCGGTGAAGCAACTTGAATATGTCCACAAACTCGTGATTCCAAATTCGCTGTTTAGTTTTACCTGATAAGTGGGAACCCAAAGGCATCGCCAGACCCATATAGGGAAGCTTCTGCCTAACATTAACAGTTACTCTTTGACCCTCCTTCGTATTCCCTCCCACCACGACCGGTAACTCCTGGGGTAAATCTAGCGTGCCTGTTGCTGCACTGGACGGCAGCTTACCTGGAACTGCCGCGGCACGCGGTACCACAATCTTTCTGCCCTCTCCTCCCCCCACTAACTCCACCACAGGTAGTTCCCTGACATTCACTCTGTCGCTCCTTCCCTCATCCCACACTGCCCACCATTGATGCTTACCGCATGGTAGCTGTCCTGTCCGCCGCTGTAATTCCATCGGAGCCATCCGCTCTTGATAGTCCCGTGGTGTCACATTTTGAACCGAAGAGTCCGCACTTGACCTCTGGAACAACAAAGAAGAATTCGTTGCCCCCTCCCCAATCCTGACCTCTTTCCCCACATTGCCCACAACACTTTGTTTTGAATTTACACTCTTTTTGCTTTTCTTGAAATTCCTAGCCTGACTCCTGGATGCCTGACTAAACTCACCAACTCACCACTCCCTTGAAAACCAGCACTAGTCCCTGGGCAAGCCCCGTCTCCCACCCCCCCCATCAAACTGTGACCAAATCAGACTTGAACTCCGCTCTTGAGGCCTATCTGATCGCACAAAATCCGCTCTGGATTCGCTAGAGTAAACTTGATCAAGCTCCCCAGTATACCTTGACACTATAGGGGCAGCCGCATTAACAACTGGCCCATTCAAAGAATTCACCATTTGCGCTTCAACCATGTCGCTCTGTGCTCTCGAGTTAGCCACCTGTGTGGAAACATGGCGCACATCTTGTTTGTCAGTGAACATTGGGCGCTCCACCCAAAGCAACTGACCGTCTCCGCTCTCGCCCCGCGCGCTCTTCCTGTGTGGAATACCATATGGTGAAGGGCGTGCACATGGAAAAACATATCGAGTGTCCCATTGCCCGGCGTCTTGATCCCTAGACAAAAGTCCATGTCCTTGGTCCTGCTCGCACTCTACTTCTGAGTCAGTCTCTTCATAATATTCTTCTTCTACCTCAGAATCACTCACATCCTGATTCCCCTGACCTGAGACATCTCGCTGACCTGTCTGATGCCCCACCGCCGAATCCAATGGAGGCTTCCTCGCTCCAGTCTCCACCACTCTTGTCAACCTGGCACTATTCTGAGGTATAGGGATAGGAATCAGCTGAATGAGGGGGGCACTGGTGGGTTGCGTGTCATAAACTATTTCTTCTTCGCTGTCGCTTGAATACGCCACTAAAGAACCCAACCCACCTCTCATGATGAAATTCTGACTGGCAGAACTCTGCATATAGTCCTTGCCCGTCGCATCCCGCACGGGAAGACAGCTAAAGGGGTGGGAAAGTAATGCCAACCCCTGTTCACCTATTCTGTCTTGCGTAAGGGCCACCTTCTTAATCGCTTTTTCTTTCCCTTTTCTCTTCGGTGCTACCTGTGTACCCTTCGTCGCCGCTCCTGAAGGTACCCCCGCCACCTGCACATTTACCTCAGCTCCAAAGTCACTTGCTGCCTTCTGCCGTGTGAGGGAAGACGCTCTTCGCTCCTCTGTACCCCTTTCTGTCTCCACAGTTCTTAAGGCAGCTTCCGCACCCGCGCTCAAAGACCGAGCTCTCACCTTCTTCTTCTTGACAGAAGCCGGTTGACAGGCTTCAATGGCAATTTGAACCCCTTTTGCCGCTTGTCTCCGTGGTGGGCGCTTCGGGGGAAGCATTTCCTCAAGTGCTGCTTGTGTCAGCATGTCCTCCCTGCCTTCCTGCTGTATTACCCTTAAGGCAGCTATTAAATTTTCACTCATATCCATTTCTCCCCTTCAACAAAAAACCTCCCTTTCTCTCACTAAATACACTATTTTCTACCGTAATATCAATATAAACACTATCTACGCTCACTATTCTGTTTTTACTGAAAAAACGCCCTCTCTATCTACCTACGCCTGCTCTCCTCACTAAAAAACGCCGTCTAATCTGCCCTAACGCTCTCCCTGCCTCGCGCTCCTGGACCCTACCATCTGCGCAAAAATCCGCAGGGGGAGACGTCTCGCGCCGCTCGCCCCTGCGGAGCCATTGGTTGATGCTCCCATAGACATACTGTAGTTGATTTCCACAATTTTACTAATAGTGGCAGATGTACAAAATATGTGTGATTTCCACCCAGTTTTTTAGTTGTCACAGATACTATTATATATAATCTTTTGGAAAAATGGCTTCCTCTCTTTACCAGATAGAATATCTGCCAATGCGTAATTGGCTGAGTCGGGATTGATGTTAGAGGGGGGTGCTACTTCTTTAACAATCTTCTGGAAGAAACTTGTTATATGCTTAGGTGTGGTATTGGGGGCAACTGGGAATTAAACTGTGAGCATTTGGAGGTCCATAAATGAGCCATAGTCTTCTTCAGGGGTACTCTTTTTCTCTTTGGAATGGTCATAATTAGTCTACTGTAAACTCTCAGGGAGCATCTTTGTATCACCTGCTTCCCATTGGCGTGTCTATTCCTGATTGTCATTGCACCCTACAATTTAGTGAACACTAACTCCGACTGGACCTCTGTTTTCAAAAGCTTTTGCTGAGCCTATGAAACACCAGGATTCCGTAATTCCCTTGTTATGGAACTCAAGAAGGGAACTTAGTGCGATATTAGACACTGGGGCCATATTAAAGTGTCATTGTGTACACGTGTCTGACTGTCCTCCAGTCGGCTGTCCTGACACCTGAATTATGATGCGACTGCACCAGCTCCCTTTTCTGTATTGGAGCTTGTGCTGCAGTCGTAAACGGGCCGCAGCACAAGCTCTCATAAAGAAAAGGGAGTTTGTGTTCATCCCTGCAACGTGTGGCAGGCGCCTCAAGGTGCCAGTGAGGGATCAACCGTGCCCCCTCTGATGCTAACTGGAGGCCGCAGGAAGAAGGGGGCCCTGCTAGTGGCCCCCAAACTCACTTTCCAACAGGCTTTCTATGTCAGAAAGCCGGGCATGGAAAACCTGTCGGAAACTGATCATCTTAATCCTGTCGGTGTGAAATCCGTCCAAAGGTATTACATGCCGGCTCTAACTGGCAGGCAGGCTCCTTGAGCCAGTCGGAAGCAAGACAAAATGTCTGGATAGTTTCAAAACTGACAGCATCTATTGTAATGAGGCTGTTACTTTTGAAACCATGATGAGGCTTTCTGAGCCTCATCGTAATCGGCCCCTGTGTGTCCAGAATGCTAGAGCTGTAAGTCGTAACACCACCTGACCTCCTATTAGGCACTGTGTACCACACCATTAACTGCACAGGAAACCAGCATGCGCATGCTAGTTAGGCCTATTTGTGGAATGGCAGCTCTCTATCCAAGAGCAGGGGATGGAGTTGTAGACATACCCTGCTCTTGTGGCAAACAAAAGTATTTGTATGCACTATCCAATATGAAGACTTGTTGTGGAAATAGTAATTTTCAAAGAGAACACAGATGCAGTAAGGGTTAGGAGCAATTCACAGGAGTACAATCTCTCTTCCTTCTTTCTTGCTGTCCAGCCAGTACTGTGAGAATTCATTGTCCAGAGGGCCCCAACACTTCCCTGCATAGACTTGAATGTCAAGAGACACTGCAGTCCATAGCACAATACAGCAGTACAGCAACACTGGCACAAATTAAATGGAGGTATGAAGCGCTGAAGCTGGAAGATCAATAGATATAAGACTGGAAAAAGAGAGCATCCTTTAGAACCACAGGCCTCCATAGGTAAGCAAGATGCATCGACCTAGTGTCAGCTGCCTCCTCTCACAAAGCGTGCCTGTCTAGTATCTATGTCACTCCTGCATTGCCCCATCTGCACTGCCCCGTGTGCCACAGCTGCAGTTCTCCTTGTGCTTCCACTCATGCTCACACTTGCTCTTTTGCAGCACCACAGCTGCAGAGCCGCGGGGGCACAGAGCTAGAGAGTCGCAAACACACTGGAGGGACTCCAGAGCATGCAGCAAACCAAGATATGGTGAGCATGGGGCTTGAGAACCACTCACCCACATGCTCGCTTGTCAGTTTGCTGGGTGGGCCCACCTCTCATGCCACACCTCTTCTGCTCTCGGAACACTCCTCTCATTTGGGGATCAGCTCGTCCCATTGGTGTAAGGTCTCATGCCTCTCCCCCTCCTCAGAATGCCCTAGATTCCATGTAGGCTCTTGCTGATCACGTACAAGTAGTATGGTTTATTGTTTTCTGAATTTTTGTTCCTACGCTTTCTTTTGTGTCTCCTATTTTGATTGTATTTTCTGATATAGTGATTATTAAAGAATCGCTATTATTAATGAATCGCAATTGCCTTTGCATGTAAGAAATAGCGATTCCTACACATTTCCTAATATTGACTCGCAAATTGTTAGTCGCTATTAGGAAATGCATTCCCATTCATTCCTATGAGCCTAGAGGTCCATGGGAATGAATGGGAAACCATTCGCAATTTTTTGATTACCAAATAGGAAATCGCAAATTGCGATTGCAATTTCATTGGTTATAGGGGCCAAAAGGCCACCCTCATTCACCCCCAAAAGTGGCATGTGTGCATATATGCAGCACACATGCCATAAGGGAATGTGTGTGCGCCACATTGCACTTAGAAAAATGCAATTTGGGATTCCTTAATGCTAAGTCGCAATCTCAAAATGCTTCTTGCATTGCAATTTAGAAATCACAAATTGCGATTCCTTAAAGGCATTCGCAAAATAGGTAATTTCATATTTTGCAATTACCTATTTGCGATTGGGTTTGGGCTTGATGCATCCCAAATGGCTAATTACTGGTCACAAAGGGGCCGATTCTGCGAATCGGTCCATCTGCGACTGGTAATTAGCTTGAGCCATGTGCCCCATAGAGTATTGCTGTCGGTGAATAGTAAAATGCTGATGTCAATCTGTATGGATTCAATTCTGAAGGCATCTTGTTGATCTTAGGTGGGATCCATTCAAATAATTTTCTACTGATTTTAACAAAATCCTCAGGGGTCCAGTTGTTAAATATAGCTTTTTACCCAAGTCCTAGGTAGAGTATTATGTAGCTTCATGAGTGTAACACAGATTCGAAGAGTATCAACCCTCAAATTGAAACACAGATTATCTTAGAATCAACTGTAATACTAAAGTATGGACAGTAGTTTGCAAAATGTCAATGCTGGACAAATGAACTTGTCAGTAAGCCATGTATATTCCATCCCAGTTTAAAAGTACTTGGGAAAGGACAGTGTGGAAGGTGTTATAGAACAGTGCATGATAGTGTGCATGACCAATGTGTTGGAAGGCGGATTAGGAAAGAAGGCAGCTCGGAGAATACTGTTGAGTAATGAGTGTGAAATCACTTGTGATAGTATTTATATTGGGAGACATAAATACTGCCTTGGTGCAAAAACAAACCTCAAAGAGAAACACCCAAATATTTGTTCCATGCAATGGCAGCCTCTCATTAAGGGCGGAGGGTCCCACCCTTTTGCAAAGCATATAGAGTGTCTGCTAGAGCAAAGGTCAGCCTGGCAGATACTCTTCATGGTCGAGACAGGCAGCCAGGAGCTATACATGTTGTAAATGCACAGACGCCTGGCAGCCTGAGCCACGCTTTGCCAGGCTGAACATTTCACAGTCCTGTGGGCCTGACTTCCTCTGCCCAGCAAAGTACAGCAAGATCCTCCCTTTCCTGAGGAGGGGGAGTGCCACTGATAACCTCAGTCCTGGGTGCCTGGCTTAAGCAGTGAACTGCCCAGGGCTGAGTGTCTAGCATGACACCATGTCACAGAGATAGCAACTCTCACTATGTATGTGTGCTATGAATGGGTTGTGCGTGTGTGTGTGTGCACTTGTGAATGATGGGTGTATTGGGCACGCTTGTGAACAGATGGATGTGAGTGAGTGTTCATGTTTTGTGTATGTCTGCCCCACCTCTACCTCGCATTAAAGGCCGCCACTAGTCAGGTGGCACACTGTGAGAAGCACAATGTTAGTATACCTGTTTTAAGTCATTGGATGGGCGATATCCCTGTTAATGGATTCCTGGCTAGGCTTCTGAGCCACGACTCATTTAGACCCCCCCCCCCCACATATTTATCTCCACTGAAAACACTGGGCATGGAGAAGAACAGACAAACGTATGCACCTGTACGATAGGCTACCCCCCCAAAAGAAAGATGATACATTTGCAAGCTGCCGTTGAATGTTTACTATTGAATTTGTTAGAATCATACTGTGGAACACGGGTTTTCATTCCTTCCACATGGTCATCAAATGAATATCATCAGCACGGTGCTGAGCGAAGAGAGACCAGCTGATCTAAAATGGCGCAGGACTCCTGCATGCAAAATGTTCAATAATAATAGCCTCCATAAATATTCATGCGTTTCCAACCTATGTCTCCAAGATACAAATCATGTTTCAGTAGAATAAAGACCATTTTGTGTTTCTTTGCCTCTATGGGAAAGTATGTGGAAAAGTAAACGAACATTGGATAATGTGTGTGGAATATGTAATATTTTGCCAAAACAGTAGTTGTTTTGTTGATGTTATCACAAGGTGGTGATTATTTACTGTGCAAGAATTTTCTCACTGAGGAATGCTAGCTTTCGCGAATTATGATGACATGCTAAGCATTTATTTTCCTGGAAGGGGACTGTTCTATTGTCTGCCTTTTCAAAATGACTTGCACAAATCATTTAGCACATTTAAATAATTCAACAGCTTCGGAATATCGCCCTGCCAAGCATTGTGCTGGCGGGGTGATGGAAATTGTAAAATACAAGCACTGCTTTCTGCATAAAACACATCAATTCTTTTATGAGCAGGGCTGTGGAATAATCTACTTTTACCAGTTTCGATATGCTGCATAGCTTTCACACACGGGAAAATATACCAGGAAAGGTACATTTGTGTCTTCTAGGTGCAAGCTATCAGAAATAGATTTTTTTTATTTTTGTAAAAAAAAATCGGAAAAGGTTCTTGTTATTCTTTATGACATTTTCGGGGCTTCAACTGATGAAAGCTGTGAATACAAAGCGCACCATCGCTATAGACACGTATGGCATCCATGATGTAATGTCAGATGTCATCAGTCATATTATCAACGGTGTCATACAACATATCATGATTGTAATATGTGACGTCAAAAGCAGTGCATGGCACGGGTGTGAGTTACAGTACTTCACTTAACCATAACGGTGAATTTCTGTTTTTTTTTAACTTTGAAATGCTATGTTTAAACTGACATTTTCACGTAACTATAATGCCACTTTAACCCTAGTTTTTTTTGTGAATTTCTAAGGTTTTTGTTTAAAGGAAAGTACAAAATTATTCAAGCATCTAGCTATAACCACACTTTAACCTTTGTTTTATTCAGTGAGGTTTGTTTTACAGTAATATATGTTTTTATTACCAATACGTCGCTATGCCAACCATGCAGTACATTGGTCAACCCTCCCTGGGGCAGGCTTGCACTGCCGAGATGGCCAAACTCCGGGCCCTGCACCTAATCAACAGTATGCAGCCAATCCACCAAAGACACCAATAACCCTTTACAAAAAATACATGTTTTTCTGATCCTTAGGATCTCTTGCAGAAAGCCAGCATGCTCCGGTGTTCCATCGAAATATATTACATTTTGCCTCGGGGTCTCTCTAGGAACGCCCCACAAGGTCAAGTGGGTCACAGTGCCCCTGCTTGCCCCCCTGATACTGCCACTCCTGTACAATTATCATTTGTATGCTTTAATCTTGTATAAATGTGTCCAAGAGGAGAATGATTAAGTTCAATTTGGAAAAAAGAGGTGATCAAGCAAGACACACAGATGTATGGAACGTCATTACTGCTGCCAAGACCAGGAACAGAGGTCTTAATCTGCGCAGAAAGCATTGCGCACGTTTGCAAAAAAAGGCAGGGCCAGAAAGAGGTTGATCATTTACTTATCAGTTATTCAGTTGCTCAACAAATGAAGTGTTATATTATAGTATAAAATAGGAGTAACCATGGCAAGAATGTTCAGCTTCTTCCAGTTACTATAAGCCAGACCACATGGATCCTTCCCTCTATCGAATTTGCTCCAGTTTGTCAATGCCAGGGCTTGCTTTCACCCCAAACATATGGTTTAAACTTGTATTCCAAGAATAGTGACTTTAAGGAAAGACCAATGTCCACTCCTGAGCCTCTAAGAGAGATTAAAAGGTTCCAAAAACTTCCTGTCTAGGCAGGATCATAGTTTACTCTATCACGGTGATGGCACCATGCCAGTGAGAAGAAAGCTTCGCTTACTAAAGTGATTGGATACCGTCCATAGCAGCTTTCTCTTGGGGAAAACAGAAAACAGCAGTCTAGGGCCCCAGGAGGCGATCCCTGATGCTTCCTTCACCTGCATTCCATCTAATGCTATAAAGCATTCCTCGAAGTCCTGTCATGCGGGATAGTGTCCACAGTAATTTCTTCCGGGGGACTACAGGATTCTGTAGCTCAGGGTCCCAGGAGTCAGTCACTGGTGCTTCCTTTACCTGCATTCCATCTAGCACTATAAGGCACTCCTCACAGTCCTGTTGCACAGGATACTGTTCACTGCAGCATTATCTGGGGGACTACAGGATCCAGCAGATCAGGGTCCCAGGAGGCGTTCTCTGGTGCTTTCGCCACCTACATTCCATCTAGCTCTATAAAACGATCCTCGCAGCTCCATTGCGAGGGACTCAAGTGGGCAACATCGAGGAGAAGCCAGGGCCATGGGCAGGCCCATCTGGCACCCATTAGCAACCGCTAGAGGCCTGACTGGCCCATATTCCTTGGTTTTACCACCTCTCGGGTCAGTTGCTTTGGCTTTCTAAGCAGGAACTCCTCCATTAGCTTGACCGAAAGGGCCTGAAAATTTCTTGAGGACTCATTGACTCAGAATGTGTGTTTTGCATCATCATGGTTTATTCCTTCTAAGTCCTTGATTTTTTACTATGACCCCTCTTGCAAATATATTCAGTACAATGTGTTCCCTTAGCAACTTATGGTGCAGGTATATGGGACTTGGGTGAATGACTACCCTTCAAAGGGAGGAAAATCGATTCTGTTGCCCCAGGTCAACAGCTAGCTTTATTTGCCACAATGAACTAAGATTAGAATTTGTGAGTGATTTTATTCATAGCTGGCAAATTCTCCTGTGGCTATCTATCTGGAGCTCAGAAGAAGCAAAACTAACTAGAGAGATAATTTTAAACTGGTTATCACGTGATAAGTGTCTTCTGATCCCCTGGATAGCGTATGTCAAGAAATATCTGGAAGCCATTGGATTGGATGATATGTTTTTAGACAGAACTCCGCGGGCAACATCAGTTAGAAAGCAAATGCAAGTTTTGCTGTGAAAGTAAGCTAAAGAAGAGAGGCTGAGGGTTAAAAGACAGAAATTTAGGGGCCCATTAAGATGTCAGGTGGATCACCACCCCATGCAGGTGGTGGCGATCCGCCCGACATCCTTGCCCACCCGACACCCATTTCCCCATGCCATATTACTATGGCGGGGAGACCGCGGTGGATGGAACCACCGTCTGCAACTTTTCCGCCCCGGTCGCCTTGGTGGCGGTGTCTATCAGACACCGCCAGGCATAATAGGATGGGCTTTGGGAGATGCTTTTCCATGGTGGCAATGCCGCCCTGGAAAGGCATGCGGTCTTTACTTTGGGGGCCCCCTGTGGGCCCCCATGGTGAAGGCGAGGTGGGGGTGCACATCTGTGGTACCCCCCAGCATTTGCATACACAATGCGGCAGGCACCGCGCGGTGCCTGCCGCTTTGTGTATGCAAATGCATACCATGCATTAATAACATTGCGGCGGGTGCAGGTGTGAACACCGCCCGCCGCAATGTTATGAATCCATGATGTGCCCACCAGTGTCAAGACAAGACACATTGCCAGAGATTCATCAGCTGCAAGGACCAAAAAGGTTATTCCAGTGGCAAACTAGTGGGACTACCGCCAGGGTCAAGTTAGACATGCACAGACAGCCAGCAGTGAGTACTACCCAGATTTTCCGCTATGATAGAGATGCACATTTGATCAGTTCGATTGAGCAGATCACCAACATAACAGCTGGGTAAGCAGGAAGTTGGTGATCACCTGAGCTGTCCCAATGCGTCAACACAATACTCCATGTCAAAATTCAGGGACATCAGCTGTGCTGGACAAACAACAAAAGACTGTGGGCAGAGAGAATGCCAAACCCCCTCAATAACACAAACTTTACAACTATGTTTTCCTGTATAGCAAAACACAAGATAAGTCTGAAACAGTGGTATGACCACCTGCCAGATAGTAGCTTGAATGGTGACAGGCGCTTAAAACTTAGAGAGGTCCTCTTGTCAGTAAAAGCCACTAAAGCACTATCAATCAGATGGGGGGATCAGGGACAGTTGACCTAGAGGGTGGCTGTGAACAGGGGGGTTCGCCAGGGCTGTGTGATGGCCCCAACTTTGTTCTCTCTCTTTGTTAATGAGGTGGTAGACCATTTGAGAGAGGACCCAGCCAATGCCCAAGTCCTGGCGGGGGAGAAAATACCCACCCTGCTCTTTGCCGATGACACCCTCCTGATGTCTAAAACCTCAACAGGCCTCCGAAAATTGCTGGATAGGTTTAGCTTGTTTTGTGTGGAAAGGGGCCTAACCATCAATACCACCAAGACAAAGCTGATGACCCTGTCACCTTCAAAAAAATTCAGGAATATTATCTCGCTTAATGGTACTCCACTAGAGGTGGTTGAGTCGTTTGACTATTTCGGAGTCAGGGTTAACAACATGATGAATTGGAACTCCCACATGGCCAAAAGGCTTCTCAACCACAAGCGAGCGTTAGGAGCAATTTTAAGAGAACAGCGGGGGTCTACTAGTAAACCAATAGCGCCGGCCCTTGTGGTGTACGAGGGGAAAGAATTGTCTTCAGCAGTATACGGGTCTGAACTACGGGGGTTTGAGAACACCACTAACCTGGTTTGATCTGAGAATAAGTTCCTTAGAGATTTGGTTTCCCTACCAGTCTCTACCCCTCTAAAGCCCCTCTGTCAGGACATGGGTAAACGCTCGATTAAAGACATAGTTCGTCTTCGCCCACTATTATTCTGGGTACGTTTAAGAAGGACGCCTGAACTTGCAAATTATGTGGCTGGCTAAGACGAACTCATTAAATTGAACATCTGTAATAAGATCAAGTGGATAAGCAAATTGAGACAGGTTGTTTCAAATATAGGGTTGAGCGAATCATGGGCCAGCCATTGCTCGCCACCCAAACAAACAATTAAGAAAATATATTGGGATTGGGTGCAGGCGGAGGAGTTACATAGTTCCAAATGGGGGCCCCTTACCAAGCAGTTTCTGGAGTATAAACCTGTTAGGAAGCTCGAACTGTTTGTCGACTTCATTCAAAATCCCAGAGACAGGACACTCTATTTAAAGCTGAGATTCGGGACCCTCCCGCTTAATGAAATCGCAGCAGAGTGGAAAAAGTTTGGTTCTCCACCAGTTCCCTGTCCAGGGTGTACAGCTCCTACGGAGTCATTAGCCCATTTTCTTTTTGCATGTAAAGCATATAGGGTGGCGAGAAGAATATGGCTGAAACCAATCTGTAGAGAACTAGGGTTTAGACACCACAGGATGGCTCAACGTATTTTAACAACTGACACTACGTCTTTGGCCATTGTTTGTGGGGTAGCAAAGTACTTGGGTAGTGCCTGGCAGACCCGAACAAAGTTGTTAAAGAAAAATATGAGTTAGGAGACTGCAGGTCTACGCAGACTGCTGTACCTCTAATATACTGTAGCGGCACTTTCGGACTCTTTGTTTTTATTGTATATACTCTTTTCATTGTATTTTATTGTCTTGTATACTGGTTGGATGAATAATTGGATTGTTTTTATGATTGGAGGATGTGCATACTTTTATGATAAAAATGTTATCGAATAAAGTACATACAACAACAACAACACTAAAGCACTATGGAGAATTCATTAGACTCCATGAACATGGAAATGAGCCTACCGAGGGTTGATATGTGAAAACTAATTAATTAATACTCTCGAAATAATACTCCTTGGAACTACAAGTGAGGTGAAATCTCCAAAGACAGTGGTTGAAAAATTGACAATATGCTTCTACATACCCAAGTGAAAGATCCAAAAGGAAGCTCAAGACTAATTAATATAAGACTAATTGGATTCTCGGAAAGAGCGGAAGTGCTGAGTGCCAAATTGTTTGTAGAAGAGTGAATGAAAATGGTTCCCAATCCCAACTTACTTTCTAGTTTCGTTTCTGTTAAAAGAGCACATAAAGCACCCCACCATCTGCCAAAATAGTGTGCTTCCTCAAGGGGAAATATAGTAGGCCTATTCAGTTATTGAGATAAAGATGAAATACTCAATGTAGCCAGGAAATATGGCCCAATGCAGTGCACGGGATCCACCATCCACATATTTCCATAAATCACATTGAAGGTTCAAAAGCTAAGACACCTCTTTGATCTGGTAAAACATGTCCTGACAGAGAGGGACTTGTAATATATGGTGCTCTTTCATGTGCAATTGTGCTTAGTAGCAGAAAGGAAACCATTGCACTGACGATATGTGACATTGGCTGGACTGATGGAACACCTGAAAGTAACTCAGACTTAGACCTTCCCGCATCTGCATAGAGAACAGATAACTAAGTAATCAAAGGGCCCATAGTCTCCCTGCCCTATGTGCAAGACAAATGGAGCATCAGAAATATTGAAGGGATACTCCATGTTTTCACACCAGATGGCAGCACATCATATGATGGAAGACGTCTATAGAAAATTCAGGGGGTGTGAAGGGTGCATTAGCCCACGCTGAATGAAAGAGGAGGGATAGAAGCTGACTTTGAAGAGAATTAATAAGCTGTCTAGATAGTATGGGAGTGCTAGAAATGGCTTACAGGTTGAAAGGGATGGTGACCTGATTTCTTCATATTTTAGTGTTTGGCGACGACATCAACATGCAGACACAGAATGTCAATGGATGAGACAATAAAATTAAAAGGGGAATGGTACAACAGGAACTTCTCAGGCACAGGGTAGATGTGCTATACCTCCAAGAGACCCACTTATTGGCTGATCTATCTATCAGTTTATTGGGTGAGAAAGATTTATGGTGCTATGTTACTCTGAGCGCATAACTGGATCCAGAGTTTTAGTGGTAATACTAATGAAGTTGATAACTTTCCACCTGGAGTGCACCTGGACAGATAACTTGAAAGAATATGTAGCTGTATCCAGAATATTGGAAAGGGGAACATGTTATTCTTATTAATGCGTGTCTACCTGCTGGTCTACCAATTGGCACGCTGAAACCCTTTGTGTCACTAATCGCTGAACAAATAGTTGCATTTCTGTTATTAGTGAATTATAATTTTGTAAAGAATGGGGAAAAAGACAGACCACATAGAACTTCACAAGAAGGCTCCCACATTTGTATCAATCAATCAATCAATCATGCCATTTGTATAGCGCACTACTCACCCGGGAGGGTCTCAAGGCGCTTGGGGGGAGGGGTATGCTACTGCTCGAACAGCCAGGTCTTGAGTTGTTTCCTGAAGGCGAGATGGTCCTGGGTCAGCCAAAGGTGGATGGGAAGGGAGTTCCAAGTCTTGGCAGCCAGGTAAGTGAAGGATCTTCCTCCGGCGGTGGCTCTTCGGATGCGTGGTACGGCTCCGAGGGCGCGGCTGGTGGACCGTAGCTGGTGGGTGGGCGTGTAGAAGGTCAGGCGGTCGTTGAGGTACTTGGGGCCCAGGTCGTGGAGAGACTTGTGTGCGTGGGTGAGGAGCCGGAACGTGATCCTCTTGTCGACGGGGAGCCAGTGCAGGTTCCTCAGGTGGCTGGAGATGTGGCTGCGTCGGGGGACATCCAGGATGAGTCGGGCGGAGGCGTTCTGGATGCGCTGGAGTATTTTCTGTAGCTTGGCCGTGGTTCCGGCGTAGAGGGCGTTTCCGTAGTCCAGTCGGCTGGTGACGAGTGCCTGGGTGACAGTCTTCCTGGTCTCGGTCGGGATCCAGCGGAAGATCTTGCGAAGCATACGCAGGGTGTTGAAGCACGATGAGGAGACGGCGTTGACTTGTCTGGTCATCGAGAGGGAGGGGTCCAGGATGAAGCCCAGGTTGCGTGCGAGGTCGGTTGGCTTGGGTGCGGTGCCCAGGGCTGGGGGCCACCAGGAGTCGTCCCAGGCGGAGGGCGAAGATTCCAGGATGAGGACTTCCGTCTTGTCCGAGTTCAGTTTCAGGCGGCTGTCCTTCATCCACTCGGCGACGTCTTTCATCCCTTCGTGTAGGCGGGTTCTGGCGGTGTCGGGGTCACTGGTGAGGGAGAGGATCAGCTGGGTGTCGTCGGCGTAGGAGATGATGTTGAGGTTGTGCTGGCGTGCGATGGCTGCGAGAGGTTTCATGTAGTTGTTGAAGAGGGTGGGGCTGAGTGAAGATCCTTGCGGGACGCCGCAGATGACTTCGGTGGCCTCGGAGCGAAACGGGGGGAGGCGGACTCCTTGTGTTCTTCCGGCGAGGAACGAGATGATCCACTCCAGTGCCTTCTCTTGGATACCGATGTTGCTGAGGCGCTGGACTAGGGTGCGGTGGCAGACCGTGTCGAACGCAGCGGAGAGGTCCAGGAGGATGAGGGCCACTGTTTCCCCCTTGTCGAGCAGGGTCCGGATGTCGTCGGTGGCTGCGATGAGGGCGGTCTCGGTGCTGTGGTTGGCTCTGAAGCCGGACTGCGAGGGGTCGAGGGATCCGTTCGTCTCGAGGAAGGCGGTCAGCTGTCTGTTGACGATCTTCTCGATGACTTTAGCAGGAAAAGGGAGGAGCGAGATGGGGCGGAAGTTTTTGAGATCGGTGGGGTCCGCTGTAGGTTTCTTCAGGAGGGCGCTGATCTCGGCGTGCTTCTAGCTCTCCGGGAAGGTGGCGGTGTTGAAGGAGGCGTTGATGATGTTCCGGAGTTGGGGTGCGATGGTGGAGTCGGCCTTGTTGAAGACGTGGTGTGGGCAGGGGTCGGTGGGTGATCCGGAGTGGATGGTGTTCATCGTGCGGGCTGTGTCTTCGGTGGTCACCGTGGTCCAGGTGCGAAGGGTGGCGTGGGGGGCGTTGGTTCGACGGTTGGGTGCGTGGGTGGGGCGCCGAAGCTGTTGTGGATGTCGGCGATCTTGCGGTGGAAGAACGAGGCGAGGGAGTCGCAGAGGTCTTGTGACGGAGTGATGTCGTTGGTGCCGGTGCTGGGGTTGGAGAACTCCTTGACGATAGTGAGGAGCTCTTTGCTGTCGTGGGCGTTGTTGTCCAGTCGTTCCTTCAGGGATTTCTTCTTGGTGGTGCGGATGAGCTGGTGGTGCTTGCGGGTAGCGTGTTTAAGGGTGGTCATGTTGTCGGTGGTCCGGTCGAGGAGCCAGGCTTTCTCGAGGGTGCGGCAGGTCTTCTTGGAGTCCTTGAGGTCGTCGGTGAACCAGGATGCCTTCTTGCTTCTGGGTCTGCTGGGAGGGTTCTTTAGTGGCGCAAGGTCGTCGGCGCAGGCGGTCACCCACTGTGTGAAGTTGCGGGCTGCTTCGTTAGGGTCCGTTGTGTTGGCGGGTGGGCTCTGGCTGAGGGAGTTGGTGAGCTGATCTGCGGTGATCTTGCTCCAATTCCTGTGAGGTACCTGTTGCGGGTGGTGGTGGTGGGTCGTGGATCTTTTGAAGCTGAAGTGGACGCAGCTGTGGTCGGTCCAGTGGAGTCCGGTGGCGTGGCTGAAGGTGATGTACTTGCTGGAAGAGAAGACGGGATCAAGCGTGTGGCCGGCGGAGTGGGTGGGGGTGTTGACCAGTTGCTTGAGTCCGAGGTTGGTGAGGTTTTCCAGCAGGGCGGTGGTGTTGCAGTCCTTGTTGTTCTCCAGGTGGAAGTTGAGGTCCCCGAGGAGGATGTAGTCGGTGGAGGGGAGGGCGTGCGGGCTGATGAAGTCTGTGATGTCTTCGCTGAATTGTGTGCGTGGTCCCGGGGGTCTGTAGATGAGGGTGCCTCTGAGGGTCGTCTTAGGGTCGGTGTGAATCTGGAAGTGGAGATGTTCGGCTGCGGCGAAGGAGTCGTTGGCGTCGGTCGTGATGCGGATGGTGTTCCTGTGGACGATGGCGATGCCACCTCCGGTCTGGTTGATGCAGTCCCTCCTGATGATCTTGTACCCGTCCGGGATGGCGATGGCGATGTCGGGTGCAGAGGAGGCGTACATCCAGGTTTCCGTGAGGAAGGCGACGTCCGGTGATGTAGCATCGAGGAGGTTCCAGAGTTCCACGGCGTGTCTGTGGACGGAGCGGTTGTTGATCAGGATGCACTTGAGGTGGTTGCTGCTGGTGTTTGTCTTGGCGGGTGCGGGGCAGGTTCGGAGGCAGGTGAACTTGCAGGTGCAGCAGGTGAAGGGTCCGTGGGTGCGTCTCGGGGTGGCTCGGCAGCAGGCGTGGGTCCGGCCGGCATTGAGTGCGTTGAGAGTGGCGGCGTCGTAGGTCAGTCGGGTCGTCTTGCCTCAGCGGGGAGGGCCAGGGGTCCTGGCACTGGGCGCGGGCCAGGCGCGGACGGGCGCAGACGGGCTTACCTATGGCGCACCTTCGGCGCTCAATCGGCGCTCCCGCTGCGCCCGTCCGCTGCGCGGTCGCTCTGGGGGCGTCATAAGTAAGGAGCCGGGAGGGAGGAGCAGCTGGGTGGCGGGAGCGGGGCGGCGAATGGAATCACAGGGGGGCAGGGCCGCAGGGAGGCAGCGGCGGTAAATTCCAAGAAGCAGCGGGAAATTCCCAGGAGCAGCGGGAAATTCCCAGGAGCAGCGGGAAATTCCCAGGAGCAGCGGGCAGCGAGCGAAGGAATCTGCAGGCAGGAGGCGGCAAAGGCAGGCAGGAGCGGCAGCAGTGAGTGGGGCGACCAAGCCCTGTGGAGAGCTGAGCGGTTTGTATACTTCCTTACGTTTTAAAACAACTAGGGGTTTTACTGGGGTGATAGGTTTGGTGGATGTTTTGGATGGAACTCAATATCAGAGACAAATGTTACTCTTTTTACTCAGAGGCCCATAATACTTATTCCAGAATAGATTTAATCTTTGCCCAATAGGTCCATAGGTAGAGGCTCAATAATACCCACAGTATTGCTAGAGGGCTCCGTGATCATTCCTTCTTGATGATAAGACTAAAACTGAACCCTGGGAGACCTAATCTAGAGTGGCAACTAGACACATAGCACCTACAGAACCCAGAGGTGTTAGATGAATTGCAGACAGGATCAATATCCTGCTTTAAAAATAAATAAAGGCACAAAGACTGTGTAGAGATGGTGTGGGGGCATATAAACAGTACTTATGATTCAACTCTGAGCATTTGTTTTAAAGGTATAATGCATATACCCACAATCAACTGTTGGCCAGCAGGGATATCAAAAGCAGTGAAAACAATTGGTAGGCTAGATAAACAATACTTCAGCGGCATCTGATCTCAGGGTCAGCAGCTGAGAGTGAGAGAGGGCAAAGCAGAGTACTTGAGTTGCACATATTTGAGCTCAAACCGGAATGTGTGCATCAGCCAGACACCAGAAAGACAAGGGAGCTGTAGGCAAAAAGGGTGTAATTAAAAAGAATATTGCCTAACAAGGCACACACCTATCACATGGGCCAAAATGATATACTTTGTGAAACACGTGGTATAGCTGGAAAATTCCTTGCATGTTGGGCAGATGAGAGAAAGGTAAAATATACATAAAAAACACACGCACAAATAATAATTTAGTTGTATAGGATAGCACTGCTGTTGCAGAGACATTTATTGATCACTTTGAACACTTTTATACAGCTAGGGCTGAGTGTGAGAATTAGGAACTAGATGAGTGGTACACCTGTCAGCCTTAGGGTGGTCTTCCACCAAACTTTTTGCCCTCCACTTTTTGTTGAAATTTAGTTTTGTTGGTCATAGGACTTTGTACACTTTACCACTGCTAACCAGTGCTAAAGGGCTTGTGCTCCCTCCCCTGAACATGGTAAAATACTTATTAGTCCCTTGCCTTGTAGAGTTGCATACCATCTACCCAGGGCCTGTAATTTAAATGCTACTAGTAGGCTTGCAGTACCTATTGTGCCACCCACTTAAGTAGCTCCTAAAACATGTTTCAGGTCTGCCTTTGCAGCCTGAGTGCAGTTTTAAGACACTAGTTAAGCCTTAAACTCAACTTTTATTTCAGATACATCGCCCCTAAGTAGGCCCTGAGTAGCCCAAAGGCCAGGGTGCATGGTAATTAAAAGATTGGACATATACTTTTAATTTTTACATGTCCTGGTAGTGATAAACCCTAAATTCATTTTTCACTACTGGCCTACCTCTCTCTTAGGATAACATTGGGTTTCCTTATTACATTTAATAACAGCTATCCTTTGACTGAGAACAGATAAACATTTCATGTATGGTGTCTGGAAAATTGTAATGAAAAATCCTCTTTAATGGTAAAGTTGACTTTCAAGTTAAAAATTTGAAAATGCCACTTTAAGAAAGTTGCAAAAAGAACAATTGATGGACAGAATGCAGAACAATGTCATACATTCACCCAGGCCAGAGATCCGGGCGCAAATCCATTGTTTTTTTGCTCACCATGCCATTCCAGTTTGGACCTAGCCATATGCAAATCAGTCTTCCCCTGCAGCCAATAGGAATAGTCCAGCCTGAAGCTAGCCTGGCTGATGTAGGGTAATACACAGAAAACAGTCCCAGAATGCTTGTTTACAGTCCAGGAAGGACCTTGTTTAGCAGTTCCCTCTGGACTGTTCCCACGAGGCACAGGGTCACGACTGATTTGCATATGGCTGGGTCTAAATTGGGGGGGCATGGTGAGCAAAAGAACGATGGATTATACCCAGATCTTTTGACTGGGGGAGAATGTATGATTTATTCAGCATTCTGTCCATCATTTGTTTGTGTAGCACTTTTCATGCTAAGTTGGATGGGTATGCCCAGACGTGGGTTCCTTGCTCACTTTGACACTGGATTCAAGCCAGCCTGGCTGATGAAGGGTAATACCCAGAAACCGGTCCCAGGATGCTTGTTTCCGGTCCAGGGAGGACCTTGTTTAGCAGTTCCCTCTGGACTTTTCCCATGAGGCACCGGGTCAAGACTGATTTGCATATGGCTGGGTCTAACCTGGGGTGGCATGGTGAGCAAAAGAATGATGCATTTAACCCAGATCATTTGACTGGTAGTGAATGTATTATTTATTCAGCATTCCGTCCATCAGTTGTTTACGTAGCACTTTAAGAAATTTGGCAATTTCCTGCATTAAGGTCTTTGGTGCCTGCAGCCTGTCCTGAGTCATATGACAGATTGTTGTTAGAAGTTGGGATTTGTTTATTCTTCCCATACACACACACAATTAAGGGATTAGGAGTGCCCAGAATGGGCCATCAACTGTCAAGATGGGTGGGGCGAGTTGGGCATAAGTCCACTTGCGACTGAATAGGTTGACACCCCTGCATTGTTCATGCAGCCAGGTTGAAGAGAGGGTAGGGGAGTCAGGATTCTTCAAGCAATTCAGAGTGAATTCTCTGGACATTTCTCTTACTTCAAAGAAGGCACCTTGTATTAAAACGAGGATCCTCAGACCCACTCTTGAGTTCACTTTCTGGACCTGTGTAAGAATGCTCAGAGGGTTGTCTGCCAGTTTGGCCTGCTGTGTACTACACAAGACTGCTTTTTCTGCACTTGGAAGGACTGCTTTGCTACCTGGAGCCTGCCTTAAGCCCTCAGAGGCCAACACTGCTGGTTGAGCCCTGCTTCCTCACTTGAACTCATGATAGCCAGAGTGAATCCAATGGCTAGCTTGTTGGCCCCCTGATCAGAGCCTCAGGTACATAAAAGGCTTCCACCATCTTGAACCTAAACTGGACCCAGCCTGAGTGAGCCTTGTCTCCCAAGTGGTGCCCCTCTAGTTCTGGACCATTTGAATTGATGGTAAAAGTGCCCAGATAGCAAAAATTCAAAACGTTTTTTGCAAAGAACTGCCCTGAGAGCAGAGAGAAGGCTGAGACCAACCTGCTGATCTATCTGCACCAGGAGGATCACCGGTCAGCCTGACTTTGCTGTAGCTCCTGCTACATTCTTTTCTACAGCAGCAAATCTTTTTCAGAAGTCTTTCGCCAAAAGGGTATCTGGCCTCCTGGAGATCATCTGCAGCCTTCTGCCTCATCAGATTTTCAATTTTCAAAAAAGAGACTAAGGGCCTAATTTAGATTTTGGTAGACGGGTAACTCCGTCACAACGGTGACTGATATCCTATCCGCCAAAATATAAATCACATATATCCTATGGGATTAATAATTCAACAGGCAGAATATCGGTCACCTTGTGACGGAGTAACCTGTCCGCCAAATCTAAATCAGGCAACCGGTGCTCCATCACGGTCGGCCATGATTTTTTAACTTTGAGCCAGTCTCGTCCACATAGATGCCTGTGTTTGGTGCTTTGATCTTTTTGGCACTGGTTTTTACTTTAAACCTTAAGAATTCCTAACTCCAGTTCTAATGATAAGATGTTTGTAGTTTTGGTATCAAATATTTCATTAAAATTTACTCAATTATTCTAAATTGATGTGCAACTTTTCTTCTGTTGTTTTTTCACATTTATACTGTTTGTGTGTTGAAGAAATACTTTACACATTGCCTCTAACTTAAGCATGACTGTTTTTTGTGCCAAGCTACGAAGGGTTAAGCACAGGCTAATTTAATGGTTCAGTTCATAAACTTTATTTCGGTCAGAATGACCTAAAAAGTACAATACACAGTAATCACACAAGTTTAAAGTACATCGAAAATTCAATAATGATTAAGAATCACATTAGTAATTAACACATATTTTTCATTCAGAGCATCCAAATTAATGGTGTGTTGCCACTAGACGAAGGACACAAAGTTAATATTGGAAAGTGCGTAGTACATTAGTAAATATATAATTTATCTAAAACAAACATGATAAAACAAGGAGTACAATAAACCTCCAATTAAAAAAATATAAAAAGGAGGCTACAACTGATTAAACCAGCTTGCTATAATAACACTATTAGTTCGTTATGGCGGGATCAGTACAGCATTTTCAAGATTTCAAAAAAAAACTTCCGGTGCACCACATGGAGAACAAAAAGCCAGCAACTGAATAAACTATTGGGATACTCGAATCAGATTTCAGTATCCTAAATACTTCAAGGCAGCACCTATCACCAAGATTTCTGCAGATCTGAACCAACCAGCGTTTCCTTGCCTTCTGATAGCCTGAACAGCTAAAGAAAACATGGAGCTCAGATTCCTCGAGGTGGGCACACACTGGTCACTGGAGCATTTGCTGATCTCTCCACTTAGATGTGAAAGAGAGAAGAGGTAGCACCCCATATCTATACTGGAGGTAAAGCTTCCTAGCCGCCAGAGGATTGATTAAGTCTATTACTGACTCAAAGTAGGGGATATCTTTTATTTCTAAAAAGACTCTGGTAAGTTTTCCAATACTGGAGGAAATATGGAGTTGGGCCAATCTATACTCGTTGAAAAGTGCCTTCATTTTATTACTATATGTTAAAAAACATGCTGACTCTGGTTCTGACCAGCAATCTCCTAGGCCCATGCCATTTAGCAAGGATTTGATATGGCTGAACCAAGGGACCTTTACTGCGGCCCTAGCCCTCAAAACCACTAACAATTCCTCCATGTAAGATGTAAGTTTGGGGGTGGTCCACAGGCGGCAAAACACATTATAGGTTTAAGAATCGCCACATCAGCAATTGGTGAAATTCCCATATCTAGACGTAGTGGGACCAGCGGGGTGCTGCGTGGCAATCTAAATAACTGTCGTAAAAATTGGTTCTCCACCTGAGTTAAGTTGTCAAGCTTTAAATGTCCCCATCACTCTGCACCATATAATGCCCCACCTCTAGCCTGTGCCCTATACATTTCTATCGCCAGACTAACTATTCTTTTGCTAGACTTGTTAAGGACCTTCATGATGCCACCTGAAGTTTGGGCCAATTTTAGCGTGGATTTCGTGATGTGAGCCCCCATTCCATAGATTCGGAAATTGTAATTCCTAAGTACACAAAGGAGGACACTCTCTCGAGTAGGATGCCATTTAAAGATGGGTTAGGCTGTGTACTTTTTGGGCAATTAAATGCCATGAATTTTGTTTTCTGTAGATTTATTTCTAGGCCTCTTTCCCTACAGAACGACTCAAATTTGTCCAAAACCCGTTGTAAGCCAGTTGGCGATTTGGCTATCAGTAGAGTGTCATCCGCGAACATCATTGCTGAGATTCTACGGGAGGCTAGTTTTGGGGCATCCAAATCCTTTTCTGCAAGCAGGGCATCAATCAAGCCATTAATGTAGAAGCTAAAAAAGGGTTGGCGCGAGCACACAACCCCACGATTAATGGCTATAGGTGCTGTAAGGTTACCGTGCTTGCTATGCCTAATGCACACATAGTTAGATTCATGTAGACGTTTAAAAAGTAGAATTAAATATACAGGGACCCCCATCTCGTTCAAGACCATCTAACGTTTCTCCCTGGGCACTAGATCAAATGCAGACGTTAGGTCTACCAAGATGAGGTAGAGACTGCCCCCCTGCAAGATAACGATCTTCCAGTACAGCAGTTGCAATCTCAGTACTTGGTCCAGGGTCAACAGCTTTTCCCTGAACCCAGCCTGCAGAGCTGACAGTACCCCCTTCTCTTCCATCCAAGACTGTAGCCTAAGGAGTAAAACACGTGCAAATACTTTCTGCGGAATATCTATTAAACTAATTGGTCTGTAATTGGTAGGGAGGAGTGGGGAGCCCTTTTTAAAAATCGGAATTATTTCTGCACCAAGCCAGCTCGGGGGAATCTTCATACCTTGCATGATTGCATTAAAAAGCATCCAAAAATATGGCGCCCAAATGGATGGTTCAATCTTAAAAAGGTCTCCAGGTATCTTATCTAAGCCTGGAGCCTTACCCAGGGCAATCCTCTCCAAAGTGCCCTTTATTTCATTTAAGCTTATGCTAGGACCCACCGCACTGTCAGGCAGAAAGGTTATACCCCTTTTAACTGTAGGGTAGGGCACTAACATATCGCAGCTATTGGCAAGAGCAGCTCCGGGCAATTGCTCCTTGGCATATAGGGATTCAAATTGCTCCCGCCAGACTTCCTCATCCAGATTTGGTTCAGTCGCACTACGGGGGGGGTGGCGATCCTGTATTTACCACTCCCCAGAAAGTCCTCATATCTCTTTCCCTAGTGCATTTTTCAGTGTGGTACAATTTTCATCTTCCCATCTCTTCTTAGCTTATAATATGACCGCTTTGTAATTTGCTCTAGCTGTCCTTATTAGAGGGCGGTCTTTAGCTTCGATGGATGCTACTAGAGCTTTTTTGGCTGTGCGACAAGGAACATTATACCATGGGTGGGAGGGCCACCTATCCTGCTTCATGCATCTATTTGGATAAAAAAACGTCAAATGTGGCTTTCCCTAATTTATAATTGATAATTTCTGCCCGCAACAAGTTTATACCGTCCTCACTAGGGCAACATAAGGTGGACGCCTCAACGAGAACAGGTACCAAGACTTCGTATAAACTACTCATTTTGTCCTCAGATTGACTAAAATTAGACCATCTCACTCTTTTCCTGCAGTTGTAGACCACCACCCTAGAATCGGAAGGATTATCTAAAGGAGACATACCTCCCGTGGTCAAAGCTTTAAGTTCTACTACTAGCGAATGGTGATCGTGGGATAATTTTAAAATCCAACATCCTATCCCAGGAATGTGAATTGATAAACATATAGTCTTGTATGTACCCACGATTTTTACTGTAGAACGTATACCCATTTGATGATCCAGATTGGGCTCTCCCATTGCAAGCTCGTAAAGCATGCCTTAATGTGAGGCAGCTCATCTGGATTACCAATGGAGACCATTTGTTAACTATTGGACATCAAGACTCAGGGATTTTCAGAAAATGCTCCTCATCATCTAGGCTATCAAATGATAATCCTTCTAGTGGCTCAAACTGACAGTTAAAATCCCCACCTACTATAAGCAAATAACTATCAACAATAGAACACAGAAAGGTAGATAACTCTTCCACCATATTGGATTTGTTGCCTTTAGCAGTAGATTTTGAGTATACATTTATTAAGACTATGGGAGGGTGTGACCCCACCCAAGTAGTGAGACCCCCAGATGGTTTCCCAATTCCCCTCGATGTTGATAAAATATTAAAGGTTGCATAACCCTGTTTGGGGACCTCTCTTCTTACCCACGTTTCCTGGAACATGCAGATTTCAAATTGATTAATAAACATTTCCCATTCCGGATCATCTAATTTACTGTTAAGACCTGCAATGTTCCAGGAGAGCACCCTGGTTACCTGGGGGTTCGGTGGGTTCTTATTTGGGGGCTCTACAGTTGGCTGTTTTAGGGGCTCTTTGATGGATCCAATAGTGTCCGCTTATTTTTGTGCTGGGTCCAATGTATGTTCAATGATCTTGAGGCGGTTAATACAGCGGGAGCCGCTCATGCTCCCTCTGGTTGTACCGTCCTCGGTCTCATTAGTTAAATCTACAGGGCTACCCTGTCTTTCTGGGGGTGATGTTATAGGGGTTATTACCTCTTTATCGATTAAGTTTGGTTCCTTCAGTCAATCTACTCCCTCGAGAGGGCTAAACCTGTTACAAGTGGGAATATTAATAATGGGAAGGGTTTGCAGGAGCTGGCCTGGATAGGGAGATGCCGTTTTATTGGGGGCAAATCTCCGTCCTGATTCGTAAAAGTAACCTTTTCGATAAGGTCTACTTGGGGGATAAAAGAACCCTAAGGAGAGTAATACAGTACTACTCATAGTCCTCCCATACTTAGAAGCTAAAACATAATTAATTATACTTGGATTTCTAAAATTGATTACCACGCAGTCTCCTAGGATGTCTTTGTGTCGTTCGCCTATCCATCCCACCCTTCTTGTGGTTAGAATCTCATGCGTATTGTTGTAACCAAAGTTACTATGATTTACCAACCAATGGATAGTTTTGTTTTTTAACTCTTGGTGTGATTCTGATGATCCTTTTCTTAGTTCCGGGACCCCAGCAAGCACCAGTACATATGGGGCCGACTCCGGAGCTAGATTTATAATTGGGGGACAATATGTTACATTTTTACGTTCAAAATCACTGCGATCCTGATTAGGGGAGTTCACATTCTCCCTCTGCTTGGGGCTACTCCTAGAATCCCCTCTATTTACTGGTGGTAGGGGTGCCAAATTTGCCAAATTAGTTAACGCTAAATATTATTTCGGTAACGAGTTTTCATTTTGCTTCCTATGGTCATTTGTCTGGTGGTCACTTCCATTTGGAATTGGGAGGGGACAGTCTTTCGGATTGCCCGTAGTGGCCTGAGTGCTGTTTTGTGGAGTACTAATAGTGGCCTGTGGGCACAACATGTTAACTGTTTTAATTGGGGCTTTGGTGGTCTCTCTGTTGTCTAGCCATCCGTTCAGTTTTGCTGATAGCCCATCTAACCTAACTAGTACAGAGGATAGTTCTTCCTTAACAATCTGTCTCATTTGCTGCTGGAGATTTGTCACCAACAGTGATACCCACGCAGGCTGATCTTTAGTGTGTTCTACTCTAGCCTCAATGGGGTTCTCCCCTTGATTACCTATTTCCATGATTAATTCCTGTGCTTTTTTCTTTTTTGCAGGCATTTTTAATTTTTTTTGCTTTGCTTTGCATTTTCTTCCTGGGCACCTAGAAGTAGTAGCCTTGTGAGGTTCTAGACATAAAGATTCCACCATTGTAGATTGATTTTTTGTGGAATCTAAGCTTACTGGTCTTATATCGGGATATAACTCACAAACTAATGGGCTTGGTGCTAGGTTTGGGGTGATGGATAATCGCCTTTCTGTACTTTCTATTTCAGATGCCACCACTCCCAGTGTGCTTTCTCTAGCATTATATCAATGGAAGTAGGTTTAGAATTGGTTATTGATGAGACTGAACTTTGCTGTTTCCCAGCACAGGCCCTCTTTCCCATTCTACTGATATAATCATCTAACGGGGGCAAAGACTAGATGGACCCTGTATTAAACAGTTGTAATCCCTAGGGCCGACCAGATATCAAAATGAATAGACTATTAACTTATGAACCAATAAAAAATGTAATAGCCCAAGTACAGTAGGGTACTGGAGTCTATGCAATATGACCTTTTTTTCTTTTTTTTTGTTCCTTTTTCTTGAAAAAGAGAGTCAACAGTACCTCAAGAACCAGACACTGCTAGGCGATGTTAAGGAGGTGGCCCAGCCCGGCCTCTTCTGGCCTCTGACGGGCGCAGACAGGCCCACCCTTGGCCCAGGCTTCACCTGGGAGGCGCCGGTGTGATTTAAGCGCCTCCGGGCGCTTGTGCTGACGTTAGTGGTGTACGCTGCTCAGGGGAGCCTGGGAGATGGAGTCCCTAGGCACTGGGCGACCCCACAAGCAGCGGCACAAAGAACAGGAGTTGCCGGCACAGAGCCCTTCCCACGCTCCGAAAATGATGAAGACACCCAAGCCGGCCCCCAGGAGCAGTCCCGGGCCGAGACAGGAACGGAGGTAGGTCCAGAAGAGTACCGCGCTGCGGGAGGTGCCGGTGTGATTTAAGTGCCTCCAGGCGCTTGTGCTGATGTTGGTGGTGTGCGCTGCTCGGGGGAACCTGGGAGATGGAGTCCCTAGGCACAGGGCGACCCCGCGAGCAGCCGGCGCAAAGAACAGGAGTCGCGGGCACAGAGCCCTCCCCACGCTCCGCAAATGATGAAGGCACCCAAGCCGGCCCCCAGCAACAGTCCCGGGCCGAGACAGGAACGGAGGTAGGTCCAGAACAGTCCCCTGACAAGGATTGTGGCTGTTGGAGCCACCCCCTATTCACCCAACAACCCAATTTCACACATTAGATTGTTCATTGATACCTAACTCATAGGTTGACTGTAGTTGTGGGTCACAAATTAGAAGTGATGCTCACAGTACAGGAAGTAAGGACTGCTTTGACCCATATCCAACCCAGTAGGTCACCTGGTCTCAATGGAATACCAAAAGATAGCCATAAACAACTAGCAGATTAAGTAACAAAACCACAACGGAACATTTTCTTAAAGTCATGAGAATTAGGGATCCTTCCTAAGGATGGGAGAGCAGTGACGATTGTATTAATTCATAAGGAAGGAAAACCAAGGGAGAATTGTTGATGGGATCACCTAATATTCATAAGATCCTAGGCCATAGATAGACATAGATTGACAAAATTGACCCCAACAGACCAATCGCATTTCAGGCTGGACTGGCTGTACTTTACATCAGATGTTTCCCCGGGAAGCTGGAAGGGTGGAAGGTCGGTTTTGGTATTGGGAACAGTTTTTCTAGCAGTGCTGCAGTTGTGCAAACTGCCGCTTCAGAGTTCCTTGTATATTCAGTAATTTTCAGGGCACATTAAAAGTTTCAAGTTAACTATGGTGATTAATGGAACTGTTGGATAGAAAGTGGACTTTTGTGTAGTGGCAACTTTGACTCATCTAAGGTAGCGCAGAGGGTTAATATTCCTGAAGCCAAGGACTTCCACCATGCAGATCACAGAACAATATTTTATGTGCATAGCTTAGTGGATGTTAGAATTGGGTTTCTGGTTGGCAGAAGTAGCACCCCGTCCAAGCAGGAACGAAAATTCTAGTCAATGTAAGTCAGAACTAGGCACAGTGCTGTCAGGCTTAACTTAGGAGGCACTGATTACAGAAAAACAGTAAGACACACCAAAATAAACAAATCTGCACCAGGTCAGAAAAATAGAGCTAAATTTATTGAACAAAGCAAGACCAAAATGCAGAAATCCAATAAGTGGATCTCTAAACGTGATTTCTGTAATGGTTTGGTGGAAATAGTGCATAAAAGCACAAAGTGTCAACTGTGGTTATCTGGTTGTGCCGGACGGGGTCAAAGTCAAAGGTTCAGGCTGATCACGATGGAGTACGGACTGGCTACAGGGACCCATTAGGGCAGCTGAACGCAGTACCTTAAATCCTGATGTGTGTTCTGTGTAGTGGCACTTTGCAAGTCTTCGCGGTGGTTCTGATGAGGACCACAGAGGGCAGAGCACCCTACACTCCTTTCCAAGGGTTCAGGACTGGGGTAGTACCACTTGGCAAGGCAGACTCCAGATGGCAGCATCCAGGTGTGTGTTGGTTGAAAGTCTTTTGTATCCCTGAGACTTCAAAAACAGGTGGCTTGCCAGCTGACCCTTGGAGTCACTCTGGGTTCTGGGTTGTAGAGCTGCAGGTTCAGGCCTTCTCCCACCCAGGCAAGAGGGCCGCAGGCACATGTCAGCACAGCAAAACAGGAGTCCATAAAAGTAGCAGTCTGGCAGAGCAGCAGTCCTTGTAGCAGCACAGCAGTCCTGTTTCCTGGCAGAGTAGCCACAGGTCCAGAAGTATTTTGAAGTGGTGGTCTCGAGGTGTTTCTGCCTTTGAAGTGAGGAGAAACTACTCGAGGCATGCCTTTGAAGTGTACAGATGCCTTGCCTCCCCTGTCTTGTCTCCAAGCTGGCCGGAGTGACAATGCAGGGTCAATAAGCCATATTGTGTATGGACAGGACATAGCCTATTCAGTTGTAAGTGAGGTAGTGCTTAGCTCTGCCCCCATCGAGCCAGGTAACGGCCCATTGACGCTCATCAAGTCACACTTAAGCACCCATTGTGTGTGGCAGTCTAGAGGGAATGTACAAAGTCACCCAGCCCAGACGTGTATTCCGAGACAGGCAGAAGGCACAAAATAGTTGAAGTAAGAAAATGCTAACTTTCTAAAAGTGCCACTTTCGGATTTGCAACCTAAAATCCAGCTTTACCATAAGTTGTGATTGAAAATTGTGAATCCAGAGACACCAAACTGGAAATATAGATGTTTCCCAAATGAAAATTACAATGATAAAAAGCGATAAGGTAATCCCAATGTTAACCTATGGGAGAGATAGGCTTGCAGTAGTGAAAAACTAATTTAAGAGTTTTTCACTACATGGACATGTACAACTCAAAGGTACATTGCCCAACTTTTAAAATACTCTGCACCTTGCCCTTGGTGCTGCCTAGTCCCTACCTTAGGGGTGACCTATATGTAATAAAATTGAAGGTTTGGGCCTGGCAAGACTGTTAGCTTCCCAGGTTGACATGGCAGTTTAACATTGCACACACAGACTCTGCAATGGCAGGCTTGAGGCATGTTTAAAGGTCTACTGAATTGGGTGGTACAATCAGTACTGCAGGCCCTCAAATAGCATTTAATTTAAAGGCCTGGGGAACATGTAGTTTATTTTACAGGGAGCATATGAGTAAATAAATATGTCAATTGTGGACAAGCCAATGCTATCATGTTTTAAGTAGAGAGCACATGTACTTTAGCACTGGTTAACAGTGGTAAAGTGTCCAGAATAGTAAAGCCAATAAAATAGAATTCAGCAAAATAGGAGAGGAGGAAGGCAAAACTTTGAGAGTGACCCTACAGAAAGGTTAATTTCCAAGAGTCGATTACTACTTTGACAAAGATACTCAAATGTTACTGTGCAGTTAAAACATGACAATCATATCTATCACATTAGGCTATTATGTGTCATCAAAGAGCTACATGCAAACTACATGGTACAGGTTGAAAAGTTATATTTGTTTTCAAGTCTTTCATTACCCTTATGTTGATAAAAAGGGTTTGTTTGGGTAGAAATACATTCTTAGTAGTAAAGCCAACCATAACCCCTGTGTTACATTCTGAATCCTGGATTTGTGCTTCTCCATACCCATCCTTCTTAAAAAATTCCTACCAGTATGGATGACATTTGAATCCTACCCTTTGTATTTCCCTTTGTCATTGTAACATTTTCTATACCGTAATGTACACGTCTATTGTTCATTATCTCTGTATTTGTGTTTGATGTAAAGTGTTCTGACACCCTGCACTGGTATGAGAGTGCTATACAGCAAATTAAATCATGTGAGAGAGGGTCCATGGAGAGATGAGAGGCACTGTTGTAAGGTGATAGTGAGGGAATCTTTAAAGAACCCAACAAAGATGGTTGAATCCTTGTCCATTCTAAGTTCATAATTTACCATGCATTAAAAGGTAGTCCAATGAAATACATAATGAAACATGTTGTAGAATGCACCAATTTTACCCAAATTTTCTTGGGGGGAGAACCTACCAACCCTTTTTTCAGTGGCCAGGCTAACTCGCAGTACTGTCTATGCACCATAACAGGGTTGGTCTGACAAAATTTGCCCAGGCTAGTTTGGGTACTCAGTCCATCCCTAATCCCACTTCATGCCATATCTACTAACCTGAATCTACGTAGACTCAACAATATTCTAACCTCTATGACCAGTGTCCGCAAACCAATTACCCTGTTGTTCTTTGATGCCAACAAAGCATTTGCTTCTGTAGAATAGTGCTTCCTGTTTTGTATTCTAAGCAAAATGTTCTTGGGCCACTATTTCCTATAACTAGGTTCTTCAAGGAAATACTTCAAGTGGTTAAGCGTGATTGGCTAGAACAATAGGTCAGTTGAACATTATGGAAACATTAAAAATATTTTGCAAGGCTATTAACACTTCAAATATATATTTAAAAGGAGAAAGTCAAAGCAAGCAAATAAAATCAGATTGCAATTCCTATTATACTCTGCTTCTCTTCAGACTGTATAAATGGACCTTTCCCAGATAGTAACATCAATCACAGCTGCAATGGCTACTTCTGCTTTTCCTGACAACACATGCATACCACAATCTGAAATCGGACACAAGTTGTTGTCAGTAGCAGAAGCAAATGGGATGATTGACAAAGGAAATCTCCAAAACTTTATGAAGACGGCAATGCTTCTGGCCAGACAACAGAACAAAGCCAATAGAGTAATGACTCCCCTGCATTCAGGATCTGGTCCTGAGGGAGAAGGGATCACATAGGCTTACTTAAAGGAAATTAGAATGCAGCTGATTAGATATCCTGATTACAGTTTGATAAGATGTGGGTTCAAACTGGAGTAGCATAATTTTGGCTTTCATATTTTCATGTATGAGCAGACTACATATCTATTTACACATGGCTTCATTTATTAGTGTGACTTAATATCATTAATGTGATGTGGTGCACAAAAAGGTATAATCTCGACATTTAAACAAGTGTGAATACTGTTTTTATTACAATAACATGGAATTGCAGTTCATATATATATATATATATATATATATATATATAGATATATATATATATATATATATATATATATTACCTGCTGGCGGTCGCCAGTAGGTATATATAGTTAGGATTTTTTCCCTATGGGATTTTTGAAAATTCTATGTCTAATAACTTTGGCGTTTGAGGACGGAATTGGCTGAAATTTTCTGGAAAATGGAACATTTTGTTTCTGAGCAGCCCCTGAAAATTTGGGGGGGGTTCGTCCAGGGGGGGCCGAGAAAAAAGGGGGGTCCCAAAACGTGTTTTTAACATTGAGTTTTCCATAGGGCGGTTGGCCTCACTTTTAGCCCGAACGGCTGAATGGATTTGCACGAAACTTGGCAAAATTGTAGGGACTGGTAGCCCGATGTGCCTTTTCTAGGTCTCAATATATGTGCTCCAGTGGATTTTGAGAAATTAACGTTTAAAAAAAGATATATATCTGTAAGCGCGCTCCGGGCAGCGCTCCGGTCCGCGGACTTTAAGCGTACCGGAACTTCGCGTAGCTAAGCTGATTGGCTCTCCGGTGTCTGTCAACATTCTAAACAGTCCGGAGCGGCCGCCATCTTGTCTCTCGGTAGGATTGAGAGATAAGAGGAGGCCAAAACAAAGGCGAAAATGACCATAAGTGGGCATACTAGATCCTCCCTGACCCCCTAGGTTTAATGTGGAGGTTTTAAAAGGGCCCCGCGGGGCAAAAAAAACAAAAAACAAAATTTTTTTTTTGCGTGGGGAGCGCCCGGTCCGCGAACCGGGAAGCGTTCTGGGCAGCGTACTGCAATGAAAAATGAATGATAGACTTTTCAAATGCTGTATGTTAATTGATTGTTGTTTTTGTTGATTATTTTTTATTTTCTTTATTTTTTAAGCATTTTTTTTAATGTGATTGTGTTTCATAATTTATTAAACTTTCTAACATTTCATTGTCAGAAATTTCATAATTATCATGGAATATACATTGTAGTCTCTGAGGGTGTAAAATGTCCTCATTTGCAAGGAGGTTATCTACTGCTTGTACACATTGCAGTAGTTCATTGTCCCAAGTTTCATCGAAAAATTCAATGTCAATTTGATCAATTGTATCAATCAATTCTTGGCTGCTGTCTTGCAGGTCCATTTCAAAAGAAACTTGGTTTTCGCCTTCCATTTTGCCTGAAATTTGAATTAAAAAAATATATATTAGTAGAGATAGGGCAATGATGGGAATAATTTTAGATAGGCATTTTTTATCAGTGAATTTATCTTTGGGCAGTGTATAGTATCAGAGTGGAAGTAGGAATATAAAAATGTGTATGTGATTTAACGTAAGTAAATTCATAATTATACAAGAGAAGCCTAACTCCATCCTTAACTATAACAGAGAAGTCTCTCTAAATCTATAACTACTACAGAGGGATAGTATATATCTATCAGAAAAAGTTTACCATATTAACTTATAGTGCACAATATACTTCAGTTTTAAAAATAAAAACTTACCTTTAGAAAGAAGTTGAAGGAATTAGTGAAAATACTATTGAAATGTACAGCAAGAAGTAGTAGTCAAAATGGCTGTGTTTTCTTCTCTTCCTTTATATATATTCAGGTATATAACCAATGAAATGTCAGGTAAAAAAAATAGAAAATGAAAGTAACATTTTCATTGGTTGTCAATTCCAACACTTCAGATGTGTTTTGTGAAGTAATTTACCTCAGGGTATTTAGAGAGGTCTACAGGCTAAATGACTAAATGGAATTCCAATCAAATTTGTGAAAATGGTAGGGATTGGTATGTAGTATGAGCTAATCTATATTTGGTGAAATTGTCTCCAGTGGCTTTTCTGTGAACTACTTTCCCACCTTTTTGATGGTGCGCTTCCCAGGGAGCGACCCGGTACGCGAACCGTTGAGCGCCCCGGTTCGCGAACCTTAAGCGTTCCGGGAGTCCACCATTTTGTGTTTCGGTCGAATTTAGATACAAGATGGAGGGCAAATAATGTTCAGAATGGGTAGAAGGGGGCACGGTAGACTTATCTTGACCCCCTAGGTTTTGTGAGGGTGGCTGAGGAGGCCCATATGTGCGAAAAAAAAACATTTTTTAAAAAAATTTCGCGAGGTTAGCTCCCGGTTCGCGTACCGGGTAGCGCCCCGGGGAGCGTACTTTGTTGAAAATTAGTGAAAATGTTAGAGTAAAATAATAATTGTGAGTGATTAGATGTAGGGTAGCTCTGAGAAGAGCTTTTGGGTTTATGGTACATTTAGGTACTTATAAGTAGGTACCAATGCACATTCTTAAATTCAGAGTGAAAACTCTGTTGCCCTCATCTGAGAAGTGAACTCCATCTCCTCTGTAGATATCTTGCATGTAGTATCGCAAGTTATTGTTGTACAGGGAGCCCATTCCATGGTCTCTCATGTAAGCTGAAACAGATTTGTTTACATGCTTCCTCGACTTCTCAATTTGTGGACAAAATTGGTTTGACCACCTCCATTTCTGTCTTTGGCATATATTTGAATATACCAAGGCAGTCTGAGGAAAAAGTGCCATTAATTGCTCAAAGGTGTCCTTTAAAAGCATTTCCAGACCAACACCAGTCAAAGTGCCCAAGTCATTACCTCCACAGTGCACAATTAACAGGTCAGGTTTGGGCAAATGCATAAAGGTTTTCACCAATGGTATCAATTGGTGACATTTTAATCCTCTGTGGCCAAACCACTTAATTTCCACATCTTGTAAATTGAGGTTAGGTAATTTCCTGTTTTCAACGTACCTTTGAGCCCAGTGAATATAACTATGTCCAACAATCCAGACAGAAAACATGGTGAGAGAAGGTTCTCCTGCAGTCAGATGAAGTGTGGCAATGAAATGGCAGTTGAAAAAATGAGAGTTTAAAATGAAAAAAACTGTGGAGTTTCTGTGTTCATGAAGCAGTAACAGTGATTGGTGGATTTTGATTGCTGAAAACAGAAAGTTAGGGTGCACGGATGTGTTCTTTGAAAGATGTATTTTGAATGGTCAATAAAAAATCATTAAATGAAAGAATGCACTGGATATGCAGGTGCACTGAGAGTTCAGAGTTCAATTGCAACAAAGTTGTGTGAACTTGCAAACACCAGAAGTCTTCCAATGAGGTGGTTGCCATGCAGAAAAGACAGAAAGGGCAGAGGGGGGAAGGGTTTTCATTTGAAAAAAAGTGAGGGAAGAGTTTTGATTGGGTGACATGAGAAATATGTGTGAAGAATTACAGCATTTCTGTGCTTTTGATAGCTGCAGACTCTGGAGTGCATACCTTTTGCTCTGCTGAAGACAAATTGGTGTGTTTCTGAGACTGTTTTCAAACTCAAAGTATTTGCTAAGGTGAGAAAATATTTCTTTAACTTAGATAGAGAATAGTGTGCTTTAAGGAGAAAATTATGAATTATGTGGCGCAAATTGCTTGTAAATATGCTCCCACCTGTGCATGGAAAATTTAGATTTTGAATGTTTGTGTTACATAGCCATGTTAAAAGTGACCCAACCATGCAGGAAAGGCAATCAAAAAACGCTTTTATGTGTCTTAAGGACATTTTAAGTAATTTTCCCATGTGCAGTGTTTTGAAATTATGAATTGAAAATCGTTTTTGAGGTAAAGGAATTGTTTTTAAATTTATGACAAGGACATAATGGTGTATGGTTCTTTATAAGGCAATTGACTGTCCCTGATGTTATTTTTCCCATTTTAATGTAAGACTTTTCTCTGTGGCGCAAATTGCTTGTAAATATGCTCCCACCTGTGCATGGTAATTTTAAATTTTAAATGTTTGTGTTACATAGCCATGTTAAAAGTGACCCAACCATGCTGGAAAGGCAATCAAAAAACGCTTTCATGTGTCTTAATGACATTTTAAGTCATTTTCCCATGTGCAGTGTTTTGAAATTATGATTTGAAAATCGTTTTTGGGGTAAAGGAATTGTTTTTAAATTCATGACAAGGACATAATGGTGTATGCTTCTTTATAAGGCAATTGACTGTCCCTGATGTTATTTTTCTCATTTTAGTGTAAGACCTTTCTCTGTGGCGCAAATTGCTTGTAAATATGCTCCCACATGTGCATGGAAAATTTTGATTTTGAATGTTTGTGTTACATAGCCATGTTAAAAGTGACCCAACCATGCAGGAAAGGCAATCAAAAAACGCTTTTATGTGTCTTAAGGACATTTTAAGTAATTTTCCCATGTGTAGTGTTTTGAAATTATGATTTGAAAATCGTTTTTGAGGTAAAGGAATGTTGTTAAAATGTATGTGCGCCATATGCCCCCAAATTTCTTTTTCAGGGGTGCAGCAGGGTGTTATTGAGACACCCCTGCAGCTTTGGAAAAATTCCTAATTTGTGATGAGCACATTGTTAATCGCAAATTGCACCTTCATTTATATGAGCCTCCTAGCCCATGGAAATGAATGGGTAATTTGCAATTAGCAATTTTCTCATCGCAAATTTGGAATGGTAAAGAATCGCTATCTATTCCTTAAAATTCGCTTTTTTGGAAATGCAATATAGTTATATGATACATATGGCGGTTGATGTCTAACAAGATAAGAAGCTTAGGCATACATTTATGATGACTGGCGCAATGAAGTAGAAATCACTTACTTCATTGGTAGAGCTTTACATGTATTATCTCCTCTGTATTCTTCATCAAGCGTAACTTTAATCTGCAATCCTGAGTAGGCCTCACTTTAAACAAACCTCTGGATAGGCCACATCTTATTGTTATCTTGATTTAATCATTTAAAATGCTAGGGACAGATTTATGATAGGTGTATGCCTCTTTTGCGCCACTTAGAAAACATTGTCCATGGGGAAATGACTTAAAATGTCCTTAAGACACATGAATGTGTTTTTTTAAAACGTTTGCAATTTTTTTGGGTCACTTTTAACATGGCTATGTGACTCAAACAGTCAAAATCTAAATTCGCCATGCACAGGTGGGAGCATATTTACAAGGAATGTGCTCCATGGGGAAAGGTCTTATAATGTAATATGGGAAAAATGACATCAGAGACACTGAAATGCCTTATAGAGAAGCATACACCATTATGTCCTTGTCATAAATTTGCAAACCATTACTTTTCCCCAAAAACGATTTTCAAATCATAATTTGAAAACACTGCACATGTGGAAATGACTTAAAATGTCCTTAATTCAAAATGTGCGATTCCTTAAATGCAATGTATCAAACAAAAAATATGTAAAAAATGATATTAAGGATTTGGAAACTACCACCAACTTCTAGTTTGTGGTAATTTGCGAATTCTTTTCAAAAAGCATTTTTTTCCAAAAAACAAAAGGTCCCATATGACGCCCATACATGCCCTTAGGGCATGTAGGTGTGCCATATGCCCCCAAATTTATTTTTCAGGGGTGCAGCAGGGTGTTCTTGAGACACCCCTGCACGCTTGAAAAAATTCCTATTTTGTGATGAGCTAATTGCTAATTGCAAATTGCAACCTTCATTCCTATGAGCCTCCTAGCCCATGGAAATGAATGGGTAATTTGCAATTAGCAATTTGCTCATTGCAAATTAGGAATAGTAAAGAATTCCTATTTATTCCTTAAAATTTGCTATTTAGGAAATGCAAAATAGTTTGATGGTAGATATGGTGGTTGATCTGTAACAAGATAAGAAGCTTATGGATACATTTATGATGACTGGCGCAATAAAGTGCACATTACTTACTTCATTGGTAGGCCTTTACATGTATTATCTCCTCTGTATTCTTCATCAAGCGTAACTTTAATCTGCAATCCTGAGTAGGCCTCACCTTAAACAAACCTCTGGATAGGCCACACTTTATCGTCATCCTGGATTAATCATTTAAAATGCTAGGGACAGATTTATGATAGGTGTATGCCTCTTTTGTGCCACTGTGCGTCACTTTTATGATGCAGCGGTGGTGCAAAAGATTTGCTATGAGGCGACAACATTACAAATTGATGCATTTAGGCAGATATGTCATGGTGTAAAAAAAACGTACCACATGAAACCGATGCAGCAGTGATGCAAAAGATGCACCATGTCGTAAGACAGGCCTCACTTGGGGCCATATGTATCAAGCTAATTAGCATTCGCAAAGATCAAAATTCTACGAATTTTGGCCTTTGCGAATGTTAATTAGACAAATGGTATGTATCAAACAAGTTTGATGCAAAATAAGGAGTAGCAAAATTTGCTATTCCTTATTTTGCAATTGCACTGAAGGATTTGCAAATTTTGTGACTACTTAAATGCAATGTATCAAACAAAAAATATGTAAAAAATGACATTAAGGATTTGGAAACTATTGTGGTAAATTGGTGGTAATTTGTGAATTCTTTTCAAAAAGCTTTTTTTAAAAAAAACAAAAGGTCCCATATGACGCCAACACATGCCCTTAGGGCATGTATGTGTGCCATATGCCCCCAAATTTCTTTTTCAGGGGTGCAGCAGGGTGTTCTTGAGACACCCCTGCACCCTTGGAAAAATTCCTAATTTGTGATGAGCAAATTGCTAATCGCAAATTAAACCTTCATTCCTATGAGCCTCCTAGCCCATGGAAATGAATGGGTAACTTGCAATTAGCAATTTGCTCATCGCAAATTAGGAATGGTAAAGAATCGCTATTTATTCCTTAAAATTCGCTATTTAGGAAATGCAAAATATTTTGATGATACATATGGCAGTTCATCTCTAACAAGATAAGAAGCTTAGGGATAGATTTATGATGACTGGTGCATCACCAGGGATGTGCCAGTCATCTTGCGCCGCTGTTCCGCCACCCATGGTGTGCTGCATTTACAATGCGGCGCAGCATGGGGCAAAAACGGCACAGATGCTTGACGCATCTGTGCCGTTAAGGTGGCGCATTGCTGGAGTTGTATCGCAAGTGCGATGCAGCTCAAGCAAGGCTCAGGGGTGCACCATCTCCACAATGTTGCGTCAAGACCTATGCCTGCTTCAAGCAGGCGCAGGGTTTTGACACAGGTTTCTCCTATCTGATTGTAAATGCGGCACACCATGGGTGGCAGAGCAGTGGTGCACGTTAACTGGTGCATGCCTGGGGATGTGCCATTTAACATAAATCTGCCCCTTTACATTTAAGTATGTGCAGGGGACACAGAGTCGGTGAGGCTTATCCAAGGTTAAGAACAGATGAGTCCTGTTCAGTGAAAAATTAGACATAGGCTTCACCTGCTCAGCATCGCTGGACATGGCTAAATAATAGCTGCAAAATGTTACTCTTGTTAAACAATTTTACTATTATAATCTGTGAGATTTGTCTCTTACTCTGCAACATCTCATTGTTGTTATCTTTCTTTAAAGATAAAGACAACCTCAACATGAGCGACAATCTGCAATCAGTTGATTTTGACCTCATCATTGAACTTGTAATTGAAACATCAGTGGATGTTGATCCATTGGATGATTTAAATCATGAGGATGAAGAAGAGCGTGATGAGGATGCAGATTTGTCCGAATTATATGATATAGGATGGGAAGCTGACCTGCTTGAGCCTTTGGAAATATAAACATTTATTTTTAAAATTTATAATTAATAAAAAGTAAAAAGGTAAACCGTTTAATTTAAAAATAAAGACACATTCAAAAGCAGGTTATGTGTAGTGTCTTCAATAAAATATTAAAATATGCTCATAAAATTAGATCAGATTCACATATAAAATAGCATAGGTAACATAAATATAAATGTCATTTCTTTTCTGGTATTTCTGTATTGTAAATTTGCCAACGACTAAAAAATCTTCTAATTAAAATGTCAAGTAGTGTGTTAAGTTTTTTATCACTGTTACTGATTTACTGTTTGGTAATAATGGTTAATAACATTATTTATAATATTTTTCCACAGATTCAACTGCAGATCATTTCAAGATTTCACCATGCCTACAATAGAAAGACAGAGAAAGGCTGCAAAACGTCAAAGACAGCAGGTGAAAAATAATACGCAGCAGTCCTCTAACAAAAAGATTTGTCAAGTCACGAAGAAAGCACCGGGTAAGAGCACAAAACACTTTATAAGAAATATGTGTAATAAAAAAAATATTACTACAGAAAATGTTTCAGTCCATAAAACGAGAAGGAAATCAAATGGAAAAGAAAGGCCAATGAAAAATGTTACTGCTAGAGCAAGAGATAACTCTGTGCATGATAGTAGAAGGAAACAACAGTTTAGGGAGATTCGTAAACGAATGTTCCGGAACAGGATAATTGGCAATTTGTTAAAAAATATTAAGAAAGGTCAACATAAACTAGTTTTTTATAAAAAAAAAAAAAAAGTTGAGAAAGTTATTGATCAGGCATTTGAAATTAAACGTAAGTTATTTATTTTGATAATCAATAGAATTAGGAAACTAAACAAGGCAATTTTTGATTTCAAAAGAAATAGTAGATGGAAGAGAATAGTTAATCGTAGTAATTTTTGTGAAGTTTTTTCTGGAGAATGGATGCATAGTTCAAGCTGTGAGGCATTTTTTAATGAGGAGAGTTATTTCCAGGATAATGATTTGGTGCATGCAGTTGACACCAGTGGTCGTGCTTATGAAGTGAAAGATGGTTGTCCAGTTGAAAAAGAAAAACTTGTGACAACAGAGGCAGAAGAGGTGTTAGGTAATGAGGTTTTAGGAAGACGTGCTAAGGGTCCTGTGTACACCTGGAAGTGTAGTAGTATTTGCAGTGTGCGACAGGATTCCATCAATTTGCTTTGTGATTTTGTACGGTCATTTAATAAGAAAAGTTTGAAGCAGAAAATGATGTTGTTGCAAGAATTAGATCCTTGCAGAGTAAGAGAAGTGACAAGTTTGCATGGACATTCACTGGCTTGTCTTTCCAGGAGAGTATGCCAGAGTGTTTTTCATCATTTCAGGATGCTAGCAGTGCATCATAACAAAGTGAGGAAATTAGTTAGAATGTTGTATTATGCTAAGAGTCCAGCAATTATGCTTAAACAATTATGCGCTGCTCTTTTGCATGGTTCTGAAATAGATGTGAAGAATATATGTGAAGAAATTGAGTTTTGTTACTTTGGAAGTAAAGAGGAGAATGTTGAAATTGAGCAAGAAGAAGAGGGTCTTGTGGAAGATAGTGTACAGGTTTCCAGTACAGATAATTTCCAGAGGGAAATTGCGACGTTTGAGGTGAAATCAAGTGAGAGGCCGAATTTCACTTGTGTGTGTTGTCGACGCACTTATTATAAGAATCAGACTAAGTTAGTGGATTTATATGCAAAAAGTGAAAGGGAAAAAATAGTGAATGGAAGGATTTTGCAACATACTTGATGGTAGAAAATTGTTTTGATTTGGGATTGGATCAACGTGTGTGTACTTATTGTTCTTGCAAATTAAATCAAAACCAGATGCCTGCTAGAGCAGTTCATAATAATCTGGAATTGGTTGAGATTCCTTCTGAATTGAAGGATTTAAATACTTATGAATCTATTTTGATTCAAAGTATCCATCCCTTTCAGGCTATTGTAAGAATGGAGCCAAAGACAGGGAAATTGCCTCCATCAGATTTACAGAGAGGATTAAAGGGAAGAGTTGTTTATTTGCCTCTAGATTTGAAGAAAAACATTAACACAATTGGAGTAGAAAAAGTGGAAGAGGAACCTCTGGTTATCTTAGTTAATGGGGTTCCGACAAAGAATAAGAAAATATGGCAAGATTTAGTAGATGTTAGGAAAGTTAAAAAGGCAATATTGTATTTGAAAAAAAATAATAAATACTATAAGAATGTATATGTTGCAGAAGAGGAAGTAAGTGAGGAAGAGGATAGCGATTTGTGTGCTGGTCAAATTGAGAAAGTAGAACCCTCTACTAGTGAAGAAATATATGAACATTATAGTGTTCATCCTTTGCATTCCAAGGAAGTCATGGGGAATGCTATTGAGTTGTTTCAAATGAAACAAGCCAAAGGGAGTCCCATTAGTGTTTGGGAGGAAAGTTTGGAAGCTCGGTGTTTCCCACAGCTTTTTCCAACAGGTCAGGGAGGAAGATATGATGAGCGACCTCATCAAATTCCTGCTTCTGAATACCGGACTTTGCGATTGTATGCAGGAGATGCTAGGTTTCGACAATGCATTCCTTATTTGTTTCATCTCCTGTTTGAAAGCGATCTGTCTGGACTGTCATATGCAGTGAACCACATCTTGAAAAGTGGTATACACATGCAAAACATCTCGGCAAGTGACTTTATGGATAAAGTCAATGTCCAAGATAGTATTTTGGATTCTCACCTGATTAATCTCATGGCGTGTCAGCGTGGTACTAATGAGTACTGGTACCGTCGTCATGGTGATTTAAAATGTATGCTGAGGAACTTAGGTACTCCCACATGGTTCCTCACTCTGAGCTGTGCCGAGTATGGCTGGGAAGACTTACTTGAATTTCTACGAGAGGCAAATGCTAACGTAGATAACATCGAATTCAAGACACCCGGAGAACTGTGCTCTTTGGATCCAGTCAATGTATGTAGGTACTTCAATCATAGATTTGAAGCTATGATGTCTTTCATCATGAATAAGAAGAATCCACCTCTTGGAGAGGTGTTGGATTTCTTCTGGAGAAAAGAGTACCAAGCAAGAGGTGCTCCTCATATACATATGTTGCTGTGGATCAAGGATGCACCTAAATTTGGAACGGATCCAGAAGACTCAGTGATGAGTTTCATCCAACAGTATTCTACGTGTGCTGTTCCAAACGCAAAGGAGAAGAAAAGCCTAAGAGAAAAAGTTCTGCGTTTCCAAAGCCATCGATGTGGAAAGTACTGCCGTCGTAAATTCCGAAACAAGGACAAGTTCTACACTAAATGTCGTTTCGGCTTTCCACGACCGGTGATTTATAAAGGAAGAGTAAACAGTTTGATGTCTTCGCTGCGACACAATGTCATGAAGAAATCACCTAAAAACACTTACAATTTGAAGAGGAACGAAGAGTCCAAGTACATCAACGACTACAACCCGGTGATTTTGTCCATGTGGAATGCTAACATGGATATACAGTTTGTGGCTGATAACTGTATGGCTGTGGCTCGGTATGTGACGTCTTACATCACCAAAAAAGAGAAGACAGAATTGAAGGATATGTGGGAGGACATTTCCCATGAAAAGAGCCTCAGCAAGAAGTTGTACAGTTTCAGTCTGAAGACGTTGTCGCATCGAGAAATCGGAGCGTACGAATGTTCTGACCGGTTGTCTTCAGCAAGTCTCTATGCCAAGTCCAGGAGTATCGTTTGGGCGAGTCTTGGTCTTGCTGCAACGCGTAATCGAGTTCTCAAACCTGTGCGGGAAATTGAGTATTTGGCGGAAAAGGAGCCAAACAGTACCGACATTTTGAAGACAAACATGTTGGATACATATTATCCAAATCGAAGCAGTCACCTCGAGAATGTTTGTCTGTATGAGGTTCTGCAAAATTACATATTCAAGAGGAACATCAAAGAAGATACTGAGAAAGGAGTGTATGCTGTAATAGGAAGTGAGGGATGTCTGGTCAAGCAAAGAAAATGCCACTTGGTAAACCATCGAAAATTGAGTGGCGAATCTCCTGAAAAAAAGGAGTTTTTCTATTTAGCACTTTTGCAACTTTTCAAGCCTTGGCGTGCAGAAGAGGAACTGCTTGGAGATTTCCTCTGTTACGAAGACTCTTTCAATGCCGCCAAGGAGACCATAGAATGTCCTGCTTTTCCCAAATATGTAGAAATGTTGAATGCGGAAATTGAGCAGGAAGCAACGATTGCAGCCGAGATTGCCAGAGACAGTTCTCAGGACAGTCAGAGTTCTGCTTCATTGAGTCAGGATCCACTAGGAGGACCTGTTATTGAAAATGAAGCTGCCACTGCTATGAATGAAGTGGAAAGAGCCATGGCACATGCTCAGGAGGATGCGGTTAACTTAGAAGAGTTGGAAAGACAACTCAACGTTGAGCAGAGGAAAATATATGACGAAGTTACCATGCAAATTGATCATGGATTAAGTCATGATAAGAAAGAGTGCTCATGTATGTCGTTGAAGCCTGTCCGACTGTAGGTGAGTGGAGAAGCGGGAACTGGAAAAAGTTTCCTCATTAAAGCAATTTCATGCTATTTGCAGGAAAGGACAGAGTCATCGCTGTCTTGTGTTGTCACTGCTCCAACTGGACTGGCAGCACATAATATTAAAGGGATTACTTTACATCGTTTACTGATGCTGCCAGTGGAGCATGACAACAAATTACAATATCACAAGCTATCTGGAGATGCTTGTTTTGAAGTTTCAAGAATCTTGAGGAAAATGAAACTTCTTATCATTGACGAAGTAAGCATGGTTTCCAATGTCATGCTTGCCTTTGTGCATTTGAGGATGCAAGAAGTTCTCAAAACAGAGTATGATGTGTTATTTGGTGGCAAACACATCATTGTTTTCGGAGATCTTTTGCAGCTGACACCAGTGAAAGGGCAACCTGTGTTCAAAATGCTCACGCATGAAGATACCAGGAAGTGCCTAGGCAGCATTGGCAACGTCAATATATGGTTAAACTTCAATTATGCTGAACTGCATGAAAATATGCGTCAGGCGAAGGATGAAGTTTACAAGACTATTCTACAAGATGTTAGAATTGGAAAAGTGACCGAGCATGGGAAAGAAGCTTTACATGCACGATTACTGTCAAATTTATATCCAGAACAAGATGTTGTGCCTGAGAATATTTTTCAGAAAATTACTGAGAAGAAATCTGGAATATGTTTGATGCCAACTCTTGCAGAATGTGCCAAATTTAACAACAAAATGTTGCATTTAGAAAAGCAAGAGATTGTGAAACTGGAAGCTATTGATAGAGTAGAGCATATGGGATCAACAATTATTTTGTCTGAGAATCTGAAAACAAAATTGGATTCATTAGAGAAGAGTATATCTAAAACTGCAGGTTTTGAAAAGACTCTGAATGTGTGCTTGAACTGCCGTATAATTTTAAGAAGGAATTTACATGTTGAAAGAGGTCTGGTAAATGGATCAATGGGTAATGTTGTTGATTTTGTGAAATACAGAAATAGAGATGGAATTGAATTTTTAAAAATTAAATTTGATGGCATTGAGGAAGTACAGCTAATTGGTCGTTGTTCTGCTAGATTTTTGCTTGTAAAAGACTTATATGTTCGCCGTAAGCAGTTTCCTGTTTGCTTGGCATATGCGGTGACAATTCATAAATCGCAAGGTTTAAGCGTAGACAGTGCATTGGTGAATATTGGCAGTTCTGTGTTCAAGGAGGGTATGGCATATGTGGCATTGTCACGAGTTAGAACTTTATCGGGATTGTACTTGATTGAGTGTGATGTCACAAACATTTGTGCGGATCTAGATTGTGTTAAGGAATACAATAGGTTAAGAAGAGAGTATGCGCCACATTTGCCTCAGTATCCTTTGTTTGAGAAACGTGTGGTAGGCCGGAAACGAAGAAATGAGAACAATACTGGGGAGGTTGTAGCAAAAAGACAAAAAGTCAATGAACCTAAAATTACAAGCAGAAACAAAAAGGAATCTGTTGAAGATGTTGTTGGTTTTCAGTTTGAAAACAGTTCTGGTGTCAACTGCTATGCTAATGTAGTGGTTAATGTTTTATTTTCTCTAAAAAATGTAAAAGAAGAGATTGTGGTCAATTCTGATCAAAGATTTTGCAGTTTGTTAAATTCTGTGTTAGAGAAATGTACCACTGATAGAAGAAACATAGAAAGTGTGTCTGAAATTCGAAATCTGTTAGACAGATATTCAGGCCAAACACAATTCTCTCAAAATATTCAGCAAGATTGTCAGGAGTTTTTAATGTATATGCTTGATGTATTACATGCTGAAGGTGTAGATGTAGATCAGCTGTTTGGGCTTTCTTATCAATGGCAGCATGACTGCGAGAACTGTATGGTATCAAGTACTACTAGTGTAGACTCAGAAAGATTTATATATTTAACTTTGCCAGACAGTAAATCAGTCTCCTTTAATAAGCTAGTAAAAGCAGCTGATCACAACATGGAGTGTAGCCAATGTAAATCTGAAATGATGTCCACATTATTTATACGAACATATGGCCAGTATGTCATTTTAATGTTCCAACGATGTAGGCCTGATGGAACAAAATTGACAACTTTAATTAAAAATTTTGTAGCTTCGCAGTTGTCAATATCAGGAAGGACTTTTGTAACTGCAGCAATTATATATCATGACGGCCCTTCAATAACATCAGGACATTACACAGCTTATTTAAAGTCTAGAAATGGCTGGTCATTCTGCAATGATTCTGTTTTAATTTTCAAAAAAAAATTGCCGTATGACCTTAAAAACTCTTACCTGGTGTTTTTAAAACCAAAATTTTAGGGAAAGAATCTCGGGATGTGCTCTGTGGAATTTCAAGAAGTTCTAATGGCTCCTACACAATTTGGCCTTGAGGATAAGTGTAGTTCAGAGACATAACTTCTAACCATAGGACTGGACATTATGGAGAAATACGTGCACTTTGAATGAGTTCAGAAAAACTGTTTCTTTTTATAAACTAATTGAAGCAGCCAATCAAAACATGGAGTAGAGGGAATGTAAGTCTGCAATGCTGTCTACTGTTTTACATTGCTTTGTGATTAAAAGTGATGTAGAGAATTAAATAATTGTAGTAGTCATAGAGGTAGTGTAAGTCTGCTTGTATCAGTGTCATAGGAAAAGTAGAACATGACTGAGCAAGAAGGGGAAGATATTACTATTCCAGGATTGTGAAAATGATCTTCAACATTTTAATTCTGAAAGTTGCGGAAATGCCAAATGACGGGATTGGCTTACAAGAAATCCAAGAGTTATAAATGGCTCTGACAAGATTTGGCCTTGTGGAAAATTGTGGTAGAGAGCAAGAAGTCATTTATTGCATGTAACGTGTTTTTAAAAACGATGGAGATTTTCTTTCAGAAAGTGGCGGGCTGAAAGTAATAACAGCACAAAAGAGTGTAAGCTGTTCATAGGACATCCTTGGACGTCATGGAAAGTAAGTTAACTTTAAGGAGTTCTGAATTTTGATTTCTGATGTTGTATGGGTTTTTTAAACACAATCATTTTGATTGTGTTTTTTTTCCCCGCTGTTACATGATGAATACCTTCAAGTCACTGTTTTTAGTGAATTTTGATACATTCTGAGAACAGCAAAAATAAACCATTTAACATGTATAATTAATTCTGTACTGTTTGCATTTATGATGTATATGTAGAACTGTGTAGGAGGCATGGAGAAGGTGAGGCTTCTGTAAGTGTCAAAGTTGTTGCATGCAGTGCTGCACTTCTGCGTATTCTTTCATATGCTAGACTACATCTGCACAATGAGATACCTAAGCAAAGGATTGAGAAATGAGCAAAATAAATTGCATGTATTTCAATTACATCACCTGTGTTTCCTATCATTACGAATCACATTGTGCAGATCAAGTTTAGGTCTGTCGAGGGAAACATAGGAGGTTTCTACTTTGTTGAAGAGTGCAGTGGACATGACTCACTTCATTGGTAGACTTTCACAGATATTATCTCCTCTGTACACTTCAACAAGTGTAAATCTCATCTTGAACTCTGAGTAGGCCTCACCTTAAACAAACCTCTGGATAGGAGACATGTTATTGGCATCCTGAAGCGACACTTTTCTGAAACAAGAGCAATGCAAAAGATGCACCATGTTTTAAGATAGGCCTCACTTCATCTGTATCAAGATACTGTTAGTTTAAAATGTATATCTTTAGGACTGTGTAGGGGACCTGGAGAAGCAGAAGCTTCTGTCAGTGTCAAAGTTGTTGAAAAACTATTTGTCCTTCAATCTTTTCCCTTGTCTTTTGTAATTTTTAAATACATGTTTTAATATTTTTCAAATGTTGGTTCTCTCTTTCACAGATTGAAAGTATAAAAATAAAAAGTGAGTAATTTAACGGCAATTATAAGGTAAATAGTTGTACTCTTTTCGTTACATTTCTATCACATTCACCTACTATTAGATCCACTGCTTCACTTCTTTAACCCTCAGTTTCCTGCCTTTGCTACTTTCCTCATTCCTTTCTCTATTACCTACTTACTCAACTCCTTCCACTCTTTTTCTCAGTCCCTCTGTTCTCATAGTTCCTCAGTCTTGTTCACTCACTCCGTCTCTATTACTCTTAGTGTCTGTGAATTACTTTCCCACCTTTTTTTTTGGACCGCTTCCCGGGAAGTGGCCCGGTTCGCAAACCAGCAGCGTTACGGGAGTCAACCATTTTGTGTTTCGGTCGAATCAAGATACAATATGGAGGGCAAATAATGTTCAGAATGGGTAGAAGGGGGCACGGTAGATGTATCTTGACCCCCTTGGTTTTCTGAGGGTGGCTGATGAGGACCATAGTTCTTCACTCTTGTTCACTCTCTCTGTTTCTATTAATGTCACTGTTTCTGACTGATCAAAAAAATGTTTTTAAAAAAAGAACAGTAACTATAAGGGAAGGAAACAGACAGTTATGTTAAAAGAAAGACAGCTATAGGGAGTAAACTAAGGATACTGTTACCCGCAATCCACTGCTGATGATGTTACTGACCATGTCATGAATGATGTAATATGTGACATCATCAGCAGTGGATTGTAGGTAACAGTATCTCTTGTTTACTCCCTAGAGCTGTCTTTCTTTTCACATAACTGTCTGTTTGCTTACCTTATACTTACTGTTCTTTTTTTTTAAAAATATTTTTTTTGGTTAGCTTCCGGTACGCGTACCGGGTAGCGCTCCGGGGAGCGAACTAAAAGAAATAGAGGTTGGCAGAGTTCCAAATATTCTACCAATTTTTTTATAACGGGGAGGTAGTTCTGAAAAGAACTTTTTTTTTATGTTTTTGTTGTTCTATATTTTTTTTATTATTTTTTGAACTTTTTTTACTTTTTTTGTATTTTCTGAACGTTTTTATATTTTTTTTGGTTTTTTTTGGGGGGGGGAAACAAAAACGATCCATTGTAAAGGGCTCAACAGGAGCAACAAAAAAAAAAGAATTTATTTTTTGGGGCGTCTCGGACAAACATTAACATGATTCTGAATAGCTCTCATAATCAAAATGATGCTACTTTCCCTGTAGCAGATGAAATCGCCGCAGTGCACGCACACTTGCTTCACGTGCCCAAACAACATTTGAATGTTTGGGATCATCTCCCTCGCCTCTGGTCCCGACACCTCTGGAACAACTGATCTTCTTGCCATTGGAAGGGGATTTTGTTGCTCATCACGTAGCTGGGCAGCACTATAATTATTTGGGTGCCACCTACTCATATGCCGATGCATAGTGTGATTGCCGTAACTGTATTTTTTTTCAGTTCCCCTTGACAATCTATCACCGCATATACGGCAAAACACGTAGCGTGCATTCACTTTTTTTTGCCCCTCAGGAAATTTATAGAATTGCCAAATGTAATTCTCTTTTCGATTGTACCTCCTGGGCTCCTCTGGCAAAAACCTTGGCTCTTCCTCCTCTTCCTCCTCTTCCTGTTCTTCCTCTTCTTGCAAAATTACTTCAGCAGGTGGTCCTCTCTTATTTGGATTTGGTGGAGGTGGTGGGTTAGAACCAGCTGAAGCTACTAATGAAGCCATGTCAAAGTGTAAATAAAGGGTCTTTCTCTCACCAAGATGAAAGTCAGAGTGAGGAAAGAAGGAGGGGTTTTCATCATTTGGGAAAAGCAAAAGTTCTAAACCAATGAAAAGTGTTCATTTTAGATCACATGACCTAGTATTACATCATTAGGAAACCAAAAGTGAAATGAACCAATGAAAAGTGTTATTACCGAGTCACATGACCTGCTGTGTTTACGTTACGCGGTCGGCGCCGCGCCCCGGATCGCTTCCGGTTCGCGTACCGCTGCGCTTCCGGGTACGCTAACGTAGCACGTCATATGACGTATCACGCGAGAACGCGAAACGTCATGCTGACGCGACGCGTCACGATGTTGTTTTCTAACGCGACAGTTGCGCAAACGGAACGTTTACCGGTTCGCGGACCGGGTCGCGGCTCCGAATTGAGCTAACGGGAAGCTAACCGGTTCGCGTACCGGGAGCGAAACAATAAAAATAATAAAAAAAAAATTGTATTAAAAAGATGTAAAAAATATTTTTCGATTTAAAGAAGAATACATTGTAAAGGTTTTGATATTTGCTATTAAAAAACCATTGAAATTCATTGAAAAAACCATAGGTTATAGACCATATATAGTTAGGAATTAGCATTTACAAAACCTTGAAAATTCACTGAAAAAACCATAGGTTATAGACCATATATAGTTAGGGATTAGCATTTACAAAACCTTATTTTACTCACACAAAACCATTGAAATTCCATATATAGTTAGTTGTACTAACTATATATCACGCACCCGCAATCCACTGCTGATCATGTCACATATTACATCATTCATGACATGGTCAGTGACATCACTGATGACATCACTGATGACATCTCAAATGACATCACTGATGACATCACTGATGACATCTCAATGACATGACTGATGACATCACTGATGACATCTCAAATGACATCACTGATGACATCACTGATGACATCTCATTTGACATTACTGATGACATCACTGATGACATCATTCATGTGATAATACGATGAACTTCTTCAGACTCTAAAATAACCTTAGATACACTCAGTGTAAACAGACACTCACAGACTGTCACTCATCCATGGAGTTACTCACACACCTACTCAGTCATGCAAAGAATCAATTACACCTCCATTTCCTCAACTATACAGTTATACATACCTTACTTATTCAAACATATACTAACACATATTTACTCTCTTTTACAATCCCTGATACAAGTTCACAATGATCAATACAGCCACTCACACATTCACGGACTCTTATGCACAGTTATTTATATATGTCAACTCTCACATGTACTGTGTTTTACATATGTTCTTACTTTGACATGTAGCACTCAGATATCCATTCACTCACCAATGCACTCAGTCAACCGCCCATACACCTGTTTCCACATGCACTTTTGAATCCATATATCTAGTGAATCAACTGCTTACACATCTATGCACAGAGTCATACACCTCCCAGCCACCCACACACACACTCAGTCTCCCATACAAATACTTGGGCAACCAATCAATAACCCATATACTTACTCATATAGCTACTGATCAACACATGCAGCAGTTTACAGAACAACAGACATAATGATGCACAAATTAAGACAGTTTACTGACTAACCCATGCACTCAGTGACACACATTTAATCACTCACTCATACAGTCAGTCACACACCTACTAAATCCTTCATCCAGACACTTATACATCCACTCATTCTTCAATATGTAAGACATTTGAGATGTCATCAGTGATGTCATTTGAGATGTCATCAGTGATGTCATCAGTCATGTCATTGAGATGTCATCAGTGATGTCATCAGTGATGTCATTTGAGATGTCATCAGTGATGTCATCAGTGATGTCACTGACCATGTCATGAATGATGTAATATGTGACATGATCAGCAGTGGATTGCGGGTGCGTGATATATAGTTAGTACAACTAACTATATATGGAATTTCAATGGTTTTGTGTGAGTAAAATAAGGTTTTGTAAATGCTAATCCCTAACTATATATGGTCTATAACCTATGGTTTTTTCAGTGAATATATATATATATATATATATATATATCTGCATTCTTGTGGTTTAAATAATTATTAATTTCAATAGTACTCTGCATCTATATTTTACTGTATTTTTACACATATCTACAATCATGCATTTTAACAAGTATTGAGATGCTTTCCTTGTTAAGTTGACCACAGACCCTGAGCATTTGGACTTTCTAATGTTTAACCTTCAACTTGAATGTTTGCTTTGCATGCAATGTTTTTCTCTCCCCTCCGTGTGCAGTTGCATAATCTTATGAATAGAAAGAGGCACATTGAGCAACAGACATATTGAGGTTCGAAAAGATTATCTTTTGGCCAAGATGAGAAGCCTTAATGAACAAAGGAAGGACTACTGTTTGTATGGAATTTGAGGATTGGATGGGATTAATCCAATAACGTTCTGATGTGAGGACCAAAGGAAAGGAGTTTCAAGAGTAGTTGCAAGTTTTACTGTGTGACGGAGGAAAATAATGAAACATGTGTTATAGGGTTCTTGAATGTTCTTCTGATGGGTTTAGTTGGTGAACCCACTTAATAATAAAATAAATAAATACTTCAGCTAGATTCAGACTCCTGTTAGTTTTAGAGAGGTACAAACTTCTTCATGATATCTGTAGAGTTTCTGCTTTTGCCTTTAATGGATTTAATTAGGGTTTCCACATCCAGTATTGTTTAGAGTAGGTTTAATCTAAGTAACTTAGATTTACTCATGCTTAGACAAGAGGACCACAAATTGTGTACTGATATTTAGATGCTCATTTCAATATTCTGTATTACGATTTCGGAATTACTTGCATGTCTTGTGTTGAAAAGGCTAAACTTTATTTACCATTTTGGCCTGCCTGTAGTATCCTGAATTGTTACAATATATTCTTAAGACATGTGTATATCAGTCTGCCTTTGAATGTATTATAAATCCATACTTAATCTCATCTTCCAACTCAGGGCATATTTATTGGAGAAATGTCGGAGCATGGCATTAGCCTCCTTGGCTTAAAGCCACGCTCCGCCACCAATATCGTGCAGCCCTGCGTTTCCCCCTGCGCTGGCGCTAAATTTAGTAGCCTAGCGCCAACACAGGCACCCTTGCACCATAGTGCAAGGGTGTCTGCGATGAGGGGAAGATTGTTTATGTGCAGGAAGGTGCCTCTCAGAGGTTTAGTGTGTGGCCAAATAGGTTACACTGTAAATGTTGAATTGTAGTTGATCCTAACTCCTTTTATTCCTCAAGCACCTAGAAAGTTCCAATGCAGGGAGCAAGGACGAAGGAGCCAAATACTACGGGTTAGCAAAACTAGGCAAATAAGAAAAAGCTGGATGTCTTGAACAACCTATTAGAACAGTCAAGACAATGACCCAGCCCAGGCTCCTGGGGCCTAATGCAATCAGAAAAAAAATAGCCTCCTAGCGCACTGTAGTTAAACAGTGACATAGGCACTTCTTGTGAGTAGGCTGGACTATGGCAATGCACTGTATGTTGGCAAGGCGGACTATCTTTCCTCGAAACTCCATGTGGTCCAAAATGCCGCTGCTAAACTGATACAATAATACAGTTTAGTCTCCTTCTGTATGAAGGAGTTACATTGCTTGCCAGTACACCAAAGAGCCAATTTTAAGCTCCTGTGCTATGCACTTAGAACGCTATATAAAACTGGCCCACAAATCCTACATGGCAAATTCGATTTTTATGTACCCTCGCGCAACCTGAGATCCCACCATCAGGCACTGCCGCAGGCAAATGTATGACTAAAGTTAGGATGGGTGACCGAACTTTCTCAAAATTAGCAGGGACAACCCCCATCGGAACTTTTCATGGCAGAAGATTAACTAATGTTCAGAAAAAAGTTAAAAATCCACCTATTCCCCAGCTACTAACCTGACAGTTAGAAAACTACGGGGCATATTATCAAGGATGGGCGATACATTATCGCCGCTTTTATCGGCAGGAAACTGCCGATAAAGCGGCGATAATGGGCTTGATAATATGCTCTATGAATTCCTATCGAAACCCATGTTAGATGTCTTCACATCTAACATGGGCTTCGATAGGAATTCATAGAGCATATCATCAAGGCCATTATCGCCGCTTTATCGGCAGTTTCCTGCCGATAAAAGTGGCGATAATGTATCGCCCGTCCTTGATAATATGCCCCTATACTCCTACAATAGCCTGTACTTTGCTTTGTCTTAGCGCTGTGATGTCCCTTGGGATGAATGTTGCGCTCTACAAGTACAAATACTATTATTTTGAGCAAGCGTAAATAATTGCGGTGCAGAAAGCCCATCACAGTTGTGGGGTTCTTGTGCCCCTGGACCTGCTGCACTAGTGACAGCTATGCCCCTGATGCAGATTGTTATTCTGCTTCTATACGAATTGGCTTCTGTACTTCTCTGCTGTGCATGTTACCTGGTAGCTCCTGCAGGCATCTGTACATTCAGCTCAAATGTTGTCATGCTTGCCCACTGCAAATGCTACAGCAGCAGTGGGGCACCCAGTTCGCATACTTTTCATTCTTCCAATTCTCTTAATTCTAATTTAATGATGAGCCATTACACCCTTGCACTTTATCATGGCAAAGACCAGTCCGTGATTAAAAACCAGTAGCAGCAGCAGCATCATCTTCTCATTCACGCCCCGTTCTGGCATGACCCTACTAGCTGTATGAATATTGTCTGTACTTGTATCTAGATATTTAAACAGCCTTAGATGCAACATTCTCCTTCAAACTGTGCAAACACATGATGCTGTACACAAATATTGAAATAAATATTATAAATGAAATATGTTCCTCGCCTTTGCAAATAAAGACTAATATTTGCGCAGTTTATACATGGAACAGAATTTAACACAACTAGTTATGAAATTAATACACAGATTAGGAAAAATATGAGATTGACAGAGGTTGCATTTTTCATAATAGTGCCTTGGTGTGCTCAGAGAACCAATTGTCTATAATTTAGAAACAGTCTAAGGATATTTAAAAAAATATAATTTTTGATTTGAAACGCATCTGCAATAGTTTGTACCCAGAGGTTTCTGCTGGGATGACTATGGAATGGCAAAGCAAGATGAGGCATTGTTTTTCTATTTCATGTGTAACCACTATGCATTAGAAAAGCAGTTTGTAGTTAGTAGCAGGCATGCACACGGCAAAATGAGTAGTAGTGTTCTAGTTTATCCATGTGAGGTAATTTTTAGGTATTTCTGTGGAGCATGTTTTCAGATTTTGGAAATAAAAGCTTGTTAAACACTTTCAGAACACCCCCTCCCAGTCCTAACTCCACTGATAACAGATGACAATATGGTGTTTTGCATGAGTGGCCCCCCGAGGGCTTTGCCACATGCTTTAGCAACCATATGTTGATGTTCATTTGGCCTAACAGACTAAACTTGTTCCAGGCAGTTCTAAAATTAAGCTTGTGGTTACCGGTGAGGGACAAGAGTACTAAATGTTGGAGACCAGCAGTTATTTGACTTCATCAAGGGGCCAGATGTACGTCCCACCAATTTGCGAGTTGCGAATTGCATCGCATTTGCGACTCGCACATTGGGATGCAAAACAGTATCTGAGTCACTGTTTGCGATTCCCAGTGGGGTCGCAAATTGCATGCCTCATGCATATTACGGATGCTGTCGCAATTTGCGACTCCATTGGGAATGGCTAGCACTCCCAGGGATGGTGGCCTGCTGGGGTCAGCAGACCACCATGGCTGGGACTGCTTTTAAATAAAGCAGTTTTCTTTTTTTAAATGCAGCCCGTTTTCCTTAAAGGAAAAAGGGAGACATTTAAAAAATAAAAATGAAACTTTTCAGTTTCATTTTTTAAGGGCAGGCAGAGGTCCCTGGGACCACTGTCTACCCTTAAAAAATATTTTGAGAGCCACTCACAAAGGGGAAGGGGTCCCCTATGGAACCCTTCCCGTTTACGAGTAGTTTACCACCCTTCTGTGAAGAGTGGTAAACTGCAACTGTTTTGCAACCACAATTGTGGTCGCAAAACAGTCATACATAGCTTCAGGAGTAGAAATTAGGAAGGGATGCCCTTGGAATGCCCTTTCCTAATAGCGAGTTGCTAATCCTATTTTGCCAGTCGTAAATTGATTTGCAACTCGCAAAGTAGGATCAGTACATGACCCACATGTGTTTTGCGTTCGCAACATATCTAAAACCCATTTGCCCGGGAATAAAATGTTAGTACATCTGGCCTCAAATGTTTTTAGGGTGCAAGAGAGGGAAAAATGCACAAAGCGGAAAGCCGAAGGAAAAGAATGACAGAAAAACTATCACAAAGGAAGAAAGCAGTAATCTGCTAGATAAAGGGACAGGGAGTATCTAGTAGTCGATTAAAGAGGCCTGAGGTAGATTTAAGACCATGCAAACATTTAAGAGCACCGGCAGTTGGCCACTGAGTGGAGCATTGGGCACTCAGCACTCAGTCTTTTACAAATTAAGCACTGGTTCCAGAGTGATTGAATCCATGCTACAACCTCCAGATAACCAAGTATGCAAGCGAATCCCAGTTATATACCTTGAAGAAACATTTATTTTGAGTGGTTATCATGAAAACCTGGCATTGATATGACCTGCTTAGACTTATGTATGTATGGCACCCCTTCGTTAGACCATGACAAAGACATGTTCCATCATTTACCCAACAAGTTTTGCAAGAACAGCAGTGAAATATATTTGTTTACACACATGGGACAACACATTCGATAAGAGTCAGGATTGCCCCCCGTGTAGTATACTCGTTCATGTGTGTGTGGAATGTGTGTGTACACAGACACACATTTCAAACACAAAATTGAGCCTGAATGTATGCATTTCTACGCCTGAGCAAATTATTTGTGCATTAGTTAAAATACCTGTAGTATCCCCAAGTTCAAGTTCTGATGAGGGAATGTAATGATTTTCATCTACTTGTTATGTATGACTCTAATAAAAAGCCTCTATAGTTTATTTTAGTGTCTGAGTGTATGACATAGCAGTGGTTGATAACAAAACTAGTTACCTATGGTTGTGATGTCATAAAGACCTTCTGGACCAGTTGGCAGGCCTCCCTGAGAGCCTGTCAGCCCAGCACTGCTTCTCTGCTTTGACAGCTGCAGGAGGTGAAAGAAAGTGAATTACGGGGATGTTTTTCTCCTCGGGATTCAGAGTGACATCATAGGCATCTTGAGCTTAACTCTGTCTATTTGATGTCAATCAGAATCCCTTGGTGAAAAACAGCCCAGTAATTCACTGCTACCCATCTATAATTCTAATGTTCTTGATGGCCAGAAAGGCATTGCTTTGCTCTTCTTATTTTCCATACAAACAATATTCAGTGATAACAAGCAACACATTGTTAAGCACTTTCTACAAATCTCTCTATAGTTCTCTCTTAAGCAACAAGACTTCTGCAGATGTTGGTAAAGAGCTTAAAAGGATTATTGATGTAGAGATTTATTTTGTTTCTAATAAAATAATGGTTTCAATTAAAGTTGTTGCTTTGTCATGTTTATGTGAATACTAAGCAGTTTGCCTTCAGTGTACATTAGCAAAGCTTTCATTAAGTGCTAATTTATTATGACCGTAAGATGAAACAAATAAATTAATTGAAATGCCAATATCTGATCACGGCACTGGAATTTTTTGCAGTATTCGGTTCACAAAAACCACCACCAGGTATTTACTGACATATCCATTTAAAAAAAAAAAATTTAAATGGCGTCTAATAATCTCTGATACTGTATTTGTTGACAGGTTGGCTAGCCAAGCAACTACTACATGTATATCCTGATGCAAAATGGTTGCTGCGTAGGTGCTGACAACAGTTGTTGGTTACAACCTAACAAAACTCATTCTAAGCAGCCCAGATGGATAAAAGCATTACAAGACAAACTTTATCTCAAATGATCTCGCATTAACTTCAGGAAAATAAAAAAAAATTTGCCCCAGTAGTGTGAGAGCATATTTTGGCCTCTCGAAGGAAACATGAGATGGTATTGGTGCAGCATGGGCATATGCAGTCATTGTATGGCATTGGTGTAGCAAGGCAATAAGTAGTAAATGTGTCGCAGAAACCCCATGCCATTCTGGAGGTGAGGTGTGGTCCCTCTCGATCCAAGGTCTATTCTTGTCTGTGAGGAGGCCCAGCTGACAGTGCAACGAGGGTGCAGAGCCAGAATATTGATGTAAAAATATCGATGTGCACAAATATCGAATTGACTAATATCATTTGCAAAAATAAATATTTTTTCTATAAGAATTCTTTGTATTATTATATGTGTTAACATTTTTTTTTGAATTTTGCAATTTTAGTTCCGTAGCAGGTTGTAGGTTTCTAGGGGAATAGGGTGGGAAGTAATTTATTTATATTAGATTTATTGAGTATTTTTAGTAGTCATTATTTCTTTTAATTTGAATTTTGCATCTTTAGTACTATAGCAGGTTGTGGGTTTACAGGGGAATAGTGTGTGAAGTAATTGAATTATAGTAAATGTATTGATTCATTTTTATTAATCAATATTTGTTGAATTGAGATGTCTTAAATGTGTACATTAATGTTTTATTAATTATCTAATAATTCGTTGTTAATTTTAATTAATTCATTGACAATTAATGATGTTAATTGTGTAATTATTTGTAGGTGTGGGTTGTTGTGTTTAAAGGTGAAAATGGTGACAAGGGTGGGAAGTAATTTATTTTTAATTTATGAATTAATAATTAGTTGTTAATTAGTATAACTTAATTAATTAGTAATTAATTATGGTAATTGTGTAATTCATTTTAGGTGTGTGTTGTACATATTATAGTGTTAAAGAATGCACATTTAGTGAATCTTTTTTATTAATACTAATTTGTAAACTCATTATTAATTATTTTATTTAGAGAACTAAATATAAATAAATAAAGTCTTTTTTTATGATGTAGTGTTATATTGAAGGAAATAAAATAAGTATATTTATTTTTTAAACGTTTTTGTTTGTTAATATTTGTTTCTTTTAAATATATATCCATACTAATATTATAAAGAGAGAGCCCAAACCTTTGAGGCGGGTAATCTCAGTAACCACAGCACCAATCACAACACCCAATACAGCGTTGGAAAGGGCAGTTGCAGCAGAAGGACATAGGCTATGCAGACGGCCACCATATATATATTTCTTTTTGCAGAGTTTCATATAGCGCGAACTTGACCCGAACGGAATCAGGTATCAGAGCCCTTTACATAGCACCGGGTACGTTACATGAGGACACACATTCATTTTTGTTAGGCACAGGGAGATTAAGTGATTGGCCCAGAATCACAGGATGTTTGGCGTCGTTACCAAGACTCGAACCCAGATCCCCAGGTCCGAGGTCGAGCGCCTTAGCCGTTAGGCCAACTCCTCTATACATTTAAAAGGTAAAAGAACCGTGCCAGCAAAGTAGTCCCTTATGGGCGTGTCTGCGTTGTGCTATGGGCGTGGGCTGGGAGCGTGTGGTATGGCCATCACATCGTGGACTGGGGGTGTGTGCTGGGGGCGTGACAAACGCTGGGCGCGTGACATACCCTGGGGGCATGTGTCCGCCCTTCATGCCATGTGAATCGTACATACAAGCGCCAATTACGGTGCTGCTCAGCATCAAGGGGCACACTGGGGGCGTGACACTCTGGGGGCATGAGAAACACTGGGGGCGTGTGTCAGGCCTTCATACCATGTGAACGCAATTGGGCCGCATCAAGGGGCACGCTGGGGGTGTGTGCTACGTTCCACCCTTCATGCCATGTGGGTCATACATTAATCAGAAGATCGTCTGCTGTGGCCGTGTGCTGGGGGCATGACAAACACGTTCACATCGAGGCCTGGTAAGTAACGTTACTGCAGCCTTTCCTGTGCGCTGTTACTGAACTCTCTCATTCAACGAAATTACACGCGCCTGCTACCATCAACCAGGGCTCTAGCCGGGTTCAGGCGGCGGATCAGTACACTAATTACACGTGCCTGATAACATCAATCAGGGCTGCAGCTGGGCCTCACGCAAGGGGAACACGCGCCTGCTAACATCAAACAGGCCTGCATCTGAGCGTCAAGCGGGGGAACACGCAAATGAGCGTGTCTGCGGGGACAATTACTGCAGCCTCTCCTACTCGCTTTCACTCAACTCTCTCATTAAACGAATTTACCCACGGCTGAAAACTCTCTCATTCAACGACATTACGCGCGCCTGCTAACATCAACCAGGGCTGTAGCCGGGCTCAGGCGGCGGATCACTACACCAATTACACGCGCCTGCTAACATGAACCAGGACTGCAGCTGGGCCTTCTCCGTCCCTATTCTAATGAAGCAAAAAATGTTGTGTACCGCGAGATTTGAAAATAAATTGCCCTTGCCAAATACACACATTACACACATTCTATTTCATACCCGGACAACGTCGGGGCGGGCTGCTAGTTGTTTATAAATGTATTAATACATTTATTATACATAATAGTTGTATCTTTTTGTTATTTTCTTTTTTTTCTTGTCCTTATTTGTGTCTAGCCCTTATATATTTGAGAGTTTTGACGAGAGGAAGAAACAAGAAAGCGGCAATAGCCCAAGCTATCTCGATACCTGCTCCAAGGTTCTCCAGAGTACGGACACCCAATCACTCTTTTTACAGAGGACTTGTGATTTATCTTCACAAATCGGGCCCTCGTCCCACCTGAACCTTGGACCTCGCTTCTCTGTATACTCCACCCCGTTTACTCGCCCTTATTACAGGTCCTGCAGAAAGCTCTGCCCCAGGGTTTTCAGTCCATACCATTTGGACTTTTCCTGGCCTGTGCGGCTACCAACGTAATCATAAGACCTAAAAAAAACAAAATAACAATAAAAAAGAAAAAAAGGGAAAAAAAAAGGGAAAAGAGACACCAAACAGAAGGAAGATTGGAGAATTCAACTTTCTAATAGAATTATCTTTGTGAGTTTTTACAAATATCTACTTTTACACCATTCATCCCAAATCTTTCAGAATTTAGTTTTCTTAGTTACACGTATAGCTCTATCTAGTTTTGCGAACCTATGTATTGAGTTGATCCATTCACACTCTAGTGGGGAAACAGGCAAGATCCACTTTATACATAATTCCCTGCGCACCAGTAAAAAAAGTACAAACATTAATATTTTGTGATTTTTAGATATCTGGATCGTAACTTCCTCGTTCGGGGTCACACCAAAAATTACTTGTGAAAGACTCACCTTAACTTCAAACCCCATAATACTGGACATCGTCACACCTACATTTTTCCAAAAGATTTGTATTGACGGACATCGCCAGAACATATGTACGTCGTCCGCGTCTGCTTCCCCACATTTTTGGCATTTCGCACTTTTGGAACCAATTTTTGATAATCTTCTTGGGGTCCAATACGATTTATGGAGAGTAAATAAATGTGTTTTTTTTAGTGAGGCAGTTTTGACATTTTGCCATAAAACCGCTAGAGATACTTGCCATATGGTATCCCGGTCGTAGCTCGTCTGCTCTCCTCCAGATCGAATCTGACCACTGCTGGGAGTCTTCCAGAAACTAAATTAGCATCCAGTACCATACAGCTATTTCTTTACGTCCCGTAGCAGTAGTGGCTGCCTTCTGTTCCAAAAATGTGTTGCCGTTCCCAAGATTTTTGAGAGTCTTGGCCCAACTTGCTAATTGATTATATTTAAATTTGGAGTCAGTCCCCCTTGTGATGTCCTGAAGTTTTTGCCACGAAATTAATTAAGTCCCCTATAACAGCTCACCCCATCTTACAACCCCATTTGCTTGAATTGAGGCCGCTAGAGAGTCTTGGAGACAACTTGGGGTGCCTGGTGAACTCCATATAGGGGCAAGTTGACTATAATAGTGTATACGCTGTGATACTCTTATTTGATACCAGCCTCTACATGCTGCCAATAAAAAATTTTGTTTCACTTTCTTGAAGTACTTTGGATCCTCAAATTTGAACAAATAAAAATGGGCTTGGGACTGAAAACCTGAAGTCAAAGCTTGAAATAAAGGTGTAAAAGAGATGGAATCACCTAGTAATTGCCTGAAGATTTTTAGGTGAAATGCCCTTTGATACTGCAGGAGATCTGGTGTTGCGACCCCCCCATACTCTTTTCTTGCCCTAAGCTTCCGCCAGGCTATCTGAGTTTTTTTTTGTTGCCCATATAAAACTTGAAAAGAGATGTTGGACCTTGGCTATCCATTTCTTCCTGAATTCCAAAGGTATTGAATTAAATAAAAAAGTATATTTTGGAAGAATTGCCATTTTTAGCAGATTTGATTTACCTAAGAAGGACAACGGCAGTGAATTCCATTTTTGTAGTTGAGTCTTGATTTTAGGTGTTATTTTTTCAAAACGTACCTTCGCGATTAATTCTATCTTCTGCACTACTTCTATCCCCAGATATCTAATACTTAGCTGAATCTGGTCGCAAGTGTATTGTGTATTCCATTGCATCACTTCTGTCTTAGATTGATTTACTGCATATCCTGAAATCTCCCCAAAGTTTTGTAAGATGTCGCAAATGACTTTTATTGAGTCTTGCAAATGACCCGTAAAGATCATTAAATCATCTGCGTATAAACTTAATTTCTTCCATCCATTACATTGAAAAGGTATAATGTCCTGACATTCCCTCAGTTTCATGGCCAACGGCTCAATATATATGTCAAAAAGCAGTGGCGAAAGGGGACACCCTTGCCTGGCTCCCCTCCCGATTAGAATCTGTGGTGAGAGGGAACCATTTACCAAAACTTGCGCCACAGGTTTTTTGTAAAGTGATTGGATCGCTTGCAGAAAATGTTTACCTAAATTAAAACGGTAAATTATTTCTTGGAGAAAAACCCAATTAACCCGATCAAAAGCTTTGGCAGCGTCACATGTCATTATTGTTAGAGGTATAGTATTTATGGTGGCCATATCGTTTGTACCTATTAATTCATGAGTTAGGTCGTGCAAGTGCCTTCCGTTAATTAAACCTTTCTGATCCTCGTGAATCAAAAGACTGATCACCCTCTCCAATCGCTTTGTGATTTATTGTGTGTAGTTTTTATCATCTGAATTGAGGAGGGAGATCGGTCTGTATGACTCACAGAGCTTCGGGTCTTTATTAGGTTTCAATAAAACAATTATGGTGGCCGCCTGCCAAGATCCAGGCAAATCTTTTCCCTCAATATAGATAGAGTTAAACAGGTCTAACATAATGGGCATTAGTTCTTCTTTTAACATAGAACAGATTTTGTTGGGGAGGGCATCGGGACCTGCAGCTTTCCCTTTCTTCAAGTTTTTAATGACTTTATGGATCTCCTCTATTGTGAAGGGAGCTGATAAGTCCTCCTTAAGCTCTTCAGTAAGGTAAGGGCGATCTATATCCTGTAAAAAGACAGCTATTTGTTCCTCACTCGGGGTCAAATTTTCTGTATAAAGCTCTTGAAAAAATGAAGTAAATGCTTAAATCCAGTGCCTTGAGATTTGACTTCTTTAATTATATTTCTTGCATGATCGGCCCTTATTTTCCATGCTAGCATTTTGCCACAGCCTTCCCCATACTCATGATTCGCAAATGTGCTCGCTTCCCATCTTTTTCTTACTTTAACTTCCAAATAATCAGCAAAATTATTTTTTGCCTTCATTAACCCTCCTTCATTATTTATGTTTTGAACTTGGCCTAAGTTTCCCTGTGCCTGTTAAATTGCTTCTTCTTTTGCATGTAGGTCTGTCTTTTCCTTTTTCTTATAAAACACGCTGATTCCTATTATGCTCCTCTAAAGTGTGCTTTAAATACGTCCCAGACTTTGTCTAGGGGGGCTGAATTAAGATTAAATGAGAAGAACTCGCTCACAGACTTTCTCAGTTTTTCTACTATTGAGCTATCCAGTAAAAGTGATCTGTTTAGTGTACATCTTCTATCATCTGTGTTGCTTCTTATCTTTAAATGCAATGATACAGCGGAATGATCAGAGAGATGTTCCGGTATGTGACAGACATTACTGATTTGATTGCTAATCGAAGCTGATACTAAATAAAAGTCTATTCTTGACCTGTGACCGTGCTTTTTATTGTGGAAAGTGTATCTTCCTGCATCGGGTCCGGTTTTAACCCCTTTTATAGTCCAGATGTCTGCTAATCCTAGGTCTATCATCATTTGTTTTACTAGTGCTCTCATCTTTGGGACTACCACCGTTAACCTCTTAGATGTAGTATCTTGTTTTGGGTTCAAGGGTGTATTGAAATCTCCCCCAGGATGATGGGAACATTAAATTCGACTAAGTGTAAAAATAGTGTTTTTAGTGGCGCTGGGTCGTCTAAATTGGGACCATAATAGCCCACTAATACTATCCGACTACCCTGTATATTTATCTTTACAATTACCCACCTACCTGAAGGGTCAACCTGTGTTTCCTCTAATATGCAGTGGGGGAATTATTTAATCAATATTGCCACACCCTTTATTGTAGGTGCATATACAGTGATCCACCCATGGTTGATATTTTATTATTTCTGACCATTCGTCATTGGTTAGATGTGATTCTTGAATATAGATGATATCTGCATCACAGAGCTTAAGATACTCTAAAAATGTTTGTCTTCTTGATAAGACCCTCAAACCATTGACATTCCATGTCATTACCCTCAGGCAATTAAATCTAGATTGCGCTGCCTTTCCTTAAAGTTGAAAAAACAGAAAAAAGAAACTCCGACTTTACAAGTAGCTTTAAATAGCAAGGCAAGGCTATAACAATTGAGGACTTTTTGATTTATTTTCCCCCCACATGCTCCCACACCCATAGTGGAAATTATAGTTCTAATGTTTTCCTCACATTCTATTTTTTTGCATGTGACCCTCCCCTCCCTCCCCTCCCTCCCTGGGGAACCCTCCCCATCTTCTTGAGGTATAATATTACACCTCTATTTGAGCTCTCACTACCGTAGTGCTTTAATGTCACTTTTCTTACTAATGTGGCTGTGCTTTGATCTCATCTATGAAACTTCTCACTTCAATGGGGTCTCGAAAATTATGCATTTTGTTGTTCAGCATAACTCTTAGTGAAGCGGGGAATCTGATTTTTGCAGTAGCACCTAGGTCTCTAAATTCTGAGATAAATTTGCCTAGCTCCCATTGACGATCAAGTGTAGTACGCGAGATGTCTGACCTTATACGATACTGCCAATCGTCTTTTTTTATATGAGCCTGCTTTTAGTGCTCCGTCAAGTATCCTTTCTTTCAGGCTATTGGACTTAAAATTCACCAAAATTCTTCTAGCACCCTTTCTACCAGTGCGAGCAACAAAAGGGTTGCGATGGACTCGCTGTATGTCCTCCTCAAGGGAGATTTCGTCAATGTCAGTGTTCTGCTCCGAAATGAGCTTAATTACAAAAGCTTTAATGTCGCCTCCTTCTAATCCTTCTGGAACATTTAGTATTCTAATGTTATTACGTCTTGCGTTATTTTTAAGCTGTTCAATCTTATCTCTCAGTTCTTGCTCATTTTTCTGAAGTTTAGTGATTCCCATCTGATTAACCACAACTTTTGAGGCAATCTGCCCATACGCATGCTCCATAGTTACAACCCTTTCCACTAGCCCATTGATCTTCTCTTCCAACAACTCGCTATGATTTTGAATCTTTTTTTGATTCTCCTCAGAGGTTACAAACCGGTGTCTAATCTCAGCTAACATTGTTAGCATTAGTTTTCCCAAATCTTGTGGCTCCTCCTGTATAGACCACGACTCATCTACAGTGCTTTTATCGAGAAGGGCAGGAGGAGGGGGTAACATAGGAGTCTGCACTCCTTGAGGGCTTTGAGCGGCCGATTTAATTGGTCCGACTATTTCTGAGTCAAAAGTATCTTCCATACCAACCAATGGCCCAAACCTATTTATAGTTTGTGCTATAATATCATTGTGTGCTCCAGATTTTAAAGACAAACTCATTTTCCTACCAGCCAACTCCTGCAGTGAGTGAGTGACAGTGTCAGTACAACGTATCACTTGTGTCTCTGCGCTCACTGAGCTAATTTGATTGTAGGGATGGGGTTGGCGATTACTGGGTGTTAGTTCTTGGGATTGTACTTTAAAGTATGAGCGTAGGGAGGGTGTAATTTTAACTTTTTTATTCTTCCCTTTCACTTTCTCCTCGCCTAGCGCCTTTTCAGGAACTTTTTTGATGATTTTTTGTAAACAACCTGGAGTAATGTCCTGCCCTGATTTGTTCTGAGCTGCTGTTACTGCTGTAGATGCGGCTAGACAGGGTATCTCCACTCTGTGTTTGTTTAACTCTTTAGGAGAAATAATCTGTACTTCTGGTTTTGCCATTGCGCCCTTTATACTCACTAAGGGATCCTCCACACCCCAAATTCCTCTACTCCTCAGCGTGTATCTATTTATGGCTGGATCTTTCACCTTCTTTTTTAGCTTTTCTAGTATATAATCTTGAGAGTTCCCTTCTTTCTATCTACCTCTGCCTCTGCCCCATTTTCCACCTAGCGATTTCCTGGGTGTCTCCCTCCCTTTTTCAAATTCTTTTGACTCTCCCCTCTTTTGCCTCCTTACCGGGCTCATGGATCTTTCCTTTTGCTCCCTTCTGGCATTCTCCTTTCCCCCGAGACTCGGCGCCTCTGAGACCTGTCCCCCCAATAGGGACCGATGTGGTGAGTTTTCTGCTCCCTTTTCCCCTGGGAGCACTGTGCTGAACTGGGCGCAGCATGTATTCTTTCCCGGGACACCTCAAGGAGAAGCCCCCACTCTTGTTGCGGCTATGCGGCTCCTTCTGAGCCGCGCAGCTGCTTCGGACCAAATTCCTCCCGATGCTGCCATTGCTAATCCACTGCTTCCGGGTCGTCCGCAGTACAAGGGACGCCCGCTCCCAGAGGGAAACCCACGTAGAAAACCCTGCAAACGCCGGTATCTAAATGCCAGAAAACACCACAACGCTACGGGGGCCTCAAGATTCAAGATTCCTTCTGCTGTGCCTTCCCCCGCTGAAATTCTCCGAGAATTTCACCCACTATCCACGGACTTGCTGAAGACGCCCTTCAACCGGTAAGAGAGCTCGCGACCGCTCCTACTCGGCGGCCGCCATGTTCCCTGTATGTATGTTTTTGTTATATGTAATTTATATATTTAATGTTAATGTTTAATATATTTAATCTTATATTTTTAAAATAGTGTTTCTTTCTTTTTATGATTAATTAATATTTTTCAATTGTTTAAATGTTATTAGCAATTTTTGTTTATCTGCTACCCAATACTTTCCTTACTGTTGCACTCACTGGAGTGGGAATAGTAACTTTTACCCCTCTGCTATCCAACATTTCCCTACTGTTGCACTCTTTGGAGTTGGAATAGTAATTTTTTACCCCTCCGCTATCCAGCACTTTTCCAACTGTTGCATTTACTGGAGTGGGAATAGTACTTTTTTCTCTTCCGCTATCCAGCACTTTCTCTACTGTTGCATTCACTGCAGTGGAAATAGTAACTTCTACCCCTCTGCTAGTCAACACTTTGCCCACTGTTGCACTCTTTGGAGTTGACATAGTAATTTTTACCCCTCCACTATCCAGCACTTTTCCTACTATTGCCCTTACTGGAGTGGGAATAGTAATTTGTATCTTCCGCTATCCAGCACTTTCTCTACTATTGCACTCACTGGAGTGAGAATAGCAACTTTTACCCCTCCGCTATCCAACACTTTCCCTACTGTTGCACTCACTGGAGTGGGAATAGTAATTTTTACCCCTCCGCTATCCAAAATTTTCCCTACTTTTGCACTCTTTGGAGTTGGATTAATAATTTTTACCCCTCCGCTATCCTACATATTCCTTACTTTTTGGATTTATTGTACTGTGAAATGTATGTTGTAATTTTTTTATAATAGTTAAATGTTTAAATTACTCATTCAATGGTATTTTTAACTTTAAAAGTATTGATATTAGTATTAATTTTATTTTTATTTAATTGAAAAGTTTACAAATTTAATAAGGATAATTGTTAATATATGTATAAATTATTGTTTGTGTTTTTATATATTTAAGTTTGATTTGAAATATTTTATTAAAATGTATATTAAATGTAATTTGTTTAAAAAATCGTATTTATTATATTTAATAAAATCTATTTTGTTTTATATATATATTTAAAAATATTTGACATCTATATTTTTTACATTGATGTTTGTTTCGATATTTTTGTACTTACCTATTTAAGTATAGGGAGTCGATATTTTTGTATTCTATATTTGTACTGCGATATTTTTGTTATCGATATTTTTTACATCAATATTTTATCAGTAAACCTGCAAAGAGGGTCAGCTAGTTGTATAAAGTACAGTACCAGAGATACCATTCAAAGACTAGAAGAGATCTTTACATGTACATGTGGCAGAAATCCAATCATGTTTGTTATTTGATCATAATACATTTGAAAACAGTATGCAGCAAATGTAATTTTTTTTTACCTTTCGGCAACCCCACAGTGACAACTTGCTTTTTTACTTTTTCTTAATGTTATGCTCACTTGCACTTATTTTTCCCAATTAAGATTCTGAGCTTTATCATTTTCATATTCATGCAACAACACAGCCCACTAAGCACCTAGCACGCACCTTGTTCGGTGCCGTGAACATGGTGCAATTTTAACTGCTATCAGTCCCAGGCCTCTTTGGCCCTCCTTTTTTGAAAGGTGAATGAAGCTTAGTCAGCTGGCTGTAGGCCCAGGTGACCCATTCAGAACTGCAAACATGGCACCTGGACAGCTGTCATTTGTGCTTTTGCTCCATGGTCACCAAATGTTGGATATATGTCATCACAACGCATTCTTTTACTCCGCATGCCATTACAACGCTGTTTTTACAACGCAGGTCGCTACAACGACTTGCATTGGGGGGCGCTGGATAGTGGAATAGTTTAATTTTCTATTCCAACTCCAGTCCCCGTGGATAGTAGGGAAGGTGTTGGATAGGAAATTAAACTATTCCCTATCCTACAGTGCCCTCCAGCGCAAGTCGTTGTAATGACTTGGGTTGTAATAGCTGCGTCGTAATGGTAGTGCGGAGTAAAAATTGTGTTGTAAAGGATGTTTCCCCCAAATGTTGGTTGCCAAGGAGGATCCAGATAGCTGACAACTCCACCCCTAACACTGCTCAATCATGGCAAAATGACCAGTCCCTGGACAGCTATGCCCGCACCCATCTGCTGCCTCATTTTCTGAGGAGTGGACCTGGTGACAACTGACTGTGTCCTGTTACCTATTGCCAACAGTGTGGCTGGTCAGCTGTGCAGTGTTTGCTACACTTAATTTCAATGTGATTTAATGAGATGGAGTGTTGGCATTGCTTGGATGAAGTGAATTAGTTCCAATCCCATCTGAGAATTATCCAGCATGTGTCTTGATTTAGTGTGTGCACATGAGGGCTTGATTAACAATGGTAAAGTTAGACCCGAAGTCTAAGTTTAGACTTGAAGTCTATGCTGACATTTCAAACTGGCAAAATAAACCTTTTGCCACACTGAAACCTTCTTTTTTGATGAATATAAGTCATCATTTGGGCAGGCCCTGGAGAGCCTAGAGGCCAGGGTGCATTATATTTACAAAGATGGGCATGTACTTTTAAGGGGCTGATTCTGATGCGAGTTGGAAATGTTTCCCGACTGAATTGGGTTGGAAATGGTTTCCAACCCACTCGGATCGGAACAGTCCGACCGACGGAGTTCAATGCATGCGGATGATTCCTGATACGATTTGGTTGGACTCCCATTGACTTCAATGGGAGCATGTGTTCCTAACCGCATCATAATTGGGCCCTGGGTCGTTCCCGATCCGATTTGGAAGGAGCAAATGCCATTAGGAGGCCTTCCTAACCGCATCAGAATCAGGCACTAGGTGGGAAAGCTTTCCAACCCGCATCAGAATCAGGCCCTTAGTGTTACATGTCCTGGGAGTGAAAAACTCTTAAATTCATTTTTACATGTCCTGGTAGTTTTTCACGACTGAAAGGTCTAACTCTACCATAGGATAACATTGGAGTTACCTTAGAACATTCGATAAGCTGTAACTCCCAACTGGGAACAGGTAAACAAGTTCATGTTCTTGTCTTTGCAATTGTAATTTAAAATAATCTGATATGGTAAAGGTCGGATCTTAAATCACAATTTTGAAAATGGCACTTTTATAAAGTTGACATTTACCTGCCTTAGTCGTTTTAGTGCATGCAGCCTGTGTCTGGGCCCCTTGACTGAGTGTAGCTGGAAACTAGCCTTTTTGATTTCCTCTAGACAGCCCCACAAAATGGACAGCTTAGGTGTGTCTGTATGGGTCATTACTGGCAGGATCGGGATGCATATCTAGGCGCAGCCCCAGTTACACTTGAAAAGGCTGTGTCTTGTCTCCACACAAAGGGCTGCATACCTCCTCTAGTTAGTCTGGAATTAGGGCTGGAAAGGCAGGAAGCCTGGACAATTCAAAGGGAAATCTCTAGAAGATTATCCCACTTCAAAGGAGGCACTTGGTATAAATATTGGCCCTCAGACACCAATTATTCAGTACATTACTGGTTCTATGGAGACTCTGCCAGAAAGAATGACTGCTGTGCAGCTGAGGTGACTGCCACTCTGCTGGACTGCTGCCTTGCTGTGCAGTCCTGCTGCCTGTTGTTCTCTTGCCTGGGTAAGAGGGCTTGAGCAGCATCTGTTGAGCCTAGGACCCCAGAGTGACTCAAAGGGCATGTTGGCTGGCCTCTTGACTAGAGCCTCAGGGCCAGAAAGCTTCAACAATGTTCAACCCAGCATGTAGACGTTGCCATGTGTGAGTCCTATCCTGCCAAGTGGCTCCACCCCAGTCCTGGACCCTGAAGATGCTTTGCCATTCCATCTGTGGATCCAGCCGAACAGATGCTTCTCCTCTGCTGTAGCACTGCCCTGAGTAGAACCAACGCTTAGCCTCTGCTGCGTGGATTCTCCCACCACAAGGACTCCGCTTCAACCTCAAAACCTGCATTGGAGCGGTCACCGTGCAACGTTTTCCTGATGCAAGCAATCGCATCACACATTTATTGTCGTTTGTCGACTGCAGCTTCGACGATGAAGCATGTTCTCACATCACAGCTTTGCAGTTACTCGGGATAGATGCACACCCTCAGCTGCACAACACATCCTCAATGCAGGACGGCGCAATGCTCTGCAACCAGGATTTAAGGTACTTACTGGGTCCCCAAAGCCAACCTGTGCTCCATTGCTGCTTTGCAGTGCTATTTTCAGTTAAATCTTTAAACTTGTATATATCCAGTTCTACGATTTTTGTGGATCTTTGTTGTTTGGTCTTGTTCTATTTCATAAAATGTATTCTTTTTTCTAATCAAATCTCCTGTGGGATCCATTTTGTGCTGCTTTTTCATTGTATTATCATTTGAAGTGTTGAACAAATGCTTTACACATTGTCTCTGCACTAAGCCTGACTGCTCTGTGCCAAGCTACGCAAGAGTTAAGCATAGGTTAATTTAAGTTGTTTTTTTACTTCACTCTGACAAGCATTGTAGTTTCTGCTTTGTGTAGGTAGGGTTTTACCCCCCTCAACTAGAAACCCAATTTCTTACAGAAGGGAATATTTTTTTTCATTCCCTATTTTGATCTCCCTTTTTATCTCTTTCCACATTGGAAATTCTTACTTGAATGACCATGTTTCTTCCCTTTCCAGCTTCATTAGCTAAGTTATTGACTTCTGTTAAGACAGCTGAAGATCTTGGTTTGAAAGAAAATGTGTCTTATTTAATTATTCTGGTACTACTTCTGTGGAAATGGAAGTAGAATAGACACATTTCTTTTCGAATTATGGTGAGAGGTAAAAGTTGTTTTTCTAGAAGATTTAGAATGAAGTCCAGCATTTCTTGCAGCATGTGGAGAGCATCTGACACATGGACATAATCCTCAGATAAATGAGAACTGCAATTCATTGACAATTCAGGTGTATTAGTCAGACCCTCCATAGAGAGAGGACTGCGGTCAAAATGTCCCAGGGTCTTATTTGCAAGTGGACTGTTAGGAACGGCATGTAAAGTCTCCTTCTTATCTTTTTTCATTTTGAAATGCATTTGACAGTCCAAATCAATTGTGCTTGAGTGTGATCAACAGAGATCAAAGAGAGGATATTTTTCTATTGTCATTCTCAGTGCTTCTTGTTTTAACTGTATGATTAGAAGACAATTCAGGGGTGAAATCTCCAATGATCAATGGTAAAAAATTTGACAACTTTTATAGATCCAGGAATACTGACTAGTTCATCAATCTTAGAGGTAATTTTATGATGGTAGATTTATTATCTCCTGCATTTGTGGTCAAAGAGGAGCATGTATTAATGTTTTCTAAATTACTTTTGGGGGGAAAAAGGTTGGAATGTGTGGAAGACTGACCAGTGAGTTAATACGTGGGGATTTTTGCTGACTTCCTTTTAAACTCCTTGATCCTTCCAAGGAAACTGGCATCCGTAAGGACAATGTTCCTTATTATTATGTTTTTTAATGGTCATATTTGTGGTGTAGTGTTCTTGTAGTCTTTGCCTGGTGTTTGCATTTGATTATTTGATTACATTTTTCTGGTGAAAATGGTCCTTGATCCTATGGGTTGCAGCACATCAAACGTTGGAATGTCGTTCTTGGGAACTTAGTTGCCCAGAATTAGGCCCTGTCTGGGTGTAGCTATTCATTTTTTAATCTAAGTCATAGTCTGAAATCTTTTAAATGGATCAAGGAGTATTGAAGGGATGTTGCGATGTCTTATGGTAGTTCACATTTGGCTATAGGGAAAACCCATAGCTCTTTGTTTCCTGAATTAAAGGGAGATGATGAAAACCTACCTCTGGCATTTTGTGAGGGTTTCCTGTGATATACCACACAAGTAATGATCAATATCAACTGCAGTCATAAAAAAAATGGACACATTGTTTCTAAGAGTGCCTTGGTTTACTTGCATCTGTATTTTGGGTGGTATGTATGATTGTAAGATTTCAATGAAAATGGTGTCATCAAAAGTACCACAACCCCAAGCTGGAACCACAAGCCTCACTGACACCCTCCACTACCAGCCCACCAACAGTGCCACAGCTTACTTCCTCTCTGCCCACTTCTCCACACTTGCAACCTACTCCTTCCCCCACTTACCTACTTCACAGTTCAGTGCCCATGCCATGAAAAGGGGGCAGGGGTTGAAGGTTCACAGAGCTAATGAGGCCAAGCAGAGTACTGTGGTGGTGTGGAAGTAGATGGTTCTGTGTATCCTAATGTGACCGGAGGAATCACAGAGTGGTAGAAAGGGACCCTAGCGTGCTGGATCAGCTTAATTTTAGCTCCACCCTTATACATCACAGATTTATAATCACAATGAGCGTTTAGCACCCTAAATACACAGTGTGGTTTAATAATATTAAAAGAACATGGAGTTTCAATACATTCCTGAAATGTTCCAAAGTAGAATAATATGAACATGTAACATGATGTACAGTATTGTTTAAGATTTATTATGAAAAAGTAGTTCTTGTTCATAGCTATATGGATGATTTAAGATGTAACGTACAGTTATATGTTAAATTTTACCTAGGACAATGGAAAAGTACAAGAAAGTGATGGCACTGGTTACTTTGAATGCTTCATGTGTTAATAGATTTTGTGTTGTTAGATAGAGAGAAGAGACCTTCTGTATTTCCTAAGGTATATAAATCATTTGGTATTTCTCTCATTGTGCAGCTTCATGTCATATTCTTTGGGCCTGGAGTACTTTTATGAAATATTCTTTCATACTGATACCTGTTCCTTGCCTCCCATAGCTTACCAGGGTTTCCCTGAAATGTATATAGGGTAGTATAAGTTACAATTTATGTTTAAATAATAATGACTAGGCAGGAGAATCAAATTCTGCAAATAAACCTTCCGATTCTTTTTCTCATCTATGATATCACAGTCAACAAGTTTTTTTCATGCTTCCTACTGTTTATACTACATTTTATTCAGAGATTTTGACTCATTCTTGTAATAATATATTTCTCCAATATGCTTTTGAGACTTATCTATATCAGTTTGCTTCTCAGTTTGTAATAAAACCTTTTAACTTTCTTCATTGGTTCTCTCCTGACTTGAATCGGTGAAGTGCCAGTGGTTCTGAAGAGAGAGGTGGTAGCAGCGGTGGAATGAGTATTAATCGGGATGTGTATTGCAGTTGTTTTAAACTGTAATATCAAAAGGTATCAGGTGACACCCGTCATGAAGTAGCAAAATGATTTAAAAAACTGAAGCTTTTCATTATCGATGAAGTGAGCATGATGTTGAATCTAAGGCTTGCTTTTATACTTTTAGGAATGCAGCAGATATTAGAAACAAACTAGGACAAAGTATTTGGTGGTAAATATTTAATTGTGTTTGCGAGCTACTATAACTACACCAGTAAAAGGACAACCTGTTATCAAGACACTTCTAGATGATGAAACAAAAAAATGCCCTTTGAAGTATTGGCAATGTGAATATTTGGGAAGGCTTTGACTACAAAAAATTAGTGCAACCTATGCCGCAAGTAACAGTTGTAGAGTATTGCGATATACTAAAGGACATTAGAGTAGGAGTTCTAACAAAAGAAGCAAAGCATACTTTGAAAAGTAATCTTATCAGCAAATTGTTCATCAAATATTACACCAGCACAACTAATGAATAATTTCACTACCGAAAACAATTCTATAGTTTGTTTAATGCCAACCCTACAAGAGTGCTCAAACATCAATAATGAATTACTCCAACTTGAAAAAGAAGATATGTTTAAAATTGCAGTGGGGAGTAACAATACTACTGACAGATAAAATACCAGCTAAGTTGGATTATTTGCAAAAGTCTGTATCAAAATCTGCAGTCTTAGAGAAGTAGTTACATCTCTGTAAACACAGTTCTGTAATTTTACATCAGAATTACAATTTTGAAGAAGGGTTAGTAAATGTTGCAATGGATAAGGTTATACATTGTGTTACTTATGCAAGCTGAGATGAGGTGGAATACTTGGCAATAAAATGTAATCAGGTTGACAATATCAAGCAGATCTGTCAATGCATTGTACATTTTTTGTTAGTAAAAGCCTGGTATGTTCAGTGAAAGCTAATTCTGGTGTCACTAGCATATGCTGTAACAATCAATCCATAAACCACACAGGTTAAGTGTGGCTGCAGTTTTTGTAAATATTGGAAGTACTGTATTTAAAGAAGGAATGTTATCTGTAGCATTATCATGAACTAGAACATTGTCCTGTTTGTTTTTTGTTTGACTTTGATGAGAAAACAATTAGTGCTGATGCTAGCTGTGTAAGGGAGTACAATCGTTAGAAGAAGTGTGTTCGCTCCTCATTTAAGCCAGTATCCAGTTTATGGGAAAAGAGAAATCTGTAAAAAGCAGAAGATTACTAAACAGAATACAGATGATGAACAAAGGGAAGTACAAAAGAAAACTCCCCAACAATCAGAGAAGAAGAAACTAGTAAATGATGACAAAATTGGAGGTTACCAATTCAACAGCATCAGAGGGGTCAACTTCTATGCAAATTATGTTGTCAATATACTATTCCATTTTTCAGATGTTGTTAATGAAATTCAACAAAGAAGAGAGAAAGAATCTGAAATGCACTCTATGGTTTGCTCAAACATTCACACAGTGACAGAACTAGAATACATTCTGTTTCAGGATTACTACATCTTAAAGATTTGTCTACTGGATCAATAGTATTGAGTCTGAATTTTCAACAAGATACACACAAGATTGCCAAGGTGATGCTAGGAATATTGGAGTAAGAAGAAGTAAATATTAATAACTTATTTGAATTAAGTAGCAAATAAGAGCATACATCTGAAGGTTGTCAATATCCATCCCTACTGAAATCAAGTTAGAATGCTTCCTATATGTCAGGCCTCCAGATCGAGTTGTGGCAGTGCTCTGCACTGGTAGGGGCCTAACAAGCCAATAACGGCCTGAAAACAATTGCTGGATAATGCTCGTGGGAAATTGGCACCACAAGATGGCTGCCGCATTCAAATCTGAGTAGCGGTCTAGTCTTTTCACCGCAGCTGCTCGGAGATGAGGTGATGCGCGAGCGCGAAAGGAAATGCGAACTTCACTGAGAATTTTACAGAGAGAGCAGCTTCCGAAGTGTCTCAAAGTTAGAACGAATAAAAATAGTAATTACCGGCTGAAGTTGTAGAGAAGGATTATTGCTATTTTCAAGAAGAACAAGGAATCGTCAAGTCCCAGATATCGTTGAAGGTTACCTGAGAAGAGTTCATATCTCTGCTCCCGTTCCTCTGAGGCTCGTGTGGAGAAATTACAGTAGCATTTCAAGGCACCAGAGCTTCCGACCTGGGAGAAAAGATAGGAAACAGAAGTACAGAGCTAAGTGACGCCACAAATATTAGAATGCTTAACAAAAACTCTGAAAAGAGAATTTGTCGAGTGTAAATATAGATTGTAAATACTTACCAAGTACTGTTGTTTAGATAAGGCTCAGCTCAATTCGGAAAAAAAGAAGAAAGAAGAGTTAATACTTAGGCATTATAGGAAGTCAGTAAAAGTATAGATAGAACTAATAGAATATAGAAACACAAGAAGGATACAAGATAAAATACAATGCTCTCACAAACAAGAAGAAAGTAAGTAAATCTACATTAAAATAGATAAATTATCTGGGTTAAAGTGAGACAAGGATTAAGATAAGATATTTGTGTTTTCAGGAAACAAAGAAATAATAAATAAGGACCATCACTGCATGAAATTACAGGAGTACACCCAGTAGAGAAGGAAGTAGATAAACTAAGAGATAGGAATAGTGAATAGATAACCAGGCATAAGTTAAAAGAATAACCTTGTGTTTCAGAAACAATGATTATTGGATGTAGACAGTTAGTCAAGAATATCACAGGAGGAACAGAAGAGAAGCACAGATCTTGGAAGATAAGGGTAGGTGAAAGCAGGCAATGGGATAGAATAGAATAAGATAGAGTATATAGGAGAAGCTAATTGTCTTTACCTTTTCAGGTTCTTCTAGAAGAATAGAAGTCTGCAAGTCGGGCTAGAAAGTAGGAGAACCAGTCCAGGACCAGTCTCTTCTTTGTTTATTATTTTACCCATTCCCCCTTCCCCCGTGGAAATAGTCTGGAGGTTCAGCATTTATTGCCCCCGGGAGTATTTTCTAGAGGGATTTGGGATCAAGCATCTCTGTTCCTGCGCAAGTTTATGGTAAGAAAGTATATAGTCATTAGACACAATTTTAAGGAGTCTGACACTATACTTGACATTACCAGACTGTAATACTGTACCTTTGCAGCAATTAGCCAAAAACGTGAACCAAAATATGACCTGCTCAAACTGCAAATAAGAGCTTCTATCTACATTATTTCTACAAAGAACATGAAAATACATTATAATAATATCACAATGATGTAGACCAGATCGTTCAAAATGAAATACTGAAATAAACTTTGTATCTGGACAAATATCAATTTTAGGAAGAACACATAGCAATTTCAGGAAGATGTAAATACAATGTCTGGACACTATGCTGTGTATTTAAGAAGTCAATCTGGATGGACAGAATGCAATGACACTAATCTAAAATTAAAACCAAGACTACTTAAGAAATTACCAATCTAAATGTAAGGTATTTTTGGTACAGAATTTATGGGGATCTCACCAGGCCGGAGATCTGCTGCGTGGCATTTGCTCTGCCATAATTGGTACACTTTATAAAAATTCACAAATACGAGAATAATGAGCAACCCCTTTTTTTGTGCACTGACAAGTAACTGTGTATGCATCAGTTCTTTCAACTCTCCAGACGGAGGCAAGAAGTGAACAATGCAATCTATTCTACTGTACAAACAATATAAAAGTGCATGACTCCTGGGTATGAGCATCACAGGGAAAGTTCCTTGGTGCCACATATGATTAAAAGGATGCAGCATGAACACACAGGAAGCACTTATGGACTGTTTGTTTGGTTTTGCCTGCACAGTGCTTGAGCTTTGCTTGTGAAATCTCTTGTAATCAATATACATCTTAAAAGGGGCTTACAGCACGCCCTCACTTATCACTGGTTTGTGTGATTGCCTCTTTATTTCCTTCTGTTTCTGTTGGTTGTATTATGCTATTTCCTGTTGCTCTTCAAGGGCCATATGTATCAAGCTAATTAGCATTCGCAAAGGCCGAAATTCTGCGAATTTCGGCCTTTGCGAATGCTAATTAGACAAATGGTATGTATCAAACATGTTTGATGCAAAATAAGGAATAGCAAAATTTGCTATTCCTTATTTTGCGAATGCACTTAAGGAATTGCAAATTTTGCGATTCCTTAAATGCAATGTATCAAACAAAAAATATGCAAAAAATGGCATTAAGGATTAGCAAATTATTTGCGAATTCTTTTCAAAAAGCTTTTTTCAAAAAAACAAAAGGTGCTATATGACGCCCATACATGCCCTTAGGGCATGTATGTGCGCCACATGCCCCCAAATTTCTTTTTCAGGGGTGCAGCAGGGTGTTCTTGAAACACCCCTGCACCCTTGGAAAAATTCCTAATTTGCGATTAGCTAATTGCTAATCCAAATTGCACCTTCATTCCTATGGGCCTCCTGGCCCATGGAAATGAATGGGTAATTTGCGATTAGCAATTTGCTAATCACAAATTAGGAATGGTAAAGAATCGCTATTTAATAGCGATTTTGTACATACATACCGTTTTGCATTTCCTAAATAGCGATTCCTTAAAATTCGCTATTTAGGAAATGCAAAATTGTTTGATGATACATATGGCGGCAAGTGTTTTTCTTATCTTTGGAGCATGGCCCAAGGACTCCTTTATCAATTCTCATCATCTTTTTTTACCTACTTTATTCTGTGTGAGCAAGGGTGTTGGCCGACTGCTTGTGATTTGTGCTGCTGTGCTACTTACAAATTGAAATATTGTTGTGGATTTTTTTATGTTGGTGCGAGTTTGTTTTTTGGGGCTGAGCATTTAGATAGGTAAGTTGTTTGTTATTTGTTTACACCGATTGATGCGCTTCGTCCTTTTTTTATATTGATCTTCCCTCCCTACATAATTGCTAACTCAGACCTCCTGTTCGTGCCTCAGTGACATACCCCCCCTCACACCGTCACTGCTCTTCCCTTCATTGATTATCTGCCATCACAAATGTGTGTGTTCAGCCAACATTCATTGTTAGGAACAAGTTGGTGGTTTGTTTCCAGACCCCGGCCTCGTTCTAGAAGCGAAAGCCGACATAGTTAGCACAGGGCTTGGTTTTATAAAAACCTTTGCTTTGTGGATGCAGTTTGGATTGGCTGCCCAGCAGGGATAGAGCTCTTGGTCTGACTTTACAGATAGCTATATATGTTCGTGCATGTTCATGCGAGGTACGAAATACGATTACACCGCAACTGTCTTTTGAAAATCTTTCCTTAGTCTGTTTTTTTTTTACAATATAATCAACTGCAAAAAACATGCACTTCTCGCTTTTCCTTCGTTGGGTGTGAAATGACCAACCGCTATATGTATCAAGCTATTTAGCATTCGCAAAGGCCGAAATTCTGCGAATTTCGGCCTTTGCGAATGCTAAATAGACAAATGGAATGTATCAAACAAGTTTGATGCAAAATAAGGATTAGCAAAATTTGCTAATCCTTATTTTGCGATTGCACTTAAGGAATTGCAAATTTTGCGATTCCTTAAATGCAATGTATCAAACAAATATTATGGAAAAAATGCCATTAAGGATTAGCAAATTACCACCAACTTCTAGTTGGTGGTAATTTGCGAATTCTTATCAAAAAGCTTTTTTGAAAAAAACTAAAGGTGCCATATGACGCCCATACATGCCCTTAGGGCATGTATGTGCGCCATATGCCCCCAAATGTCTTTTTCAGGGGTGCAGCAGGGTGTTCTTGAGACACCCCTGCACCCTTGGAAAAATCCCTAATTTGCGATCAGCAAATTGCTAATTGCAAATTGCACTTTCATTCCTATGGGCCTCCTGGCCCATGGAAATGAAGGGGTAATTTGCGAATGACAATTTGCTAATCTCAAATTAGGAATGCTAAGGAATCGCTATTGGAAAGCGATTTTGTACATACATACCGTTTTGCATTTCCTAAATAGCGATTCCTTAAAATTCGCTATTTAGGAAATGCAAAATGGTTTGTTGATACATATAGCGGTTAATCCCTGAAAAAAAGTGCAATTTAACTCCAAATGACACCAAGAGCAGAAGGAGAGAGGTTTTGGCATTATGTTCTGAGCTGCCACTGGAGTTGGTGAACTGGGTTTGAGTCTTCGCATCTCCTCAACATTCTGTGATTCTGGGCAAATCACTTAATTTCAATATGCCTATAAAAATAAATTAATGCACCCTTGTGTAATGTAACCGGTGCTAATGTAAATAGCTTCAATACCTGCAGGAGGAGTTTTCACTACATAAAACTGCAAAATAAAAAAAACACTTTGGCAATTCCAATAGGTTTCCTATCTACGAAATAGCACTAGCTGCTGTGGTGTAGAATGGCTTAAAGTTGTTTTTTTTTAAAAGCACTATGATGCGGTCACAACTTGCCACGTCATAGGTCTTTTTTAAAGAACTTTAAACCGTGTTGTACGGCAGCCAGTGCTGCTTTGCCACGTCTTCAAAAAATTGACAAAGCAAATAGATTTCTTTGTATCTATTTACAACAAAAAAAAGGTTGGTCCTCACCCTGAGGATTATGACATTGCTTCCACGTGTAGCAAGGCAGGTAGCAGGATGGTGGTCAATGCCGCCGGCTACAATGGGCCCTTGCAGACCATGGCAGTGCCACACATCAGAGGTGAGCATTTACACAAGGCAGTGCATAGAGAATGTGTGTCCAAATGCAGGGCCATTGTGAAGTGTCTGTGACAGAGACAGCTTTACCCTGTTTATTCTCACTATGGTTATGCTGCATCTCTGTACTTTTATTGCCATTTACCAGATATACAGAAATGCTCAGATTTGGAGCGTGTTCTATCAATTTAGTTTCCCCCATCCACTCTCCCCTCTTAGAGCTGTGCTTGATGGCAGTTTATTGTTTTTGGATAAGAATCAGCCCGGAAGGAACAGGGCAGCTGCATGTAGCATCACCCTGCAAAACATTGTAGCTTCCAAGCTGCTAATATTGTGTTGTTTTCTGCAGATTATGTCTCTGAAATGGGAAGGGGTTCCTTGTCCTGCTTAGTGTAGCATGACATGGACCTATAGCTATACATATAGCATGTGAAAAACATTTCAGAAAGGACATAATGGGTTAATCTATGAAATACACCTGTGATTTTGCAGAAGATTAAAATGCTTTTTGTAACCTATTTTTATGTTTTCTGCCATTTCATTTAGCATGTGCTGTGCAGTTATACTACTCATGGAAAAAACATTGGCAAAGACAAAAGGTTTTGCCTATGCATAATATATTTGTCAATTTTTTTTACATGTTGTAATGCAGTTGAGCTGCTGTAGAACATGGCTTAAAGTAAACAGTAAATAATGGCGGTAAAGGCTGGCCACACCACATAGCACTTTTTTTTTAACTTTAAGCCATTTTGTACAGCAGGTCAAATGCTGCAAACCATGCAAGAAACGTTGACAAAGACAATAGATTTTCCATAGGTGAAACATATTGGCTTTGCTATTGCTTGCTAGTTCCTGGATGCTCCCTTGTAGGGTGCAGGGCATCATCACCATGCAATACAACAGCCCCCAATCTCCACAGGAGGTATCTGATGAAAGCCAAAATACCTAGAGAACAGAAAGAAAGAAAGTTCCACCCACACCAAGACCGGTGCTGAAGTATTAATGTACTGTGTTGCGTTGTGATGTAACATATGTATGTAATTTAAGCCAAAGTGACCGATAGTACACATTTTCCATGATTGCACCATGGCAGACCTTAAATCAGGTATGCAGGATGCATACATGAAAATTGAGCCTGTCAGAAAGAATGTGCTACCCTCGGGCAGGACTTTCATGAGGAATACAGAGTAGCTGTTTAAAAGCTGCTCAGTGTTTCTCGACTGCACTTTTAAAAGAGATGAGAGATCCCCCACAGTGATCGACTGTACCCGCCTGCAAGGGGATATCTGTGGGGTTCAATGGGACCATTCCGGCACCACAGGGGAAGGACAGATGATGTACTGCACTTCGACTGTCACTCCGACCTGGAGAGAGACAGAATGCACTAGGTCAGCCAATCTTTTAGAATAGTCTAACACCAGATATTCAGTTATACTCAACAGTCTGTGTCCTGGTATAATGGCTAATCTCATTGTTCTTCCAATGAGTATTTTGTGGGGACTCAAACCTGTGTTTCTGTCAGGATTGTTTCTGAGTCGCATCAGAAAAAGATGCAATGCATCTGGCCAAAGCAGTGATGTAGGTGCACACACCTTTGCCAATCTTCATTTTATTGTGCCATGCAATTGTTCTACCACTCCGGAAGCCTCTAGACGGTAAGCACAGTGCAATGTTTGTTCGATTTTAAATGCTTGACAGATTGAGTTATTTCATTATTAAAGTGAGATCCTCAATCTAATTCTACAGATACTGGACAACCAAAACGAAGTATCAAATCCCTCAACAATAATTTGGCAACTGTTATGCTGTCATTCCTTCCGGTAGGGTATGTGTCCACCCATCCTGGAAACAAACATACTGTGGCAAGGATGCATTTTAACTCTCTACATGGTAGTAACTGGATGAAATCAACTTGCAGCCCTACAAATAGTCCATCTCCCATTCCAATCCTTCCCCAACTGGCCATTATCTTTCTTCCTAGATTATTTTGTTGGCAACTTAAACATCTCTGGCAAAGGCTCTCTGCAACTGCCTTAAACTTCGAATTATACCAGTCTTGTCTAAACAGTCTTATCATAGCATCTCTTCCGATGTGTGTATCTCCATGGTACATTTTAGCCAATTGTGAGAGCAAGCAGTTTGGAATGACCTGTCTACTATCTGGATAAATCCAAACACCATCTTCTGCTCTCCTTTGATATCCTGTTTTGATCCAATCTTCCTTTTCACTTCCACCTCATCCTGTAAATGTCTCACTTCATCCCATGTTTCTATGGCTGAGATTAGCATCAATTGGCATTTTATTAAAGTCGTGTCAATTTTCCTATTTACTGTCAATTTGGTTTTGGCACAGTATTGGGCAAATTGTCTGTTACCAGCATTCACATAGTCATTTCCTGACTGATGTACAGCACACTTGACCACAGCCACTTCTTTTGCTAATTATATTGCTTCTAAAATCTCTTTCACAAAATGTCCATTTTTAATAGGGGTTCCTGAAGAAGTCTTGAAATCTCTCGGCATCCAAAGTTGGGCAAAGTCATGCACAACCCCGCAACCATACTGGCTCTCATTGTAAATGGTTACTCCCAAATTTCCCCCAATGTTACATGCTTTGATTAAAGCAATCAATTCAGCTATTTGTGCAGACTTGACTCCTGGTAAATAGGATGCCTCGACTATTCCAGCCAATCCACAAACTGCATAAGCAGCACTTAATTCTCCCTCCTCATGCCTCAGGCACGAGCCATCTACAAATAGCTTGTTTTCACAGTTACTCAGAGGCTCCTCTTTTATGTCTGATCGAAGTTTGGTACAGTATTCAGTAACATCTAGGCAGTCATGTTCTGTATCATCCCTTACTTCTTCTCTGTACACATCAGGTAATAATGTAGCTGGGGTTAGGACGGTCCACCCTATTACTGTCACATTTTCTGCTCCCAAAATAATCCTTTCATACTTGGTCATTCGTCTTGGGGTGAGATACTGGGTTTGGGTTCTAGTTAAAATAATTTCTACTGAACGAGGGACACAGACCTTGACTGGATGTCCCATTACAATGGGCTCACTTTGTTCGAGACATGTGCACGTAGCAGCGACTGCTTTTAAACAACCAGATAATGCTGTAGCTTCAGGGTCCAAAGTAGCAAAAAATAAGCCACTGGACATCTCATTAAACCATGTCTCTGTGTTAGTACTGACAAAGCACATTTGTCTTGTTCACAACAGAATAATGCAAATTTTTTTGTATAATCTGGCATGCAAAGAGCAGGGGTTTTGCACAAACAATTTCATAATTTAACAAAAGCCTCCATACGTTCATCATCCCATTCTATGGGATCCTTTGCTAGTTTTCTTGTCATTTGTGTTAATGGTTTGGCCAGTAAAGAACATCCTACAATCCATTGCCTACAATACCCTACTACTCCAAGAAACATTCTGATCTCTCTCTGTGTTTGTGGTAACTGCATTTGTTTTATTATTTTTACTCTTTGAGGTGTTACTTTCCTCACTCCTCTTTCTAACTGATTCCCAAATGTTTAACTCTTGTTTGACAAAATTGTAATTTTTCTGGTGACACCTTGTGTCCTCCATCTGCCAAGTGGTTTAACAAAGCAATAGAATCAAGGATACAATCATCGCGGGACTTTGATGCCACTAGTAAGTCATCTATGTATTGGACGCAAACTGAATTTCTGGGCATCACTAGTGTTTCTAAACACTTTTTCAGTATCTGATTAAAAATTGAAGGGCTTTCTGTGTACCCTTGAGTAACTCTATTCCACACATAGATACGATTTTCAAATTTAAACAAGAAGAGATACTGGCTATCTGGGTGTAACAGGATGGAGAAAAACGCATGACACAAATCAATTACTGTAAACCATCCTGCATTCCCTGGTATTTGATACAGAATCACAGCTGGATTCAGCACTACAGGACAAAAAGGCACTACAATTGTCTTTATTTTTTGCAGATCTTGTACCATCCGAAATTTCCTGTTAGGTTTCTTAATGCCAATTATAGGTACATTACAAGGACTGCTCATTATTTCTTTCAAAATACCTTGTTGAATCATTCGTTCTATTTCTGCTATGACTCCTGCTTTGATTTCTGGGCTTATTTTATATTGTCTCGTATTTGGGTAAACTGCACCTTCTTTTACAGTCACTTTCACTGGGTCTACATCTGCCATTAACCCAACTTCTTTTCCTGTGAAATCCCATAATTCGGGATTTACTGTCAACTTTATTTCATCTTGTAAAGCATCTTGTGTCATCATTAAATACAGTTCATTAACTTATTTACCTTGTTTTGATAGCATTATCTTATAAATACCATCTTCCTCAGGGGTCTGTATTGCAACACCATCCGCTGTACAACAAATTGTATAGTTCATTTTGCATAATAAGTCCCTGCCTAACAGGTTTACAGGGCTGGAATCACCAACCACCAATTTTTGCATTTCCCTAAAATTGCCAATGCATACTTCCAGGTGTTTTGTTATTGGAGTTCTAATCTGTTTATTTGAAACACCCACTACATGTATTGCTTCACCTGAGAGGGGTAGGTTTGGAATGTCTGCTGTTCTCACAGTAGAATGGGTAGCACCAGTATCCAACAACAAGGTAATGTCTTTTCCTTCCACCTTTCCATCAATGTATGTACCTGACTGATCTACTGGTAGGGATGTGCCAAGTACGCACTCCTCTCCCCTCCCCCAGGCACCGTCATTGTTCATCCTCTAATGAATAACTGTTCTGCAAAAGAAATTGTGAAGTTACACAATGTATCTTACCACTTTCGCCTGGAAATCCGGTGTCCACACTGTCCTTTGCTCTGTTCACAAAATTTGGCATAGGGGCAGGTGCTAACTGACTCTGATTAACAACCGGTTGCGGTTGACTCAATATCACCTCATTCTGCATCTGTGGATTTAAATTTTGATTTGGCCCATTTTTATTTTGAATGTTTTTACACTTGTTTTTCTAATGCCCCAACTTTCCGCACCCATGACAAGGACATTTCTTCTTTGCTTCCTCTCTACTCATCGTCCCTTTATGTTTTCCCCCATTATTTTAATTTTACCATATCCTTTTATTGGATCATTAGTCTATTGTCAATTTCATTTCCACAATATTTTGCATATTTAGTAGTTTATCTGTCGGTTTTACTTGCCAGCATAACATGTGGTGCTGAAACATCTGACAAATCTCAGGTCCTAGTCCAGATACAAACCTATACACAAATTGTCCCATACCTTTATCTCCAATAGTCTCAAAACCACTATACTGCTTGAATACCTGCAACATAAAAAGCATGTACAGTCTCATTTATTTCCTGGGTTGTTATGTCTATTTTTATCCAATCAGTTTCTTTTGGGGGAATTATCCCTTTTAAGAAAGTGATCACCTTATTATATTTCTTCATTACCTCATCTGAGGGTGCTCCTGTTTTCTCATCTCTTGGATCCTCATCATTAGGCCAATCAACTGTGATTTTACATTCTGTCCACAAATATGCGGGTACTACTATGTCAAACAGACCATCCAAATCCTTCAACAAAACTTTAGAAAATTTCACAAATCTTTCAACCTGCATATACCATTTGACTGGTTTCTCTCGTAACTTTGGGAAGTCATTAGTAAATGATAAAATATCTTGTTTAGTCCACTGAACATGTACATAACCTTTTCCAGGTACTTCTCCCATTGGGCATACTATTTCTGCTTTCCTATGTTCTCTTAATACATTTTCTGATGCAGTTCTGCTGGCCTGTGCTTCTTCCTTTTTCTTGGTCCATCTTGTTCTCCACCTGCCTAATTCTCCCCAGTTCTCTAATATTGTCATTAATTCCTTAATCTGTAATTTCTTTCCTGACACATTTATATTTTCCAAATCCTTGTCAGTAAAGTCTGCTCTCAAAGGTTTCTCGATCTTCCTATTTCAATACCCATCTCAGATGCAAGTTCTGTCACTTTTTCATGAAACATTTTTGCATTTCTAGTTATGCTCTTAAATATGAATAATAATTCATCCTCACTGTATGTATTCAGTGTGTCCACTCCTACAATTCCAGCAATCATCTCTTCCAATTCTACTTTTAATTTTTGTTTTCCATTAATCTTTATTTCAGCAATACATGCCCTAAAAGACATACCCACAATTATAAAATCAACTCCCTTTTTTTTCCCTTTTCTTTTAAAACTACCTAGGATGAAGAATAGTTCATGATGGTACAAAAACTGTATGACAAATAATTCGAGTCAATCTGTAGCCTCTACATCATCAATTAAAAGAAAATAAGAAAGACATTTTTCTTTACAAAGTGCATGTGCAAAGTGAAATTATGCATTATTCAGCACGCCCCTACGTTTAAGCCATATCACTGCAAGAAATTTTGCAACAGCAAAAACAACTGTAGTTGATAAATCAGTTTTAAGAATACGATAGGCTTGCATGCAGTGTGTAATTCCCATGTTTTTGCATAAAGGCACCATCCAGTACTTCCTCGTTTTCCGATAAGCAGGACAAAAAAACATGATGTGCAAATCACTTTCCAGATCGCAACTGCAATTAGGACAATTTTTCAAAGCAGCTGGGGACCATTTGTATGTAAAAGCTCTGATTGGTAATGTGTCATACCTCCACTGCAAATACAACTTCCTCGTAAAGACAGAGAAGATATCATCCAAGACAATTTTGAAATGATCAAAATCTTTTTCCTTTAAAAAACAATCAGTTAAAGTGCCACTTTGTGCATTACGTATAGAGACATTTAGTTTGCTTTCATAAAAGAGTTTGGACAAACTTTTTCTTGGGGTCCTATGACAAGCAATTTCGGGGTTATACCACATTTACGGGAGCCCTAGCTTGATCAATTCATTTTTTTATATAAACAAGCCAAGGGATTTTCCCGGCATTCTGGAAGCTTAAAATTTCTAATAATTCCTGTCTATATGCAAGGAGCTCCGGAGTACTCCATAGTCTCCGCCAAATCGCTAGAGGTTTAAAGCCCACAACCTCATCTATTGGCCTGAGGTCCATGTCAAGTCTAATTGGTAACAAGGGAGTACTGGGGGGCAGCGTCAGAAGTTGCCTGAGAAATTTATTTTTTGTAACAACAATCTCAGGCCTACAAGCATGCCCCCAGAGTTCGCCCCCATAGGTGACAGCCCCTCTTACTTGTGTTTTATAAATCTCCACGGGTGGTCCAATGGGTTTTATTGTAGAGGTATTAGAGAGCTTGAGAATACCCCCAGTCAGCTGTGTCAGTTTGACTTGGGACTTGATTTGATGTGGGGCCCACGTCATATTTTCATTAAGGGTTACCCCTAAATAATCAAAAGTCTGAACTCTTTCCAGCCTGGTTGTTCCAATTACAGGGTTAGGACGCGTAGATGCAGGGGGGTTGAAAATCATGAATTTAGTTTCTCAAAGCATTGATTTCCAAGCCCCTTTCCTCACAGAATACCGCAAAACCACCCAGTACCCTCTGTATCCCCATTGGAGATTTTGAGAGCAGCAGGGTGTCATCTGCGAACATTATCGCAGGCACCCTGCTGCCAGCTAGCTTTAGGGCGTCAATATTTTTTATCCCATTTAACTGAGAAATTACCCCGTTGACGTAAAGGCAAAATAGGGTAGGCGCTAAGACGCACCCCTGTATTACCCCCTTGCCAACGGGGATTTTGATGACAGGAAACCATTCCTTCCGCACCTAACTTGTGCAAAGTTCTCATGATGGAGCTGTAATAAAATATGCAGAATTTGGTGGGGAATACCCAATTCGGCAAGTACAGCCCATAACTTGCCTCTTGGGACCAAGTCAGAGGCTGCTCGAAGGTCCACGAAAACCGTGTAGAGGCATCCCCCTTCAATCTTTACAGACTTCCAGAACAACAGATTCAGCCGGAGAATCTGGTCCATTGTTGATATATTTTTTCTGAACCCTGCCTGATAGGGGCTAAGTATGGAATTTTCCTCCATCCAGTCCTGGAGGCGGTCCAATAATAACCTGCCAAAGATCTTTTGTGGCACATCGATCAAGCTGATCGGCCTGTAGTTGGCTGGGAGCAGAGGGGAGCCCTTCTTGAAGATAGGTACGATCTCTGCGCCCAGCCTAGTAGCAGGTATTGGCATTCCTCTCAGGACTGCGTTATAGATAACCAACAGTTAAGGGGCCCATATTGCGGGTTGATGTTTAAAAAGGTCGCCCGGGAGCTTATCCAGCCCCGGGGCTTTCCCCGCTGCCAATTTGGATATTACGTTGCTGACCTCCTTCACCGTGAAATGAATAACGTCCAGGGGTCGTAATGTATCTAGCGGTCCCACCCCTAAATCCTCCTTGAGATTAGTGGCTCCTACTGCATAGAGGGTTCGGAAATGTTCTTCCCAAACACTTTCAGCTATGTTTGCCTCCACGGCTACAGCCGGCTCCGCTGAGACTGTGTTTACAATTGACCAAAATTTGCATAAGTCTCTGGCTGCAAGAGCATTAGTTAAACCTATCCAGTTATCATGGTCCCATTCCTCTCTCGCGCACTTCATTACGCGCTTATAGTTAGCTCTCATAAACTGTACTGCTAACTTATCAGCCTAGTGTTTTATGGCAGATACTAGTTCGGCCTTAGCTCTTCTACAGGCAGGATTGTACCATGTAACTTTAGTGCCCTTAGCTGGCCGTTTTGTAATACAAGGGTAGAACACATCTGCCCTTTTTTGTTTATTAACTGTTCATTTAGGGCCCCTAACTTACAGTAATTATCAGAAGTGTGTTCATCCTTGATTATAAAACTGATCTCCTCTAGTATAGGAAGTAATAAAGCATAAAGCTCCGAAACTCGCTCTGGCCTTTCCACTATTTTTGCCCACTTTATTCTTCTTCTATCATTATTACGCTGAAGAGTTTCGGAATAGCACGAACCCGGCAAAGGCCATTTTCAGGGCGGTTAAAGACCTTATGTCTAAGCGGTCAACCGTTACGGCGGAGAGCTCTGTTACACATTGTGAATCCCTCGCTTCGTATTTTGTGAGAAAAGTCCAGGCTATATACCGGTCATTCCCGAGTACGGGCAATGTGTTGGACAGCCCTAAGGAGACCTTACCTCAGACTACCCTGCTCTCATTCCCTCCCCTTACGCAGGAAGGGTTTGACAAACTTGCTGTTCAAATTAAAACTGGGTCCCCATCTGATCCAGTGAGGCCGGCCCTCTTCCGTGACCAGACTTTTCTGGGACGTACGGCCATACATTCTTTGGTCAACCTCTCCCTTGAGACGGGGGTAGTCCCCTCTAGCTGGAAGCAGGCGGTGGTGTCTCCGATTATTAAAAAATCTACTCTTGACCCGTCTAAACCGGAAAACTACCGTCCCATTTCGCTGCTACCCTGGCCAGCCAAGTTGACAGAGGCCCATGTCAACCTGGCCCTGTCGGACCATCTTGCCCGTTCCAACGCCCTCGACCCCACACAGAATGGCTTCCGTGCTGGCCACAGCACGGAGACTGCCCTACTGGTGATGGTGGAACATCTCCGTGCGAGGCTGGATGCTGGTCAGACGGCGGCGCTGATTTTGTTAGATCTCAGCGCCGCCTTCGATACTGTATCTCACAGCATCCTCCTCCAGCGGCTCGAGGAGATTGGTATCGGTGGCCAGGCGCTGCAATGGTTCCGCTCCTTCCTAGACAACCGCTCCTTCTGTGTTGCCATCCCTCCCTTCAAGTCCAGGTTCCAGCCGCTGGCCTCGGGGGTTCCGCAGGGTTCCTCGCTGAGTCCCACGTTGTTTAATCTGTACGTGAGACCGCTGGCTGATGTCGCTAGGCAATGGGGCCTAACGTTGGTCTCATATGCCGACGACACACAGCTGGCGGTTACTCTCAGCGGGGATGCGGAACAGGATGCCCCCAGGTTTCAGTCTGGACTGAAGGCGGTGGCTAGTTGGCTGACAGGCAATTGCCTTCAGCTCAATGCCACAAAAACAGAGGTCATGGTTGTCGGGAAGGGAGTGGAGCTTTGGGGCGATCAGTGGTGGCCTTCGGAGCTGGGCCCCACTCCGACCCCGGTGTCGGAGGTGAAGAACCTAGGGGTCTGGTTAGACGCTGGTCTCACATTTATAGGGCACACCAAAAAAATCGCAGCCTGCTGCTTTGGACTACTAAGAGGTTTACGGCCTGTGCTTAGGTTCTTTGATGCCCCTACAAGACAGCTTGTAGTCCAGGCAACTATCATCTCTCGTCTGGACTACGTTAGCTCTTTGCTGGTTGGGGCTAACCAGGCTGAGCTAACCCGCATGCAGCGGGTGCAGAACGCTGCGGCGAGAGCCATTGTTGGCTTGCCTAAGTTCTCTCCGGTGACCAACGTCCTCCGCTCTCTGCACTGGCTCCCGGTTAGGAAACGTATTTTGTTCAAGGTCCTTTGTTTGACCTTTAAAATTTTAAGAGGCATAGGCCCTGAGATTCTGGCCAAATCCATCTCCTTCTATGTCCCTACCCGTAATCTTCGGTCTCAAGGTCAGGCTCTTGCCGTTGTTCCTAGGTTTAGGCTCAGCAGGATGGGAGGTCGCTCTTTCAGGGTGAAAGCAGCACTTGTTTGGAACTCCCTCCCAGTGGAAATCCGGTTGCTTGAGGACTTGTTGTCCTTCCGTAGAGTCATTAAGACTTTCTTGTTCTAGCTTCCCCTCCGTGGCACTATTTTCTGTTATGTTGTGTTGCTCCGTTGTCTTTTGCGCCGGGATGCCCCTTTGCTGGGGTCGCTGAGCGCATTATAAATTGTTATAACATAACATAACATAACATAACATAACAGATAGGATCGATCTCAGATCCGGGGTACCAATGCCATCCATAGTCTCTCTAGCGACATCAGGCATGGAGATTTTTAGGCTTAGGGCATTATGGTCGCTATCGTTTCTTGAAATTATGGTAAAATCCCTTATTTTGGCCCAAGATCGAGTTTCGACGAATATGTAATCCAGGCGAGACTCATGGCCCAGTTTATTATAGGTACATTTTGGGGGGACATCTGATTTCACACGCCCATTGCAAGCCCTAATAGAGTGCTTGAGTGTTAATGACAAAATTTGGACCGCCAATGGTGTCCATGGCCTGGGAGATGGAGCCTAAAATGGGGGTATTGCCCAGTGAACATCTTCCTCCACAAGGACTCCATCTGCCAGGCTTGCCAATGGCTCAAAGTGACAATTGAAGTCACCCCCAATCACAAGCTGGGCACCGCTGGGGATGGAACTTACAAATATGGACCATTCCTCAACTGTTTTAGACTCCGCGGTGACACTCACTGGTCTAGAATATACATTGACCAGTGCAAGCTTGGAGCCATTAGGCCATTCCAAAAGTACGCACTGCACGTCATCAGATGATGTGTACAGGGTCTTGGCCGTGCATCCCAGGTGGGAACCCACCCAAACTGTAAGCCCCCCCCGATGGGCGTCCCTTCCCCCCCATCTCGCTGGGATAGAGAAGGAGGCATAGCCGATACGTGTCTTGTCATCTCTAGCCCATGTTTCTTGGAAAAGACAAATGTCATTCCAATCTATAAATGCTCCCCATTCTGGGCAATCTATCTTATTACAACGCCCTGCCAGATTCCATGACACTATTGTTAAAGGGCCCTGATTAGTATAGTTAGTGATGCCTCTCCTACCCCCACTCAGATCTCCCGTGTTGACTTCCACCACCTCCTGTGCCACAAGGGTAGAAGGTAAGCCTTCCGGCTGAATAAGCTGGGCAGTGGAAGCGCAGGGTTGGGGCTCTGCGATTTTCATGGTGGTTATGTTGTTACACTCAGCCTGCCTGGTACCTTGTTTGGTGCCACAACAGTCCGCGTCTCGGTTCGGTGTACGGGCCCCCCAAATTTGGACATGTTATTGCAGCCTAATGATTCCAAGCCACCCGCCCCGACCATATTGGGGGGGAGTCAATCTACCAGAATTGAAGCGGTTGCGGCTCAGAAAGGGGCCTGGTAGATAGGTGCTAACATTCCCACCCCTGATCCCGCTTCTCCCTCCCCTGTATCCACTCTCGCCCAACCATCCTCCACCTCCCCACCGTCACTCCTAGGACCTGGTCGGTAGAAGAAAGACAGAGGAAGGGACTGAATAACAGTATCAAGGTCTCGATATGGCCAGGTACATATGTGCGAGACTGTTCTCGGGTCTCTAAAGTTTACCAAAACTCAGTCCCCATTAATGTTTTTGGTGATGTTGCCTACTCACTGCACCCTGCGGACCATCAAGATCTCACTAGAGATTTGGGGGGGAGAGGCCTATTTTTGCTCAACCAGCTAATGACCTTATTTTTCAATGACTGGAAGGATTCCCTGGCCGAAGCCTCCAACACCGTGACACCTGTGAGTACTACCACGAGGGGACTCGCTTCAGGAGGTAAATTAAATGCCCACTTATTTGATGGGCTACCAGTTGCATGGGTTTCCCTTTGGTGTATTTGGTTAGAATTAATCACTGCCCTGGAGGTCTCTACCAGAGTTTGCGTCGGGGCATTGGCAATAGTAGGTGGACTCTGTACTGTGGCTCCTGCACCCACTGATGGATTCGAAGTATCAATTTGAGATATCCCCTGGCCCTTCTCCGCCCCCTTTGCACCCTTCATCAACATCGCTTTGACCTTGTCCAGGCCATCACCAGCCAGGACAGTAGCCCTCTCTATACTTGACATCCTTGACTCCATCTGGGCGAGTCTGGCTTCCAGGGGGGCAAGCAGGGCCTTAAAAACCGTACTCAAGTTAGCAATCATTAAATCTTCTTGCATTGGTGCGGGGTTACTATTATTTGGATCACCCGTGATTAAAATAGGGGAACTAGCCTCTGCAGGGACAGCCGCTAATGAAGCCCTTGTGGTGGCCGCCCCTCGAGGTTCCAGACCGCTCGTTTGCTTAGCGAGCTTAGCCTTTCTCCCGCCTGATTTGTGGGTTATCCGTTTCCTTTTGGGTACAGCCCCCTCATGATTCCCCCTTAAATGGCTACCATTCTGCCTCTCTTGGTTAGCACTAGCAAATTCTGTATTCACATTAGACCCGGCATTAACTTCCAGTGCACTTGGTTCAACAGTATGGTTACAATATGAAAATCCCGCTCCCAACAATTCTATCCCCTCATGTGCTACATTATCTTCCATTTCCACACATCCAACTTTGTTTATGCCCACTCCCCTGTCCGGGGTTTTTGCGTTCATTATATAACCCAACGAAGATCTTTAAACATTTAAAAGTTCCTGTGAAAGGCGCCGTTCAAGTAGAGTGATTTCATTGGACAGGTGCAAGCTGGCTCTAATAATAAAATTATCCAGTGTTCCTGTTGTATTGCAGCCCGCAGTTGTGGTTTTACTCCTCAGCTCGCGCCCTGCCATCCTGAACTATGGCGGTAACACAGTACTATTTTCCTCTGCCTTGTAGAGCCGCTTACCACACCCAAATCGGAACAGCGGATAGCCAATTGATATGGTCCGGTCCGGACTCTGCCGGTCTCGAACGGGCTAAAACGGGCCCGCCCTTGGCCCGGGCTTCGCCCGGCGCGCGTTCTGCGTAGCGGGAGGCAGCCCCAAGGATAGGGTAGTGGGGGGGAGGGCGGGAAGAGGACGCAACCTCGCCGCACGGGCTGCTGGTCCTCGCAGTCCCGCCGGTGTCTGAGTCCTTTGCCCCACAAGTCTCTCCTCTCTCCTTAGCCTCCGAGCGGCACATTTATAAATGTCCAGAATCCTTGGTTGTGGATTCCGTTTGTCTATTCCCTGTGCCCAACTTTCAAATTCTTCTGGGGATACTTTTGTGGCACTCTTCACTCCTGTAGAGGTTTCTAGTTGTATTTCTTTTGAACAACTAGGTGTAATTCATTTAGGGTTTCATTTATCTATTCCCTAATTGGCAAGTCCATTAGTGATATTATTTATTCACATTCAGTGGCCTGATCTTCAATAATTACATTCTTTTTTCTCGGTTCTACTATAGGAGGGGTCAGGGCTGGTGTTTTCGGACAATTTCCTTTATCCCCATACAATGGGACTACTAGACCTATAGTCATGGGATAGTTAATGCTTCAGGATGTGTACTTAATTGGGTTATCTCCTGTATAATTTCTTCTCTATTTTTATTTACTGCTTCTCTTTCCTTTCATTTAACTAATGGTGTTTCTAAAGTAGGGGCACTTGGTGTAGTTCAACTGGTCCTTCTTGATATGGTTTAGGATTCTTTGTTAGGAAATCTTCCATAAACTCATCTTCTGATTCTCCACAGCCTGTAATTCTTAAACGTTGAGTTTTTCCTCTAATTTTTCCTTCCAACTGTTCCTTTAGCATTATTACAGGATACAGTCCTTCTGTAACCATTGACTGTCTCCATTGTTTCATTTGATCTTCACATGTATCATTCGTTCCTTTAGGATAGAACCATATATAACCCCTCGTTCTTCTACATCTGTCTCGATCAAAGGCCTCCATCTCCCATTCTTCTTAAGCTTCATACTGAGTTAATCTAGGTCTGGGCTCTAACTCATTTTTGTCCATAAACTCTGAAGAATTCTCCTATTAAATGTACCATTTTCTGGCAAAGCTAATATTCTGTCACCTTCTGTCACCTTTTGTATATTCAATCCAATTTTCTAACTGTACACAGTTATGATAACCTCTCTCCATCTTCATAAATGAGGCAGGAGTTTTTGGCGGTGGAAAAAAGAATTCCTTCTCTAGTTTTATGGGTTTATCTTTCTTGAAGTCATTTTTGATTCTTTGCATAAACTACATTTTTCTTTTCTCTCCGTACATTTTAGGATTAGATCCTCTTGTATAATTTTCTTTTGCAAAACCTAAATATCTTCTATCTGGGCGATTTCCTATTAATGTTGGATTGTATTTCCACGTATAAACTCCACTGTCTATTATTATTATCACAGCTTCTTTTCGTTTAACCAATTAGCTTTTCTATTTATAAACAGGTTCCTCCAATCCTATTGCAGCTTCTATTATTTTAACCAATCAAACTCAAATTTACAGAATCCGCTCGACCAATACTAGCGTGGCTCTATTGTGACATCAGTATCACTCCTCAGTACTGACCACTCCTTTACAATTTTCTGAAAATCATACACCCACTGTTTCGACCAATCCCAGCGTGGCACTTTGTGACATCAGTCCATCCACTGACCCCTCCTTTACAATTCTCCATCTTGTCACCCATATGTTGTTTCACCCAATCCCAGCGCGGCACTCTTTGACGTCAGCACAACTCCAGCAGCTGATCCTCCCTTCACAAGGTAATACGAAAACTTTTTTCTTTCACTTTTCACCCAAAATTTCATTAATAACCACATAAAAACATTTGCTACTCTGTTTGTTTCTTCACTACTAAATTATTTTACTGCGAGTAAAACTCTTCTGTTTACCATTCACACACTTCGAGTAAAACCCTTTCCGTTTACTCCTCACCCAAGCTCAGAAGATCCCGCTACTCCTCTAGTGTTACCCTTTCTAGGTGATATAACATTAAAGTTTTACAAACAAACTCTTTGCCAACAATCACTCTCACTTATTTATAATACTAAAACAAACAAACGAGTAATCTCACTGTAGTGTGACTTCCATTCACCACCGACTTTACACTTCCCGGGAATTTCCGGACAACATAAAACAATATGCAAACGGGTTTGTTAGAACATAAATTGATAACCAATAATCACGAAACTAATTAATAAAAAACATACCTATGCTACCAGCAAACTGATCCAGCGGGATATCAACCTGCCGCCATCTATCACTGTATGCTCTTCTGGGCCCATACGCACACTCACTCATATAGGTCAGTGAACACCGCTTAGGATCGAGTTTATAGTGCTAATATGGAAAGCTCATTTATTATCTATTTCTCCTACCTTTTTCGGATTCGAAGCCTTTTCATAACTAATGGATCTATTTTAGATAATTAGGATTTGATGAGTATGACATACGTCTTAATTACTTTATTTTCTATATGAATAATAACAGACTCAAAACGATTTTAAATGTTTATCTAAATTAATCATAAAAGCAAACAAATGTCAGTGTAAACTCCATCATTTAGAGGGAGTAAGATCGATTTAGCAAATTAGACTATGATTCCACAATAATGAGTACCTCAGGAAAGAGAGGATAGAGAGAGAGAGCACATTGACACAATACACAGATTTATATTTACCTAGGATGGTGCGAAAATCAGACCCCTTGGCCAAGAGTTAACGGCCCCTTAGAAAGTTCCGGTGACAGGTACTTCAGGATAGGATAGGACAAGATAGATGACCTCTTCTGGATTCAATGGCTCTGTCTCACCCCTTTCTGATACTAACTTCCTCCTCGATTCTTCCGCAATCTTCCTCTAACTCTATTACCTCCTTGATTCTTCCGCGATTTTCTTATAATTCTATTTTTCTTCAAATTCTAAGTCTGCTTCTTTAGGTATTCGATCAGCATTCGGACAGCATCTCAGTCTCTCAGCATTCTGGCTGTGACTGCGCTAAACTAATCTAACTAAATACCTCAATTATACCTTTCTAATGGCATTTCCAACCCCTAAATGTTTCAACTTTTCTAACCCCTAAAAGTTTCCAACTTTTTGTTGGAGCATATCACCACCGCACCCAGTTCACCAAGTATACTTGAGAACAGTGGTGGCTGGTGACATTTAAAAGTGGTGAGATTTCAAAGTTGGGTGTGACTTTTATGGAGCAAGGAAAGCGGGTTAACTCAATAGACAAATGCTGAGTACGGGGAAGGGTAGGGCCCCCCCCAAGGAACATTTTAAAACATTTTAGCAGATGGTGCATTTGAAAGCAAATTTAAAAAAAATATAGCGCGAAAGCAAGAATGTTTATAAAGCAAATGAGATGTGCAGTCTTGAAATATTTGAACACAGAATTAAAAAGTTCAGCAGTTAATGCAATGTGCAAATTGTGCAGTGCTACAACTTTAACCCCTTTAAAGTGTGTGCTTGCCCTGTGTCTTGAACTGCAAGCAGCATCAACTTTAGAAGAACATGCTCTAACCAGGCGTAAAGAATCATCCACAGGGGATGCCTTCAACAACTCTTTTAGAAATGTGGGAAAAGAGGGCTTGAAGTGGAATGAAATAAGCAGGGGGTATCTAAAAGGGACATGGCTTAAACATGTGTACCACATTTCTGTGATTTCCATAGTGAGCCACCAGACTGGTATTTTGGTTTCTTTCTGAGCCTTCTGTTATTGCATGCAGATACATAAAAACAACTGACTTGTACCTAAAACCTGCCAGAACTATTGCCTTTTTCAATGGTTGTTAATATAAAAGTGTAGCAACAATGATTACGTTGTAAATAATTAATATTGAAAGTATTTCCATTCTGAAAAAGTGGGACTGTTAATTAATTATTAGTCACGCCTCTTGAAAGAGAATTGGTCTTAAGTCATGTGCACCTTATGTTAAACATTTATGCCATTTTTTCTCCACATCTCGTCCATGTGCTTATTTTAGTCCTCATTTCATTCTCGTCATAATGCATATCCTCCTATCTCCTTCACCATCCTCAACCATACACTACACTCATACATATGTAAACACTTTATTGGTTTTACGTGTTAATATTTTGACAAATGTGTACCCCCTTCACACACATTTACACAGAATTTCAATTGAAACTGGAATATGTGAACAATGTTCTGGGTACTATGCAGCCAGAGAGGCCACAAATGTTCAATTGAAACTGGGATACATGACCATTGTTCTGGGTACTCTGCAAAGAGACCAACCCGCTGACAGGCACTTGCGGAACTTGCATTGCCTTCAGCATCAGCAACAGAGCTCTCAATTGTGTTATGTTTAGTTAAGTGTAGTGCTTTATTTCGGTATGTAATAATCACATGAAGTGACTGACTTTAAAGTATTCCCTGTACCAGAGCAATAAGATGCAAGAAAAAAACACAGAAACAGATTAAGTAAAACGTGAAATATAAACAGGAACTAAAACACAGACATTCATTACCTTATGCATTTTTAACATTCCTTGTTCGTAACTGTGAGAAAGTGCCATCTTTCTTGCATGGTTAACCATGCCCTCACTTTTTGCTGAATTGCTGATGTGCTTTGACTGAGTGTGCCCTTGGCTCCTGCCAACCAGATGCCAAGGGCCTGTGTACCTTCCCTAAAACTGTGTTTAAACTAAAACCCAATTGGCCTCTCTGGCCACCGGTCAGCCCCTAGTAAATTGTAAGGGCTGCACCACTTATTGTGCCACCCTTAGGGGCCCTGTACCCTGACACCCACACACTGCCTTTGCAGGCTGAGTGTCTAAGTACAGAACTAAACAGAGAGTCAACATGGCACACACCTCTGTGTGCCATGCCCACAAACTCACTGCCCTGGCATCCATCAGTCACCCCTCTAGCAGGGTGCACTATGCCAGTGGTGTGGGCACAGGTGCATGAGCCCTGTGCCGGTACAATACCCAGGGCCATTCCTGGGTACTGTAAGTGCAGTGCTGCTATTAAGAGTATATGGTGCTGGGCGGTCGTCATTACGAACTCCACAGTACCATGATGGCTTCACTGAAGACTGAGAAGTTTGATATCATAGAGATGCCCCCTGAAACCTAACCAACCCCCAGTGTCCTGACTGTGTGGCTGCCGAGGCTGCCACCACCAGACATGTTTCTGAACCCCTGGGTAGAGAGACTGCCATTCTTGGGGGCCTGAAGCAATGCACATCCTGGGACGAGGTGCCAGGCCTCCTCCCCCAGGATGTGCAGGGGAAGCTTCAAAGGCATATCGCCTCTGTGAGCTTCTCCAGGCCACTTGCTGTACTCAGCAACTGGCCCCCACCGGTTCTGACCCCCACTCTGGCGGGAAGAACAGCGGGGAACCCTAAGTGAGGAAAGGGGGTGTGCCAGTCTATGCCAATCCCACTCCTCACGTGGGAGAGGCAAGGTGAAGCAGGACTCAGGGCTCTGGCCATCTTGAAGATGGGGAGCCCTGTCCAATCACAGCTAGGCTCCTGCCCCCCTCCCACAGGAGAGGAGCAGGCTAGGGGATGTACCCACCCATGGGCAGGGACCCATTGGTCCCTGCCCTCGCCCTACCTGGGGCACCCTGAACCTTCCTTCCTCAGATCTTAATTGCAACAACAAGAAGACCAAGAAACAAGAAGACCTGCCGTGCAGCTGCTGACAAAAGGAAAACGCCCACTGACTTGGCCCCAGAACCCTAGAGCACCTGTTGATCCTTGGACCTGCTCCTGTGAAACTCCGGCATCTCCTGCGGACAGCAGCCTCGACAACCCCAGAGGACCTGCCTGCCTTGAACCTACCAAAAGACTGGGACTCCCATGAGCAGTGGTTCTGTTCCAAAAGCCATACCCCTGGTGCCAGCCAGGAAACTGCGAATCCAGTCCACTCTGCACCCGCCAAGCCCGGCCTGTGCCTTAGTGACCCAAGACTACAAGGACGTCCCCCCGGCAACTGGGACTGGACATCTAGTGCCCAAAGACCCTCCTGAATGACACAGACGACGCCTGCTACCTCAGAACCAGGGACCCCACCTACCGCGTCCAGCTGAGAGTAGGATTTCACCACACCATAAGACACCCCGACACCCTATCTCTTCTCCAAGATCCCAACTTACCTCTCAAAGTGGTGATTGCACCTGAAGAATCTCCGTCCCCGAGCCTGCAACCTTTGTTCATTTTTTAACTCTCCCATTGGATAACATTGAGCGCCCGACGGCTCAAAAGCACCCTGCACCCAGCCGCCTGAGTGCCACTGGAAGTGCAACAACTACCCTACCCTACTTCCCCACTTGCCCTGAGTAAGTGACCAGGAGCTCAGCTCTCACAGCCGCGTGACCTGCTTGCTTGCAGACAGCAACCGAAGGCCCCCTATCCTCCATTGGATTGCATTGGTCCTACTCTCTCTGCACCCGGCTTCCCCTGTGCCGCTGAGAGTGTAACTACTGTACCTTTCTGACCCTGGGAGACCCTGAGTCTATGCCCAGAACCTTAACTTCACCAGTCGAGTACTTACCTCAAAGCCGATAACTCGCTTTCCTTCCATAGGCTAACATTGACTGGTTTTCACTGAAATTTCATCTAAGTGTGGAGTTTTTAAACTTTAAAATATTAATCTAAAATCAGCCGAATAGCGAATTCCGAAATACTTACCTGTGATCAGGAGAGAAGCCAGTACTGTACCATTTAGCCCAGTACTGAACCGCAAAAGTAATCTTAACTGTACGTACCAGTTACCTGCATTTTCTACCAGTGGAAACCATTGACTGTTTTTCTGTGAAATTTCTTCAAAGTGTTGATTTTTGCAAACTACAAATGTTCTTTAAAAATCGTGCCAACTACTGAAACCTAGGAGTCCAGTACTGGATTACAAAAGTAACGAGAACCTACTTTACCTGTGACTCGAATTTCCTTTCATAGGATAACATTGCTAGTTTCACTGAAAATGTTCTGTGTCAACTTTAAAAATACATTTATATTCTTTCAAAATGACAACTGTAACCAAAACGCTTTTACTTAACTGTTTACAGCTTAGGTCCCAGGACTGAATCCAGGATCCAGTCCTGTGGTTAGAAAAGTAATCCTGAAAGTAATCAACTGCATTTATATAGAAAAACCCATTGAGCTCATTTTTAAAATTGTGTTTAGAATTGTGTTGTCTATTGCAACCCCAGTAGCTATTGTACTTACCAGATCTATTACAGTGTTGCAAAGTAATTACCTAAAGTCACTCATATTGAGAAAAGTATATTTTGATACCTGTTGGTTCTAAAATAAAACAACTATCGCTTTTGATATAAAAACAATTGGCCTAGAGTTCAGTTCTTGAGTGTGTGAAACCATTTGCTGACTGAGTGTGTACAACAAATGCTTTACACTGTCCTCTGATACTGCCTTGCTGCTCGACCAGCCAGTAAGGCCATATCTGATTTTGACCTCTGTCATACCTCTGGGGATTGGGGACTCCATACACACTGTACCTTACTTTTGTCCAGTATATATAGAGCCACTTTCTTACAGTAATTCAATCAGTATTTTTGGCATTAATAATAAGGGAATAAATATAAGGCCCTAAAGGGACCAGATTCAACATCTGTTTTAGTGCCATATGACAGAGTCAGATCACAAGAATTTTACAACCACAAACCTCTAGCATTTTACATTGAGAAAAAAAAGACTTCGAAAAAAAACAGAGGAAAAAAGATGGCGGCCGTGAGGGATGTGTGAGAGGCTAGCTCCGCAACAGCTCCTCTCTACTCGGCATTTGAAATCAGAGAAAACGGGGAAAAGATGATGACACCGCATGAAGGAAAGTGAAAAGCGGTGGTTTAATCGCAGCTTAATGACAATTGCACCCTCAGCCAAGGTTGGCTCTGGAAGTGCTGGGGAAAAGCATCCAACATCAACATCAATGGACCCTGGAGCGCTTGAGCGCGGAATCAACTGCAACTGCACTGTCATTGATACGAATACCGCGGACCCTGCAGACGCGGTGGCAAGTTCTGTCTCCTCATTCGCTGGAGCCAAGACGACCAGTCTGTTGAAGGAGAAAATAAGAAGAGCAGCGATTTACAAACAGGCAGGCAGTCAACATTAAGAGAGTCTGGGATCGAGGCTCAGGGAACATAGCAATGAACATAGCAGTCTGACAGATTCATTGTGGTCCCTGTGGTCCTATGTAGGCTAGACACAAACGCTTGGTGTTTCGTGGAAAAAAGGATTGCAGACAATATGGGGGTGAGCGTATGAAAAGCTGAAAAGCATAAATGACTATAAATGACTATACAACCATTATAATGATTGTATGATCTGTTGGGCATTCTAAACATCTCGGAGAGAGATTGGTCTCTTGCTTGGTGTGCTGATATATGGATAAGGGTTTCACAAGGAGCACCACGTATTGAAACAAGCCGAATATTGAAGAGTGGATATATCAGGGTAGAACACTGCGGTATATCTAAGGATTGGATGGGTTTCACAAGGAGCACCACATATTGAAACAAGCTGAATATTTAAGTGTGGATATGTAAAGGTAGAACACTGCGGTATATCTAAGGATTGGAAGGGCAGACCTAGATTGACAATTATTAAAGGCTACTGGGCGCAAGGGAGTACAAGCCAGCAGTATATGATGTAACCACGTTCTCTTTAAGAAAATCCTACTCATTGACACATTGAGATGCCACCAGAAACAGCACGAGACGGAAAGAGCAGAGGAATAACGAGTACCCCATTGGGTAATCGGCTACAGGACCCCCAAATAGGAGGTAGCAGCAGGAAAAGAGCCCTGGAAGGGGCAATTGGGGAGATGAACTCTTTGAATACTAAAGTGGACTCGAATGAGGGGAAAAGCAAGAGGGTCCCTCAAATACTTACATCTAAGAAGGATAAAAACAAAACAGTGCAAGATGTGGAGAGCCAGCGAAATCCCATACCAGAGGTAACAACCCAATTAAAAAATGTGAAATTAACAGAGAAGGGTCAAGCTGGGAGCCAAGTAGAAAAGGGGGCCAGATGACAAGGTCAATAATACAGCCTATTGAAGCGCTTGATTCTTGCAGCACAGAGAAAATAAGTTCTGGATTAAGTTTAGAGTATCTATTGGAGTATTATTAGGTGAATCGATAGACAGTAGACTATACCTGAATTGTAATGAAGCTCATGTTTGTTATGTTTCAGGTAAATTTATCATAAAAGTGATGACAGTTTGACTTTCCAGTACTTGTATATAAATGGCAATTTTAGATGAGGTAACTGTATTGACAGCCAAAAGTGTAGATACAAAAACATCTTTTTTCTAGACCCCTTAAATAAGTGGATATATATTTTATGTTTTTTTTTCCTATAGTGGGGAATAGTTCTAAGTGCTGAGAAGAACGTAAAAAAAAGTTACCCATTTGAAACGCGTTGACAGCTGTGCAACAAAAGAGCATTAAAAAGTGACACTGGAAATCAGGGTGGAAGGGATTGAAAAATGAGGTCATAATACTCTAGGTTTCAGAGTAGCACAGCATTGTGAGGTTGCAGTGCCCTTTGAATAAGGAGTGTATAAATTAATTGTAGTTGTGTGTGAAAGTAATTAAGACCTCCTGATTGGGTAATCATAATTTAGATTTGACATTTGTTTTTTCCAATGTTTTTAAATTAAGAATTGTGTCTAATGTCTTGGATGAATATGTATGTTGGGTGGGTTTAATGTATTGTTATTTTATATAAGGTTCACATTGTGCTTCTGTGTATGATGAATTTCAAAAAGTGATATGAATAATTATTGAAAAAATAAACAGGGATCACTGCTATTGAATATAGAGGTCATGTAGTGATGGAGCGAGATAGAAAACAAAATTTTGTTTAAACTCGCGAAGTCACATTTCCATAACATGAATAAAAATATTAATGATTTGTGATATGTCGTGCTAATACAACTTAGATTAAACTTTACACATGGGGGGACTAATATGTGTGCTCATAAACGTGCATAAATATTGCATCTTTTTGTTCGTGCAAAATAATGAAATAATTTATTGTTTTCGTTTTTGTCATTACTAACTGCTGCAAACTTAAAAGAAGCATGTGCTTGTTTTGCTTTTCCTTGTCTGTGTGATGTCATTTCTACTATTCTAGGTGCATATGGGTCTCATGGAATAACGGAGACTGGTAGATATAAACGCTGCTTTATTTGTTTGCAATGGCTAGGTAACATTTTGATTAATCGGGTGGGTTAATTAATTAGTGAACCAAGGGGTGGATACAGAATCTACATTATTTCTTACATTAATACTTTTCTTGTGTTTGTTTTATATTAGAAATCATAAGTTGCCTGCTTTTGGGCCTAGTCACTTGAGCCGCAGAAAAGAGCTGACATGTAATTCTGCAGAAAGTCACGAGACGCCCATTCTGAAATAAATTATTCGTCAAAAGCTGCGTTCACAAAGCAAAAACTAATGTGCTGTCATCATTCTGTCGGACATGGCCAAGGTCGAAAGTGAACATTTTGTCAGTCCTTAACTTGGCATCCGCGGAAGTATAATGAAAGTCAATGGACGCTGCGAGAACGACTTTATACATTTGTTGCAATATGAGGAAGCTTCTGGCTTCACGTGGAAGGAACAATGGTCTCTATGAAATATGATTTAGTGGAACTTTTTGAAAACTGGGTGACATGTCACTTGTCACTCTCAGCCAATGGGACGTCGAAGATTTCTGAAAACTTTCCTTTGCGTAGTTTAGTTAGCATAGAAAGGTATAAAAAGTCATGCTCTTAGGGATGGGCTGGCTGCTGCTTTCTGACTTTCCGATGAGGGTGATGTGCTGTTGGACTTTGCGTGGAGCACGTAAGAATCCTCAAAGAACTTTACTTTAATTTCTATCTATTTAGCTCAGTTAGGGAATTAGATTTTAGAAATGCTAAACTTTAAATATTCACTTTGATTTTGATTCACTTGCTTAAATTATATATTTCTCATATTTCTTTACAATCATGCTTGCTTTATTGCAAATAAAATTCATTTATAAAACTATCAACTTATATACCATAATTTAGTAAATAAAATCTTACTTTTGACAAACAAGCTGGTCTTGGTTATTCAGAAGTGTAGGTTACTATTAGCTAGATCACGTCGCCAATGGTGGTCATTTAAATGGTATAGTTTTATTCTAATGACAACATTCCTTTCGCAGATGTATAAAATGTATATAGTTTGTAGATAATGTGTATATAGATTTAATTTGACCACCTGATTCAGTAGGCCCAAAATATGTCAGGTTTATAAATGGGTCCATATTTAGTATAGAATTTTGTTTATAGGTTATGAAGTTGGGTAGCGTAGTTTATGATATATTTTCTATAGGCCGCTGGATCAATTCTCTGGTAGCAGAAATTGATGGTTGCTAAGGGGTAACCAAGGTAATATGTTGGTTGCTAAGGGTTATTAAAGTTATGGTATGGAAATAGGATCGATGTTTTAACACATGTTAAGTTCGTTTTTCGTGCTATCTGTAAGCTATACCGGTATAGATTGTGTGGCGAGAAATTAGTCACGCAAGCCATCTGTTCTGTTTGTAGTGATATCGCCGAGTATCACAAGAGGTATCGCCGTGTACCATAGTGTTGTCGCCGAGCAGCACAGTTTTAGGGCTAGGTCTGAATCTTGTATAGTGAGGGTTTTCTAAGAAATTAGAGCAGCATGAGAATAGGGACAAAGCGCCTTCCATAAAACTCACTGTGATAAGAGTATTAGTAATATCCGAGCTTGAGTGAAGGGTAAATTAACGTCGGTACATGATTATCTATAAACAGGTTAGAGTCCTGTACGGGTACATGTTTCATATCTATAAACAGGTGAGAGCCCTGTACGGATAACGTCGTTATTTTGCTAACGGTGCATGATTTCTATAAACAGGTGAGAGTCCTGTACGGATTTCATGTGTGTTTGAAATTAGGGAAATTTCAGTGTGAAAGTGCGAGTTTGAATTGTATTTTATGTTCAAGTGAAACTCTTAGAACTTTCACTTCGCGGTGGGTTCAGAGCAAAGCGAGTTCATAATTATACGCGTTAGAAGGGTGGGGTAAGGTTACTCTACTGACAATTGAATATTATCCTTAGTGTGAATAGCGCCGTCTATTCCGAAGTGTGGATACTTGAATGTATGTAAACTATCCTAAATAGTGAAACGAACAGATGTTGTCTTTATAGTCATTGTTAAGAATTAATTTACACTGAAAAGTGTTCTTAAATTGGCGCTGTGAAAAGATTTTGTGAAGGAGGGGAAAGCGCCAGGAGTGAGAAACGAGAAACCGCAGCTGCTGTGTACGTCACAGAGCCGCGCTGGGATTGGGTGACCTACGTCACAAGCTATATTCTGATTGGCTCTTGAGTCTCTGACGACCTGTGAGCTGATTGGTCCTTCGGAAAAACTCTAAATTTATTGGTTAAGCAGAAAAGTGACGTAGCTCAACTGTCATTGGCTTGTTGGTGTGTTTCGCGCACGGATTGGTTGTTTTGCGGAACATCCCGGAAATATTTTACGAACGATTTTGTGAATTAGATTTAACTCTTAAAAATGAGTTATCATTTTAAACATGTTGAGAAAAAGTCAACATTATTTCAGAAGTTTAAGAATTTATTTTCACCTGACAAGAAAATCGAAACGCGAGGTGGTAAACTACTTCATAAGTATAAAACACCTGCAGCGTACATGGAAGGTGAATATGGATATCATACTGTCTTATGGTTCGATAATTGGAAACGTTATACTAAAAATGACGGTGTTTTAACTTGGCCTGATGATGGTTCATTTAATGTAAGAGTCTTAAGAAACTTACGAGAGAAAATGAATGCTCTTGTTCCAAAACCGAGACCAACTCAATTTGAAGCTTTAGTTGAGTGGGAAGACGAGATGTATCAGTTACAAAGAGAAGCTAGTGGAATTAAAAGACCTTCTAAAAATCCATCTTGGAAAAGAGAAACTCATGAAGATAGATTGAGAATGTGGAGACAGGGAAACATGAGTGAAGGATTGTATTTAATTCATGAAATGGTAATGGGTACTCCTACAGGGAAATCTATGGAAAGTGAATCTGAGGATGCAGTTATGGAAGAAATATATACAACTGCTAGAAAGAATCAGCCTAATCAGCCTTTGAGACCTCCTAGATCATGGTCTACTCCGGTGGTTTCTACTGAAACTTCACCGAGTGCACCTCCAATTAATGAAGCTCCTAAACTTTATCCAAATAATTGTGAAATCAATGAAACTCCTAGAAGACCAGAATTCGAGAATGCTCGAAATGAAGGTAGACATTTTACAATGACTCCAAGAGCAAGGGAACCTCCAAAAGATTATACAAGAGAGGCAAGAAATGTTGAAGATGTTGATTATAATGAATATATAAGATCAAAGGAAGAACTAATAAAAAGAATGACAAAAGGCATGGAAGCTGTGACAGTTCCAGTAACAATTGGTCCTGTTCAGCCTATATTTGACCAAAGGGAAACAAACAAAACTGGATTAACTATTCCTTTAAATACAGAAATTCAAAAGGCTGCTGAAAAATTTTATTCAGATTTATCTGAAATAAACACTTCTAAATCAAGAATGCCTGATTTAACCTTTAATGAGGATTTATCTTCAAAAACACCAATGGGTGCTATATCAGATATAGGGAGTCCTGAAGTCAGGGTAACCACACAAAAACTAGATGTGGCTAAATTAAAAGCGAATATCGAAGAATTCATAATTGGAACAATTGGTCCAGATAGTTTAAATTACTATCGGGATGATGAACTACTGTTCATTTGCAAAAGCATTCAGTGGAAAACGAAAAATAAATATGATCAACTAGAGGATCTAGCAGCAGAACTTGAAATCGATGTGAGTAAACAAAAGAATTTTGCAAAACATTACAGATTAGACTTTTCAGAAAGTGACATTGAGAGTTTAAACTCAATGGGAAGAATAGTTCACATTAAAGATTTGATTGTCTATATCAAAAAGCTAGGAGAACTGAATAAATGGAGAGTAAAATGGACCAAAAAGAAGGAAGATGAAAGATTGGATAAATTGTCAAAACAATTTCCAATGAGAGAAATTGCAGGTGGAGGATATGTTCATGTCCCTTGGTCGAGACAGGACATTCTGTTATTTACAAATGACTTTCCAAAATTGAGAGAAAAACCAGTTGAGTGGTACAGGCAAGTCGATAGATTTATCAAAGTGTCAAAAGTTCTGTGGATTGATTTAGATGGATTTTTTGACATTGTTGTCCCATCTGATCTTTGGACAGAATGCAAAATATCGATTAGTTGGCCAAAAGCAGAACCTGAGCGAATAAAAGAAACAGGTGCTCCAAATCCACTTGTAATGGATTTTTATGAAAAAGTAATTGTTTGGATGAAAAACAAAATTCCACCCAAAGAAGTCGATTGGGTTAAAATAGAAAGAACAGAACAGGAAACAAAAGAATCAGTTCATTCTTTTTATGAAAGACTACTGTTAATCTTTAAACAATACAGTGGTTATGAAAAATTAGATGAAAAAGACATGAGTCATTTTGTCTATAGATTTGTTTATGGACTAAAACCTGAAATTGGAGAAATGATCAGAACTAGTATTGTCGGATGGCAATCACTATCTGTAGATGATATCCTAAGAAAAGCAAAGTATTGTAGCGATGAAATAGAAGTAAAACAGAAAAAGCTGAAGGAGAAAGCCATGTGGGCTCAGGTAAAAGTGGCTGAGCAACAGATTGCCAGCATGGGTAATAAGAACACTAATTTTGTTCAAACTGGAAATACAAACCAGATACAAGGAAAGTTTAAAGGTAATAATTTCCCAAAGAAATTTAGCCCAAAGATTGAGGAGCTGAAGCAAAGATTACCTTGTTTTAATTGTGGCGAAATTGGACATTGGAGGGACGAGTGTCCTCATCCTCCTAAAAACTTAAAGAATCCCTTATTGAATCCACAGATGCAGAATGGTGTTGACCTGCAGCGACAGCTACAGATACAACAGGGGTTAAACGAATTTAATATTCAGCGACAGTTACAGCAACAGCAACAACAACAGGTGAATAATCGTCAAGACCAATTGCCACAACCACCTTTTCCGAATTGTGGGGGAGTTCAAAAATATAATCCAAACGTGGGATTTCAGGGAAGTGAACAGGTAATAAAACCACAAAAACAGCAAAAGCAGCAAAGGGTTCAAATGCAAAATGCTTCACAACAATTCTTATTAACAGAAAGTCAGGACAGTGATTCTGATGATTATTGTTGACGGTGCCCGAGAGAGGAGGAAGAGTGTGTTGTTGGAGCCACTCTTGAGGTTGACCAGTCTGGTCCTTTTGTAAATGGGAAAGTTAATGATGTAGACATCACTTTTCTAGTGGACACTGGTGCTACCCGTTCTACTGTTAGATCAGTGGAAATTGAAAACCTACCTCTCTCTGGGGATACCATCCAAGTTGTCGGAGTAAGTAATCAACAGATTAAAACTGACTTAACTGATCCAGTACCAGTTGAAATTGGAAACTACAGAGATAAACACAGATTTGTGGTTTGTAATAGTAGTCCAGTGAATCTATTAGGTAGAGACATCCTATGTAAAATGAATTGTAGAATATATTGTTCTCCTGATGGAGTTGAGTTACAAACAATGGAGGAAGATGGTTTATACAAAATGACAATGATGATGATAGAAACAGAAGAAACAAAATTGTTTCCTGCATTTGAAGAAAAGGATTTACCTGAAGAACTCAAAGAAACAGTGAAATCTGAAATATGGGATTTTACTGGAAATGAGATGGGTCTGATGAAAAACGTAGATCCAGTAAAAATTACATTGAAACAGGGAATAGAATTTCCAAACACTCCACAATATAAAATGAAAACAGAAACAATTGAAGGTATTACACCTATAATTGAAAAATTAATCAAGCAAGGTGTATTAAAGGAAATGAAGAGTAGCTCTTGTAATTCACCAATTATGGGAGTTAAAAAGTCTAACGGAACATTTAGAATCATACAAGATTTGAGAAAGGTTAATCAAATTGTTGTTCCATGTTGTCCTGTAGTTCCAAATCCAGCAGTAATTCTATTTCAGATTCCACATGATGCTGAATGGTATACAGTCATCGACCTGTGCAATGCATTCTTTACTGTTCCCTTACATCCAGACAGTTATGAAATATTTGCTTTCAGATTCCAAGGTAAGACCCTCGGATGGTCAAGAATCCCACAGGGCTATACAGAAAGTCCTTCAATTTTTAACGAGCTGTTAAAAAGATCATTAGAAGACCTAGACTTACCTGGTAGGTCTACGTTAGTGCAGTATATTGATGATTTGTTAATAGCTGCAAAGACAAGAGAAAATTGTGTAACAGACACAATAATTCTGTTAAATCGCCTTGCAGAAGAAGGACATAAAGTGTCCCCAGCGAAACTACAGTTTTGCAAACAAGAAGTAAAATATCTTGGTCACAGAATTGCAAAGGGAAAAAGACAAGTAACAATAGAGAGAATAAAAATGATTCAAGCAATGTTACCACCAAGAACACAAAGACAAGTCAGAATGTTCTTGGGAATGGTAGGTTACTGTCGACAATGGATAAGTGGATTTTCAGTAATTGCAAAACCACTGCAAAGACTGACAAAGTCAGATATAAAAGATCCAATTATTCTCAATGATGCTGAGATGGAATCTTTTGAGAACCTGAAAAAGAGTTTATGCCAAGCTCCTGCTTTAGGTATGCCAAATTATGAAAAAGATTTTGAACTGTATTGCAGTGAGAGAGAAGGATGTGCATTATCTGTGTTAATTCAGAGACATGGAAATTTAAAGAAACCTATTGCATACTTCTCTGCAGTTCTTGATCCAATTGCAAAAGCATTACCAGGTTGTTTGAAAGCAGTTGCAGCTACAAGTATCAGCCTTGAACAAAGTGAAGGAATCATTATGGGATTTCCTGTGAAAGTTTTTGTGCCTCATTCAGTTGAAATATTACTGACAAGAGGTAAGACTCAACATTTAACAAGTAGCAGATTGACAAAGTATGAGAAAATCATACTGGGAGCAGATAATGTTTCGATTTCAAGATGTTTGAATCTGAATCCTTCTACATTACTGCCTGATTCTGAAATTGTTGATGACATTGAAACAGAACATGAATGTTTAGATGTCATGGAATTCTGTACTAAACCAAGAAAAGACATCAAAGACAGACCTTTGTCTGAATCGGATTTTGTCTACTTTGTAGATGGTTCATGCTTAAGATCCGAAGGAGGTGTCTTGAAAGCTTCATACTCAGTTTGTACAGTCGTAGATGTTGAAGAAGCATCATGTCTTGAAGGAGTTCGTTCAGCACAAGTGGCTGAATTGATTGCTTTAATTCGTGCATGTGAAATATCAAAAGATATAAGAGTTACCATCATTACTGATAGTCAGTATGGGTACGGAGTTGTGCATGATTATGGACAACTCTGGTCACAGAGAGGATACATGACATCAACAGGATCACCAATTAAAAATGCAGTTTTCATAAGGAGATTAATTGAAGCAATACAATTGCCAAAAGAAATTGCCATTGTTAAATGTGCAGCGCACACTAGAGGAACTGATTATATTTCCAAAGGAAATGCCTTCGCAGATGAAACAGCTAAATACTGCGCAAGGAAAAATTATTCATACAATCGGGAGAGGAGTAAAGAAACTGATTCAAATTCATTAATGCTAACAACTGTTGTAGAAACATGGCATGAGATTAGAGATTTACAAAATGAAGCAGAAGATGAAGAAAAAGACTTGTGGTTAAGATCAGATTGTAGACCACGTGAAGAAGATGGAGTGTGGGTTTACAAAGATGGCAGAGTAGTCTTACCAAATTGTTTAATTGCTGACATGGCCAGATTATATCATGGTCCAGCACATCTAGGAAGAGATTCTATGGTCAGACTTTTCAGAGAAACATGGTTCAATACCAAGTTTAGAACTATTGCTGAATCTTTTTGTCAAAGGTGTTTGTCATGCCAACAAATGAATCCAAACAGAAAATCAGTGGTGGGGACAGGAATAATTGGTCGAGAAGGTGGTCCCTTTACCAGGTTACAAATGGATTTCATTGAAATGCCCTTACACAATTGTTTGAAATATGTGCTTGTAATTGTATGCTTATTTTCAAGATGGGTAGAGGCTTTTCCTACACGACATTGTGATTCAATTACAGTAGCAAAACTAATGCTCAGAGAAATCATCCCAAGGTACGGTTTTCCAGTCACTATTGAGAGTGATGGAGGAAGCCATTTTGATAACAAACTGATGAAGTTAATTTGCGAAGCTTTGAGCATTGAGCAGAAAATACACTGTGCATACAGACCAGAGGCATCAGGAGTAGTTGAACAAATAAATGGAACAATCAAAAACAGAATTGGAAAAATGTGTCTTGAAACAGGTATAAAGTGGACTGATGCTCTTCCACTTGTTTTGATGTCATTAAGAAGTACACCAGATAAAAAGACAGGTTTGAGTCCTCATGAAATTTTAATGGGAAGAGTTATGAGACAAGCATTTGTACCTGTAGGTAAACTGTTGAGCATAAATGACAGTGCAATTTTGGATTACTGTAAAAGGTTATCTGATATGGTAACTTCTGTGTCTAATCAGGTGGGAACTGAAGCTCAATCAAATGAAAAAGTTTTGACTCATGATCTGAGACCTGGCGATTGGGTCAGAACAAAAGTGCATCGGAGAAGGAATTGTCTAGCTCCTAGATGGCAGAAACCTAGGCAGATAATCTTGATCACTACTAATGCTGTAAAGTGCAGAGGATTGAAACGTTGGATACATCCTAGTCATACTATTCCAGTACCAACTCCTGAGAGTTCTGATGTTGAAAGTGATACCACAGAAGATTCTGATTCTGAAGCAGAAGGCAAAACAGAAGGTGAAATAATTCCAGATTCTGAAGATCGACAAGAAAGTCGACATCTGGAAACTGTGCCAGTGAATGGAAATCTGACAAGAAAAGACTTGGAAATAATTGAAATAGATTCTGAAGGTGAAGAGAATCTGTTAAAAGGAAAGATAACTGAAGATTCGGTTGTCTCTATTGAAGACAAAGAAGCTGAACAAAAAGAAGTTTCAGATCAGGAGAATATCGAAAGGCAGAGAACAAACTCTGAAGTAAGGAACAAAAATCCGAAATCTGGGAAGTTGGAGGTAATTGAGGAAGAGGAGGAGAACGAATTACCAAGTACCAGTGATGGAAGACAAAGTGAAGTTCCTGAAGGAGTGAAATTGCCGAATAGAGAAGTTCCTGAGTCAATTGAAATTTCAGACTACGAAACTGAAGAAAGTGACGTGGAAGGTGAAAGTGAAAACGGAAAGAAAAGGACTTGGAAGTCAGAATCAAATAATTCTGAACCAAAGAAGAAATACGTGAGAAAAGCAGACTACTGGCCAGGTGGAAGATTGAGAGTCAGATTGATCAAAAAGCCAAAAGAACAAGTTGAAGAAATCAGTAGTCAAAAGAGTCCTGGAAAAGAAGTTGGAGTTGGAAGGAAAATTGAAGTGATATCGAGAAAAGGGAAGAGAATAATAAGACCAAACCAAAAATACAAGTCTCCTGAGTGGACTTACTTAGTAATTCCACCTGTTATTGACATATATGATAGTAGTGAAGAAGAAAACGAAATCCAAGAAATTAGTGACAATGATTGAAGTACAGAAATATTAAATTGGCAAAAGGCTGAAGAAAATTTGTTAGTTGACACAAGGTCGAAGAAAAACTGTTTAGTTGAAGAAAACTTATATATGACATAAGGTCGAAGAAATCTTGTTTAGGGTTTTAAAAAAAAAAAAAAAAAATATTTTAAAAGGGGGGTGTAAATATATTTTAAAATTTATTTTTATATTTTTTTGAGGCTAAAACTAACCAAAAATGCCTTATGTTAAGGAGAGCACTTCAAAGTGTTCTGTTTTTAAAAGATGCTGTAAGATGACTCTGGTATGTCTGCTCATTTTAGTTCTGCTCTGGTTGGTTCTAGCTGTGATTATCCCTTTAGAAATGAATAGAGAATTACACAAAGTTAACATAACAAGCAAAGCTTTGGTTAGCCAAACTAAACATAGTGCGTCTGCTAAAGTTATTGATCATCAGCCTAACATTCATCAAGATAAATCAATAGGTGATTTTTCGAGTAATACATTCACAAAGCTATTGAGTGAATATGTTAAGGTAATGGATGCAAAAGACTGCTATGTCTGTGTTAAATTACCTGCTTCTGTTTCTGAGGGAGTAACATATAACATGCTTCCTCTCACTTATGCTGTAACATGTAGTGTATTAACTAGTTTATTTTATCAAACTGGACGTTTAGAATATTACTATTCAAATTATGATGAAATTTTTGCTAATATTAAGATTGATAACGTTTTAAATAAGCATAAGAAAGCAAAACAAATGAGAGAATTTTTCCTTGTTACTAATGAACTCACTTATGAGTATGCTTACAAGAATAATCTAACATGTAAATTAAGTGCTGAAGGAAAGAAATTTTTGAACATGGTTGAGGAGAGAAGAGCAATTTATAAGAGGAATGAATTAGTTAAGCAGACTAAGTCAGCTTTCTGGCAAAAAGAGGATGAGAAATTAAATGGCAAAATGCTTGAAAATATTGCAATTCACATAGACAAACCAGTTAGTGGAAAACTTTGCATTAGAAGAGATAATACACTTTTTGATAATTACTTTGTAGGTGCAAGTAACTGTGAAGATACTTATCAGATTATGGGAGGTTGGGGATTTAAAGGTGGAAAAGATCCTATCTTTCCTGGGATTTATTTTGTTTGTGGTGACAAAGCCTACTACAACCTTCCAGACCATTGGTATGGAACTTGTTATGTGGGAATTGTTTTTCCTAAAGTGTTTCATGTTGACAGAGATTCAGAAGGATTGTTTAAAATTCATAATTATGTAAATAGAGTTAAAAGAGAAACTTTTACTGAAGTTCTGGGAGATATTTTTCAAGCTGTAATACCTTTTGTTGGTATAACCCTAAATGCAGGGAGAATCAGAAAATTGTCCACTATAGTTGATAGATTATCAACTGACACAGCTGATGGGTTTCAATTAGTGAATGTTGAAGTTATTGCAATTAGATCTATGGTAATTCAAGACCGTCTTGCTTTAGACATACTCCTAGCAAAAGAGGGAGGAGTCTGCGGCATTTTACATGTTCAACATTGCTGTACATATATACCTGATGAAAGTAAGAATATTGAAATGTATATTAAGAATATTACACAAATGCATTCAGAGATAATTCCTTTAGAAGAAGATGATTTTACAGGGAAACTTTCAAAAAGGTTTCAAGCAATTAAAAACTGGTTTCATAATATCGGAAGTTCAATTCTTGGCAAGATTCTGGCACCTTTGATTATAATAGTATTCATTTTTATTTTGACCAAATTAGGTTGTTTGTTACATAAAAGAAAGAAACAGTTGAAAGAAAAGAAAAGAATCTATAAACTCAGAAAAGAAGAAGAAAGGGAGATCGAATTACAGGAGTTACATAGAGAGCGTCATGTTAATTGCAAAGATTATGCAGAAACAGACTTTTAGGTTTACTGATACAAATGAATTTGAATCGATTTCTTAAAAATTTAAATTACCAAAATTTTGAGTGCTGGTGTGGTGATTTGTTAATCACCAGATGAGGGAGTTGATGGAGCGAGATAGAAAACAAAATTTTGTTTAAACTCGCGAAGTCACATTTCCATAACATGAATAAAAATATTAATGATTTGTGATATGTCGTGCTAATACAACTTAGATTAAACTTTACACATGGGGGGACTAATATGTGTGCTCATAAACGTGCATAAATATTGCATCTTTTTGTTCGTGCAAAATAATGAAATAATTTATTGTTTTCGTTTTTGTCATTACTAACTGCTGCAAACTTAAAAGAAGCATGTGCTTGTTTTGCTTTTCCTTGTCTGTGTGATGTCATTTCTACTATTCTAGGTGCATATGGGTCTCATGGAATAACGGAGACTGGTAGATATAAACGCTGCTTTATTTGTTTGCAATGGCTAGGTAACATTTTGATTAATCGGGTGGGTTAATTAATTAGTGAACCAAGGGGTGGATACAGAATCTACATTATTTCTTACATTAATACTTTTCTTGTGTTTGTTTTATATTAGAAATCATAAGTTGCCTGCTTTTGGGCCTAGTCACTTGAGCCGCAGAAAAGAGCTGACATGTAATTCTGCAGAAAGTCACGAGACGCCCATTCTGAAATAAATTATTCGTCAAAAGCTGCGTTCACAAAGCAAAAACTAATGTGCTGTCATCATTCTGTCGGACATGGCCAAGGTCGAAAGTGAACATTTTGTCAGTCCTTAACTTGGCATCCGCGGAAGTATAATGAAAGTCAATGGACGCTGCGAGAACGACTTTATACATTTGTTGCAATATGAGGAAGCTTCTGGCTTCACGTGGAAGGAACAATGGTCTCTATGAAATATGATTTAGTGGAACTTTTTGAAAACTGGGTGACATGTCACTTGTCACTCTCAGCCAATGGGACGTCGAAGATTTCTGAAAACTTTCCTTTGCGTAGTTTAGTTAGCATAGAAAGGTATAAAAAGTCATGCTCTTAGGGATGGGCTGGCTGCTGCTTTCTGACTTTCCGATGAGGGTGATGTGCTGTTGGACTTTGCGTGGAGCACGTAAGAATCCTCAAAGAACTTTACTTTAATTTCTATCTATTTAGCTCAGTTAGGGAATTAGATTTTAGAAATGCTAAACTTTAAATATTCACTTTGATTTTGATTCACTTGCTTAAATTATATATTTCTCATATTTCTTTACAATCATGCTTGCTTTATTGCAAATAAAATTCATTTATAAAACTATCAACTTATATACCATAATTTAGTAAATAAAATCTTACTTTTGACAAACAAGCTGGTCTTGGTTATTCAGAAGTGTAGGTTACTATTAGCTAGATCACGTCGCCAATGGTGGTCATTTAAATGGTATAGTTTTATTCTAATGACAACATTCCTTTCGCAGATGTATAAAATGTATATAGTTTGTAGATAATGTGTATATAGATTTAATTTGACCACCTGATTCAGTAGGCCCAAAATATGTCAGGTTTATAAATGGGTCCATATTTAGTATAGAATTTTGTTTATAGGTTATGAAGTTGGGTAGCGTAGTTTATGATATATTTTCTATAGGCTGCTGGATCAGTAGGAAACTAAATATGTGTAAAAGGACAGTCATTATTGCCATTGTTTTGGTGTTTTGCACTTTCTAAAAACACACAATTAAAAACCACCTTCAAAGAATAATGTGTTTTTAAATTCTGAGTTCAGGGGACCCAAACTCCGAATTGCTATCCCTTCCCAATTGAAAGTTAACTTGCAAGATGCTACAAGGCAGCTCCAAAGCCTATAGGAGAGAAAGTCTGTGCAATAGTGAAAAAATAATTTAGCATTATTTCACCATCAGGACATGTAAAATACACGAGTACATGTCCTACCTTTCCCATTCACTGCCCCTTGGGAGGGGGCAGGGCATGGGAAAGGTATCACATGCACTGGTAGGTGCACTTGCCAGGTCAACATGGCAGTTAAAAGCTGCCCCTGCAGACACTGCAATGGCTGGCCTAAGACATGTTTGCAGGGCTACTCATGTGGTGGAACAATCAGTGATGCAAGGGCCCACTAGTAGCATTTGATTTACAGGCCCTGGGTGCACACTGTGCACTTTACAAGGGGCTTGCCAGTAAATCAAGTATGACAGTCATGGCTAATCAAACATAATTCCAATTTACACAGGGAGTACTTGTACTTTAGCACTGAACAGCAGTGGTAAAGTACCCAGAGTTCAAAAACGAAGTCCAGCATGAAGACAGAAATACAGGGGGTCTGAGCAAAAAGGCAGGGGAAACAATGTTAAGGATTCCAGGTCTGACAAAAATGAATTTTAAGCTTGCAATTACCCATCATATATCACTCTAAGGTTTTATATGCAATATCTGCAATCTCTCGTAGTCCAAAAGTCCTAAGACAATGTGCAGTTTAGTGTCTGAGCATCACTTGATTGGTCTAACATTTAGTGATACCACTACAAATTCCAGTGTTGTGTTCTCACTCATTTACCTACATGCTGTCCAAAATCTTTCTTGGTCCAGCCATCACCACAATCTACATTTATAAGGGGCACCTGCCTCGTGGTAAAGTGAAAATATGCCTTTTCACTTTACCAGGAGATAATAAGTCAGAAATCTAGGTCAGTGTCCCATGTTTCTGAATGCACTAATCTTTACAGGTCAAACATAAACATTGATACAAAGCATTTCTCTTACATGCAGGTTTCAACAGTTTACATCAACACCCGGGGTTTAATTACAATGTCGGTCGGAAAGGCTCCGAACAGAATTTGGATTTTCCTAACTTGTGTTGGAACCTATTTTTCTGACCGACTTGGAAACCTTTCCGACTGATTACGATAGAAAGGTATACGTTGGTCATTCCGACTCAGATCCCACCAGCATTTAGGAGGATCGGATTCAGTCGGAGCCAAATTGTATAGGTCTGTGGTCTGCATTTCCAACTCACTTTCTGAATCAGTCAATCTGACACAAAATGGCTGTGGGAAACGAATTTTGGGGGCCTGTAGCAGGCCCCTCCTTCACCGGGGGTATACCTATGGAACCCCTCTGTACAACCATGCACAGTGTGGCACGCACTATGGAGTGCACAGCACAGAGTGCACATTTTTCCACAACCACCTCTTTTTCAATGGGAGCCTGTGTTGTTGGTGGGAGCACAGGCTTCCATTGAAGTCAATGGGAGTACAACCGAACGGAGTTTGGAAACATCATAATAGGTTGGTCGGACTCCACAAACCTGAGTCGGTCGGAAACGATTTGACACAGAGTCATTCGGAGTGCTTTCCGACTGACATTGTAATGAGGCCCTCAATTGTTTAACAGCTCCCCCAGGAAAAGGGAGCCTTTGGCACACTATTAAATACATATTTAATGGTATAAATATACAGATAAAAATGAGACCTTAATGAAGGGCATCTCTCCTACATGTGAGGTTCAACATTTTACATTGTTAGACTCAGCTCTTTATGCAGATGTATTCCCAAACGTTTTGCCTTTTGACTCCTATTATTGTTCCCTTTTTTACATGTAAGGCACTCCTTACGTAGGCCCACGGTACCCCCATGAGCAGGGTGCACTGTATGTGAAAGGTATGACATGTACTGGTGTGTCTTACATATCCTGATAGTGAAATTCCTTGTATTAAGCTTTTCACTGTTGAAAGGCTGTCTGTCCCTCAGGCTATCATTGGAGTAGCACTGCAACATTTTTTGATTTGTAACTTTAAATTGGGACAATAATTGACTAACGAAGATCGCTGCGCTAGCGCTTGGCAGTGAATAGGACTGCTGCAAGCGTTTTATTGCATTTTAAAACATTTACTTCTGACTGTGATAAATTGTGTTTTTATCTGCACTTGTTGGGATCCTACCTGCATTTTGCTCGCCCACTCCCCGGTCCACTGCAGCTTCTTGTGCTGATTGTTGTGGAGGGAGGTCAAGCGGCACCACTTCCTGGTTGCTCCATTTAGGGCGGCCATCTTGGGGAGGTTGACGTGCTAGTCTCCCCCTTCGCCCTCACTACATTAGGGCGGGAGTTACTCGCGCGCGATAATTGACTAACGAAGATCGCTGCGCTAGCGCTTGGCAGTGAATAGGACTGCTGCAAGCGTTTTATTGCTTTTTAAAACATTTACTTCTGACTGTGATAAATTGTGTTTTTATCTGCACTTGTTGGGATCCTACCTGCATTTTGCTCGCCCACTCCCCGGTCCACCGCAGCTTCTTGTGCTGATTGTTGTGGAGGGAGGTCAAGCGGCACCACTTCCTGGTTGCTCCATTTAGGGCGGCCATCTTGGGGAGGTTGACGTGCTAGTCTCCCCCTTCGCCCTCACTACATTAGGGCGGGAGTTACTCGCGCGCGATAATTGACTAACGAAGATCGCTGCGCTAGCGCTTGGCAGTGAATAGGACTGCTGCAAGCGTTTTATTGCTTTTTAAAACATTTACTTCTGACTGTGATAAATTGTGTTTTTATCTGCACTTGTTGGGATCCTACCTGCATTTTGCTCGCCCACTCCCCGGTCCACCGCAGCTTCTTGTGCTGATTGTTGTGGAGGGAGGTCAAGCGGCACCACTTCCTGGTTGCTCCATTTAGGGCGGCCATCTCGGGGAGGTTGACGTGCTAGTCTCCTTCTTCGCCTAATCTATATGGTCCCTCTTCTCCCCGCGCAGCGGTGACGCGCAGCGGTAGCGCCGTAGACGCGCCGAAGAGGCGCCAAAGAGAAGCCAGTCTGCGCCAGTCCGCGTCCAGACGCTTCTCGCTGGCCCTGGACCCGACTATTACCATGGTAGGGAATCGTATAACCTACAACTCCCCGCTGCTACATGGCCTACGACCCTCCACCAGTCTGTCCTGTCGTCATTCTTTTTCCCCCACTAATTTAGAACATTATTGCAAATATTGCAAGTGGAGTACTTCTCTCCCGTATAGCTGCCATTCTCCCTCTGTACAGAAATGGAGACTGTATCTCCTCAACTGTCGGTCCTTACCGAAACACTTTACTGAGCTGTACATGCTGATCGAAGAGCTCAATCCTGATGCTCTTTTTCTCACAGAAACCTGGCTCCAGATGGACAATGACCCGACTACAACGTGGGTCACACCTCAAGGCTATACCCTCAAACGACTTGACCGTCAGTCTGGGAGAGGTGGTGGTTTGGCCATAATATATAGAGATAGCTTTAGGTGTCGTGTTATTCCAACCACCTCACCGACCTGCGAGAGTTTACACTTCTCGTTAGATTTTTCCCCTACTATCACTTTCTCCGGTATTTTGCTTTACCGTCCACCAGGCACCCTTAATAACTTCATCACTAAGATCACTGACCTCACTGCAAATGTTGTGCTTACCTCGCCTAATTTCACTCTGCTCAGGGATTTCAACCTCCATCTTGACGACCCCCATGATACATCAGCCAATAACCTACGTTCTAACTTGCAAGCGATGGACCTTTGTCAAAGAGGCCATCAGGCAACCCATAATAGGGGACATCTTCTTGATCATATCTATAGCAATTTAGACCTTATTGTAGAGACTCCTGTTCCATTACCCTGGACGGACCATTTTTTAATACCTTTTACCTGGCTCTCCAATCCCCCCTCCTCCTTTCATGACTCTGCCAAGCACCTGGGAAGGAAATGGTCTTCACTCTCCCTCCCGGATTGGACAGCTGCTCTTGTTCGAGATCCACCGAGGAAGGCCGCTAATCCCGCCTCGGCCACTAATACCTTTGATAACTGGATCTCCAGTACCCTTGACCAGGTCTTTCCTAAATGCCCTTGTAAATCCATAAGAAGACCCAAAGTTGCACCATGGTATACACCTGCCCTTAGGTCTATAAAACTTGAGTGCCGTAAACTTGAGAGAGCTTGGAGGAAGGACCACTCTCAGTCTAGGAAAGCTGAATATAGGGCTGTAATAAAGCTTTATAAATCAGAGATCAAGATGGCACAAGTTCTCTTTTACGAAGGGAAAATGAATGCAGCGGCCAACGCGCCAAGGGAAATTTTTAAGATAGCAAAGTCCCTCATCTCACCTCCTGCCGAGCGTCCCTCCGCTGAAGGCGCGCAAGACCGCTGCAATGAGCTGGCTGTTTTCTTTTCTAAAAAAATTCAGACCATTTATTCCTCATTTAGCAATCCTAAGGACGATGCAGTATTTTTCACACCCAAAATATCTGATTCCTCGGTCCCTTGCGGGCTGGACATAATACCATTCCTCGATGCCTGTGGTCTAGACAGACTAATCTCTAAGGTCACTTCTGGGTTGCCTAACGACCCAGCACCTCCTCAGATCCTTGTCAAGGTCCTGGACGTTATTCGTCTGGTTATTTTAGAACTTCTAAACACTTCCATCATTTCTTAATCTGTTCCATCTTCCTGGAAGTGTGCTATGGTGAGGGCATTGCTGAAAAAGCCCACCCTGGACCAGAGTAACTTGGCTAACTATCGCCCTATTTCGTTACTCCCGTGGCTGAGTAAACTGCTTGAGAGGCACGTTAATAACATCTTAACGGACTATTTGGAATCCAATGGTCTGTTGCGTGCCTCCCAGACAGGATTTCGTCCTCAACACGGAACCGAAACCGCTCTTCTAGCGGTAACTGAAGAAGCAAGAGCCGTTCTGGATCGGGGAGGAAAGGTGGCCATCATCTTATTAGACCTCAGCGCCGCGTATGACACGGTAAACCATGCCACGCTATTACAACGATTGGCGGGCATGGGCGTGTCGGGCGCGGCCCTGGAATGGCTGGCATCCTTCTTGAGCGAGCGATTCTTTCAGGTCTTTGAGGGTGAGGTAGCTTCTCCCAAACATCCTCTCAGGTGCGGGGTCCCTCAGGGCTCCTCCCTGAGTCCCACCCTATTCAATGCCTACATGGAACCTCTGGACAGGATAGTTTATCCCTTTGGTGTGCGTATTGTCACCTACGCGGATGATACACAGCTGGTGGTCTCTTTAGACCACTCAGAAGGATCATCCAACACCTTAGGCCCCTGTCTAGAGGCTGTTGCCAGGTGGATGCAAGCTTCCTGTTTGAAACTCAACGGGGAGAAGACAGACATTATCCTTCTTGGCAATTCTCCCCCGTCTGCTCTCGCATCCATCTGGCCACCATGTTTAGGCTTGCCTCCCGCCCCGAAGTCCCAGATAAAGAGCCTTGGAATCTGGCTTGACACTGCACTTGACTTCTCGGTCCAAGCCACCAAGACTGCCGCCACCTGCTTTGGACTAATGAGGATGCTCCGTAAGGTGCTTCCTCTGCTCCCTTTCCAGGCGAGGAGGATCATGGTCCAGGCCCTGATACTCTCCCGCCTGGATTATGGGAACGCTCTCTATTTGGGAGCCCCCGCCTCGGTTATACAGAGGCTTCAGGTCACCCAAAATAGCGCGGCCCACTTACTGTACAACTTGCCTCGTCGGCAGTCAGCGAAGAAGGCCCTAAAAGAGCTTCACTGGCTCCCAATGGCTGCCAGAGTGCAATTTAAGGCTATGTGCATTTTGCACAAATCCTTTTATCGAGCAGGCCCGGCAATTTCGCATTCCATGGTTACGCCTTATGTTCCATCTCGCCCCCTTCGCTCTGACACCCTCCAGCTGGCTACCTCCTTTAAAATCAATAGAGCCCGCTTGGGCGGCCGCTCCTTTTCCCACTCGGCGGCCAGACTCTGGAACTCCCTTCCCCTCCCTATCCGAGGAAACACTAATCTCATGTCCTTTAGGAAAGCTTTGAAAACGCACTTGTTTGCTAAATCCAACTGATCTACCCTGAGCCCGCGTTAAGCAATTTAGTCACTAGCGCTGCGAGGCCTCCGGGTAGTTATGCGCTATACAAGTGCAATTTTTCATTTCATTTCATTTCATATAGAGAAATAGAGTTTAGATTCTCTGAACTCAGAATTTAATAACCCACTTTTTACTGAAGGTGGTTCTTAAATTGTGTGTTTGAAATTGCCACTTTTAGGAAGTGGGCATTTTCTTGCTTTCCAATTCTGAGTACCTCTGTTTGTTTGTGTATTCACCATCTGAATTTTGAGTGATAGCAGCAGATGTTCATCCACTTTAGACAGTCACAAGGGATGTTGAAGTGTGCCCTGCCTTGCCTGGGTTACTCATCGCTAGGCTGAATAGACCTGGTCTGCATTTAGAGTGGTGGGAGAAGTTTTGCTAGCACCTCAACAGGCTGTGTCTCTCTTGCACAAACTGTCTCCGCCACTAGTGGTCATGCTGGACCAGGGAGGCTAGAACTAGTTTGGGCTGATCTCAGAGACTCTGAAGGAAAGAGAAGACTGAGAAAATGGCTTATAAGTATGAGCCCTTCAACCCTAAGACTTTAAATAATTCAGGAAACAAGAGGACCCAGCCATGAAGATGAGCTATGTGAGGAGAGCTAGCTTATCAGTGTGAGTGGTGGGATGGGCTGCAGTTGCTGCGTCTGTCTGTGGTGGAGGAAAAGGACTGACTCTTTTTGCCCTGCTTTGGTATCCTGCTTGTGAAGAATCTCCAAGGTCTTGTGTGCGCGTGCCTCCTGTTGGAAGTCTCAGGCATATACAAGGCTTCAGGAAAGATCCTTGCTGGAAGGAGAGCTGGGAGCACTATGTGAGGAGTGTTGCCCATGCTGTGTGTGAAGTGGGCCAGCCTGTGATGCTACTCCAGTGTCGAGCAGGAGACGGATTGGACTGTCATTATACCTTTTTCTTTTTGTAAAGAACTAAGTGTGTGTTGAGCAATTCATTTTGGGCCACAGGGTGTGCTTTTAACATACTGTTCAGTGAGTGATGCAACTGGCCTTGTGATCTGTCTTGAGGAGTAGCAATAGCAAGTGCTCTTGACAAGGAGTGCGTGTGGAGCGTAGCCCTACTCCTTGCGTTTTGGCAGCAGGAGGGGAGAGTTTGGTGACGAGGAAGCATTCTCCCCATTCCCTGGCAGCCTGTGTTTGTCTAATTTCAGTAGCAACAAGAGGAAACAGCATTGCCGAGCAACACCCATGCCACCCTTGGGTGGGGCGCAGCTGGCAGAGAATACAAAGAAGACAGCATGGCCCTTAATGAAGATGTTGCTCTGCATCACCCCACCTGACGGGGAAGAGGATCCCTCCGGTGCTGCCCGCAGTGGCTGCATTCCAGTAGAGGGACCACCGCTCCCATGTAGCTGCCGTCATCGCAGCCGATGCCCAGGTCTGGCGTGACTTTTGGGTCAGGCTGGATTACACTCGGAGCTGGGTTGCAGCAGCTGCAACATGCATTTGGGGGCAGCTGTGTGCTTTGAACTTCTGCCATGGGTGACCAAGAGAGAGGTCTCCTCCCATCATGGAAGTTGGCAGTTCGTGGCTCTGGTAAGGCTGTACTGTGGAGTAGCAGCGGCAGTGCACGTTCGCATGAGGATGCATTGTTTTCCATCTTTCCCTCTAACTGCGTGAGACCGAGGTAGGTCTCCCTATCCCTCCTACCTATTGCCATGTGAGTGCTTCCCCTCCTTTGTGTCTGCGCCTACTTGGGGGGTGCTGTAAGAGAGTTTCCGAACAAAGTGAGTCTCGGGTGAGGCCCCTTGCTTTGTTCTGTAGCGTAACCAAAATTACTGTAGTGCCCCTAATAGAAGGGAAGGTGTTCATGCACTCTGTTGAATCTGGGAGTACACTATTGTAGAAGCACAAGGCCACTGTGGCTTCATATTTAGGGTAGAATGTGGTGACTCATGTACTTTTTTATTTGATATTTTAAAGCGGCGATTCCGATCGAAGTCCATGTTAGATGTGTTCACATCTAACATGGGCTTCGATTGGAATTTATAGAGCATATTATCAAGGCCATTATCGCCGCTTTATCGGCAGTTTCCTGCTGATAAAAGTGGCGATAATTTATCGCCTGCCCTTGATAATATGCCCCCAGATAACAAATATCATGTTTAGGACCTGCATAATATGTACAGTGATGGTGCAGGGTCTAGTTTTCATGATGTTTTTGTGACACATGAAACTTGTAGGTATTTGCTTTACTGCACCAAATATGGTATTATCACAATTGCCTAGTTGACAAAGTGATTCATAATTTATGTGATGTTATGACAATTGCCTTGTTGACAAAGTGATTTATGGGATTCCGGGCTATGTGTTTATATACAATATATGAGATATTTTTATATAAACTGGTGTGGAATCTCTTTGGTAGTGTGTGTAGTGTTTCACTGGTGTGTGGGTGTGTTGCATAAATGCTTTACCCATTGCCTCTGGGATAAGCCTGACAAGCTACCAATGAGGGTGAGCAGGGGTTATCTTGGGGGTACAACTCCCTTACCTGGAGTGGTGCGTTCTGTTAGATGCATACCTTAGCCAACTGGACACCCCATTTCTAACATTCATCTGCACTCAACTTTTTTAAGCCCAGGAAAACAGACCCCTTGCCATATCCTTCCCTACATTCAGAGAAAATAGAATCCCTTGCAATAGAATTCCCCAAATCAGAGAGATAGAATAAAGCAAGCAAACGTATAAACTCACCGAAATCTATGTCCCGCTATATACAGGCACTAAGCATTTTGAAAAAGTCTGCAGGATTCACAGTCTCTTCATTAAATACTTTGTTGCCATTTCAATCATGTCTTGTAGACATTATATATTAGGAGTGAACAGATGGGTGAAACACAAACTCAGAATATAAAACCTAATGCAGGGATTGTGGTTGCCTGTACTAATAAGACAGTATTACTTCCCAAAGGAACCCTTCTTTGCAATCTTATAATAACAACAGATTTAGAAAATAAAAAAAGGATCTTAGGGCCAGATGTACAAAGCGAGTTTGGGGACCATTTGCAAATAAAAAAAATGTTTTTTCCATGTTCCAAGCCCTGTTTGCGATTTAGTAATCTATTGCTGAATTGCCAATGGTGTTTGAGATTCCTTATTAGGAAGAGGCGTCTTTATGGCGTCCCTTCCTAATACTAAATAGCAGTTGTATTCATGAATGTTTTGCGACATTTGGAATTCATCATCAACTCTGAGTTAGTATTAACCCATTCTCAAATGAGAAGGGGTCACCAAGGAACCCTTTCCCCTTTGTGAATGTTGGTGAAACATTTTAAGGAGAAGACAGTGGTCCCATGGACCACTAGATACTCTTGAAAAATGAAAAGAAAACATTTAATTTTTATTTTTGAAATGCAACCCATTGTCTTTTAAGGAAAACAGGCTGCATTTCAAACAAGAAATTGCTTAATAAAAAGCAATCACAGACATACTGGTCTGCTGACCCCAGCAGGCCACCATCCCTGTGATTTCTAGTGATTCCCAATGAGTTGCATAACTAGGTCTACCTCATGAATAATAATAAGGTAGCTCTATTTACAACACACTGGGAATCACACAATGTGTCTAAGACATGTTGGTACAGGGGTGTCTGTGATTTCCAAATAGCGAACCACAAAAATTCGCTATTTGGTAAATGCAAAGCCAAATCTCTATACATCGGGCCCTAACCTATTACAGTAGGAGTCCATTTACCAAGCTAACTAAAAATCGAATCTGTGAGTGTATGTTATACATGTACTTTGCAGAAGGCACGTTAATCCCCTCTTCTACTTCATGAGTAAGAACTGTGACTGGACAAAATGCATAACGTTCCCAGAATTGTGCTAATCCCGAGTGTTATCTTACTGCTATTATAAGACTGGACAAAATGCATAACGTTCCCAGAATTGTGCTAATCTCGAGTGTTATCTTACTGCTATTCTAATCTCCTCAAAATTCCTAGGCATACAATGATCTCTGCAGCAAGGGTATTAAAAATGTAGGATACATTTAAAAGCAGCCTCTTTGTGACCAGGTGACCTAGAACCGGTTTACTTTCTTACATGACCTTGTTTCCAATGTTTGTGCAGCAGATCTAAAAAAAAAAATGGATATGTTTAGTTAGACTCTTCTTTTCAAGCCACATCAATGGTCCCCAAACGTTACATGGTCCTGTGGAAAAGAAGAGTTATTTTTCGTACGCCTCCAACTTCTCGTTACAATATATGAGACCCATAAGCCAAAAATCACAGGATAGCACTGGTTGCCATTCCCATAACATTGCAATAATGAACATCGCCAACAACAATGCCAAGGCAGAGAGCCTTCTTACATTGACCGGAACCTGTTTAACAAAGCCCAGCAGGAATACTTTATTGAAATAGGATGCTGAAGCCTATCATTTTTGCAAATTCATCAGTAAGTATGTGCCAGGAGTTACTCTATTTGGGGCCCTCCGTTGAGAAGAGCAAGAGATCAGCATCTGCTATCCTACATTTAATACACTTGGGGCCTCCTTTATGGCATTTGTGCGTAGGTCAGCTTACTGTGCTGCTCTACTCCAAAGTGAAAGGGAAGGAATGCACCATATTTAAGCAATACAGTGTGCATTACTGTACTTTTTGCCTGAGATGGCAACGTTTTAGCAGCCTAGCTCCAATGTATGGACACCTTGCTGAAGAAAAGCAATCCAAATAGTTGTTTTCCTCTTTAATGTGTCCTGCAGAATGCACCACACATGAAAAGAGGAACAAACGAGGAGAAATAAACATATTTCTCCTTGTTACGACTCACACAGGGGGAGGCATATGGATTTGAAATTTACCCAGATTTACATCACTTTCTAGTTCAGGGGAAAACACACTGGAATGCCCATGGAACTCCTACCCTGTACAGAGTATGGCAATGCAGCAAATTGCCCTGCATCACCTTACTCATGATTTATGAGGCCACTCAAATAAATCCACGCAGGGTGGCTTTGTGTGGTTTATACATATTTATATGAGCCCTGCGTCACACATACACCATTTTACTTGGTGCAAAAGAGACTCAGGTCTCTTATAAATAGGCCATATGGAGCCCTCCCTGATGCCGTTCTTCATTAAGATTAACAGAGCAAAGGTTTATTTGAAAATACTTAAAATGTATAGTTCATAGCCTGCTATTGGGAGACAAGGCGCCGGCCTGTGCTCGGCATTAGACCCAGTCTGTTTCAGATGCCGGGGCATCTAATGCAAATTTCATTTATCTTGGAAGTTGGGCTGGTAATCAACACCTCTGCTTGCATAGATCTGAAGCTGTGTGGCATTGGCTTCTGATAGGGAGTAAAAGCGTTAAAGTCTTGAAATGAGGACTTTCTTGTGAAAATGTGGTAAATATAGTTTTGTAGTCTATGCGCAGTTTGTGCACAGTCTGTGAGAAGAATGTCATTGGTGCGGTGCTCTCAACAGTGTTATCAAGATTATGTAACTGAATAAGAATCACTCTGGAAAGATATTGCTGAATTTACCGAGATTCAGTGGTTATCCCTCGCATGATGGAGATTGCCACAGGTGATGAAGAAGCTGGAGGTCAGAGGATTAGCCTAGGTTCAATTGAATTCTGAAGCATAGTTTCTCCAGGGCCAGCCTAGTGCAGGCAATGACATCAATCTCAGATTGCCTGATACTGAATTTTACATACAGCATAGCTTGAAGCAGTGTAGCTGATGGTTTGTCTCCCTCAATTGTCAGGTGGGGAATAAAATGATGTGGAAAATACCAAAATGGGCAAATAGTGCCTGAGGCAAGAGGTAATAAAGTTTCAAGTCTGGTGCTACAAAGCCCGTATTGTTATAGGCTAAAGTAAATACCTGCTACTTTGACCCTGGTTGGTTGCCAGCCCAGGTGAGCCTGACCATCATGGACCTTATAGGGTAATGTTATTAAAGAGGTATACGCATGGGGTAATAGGATGGTGGACAATTGTATAATTGAATCCTCCAGGTTTGCAATAGCTACACTGTAATTTTCTTTGTTCACAGACATGGGGTCCAGATTCAACCATGTGCCAAGACATTTTAGAGAAATGGCGAGCCAACACAGTGGGTAATCCAGTAGGCACTCTTTTGTGACTGGGGTAAGGAGGAATAGAAGACATTTGCTCCAAATTATATTCAACCCGTAGTTTAAACCATTTCCTTGATGAAGGGGAAAGGGTGTCCCTAGGATTCAGTGTATAGACCGCCATGTCATCAGCGTATAATGATATGAAGAAAAGTCTCTCTGTAAATTATAAGACACTCTGTGAGTAATTCTCTTTTTGTCTGCATGGAAGGGGCTCTAATGCTAAGGTAAATAGAAATGAAGAGAGGGGACACCCCTGCCTAGTCCCACAGGTGATGGGTGAGCAATTGGAAATCAAACTATTAATCTGGATGCAGGCAGAGTTGTTGGAATAGAGTAACCAGATCCACCTGATAAAGGGCTGCCGGACTCATATTCTCTACAGTATTGTGAATAGGCATTCCTACTCCAGCGTGTCAAATGCCTGCTTGCATCCAGTGCATCAGCTTCTGGGTTCAACCGATGCGACAATAGACTATTTACCTATTACATTTACTCTGCTTCAATGAGGTACAGAACTCATAAATTGTTTGGAGAGAAGCTACCCAGTGATTTGCAGTGACTCATTCGCACTGAGAATCCTTCTCCCACAGAATCAGGTTCGCTGTTTGCTGTTGGCCGTACGTCAGAGATCGCCTCAGAGGAGGGTGCCGGCGCTGGAGCAGGAAACTGCGGCGCGAGCGGTCCCGTGTTCCCGTGTTGACGGCCTTGATTTATGGCTGCGCCATTGCGGGCTGTCCCGAGGAGCAAGAGGAGACGGCGTAAGGCCCCTGTGTGTGGCCTCCCCCTCAGCAGGTTATCCAGGTGAGCAAACGCAGCGAGAGGGGCGGCGGGCCGTGGGCCGAATCCTGCCCCAACTCTGCTCACCAAACTTGCCTGTCAGGAGGCAGGAGCGGCAAGTCTTCCCAGCGGCTCCCCTACCTCCCTCCCGACAGTGGCAGGAGCTGATTTTCATCATCAACGGATACTCGTGCAAGGGGTGCAAATTATTCCAGCAGCCCCCTAGCACCAGTGGCAGTCAAATGCCACAAAAGCCACAAAAGAAATAAAAATAAGACGTTTGGCAAGAGTTGGTTTGTTGCAGCGGCAGGACCGGCAAGAGCTGAGGGTCCCCCCAGCGGGCCACAGCCCCTTGGCATCGGTAGGAGCCGCGCAAGATACCTGTAGGACATAGGACATACGCGCAGGAGCCGAGCCTTTCCCTGACGGCTCCCTTGCGCCGCATTGCCGGAGCCACAAGTCTATCTAACAGCAGATAGCCATTAGCAAGAGCTGCCTGAGATACTTGCGCCGCATTGCAGGAGCCACGAGTCTATCTAACAGCAGATAGCCATCAGTAAGACCTGCCTAAGATACTTGCAGGAGCCTGCTCGTAGGAGCCACATGCAATACCATGTTGGCTGTATAAAGACATATCATACCGGTAGCGGCAGGAGCCACAAGAGTCCCAAGTGTTCCATAGTAGTAGGAGCCCTCCTACAGTGAGGGGGGAAGCGGCGCAACCCCCTTCAGCAGCGACGAGTTCTTCAGTGATCGCCCAGCCGAGGAGGTGGACCGGCACAGCCACAAAGTAACTCCATAGATTAATTTACTCCCATTGCACTCTAGTTGACTAGATCAAATTACATCAGTCTCACTGGCAGAGGAGGGGCTGCTTAAGCCAACATTGTTTGGAATAATGAGGTCAGGTAGGACACGAAAGAACCCACCACAACCCACGAAATGGAAAATTAAAGCCAAAATGGATAATAAAGGGACAACCACTCCCCATAGTAGTGCAACCAATCCATCAAGAACTCCACTAATTCCACCAGTTTATTCAATCTTTGGCTCAATGAATCCAACTGGCAAATTTACTTTTTTAAAAGATCCAGTCTCAGCCATCTACTCTATGCCAGCAAAGATCAACGGACTACAAAAACCACTGACACCGTACAAAGCAACTAATCAGATGGTCGGCAAATTAATCAATATGACACCCATAACATCGGCGCAATTCGTGAATTGCACAATGCATACCATCGGAATAGAAGGAGCAATCCTGAGTAAGCCAACACCACAAGAGGCCTATACGTCAATTAGTCAGGGGAACAACAAGCATACAATTCAAACACAAGCACAAGTACACGTAAAATCAGGAGATAACGGCCAGGAGCAAGAACTAGCAAAGTATAAAAGCTCACATGATATCTCGGACAGGATTACGGATACTACTTTGAAAACCCTTTGGAAAACCTTACCATTAATACGAGTCAAACTAGAGTAACATCAACATCTATACTACCATCACTATTAACTAGTGATACCAACACGGACCAATCAGGGGCAGTATACCATCTTCATACTCCTAATACCCTGGTTCCAGGGCGTGAGCTAGGATCTGAGCCAGGAAGAAAAGTCAAAAGCAAATCGGACGTTGTCTGTAAAAAAAAAAAACAATAACCACTCTACACCCAGACAAGAGTCACGACTACACCAAGAAAAGGATGAATTCGTAAAATGGATGAATTCTGTGACTCGTGGATGGAGTCTCAAAAATTTCTGAATAACAAAGAAATAATACAAGCATTGAGTACAACTCCCAAACCCAATACAGAAACTGAGTATATAGGAGAAACAAAATCTCAGCAAACCAAAACTTATACCAACTTCACAACGTTACTTAATGACGTACAGGAAAAAAAATCCAGCTGGGGGTTTACGAAGTAAACAACAGACGCCAGAATCAAAAGCAAAACAGGAAACAATAATTGAGATATCAAGTGTGTCGGAACAGGTAGACCAAGTACCCACAGAAGTACTTAATAAAATATGCCAAACAAAGACAGGAAACAATAATTGAGATATCTAGTGTGTCGGAACAGGCAGACCAAGCACCCTTAGAAGCACTTAATAAAACATGCCAAAAAACTGTTCCAAACTTGGAACAAAGAGCTGACATGGTCAGGGATAATGCGGTGGAAAATGTAAAAAGTATAGCGAATCCATCTAATCATAACACCAACTGGTGTCAGCAGGCAGACATTAACTTTAAGGGAAAACAGGACCCAAATTACAACCTGGAATCTCTAATAAAACGACATGGTGCTCTAGGAAAAACACTAGAAACATCAATTAATACTCTGAATATACAGTCCGACAAACTTGATATTCAAATAAACTTAATGAGTCTAATAGCTGAACATATCTCAGATATAAACAATAAACTTGATACCATGACGAACATACTTGCAAACTCCCAGGATCAAAATAAAACACAGGCCCAACCTTCAATCTGCCCCTGTAGCCCTATACTCGAAAAATTAAGGGACCTACCAACTATACTTAAAAGTATCCCTTACGAATGCAAACGTGCGAATTGTGAACCGGAAAATATGGTACCATTTGGCAAACACTGCACACTGGAAGGAAAAAACATCATTACCATGGCCCTGCAAAAAAATACAACTAATGATGAAACAGACAAAGTAGAAAAGAAAATCGGAAAAATCCCACAAATAATCACACACAAAAAAAGAATTGAGCATCCCACAAAGAAAGGGAAAAAAGTTAAAATTTGGAGAATTAACTGAAGAACCAACACCACCAAATAACCAACCGTCGGAGTTGACTAAACATAGTCACGTTTTGATCATTGAACCAGATCAACAAAAGCATGAGCAGACAAGCATCACAAACAACCAATTGCCCGCCTTAACCAAAAGACAAAAAAAACGAGCTAGAAAAGCTAGAAATTGATTACACACTAGCAGAACTACCAATAAAAAGGCTTTGGATAATCATCCAATTTTTAACCTTCCCAAGGGCACAAGGAAACTCCAAAAACAACTAGGTAAAGTGGTAGAATATCAGTCCGCCCCCGCGGAAGTATTACCCCGACGGAAAGTAGTTGTGCTAGGATCAAATAGTCCAGTTAGCACCGAGGATAGTAATTATGAACAACCTGCAACACATACATCTAAGGGGAGCAGCACAAACTGGAGAGTAGTGGCCCCGAATCTCCCATAATAAATAGATCAGAGGGGAGTCCAATGGGACAATTAAAGAGCACTGAAAATAAAACTCAACAAACCACCAAGTCAACACAGTTTGAAAATGGACAGAACACAAATGCACAAGAGAATGGTGTCCCCCAGATAGAAAAACCAACAAAGACCCAAATCTAGGGTTGGGCAAAAAAGGATGCCCAAGAGATTCGATAAACAAAGTCAACAACCCAAAACAAATAGTAAGCTCCGCTCAGCAAAAGACCGTCAGTCCCAGACCTAACTTTAGTAAAGGCGATACTAAACAAGCCAGGCAAGTTATTGTGAAGGTTGACAAGACCTCGCGAGATTTCCTATCAGTCAAAATAAACATGGAGTGTGAAGATGTACATATCAACAGAAGTGCGGAAAATTAAACAACGTTAATGCCAGGCCACTTGACAACCCCACTAGATCACGGCCAAAATCATAGTACCAGTGGTTTAAAGATAGGTAATCAGAAAGTACTTACGAAAGTAAATGAGTCCCCATAGAATTCCAGGAAGGACAATAACAAGAACAACGCAAAAAGTCAACTCAATGACATAAATGACAAAGACTACAGAGACTTAAGGAGACATCGGACGAACGGGCAGACATTAACTTCTTTTATGCAAAAAAAGGAGAATACATTGAACACAACAAGAAGGATTCTATTCACCCCAAACTATCAGTCACAAGGTCCACAAGACTATCTGAATAGAGGAAACATCCTACGATTAATGGCAGAAATCCCAACCCTACAAAGTATATCATCTGCCGATCTATTAGCGATAGAATTTTTAAACCCTGTAAACAATATCGGAAATGAAGGCACCTTAGCAACATGGAGGAATGCAGAAACAGTCAAAGTCATATTACAAGAAATTACCAAATTTGAAGAGTGGGGAATCTCTCTCTCCAAAGAGGTAATACCATGCTACCCCACTCCATTGCTAATGTCCAGTGTCTCCAAAGAAAAAATTTCAACAAAACAATGTACTGTCTACTCGGTGTTGCAAGGTGCCAAGGGGGCGGAGGGCATAAAAGTAGAACACCAGTGCAGAACAAACATTGGATTAGGAATTAGAGAGGAATGAAATTATAGTCTGAGTGGTAAAACAGGCCTTGCCTCCATAAAAATTCTATCTTGGAACATCGCTAGAGCAAAAGATATCTTACATGATAAAGGAAAGACAGAGTCCTGGGACAGATGCAAAATAATCGTACTACAAGAAACATGGCTAACAGCCCCAGTAGAAGTCCCAGGCAGAATAGGCCACCATGTTAGCGCAACACAAACTCAGCAATATGGACGATCCAAGGGGGGCCTTGCCGTTTATATTTCTACAAAAAAACACCACTGGGTCTGGGCTCCCACCAGCAAGGCCAAGCCACTGGCTTACATCAATGCTAAAGGAATGCCAGTACTGTTGGCATTACTTGTACTCAATATCTGACAACATATGACTTCAATTTTATGTGTCACAACACTTTGTTTCATGAATAAATCTCTTTATTTTCTCATTTTATTTCATTTTCATTAATTTTGGTTGAATTTTCACCAATTTTCCGTTTTATAAAACATACCTGAACAATACATTCAATATAATCTTCAACATTCGAAAAAGTGCTATACAATTATATACATTGAAAAAAACAGTTTCATACCACATTCATTCTATCTTCCACATTCACACACAGCAAAAAATTATTATGTGCATCACAGTAATATACTTGAAAAAAACATAGAAAAATTATTTGTCTTCTTTTATGAAAAAATTAAAGATTTTTTTGACAAGTCTTATGGTTCATGAATCGGTTTACGCGTTTCGAACTCACCACACTTTATGGAGTTCTCATCAGGACCATGTTGTGAAATAAAGAAAGAGAAAACCTTTCTTTAGTATATTATTCTTCTGTATGTTTTTAGTTAGCTCCACCGCTAAAGTCGAATGCTCCTTATCTCACTGATAGTGGCTTGTAAATCGCCAACGACGCTGAACAGTTAAAAGCTAGAGAAAATGGACAGAGAGCCTAATTTAGCCTCACATAATTTTGCATTTGTATTTACACGCGCCTGTATTAGACTCAATCTCGCCACTTACATACAGCTCATGGAATCCTCTGTCTTGCTGCTGTTTTGAGGGAAGTCACCCTGCTGTCCAGAGTATGGAGGGGATGTAAAACCTATTTCAAACGAGATCATACTTAGTTCTCTTACTTGGATTAGTTGCTTCCCTTGGTGTGTTCTGCAATGAAAACTTCAATGGCCATCTGCGGGGGAGACCGGAGTTTCTTATTAGATTTATATGCTGTGCGCATTCTAGTGGGGCGTTTTATCTTAAAGAACCTGGGCTCACCTCAATGTAGATGGCAGTCCTCCGAGGAGTGGATTCTACTTTGACGATCCGGTTGCGATCAGTGATCGTTTTTGCCACAATATCCGTTTTCATAAACGGAAGAACCTTCTTCCTTTCGGCCGAGGCTCATGGGTAATGTAGTTTAAAGCCCGGTTATTTGATGTGAACCCCGGTTCGATCTTTCAATATCTGATTTTATATTGCACCTTAATGTTGTGTCATTTGAGTCATGAAAGGTTTATGTACACTGAATGTGTGCAATTGAATTCGCATCATCATGACACTCCTAACTTAGGCGGTGGCATCATTATTCCATTATGCCAATTTATTTGTTCTACAGCAAACTGGGCTGACGAAATCGATTGCAAGCCCAAAACTGATCATGAGTGACCACGCCTGAAACCAGATCTAAATTCTCATGATTCCAATTTTTAATATGACTGCCGGCGTTTAGACTTTCAGGTTGGTTATTTATCAAACCCCACCAGTGCTTCATTGTTTTTTGTCCATTCTGTGACCATGCGTGTTGCTTGTCACTTGGTCAGTTGAGTTTATAGATTTCAGTGAGTTCATTTAAGCCGTGTACTGCAGCATTAAACCTCACTATCAGAGTTGCTTCTCTCTTAGCTAGTTTAGCTTCCAGATCTCCACCTCTCTGATCCTGTTCCACTTTCGAAATTACTGACCACCGTAAATCTGTCTCAGAATGATTTTTTAACCTCCAATGATTTACCAACGGCACAGTTTGCACATCGTTTTTTATTCTTGATTTGTGTTGTTGAATTATAGTTCATACTTCCTGATTTGTTTTTCCTATACATAATAGGTTGCAAGAGCATTTCACTCCATAAATAAGAAAACGAGACCTGCAGTTGGTAAATGCCTCGTGTTTCAATGTTATATCATTATGTTTGAAGACGGTACCTTCTTCTGTAGATGGACAACAGGTGCACCCTCCACATTTAAGGTGACCCTATATCGGGGGTAAGCCAATCATTGGTCTAATGCACTACATTGTTTTACATCCCCCTCAGGCTCTGGACAGCAGGGCGACTTCCCTCAAAACAGCAGCAAGACAGAGGATTGCATGAGCTGTATGTAAGTGGCGAGATCGAGTCTAATACAAGCGCGTGTAAATGCAAATGTAAAATTATGTGAGGCTAAATTAGGTGGGCTCCCTGTCCATTTTCTCTAGCTTTTAACTGTTCAGCGTCGTGGGCGATTTACAAGCCACTATTAGTGAGGTAAGGAGCATTTGGCTTTAGCGATGGAGCTAACTAAAAACATACAGAAGAATAATATACTAAAGAAAGCCTTTCTCTTTCTTTATTTAACAGCATGGTGATGATGAGAACGCCATAAAGTGTGTTGAGTTCGAAACGCGTAGACCGATTCATGAACCATAAGACTTGTCAAAAAAATCTTTGATTTTTTCATAAAAGAAGACAAATAATTTTTCTATGGTTTTTAAAAGTATATAACTGTGATGCACATAATGATTTTTTGCTGTGTGTGAATGTGGAAGATAGAATGAATGTGGTATGAAACTGTTTTTTTCAATGTATATAATTGAATAGCACTTTTTCGAATGTTGAAGATTATATAGAATGTATTGTTCAGGTGTGTTTTATAAAATGAAAAATTGGTGAAAATTCAACCAAAATTAATGAAAATGAAATAAAATGAGAAAATAAAGAGATTTATTCATGAAACAAAGTGTCGTGACACATAAAGTTGAAGTCATATGGTGTCAGATATTGAGTACAAGTAATGCGAACAGTATTGGCATTCCTTTAGTTTTGATGTTAGCCAGTGGCTTGGCCTTGCTGTTGAGAGCTCAGACCCAGTGGTGTTTTTTTGTGCATATTTGCAGGCAGACGCCTGCGTGGTAGCCCCGAGTATAAACGGTGGTCATTGTTGTTGCTTGAATTGAGATACCTTGGTGGTAGGTAGGTTAAGGTTCCTACGTCGGTATAGTCTTGACTAGTTTGAAATAGGAGTGATTGAACGGAGAGTTTTTTGAGTGATTGTGGTAGAATGTCAGACAATGAAACCTTTGCTTACAATGAGGATCACATTAAGAAGTTATTAGCAGCTCCTCCACTATTTGCCTCTGCCTCTTTAAGTCTCTCGGCTCAAAATCAGAACGAAACTGACAAATTGGTCAGACTTAAGAAAAAACAAATTCGTACAGATTTGCACGGACATTTCCTCCTTCAACAGATACGGTCAGGGACAATCCCTGGTGGACTCCAAATCAAAAATGTCCCTGTAATTTTTACAGAGGACTCAATTTATAAAAAGGGCTACAGTTATTTAGAAACGAAATGTAGCCGTGACTTCATGGTCTTGACTGTAGAAACTGCCCAACGGCTATCCAAAGCTCAACTTGAAGAAATTGCCAGTTTGGAAACTGCCATTTCAACTAATCAACAAATAGTGGACGCCAAATCCTTATTGGAAAAAGTAGAAAAAGAAATCTGAGAGTTCAAGGACTACACCATAACTCAAAAATGCAATCAATTTGAGAAGGATAAGAAGAACTTTAATTTGGATAAAGTTTACCCGTATTTACAATCTGATTTCTACACAAGACCAGAATCAGGAAACATTTACAGGAATACCAAGGGAGGTCAACAAATAACTTCATTACTTTTTCAGATACATCATCTTCTGGAAGCAGTAGTGAAGGAGATAATTCAGATCCACGTAGAAATAATAGCAGTAGGGGCTGTTATCAACAGCCCCAACAGGGTACTTTTTCAGGAACAGGTCAAACAAAAGCCAGACCAAAAGTAAGATACAATTACCAACCATGGGAAATGTCGACTCGTCAACAGAACTACAAGAACTTCCCCTATATTCAATCTTTCCCAAAAAATCCTAACTAAAGAGGGAGTAAGTGTTTTACAGAAGGGATTGTCATTGGTTCCAACAAGAATGACCAATTTCGTAAAATTGAAAACAGAAGCGATAGAATTCTGTTGCAAACTCCGACTAAAAACAATCTTTAAAGATAACCCATATGACTCTGGAGCAGAAACAACGGGACTCTGTAATAAATCATCTTTTTGTCCTCCCACAAACAAGGTCCCCAAAGAGGTGATAACCTTTGAAAGAACTATCCTATCTGCTATTAAGGATATGGAAAAAAAGAAAAAGTGGATTAAACATAACATCACAAAATTAGAGTCAGAGGCATTGGTAAACCTAAAAAAAGACACGTCTGTGATTATCGAGCAAGCAGACAAGGGTGGCTTGATTGTAGTCTGGGTCCGGACCCTCTACATAACAGAATTTAAAAGACAACTAGATGACGTTACTTGTTATCGGAAAATCAACAAGGATCCAACACTGGAATTAAAAAACCAACGTTATGCAATTATTGATGAGGCAAACAACTATGGAATATCTAAAAAATAAAAATCCCTGGATACCGCTTTTTTATGTTTTACCTAAAGTAAATAAAAATGAAAACACACCTCCTGGACGACCGATAGTATCCGGTTGTGAATCCTTACTGGAACCCATTGCCAAATTTGTCGATTTCTTTTTAAAGCCTTTTTTACCAAAGGTGAAATCGTACATAAAAGATACAACGGACTTCATCAATAAACTGACATGCATTGACTTTGAAGAAAACAACCATTGGTTGGTAACCATGGACATAACGTCCTTATATACAAAAATTCCACAAGATGAAGGACTGTTTGTATTGGAGTCTGTTCTAGAATCCAGAGACAAACCACAAAAGATACCCACAGAATTCATCATGAAATTGGCAGGATTTGCAGTAAAAAATAATTATTTCAATTTCGATGGTGACTTTTACTTTCAAACTGGTGGAGTCGCCATGGGATGCCGCTTTGCCCCAGAATTGTCTATTCTATTTATGTCAAGCTATGAAGAAACCTTCATTTATCAAAACAATCCATATGAAGAATGGATTAAACATTGGGGTCGTTATATAGACGACATTTTCTTCATATGGACAGGCACGGAAGAGGACTTGTTAAAGTTTTATGACTGGGTCAATAACAAAATGCAAGAGATCAAATTCAGCTTCAATCTTTCAAAAAGACAAATGCCATTCTTGGACATTGAAATCTATCCGTCAGATGGAGGTCTTGCAACAACACTTTTTAAGAAACCTACAGACCGTAATAAGTCATTACATTACTTAAGTAACCATCCCCGGAGCCTGAAGGAAAATCTTCCATATGGGCAACATCTCCAAATTCGTCGAAATTGCCATTATAAGGACGAATATATGAAACATGCAGCCAAACTGACGGAGAATTTAGTGCAACGTGGATACCCAAAGAAACTCTTAAAGAGATCAATGAAAAGAGCGTTGTGGACGCCTCGGGAATGCCTCTTGGAAAGAAGAACTAAAAAAGAACAAGACAGGATGGTTTTGGTATCAACATACTGCCCAAATTCAAATATGTTAAAAAAGGTAATGAACAACAATTGGCATCTAAGAAAGGATTTGGATACTGCCTTACATAATCCACCGTAGTTTGCTTTTAAAAAAGATACCAGCATATCGATTAGACTTGTTCGAGCAGCCCTACCTAAAAAAGAACAGACAACTTTAAGAACAATGATTGGCTTACCCCCGATACAGGGTCACCATAAATGTGGAGGGTGCACCTGTTATCCATCTACAGAAGAAGGTACCGTCTTCAAACATAATGATATAACATGGAAACACGAGGCATTTACCAACTGCAGGTTTCGTTTTGTTATTTATAGAGTGAAATGCCCTTGCAACCTATTATATATAGGAAAAACAAATCAGGAAGTACGAACTAGAATTCAACAACACAAATCAAGAATAAAAAACAATGTGCAAACTGCGCCGTTGGTAAATCATTGGAGGTTAAAAAATCACTCTGAGACAGATTTACGGTGGTCAGTAATTTCAAAAGTGGAACAGGATTGGAGAGGTGGAGACCTGGAAGCTAAACTAGCTAAGAGAGAAGCAATGCTGATAGTGAAGTTTAATGCTGCAGTACACGGCTTAAATAAACTCACTGAAATCTATAAACTCAACTGACCAAGTGACAAGCAACAAGCATGGTCACAGAATGGACAAAAAACAGTGAAGCACTAGTGGGGTTTGATAAATGACCAACCTGAAAGTCTAAACGCCGGCAGTCATATTAAAGAATTGGAATCATGAGAATTAAGATCCGGTTTCAGGCGCGGTCACTCATGATCAGTTTTGGGCTTGCAATCGATTTCGTCAGCCCAGTTTGATGTAGAACAAATAAATTGGCTTTTTCGATCGGACTTCCGACACCTCCACATTGAAAACATGCAGCCAATACACAACTGATTGTACATTTAAAGATGGCTCCCACGAATAATGATGCCTAAGTTAGGAGTGTCATGATGATGCGAATTCAATTGCACACACTCAGTGTACATAAACCCATCATTACTCAAATGGGCTTTAATTAATATGTAGGGCCACAACATTAAGGTACAATATACAATCAAATAGTAAAAGATCGGACCGGGGTGCACATCAAATACCCGGGCTTTAAACTACATTACCCAGGAGCCTCGGCCGAAAGGAATAAGGCGCTTCCGTCTATGAAAACGGATGTTGTGGCAAAAACGATCAATGATCGCAACCGGATCGTCGAAGCAGAATCCACTCCTCGGAGGACTGCCATCTACATTGAGGTGAGCCCAGGTTCTTTAAGATAAAACGCCCCACTAGAAAGTGCACAGCATATAAATCTAATAAGAAACTCCGGTCTCCCCCGCAGATGCCCATTGAAATTTTCATCGCAGAACACACCGAGGGAAGCAACTAATCCAAGTAAGAGAACTAAGTATGATCTCGTTTGTAATAGGTGAAACAACGAGTATTATTTAAAAACGGAGTCTAATGCACTACATTGTTTTACATCCCCTCCAGGCTCTGGACAGCAGGGCGACTTCTCTCAAAACAGCAGCAAGACAGAGAATTGCATGAGCTGTATGTAAGTGGCGAGATTGAGTCTAATACAGGCGCATGTAAATGCAAATGCAAAATGATGTGAGGCTAAATTAGGCTCTCTGTCCATTTTCTCTAGCTTTTAACTGTTCAGCGTCGTGGGCGATTTACAAGCCACTATTAGTGAGGTAAGGAGCATTTGGCTTTAGCGGTGGAGCTAACTAAAAACATACAGAAGAATAATATACTAAAGAAAGGTTTTCTCTTTCTTTATTTCACAGCATGGTCCTTATGAGAACTCCATCAAGTGTGTTTAGTTCGAAACGCGTAGACCGATTCATGAACCATAAGACTTGTCAAAAAAATCTTTCATTTTTTCATAAAAGACAAATATTTTTTCTATGGTTTTTTCAAGTATATTACTGTGATGCACATCATTTTTTGCTGTGTGTGAATGTGGAAGATAGAATGAATGTGGTATGAAGCTGTTTTTTTCAATGTATATAATTGTATAGCACTTTTTCGAATTTTGAAGATTATATTGAATGTATTGTTCAGGTGTGTTTTATAAAATGGAAAATTGGTGAAAATTCAACCAAAATTAATGAAAATGAAATAAAATGAGAAAATAAAGAGATTTATTCATGAAACAATGTGTCGTGACACATAAAGTTTAAGTCATATGTTGTCAGATATTGAGTACAAGTATTGTGAACAGTATTGGCATTCCTTTAGTTTTGATGTTTACATTTCTACAGCACTAAAAATCAAGTCTTCTCAGTTAACATCAACAACCTCAGCTATGCAAATAATAAAATTGGAAATGGGACCATCCGCAGGGGTAGGCACCATTATACTTATTAATATTTACGCACACCCAAAATCGAGGCTAAAAAAAGAGCTCTACATAAAACCCAGTGATATTATAGTGGAATTTCGACTTGAACAGCCAACTTGGGAGATAATTCCTAACGGAGATTTCAATGCTAATCTACTACACCCCCATGAAGACGAAGAAAATATCATCTCAGCAAATGAAATTTGGGCAGTAGAAATGCAGGTGATCCCGGTAGCACCCTGAAAGGACAATGTGGGCCGGCAACTTATATGGGACCTTGAACAGCTAGGCATGCGTGCACTAAACGGGAGAATAAAACAGGATAGACCCGCCAACTGCACATATATTAGTCCCAGCTCAAGCTCAATCCTGGACTACAACATAGTCACCCTTCCTCTTCTAGGATTAACTAAGAAGTTTCAAATCAAGTGTTCATCTGATAGCGATCATTCAAACCAGCATATTGAGCTAAAAATAACTCCTCCAAAACATCAAGAAGCGCCAACAATAGGAGGGGCAACTTCCACAATAAATCTGAAACGTCTAAGGTGGACATGTACCACATTACCACAGATAGCTCAAAATGCTAAAAACCTAATGCTAACGCTCGCGCCAGAAGAACAAATGACCATTGAAACATGGACTACCTTCTTGAAAAAGCTACCAAAAGTAGGAGTCTCTACCAAAATGATACACAAATGGAAAGAACAACATCCATCTTAATCAGATATCCCGAGGCTTAAGAAGGCGCCTGAGACAGACTCTGTGGAGGGCTCAAAGTCATAACCCTCTGATCCAGCGGCCTATAGGAAATATATCATAAACTAAGCTATCCAACTTCACTATATTCACCATTAAACATAAATCAATCACAAGGCCCATGAACTAACATGATATATTTTGACCAACTGAATCATGTGACCTAATTAACCTATTCACAAATTATATACATTTATATACAACCGCGGTGAATGAATTCATCATATTTTACAAAACCCTACGAATTAATTAAGCCACTGAGGCGATAAGATCTTGCTAATGGTAACCTAAACTCGTGAACTAACAAGACCAGCTTGTTTTCCAAAGTAAGATTTTTATTAGCTACTTATTTGGAATTTGCATTAGAAATTTTATTAAAGCATTTTTATTAGAATCATTGCAAATAATTATGACAGTTTTTATGTAAATCAAAATATTATTGCAAATGAAAATTATCAGTTTAGCATTTTTCAAAATCTAAGTGCCTAATATAGCTAACTATAATAAAGAATAAAAGAGTAAAGTCTTTGAAGGCCCTTACGTGCTCCAAGGAAAGTTCATCAGCACAATGCACTCATCAAAGGTCAGCAAGAAGCAACACTCCTCTTCCACGGGGAAGAGTTTTTATACCTTTCTGTACTAAGCTAATCTAAGCAAAAGTATAATTTTTCTGCTGAAATCGGAGTCCCATTGGCTAAAAAGTGACGCCATTGTGTCATTCAACTTTTTAGAACATCAGTTCCGTCACTTTCTTAGAGTCCATTGTCTCTAGTTTTCGAACAACGAGGCTTCCTCCAGTTTGCAACATTTAACCAAGTAAAGTCATTTTGCTTCCTCGGATATGAAATTTGTCGCACGTTCTTTTGCCGGTTCCTGGCCTTGGCCTTGCTTGACTAAGGAACAGTCAGCTCATTTCAACAAAATGTTTCAGGCAGCAGAAATTCATCTGTCATGGACTTTCTTTTGCTCCGAGCAGAATTTTAGCAGACGTGAATGTAATTAGGCCCAAACCACTTAAAGTGAACTATTATATAAACAAACACAAGTAAATAATTAATGTGAGAAATAAAATTTGTTCTGTTGCCACCCTCCATAACTAATGATTAACCCATTAGTCTAAATTACCTAACTAAAGGGTACAATTAAAGCAGCATTTATATCTACCATTCTTCATTTAATTCAACAGGATTCTTTATGCACCTGTAAAGAGTAAAGTGACACCACATAGACAAGAAAGCAAAATAAGCACATGCCATTATTTAAAACAGCTGCTATTAGTCATGACACAACGATGGACAAAATTAATTTATTATTATTCTCCACATACAAGAGAATGCAACATAGAGCACATTTATGAGCACACATGTTAATAACCCTCGTGTATATATTTGTGAATGTAACTTTAAACTAGGTTGAATTAATACACACACAAACTTTCATTAATATTATTAACTCTTGTTATAGAAGTGTGACTTCACGAGTTGAAATGAAAACATTTCTGAATCTCGCTCCATCAACTCCCTCATCTGGTGATTAACAAATCACCACACCACACCCAAAATGTAACAAATTGTACCTAAAAGAATATGATTCGATTTCACAGTATTAGTATTTCTAAAGTTTTGTTTCAGCAAAATCTTTGCAACTATCATATTGAGCTCTGTGTAACTCGTCTAGCTCAATTTCCCTTTCTTGTTCCTTTCTGATTTTGTAAATTCTTTTCTTTTCCTTCATGTCCTTCTTTCTCTTGTGTAACATGCAACTGATCTTTGTCAAAACTATTACAAAAATTATTACAAACAAAGGTGTTAGAATCTTGCCAAGAACTGAACCACCAATTTCTTGAAACCAGGTTTTTATAGCTTGAAATCTTTTTGAAAGACGATCTGTAAAGTCATTTTCTTCTAAGGGAACTATTTCTGAATGTATTTCTGTCATGTTCCTAATGTACATTTCAATATTCTTGCTTTCTTCTGGGATATATGTACAGCAGTGCTGAACATGTAAAATGCCACAGACTCCTCCCTCTTTTGCTAGGAGTATATCTAAGGCAAGGCGATTCTGCATCACCATTGACCTAACCGCAATGACCTCGGTATCCACTAATTGGAAACCACCTGCTGTATCAGTTGATAATCTATCAACAATTGTGGACAATTTTCTGATTCTTCCTGCATTCAGGGTTATACCTACTAAAGGTATCACTGCTTCAAAAATGTCTCCCAAAATTTCTGAGAAACTTTCTCTCTTAAACCTATTTACATGATTACTGATTTCAAACGAACCTTCTGCATTTCTGTCAACATGAAATATTTTTGGAAAAACAAGTCCAACATAACATGTTCCGTACCAATGGTCCGGAAGATTATAATAAGCTTTATCTCCACAGATAAAATAGATCCCAGGAAACATTGGATCTTTACCACCTTTGAATCCCCAACCTCTTATGATTTGATAAGTGTCCTCACAATTGCTAGCACCTACAAAATAATTATCAAAAAGAGTATTATCTCTTCTAATGCAAAGCTTACCACTAATTGGTTTATCTATGTGAATTGCAACATTGTCAAAAGATTTGCCATTAAACTTTTCATCCTCTTTCTGCCAAAACTTGGATTTGGTCTGTTTGACCTTTTCATTCCTCTTATAGATTGCCCTTCTCTCTTCAACTAAGTTCAGGAAAGTCTTTTCTTCTGTTCTCAATTTGCAAGTTAGATTATTTTTGTAAGCATACTCATAGGTGAGTTCATTAGTAACTAAAAAGAAATCCCTCATCTGTTTGGCTTGTTTGTGTTTATTTAAAGCATTCTCAATTTTCAAGTTAGCAAAAATCTCATCATAATTAGAATAATAATACTCCAAGTGACCAGTCTGATAAAATAAGCTAGCTATCACACTGCAGGTTATGCCATAAGTAAGAGGAAGCATATTGTATGTCACTCCCTCAGAAACCGAAGCAGGTAACTTTACACAGATATAGCAATCTTTGACATTCATAACCTTAACATATTCTCCCAAAAGTCTCGAAAATGTATTGCTAGAAAAATCACTAACAGACCTATCTTGATGAGCCTCTGGTCTGTGATCAATAACTTTGTTAGCTTTGTTTGTTGCACTATGTTTTTCTTGACTAACTGAAGCTTGACTTGTCATGTTGATTTTTTACATCTCCTTATCGATCCCGAAAGGAAAGATGACAGCTAACACTAACCAGAGCAGAATTAATATGTGCATACATATCAGAGTCATCTTACAGCAATTTTTAAGAATGGAACATTTTGAAGTACTACGCTTTAAAACAAGAGGCATTTTAGTTAGTCTTACCTTAGAAAAAGAAAACAAAAATTAAAAAATATATCTAATAAAAACCTAAATTTTTAAAACACCCCAATTTTTTTAATTTTTTTTTTAACTCTCTAACAACTTTTCTTCGACCTTGTGTCACAAGTTATTTTCCAACTAAACACAATTTCTTCGACCTTGTGTCACCTAACACAATTTCTTCAGCATTATGCCAAAAACAGAAATCTAAATTCTAACAGATTAGTACTTCAATCATTGTCACTATTGTCCTCAATTTCTTCCTGACTACTGCTATTTATCTCAATTACAGGCGGAATTATTATATAAGCCCACTCAGGAGATTTATATTTCTGGTTTGGTCTCAAAACCCTTTTTGTTTTTCTAGAGATAACTTCTATTTTCTTTCCTTTTTTTGCTTTCTTTTCAGGATCCTCTTGACTAGTAATCTCATTCACTTGCTCCTTTGATCTTTTTATTAACCTGACTCTTAAGCCTCCATTTTCATTTGGCCAGGTTTCACCTTTCCTCAGAATTTTCCTTTTTGGTTCAGTCACATTAGTTTCTGTTTTCCAAGATCTCTTTCTCACACTCTCCCTTTGACAATCTTCATCACTTTCTCCAGAATCACTGTCAGAAATTTCAATTCTTGACTCAGGATCTTTTCTAATCGGCAACTTCACTCCGTTAGGAACTATACTTTTTCTTCCATCACTGGTACTTGGTAATTCGTCTTCCTCCACTTCATCAATTACCTTCAACTTCCCAGTTCCAGATTTCTTGTTCCTGCTTTCAGAGCTTATTTTCTGCTTTTTGATACTCTCCTGGTCTTGCTTCTGAACTTGATCAGAATTTTCTCTCTTCTCAACTTCTCTTTCTTTATCTTGATTAGATTCTTGTGTAGATTCTTTTTCTAACAGTTCTTCATCATTTTCAGAATCAATTTCAATAATCTCCAAATCCTTTCCATTCACTAAAGATTTTTCCAGATGTCGACGTCTCTGTCGATCTTCAGAATCTGGATTTTCTTCAGCTTCTTCTTCAGAATCTGAATCAGCTGTCGTATCACTCTCTTCATCAGAGTTTTCAGGTGTAGGTATCGGAATAGTATGGCTTGGATGAATCCACCTTTTTATTCCCCTACACTTTACTGCATTTGTCGTTACAAGTATCACCTGCCTTGGTTTCTGCCACCTCGGAACCAGACAGTTTCTTCTTCGGTGAACTTTTGTTCTGACCCAATCTCCAGGTCTCAGATCATGTGTTTGCACTTTGTCTTTTGTCTGTATTTCAGTTCCCACCTGATTAGACACAGAAGTCACAACGTCAGACAGCTTTTTACAATACTCCAAAATTGCACTGTCATTAATGCTCAACAGTTTTCCTACTGGTATAAATGCTTGTCTCATTATTCTACCCATGATAATATCATGAGGACTCAAACCTGTCTTTTTATTTGGTGTACTTCTCAAAGTCATCAAAACAAGTGGAAGAGCATCTGTCCATTTTATGCCTATATCTAGACACATTTTTCCAATTCTATTTTTAATTGTTCCATTAATTTGCTCTACAACTCCAGATGCCTCTGGTCTGTATGCACAGTGCAACTTCTGCTCAATGTGTAAGGCTTCACAGATCAATTTCAACAATCTGTTATCAAAATGTCCTCCTCTATCACTCTCTATGGTTACAGGAAATCCGTACCTAGGGATAATCTCACGTAGAAGCAATTTTGCTACAGTAATTGAATCATTGTGTCGTGTGGGAAAAGCTTCTACCCATCTTGAACACAGACAAACAATCACCAAAACATATTGCAGTCTGTTGTGTTTGGGCATTTCAATGAAATCCATCTGTAACCTGGTGAAAGGACCACCCTCTCGACCTATTATTCCTGTTCCCACTACTGATTTCCTATTTGGGTTCATTTGTTGACAGATCAAACACCTTTGGCAGAGAGACTCTGCAATTGTTCTAAACTTGGTATTAAACCAAGTTTCTTTAAAAAGCCTAATCATTGAATCTCTTCCAATATGACCAGGGCCATGGTACATTCTAGCCAAGTCAGCAATCATGCAATTTGGTAAAACCACCCTGCCATCTTTGTAAGTCCAAACTCCATCTTCATCCCTCTGTCTACATTCTGCCATCAACTATGTGTTTTTCTCATCATCATCAGCTTCATTTTGTAAATCTCTGATTTCTTGCCATGTCTCAACAATTGATGTTAGCATTAGTGAACTTGAATCAAATTCTTTGTTTTTCTCCCGATTAAGTGCATAATTATTCCTTGCACAATACTTTGCAATTTCGTCTGCATAAGCATTCCCTTTGGTGATAAAATCTTCACCTTTTCTGTGAGCTGCACACTTTACTACAGCTATTTCTTTAGGCAACTGTATGCCATCAATTAATTTTTTAATGAATTCTGCATTTTTAATTGGTGAACCTGCTGATGTCATATAGCCTCTCTGAGACCAGAGTTGTCCATAATCATGCACAACTCCGTACCCATACTGACTATCAGTAATTATGGTGACTCTCAGATATTTTGCCAGCTCACAAGCACAAATTAAAGCAATTAATTCAGCCACTTGTGCTGAACGAATTCCTTCAAGACATGATGCTTCTTCAACATCTGCCACTGTGCAGACTGAATATGCTGCTTTCAAAACACCTCCCTCTGATCTTAGACAGGAGCCATCTACAAAGTAGACATAATATGATTCAGGCAATGGTACCTCTTTAATGTCCTGTCTTGGCTTGGTACAGTATTCCATAACATCCAAGCATTCATGTTCCACATTATTTTCATCACTAATTTCAGTATCAGGTAACAGTGTGGAAGGATTTAAATCCACACACCTTGCAATTGATACATTGTCTGATCCTAAAATTATCTTTTCATATTTGGTCAATCTATTACTTGTCAAATGTTGTGTTTTGCTCCTTGTAAGGAGAATTTCAACTGAATGAGGAACATAGACTTTTACAGGAAATCCCATTATGATTCCCTCACTCTGTTCAAGACTAATACTAGTTGCTGCAACTGCTTTTAAGCAACCTGGCAAGGCTTTTGCAACTGGGTCAAGAACTGCTGAGAAATAAGCAATAGGCTTTCTCATGTTTCCATGTCTCTGTATCAATACAGACAAGGCACATCCTTCCCTTTCACTGCAGTAAAGTTCAAAATCCTTCTCATAATCAGGCATGCCTAGAGCAGGAGCTTCACATAGACTTCTTTTTAACTTTTCAAAAGCTTCCAATTCAATTTCAGTTAGAACAATTGGATCTTTTATATCTGATTTTGTCAATCTTTGTAGAGGCTTAGCAATTACTGAAAATCCACTAATCCATTGACGACAATAACCAACCATTCCCAGAAACATTCTGACCGGTTTTTGTGTTTTTGGAGGTTGCATTCCCCGAATCATTTTTATTCTCTCAATTGTCACCTGTCTCATTCCCTTTGCAATTCTATGTCCCAGGTATTTTATTTCTTGTTTACAAAACTGCAATTTTGCAGGGGCACTTTATGTCCCTCATCAGCCAAATGATTCAAAAGTGTAATTGTATCTATCACACAATTGTCTCTTGTTTTTGCAGCTATTAACAGATCGTCAATGTACTGCACCAATGTTGACCTGCCAGGTAGATTAAGATCTTCCAAGGATTTCTTTAATAACTCGTTAAAGATAGAAGGACTTTCTTTATACCCTTGAGGAATTCTGCACCACGCAAGGGTTTTATTTTGGAATCTGAAAGCAAAGATTTCTTGGCTCTCTGGATGCAATGGAACAGTAAAGAACGCATTGCAAAGATCGATAACAGTATACCATTCTGCATCATGTGGAATTTGGTAAAGAATGACTGCTGGATTTGGAACAACTGGACAACATGGAACAACAATTTGATTAACTTTTCTCAAATCCTGAACTATCCTGTACGTTCCACTTGACTTTTTGATCCCCATAATCGGTGAATTACAAGGACTGCTCTCAATTTCTTTTAAAACACCTTGTTTAATGAATTTTTCAATTACAGGAATGACACCCTCAATTGCTTCAGCTTTCATTTTATACTGAGGAATATTTGGAAATTCTATTCCCTGTTTCACTATAATTTTGACTGCATCGATATGTTTCATTAGACCCATTTCATTTCCATTCAAATCCCAAATTTCAGTTTTGACAGTCTCCTTTAATTCTTCTGGTAAATTTTCTTTTTGAAAAGTAGAAAACAATTTTGTTTCATTTGCTTACACTAATAACATTGTCAATCGATATAACCCATCTTCTTCCATGGTTTGTAATTCAATTCCATCAGGAGAACAATATATTTTGCAATTCATTTTGCATAATATATCTCTTCCCAATAAATTTACTGGACTGCTGTTGCAAACTACAAATCTGTGTTCGTCTTTAAAATTGCCAATTTCTACCTTAACAGGATCAGTTAGATCAGTTTTAATCTGTTGATTACTTACTCCGACTACTTGGATGGTATCCCCAGATAGAGGCAGGTTTTCAATTTCTACTGATCTAACAGTAGAACGGGTAGCACCAGTGTCCACTAGAAAAGTGATTTCTACATCATTTGCTTTTCCATTTACAAATGGACCAGTCTGGTCAACCTCAAGAGTGGCTCCAATTACACACTCTTCCCCCTATCTCGGGCATCGTCAGAAGCAGTCATCAGAATCACTTCCTTGTTTTTCTGACAACAAAAATTGTCTTGTTGTATTTTGCAAATTAGATCTTTGAGTTCTTATTACCTGATCACATCCTCCGAATCCCACACCTGGATTATATTTTTGACCTCCCCCACAATTTGTAAATGGAGGTTGTGGAATCTGATTTTGTTGCTGCACTAACTGATGCTGTAGCTGTCGCTGAAGACTCAGGTCATTCAACTGTTGTTGTAGCTGTAGCTGTTGCTGCAGATCAACATCATTCTGCATCTGTGGGTTAAATGATGCATTTTAAAATTTCTGGGTGGGTTTTTACACTCACTTTTCCAATGACCGATTTCGCCGCGGTTAAAACAAGGTAATTTCTGTTTTAATTCTTCAATTTTATCATTATTCTTTGATTTGTTAAAATTAATTTTAAATTTTCCTTGACCCTAACTCTGGTTCTGATTTTGTGTAAAATTAAAATTTTTATTCTCAAGACTTGCAATCTGCTGGTCAGCCACCTTCACTTGCGCCCACATAGCTTTTTCCTTTAACTTTTTCTGTTTCACTTCTAATTCATCACTGCAGTATTTTGCTTTTCTCAAAATATCATCAACTGAATTTGATTGCCAACCGACAATATTATTCCTAATCATTTCTCCAATTTCTGGTCTAAGACCATAAACAAATCTGTAGATAAAATGACTCATATCCTTCTCGTCTAATTTTTCATAACCACTGTACTGTTTGAAAACCAGTAATAATCTTTCATAAAATGAATGAACTGATTCCTTAGGTTCCTGATTTGTCCTGTCTATTTTTACCCAATCAACTTCTTTTGGGGCAATTTTATTTTTCAACCAGTAAATCACTTTTTCATACAAATCCATGACTATTGGGGCTGGAGCACCTGTTTCTTTAATTCGCTCCGGTTCTTCTTTTGGCCAACTCACAGCAATTTTACATTCTGTCCAAAGATCTGATGGGACAACAATGTCAAAGAATCCATCCAGATCAATCCACAGAACTTTTGAAACTTTGATGAATCTATCTAGCTGTCGATACCATTCCACAGGCTTTTCTCTTAGCCGAGGAAAGTCATTTGTGAAAAGCAAAATATCTTGTCTTGACCATGGGACATGGATATATCCTCCACCTGCAATTTCTCTCATAGGAAACTGTTTAGAGAGTTTATCCAGTTTGTCCAACCTTTCATCTTCTTTCTTTTTAGTCCATTTCACTCTCCACTTACTCAACTCACCTAACTTTTTGATATAAACAATCAATTCTTTTATATGCAGTATTCTTCCCATTGTGTTAAAATTCTCAATGTCCCTCTCAGTAAAATCTAATCTGTAGTGTTTTCCCAAAATTTTCTGTCTACTCAAATCTATTTCCAGTTCAACTGCCAGTTCTTCTAACTGATCATATTTATCCTTTGTTTTTCATTGAATGCTCTTACAGATGAACAGGAGTTCATCATCACGATAACATTTTAGACTGTCAGGACCAATTGTGCCAATTATTAATTCTTCCAAATCAGCTTTCAATTTTGCAACATCAAGTTTTGAATTCGACTCTCTTTTCTCAGGAGTCTCAGCATCTGATTCTGCACCCATTGGAGACCGGTTAAAAGAACCTTGATTAAAAGTTAAATCAGGCATTCTTGTTTTCACACGATGAATTTCAGACAAATCTGAATAAAATTTCTCAGCTACCTTTTGAATTTCTGCATTTAATGGAATTGTCAAACCTGGCTGTTTTAATTCTTTTTGATCAAAAACAGGCTGAACAGGATCAATCGTTACTGGAACTGTTATTGCTTCCATACCCTTAGTTATCTGTTGAATTAATTTTTCTTTTGATCGTAAATATTCTGAAGTATTTACAACTTCCTCATTTCTGACAGTTCTCGTAAAATTTCTAGGGGCTTCTCTTTCCATTGGAGTTTCTGAAAAATTTCTACTTTCATTATAAACACTAGAATTAGTTCTGGTTTCAAATATTTCTGGAGTTTCAAAAGATTCAGAATTATTTGAGTATAATTTAGGAGATTCATTTAATGGAGGTGCACTTGGTGTGGTTTCTGTAGAAACCATTGGAGTAGACCATGAACAAGGTTGTCTAAGTGGAGTTTGCTTTTTATTCGTGGTAACAATTTCTTCTAAAACTGCATCTTCTGATTAACTTTCTACAGTAACATTATTTTTCTTTTCAATTCTCTTTTTATCTGGAGACCCTAAAACCATTTCTCTAATTAAATAAAGACCATCGCACATGTCTCCCTGTCTCCACATACGCATTCTATCTTCATGCGTTTCTCTTCTGTAACTCGGTATTTTTGGAGGTCTTTTTATCCCACTTCTTTCTGAAGTTGAAACATCTCATCTTCCCATTCAACTAATGCTTCAAATTGTGTTGGTCTAGGCTTAGGTATAGGAGCTGACATCTTTTCTCTTAAATTCCTTAAAATTTTCATATTAAATGAACCATCGTCCGGCCAAACCAATAGGCCGTCATCTTTAGTATAATGTTTCCATATATCAAACCACAGAACAGTATGATAACCATATTCACCTTCCATATACGCTGCAGGTGTTTTATATTTATGAAGTAATTTACCACCTCGCGTTTCAATTTTCTTGTCAGGTGAAATACAATTTTTCAATTTCTGAAACATTGTAAGCTTTTTCTCAACATTTTTGTAATAATAACTCATTTTAAAATCAAATCCACTTAATTGGAAATGATCGTAAAAGTTTCCTGGTTGTTTCGTAACACTAACCAATCCGTGCGCGAAACACACCAACAAGCCAATCAGGTTCGAGCTACGTCACTACTTTGCTCAACCAATAAGAATAGAGCTTCTCACGAAGACCAATCAGTGTTCAGCTCGACTAAGTCACGTGAGCCAATCAGAGTACAGCCTGTGACCTATGATATCCAATCACTGCGCGGACTGTGTGACATACAAAGCCGCTGCGGTTTTTCGCGTCTCACTCTTAGCGCTCACCCCTCCTTTACAAAAACTTTTCACAGCGCCATTTTAAGAACACTTTTCAATGAAAATTTATTAACAACGACAAAGAAAGACTCATCTGTCTGTTTCTCTAAATAAAGTGACAGATTTTTCAATCATACAAGAATTATTTTTCGTGGAATAGACGGCGCTATTCTCACAGAATGTACATTCGCTGATAAAGCAAACTTTTACTTTACCCTTCAAACAGGTAAATAACGAACGCGTTTCCCTCTGAATGCACTTAAGGTAGCAATTCAAAGTTTGACTCGAACGAAATTTACAGAATCATTTACGCACTTTCAAACGGAAAGTATCCCTAACCATTCACACATGAAATCTTGGCAGGACTCTAACCCACCACAGATAACATGAACCGTTAGTAAAATAAGCGACGTTACTTTACCCTTCACTCAAGTTTGAATATATTTTATTACTTTATCGCAATATGTTTTAGAACGGGCTCTTTGTCCCTATACTTAAAGCTTCAATTTCATAGATAATTCTCACTATACATATACTCTATCTAACACGCCTATCCCTAACTTGTGTTGTACGGCCACAACACTTGTGATACACGGCGATACCACAATTCTGAAACAGATCAAATGTACCGTGTGACTACCTTCTCATCACACTACGCTGTACCGGTACAACTAGGATTTTTCACGCTGCTGGAAAAATCCTTACATATAACACGAGAACAAACTCAACTTATGTTAGACATCGATCCTATGTAACTACCATGTATGTTGGTTACCATAGCAACCATCAAGTCTGCTACCAGGAAATTGATCCAGCGGCCTATAGGAAATATATCATAAACTACGCTATCCAACTTCACTATATTCACCATTAAACATAAATCAATCACAAGGCCCATGAACTAACATGATATATTTTGACCAACTGAATCATGTGACCTAATTAACCTATTCACAAATTATATACATTTATATACAACCGCGGTGAATTAATTCATCATATTTTACAAAACCCTATGAATTAATTAAGCCACTGAGGCGATAAGATCTTGCTAATGGTAACCTAAACTCATGAACTAACAAGACCAGCTTGTTTTCCAAAGTAAGATTTTTATTAGCTACTTATTTGGAATTTGCATTAGAAATTTTATTAAAGCATTTTTATTAGAATCATTGCAAATAATTATGACAGTTTTTATGTAAATCAAAATATTATTGCAAATGAAAATTATCAGTTTAGCATTTTTCAAAATCTAAGTCCCTAATATAGCTAACTATAATAAAGAATAAAAGAGTAAAGTCTTTGAAGGCCCTTACGTGCTCCAAGGAAAGTTCATCAGCACAACGCCCTCATCAAAGGTCAGCAAGAAGCAACACTCCTCTTCCACGGGGAAGAGTTTTTATACCTTTCTGTACTAAGCTAATCTAAGCAAAAGTATAATTTTTCTGCTGAAATCGGAGTCCCATTGGCTAAAAAGTGACGCCATTCCACTTTTTAGAACATCTGTTCCGTCACTTTCTTAGAGTCCATTGTCTCTAGTTTTCGAACAACGAGGCTTCCTCCAGTTTGCAACATTTAACCAAGTAAAGACATTTTGCTTCCTCGGATATGAAATTTGTCGCACGTTCTTTTGCCGGTTCCTGGCCTTGGCCTTGCTTGACTAAGGAACAGTCAGCTCATTTCAACAAAATGTTTGGACAACATTTTTTTTTTTTTTTTTAATACTTTTATTTGTTCAAAAAGGATATACAGGTCAAGGCCTACAACCAAGCTGGCCGGCCACAATACGAAAAGCAGACGAAAAATCCAGAGAGAACAGTACAGAATCAATCATAAAGGAGCATGAGCAACACAATCTTAAAAAGGGGGAAGGAGAAAAGAAGAACTAGACGGCCAGCAAAGAGGAGCAAAGAAGGTTAATTTTATAATATAGGGATAAGGGGTATGACAGGCTTAGTGACAACATAGAAGAATCCGGAGTCCCCAGATAAACCATTGGCAACAAAGAGGGGAAAGGGCCATAATACAGGAGTGTCAGCACTGTATACATCGGTATGAAAAACAGGTGCAGTAAATACAATCAATATGCAATTATTAACAACTTCGTCGGCCCACCACTCAGAAGCACATCGGAACCAGGACAGAGGGGCCGGAGGAGCGACTTCACCAAACCTAGCCCATCATACTAACCTTGGAAGAGAAAGAAGGGGGGGGAGGGAAGGGGGGGGAAAGGGAAAGAAGAAAGGGAAAGAAAAACACAGACGAAAGAAGGAGTGCCGCGCAAAAAAAGCATCCCGTAGCGAGGAATACAGAAGAGAGCAGGAATATTAGCAACGAGGGGGGTACGGGAGTTGCGACAGAAAGCAGCAATTATAAGAAGAAGAACAGCGACAGGACAGACCCCACCCCAATCACGCCCCGGAAGGCAGGACAGATGCAGCACTCCAATAAAGAAACACAAAAGGGCCATAGAACTGAGGAAAAAGAAACATCATAGAAGACCCATCCCACCCATCCCACCCTGCACCCCTGCAGAAGGCTACGGCCTACCCTCCAAACAGCGTGCCTGTCGCCCTAAACCTGAACCCGAAATGCAGTAGAGAGAAGAGAGAAAAGGAGTAAGGAGACAAAAAGAAGGAGAGAAAAAACAAAGAAATGAATGTGGGGGAGGAGCAAAAGGGCATAAACAAATACGGTCGGCCACAGCCCTCCGCCCAACCATAATCATATTACGTGTGAACCAGAACGTCACGATCTCGAGCGCCATAAGAACTGACAGGGGGTCTCCCACAGCGCCATGAATATAGACAACTGCGCCATGAATCCGTACACCAATAATCCACCGGGAGCCGTGAATCTCACCCCAATCCTTTCTTAACCACAATTCCCACCCACCACATGGCAAATTGAAGTGAGCAACACGACGCGAGGCAAGCACACAATTGAAAGAAAGTACGATCAAGACGTAGACCAGGGAGGGCAGTCGATCTGCAAGTGGACAAAAGTTCAGATAGGTAGTTCAAATGTCTCAGCAATAGTAACACAAACAGCAAAAAATAGGAGTTCAGTCTCATAGGTCGGAAAAGCGGTGGTGTACTTGCAGAGGAAAGAGACAACCTCGTCAAGGCAGCAACAGGAAGCAGTCACCATATTTCTCAGGCATCCGGGGAGGAACGGGCCTCCGCTCCATATCCAGGTCCCCTAACTCCAACCATAGAACAGCAGGAAGTTCCAAAGCCACCGGCCCACAATCCCGTCGACGAACAGCGGCAGCAAGCTTCATGGCGACCGAGGGGGGCGAGGCAGCGGCATCACCGGGACAAGAAGGGGCCATGAAGAAGCGTCCACCCAAAATGGCGGCGGATCGCAACGAGTCGCCAGGGGCACCGGGGGCCAAGGACGCGTGCCAGGATCGCAAGGCACCAAGAACGTCTCCAATAGTAGAGTTTTGTGCACACGTCCAAGCCCCCGTGCAATACAGTGACCCGAGTCCGCCATCACGAGGAGATCTACAGCCCAGATTGTCGGCAGCCATTTTGTAAGTTAAGCCTCCTCACCACCCTCCGCAATTCTCGGGACAGTTCACAAATGCAGGACTTTACAGATGTCCCGGGGGTCCCAGCAATAGCGGCCTTGGCACAAAGAGGAGCACCGCCCAACGCGGGGGCCCGCCCGTACCACCACCGGCGCTCCCCACGAGTAGAGTCGGAGCGCGCGGGGCCAGGGCCACCGGACGGAGCAGCGGCGGGGGGTCCCCTTCATGCGATCAGTCCCCGGAGCACCGCGCCCCGCACAGCCTCACAGCCACCAAGGCAGGCCCGGATCAGGGCAACCGGGATGCTCGCACAATGGCTCTCACCAGCGGTTCACTCTCTCGGCCGGGGCCTGTGGTCACAGCAACGCCTGGCCGGATCTCATAGGCGAGGCCCCGGCCGCAGCCCCACGGAGGCCCCGGTCCCTTCGGAGGGGCATAACTTCGGATTCTCAGCTCGCCGGAGCTTCCAGGTCAGACGGTAAGTGAGAGCGAAATGTTGCGATCATATTTCCTCGAAAACGTGTCGTCTCTGGGCAGGATAGGCATCAGGATCTACGAGTCAGGCCGGAGGGCTGACGGAGCCGAGCTAAAAGGCGACCATCACGCTCGCGAGCTTGGCTCCTCCCGGACAAAATTAATTTATTATTATTCTCCACATACAAGAGAATGCAACATAGAGCACATTTATGAGCACACATGTTAATAACCCTCGTGTATATATTCGTGAATGTAACTTTAAACTAAGTTGAATTAATGCACACACAAACTTTCATTAATATTATTAACTCTTGTTATGGAAGTGTGACTTCACGAGTTGAAATGAAAACATTTCTGAATCTCGCTCCATCACCTCAATCGAAAGTATGGCCGTAAGGACGTTCTTTAAAGAAACAATACAAGAAACACATTTGGAATGACAAAAAAATGAAGATAACAACTTCTGGACGAAAATAGTTTATAATGCAAAAAAATCTGACTCTAGAGCATTCTGGTCTCAGGTAAATCCAATGAATAGAACCACAAACAACATAAGTACGACCTGCGTCTCGGAGAAGGCATGGGTCCAGCATTTATTCGTCACATTTTCGATAAACAACTTGGAACAGCTGCCACTAGCTGCAACCGCAGTGTATGAAAGTAAAAACGTAGAGTTTCAGCTTTTAACCGCTGCAGATTCCACAAACAACTTGGAACAGAAAAATGAAGATTCAGCTCAAACTACCCCAGCTTATGCTGAAATAGAAATTTTTTGAATCATAAGGAAAAGTTGGTTAGACAGCGCACCCGGACCGAACGGCGTCCCACAGGCAATTTACAAGCAAGATCCCCATTATTGGGCCGGTAAACTCAATAGCCTGTTTCAGACGATCAATGTTACCAGTCGCATTCCGGAAAGCTGGAGAGGTGCGATTATCAACCCAATATATAAGGGCAGGGATCGCACGGATCCAGCAAATTACCGCCTGATCGCGCTAAAAGATGCGGAGGCCAAATATTAGGCTTCATTGATTGTAACTGACCTTTTAAAATGGTCAGATGATAATAAAAAAAATCCCCGCAAATCTGTCAGGGTTTCGGCGTGGTACAGGCACAATTGCAAACGTCATAGCAATAAGCCTAATTGCAGAAAAAAGCCTACGAGAGCGACATGCACTTCTTCTATGTTTTGTGGACTTTAAGGCCGCCTTTGATTGTGTTAGCCGACAAACATTATGGGCTAAATTAAAGCAACAGGGCCTGCCAGACACGATCTTAAACCCAATCATGGACCTTTATACCAACACTTGGATGCAGGTTAAGATCGATAACAGCCGAAGGCTTACAAGGAATATTGCAACCAGCCAAGGATTAAAGCAAGGCTGCGTCTTGGCCCCTCATCTGTTCAACTTATTCATGGCCGATTTGACACCAAGGCTAGATGGGGTCAACGCACATCCGCCACGGCTAAGGATATTGCCCCTTACGCACTTATCTTATGCCAATGATTTTGTCCTTCTCAATCAAACAAGAATAGGATTGCAACGTCTAATCCACGAGTTGGCTGAATTCTCCAAAACGAACCTGATGGAAATCAATAGTAAAAAAACAAAGGTCATGATTGTAACGCACTGTCGCCCCAAACAGCCGAAATTCACAATCAACAACATAAACCTGGAAGTGGTGGACATCTACAAATACTTGGGGATAGATCTGGATAGAAGGCTTACATTCTCCATGCATTTTGATACTATTGAAAAGAAGGTAACTGCTTTATTGCATGCATTCTGCAGAATATGTAAACGGCTAAAAGGTCCCTTGTTTACCCCCCTTCTCGCAGTCATTAAAGCTAAGCTACTTCCAATGATAGCCTATGGCAGTGTGGTTCATAATGGAAGAAGTGCACCGATATTAGATAAAATTCAAACGAGTGTATAATGTTAATGCTAATGTTAAGAATGTTTTTGTATAGCGCTCGGCTACTCCGAGGAGTGTCCCGGCGCTTTGACCTAACACGAACAAAGGACAAAAGTAAAAAAGGGGAAGAGAGAACTACTGCACAAACAACCAAGATTTCAAGTCCTTCCTGAAGGCCAACAGGTTAGGATTCCTGCGCAGGGAGACAGGCAGTGTATTCCACAGCTGAGGGGCTAGGCGCCGAAATGACCGGCCGCCAATCCGATCTCTTTCTATGGCCGGGACGAGGCCAGAGCCAAAGACTCTGATCTCAGTGATCTGGCAGGTTGGTAGAAAGCCAGCCTTTTTTTAATGCATTTAGCTCCGGTCATGTGAAGGGCCTTAAAGGCCAGAGTAAGGGCTTTAAAAACAATACGCTTCCGGATGGGCAGTCAGTGCAAGGTCTGCAAGAGGTCAGAAGCTCTGGCGCGCCGATGAAGTCCGAAGATGGCACGCGCCGCTGAGTTCTGCACTACCTGCAGCCGTTGGAGAAGGTATTCTGGAAGACCCAAATACAGGATGTTGGCGTAGTCAAGATGCGACCCAATAAGCGCCTGCACAGTGATCTTTCTATGTGCAGGTGTCAAGAGTGGAAGGAATTTGCGCAGCATCTTGAGCAGTCCAAAACACCTCCCGGTAAGGCCAAGAATCTGGGGTTTCATCGTTAGATCCTTGTCAATTTTTATCCCAAGATTCTTGGCCGTAGTAGAGGCAGCCGAAGGTGGAAACATCTTCTCAGGCCACCAAGGTTGCCAGATGAGATCCGAGCGACAACCAAAGAAAAGCACCTCTGACTTATCAGAGTTACACTTGAGGCTGTGTAGATGGAACCAGTTAAACACAGCCCCAAGGCAACCTCTGATGCTCTCCCCATCAAACTCAGCACCTTTCCCACAAGTGAAAAGGAGCTGCGTGTCATCGGCGTATGACAGGATCTGGGCTCCAAAGGACTTCGCCAATGCCGCCAGAGGGGTCATAAAGATGTTAAACAGGGTCGGGCTCAATATCAACCCCTGCGGGACCCCGACCTCCAGTGGTGGCACCGCAGCAGAAAAAGGAGGAGCCCATACCGTCTGACTCCGACCAGCCAGGAAGGAGCGGAACCAGCTGAACACCGTCCCCCGTACACCGATCTCCCTGAGTCTTACTAGGAGACCCTCGTGGGGGACGGTGTCAAATGCCGCTGATAGATCTAACATAACCAACATGGCTTTACCTCCAGAGTCCGACACTTCCTTGATGATTTCGGTAACTTCCAGCAACGCCGTCTCGGTACTCAAGTTAGCCCGAAAACTGGACTGCGAGCTGTGGAGAAGATTATTAGTCTCCAAGAAGTTAGAGAGAGAAGTCTGTACATGTTTCTCCACTACTTTAGCAAGAGCGGGTAGAAGAGAGATCGGCCTATAGTTCGCAAACCCCTCCGGGTCCAGATTGGGCTTCTTAAGCAGTGGGATGACAAATGCCTGCTTCCAGACTGCAGGAACCACCCCCGTGCTGAGAGACAAATTCAGCACAGGGTTGATGACAGGATTCAACACTGCCGCCATTCTGGCCAACAATTTAGCTGGACAAGGGTCCATAGGGGAGCCGGACTTTAGTTTGGACAAAATGTCCAGAGAAACCGCAGTGGAGAGTAAAGGAAATTCAGAGAAGGTATCGGCCAAATCTGTTGGTGAGTCCAGTGCCGTACTGACGCAGGGGGGTGCCACTGCCCCACATGCCAGAAAGGAGGCCTGGATGGACTTGATTTTATTCGTAAAGAAGTTAGCCAAGGAATTTACCCAAGACTCAGAATGAAGACCGGATGGAATACTGGATTTAGGAGAAATAAATTCCCTAACTATTGAAAAAATCTCCTTACTGGTATTGGCAGCAGCCTCAATTCTTTTAGAGAAGTAAGCTTTCTTAACAGACAAAATGTCACGATGATAGCTTTTAATGGGCGCCTTATATGTCTCCTTAGCCAAGGAATCATACTGGCGCCGCCAGGCTCTCTCTGCCACCTTACATTGCCGCTGCGCCAATGCCAACGAGTCGGAGAACCAGGGGGGAGAGGATCGGCTAACAGACTTACGTGGAGGCATTATGGGAGCCAGTTCATCTAGTCTATCCATGAGCCACGTCTGCAGAGAGTCCAGGTCCCTCTCCAGATTACCAGACAACGCACACGGGTAGCGTACACAAGCCTCGGCCATCATCTCAATGGAGACGCGATGGAAGGCCCGCGGGGCCTGGCAGAACCGACTAGAGATGCTACTCCCTGGCTTGCTGCTGCCCCAGATATAAAAGTTGATTAACAAATAATCAGACCAGAGCACAGGTGTAGGGGAGACAATATCGACCGGCATGGTGGAGAACACTTGGTCGAGTGTATGACCTTTATTATGCGTGGAAACAGAGAGGTAAGGAACAAGACCAAGGGGGAGAGTGACATCCCGGACCTTAATAGAATCCACATCCGTCCCAACATCCATATGGATATTGAAATCCCCCAGTACTATGCAATGTTCGACCTTCAGACACAGTGACGAGCCCACGGCCTGCAGCTCTTCAAAGAAAGAGCCAGAAGGACCTGGAGGTCTGTAAATCAAAAGGCCAGTGCACGACTGGTGAGGGGACAAAGCTATAGAGAAAGTAAGGGACTCACAGCCCGAAATGACATCGGTGGACAGGATGGAACAAGTGACGGTTCTCTTTACCACAATCGCGACTCCCCCACCCCTGCCTGTGACCCTATCCTGCCTGAAAATCACATAGTTGGGCGGGATCGCAGTAGCAATATCAGGGTTAGAGCCTTCCCCGAGGCATGTCTCGGTTAGAAAAAGGCCCAGCGGTTCCTTAGTCACCAGAAGCTCATGAATATCCAGGGCATGTTTACACAGCGATCTGGTGTTTAGCAGAGAGAAAGAATACCTAATGGGTGGCGGACAGAGAGCTGAAACAGGGGCTTTCCCCAGATGCCATCCACAGCCCGGGCAGCGGCGCTTGCCGTTAGCAAGCCCCGGAAAGACCGAGCAACAAAAACTAGCCTTTTTCCTCAAGGAGAGCAGCGTGGCTGCTGAATATGTCAGCATCATGCAGCCAGCATATAAGACCCAAATGCCAAGCCCTGCCCGGCCGCTCCCGTCCGCTTCCGGGACGTTGACGGGCATAGACGGGCTTTCCTTCGGCGCTCCTTAGGCGCGCACCGCTGCGCGGAGGTAAGAGGCTCTAATTTTAAGCCGTCTCCTCCCAGAGCAAGCGCACCACTGGTCCGCCGACCAGCGTGCCTGGCTCCCTCCCAAGATGGCCACTCCCCAAACACTCCTCCTACGTGGACCACAAGCCCCCACGGCACCCACTCGGCCGAGAGGAAGAGGGACTACGATGATTTTCCCTGCACGGCCCCACACGTTTAAGCCGGCAGCAGAGGAGAACTGCAGAGGGTTAGGGGAGGCGAGGAGAAAGCTAGAAAAAGGAGTTACCCGGCACAGCCTCGGGTAATGAAACAGAAACGGAGATCAGGCCAAAGTACACAGCAAAGATGCAGGTAAAATACAATGCAGCTAAAAAGCGGCGCACTAGCACTCAGCGCGACACACACACAAGTTTAAAAGGCACTTTGCAAATGAAGGCTGGTAACAGCAGCGCTGTTCCCACTCACTCGCTCACGCCCAATGTTCGCATTAGGCAGAGCGGAGTAGGTCAGAGGTCAGTATACAAGCGAGTATTTTGTTCACCGTGCGATGCTTAACCAGCATAGGTATGTCTCAAGTTTGGATTGCAGCACCAAATATTGCATAAAACATACGAGTCAATTAAATTCTGGTATGACATCTGGCTCAACAGCGACGCAGAAATTAACACGGCCATCTGGGAAGCCTTGCAAAGCAACCCTAAATCTTACTATGCAAAGTACCTAAATGCCTCCCTGAAAATCACTAAGATGACAGATGTTTGGCAAAGGAAATTACCAGTATCAGCATTTAAGCAGATTGTGACAAAAGCAGCTAAATTACACTCACTGACTGAAGATAAAACAACTTTAAGACGACGTTCACATGCATGGATGGTTTTACAATCCTACACAAGGCCGGTGCCAGCTGCTTACCTAGGCCTTGCTTTTCCTCCCCACCTAAAGCTAAAGTACTTGAAGTTACGCATAGGGAAACTGCCCACAAATGCCAATCAACCTGACTGGAGGATCCCAGGCCCTAAGGATTGTAACCTATGTGGTGCAGCGGTTCAAGATTTCATACATCTGATTTGTATCTGCCCGGTGTTAGAGTGTGATCGCCGGAGTTTACTCAGGAGAAAGTTTAGTGAAAAAGGAATTTGCACCTGCCGTTCAGCAATATTAAACGTGGTGGACTCAGTTGACCCACAATTCATCTGTCAAATAATTAAATTTAAAACCAATTTTGAAACTTTACTGAAAGGATAACATAAGTCAGAGTCCTGATTCTGCGCTTTATTTTGGTCTTGATTTACAATTCATTTGTCAAATAATTAATAAATATTGAGAATTCATGTAAAGGACAACAAGACCAAATTTATGACCCACCAAGTTCGACACGGTTTCACAAAAATTTTGTAGGTGTTTTTAAAAATGTCGTTTTAACACTTTGTATTTAATTTATAATAGTACGCAAAGGAAAAGCATTTTATTAATTGGAATATTGTAATGTTTTTTATTAACTATACAATAAAGAATTTATTTCATTTACTCTGCTATTCCCATGTTTATTTCCTTACTCTTATTTCCACCTCTCATTACTGCACCACACTCAAGGCACCCTGCTGAGAAAGTTTCTTTAACAAGCACTTACCAGTAGGTTAACTATAATTGCCAGACAATTTCCTTGTATTCCTCTAAGCTTGGAATAAATAATTGTAGGGTTTTCATGCTTTTCCCATGAATTTCATTGGTTTTCCAATCTGGAGGCTGATGTGGATAAAGCAGAATTGCCCACAGTTTTGCAGCTGTTTACTGCAGATGCAAAACAGGAACTTTTGCCCAGGTCTACTATTGATCTGGAGGTTAGCCAGCCTTTGATCATCAAGAAATAACCTATTCTCCTCCATTTCATGTTTAGGTAGATCTAAGTACTCTGTGTTCAGTTTTGAAAGAAGCAAAATTCGAATTTTATAGTCCCCATTAAGATTGCCTGAGACCCCTACATCACTCTCAATTTCAGGATACTTCTACCAGGATAGACCACAGGCCCTTTTCAGGCTCATACTCTCTTGCCTGTTGAATTTAGAGCCATGAGTCAGAAACCCTTTATTAGCTTGCTGGGAGCAAGTGCACTGAATATAGGTAAAAAGGCCATGGATGCCCTAAAAATGTAGTTTAGAGGTACTCTGCATGGGACCTGATTACAAGTTGAGAGGTTAATTCCACCCCTTGCATAAACAAACCCCTGTTTGCACACAGGACTGAATTATGAGTTTGGTTTTAATTATCGGATGCCTTAACCCGACATTAGTTAAACTTCGACAGGTCAAAACTGCTAAAATTTGTAAGGAGGAAAATACACTATTTTTTTATCATATCATGTGGATTTTGGTGTGTTAAACACCAAAATCTGAATGTTATTCCCCATAAACTCATATTTGGTGTTATCACATTCAATAGAAAATGTACTTTGTGGCATCATTATTTATCAGGGGAAACAAATAATGCCTCGAATTGTAGTGAGGCCCCTAGACTCTTAACCATGTGTTAGAGCCACATTATCTATGTCTCTCCAGACACACATTGCACCCTTTCCTCTAAAAGGGGACTTGAAGTCAACCAAGAGGATGCATACATGGCTGGGACTTGTTTCACCCTTACAGGGTCTTTGATGGTTAGGGTGCCTTCTGCAGATATACACAGGGAACAGTTTTGTATTCTGCTGCACATCTTCAAGCATGAGTGATAAGAATCATAGTTAGCATGTGCCCTGTGAACACTGCATTAGGCTTCATAATGGACTTTAAAATAATTCAAAATTGGCAATGGTCACCGTATAAACAACACAAGGGCAGACTGTCATCTACCTCTCAGAGCTTAACCCCATGCGCGCTGCGGGTTTTCCCGCTGTGCGCTGACTTTTGCGAAAATCTCGTCATGAGCGTACGACAGGCGTAACTCATGACGAGCTGAGCTCGTCATGAGCGTGCAAGGGGTTAAGAAGTGCCCTCCCAATGGGAAACATGAATCATATTATATAAGCAGTGCCCAATACTGAAAGTGTACTGGGTTTAGTTAAGGACAATGAGGTTTTAAGTCTGACTCCCTTCTTGGAGAATGCACTCCTTCATTCCTCTGGGGGTGTGGTGGGCATTACCGCTCACTGAAGAAAACCGATTGTTTCAGCCCTTGCATTCATGAAACTGTGCATACTGAGATACTGGAAATGTGCTTGCCCCTGGCAGTATACCAATGGACAGAAACCATGATGACTCTGGCTAGGTAGGAAAGACTTGTTTACAAATTGACTTATTAGGTCCACCTCTTTGAGGAGATCTGGGATCATTACTTGAGGGCATTACTCTGATAAATGTTACTGAATTTAGGATCTGAATAAAGGCTGATGCCTGGTTTATGGTGAAGACTTTAAATGTGGGAGGCATGTATATATGAATGGAAGATGCTGTGACATGGAACCAGAGAAATGGCTGATAAAAACAATAAATATATCATTCTTTGCAATTAATGAGGATGTAAAATAGTAAATTAAATAGACTGAAGTAACTGTTTTGCCAATTTTTATTTCTCAACAATCAATCACTTGAAAATTTCTTGGATAAAGTAATAGAAGTCAGCACAAGAAGTTTGGGGAGTATGGACAATGGAAAATGCTAGTATCTTTATCCTCATACAGTTATTGAGAGGTGTGCTTCATATGCTTGTAATGTGTAGTTAAGCAATGTATTTGTGGATCCAAAGAAGTATAAGGTAAGTAATATAGTTGAACTTGAACCCACTGCGGGCCAGATGTACGAAGCTTTTTTACTTTTGCAAATTTCTTGATTCAAAGAATCAGGCCGTTTGCAAATGCAAAAAGGCTTTTTCATATGTACCAAGCCGAACTTGCGATTTGGTAACCTTCTACTGAATCGCAATTTGGGTTTGTGATTAAGTATTATGGAGGGCCATGTTTAGGGCATCCCTTCCTAAAACCAAATTGTGAATTTTTTGTAACCAAAATGCTGTTGCCAAACATTTGCATCGTACCACCAACTTCAAGTTGGTGGTAACACATTGGCATATGGGCAGGTGTCATTGAGGGATCCCCTCCTTTCTGTGAATGTTTGTAAAAATATTTTTAGAACAAGAAGTTGCATGGGCCATTGCCTATTCTTAAAAAATGAAAGGAAAAGTTTTGCCTGAAGGTAAATGGCCTGCATTTTAAAAAAAAGATTGCTTTATGTAAAGGCAATCACAGACATGATAGTCAGCTGACCCAGGCAGGCCACCATTCCTGTGATTTTTGCAGTTCCCAATGGGTCGTAAACCGAGACCTACCTCATTCATAATCATAAGGTAGGACTATTTCAACCCACTGAGAATTGCAAAATGTGTAAAACACAAATTTGTACATTGCTGTTTGCGATTACCCGATAGCGAATTGCAAAAGTTAGTTATTTGGTAATTGCAACACTTACCTTCGTGAATTTAGCACCAAGATTCTTTCAGGAGATACAAAAGTGTTTCCTCATTGTCTATCTTTTGCAACTATGAAAGGAAAGGATTACATTTGCATCTTTTCTTCATACATTTTCAATGTAAGGCTCCTGCGACATGGCTCCATTTGCTTTTTTTTGTGATAAGATTTGCTGCGTGAAATTTTTTTTTTGCAGTCTCTCTGAAAATTGCGCTTGTCAAATTCGTCCTTAAGCCAGCATAGGGGAACTACTAACTCATCACTGACCTCGTTGGAAGGGATAACTTAAGCCTATGGATACAACCATATCAATCTTACAAAATGGACCCCAAAATTTAGTGTAGCTCTGTTCTCCGCACCTCTTGGCTTTGCTATGTTAGGGCCAGGTGTACAAATGTTTTTTAGAGTCGCAAATGGCCTGATTCGCAGAATTGGTCCGTTTGCAACTGCAAACATTCTTACTTAAAATTGAAAAAAGCAAAATGCAATCCAGTAACTTGTTACTGATTTGCATTAGCGTTATTTTGGAGGGGCTTGTTTAGAGCATTCCTTTCAAATACCAATTACAAGTAGTATGTGTTGTTATTCCTGTCACCCAAAATTTAAAATTTACCTCCATTTGAAAAGTGGTGGTTATCAGTTCAGTTCACTTCTTTTTAGAATGATCAAAAAATATTTTAAAAAAAACAAAAGTTACATGTTTCATTTTTCTTTTTTAAACACAACCTTTAAGATGCTGGTTGTATTTTTTTAATGATTGCTCAGCAGGCCACCATCCCTGTGATGGTTGTCATTACCCTCAGGTCCCTCCTGTCCTTGTCCCAGTCATTACAAACAAGATTGTCATATATTACCAACAGAAAAAAAGAATGAAGGAATACTGGACCCCAACCCCACCCCCCTCCCATGGGAGTACACATGTGTACATACCCAGCATTCCTTCTGTTTTTTTCTGTCTTGCAACAGAATGGCAAGAGTTAGGAGCTGGAGCTTCTGGTAGTATGTCATCTCCGCTGCCGGGTGGTGGGGGCATTGCTTGCTGGTCATGTCTTCCTCTCTACTGGGCTTGGAAGGAGACATGTGGGTCTCCTTCGGGCCACTTGTTTGTGGTGGGTTACTCTGCTCTTTGCAGACTGCGCCTCCCAAGTTGCTGGGTACGTCAAGAGATGCATGGTTTCTAGTTGAAGCTGGCTCTGTACTCCCATGGAGTGCAAAGCACTTCCGGTTCCTTCTGGCAGTGGTGGCATTCCAGGAAGTCAAACTCAAATATGCCACAGAGACGGAGTAAGGTAAGAATCACACACCCACTTTGGGTGGAAAGGAAAGCCCTCACACACCGACCTAGTCAGTGTCATGCTTCATCATCGGGCCCCACCAAAGAGGCCGAGTGCCTCTTCGGTGTGCTACGACGCCAGAAAGACTGCGCATCTGGTTGTGTGAGGAGGGCGTATTGTGAGGAAAAATTAAATTAAATTAAGAGTGCCAAAAAAGGGTATCGATACAAAAAGTTTAATGTGTGATCCCTAAGGCACATGTGGGAAGTATTATGTGTCTGAATTTAGATGCCAAGGTTTTAGGATTGGTTAAATTCAGAAATACTTATATCAGTCAACATGTTTCTGCCATACTAGTGGTTCAAGTTTACCAAGGCATTCATCAGGACTAAACCCCGGCGGTATGGACTCTCTAATCGTCCACCCTACCCTGGGACGTGAAAGTGAAAATATAAAAATGGTGAAAAAGTGCTAAAAATAGAAGAGCGAATTGCTCATTCTAAAAAATGCTCCAAAATGTGGAGTATCTCAGCACCTGTGAAGTGAATTAAACAAACAAACAAACACGGACATACACATAATTAATATAAGCCATTGCGTTTGATCATGGTGCTCCATAGTTTGTGGCATACATCGTGTTCCCAAGGTAAACACTAGTTTTAACACCATCCAAGTAACCCTGTAGGGATGATATCGTTAACTCTGGAAAGTGATGTGCTAGGGGTGTATTTAAAACTTAAGTAAATAAGAAATGGGGTTAAAAACACGGAATGTGTACTCCTTATGAAGGGATCAATCGAACAAAGGTCTGTGACCCCTTAGAATGGTAATTCAGATTAATATCTCACTTTAAAACAGGGCGCTACTTGCACTTTGGGTCTCGGGAGGGGGATTGCAGCGTGCCTGGCACATCCTGTAAGAAAGAGAGGTCTCAATGCAACCTACGTGAAAGGTTAAAGACTTAGCTTATTTTTCTAGAATGACAGCGGTCCAGGCGCCGAAAAGCACTCACGCCTACAACGGTCGCAATCCGCTGTAAACCTGCAGATCGCCTCAATACCGGACCCCGACGATGTGGAGCGGGGCCGGTGACTGGGTATAAGACTGCTTGTGCTGCACGCCGCACTCTTCCGGGTGGGCGCGTCCAGACCAAACAGAGGCTTGGAACGAACCCGCCCCGTGTGGAGAGGTGCGGCCATAACTTGCAAGCGAGGCTTGGAATGAGAAGCCAATCGGGAGACTGACCGGCGTGAAAGCCGGTATCAAACTATAGAGTTAATTTTCAAGCTTAGTTCCTGCAGTATGCCTCGTTCTTAGAAAGCGGTTTCAGCGTGGAATGGTGGTTTGATATTGGAGGTGCAAAGTAATAAGCACAAAAGCAAAAAGAGTACAGAATGGTTAACTTCTTTGCCTTGTTCATTGCTATTTCTGAGAAGTGGAGCACCTAGAATGGAAGGGCACCAATAGGGGAGAGGCACACGGGTGACCAACGGTACATAGATAGGTAATCAAGGGATCTAATCCACAGGATGGTAATGTTGGAATGACCATTCAGTGAAAAATGTATGGATAGGTCAACCATATTGCTGTGCATATAGATAATTATAGAACACACAGCAATAACCTACAAAAAAGGACATAGCCATAACCTAGAAAAATAATAAATAAATAGGTTATTCCAGTGTGGGTCAGGAGGTATACAGTTCAGGATAGCACAGTGTTCCACGGGATGTCATCGTTAAGGCCGTTGGTATTTGTGCCCAAGCGATACACCCAGCGCTGTTCTTTTTCAAAAAGTCTGCTCGTTATATTAGTTGTGCCTTTGACTACCTCAATTATAGTCCACCTCATGTCGTTTGGTGTATGGTTACTATCCAGATAGTGACGGCTCAGGTTGGTCGTCACTTTTTTACACCTGACATTGCTCCGGTGCTCACAGATACGCTGTTTGACCTTGCGTGTGGTCATGCCTACGTAGCGAAGCTGACACGGACAGGTGATCAGATAGACCACATTCATTGTGTTACAGTTTGTGTGTTCTCTCTGTGTCCATATTCTCCCTGCCTCCAGTGACAGTGTTTTCGTAGCTTATGTTAGATGACAGAGGCTGCAGTCGGAGCAAGGGTAATGTCCGGTGCTACTTGGCATGCCCCATGCTGCAGTAACTGTGGGCATAACGTGGGGTGGTTTTTCTTTTGGCCGGGTGTGGACCAAGGCATCTTTCAGGCTCCGTCCCTTTTTAAAGGAGAATAGGGGTTTCTCCCAATTCTCTTTGCAGGATGTTAAAATGTTCCAATGCTTATTGATAGTTTTTTTCATCAGATTGGACAGGCTGTTGTATGTGGTTACACATGTAAGAGGTATTGATTCAGGGTTCCTGATCTTTTCTTCGAAAAGCGCTTCTCTGGGTTGGTTCCTTGCTCTCTTGAATCCTTTTGTCAGGATTGGTGCCGGGTAGCCTCTATCTATGAGTTTATCTGTAAGACCAGAGGACTGTTCTTTAAAATCTGATAGAGTGCTACAGTTTCTACTTAATCTAAGGTATTGTCCGTAAGGAAGATTCTCTTTGAGAGGGCGAGGGTGGAAGCTGCTGAACTCCAGAAGGTTATTTTTAGCTGTGGGCTTATGATTAGTTTTGGTTGTAAGTCCAGTTCCATTCACCGAGATCACCACGTCGAGGAAGATAATGTCTGTTTTACTTTTGGTGTTGGTGAACCTCAGGTTTTGATCTAGGGTATTAATCCATACCAGAAAGGTTTCAAGGTCACTATCACTCCCTGACCAAAGGAGCAGGATGTCGTCTATGTAGCGCTTCCATAGAAGCATTGACGACGAAAAAACTGTGGCTGGTGGCAGAATGTATTTGGCCTCGAAATCTGCTACATAGAGCCCTGCTACACTTGGAGCAAAAATACTGCCCATCGATGTTCCTGAGCATTGGAGAAATAATTTGTCTTTGAAAGAGAAGAAGTTTTCTTTAAGGGCTATGGTAGCACACTCAATGATGAAAGCTTTGGGTGTCTGGTAATCCCATTCGATGGAATCCAGAGATTCTTCCAGGACTTTGATGGTATCGTCCTGGGGGATACTAGTGTAGAGGCTTTCTACATCAAGAGTTACTAGGGTAACCGAGTTCTCTGTGAACGTTACCTCTGATAGTAGTCGTAAGAGGCTCTTAGTATCTTTTAAGTAAGTAGGAGTTGATTGTACTAGGGGTTTTAAGAAAAAGTCACAGAACTGTGACAGAGGTTCCAGTGCAGATCCAATGCCTGACACAATGGGACGTCCGGGAGGTGGCAAACGGTTCTTATGCATCTTTGGCAATGTATAGAAGTATGGTATGACATTGCTGGTGTTATTCAGAAAGGCTGCTTCGTTTTTAGACAGGTGCCCTTGTTCCTCTGCTTGTTGAACAAGGGTCGTGATCTTACTGGTAAGGTCTGCAGTGGGGTCTGTTGTCAGTGAGGTGTAGTTTCTAACGTCCCCAAGCAAATCATTACAAGTTTTCTCGTAGTCTGTGGTGTCTTGAATGACAATGCCTCCACCTTTGTCCGCCGGTTTGATTGTTATTGAGGTGTCACTCTGCAGTTGTTGTAGCGCTTGGTATTCAGCGGTGCCGAAATTACCAAATGTCTTAGGGTTCTGGGAGGCTTCCAGATCTTTAAATACAGCCTGCTCAAAGGCGGTGATAGCCGCAGGCACGGTGTGAGGGGGAGGGGTGAAAGTACAATTAGGTCTAAATCCTGTGTCACCCTTCCTGGTTGCTTCTGTTGAGTCTGCTTTACCTTCAAAGAAAGCTTTTAATTTTAATTTCCGAAAGAAACCGGCAAGTTCGCAGTGTAACTTGAACTTGTCAGGTCTCGTTGTCGGAACAAAGCCTAGGCCTTTTTCGAGTATTTGAGTTTCAGTAGGAGTTAGTACCCTTGCAGATAGGTTAGTAACTAGGCTCATACCCCGCTCGTTCCTGGCTGTTGGTTGCTGCGAGTGTGATTCGCTACCGAGTCGTCCTCTTCCCAGGATACTCTGTTGTTGCCTCTCCTCTTGCCTCTGCCCCTCCGGCTGCTCTCTAAAAAAGGCTGTCCATACTGATTTTGAAAATTTGCAGGGGGCATAAAGCCCGGATTCCAACCCATGAAGGGGTATTGTGGTGGTTGAAAAGGATAGGGGAGAGGAACAAGGGCACCTGTCTAAAAACGAAGCAGCCTTTCTGAATAACACCAGCAATGTCATACCATACTTCTATACATTGCCAAAGATGCATAAGAACCGTTTGCCACCTCCCGGACGTCCCATTGTGTCAGGCATTGGATCTGTACTGGAACCTCTGTCACAGTTCTGTGACTTTTTCTTAAAACCCCTAGTACAATCAACTCCTACTTACCTAAAAGATACTAAGAGCCTCTTACGACTACTATCAGAGGTAACGTTCACAGAGAACTCGGTTACCCTAGTAACTCTTGATGTAGAAAGCCTCTACACTAGTATCTCCCAGGACGATCCCATCAAAGTCCTGGAAGAATCTCTGGATTCCATCGAATGGGATTACCAGACACCCAAAGCTTTCATCATTGAGTGTGCTACCATTGCCCTTAAAGAAAACTTCTTCTCTTTCAAAGACAAATTATTTCTCCAATGCTCAGGAACATCGATGGGCAGTATTTTTGCTCCAAGTGTAGCTGGGCTCTATGTAGCAGATTTCTAGGCCAAATACATTCTGCCACCAGCCGCAGTTTTTTCGTCGTCAATGCTTCTATGGAAGCGCTACAGAGACGACATCCTGCTCCTTTGGTCAGGGAGTGATAGTGACCTTGAAACCTTTTTGGTATGGATTAATACCCTAGATCAAAACCTGAGGTTCACCAACACCAAAAGTAAAACAGACATTATCTTCCTCGACGTGGTGATCTCGGTGAATGGAACTGGACTTACAACCAAAACTCATCATAAGCCCACAGCTAAAAATAACCTTCTGGAGTTCAGCAGCTTCCACCCTCGCCCTCTCAAAGAGAATCTTCCTTACGGACAATACCTTAGATTAAGGAGAAACTGTAGCACTCTATCAGATTTTAAAGAACAGTCCTCTGGTCTTACAGATAAACTCATAGATAGAGGCTACCCCGCACCAATCCTGACAAAAGGATTCAAGAGAGCAAGGAACCAACCCAGAGAAGCGCTTTTGGAAGAAAAGATCAGGAACCCTGAATCAATACCTCTTACATGTGTAACCACATACAACAGCCTGTCCAATCTGATGAAAAAAAATATCAATAAGCATTGGAACATTTTAACATCCTGCAAAGAGAATTGGGAGAAACCCCTATTCTCCTTTAAAAAGGGACGGAGCCTGAAAGATGCCTTGGTCCACACCCGGCCAAAAGAAAAACCACCCCACGTTATGCCCACAGTTACTGCAGCATGGGGCATGCCAAGTATCACCGGACATTACCCTTGCTCCGACTGCAGCGTATGTCATATAACAGAAGCTACGAAAACACTGTCACTGGAGGCAGGGAGAATATGGACACAGAGAGAACACACAAACTGTAACACAATGAATGTGGTCTATCTGATCACCTGTACGTGTCAGCTTTGCTACGTAGGCATGACCACACGCAAGGTCAAACAGCGTATTTGTGAGCACCGGAGCAATGTCAAGTGTAAAAAAAGTGACGACCAAACTGAGCCGTCACTATCTGGATAGTAACCATACACCAAACGACATGAGGTGGACTATAATTGAGGTAGTCAAAGGCACAACTAATATAACGAGCAGACTTTTTGAAAAAGAACAGCGCTGGGTGTATCGCTTGGGCACAAATACCAACGGCCTTAACGATGACATCCCGTGGAACACTGTGCTATCCTGAACTGTATACCTCCTGACCCACACTGGAATAACCTATTTATTTATTTTTTTTCTAGGTTATGGCTATGTCCTTTTTTGTAGGTTATTGCTGTGTGTTCTATAATTATCTATATGCACAGCAATCTGGTTGACCTAGCCACACATTTTTCACTGAATGGTCATTACAACATTACCATCCTGTGGATTAGATCCCTTGATTACCTATCTATGTACCGTTGATCACCTGTGTGCCTCTCCCCTATTGGTGCCCTTACATTCTAGGTGCTCCACTTCTCAGAAATAGCAATGAACAAGGCAAAGAAGTTAACCATTCTGAACTCTTTTTGCTATTGTGCTTATTACTTTGCACCTCCAATATCAAACCACCATTCCACGCTGAAACCGCTTACTAAGAACGAGGCATACTGCAGGAACTAAGCTTGAAAATTAACTCTATAGTTTGATACCGGCTTTCACGCCGGTCAGTCTCCCGATTGGCTTCTCATTTCAAACCTCGCTTGCAAGTTATGGCCGCACCTCTCCACACGGGGCGGGTGCGTTCCAAGCCTCTGTTTGGTCTGGACGTGCCCACCCGGAAGAGTGCGGCGTGCAGCACAAGCAGTCTTATACCCAGTCACCGGACCCGCTCCACATCGTCGGGGTCCGGTATTGAGGCGATCTGCAGGTTTACAGCGGATTGCGAGCGTTGTAGGCGTGAGTGCATTTCGGCGCCTGGACCGCTGTCATTCTAGAAAAATAAGCTAAGTCTTTAACCTTTCACGTAGGTTGCATTGAGACCTCTCTTTCTTACAGGATGTGCCAGGCACGCTGCAATCCCCCTCCCGAGACCCATGGTGCAAGTAGCGCCCTGTTTTAAAGTGAGATATTAATCTGAATTACCATTCTAAGGGGTCACAGACCTTTGGTCCATTGATCACTTCATAAGGAGTACACATTCCGTGTTTTTAACCCCATTTCTTATTTACTTAAGTTTTAAATACACCCCTAGCACATCACTTTCCAGAGTTAACGATATCATCCCTACAGGGTTACTTGGATGGTGTTAAAACTAGTGTTTACCTTGGGAACACGATGTATGCCACAAACTATGGAGCACCATGATCAAACGCAATGGCTTATATTAATTATGTGTATGTCCGTGTGTGTTTGTTTGTTTAATTCACTTCACAGGTGCTGAGATACTCCACATTTTGGAGCATTTTTTAGAATGAGCAATTCGCTCTTCTATTTTTAGCACTTTTTCACCTTTTTTATATTTTCACTTTCACGTCCCAGGGTAGGGTGGACGATTAGAGAGTCCATACCGCCGGGGTTTAGTCCTGATGAATGCCTTGGTAAACTTGAACCACTAGTATGGCAGAAACATGTTGACTGATATAAGTATTTCTGAATTTAACCAATCCTAAAACCTTGGCATCTAAATTCAGACACATAATACTTCCCACATGTGCCTTAGGGATCACACATTAAACTTTTTGTATCGATACCCTTTTTTGGCACTCTTAATTTAATTTAATTTTTCCTCACAATACGCCCTCCTCACACAACCAGCTCCGCAGTCTTTCTGGCGTCGTAGCACACCGAAGAGGCACTCGGCCTCTTTGGTGGGGCCCGATGATGAAGCATGACACTGACTAGGTCGGTGTGTGAGGGCTTTCCTTTCCACCCAAAGTGGGTGTGTGATTCTTACCTTACTCCCTCTCTGTGGCATATTTGAGTTTGATTTGACCTCTCTTTTTCTGTTTATGTGGATTTAACCGGGGACTGAGAGAGTGTCCTTGAATCTCCCTACCTCTCCCATTGTTGTTTTGTATCCTAGCAGCGCACAGCAGTGAGAGCTTTTTACCCCAAGCAGGATAAATACCTTATTTACCATTGCCTATTTTAACCACGTACTCCTATCTCCTTACATTGACACCTCACCATGGCGAACATGGGCTTGACATATTCCGAATCCGAAATAGAGGAATTAATATCGGACTCTGCACTTTTTGCAGATCCTCACATATCGCAAGCAATAGCCAACACCACTGAATGGGAGAACCTAACTGAGAAAAAGAGAGAGCACATTCGTACTATTCTCCACGGTACTATCCTTAAGCAATACCTCATATCCAATACCGCGCCCAAAGGCTTACTGGTTACAAATGCCCCCCGCATCTTTCTTAACGATGCTACTTTTAGAAAAGACTGGGCCATGATCGCGTGGCATTGCACGCGCGACTGGTTGGTCTTAATAATAAAAACAGCACTCAGACTCTCTGAGGCACTAATGGTGGAAATTAGAGAGACCGAGTCCCATTTTAAGACCACCATTACTGGATATAAGAAACGGTTGGATGAACTCAATAAAGAACTTAATGAGTACAAAGACAACCTGACGCAGTCAAAAGCAACCAAACTCCAAAAAGATCAAAAAAAAATTGTCTTTGAAAAGGTGTATCCTTACTCTGCAGCAACCTTCGCTCCACCAGGACGCAATACAAGTAAATCTGATTATTCAGACGATGACTCCTCTAACAGCAGTGGGTCAAGTAATAGCTCATTCAAACAAACAAAGGGAAGAGGGAACTGTGGCAACAGGAATAACAGGGGAAGGCAAGGCAATCAGGGCCAGCATCAACAATGGCACCAACCACAAATGATTATGGGCCCTCCCCCCTATCCTTTTCAACCGCCACAATACCCCTTCATGGGTTGGAATCCGGGCTTTATGCCCCCTGCAAATTTTCAAAATCAGTATAGACAGCCTTTTTTAGAGAGCGGCCGGAGGGGCAGAGGCAAGAGGAGAGGCAACAACAGAGTATCCTGGGAAGAGGACGACTCGGTAGCGAATCACACTCGCAGCAACCAACAGCCAGGAACGAGCGGGGTATGAGCCTAGTTACTAACCTATCTGCAAGGGTACTAACTCCTACTGAACCTCAAATACTCGAAAAAGGCCTAGGCTTTGTTCCGACAACGAGACCTGACAAGTTCAAGTTACACTGCGAACTTGCCGGTTTCTTTCGGAAATTAAAATTAAAAGCTTTCTTTGAAGGTAAAGCAGACTCAACAGAAGCAACCAGGAAGGGTGACACAGGATTTAGACCTAATTCTACTTTCACCCCTCCCCCTCACACCGTGCCTGCGGCTATCACCGCCTTTGAGCAGGCTGTATTTAAAGATCTGGAAGCCTCCCAGAACCCTAAGACATTTGGTAATTTCAGCACCGCTGAATACCAAGCGCTACAACAACTGCAGAGTGACACCTCAATAACAATGAAACCGGCGGACAAAGGTGGAGGCATTGTCATTCAAGACACCACAGACTACGAGAAAACTTGTAATGATTTGCTTGGGGACGTTAGAAACTACACCCCACTGACAACAGACCCCACTGCAGACCTTACTAGTAAGATCACGACCCTTGTTCAACAAGCAGAGGAACAAGGGCAACTGTCTAAAAACGAAGCAGCCTTTCTGAATAACACCAGCAATGTCATACCGTACTTCTATACATTGCCAAAGATGCATAAGAACCGTTTGCCACCTCCCGGACCGTCCCATTGTGTCAGGCATTGGATCTGTACTGGAACCTCTGTCACAGTTATGTGACTTTTTCTTAAAACCCCTAGTACAATCAACTCCTACTTACCTAAAAGATACTAAGAGCCTCTTACGACTACTATCAGAGGTAACGGTCACAGAGAACTCGGTTAACCTAGTAACTCTTGATGTAGAAAGCCTCTACACTAGTATCCCCCAGGACGATACCATCAAAGTCCTGGAAGAATCTCTGGATTCCATCGAATGGGATTACCAGACACCCAAAGCTTTCATCATTGAGTGTGCTACCATAGCCCTTAAAGAAAACTTCTTCTCTTTCAAAGACAAATTATTTCTCCAATGCTCAGGAACATCGATGGGCAGTATTTTTGCTCCAAGTGTAGCTGGGCTCTATGTAGCAGATTTCGAGGCCAAATACATTCTGCCACCAGCCGCAGTTTTTTCGTCGTCAATGCTTCTATGGAAGCGCTACATAGACGACATCCTGCTCCTTTGGTCAGGGAGTGATAGTGACCTTGAAACCTTTCTGGTATGGATTAATACCCTAGATCAAAACCTGAGGTTCACCAACACCAAAAGTAAAACAGACATTATCTTCCTCGACGTGGTGATCTCGGTGAATGGAACTGGACTTACAACCAAAACTCATCATAAGCCCACAGCTAAAAATAACCTTCTGAAGTTCAGCAGCTTCCACCCTCGCCCTCTCAAAGAGAATCTTCCTTACGGACAATACCTTAGATTAAGGAGAAACTGTAGCACTCTATCAGATTTTAAAGAACAGTCCTCTGGTCTTACAGATAAACTCATAGATAGAGGCTACCCGGCAACAATCCTGACAAAAGGATTCAAGAGAGCAAGGAACCAACCCAGAGGAGCGCTTTTGGAAGAAAAGATCAGGAACCCTGAATCAATACCTCTTACATGTGTAACCACATACAACAGCCTGTCCAATCTGATGAAAAAAACTATCAATAAGCATTGGAACATTTTAACATCCTGCAAAGAGAATTGGGAGAAACCCCTATTCTCCTTTAAAAAGGGACGGAGCCTGAAAGATGCCTTGGTCCACACCCGGCCAAAAGAAAAACCACCCCACGTTATGCCCACAGTTACTGCAGCATGGGGCATGCCAAGTATCACCGGACATTACCCTTGCTCCGACTGCAGCGTCTGTCATATAACAGAAGCTACGAAAACACTGTCACTGGAGGCAGGGAGAATATGGACACAGAGAGAACACACAAACTGTAACACAATGAATGTGGTCTATCTGATCACCTGTACGTGTCAGCTTTGCTACGTAGGCATGACCACATGCAAGGTCAAACAGCGTATTTGTGAGCACCGGAGCAATGTCAAGTGTAAAAAAAGTGACGACCAAACTGAGCCGTCACTATCTGGATAGTAACCATACACCAAACGACATGAGGTGGACTATAATTGAGGTAGTCAAAGGCACAACTAATATAACGAGCAGACTTTTTGAAAAAGAACAGCGCTGGGTGTATCGCTTGGGCACAAATACCAACGGCCTTAACGATGACATCCCGTGGAACACTGTGCTATCCTGAACTGTATACCTCCTGACCCACACTGGAATAACCTATTTATTTTTTTTTTTTCTAGGTTATGGCTATGTCCTTTTTTGTAGGTTATTGCTGTGTGTTCTATAATTATCTATATGCACAGCAATCTGGTTGACCTAGCCACACATTTTTCACTGAATGGTCATTACAACATTACCATCCTGTGGATTAGATCCCTTGATTACCTATCTATGTACCGTTGATCACCTGTGTGCCTCTCCCCTATTGGTGCCCTTACATTCTAGGTGCTCCACTTCTCAGAAATAGCAATGAACAAGGCAAAGAAGTTAACCATTCTGAACTCTTTTTGCTATTGTGCTTATTACTTTGCACCTCCAATATCAAACCACCATTCCACGCTGAAACCGCTTACTAAGAACGAGGCATACTGCAGGAACTAAGCTTGAAAATTAACTCTATAGTTTGATACCGGCTTTCACGCCGGTCAGTCTCCCGATTGGCTTCTCATTTCAAACCTCGCTTGCAAGTTATGGCCGCACCTCTCCACACGGGGCGGGTGCGTTCCAAGCCTCTGTTTGGTCTGGACGTGCCCACCCGGAAGAGTGCGGCGTGCAGCACAAGCAGTCTTATACCCAGTCACCGGACCCGCTCCACATCGTCGGGGTCCGGTATTGAGGCGATCTGCAGGTTTACAGCGGATTGCGAGCGTTGTAGGCGTGAGTGCATTTCGGCGCCTGGACCGCTGTCATTCTAGAAAAATAAGCTAAGTCTTTAACCTTTCACGTAGGTTGCATTGAGACCTCTCTTTCTTACAGGATGTGCCAGGCACGCTGCAATCCCCCTCCCGAGACCCATGGTGCAAGTAGCGCCCTGTTTTAAAGTGAGATATTAATCTGAATTACCATTCTAAGGGGTCACAGACCTTTGGTCCATTGATCACTTCATAAGGAGTACACATTCCGTGTTTTTAACCCCATTTCTTATTTACTTAAGTTTTAAATACACCCCTAGCACATCACTTTCCAGAGTTAACGATATCATCCCTACAGGGTTACTTGGATGGTGTTAAAACTAGTGTTTACCTTGGGAACACGATGTATGCCACAAACTATGGAGCACCATGATCAAACGCAATGGCTTATATTAATTATGTGTATGTCCGTGTGTGTTTGTTTGTTTAATTCACTTCACAGGTGCTGAGATACTCCACATTTTGGAGCATTTTTTAGAATGAGCAATTCGCTCTTCTATTTTTAGCACTTTTTCACCTTTTTTATATTTTCACTTTCACGTCCCAGGGTAGGGTGGACGATTAGAGAGTCCATACCGCCGGGGTTTAGTCCTGATGAATGCCTTGGTAAACTTGAACCACTAGTATGGCAGAAACATGTTGACTGATATAAGTATTTCTGAATTTAACCAATCCTAAAACCTTGGCATCTAAATTCAGACACATAATACTTCCCACATGTGCCTTAGGGATCACACATTAAACTTTTTGTATCGATACCCTTTTTTGGCACTCTTAATTTAATTTAATTTTTCCTCACAATACGCCCTCCTCACACAACCAGCTCCGCAGTCTTTCTGGCGTCGTAGCACACCGAAGAGGCACTCGGCCTCTTTGGTGGGGCCCGATGATGAAGCATGACACTGACTAGGTCGGTGTGTGAGGGCTTTCCTTTCCACCCAAAGTGGGTGTGTGATTCTTACCTTACTCCGTCTCTGTGGCATATTTGAGTTTGATTTGACCTCTCTTTTTCTGTTTATGTGGATTTAACCGGGGACTGAGAGAGTGTCCTTGAATCTCCCTACCTCTCCCATTGTTGTTTTGTATCCTAGCAGCGCACAGCAGTGAGAGCTTTTTACCCCAAGCAGGATAAATACCTTATTTACCATTGCCTATTTTAACCACGTACTCCTATCTCCTTACATTGACACCTCACCATGGCGAACATGGGCTTGACATATTCCGAATCCGAAATAGAGGAATTAATATCGGACTCTGCACTTTTTGCAGATCCTCACATATCGCAAGCAATAGCCAACACCACTGAATGGGAGAACCTAACTGAGAAAAAGAGAGAGCACATTCGTACTATTCTCCACGGTACTATCCTTAAGCAATACCTCATATCCAATACCGCGCCCAAAGGCTTACTGGTTACAAATGCCCCCCGCATCTTTCTTAACGATGCTACTTTTAGAAAAGACTGGGCCATGATCGCGTGGCATTGCACGCGCGACTGGTTGGTCTTAATAATAAAAACAGCACTCAGACTCTCTGAGGCACTAATGGTGGAAATTAGAGAGACCGAGTCCCATTTTAAGACCACCATTACTGGATATAAGAAACGGTTGGATGAACTCAATAAAGAACTTAATGAGTACAAAGACAACCTGACGCAGTCAAAAGCAACCAAACTCCAAAAAGATCAAAAAAAAATTGTCTTTGAAAAGGTGTATCCTTACTCTGCAGCAACCTTCGCTCCACCAGGACGCAATACAAGTAAATCTGATTATTCAGACGATGACTCCTCTAACAGCAGTGGGTCAAGTAATAGCTCATTCAAACAAACAAAGGGAAGAGGGAACTGTGGCAACAGGAATAACAGGGGAAGGCAAGGCAATCAGGGCCAGCATCAACAATGGCACCAACCACAAATGATTATGGGCCCTCCCCCCTATCCTTTTCAACCGCCACAATACCCCTTCATGGGTTGGAATCCGGGCTTTATGCCCCCTGCAAATTTTCAAAATCAGTATAGACAGCCTTTTTTAGAGAGCGGCCGGAGGGGCAGAGGCAAGAGGAGAGGCAACAACAGAGTATCCTGGGAAGAGGACAACTCGGTAGCGAATCACACTCGCAGCAACCAACAGCCAGGAACGAGCGGGGTATGAGCCTAGTTACTAACCTATCTGCAAGGGTACTAACTCCTACTGAACCTCAAATACTCGAAAAAGGCCTAGGCTTTGTTCCGACAACGAGACCTGACAAGTTCAAGTTACACTGCGAACTTGCCGGTTTCTTTCGGAAATTAAAATTAAAAGCTTTCTTTGAAGGTAAAGCAGACTCAACAGAAGCAACCAGGAAGGGTGACACAGGATTTAGACCTAATTCTACTTTCACCCCTCCCCCTCACACCGTGCCTGCGGCTATCACCGCCTTTGAGCAGGCTGTATTTAAAGATCTGGAAGCCTCCCAGAACCCTAAGACATTTGGTAATTTCAGCACCGCTGAATACCAAGCGCTACAACAACTGCAGAGTGACACCTCAATAACAATCAAACCGGCGGACAAAGGTGGAGGCATTGTCATTCAAGACACCACAGACTACGAGAAAACTTGTAATGATTTGCTTGGGGACGTTAGAAACTACACCCCACTGACAACAGACCCCACTGCAGACCTTACCAGTATGATCACGACCCTTGTTCAACAAGCAGAGGAACAAGGGCACCTGTCTAAAAACGAAGCAGCCTTTCTGAATAACACCAGCAATGTCATACCGTACTTCTATACATTGCCAAAGATGCATAAGAACCATTTGCCACCTCCCGGACGTCCCATTGTGTCAGGCATTGGATCTGTACTGGAACCTCTGTCACAGTTCTGTGACTTTTTCTTAAAACCCCTAGTACAATCAACTCCTACTTACCTAAAAGATACTAAGAGCCTCTTACGACTACTATCAGAGGTAACGGTCACAGAGAACTCGGTTACCCTAGTAACTCTTGATGTAGAAAGCCTCTACACTAGTATCCCCCAGGACGATACCATCAATGTCCTGGAAGAATCTCTGGATTCCATCGAATGGGATTACCAGACACCCAAAGCTTTCATCATTGAGTGTGCTACCATAGCCCTTAAAGAAAACTTCTTCTCTTTCAAAGACAAATTATTTCTCCAATGCTCAGGAACATCGATGGGCAGTATTTTTGCTCCACGTGTAGCTGGGCTCTATGTAGCAGATTTTGAGGCCAAATACATTCTGCCACCAGCCGCAGTTTTTTCGTCGTCAATGCTTCTATGGAAGCGCTACATAGACGACATCCTGCTCCTTTGGTCAGAGAGTGATAGTGACCTTGAAACCTTTCTGGTATGGATTAATACCCTAGATCAAAACCTGAGGTTCACCAACACCAAAAGTAAAACAGACATTATCTTCCTCGACGTGGTGATCTCGGTGAATGGAACTGGACTTACAACCAAAACTCATCATAAGCCCACAGCTAAAAATAACCTTCTGAAGTTCAGCAGCTTCCACCCTCGCCCTCTCAAAGAGAATCTTCCTTACGGACAATACCTTAGATTAAGGAGAAACTGTAGCACTCTATCAGATTTTAAAGAACAGTCCTCTGGTCTTACAGATAAACTCATAGATAGAGGCTACCTGGTACCAATCCTGACAAAAGGATTCAAGAGAGCAAGAAACCAACCCAGAGGAGCGCTTTTGGAAGAAAAGATCAGGAACCCTGAATCAATACCTCTTACATGTGTAACCACATACAACAGCCTGTCCAATCTGATGAAAAAAACTATCAATAAGCATTGGAACATTTTAACATCCTGCAAAGAGAATTGGGAGAAACCCCTATTCTCCTTTAAAAAGGGACGGAGCCTGAAAGATGCCTTGGTCCACACCCGGCCAAAAGAAAAACCACCCCACGTTATGCCCACAGTTACTGCACCATGGGGCATGCCAAGTATCTCCGAACATTACCCTTGCTCCGACTGCAGCGTCTGTCATCTAACAGAAGCTACGAAGACACTGTCACTGGAGGCAGCGAGAATATGGACACAGAGAGAACACACAAACTGTAACACAATGAATGTGGTCTATCTGATCACCTGTCCGTGTCAGCTTCGCTACGTAGGCATGACCACACGCAAGGTCAAACAGCGTATTTGTGAGCACCGGAGCAATGTCAGGTGTAAAAAAGTGATGACCAAACTGAGCCGTCACTATCTGGATAGTAACCATACACCAAACGACATGAGGTGGACTATAATTGAGGTAGTCAAATGCACAACTAATATAACGAGCAGACTTTTTGAAAAAGAACAGCGCTGGGTGTATCGCTTGGGCACAAATACCAACGGCCTTAACGATGACATCCCGTGGAACACTGTGCTATCCTGAACTGTATACCTCCTGACCCACACTGGAATAACCTATTTATTTATTATTTTTCTAGGTTATGGCTATGTCCTTTTTTGTAGGTTATTGCTGTGTGTTCTGTAATTATCTATATGCACAGCAATCTGGTTGACCTATCCACACATTTTTCACTGAATGGTCATTCCAACATTACCATCCTGTGGATTAGATCCCTTGATTACCTATCTATGTACCGTTGGTCACCTGTGTGCCTCTCCCCTATTGGTGCCCTTCCATTCTAGGTGCTCCACTTCTCAGAAATAGCAATGAACAAGGCAAAGAAGTTAACCATTCTGAACTCTTTTTGCTTTTGTGCTTATTACTTTGCACCTCCAATATCAAACCACCATTCCACGCTGAAACCGCTTTCTAAGAACGAGGCATACTGCAGGAACTAAGCTTGAAAATTAACTCTATAGTTTGATACCGGCTTTCACGCCGGTCAGTCTCTCGATTGGCTTCTCATTCCAAGCCTCGCTTGCAAGTTATGGCCGCACCTCTCCACACGGGGCGGGTGCGTTCCAGGCCTCTGTTTGGTCTGGACGCGCCCACCCGGAAGAGTGCGGCGTGCAGCACAAGCAGTCTTACACCCAGTCACCGGCCCCGCTCCACATCGTCGGGGTCCGGTATTGAGGCGATCTGCAGGTTTACAGCGGATTGCGAGCGTTGTAGGCGTGAGTGCATTTCGGCGCCTGGACCGCTGTCATTCTAGAAAAATAAGCTAAGTCTTTAACCTTTCACGTAGGTTGCATTGAGACCTCTCTTTCTTACAGGATGTGCCAGGCACGCTGCAATCCCCCTCCCGAGACCCATGGTGCAAGTAGCGCCCTGTTTTAAAGTGAGATATTAATCTGAATTACCATTCTAAGGGGTCACAGACCTTTGGTCCATTGATCCCTTCATAAGGAGTACACATTCCGTGTTTTTAACCCCATTTCTTATTTACTTAAGTTTTAAATACACCCCTAGCACATCACTTCCCAGAGTTAACGATATCATCCCTACAGGGTTACTTGGATGGTGTTAAAACTAGTGTTTACCTTGGGAACACGATGTATGCCACAAACTATGGAGCACCATGATCAAACGCAATGGCTTATATTAATTATGTGTATGTCCGTGTGTGTTTGTTTGTTTAATTCACTACACAGGTGCTGAGATACTCCACATTTTGGAGCATTTTTTAGAATGAGCAATTCGCTCTTCTATTTTTAGCACTTTTTCACCTTTTTTATATTTTCACTTTCACGTCCCAGGGTAGGGTGGACGATTAGAGAGTCCATACCGCCGGGGTTTAGTCCTGATGAATGCCTTGGTAAACTTGAACCACTAGTATGGCAGAAACATGTTGACTGATATAAGTATTTCTGAATTTAACCAATCCTAAAACCTTGGCATCTAAATTCAGACACATAATACTTCCCACATGTGCCTTAGGGATCACACATTAAACTTTTTGTATCTATACCCTTTTTTGGCACTCTTAATTTAATTTTTCCTCAAAATACGCCCTCCTCACACAACCAGCTCCGCAGTCTTTCTGGCGTCGTAGCACACCGAAGAGGCACTCGGCCTCTTTGGTGGGGCCCGATGATGAAGCATGACACTGACTAGGTCGGTGTGTGAGGGCTTTCCTTTCCACCCAAAGTGGGTGTGTGATTCTTACCTTACTCCGTCTCTGTGGCATATTTGAGTTTGATTTGACCTCTCTTTTTCTGTTTATGTGGATTTAACCGGGGACTGAGAGAGTGTCCTTGAATCTCCCTACCTCTCCCATTGTTGTTTTGTATTCCAGGAAGTCAGGCACAACATTGCCGGTCGGATGCACAGGACTATTGGGGGTTGTAGGTCCCAGTTTGTGCCTTTTTCTAATGGCGGACGGTACGACAGCATAGTGTTTTGATAAATGCTTAGCTTGGTCATTTCGAGGGGGGGAGGGGGCAGGGTACAGGTCCAGCAATCTTTTTTTTTTTTTCTGTTGGAAGATGGGACAATCTCACTTGCACTGAATGTGAGATGGACAACGGGACCAGAAGTAATGACAATTACAGGTAAGTAACACGCATACATAATTATTTGCAGATTACGACCTACCTCATTAATCTTAATGAGGTAAGTCGATTTGCGACCCACTAAGATTCAAAATAAAACTTTGTCCAGTTAGAATAGCGATAGCAAAATAGCAATTCGGAAAAAATTGCCTTTTGATATGCACATCTATCTGGCCCTTAGTACCTAATAATATACCATGGAAGAAATATATACAAAAATGTATTACACTCTTTAATAAAAAATTGCATTTTTAGTGATGCTTCTAAACAATTTCAGAGTTAGACTGCATTCTCTCTTTATCACCAGTGCTTGGTATAATCAATTATACAGGAATTCATCCTTAACAGGAACCTATCCTTACTTTGTGAAAAAATCAATTTGTAAAATTAAATGAGCGAATAGCTTGTCGTAGGCTTCCCAATTGGCATAGAATTTAAATGCAGATATGTTAAATGCTCTTTTTAAATATGAAAACGGCTGTAAAGTAAAACGCATGAAACAATTGTGTAATCCTTCCAATGTGTGCACACTGTTGCTTTGCTTTTGTGCCAGAACATGTAGATATTTTCATTTGCGGCGTTGATACCTTCTGACTACTCTAGAGACTATTGGCTCACTCTCAAACAAGCTCCTTTCTAAGACTAGGAAAAAAGGTATTTAAATATGGAGTATATTGCTGTATGCATTTATATCGCAAGTTACATCAATTTAAGTCAAGCCACCATATAATTTTCGCACTGTTTGTTCATTTTCTTGTGTTTTATTTTCCTAGACTGGCTTCCCTTCCTTCATACACCTTGTAAATACTGAGGGGAATATTTAGAAGCCCCTTGCGCCAGGCATACACCACTTTTTATTGACACACCGGGGGCGCATTTTGCTGCCCCATATTTACAATGGCACGTAAAGCCACCCTGCGTGGTTTTCGTGTCCTTGTAAATACGGCCCATTTTCACACAGCACTTTACCTGAAAGAGGCATTCTATGGGTGTTGCTTTGGACTGTTCCCACGCAACACCCATGTAAACTGACACATTCCCAGATTTACAAGACATCGTAAACCTGGGAATGCATCAGAATGCTATGCCTTCCCAGGACACGCGTAGGGAGGCGCAACGAGGAGAAATGTCTTCATTTCGCCTCGTTTTTTCCTCTCTCTATGCGTGCTGCATTATGCAGCACACGTAGAAAGAGGAAAACACCTCTTGTGATTATTTTTGTGTAAGGATGGCTGTTTCAGCACATGGCAGCCAATTGTGTGGCAGGGCAGGGGGGAGCATAGGGAGTCTTCATATTATTCCAAACTGGCTTGTGGCACCACGCTGAGTCCCTTTCTCCTAAATAAGGCCCTTATTACTTTCGTGGCTTTTGTCTATTTTTTTCCTCCAGTCTTTATAGAGCTAATGTACATGCTATGAAAGGTACATTTGTAAATGTGTGTGAATCTCCTAAAATATAAGGATTTTGTAGTTGTGGACGTAATTCGCATAGCTTGTCCTTGGTAATCCTTTGATTTTAAAGTTTTAGACTAAGCTACTTGCCCTTGAGACACCGACCTCCATTCTGTATATTATTTGTTATTTTTGCATAGCGATTGACTTAAATAGATGCTTTAAAGCACATTAATTTTTTCATATAAAGATCATATACGAATGTGTATATTAGTATGGGTGTAATACAGTATTCATATTTTGAGCATACTCACTTATTCTTGTATGATGGGTCCGTCTTGGTTGCTCATTTGTATTTTGTTCATTTACACCTTCTGATTTCTTATAATTGGAAATGTGCTGATGTCTAACAAAAATATAATGAATTATGGGCCTGATGTATTATTATGACATTCTCAAAAAGTAGCATACAAGGTACAACGGACCACTATCCCTATGATTGTATTTCAAATTGGAGAACTTTTTATTAAAAGCAGCTTGTTTGTTTAAGGACACAGGGGCATATTACCAACGATTAGCGATATTTATCGGTAACGATGCTTTGCGACGAATTTTTTAACGCTAAGCATCGCCGGAAATTATCGCAGAGATAACTTGCTATTAGCAAGGTTTAGCTCAGAAGTGATAAAAATCCTCGCGCTAACTGCCAAATGAGAGATTATCGCTGGAAAACCAACGATAATCTCTCGAAGTTTGGCGTTAGCTTGATGATTGGGGCTCACAAACTTAGCCATGATATCCACCTTCCATAGGATATCATGGCTACGTCAGGAAAATACCAGGGGGCATATTATCAAGGGGGTTTATCTCTGCTTTTTTGGCTTTAAAAGCCAAGAAAGCGGAGATAACATTATCTCCCTATTACCTAGCTGTCGCTAACACCAGTTAGCGACAGCTAGTAGGAGATAGCGACCATCTTGGGCCCCACTTTGCATGTCAGTGATATTTATCACTAATGACATGCAAAGTGGGCGTGCCAAGATGTTAGCGACTGGAAACAGTAGCTAACATCGCTATCTCCTATTACCAACTTATGGAGATATTCGCGCTAAGTGCGAATATCTTCAAAAGCTAACACCTGCCCTGAGCAGTTATTAACCATGTTATCCAGTGGGAGGTGGATAACATGGCTAAGAGCATTAGCTCGGTAATGCATGAATATCGCTGACTTTTCAGCGATATTCATGCATTGCGGCCGATTTTTATCGCATATGCGATAAACCTTGGTAATACCAAGGTTTATTTGTGATAAAAATCGCCGCAGCTCAGCGGTAAATGTTTGTCTCCAACCAAGCAATAGCGATAATTATCGCTATTGCTTGGTAATATGCCCCCTGGTGTAAAAAAAGCAGTGCTAACAGCGGTTAGCGCTGCTTTTTTTTTATCACTAACAGGGTTAGCGAAATCCTTGATAATAGGAGAAATGTCGCTTAACAACATTTCTCCTATTATTTTTCTCTGGAACGCCCCCTTTGCATCTCATTAGAGATGCAAGGGGAAGCGTAGGGAAAAAGGGTGCTAACATGCGAATTTGCGTGTTAGCACCCTGTTGCTGATAGGGAGATATTTTATCTCCTCTTTCTTGGCTTTTAAAGCCAAAAAAGCGGAGATAAATCCCTTGAATCCCCTCGAATTTCAATCGAAGCCCAGATTAGATGTGTGAGCATCTAACCTTGGCTTCGATTAAAATTCGAATTGCATATTATCAAGCCCATTATCGCCGCTTTATTGGCAGTTTCCTGCCGGTAAAGCGGCGATAAACTACCGCAGCTTCCTTGATAATATGGCCCTCGGTCCTGCCCAGAGGACTGTCCTCTTCTACCCACGGCTGTGGCAGTGATGTTCAAGGGGCTGGCACCTTACTCTTTTGCTTATGCTGTGGAAGGACCTGTGGATTGGTCGGTCGGCCCCCTCACCCACTCTTTTACCCTCAATACCTGCTGGCTACAGTCCCTAACACCAGGACTAGGTTGGCGCCCTCCCTTTGATCGCGAGGGCCACCCTGATTACACCCACAGGGGTAAGATCCTTTGTGTAAGATAACCCTGCTCAGGGGGGCACTTCGGGGTGCAGCACAGACTGGCTAGCTCCAACTGCTTCAGTCTATCTCCCACAGCACCAAACCAATGACTGCCTTTCCTCCATTTATGAACTTTCCTGCACCGGCTATAGAGCCTTCATGACCTACAGGGCCAAGCTACCTCCCTTCCTATAGTTGGCACCCTGCACAAGCTCAAGAACAGCCCCAGACTGCAGTATGCCGCCTTCGCCCACCACAACCCGGTCTTCTACCCCTATGCCATCACCAGCTTGGGGATCCCTCCAAGCCCTAGATCACCGCCCGCAAGTGCAACAGCACCCCAATGTCCTGGCTAAATGAGCACTGCAATAACCCCAGCAATGGCGAGAAGTTCTTGCTCTGTAAATATGTAATATATTTTTGGCTAATGATAATTGCTTCAACATTTCTTAAAATGAAATCTTGAGTGAATATGCAACTTTTATATATGTAACTCTAACCCCTAGTATCTGTAGCAGATGTATGTACGTATTACCATTCTTTTGTGAGCTTAGAGTTAATCTTTTTCATATATTTTATGTAGTTCATGGCCTCTGAAGTACTTATGTAATGTAACTGGTTCTATTGTAAAGTGCTCTGACACCTTCAGGCTATATAAAAACGCATACATAAATCTGTAAATCATGAGAAGGGGTGCTGGAGCATCTTCTTTACTTCACCTTCTGAGAGTGAATGGCTAAATTAACATTGCATTCAAGCAATACTTTTATCCGTTTATGCGTGGTAGGAAAGAATACTATGCTGTAGAAAAATGGATGAACCATTAACCCAATTAACTAAAATGAGTTCAGTCAATCTGATCTTATTTTGAGAGGTTATGTGGGGGTTGGGGTAAAGCTTATTTACTTTTTGATTTATTTTCATATTTATTTATTTCAGGAGTTGACTAATCCGGATCCTAACCTACCATTGGCAAGAAAAAATTAATGTTTGTGCAGGAACAACTGCATCTTCTTTTGCTATTCATACTTGTACAATAAAACATAGAACTGTATTCTATAGAAGAAATACAATAGGCCTGATTACGAGTTTGGTGGTGTGGAACTGGACTGCCACGCAGGCGGCCCGCTCCCACACTGCCTAACCCATGGACCTACCACCAACCAGGTTACCTAATGCCTGGCTGTTTTTTTTTGGTGGTTCCACAGAAGTGGCTCTGCAACTGGGCACCATAATGGGAAAAAGTCCATACCATGCAGGAACAGGGGTCCATGCACAGAGGGGGCACATGTTGTGCCCAACTGCATGCATACCCAAGCACATGGGCAACAGGGGTCCCCTGTAGGGCCCCCTTTGTTTCAAGACACTGCTGGCGGTCTTGAAACTCGTATTATGCATGGCATAATCACAGCGGCATTACTAGCCTATCACTGAGGCCCTCCCTGCTGCACCCCCTTCAGGGAACGTCGGTTCCCCGGAGGCTGTGTTGGTGCAATGGCAGACCAACTCATAATGGGATGGTCGGACCGCCAGTCCGTGCGAGTCTGGTGGTTCTCGGACTGCCCGATTTCTAACTGGGCTCAAAATAAATAAACTGCATTCATTGGCAGGAGATGGCTCACGGGACCGTCAGTGCAAGAGGAACATGCATTAAGATGTGTTCACCCCAATGACATGCCAAGCCATCAGGCCAATTCTTCTCCATAGCTGAACCCAGAAACTACAAATATACTTAGTGAACTGGCAATGTTGAGGTAACTATCCCAGGGTAGTACTTGCTTGAAAGCTTTAAAGGAGGGTGTTTAGACTGAGAGGATTCTGAAGCAGAGGGAAGGACCAAATCATTCTCCTGTTGCAAAGTCAAAGATGTCAATCACCGCCACTCCTCAACCATTCACATTGCACACTGAGAAAATGCAGAGAACAGGCTGCAACGTGCCTGTGCCCTGGATTGTGCCTATGGTGCCTGCACAGCGACTGACCAGCCCCAGTGATACCTGCTGCAGAAACAGCATCGTAATCCTGTTTAGAAAGACCCTGCCTCTTTAATAATAATATAATAATAAAGGGGCTTATAAAGCGCCATGGTGACGCCATCCCGGCGTGTCCCCGCGCTGTATAGAGAGTGGTGGAAACAGAAAAAGCAGTATCCGGACTACTGGGTAAACAGGTGAGTTTTTAGGAGTTTCCGAAATACCGTTTCGGTCTTGGCCAGCCTAATTTCGATGGGGAGAATGTTCCACTGGTTGGCTGCCAACACTTGGAAGGAGCGCCCGCCCATTCTGGCCTTCTTTATACGGGGTACTTTCAGGAGGCCCATGCCCGAGGAGCGGAGTGCTCTGGTGGGCTGGTAGGGGATCGCTAAGTCCTTCAGATATTCAGGGGCTTTTGAAACGAAGATCCTATGGCAGATTAAGAGTGCCTTAAATAGGATCCTTTTTTTTATAGGAAGCCAGTGAAGGGTAGCCAGAGTGGGTTTAGATGCCGTTCTTTTGGGGAGTCTGAGAACTAGCCGTGCTGCAGTATTTTGTAGCACCTGAAGCCGTCTTAGGTTTTTCTCAGTGGTCCCCAGTAGCAGTACATTAGCATAATCTATGCGGGAAGTAACTAATGCTTGGGTCATGGTACGTCTAGCCTCCAAGGGCAGAAGGTCCAAGGTGCGGTTAAGGGTCTTCATTATCCCAAAGCATTTCCCTGCTACTTTGTTGACGTGGCTCTCAAAAGAAAGTTTCGGATCCACCCAGACTCCCAGATTTTTTGCCTCCCTGCCCGGGATAGGTGTAGGGCCAAGGCAGGGGGGCCACCAATCCTGAGTCCAGCTGGCATCCTTGCCCCCTATCACTAGAACCTCAGTCTTAGAGCCATTGAGCTTCAGGCAGTGTTGGTTCATCCAGCCTGCAAGCGCCTGCATGCAGGTTTTAAAATTGGCCGCTGCTAGGACGGGTGCCTGTGATAGGGAAATGAGCAGTTGGGTATCATCGGCATAGGATACTAATTCTATGCCGTATGATTGGACCACCTCTGCTAGTGGAGCCATGTAAAGGTTGAACAGGGTGGGACTCAGGGCAGAGCCCTGGGGCACCCCCTGTTCTAAGGCTATGCTGTCCGAGAGAAACGTGCCTCTCTGGACCTGAAAACTGCGGTCAGAAAGGAAGGCCTTGAGCCAGGCCAGAGCCGCCTTGGTGACCCCAGCACTGCGCAGACACCGTAGCAAGATGGAATGAGCCACAGTGTCGAACGCAGCGCTGAGGTCCAGCATGATGAGAGCCATTGTGTGCCCTGCATCTGCACCAATCCGCAGAGTTTCGGTCGCTCGTAGGAGGGCCGTCTCGGTCGAGTAATTCTTCCGAAAGCCCGATTGGGAGCTGTGTAGTGCCTTATTAGCCTCTAGATGATCCATGAGCTGTATATTGGCTAGTTTTTCGGTCACTTTAGCAAGAAAGGGCAGGAGGGAAATTGGTCTGAGGTTCTCTAGTGTGTCCTGGCTGACATTTGGTTTCTTTTTTATTGGCAGCACTATAGCCTTCTTCCAGTCTCCCGGGAGAGAGGCCGAAGAAAACGAAAGTTGAATGATGTGCCTAAAATAGGGCTCAAGTACATCCAAACTAGCAGTCAGAACTTTAGGAGGGGCCGGATCTCGAGGAGAGCCCGATTTGACACTTTGGCAGACATTTACCAGTACATCCGGTGGGGGGACCAGGAAACTGTGTAGACATGAGTCCGTGGGGCTAACCTCTCTGTCTTCCATGAGATCATAAGTGGCGGTCAGGTTTCCAGAGAAGCTTGCGTAGATATCCGAGATCTTTCCTGCGAAGTATCTCGCAATCCTATTGCAGGTGTCTACTGAGTCACTGGCGGACCTATTATCAGTCGAGAGTACAGAGATCTCCTTAAAGATTTTAAAAAGCTCCTTCGAGGAGTTCTCTGCCTCATCAATCCGATTTTTATAGTGGGTGGCTTTGGAGATGCGAACTTCTCTATAATATTCCCTCTGCAATTTTTTATATTTTGTTTTAATCATTGGGCAAAAGTTAACCCGCCATGCACGCTCCAGCTTTTTGCAAGCAGATTTGAGCGTTTGGAGTTCAGGAGTGTACCATGAAGTGGTTTTCCTCGTATTTTTAGGATTACTCCCATCACGAATGGGGGCGGTTTTATCAAGGGCGCCTAAAATGCGGGATTGTAGGTGACTGTATGCAGTTTCACAGTCCGTGCCTCCTATCGGACCACCTAATGTGAGGTGTTCATTGAAGGTAGCCTGAGAAAAGGATTTCCACTTCCGCCGCGGGTATCGCTGCTCAGAGTCTTTTTTTAGGTCATCCTCGGAAGACTGAATGGAGAAAGGAATGACAAAATGATCGGACCAAGGGACCGGGATCGGTGTAGAGGATTGTACTCTAGAGTGGTAACCGAAGATGGGATCTAGGAGGTGCCCAAGTCTGTGAGTAGGGTTCTGATTTATAAGATCAAGCTGTAGGGAATGGAGTGCGGACCTAATGTCGCTCGCCTCCCTATCTAAGGGGTCATCAAAGTGGGCATTCAAGTCGCCAAGCACAAGGAAGCTCTTTTTCCTAATCGCATGGTGAGCAGTGACCTCCAACAGGTTGGCAATAAAATCGTACATCCTGCCAGGAGGTCTATACACTAGGATGCCTGAAAGGGAGGTTTGCGGTCCCATGTTTATAGTGAAAACACCAGCTTCACAATGATCAATATTCAGAGGCAAAAGGGTGCATTGCATAGCAGCTCTAGTCGCAATGGCAATACCCCCCCCCCTGCCCTCCTTCCTATCCAGTCTGGCAAGGGAATAGCCAGGGGGCAAAGCCTCTATGATGTCAGGATCAGAGAGTTCTCCCAGCCATGTCTCGGTAAGAAACAGTATATCAAATTCCTCGTCCTCGAGTAGATGGTAAACTTGAGTACTGTGTTTACCGAGAGAGCGGCAGTTAATCAATCCAGCCTTGGCCTTCCTATTTGCAGGGGCCATCCGAGATGGATTGGGAGGTTTGAAAGAACATATAGGACAAGCATGTAGTGATAGCACCTCCATGGAGTGTATGCAGTTAAGGGAGATCTCAGGACACAGAGCAAGCAGCTCTTCTCTATCATAGCGTAAAGTAGGGGATAATATGAGACCAGGGTACCTGGCCCCGCGCCCCGTCCTGTCGCGGACGGGCGCAGACGGGCTTGACTTTGGCTCGACTTCGGCGCGCTTCCGGCGCGCCCGCTGCGCCAGCCCGCTGCGCCGTCTGGTTGGGTGACACATGATAAAGGGAGGAGGAGGGTGGGAGGCCGGCCCGACTTGAGCGCTGACCTCGCCTTCCTCACCCAAGATGGCGCCCACCGCCGAGTAAAATACAAACAAAGCGGGTTGAGGCTCAAGATAGAGGAGGTAAGGGTGCAAAGGGTGTCAGTGTGCCTGCAGTTCAATTCCCATTCTAAAAGCAGCCCCCAGAATATAAAAACGATGTGCTTCTTAAAATGTTAAAAATGCTCCAAATTGTTTTTATAAACACTGATTTCATAAGATTATCAACTATTTTGTTTGTACTATGAGGACTGTCCCACCAGCACTAAGATAGCAACTTTGCAGGCAGTGCTTACAAAAGAGGGAAATTGCACCTGTCCTTGATGAACAGCACTGCAGCTTCACCACTAAACCTTGCAGTACTCACTATACAACTTTAGTTGGCATCCATTGGTAGCACCTAATAGCTAAAGATGCAACAATGCTGACTTTGGGAACTGCATTGTCTTGTTGCGGGAAATCATTTTTTTAAATAAAATTGAGCAGGTTCTAAAAAATAGCAGGCTGCTCTCATGGAGCCCTTGTCAGGATCAGTTCTCCTGGACATGGAGAAGCTCCCGGAAATCGTCAAGAAGAAAGAGAGAATTCCTCATCTGACGAACCTACATCATTAACATCTTATTCTAAGTCCACCTTCAATCACATTGTGTCCTCTTTTGAGCCGTAGGTCCAGCTAAGAATCCACCAGGGAACTTGCCATTTTTACTGTGGATTTTTACCACTTAATATTGACTTTTATTGCATTTGTTTTCGATTGGGTTCCTGCTTGAACAAATCACTTTTAAGCATTTTAACCAAAATCCTTTGAGGCCCCAAATACATTTACTTCTCTCCGTAACATTGATGATATATAATTTGCCTTCACCAATAAAATGTATCATCAACATTACCTACGCAGAGGGGCTAGTGTAGGGATTGCCACAGTGTGAGGCTCTTGATTAACAGTCCTCTAGTGCTGCGACTTCATTTATAGGTGGGCAAACTACTAGGATCCACCTTCATTAACCTATGACCCTCCAGCCCGTGCTCCATAGTCACCCTAGGTTAATGTGTCTAAAGAGCCACCATATTGAGTGAGCGCCGTCCAACACAGTTTTCCTGCTAGGGAACGTTTAAGCATCGGTGTCATCGTAATTTTGGGGCATATTACCAAGCAATAGCGATAATTATCGCTATTGCTTGGTTTGAGACAAAAATTTACCGCTGAGCTGCGGCGATTTTTATCGCAGATAAACCTTGGTATTACCAAGGTTTATCGCAAATGCGATGAAAAACGGCCGCAATGCATGAATATCGCTGAAAAGTCAGCGATATTCATGCATTACCGAGCTAATGCTCTTAGCCATGTTATCCACCTCCCATTGGATAACATGGCTAAGAACTGCTCAGGGCAGGTGTTAGCTTTTGGAGATATTCACGCTTAGCGCGAATATCTCCAAAAGTTGGTAACAGGAGATAGCGATGTTAGAGACTGTTTCCAGTCGCTAACATCTTGGCACGCCCACTTTGCATGTCATTAGTGATAAATATCACTGACATGCAAAGTGGGGCCCAAGATGGTCGCTATCTCCTACTAGCTGTCGCTAACTGGTGTTAGCGACAGCTAGGTAATAGGGAGATAATTTTATCTCCGCTTTCTTGGCTTTTAAAGCCAAAAAAGCGGAGATAACCCCCCTTGATAATATGCCCCTTTATTTCCAGAATTTATCCCGCTTTTGTTGAACTTGTTTATTGGATTAAAAAACGCTAATTGACTCCTTCTGGAGGGCAGTGTTACAGTTTTGTTGAATGTGCTCCTGCCGTCCCAGCACACCCTATTTGCCAAACAACCCCCTTGTCATTGTGCTGAACTCTGATTAGAGTGGGTTGTCCTCTGCTTGGAGAACACAGGTGAGGGCCTCCATTGCATCCGAGCGAAATTACTTGAAAAGGCTTTTCTTGCAGCATTCAACTAGTTGATTTTCCACAGAATTGAAATGATTCTAAATAATGTAATTGAAGCAGAAAACCCCTCGGTTCAAATAAAAAAGTGTAGGCAAAAAGGCTCAACTGAATGCAATAAACGACATAGTTTCTTAAAAATGCAAAAGTGCATTTATATACTGAAATACTTTCATCCTTAAAAACACCATGCTAGATGAGGAATATTTTGCCTAGATGTCTGATGGTTAGCACACACATTATTTGCCTGCATTTCAAGGCAAAACAGTATGGCCATTAAATGGGAAAATGTAAATGCAATTTTCGTTTTAGGCTCCCTTCTATAAAATAAAACCATAAAACCCAATTCATTAACCGAAATTGTCGTTTCTATTTGTAATGCTACACTAACCTTTCCTTCCTACTGTTTATTTCTTTTGAGATGTTTTAACAACTTCAAACACACTATCCATTTTATTGGTAACAAATCATGCAATGGCCTGTCACATTAAAAGACATTTACGTTATCTGTTGCTTGGAAGGCAATACAGCAAACGCCTGTTTGCTTCTAAAGATGTAACTTATCACAAGTATAATACAGTCAAAGTAAAAATCCTGTCATGAGAATGATAAGGGAAGAAAGACGCATCTGATCGACTCTGTCCCTGAGTTGCCCAGACACCTTCAGCATTAACATGACAGGCTCCTTAATAACACCATCCAGGCAGAAAAGAAGTGCTACCCTTCAAATACAAAGATTTTTCCCTAATCGCTCTACTTACTCTTAAGCTATTGTAAAAGCTCTCAATCACATACATTTCTCAACTTTTTCCCACCCGTATGCCATGTGCAAGGAAAAGCAACTGTTTTAGACAGCTCATAGTAAAGCAGATCAAAACTGCAGTCATACCTCAAATGATTGATTGCTGAATTCAGAATACAAAATTGAATTTATAATTAGAATTCCATAAAGCTTTGTTTGAATTTCACATTCAGCTATCCCTAAACAAGTCACTCTATTATTTTATATAGAATATAGGAGTGTATTCACCAGAGAGTTTTTGTGTAGGTAAAGAAGTTATGTTGTGGTACTTGTTTACATGGTCACAAATGGTATTCACCAACATGCAGGAGGGCCTCTCCAATAATGCCTGCCCTTTCTCTTATGGGTGGAGGTCCCCACATGAGTGCTGAGAACTTGGCTCGTAGAGGTATATGTTTTTAGAGTAAGTGTGGGAAGAGTAACTGGAACTGAAATGGGGAATATCTACTGCAATATGAGAAGAGAAAGGGGAACATTTTAAATAGATTCAATGATGGATAAGCAAACACAAAAGCATATACATGAAAGAGTACAACTGCTGTTCATCAAAGTTAGACTGATGTTTACTCAAAGAATACTGTAGACCAAACAGGCCTATAATTTCTCAGCAAGCCATCAAGCAAGCCTTCAATGCACTCCTGGACCTGTGGAAGACGTCAGATGGACTGCTGGTACCTGAGAACTGCCCTACTGCTTGAATGACTGCCTTGCTGAATGAAGGAGAACTGGACCACCTCCTTTGACCCAGGACTACCAGAAGTTACTCCAAGGGCTTGTTGACTGATCTACTCTGTGAGCTACAGGGACACAACAAGCACCTGAGGTCTTGGAGACAGCACCTGGCCTCTGCAGGAGCGAGTCCTAACCCCCTCAAGTTATGCCATGGGCTCTTGGAAGTGGTGTTGATGGTCCTGCTCCTGCCTAACCCCAAAACTTGGGACTTAGAAAGTTTTTCACCAAAAGCTTCCTGGCAAAACTACCGAATATTAGGACCTACCTGTCATTCGATCTACCCAACATGCATTGCCAGCCTGCCTGACTTTCTGGTAGCTCCCACTGCGTTCTTCTCCAAAGCAGCAAATCACTTTCAGCTGGACCTCTCAGCGATGGTATCTAGCCTTGTGGAGTCCTCTTCAACCGCAGCCTGCAGCTTTGTCCCACTGGAGATTTTCAACTTCCAAAAAGTTGACTAAGTCTGAAGGTAAAAATCTTCGCTGCAACTTCATCCAGCAGCTTCCTAATGATGACGCCTCCTCCTTGAACACCACATGCTGCCTTGTACTGCTGAACTATACCTTCTCATTTCATCAGAAATGTTTCTAAGTCTGAATGTAAGCAGAAATTGGGCCCAATCCACCCCTTGTATCCAACCTGTACTGAATGATGCTGGGCCGTACCTTTTTAGTTTGCTTTAATTTTGCTAGACCAGATACCTGAGGTAGGCACTTAGATGTTTTAGGTGCTATTTTCACCTAATGTGCCTGCCCCTCAAAATCTGTTCTATTGATTGAATTTCGTTTGTTTTGGTGTCATTGTAATTATTAATTTATTTATTAACATTGTCTCTATTTTCCTAAAGTGGATTGGGATTTGTCTTGCGTTGTGTCTTAACTTTATTACCATTTGTGTGCTGCATAAGTACTTTACTCATTGCCTCTAAGTTAAGCCTGACTGCTTTTATGCCGAGCTACAAGAGGGTGAAGGAGAGGTTAGTTTAGTGAATTTTGTAGTTCACCCTGAAAAGGATTGTGGTTGCTGTCCGACTGGGGCTTCCACCCACTTCAACCAATAACCCAATTTCTTACACATTTGTTGCACAAAATGCCCGAGATTAAGCCTTTACACCACAAAATACCCAATTTACTTAAGTGAGATTTTATCAGGGTAAAAATCTTAGCACAGTAGCTTAAGAGCAATGTGATTGAACAAAATGTTGCAGCTGTTGTTCGCATCACATGGGATTTCACACTATTTATTTAACACAATATACAGGCATGTGCAAAATCGAGGCATGAATGCATTTCCAGCAAAACTTAGAGCAAACATGCCTGACCGGCATTTCTTGTAATAATGTGTAATTTGACATAATTGTTTTGTCATTTCACATAATTTTTGGAACAGACAATTCGCATAATTTACTCAGGCCTACTCTTCATTTACATATATCAGTGACCTGCTGGTTATGCCACTTTCTTCACTCATGTTTCTCTACCCCCCCATGTCTTTACTGTACCATTTTCACTAACCCTTCTCTTAGTCTCCAGACCTTTATCATGAGTCAATAACCTCTTTTCTCTGTGGACTAGGTAGTGGGCTAATGATTTTGCTGCTTAATCATTTCCAAAAATACTAGGAGCAGTAATTGTTTTGAAAGCATTGAGTGACACTGGTTAGATTACGTTCACTCCATGTTCCCATGCCCCTCACTTCAGTATAAACGAGTATTGCAGCAGAAATATCTTTATATCAATTCTCACTCATGTGCGGTAAGAAAATGTAGGTGCTCAGCAGGCAGGAAAAGCAGCATGCTCAAGGAACATTCTCAATTCAGGAACGAACTGCCATGACCTAACCCAAGGTCCTTCCCTGGCACACATAGTGCAGATTTCTAGGGCTGGGATGTAACACGACAAAAAGAGAAAAGCAGAAAGTCTGTTTCCTCTAGAGGTGCTGGTATGGGTATCTCACCATTTGTACATCCAAGGTGTGTCTTAATTTGTTTACTGCCTGCACTGTCGGCAAAAAAATCTGCATTTGTACAGGTTCAGTTCCAGATATGTGAGAAAAATTTGACTTTTTAGCTAAATTTAAGGTCTCTGGGTAAGAAGAAGTTGGGGAGCCATGCAAGCCGGTAAACAACCATTACAACACGGTCATAACACCGCAGTACCATTACAACACGGATTTTAGAATGCAAGTCGTTACCACGACTTGCACTGGAGGGCGCTCTAGACTAAGGAATAGTGTGATTTACTATTCCAACACCTTCCCTACTGTACGGGAAGGTGTCTTTTTAGTCAAAGTTTGAGGTTTACAAGGGATTCTGGGTAAAAAACATTGTGAGAGCCATGCAAGTAAGGCCACTCTGGATACCGCTGGATGTGTAGCTTAAAAAAAGGTACAGGTTGGCTAGGTTTCCCTAGGTGCCGGCTGAGCTAGGTGCCAAAATCTAGAGCTACCTACATTGGAATAAAAGGTTCAGTTTTCGGTGAAAAAATTTGCTGTGTTCATGTTGCATTTTGGGCAGTTTCATGTCGCGAACACTTGGCCTACCCACACAAGTGAGGTACAAATTTTATCAGGAGACCTGGGGAAATGTCAGTGGCTGGATTTCTGTAACTCCCCTCAGATTTTGGAACTTTCCATCACAGAAATGTGAGGAAATTTGTTTTTTTAGTCAAAGTTTGAGGTTCGCAAGGGATTCTGGGTAAAAAAAAGTGAGGAGAGCCACACAAGTCAGCCTACTCGCGTTACACCTAGGTGTCTAGTGTTTAAAAATGTAGACATTGGCTAGGTTTCCGTAGGTGCTGACTGACCTGGGCTCCAAAATCTAGAATTACCTACATTGGAAAAAAGGTCAGTTTTCAGTGGAAAAATGCTCTGTGTCCATGTTGCATTATGGGCCATTTCCTGTAGCAGACACTAGATCTACCTACACAAGTGAGGTACCATTTTTATCAGGAGTCTTAGACGAATGGCAGGTGGAAAAATGTTTGCCCCTCCTCACAGCTTTCATACCTTTCCATCACGCAAATGTGAGTAAAAAGTGTTTTTTTGTCAAATTTTGAGGTTTGAAGTGAATTCTGGGTACAAGAACGTGGTCAGATCCACCCAAGTCAGCCCACCCTGGATACTCGTAGATTTCTAGTTTTAAAAAATCTGATGCGTCCATGTTGCCTTTCGGCCTCTTGCAGGCACTTGCCCGACCTGCAAGATAATTTGCTGTTCTGCTCTGCTCCACAATTCTGGGAAATATGCCCCTTAGTCTGTTGTAACGGAACAGACCAACATGTTTAAAAAAGTTTGTACTGTACTTGCAACTCTCCTACTCCAGTTCAAACTGATGATATCCTTTATTGAGATCAAGGCGGAGAATACGTTTGCACCATTCAATTGTGTTATCATGTTTGCAATGTGCGGACTTGGATGCATTCTCTTTCATTTGCTCTGACCAGTGGAAGGCTGAATGATATTGTATTTTAGTAAGGATTGAAGTTCCCTCCCAACAGCTTCCTGTAAGTGAAAAACCTGTGTCTGAGGCTGTGTCTCCAAGCGATAGGACGGACATCATCATTAACGTATATGGACTTTCAAAGTTTTTACGTTTCTCAACCCATAAAACAGCAAAGGTAATTGACCTACTATTTTGCTATGAGAATTCATGTTGTAGTTCAACGATATTAGTCTCATATCAGCAGCTGTGTTGAAGCTGGGTAAACAGGTCTTGATGGCTTATTTAGCAGCACATTAATAGGTGCTGGTATTTTCGTTTTCTTGTGTTTCATCATTGTAGCAAATGAGCCTTGACTTTGTAGTGGCATTGATGCATCCCACATATACAATTTAATTTTTAAATGGCGTAATTTGGGACAATGGAGACAGTTCATCAAATTTCTCCTCAGGCATAATATTTATTGACGCACCACCATAAATAATGAAAGGTATTGAACAACTGTTGATCTTTAGTGTGATTTTTGGACAATGTTTATATTACTTTGGTGCTTTGTTGTATCAACTTTTCTTGGAAAGGTGTTTTTCTTCACAGGCAGGCAGTCCAACATGTGAATGTTTCTCTGAGGTACACATTGACATGGAACAACCATATTTTTCAGTGTAGCTTCACCTTGATACTTCAGAACTGTTTGACGAAGATTTAGATAATAATCGACTTTGTTTGGTGTCAATTTGCCTCAGCTGATGTGGCTGCTTGGTTTTATGGCAGTGCGTTGAAAGTCGCTTCTGGAACGTCTGGTCATCCATTTTGTCTTCATGCTGTGATGCACTTACTTTTTCCATTGCCTTGCTAACCATTACAAAATGGTTCTCTTTTCCCAATTCTCTGTAGATTTGCCAAATGGTCGACATTTACTGCCGTGTGGAAACAAAAATCCACACTTGAAGCACAACTTATTTTTCTGCGGATAAATCACTCTACGCCCCTCTGTCTTGTGCTTTCGCTTACTTTTCACATTCATGACAGACTCACTCTGGGCATCTCTGGCCCCCATGTCAGCAACTTTCCGATCAGCACACTCTTCAGCCCTGGCAGCCATGAGAACTTGCTCCAGACTGAGTTTCCCTCAGGATTTGTCATCTGAGGAGTCTGACAATCATCCATCAATCACTCTGCGGTGTATAGCTTCCTCATGATTAAATTAATTGAATTTGAGTGTTTGAAGCACTCATCCATTCTAGTCTCCCAACACATTCTTTGATGGTTTCAGTTGATGATGTACCTTTTGTATTCTACATTCAGAATTGGATTGAATTTAAGATTCAAAGATGCTCAACTGAATGTAATTTTCAGTCTCAGTCAGTCAAAAAGCTTTATTGTCAGTTGAAAACCATAATAGCAGAACACATTGGTAAATTTACAGTTTGGCCAACACTAAAAACATTAAAACATTATATACAATATAAATGGGGGTGGGGTCGCACACTACTCACACACCGGCGGTGTCGCCCCTAAGGACTCTGGTCAATGTAGTAAAGTGTTCGCGATGCATCATCTTTCGATCTTCTGCTATCTTCGCTGTCTTCGCCATCCCTCGACACGTGTTTCGGGGTATTACCCCTCATCAGCAGGGATAGGCCGTGTACTGGGGTTGCCGATGGCTGCCAATATCTGCCAGGTATAGTACCACTCAGGCGCGTAGGTGCGGGATCCCAGGCTCGTCAGCCCGCTGCTCAAGGGAGCTTTAAAGTTCACGGCCTATCCCTGCTGATGAGGGGTAATACCCCGAAACACGTGTCCAGGGATGGCGAAGACAGCGAAGATAGCAGAAGATCGAAAGATGATGCATCGCGAACACTTTACTACATTGACCAGAGTCCTTAGGGGCGCCACCGCCGGTGTGTGAGTAGTGTGCGACCCCACCCCCATTTGTAACTTTAAAGCTCCCTTGAGCAGCGGGCTGACGAGCCTGGGCTCCCGCACCTACGCGCCTGAGTGGTACTATACCTGGCAGATATTGGCAGCCATCGGCAACCCCAGTACACGGCCTATCCCTGCTGATGAGGGGTAATACCCCGAAACACGTGTCCAGGGATGGCGAAGACAGCGAAGATAGCAGAAGATCGAAAGATGATGCATCGCGAACACTTTACTACATTGACCAGAGTCCTTGGGGGCGACACCGCCGGTGTGTGAGTAGTGTGCGACCCCACCCCCATTTGTAACTTTAAAGCTCCCTTGAGCAGCGGGCTGACGAGCCTGGGCTCCCGCACCTACGCGCCTGAGTGGTACTATACCTGGCAGATATTAGCAGCCATCGGCAACCCCAGTACACGGCCTATCCCTGCTGATGAGGGGTAATACCCCGAAACACGTGTCCAGGGATGGCGAAGACAGCAAAGATAGCAGAAGATCGAAAGATGATGCATCGCGAACACTTTACTACATTGACCAGAGTCCTTAGGGGCGACACCGCCGGTGTGTGAGTAGTGTGCGACCCCACCCCCATTTGTAACTTTAAAGCTCCCTTGAGCAGCGGGCTGACGAGCCTGGGATCCCGCACCTACGCGCCTGAGTGGTACTATACCTGGCAGATATTGGCAGCCATCGGCAACCCCAGTACACGGCCTATACCTGCTGATGAGGGGTAATACCCCGAAACACGTGTCATGGGATGGCGAAGACAGCGAAGATAGCAGAAGATCGAAAGATGATGCATCGCGAACACTTTACTACATTGACCAGAGTCCTTAGGGGCGACACCGCCGGTGTGTGAGTAGTGTGCGACCCCACCCCCATTTGTAACTTTAAAGCTCCCTTGAGCAGCGGGCTGACGAGCCTGGGATCCCGCACCTACGCGCCTGAGTGGTACTATACCTGGCAGATATTGGCAGCCATCGGCAACCCCAGTACACGGCCTATCCCTGCTGATGAGGGGTAATACCCCGAAACACGTGTCCAGGGATGGCGAAGACAGCGAAGATAGCAGAAGATCGAAAGATGATTCATCGCGAACACTTTACTACATTGACCAGAGTCCTTAGGGGCGACACCGCCGGTGTGTGAGTAGTGTGCGACCCCACCCCCATTTGTAACTTTAAAGCTCCCTTGAGCAGCGGGCTGACGAGCCTGGGATCCCGCACCTACGCGCCTGAGTGGTACTATACCTGGCAGATATTGGCAGCCATCGGCAACCCCAGTACACGGCCTATCCCTGCTGATGAGGGGTAATACCCCGAAACACGTGTCCAGGGATGGCGAAGATAGCAGAAGATCGAAAGATGATGCATCGCGAACACTTTACTACATTGACCAGAGTCCTTAGGGGCGACACCGCTGGTGTGTGAGTAGTGTGCGACCCCACCCCCATTTGTAACTTTAAAGCTCCCTTGAGCAGCGGGCTGACGAGCCTGGGCTCCCGCACCTACGCGCCTGAGTGGTACTATACCTGGCAGATATTGGCAGCCATCGGCAACCCCAGTACACGGCCTATCCCTGCTGATGAGGGGTAATACCCCGAAACACGTGTCCAGGGATGGCGAAGACAGCGAAGATAGCAGAAGATCGAAAGATGATGCATCGCGAACACTTTACTACATTGACCAGAGTCCTTAGGGGCGACACCGCCGGTGTGTGAGTAGTGTGCGATCCCACCCCCATTTGTAATTTTAAAGCTCCCTTGAGCAGCGGGCTGACGAGCCTGGGATCCCGCACCTACGCGCCTGAGTGGTACTATACCTGGCAGATATTGGCAGCCATCGGCAACCCCAGTACACGGCCTATCCCTGCTGATGAGGGGTAATACCCCGAAACACGTGTCCAGGGATGGCGAAGACAGCGAAGATAGCAGAAGATCGAAAGATGATGCATCGCGAACACTTTACTACATTGACCAGAGTCCTTAGGGGTGACACCGCCGGTGTGTGAGTAGTGTGCGACCCCACCCCCATTTGTAACTTTAAAGCTCCCTTGAGCAGCGGGCTGACGAGCCTGGGATCCCGCACCTACGCGCCTGAGTGGTACTATACCTGGCAGATATTGGCAGCCATCGGCAACCCCAGTACACGGCCTATCCCTGCTGATGAGGGGTAATACCCCGAAACACGTGTCCAGGGATGGCGAAGACAGCGAAGATAGCAGAAGATCGAAAGATGATGCATCGCGAACACTTTACTACATTGACCAGAGTCCTTAGGGGCGACACCGCCGGTGTGTGAGTAGTGTGCGACCCCATGTGCGACCCCACCCCCATTTGTAACTTTAAAGCTCCCTTGAGCAGCGGGCTGACGAGCCTGGGATCCCGCACCTACGCGCCTGAGTGGTACTATACCTGGCAGATATTGGCAGCCATCGGCAACCCCAGTACACGGCCTATCCCTGCTGATGAGGGGTAATACCCCGAAACACATGTCCAGGGATCGCGAAGACAGCGAAGATAGCAGAAGATCGAAAGATGATGCATCGCGAACACTTTACTACATTGACCAGAGTCCTTAGGGGCAACACCGCCGGTGTGTGAGTAGTGTGCGACCCCACCCCCATTTGTAACTTTAAAGCTCCCTTGAGCAGCGGGCTGACGAGCCTGGGATCCCGCACCTACGCGCCTGAGTGGTACTATACCTGGCAGATATTGGCAGCCATCGGCAACCCCAGTACACGGCCTATCCCTGCTGATGAGGGGTAATACCCCGAAACACGTGTCCAGGGATGGCGAAGACAGCGAAGATAGCAGAAGATCGAAAGATGATGCATCGCGAACACTTTACTACATTGACCAGAGTCCTTAGGGGCGACACCGCCGGTGTGTGAGTAGTGTGCGACCCCACCCCCATTTGTAACTTTAAAGCTCCCTTGAGCAGCGGGCTGACGAGCCTGGGATCCCGCACCTACGCGCCTGAGTGGTACTATACCTGGCAGATATTGGCAGCCATCGGCAACCCCAGTACACGGCCTATCCCTGCTGATGAGGGGTAATACCCCGAAACACGTGTCCAGGGATGGCGAAGACAGCGAAGATAGCAGAAGTTCGAAAGATGATGCATCGCGAACCCTTTACTACATTGACCAGAGTCCTTAGGGGCGACACCGCCGGTGTGTGAGTAGTGTGCGACCCCACCCCCATTTGTAACTTTAAAGCTCCCTTGAGCAGCGGGCTGATGAGCCTGGGCTCCCGCACCTACGCGCCTGAGTGGTACTATACCTGGCAGATATTGGCAGCCATCGGCAACCCCAGTACACGGCCTATCCCTGCTGATGAGGGGTAATACCCCGAAACACGTGTCCAGGGATGGCGAAGACAGCGAAGATAGCAGAAGATCGAAAGATGATGCATCGCGAACACTTTACTACATTGACCAGAGTCCTTAGGGGCGACACCGCCAGTGTGTGAGTAGTGTGCGACCCCACCCCCATTTGTAACTTTAAAGCTCGCTTGAGCAGCGGGCTGACGAGCCTGGGATCCCGCACCTACGCGCCTGAGTGGTACTATACCTGGCAGATATTGGCAGCCATCGGCAACCCCAGTACACGGCCTATCCCTGCTGATGAGGGGTAATACCCCGAAACACGTGTCCAGGGATGGCGAAGACAGCGAAGATAGCAGAAGATCGAAAGATGATGCATCGCGAACACTTTACTACATTGACCAGAGTCCTTAGGGGCGACACCGCCGGTGTGTGAGTAGTGTGCGACCCCACCCCCATTTGTAACTTTAAAGCTCCCTTGAGCAGCGGGCTGACGAGCCTGGGATCCCGCACCTACGCGCCTGAGTGGTACTATACCTGGCAGATATTGGCAGCCATCGGCAACCCCAGTACACGGCCTATCCCTGCTGATGAGGGGTAATACCCCGAAACACGTGTCCAGGGATGGCGAAGACAGCGAAGATAGCAGAAGATCGAAAGATGATGCATCGCAAACACTTTACTACATTGACCAGAGTCCTTAGGGGCGACACCGCCGGTGTGTGAGTAGTGTGCGACCCCACCCCCATTTGTAACTTTAAAGCTCCCTTGAGCAGCGGGCTGACGAGCCTGGGATCCCGCACCTACGCGCCTGAGTGGTACTCTACCTGGCAGATATTGGCAGCCATCGGCAACCCCAGTACACGGCCTATCCCTGCTGATGAGGGGTAATACCCCGAAACACGTGTCCAGGGATGGCGAAGACAGCGAAGATAGCAGAAGAACGAAAGATGATGCATCGCGAACACTTTACTACATTGACCAGAGTCCTTAGGGGCGACACCGCCGGTGTGTGAGTAGTGTGCGACCCCACCCCCATTTGTAACTTTAAAGCTCCCTTGAGCAGCAGGCTGACGAGCCTGGGATCCCGCACCTACGCGCCTGAGTGGTACTATACCTGGCAGATATTGGCAGCCATCGGCAACCCCAGTACACGGCCTATCCCTGCTGATGAGGGGTAATACCCCGAAACACGTGTCCAGGGATGGCGAAGACAGCGAAGATAGCAGAAGATCGAAAGATGATGCATCGCGAACACTTTACTACATTGACCAGAGTCCTTAGGGGCGACACCGCCGGTGTGTGAGTAGTGTGCGACCCCACCCCCATTTGTAACTTTAAAGCTCCCTTGAGCAGCGGGCTGACGAGCCTGGGATCCCGCACCTACGCGCCTGAGTGGTACTATACCTGGCAGATATTGGCAGCCATCGGCAACCCCAGTACACGGCCTATCCCTGCTGATGAGGGGTAATAGCCCGAAACACGTGTCCAGGGATGGCGAAGACAGCGAAGATAGCAGAAGATCGAAAGATGATGCATCGCGAACACTTTACTACATTGACCAGAGTCCTTAGGGGCGACACCGCCGGTGTGTGGGTAGTGTGCGACCCCACCCCCATTTGTAACTTTAAAGCTCCCTTGAGCAGCGGGCTGACGAGCCTGGGATCCCGCACCTACGCGCCTGAGTGGTACTATACCTGGCAGATATTGGCAGCCATCGGCAACCCCAGTACACGGCCTATCCCTGCTGATGAGGGGTAATACCCCGAAACACGTGTCCAGGGATGGCGAAGACAGCGAAGATAGCAGAAGATCGAAAGATGATGCATCGCGAACACTTTACTACAGTGACCAGAGTCCTTAGGGGCGACACCGCCGGTGTGTGAGTAGTGTGCGACCCCACCCCCATTTGTAACTTTAAAGCTCCCTTGAGCAGCGGGCTGACGAGCCTGGGATCCCGCACCTACGCGCCTGAGTGGTACTATACCTGGCAGATATTGGCAGCCATCGGCAACCCCAGTACACGGCCTTTCCCTGCTGATGAGGGGTAATACCCCGAAACACGTGTCCAGGGATGGCGAAGACAGCGAAGATAGCAGAAGATCGAAAGATGATGCATCGCGAACACTTTACTACATTGACCAGAGTCCTTAGGGGCGACACCGCCGGTGTGTGAGTAGTGTGCGACCCCACCCCCATTTGTAACTTTAAAGCTCCCTTGAGCAGCGGGCTGACGAGCCTGGGATCCCGCACCTACGCGCCTGAGTGGTACTGTACCTGGCAGATATTGGCAGCCATCGGCAACCCCAGTACACGGCCTATCCCTGCTGATGAGGGGTAATACCCCGAAACACGTGTCCAGGGATGGCGAAGACAGCGAAGATAGCAGAAGATCGAAAGATGATGCATCGCGAACACTTTACTACATTGACCAGCGTCCTTAGGGGCGACACCGCCGGTGTGTGAGTAGTGTGCGACCCCACCCCCATTTGTAACTTTAAAGCTCCCTTGAGCAGCGGGCTGACGAGCCTGGGATCCCGCACCTACGCGCCTGAGTGGCACTATACCTGGCAGATATTGGCAGCCATCGGCAACCCCAGTACACGGCCTATCCCTGCTGATGAGGGGTAATACCCCGAAACACGTGTCCAGGGATGGCGAAGACAGCGAAGATAGAAGAAGATCGAAAGATGATGCATCGCGAACACTTTACTACATTGACCAGAGTCCTTAGGGGCGACACCGCCGGTGTGTGAGTAGTGTGCGACCCCACCCCCATTTGTAACTTTAAAGCTCCCTTGAGCAGCGGGCTGACGAGCCTGGGATCCCGCACCTACGCGCCTGAGTGGTACTATACCTGGCAGATATTGGCAGCCATCGGCAACCCCAGTACACGGCCTATCCCTGCTGATGAGGGGTAATACCCCGAAACACGTGTCCAGGGATGGCGAAGACAGCGAAGATAGCAGAAGATCGAAAGATGATGCATCGCGAACACTTTACTACATTGACCAGAGTCCTTAGGGGCGACACTGCCGGTGTGTGAGTAGTGTGCGACCCCACCCCCATTTGTAACTTTAAAGCTCCCTTGAGCAGCGGGCTGACGAGCCTGGGATCCCGCACCTACGCGCCTGAGTGGTACTATATCTGGCAGATATTGGCAGCCATCGGCAACCCCAGTACACGGCCTATCCCTGCTGATGAGGGGTAATACCCCGAAACACGTGTCCAGGGATGGCGAAGACAGCGAAGATAGCAGAAGATCGAAAGATGATGCATCGCAAACACTTTACTACATTGACCAGAGTCCTTAGGGGCGACACCGCCGGTGTGTGAGTAGTGTGCGACCCCCCCCCATTTGTAACTTTAAAGCTCCCTTGAGCAGCGGGCTGACGAGCCTGGGATCCCGCACCTACGCGCCTGAGTGGTACTTTACCTGGCAGATATTGGCAGCCATCGGCAACCCCAGTACACGGCCTATCCCTGCTGATGAGGGGTAATACCCCGAAACACGTGTCCAGGGATGGCGAAGACAGCGAAGATAGCAGAAGATCGAAAGATGATGCATCGCGAACACTTTACTACATTGACCAGAGTCCTTAGGGGCGATACCGCCGGTGTGTGAGTAGTGTGCGACCCCACCCCCATTTGTAACTTTAAAGCTCCCTTGAGCAGCGGGCTGACGAGCCTGGGATCCCGCACCTACGCGCCTGAGTGGTACTATACCTGGCAGATATTGGCAGCCATCGGCAACCCCAGTACACGGCCTATCCCTGCTGATGAGGGGTAATACCCCGAAACACGTGTCCAGGGATGGCGAAGACAGCGAAGATAGTAGAAGATCGAAAGATGATGCATCGCGAACACTTTACTACATTGACCAGAGTCCTTAGGGGCGACACCGCCGGTGTGTGAGTAGTGTGCGACCCCACCCCCATTTGTAACTTTAAAGCTCCCTTGAGCAGCGGGCTGACGAGCCTGGGATCCCGCACCTACGCGCCTGAGTGGTACTATACCTGGCAGATATTGGCAGCCATCGGCAACCCCAGTACACGGCCTATCCCTGCTGATGAGGGGTAATACCCCGAAACACGTGTCCAGGGATGGCGAAGACAGCGAAGATAGTAGAAGATCGAAAGATGATGCATCGCGAACACTTTACTACATTGACCAGAGTCCTTAGGGGCGACACCGCCGGTGTGTGAGTAGTGTGCGACCCCACCCCCATTTGTAACTTTAAAGCTCCCTTGAGCAGCGGGCTGACGAGCCTGGGATCCCGCACCTACGCGCCTGAGTGGTACTATACCTGGCAGATATTGGCAGCCATCGGCAACCCCAGTACACGGCCTTTCCCTGCTGATGAGGGGTAATACCCCGAAACACGTGTCCAGGGATGGCGAAGACAGCGAAGATAGCAGAAGATCGAAAGATGATGCATCGCGAACACTTTACTACATTGACCAGAGTCCTTAGGGGCGACACCGCCGGTGTGTGAGTAGTGTGCGACCCCACCCCCATTTGTAACTTTAAAGCTCCCTTGAGCAGCGGGCTGACGAGCCTGGGATCCCGCACCTACGCGCCTGAGTGGTACTATACCTGGCAGATATTGGCAGCCATCGGCAACCCCAGTACACGGCCTATCCCTGCTGATGAGGGGTAATACCCCGAAACACGTGTCCAGGGATGGCGAAGACAGCGAAGATAGCAGAAGATCGAAAGATGATGCATCGCGAACACTTTACTACATTGACCATAGTCCTTTGGGGCGACACCGCCGGTGTGTGAGTAGTGTGCGACCCCACCCCCATTTGTAACTTTAAAGCTCCCTTGAGCAGCGGGCTGACGAGCCTGGGATCCCGCACCTACACGCCTGAGTGGTACTATACCTGGCAGATATTGGCAGCCATCGGCAACCCCAGTACACGGCCTATCCCTGCTGATGCGGGGTAATACCCCGAAACACGTGTCCAGGGATGGCGAAGACAGCGAAGATAGCAGAAGATCGAAAGATGATGCATCGCGAACACTTTACTACATTGACCAGAGTCCTTAGGGGCGACACCGCCGGTGTGTGAGTAGTGTGCGACCCCACCCCCATTTGTAATTATATACAATATAAAAGTAAAAGAATATATAAGCATGAACAATTAAAACAGGTGGTTAAATACAGACATAATATGGGTAATTGTGTGTTACAGATCCCAAGTAAATTCAAGGGGGTGTAAAATCAATTAGGGCAAGATGCGATTTAATTTTGGCACCTCTAGTACACCACATCGAAAAAAGGTATCTAGAAGTCTCGAACACAACCAAAGCAGAAGAATCATATTTTAGCAATCTAAACACCTCTCTATAGTCCCTAAATCCCTTAGACTTACATAACCGCAAGATCCATTTTGCTCTAGCCTGGGAGTACAGGGGGCAGAAGAGCAGAACGTGCAGATCTGTCTCTTCGGCCTGTTCGCACCCCGGGCATAGGCTTAATGCGTGTTGAGCCATAGACCACCTATTTGTTACAGCCCTCATGGGAAGACAACCATGCCTAAATTGGACCTATAGTTTCTTTGCCAGAGGGAGCTGGATGTTATCCAAGAATTTCTCAAAAAGGTACACATCCTTTATTTCTAAAAAACTTCTTGTGAGCCTACCAAGTGATGGTTTCACTACCAACTGGTCCAAATGGAATTGGATAAGCACTTTAGCCAGTAATTTCCTATGTTTCGAGAGGGAGGAAGATTCCGGAGTAAGCCACAAGTCCCCCCTCCCCAGGTCTTGGCAAAGCTGTTTTACGTGCTTAAACCAATGGATTTTTCCCACATCTCTCAGCGTCAGAAGGTAAGTTAATTCCTCCCGGTAGCTAGAGAGCTCGGGTGTTGCCCAAAGCCTCCTCCAATAAAAAAGAGGTCGATTAGGGATGACTTCATGTAGCGGGACCAACCCCAGGTCAAGCCGAAGTGGAATCAGGGGAGTGCTCTGTGGGAGTCTCATTAGACGCCTAATAAAACTATTCTCCGTAATGGAGAGCGTCGTGGCATTAGCATGGCCCCAGAGTTCAACCCCATAGAGCGCACCCCCTCTTGCCTGTGCTTTGTACATTCTAACGGTGGTCCCAGTATTTTAGACTCATTATGGACCCTGAGGATACCTCCAATAGATTGGGACAACTTCATGCTAGCCTTAGCTATATGAGTCCCCCATTACATCTTATCATTCAGAGTTACCCCTAAGTATTTGAAGGTGGACACTCTATCGAGTGCAATGCCATTCATATGAGGGAGGGGACAGTTGGGTGATTTGGAATTAAAAAACATAAATTTTGTTTTGGAAAGGTTAATCTCCAAATTTCTGAGTCGACAGAAGGAGCAAAAAGCCTCCAATGTCTGCTGGATACCCGAGGAAGATTTTGATAATAAATGGGTATCATCAGTGAACATTAGGGCTGGAGTTTTTCGGGATGCCAGGCTAGGGGAGTCTAAATACTTTGTGCCCAAAAGATGTTTAATCAGGCCATTTAAAAAGAGGTAAAAGAGCGTGGGGGCTAAGACGCACCCCTGCCTCACGCCCTTTTCCACCGGAAAAGCGGCCGAGAGCTCTCCTACCCTTCCAAACCTTACTCTTGCAAACGTGTCTTGGTGTAACCGTCTGAAGAGATGGCATAAGTAAGCTGGGGCACCCATTTCCAGTAGAACCGCCCATAGCTTCTCCCTCCGGACCAAGTCAAATTCAGATCTAAGATCTACAAAGATCAAATACAGAGTACCCGCTCCCATAGTAACCGTCTTCCAATAGACCATCTGGAGTAGTAAAAGTTGGTCTATGGTGGAAACTTTAGCACCGAAGCCCGCTTGAAGGGGAGTCAGGATGAGATGTTCGTCCATCCAGAACTGCAACCTTGATAGTAAAATGCGGGCCAAAAGCTTCTGTAAGACGTCGATAAGACAAATGGGGCGGTAATTTGCCGGGTCCAGAGGGGAAGCCTTTTTGTGGATGGGGATAATCTCAGCCGCCAACCAAGTTTTGGGGATTTCCATACCGCAAATGATGGCGTTGAAGTAGAGACAGAGATATGGGACCCAAACCTTTTGCTCAGCCAGAAACAGGTCACCCGGAATATGATCCAATCCCGGGGCCTTACCTGCCTCTAAACCTTTTAGGGCCTCCTGGGTTTCCTGGAGAGTGACTGGGTAGTAGTCAGGGTCTAGGGAAACATGTGAGTAAGATGCAGTTATAGCTGGTTCAGTTGGGAGCAAGTTATTTGGATGCGCGAAAAGGGGCTTAAAGTGCGCAATCCATACCTCTTCGTGCAAGTTAGGTATTACTGCACATGTCCCCTCTGGAGAGCCAGATCTCACCAAATTCCAGAACGCCCTGTAATCGCGTGTGTCAAGGGCCTCTTTTATACTTTCCCATCTACAGGTCTCCCACTCCGACTTAGACTCCTTAATGATGTCTTTGTAAGAGTGTCTAGCCCCTTTTATGCTCTCTACTGAGCCTGTTTTGACCTCTCTCACCAAGGCACGTTTTCCCTCCCTACAATGTTTATTGAACCAGTGCTCCTGTGCTTTTGTTCGAGCCCTCCCGTTTACTGGAGTAAAGAAATAATCTGCTAAGGAGGTGACTAAATTAGTGTGTATAATCTCCAACGCCCCAAAGTTCATGGGATCATTGGTAGCCGGGAGCTTAAAGGCCTCTTCAAGAGAGGTGGCAACTTGTTGGTAAAGCTCCGCTACTTTGTCTGGAGCCATCATAAACTTGGTCCACCTCATTCGTCTGCCTCCTGCCCCCAGAATAAGGTTAGGATTAGGATGAATAGCAGGCTCCCTCACACCTAGAATGTTACCCAGGGCAATGGTTAATTCCAGCGACAGAAAATTGTGGTCGCTATCCACCCTCTCTATAACAGTAAAAGATTTAATTATGGACCAGAATTCAACATTGACCATTATATAGTCAATAGTTGAGGATTTCCCGGCTCTGTTATAGGTGAATTTCCCTGGAACATCAGGGGGAAGCCTGCCATTACAAGCCCTTAAGGAGTGGGAAACTAAAAACTTGTTAATCTGCACCGCCAATGGAGTCAGGCGTTTAGCGTGCTATGAGGAACACTCCTGTATGTGCCACATAGCGTCCTCCTCCACAGTTACAGACGGTATACCAACCTGGGGTTCAAAATGGCAATTAAAATCCCCTCCCAATATCCTATGAGTAGGGGCAAAATACATAAAAAAAAGATCATCGTGCACCTCAATTAAGGGGGACCCCTTCAAGGGGGAACTAGGCCGCTGATAAATATTAAAGACCACCAAGGACATCTTATCTAAGAATTTGATGGAAATACCCAATATGTCAGGAGAAGAGGTATCTATCACCTTCACAGAACACCCCAGGTGGGTGGTACACAAGCCACCAGAAGGTCTGTACCTTGGTCCCTGTAGTGCTGGGCTATAATAAGAAGCAAAACCTACCCTATGTAATTTTGTAAGCTCGCTGCATTTTCTTCATGACTTTTTTTACATTTTCACCAGCAAGATTTTTAAGGTACTTGACAATCCTTTTGTTATCTGCTTCTTCAATGAGATCAACAAATTTATCTATCCATCTATCATGAATATTCAGCTTTTTGGCGGTATCAAACCAGGGTTGTGCTTTTAAGAAGGCAGCTGCATTGTAACCATTTACTCGATTGACTGACCCTGAAAGTGGAGTTCTCTCCGACATGGTCTGCTGTCCTCTAGGGCCTGTTTCATCTACACCATCTCTAAGTCCCTGCACTGCGCTGGCCTCTGGGTCAATTCAGTTCAAGAACTTTATTCTGCAGGTAAAAACTGTAATTGAAAGCACATACAAATAAAAACATTTCAAGTAATGTAATTAAAAGAAAACCAATAAAATCCTTTAAGATGTCATTACAAAACAATAATATACCCTCAACAGAAACTAGGACACTACTTTTCCTTAGGTGGTTAGCTTTTAAAAGATAGAGGGCAACACTAAAACACACAAATTGATCGTTTACTTCAAGCTGGAATGTCAGTGCATCATTACAGTTTCTAGTATTCGGCATAATAAAAATATGTTTTGAATATTGACATTGCAGCTCTTTAGAGAACTTACAAAATAAACTAAAGTCCTTTGTTCGTTGCTTACTCATTCCATCACAGGGAGAAGGTGTTTTGTCAAGGGTATAGGCATTCATCGTCAGAAATGCAACCAACTGGTGCACATACCACTTCTCAATCTTGTTAGACCATACCGGCGGTGGCTGTTTTAAACACACGTGAAACACTCCTGACACCCCTCCCTTCCCTCCAGGGACATGGATATAGCAACCATCATGTTCTTTGACTCTACACAAGTCTAGCTTCAGACCTTTACAAACTGAAAGTAGGTTTAATGTCACTCTTAGTTAATGCTAATACCTATGCCAGCTCTTTGCCCACTGACAAATGGAACATAGACTTAAACACGGAAACTATATAGGCCAGCCATGGAAAGAATAAGGAATAATCCAATTTTAGACAATCCAGTATAATCAGTTTGGTAAATCTAGTTTCTTCTTTCATCCAGATGGATAGCCAGAGCAATAATGGTTTCATTGAAAGAACCTCCATCTAAATCAACCCCACCTCTTTATGGACAGTTAGGGATGGGGCTGATGAAGTCAAACACAGCAGTCAGTTTAAAAAGTTGTTTCCTTTGTTTTGAAGAGATTCCCTAATAGTGTACCCTCAAAGCCTCAAATGTAGCAGCAGTTAATACCTTTGCCTTGTAAATCTCAATCATTTCTATAATGGGGTGTGACCCAGTTTAGATGAAAAGTTAAATATCCCCTCATAATTCATGCCCATTTTCAGTTTAGCATTTGTTTGATCTGTTGCGCCCATATGCCATTCCTTGTAAACTGGACCCTCAGATAGCAAAATGAATTCACTTTGTTAATTAGAGAGCCTTCAATATAAATGTGCCTTACATTTATTTGGTTGTTTCCTGCAAATCATTGTAAAATTCTTTTATTATAATGTTTTTGGATGCCATATACTACCCGAAGGCTACCATCCATTAGGGGTTCTTGATATTAATACAGCGTGTAACACCAGAATAGGGCACCCTGTAATGAGGGGTACGTCAGCCTGGAGCACCTGCAAGGCTTCATCCACTCCATCAATAAAAAGGGCAAATAAAAAAAGGACTAATACACATCTTTGTGTAATACCCAATACCTACACTAAAATCAGGTGTGCATTCGCCTCATGGACTGTAGCAGACTTTGCTCAATAGATTCTCATAAAGGTGAGCCAGGAAACAAATATTCGCCATGGGAGACCTTAGGCTAGTCAGGGTTGATCATAGGATCGAATGATTAACTAGGTCAAATGAAGTGCTAAGATCTACAAGGCAGAGGCACACAGACCCCAGCTTAGCCCTGGTATACTTCCCTACTAACAGAACTAAATTGACACGTTGTTCCCTGGCCCATCATGAACCCTTATTGGGCTGGGGAAATAATAGAATTTTTCCAAGCCCATTCCTCCAAACTCTGTCGCAAAGAGTCCAGGAGCGAAATGGGGCGGTAGCATTAAGCATCTGATTTGTCTCCATTTTAAAAAATGAGGATGAATATTGACACAGACCAGGACTTGGTATTTATACTTTCGGCAGCTGTGTTGAAAACCCTGTTTAAAATAGGTCCCCCTAGTTCTTTGGGTTCCTTAAAAACTTCTATTGGGACCCCATCCGGTCCTGGGGCCCTTCCACTAGCATTAGAATTAATAGCACAAATAACTTCATCAATAGAGATGTTAAGTGAGATAGGATGCCAACTGCAGGTTTGGTCAGTCCTCATTTCTCTGCCCACGATTATAGTATCATTCAAAATGATGGAAAAATGCGCCACCCATGCATCACAGGCTACAAAGGAATAACGTTCTGGAATCTTATCAGATTTCAGGAAGGGGGCATTAATCGTATTCCAAAACAGCTTACAATCTCTTGTCTCTGCAGCTTGTCTCAAATTGGACCAAGCCTCTTCTTGTAAAGACCTTTTCCTCTTTGCTATTGCCTGCTTTTGTTATTGCGGAGAGTCTTGATTAACAGAGTATCTCTAGGTGAACCAAGTAAAGCCTCTCTCAGCTGTTGAGCAGCCCAAACCATTCTCCACGTTTGTCTGGTGCTTGTCTGGAGCTTCTTGTCAGGAGGATATTAACACAACCGAGGATGATTTTAAAACTGTAAAGCATATGTTCCTGGATTACCAGCTCCCTCAGGCAATATCTAACCTCAGTTAAATTCCTCTTGACATTTTTCTCCAGAAAGTTATTAGATTCCACTCTTGCCCATTTAATACTGACCCCATTTGGCCTAGCTGGAGTTATTTCAGTAGCTGGTATTGAGTCCACTACTTTATTGCCCCAAAACAAAAAAGGTATTACAATCGGGTTATGGTTGCTAAATATAGATGGAATAATACAAGGGGTACCAAGCTTATGACTTGCGGCCATAGATATCATCACATGATCAATTACAGTGCAAGAAGCTCTACCAGTAAAAGAGGGTATCCTTACCTCATTCCAACCACTTTTGCTCTTAAACATAAACAGATCATATTTAAAGATAAGTGAATTCAATGTATCGCTACAGTCATTGTGACGGAAATGCAAAACAATCATTTCCATCCCAGTTAGAGTATCCACAAACCTGGGAGGCAGGTAAAGGGCAATGCAGAATGTTAAAATCCCCATCCTAGATCACAATAAAATCGGAATGTATTGGATGTATGAAAGGTTCCAGTGCAACATCTAAAGTGCGGACCACAGGTCACGTTAGGCAGTCTATAGAACCTTGACCACCCTCTTGGTCCCCATTGTGAAAACAACATTTGATGTATCCGATCACTAATTGCTTTCTGAACTTCGGAGATTTTTAGAGTTGTTCTGAGTCCCACTCAGCAGCTCTGGTAGTGTGCTGCAGCAGGTATGGATGACTCTGCAAGCACAACCATGTGTGCTTCTGTTTTCAGCATTATCTTGCATATTGCTGCACTTTCAAACCTGATAGCATTATCACTCCGTATGAAAGTACAACTTTGAGTAGCATAGTAGCGCAGTCCCTCTCTTTGCGGCCTTCCCAGCAGATTCGCGGCCAACCATGTGTAGACCTCTCAGTTAAGCTTTTTGCTATCTTCAAATGCTTTACACAGAACTGGGGCTGTACTTTGACTCCACGTATGCCAAGCGTCGTTTCTGCACTTTGACAGAGGCACGCGTGCAGGCACAAGCAGTTTGCTGTAGCTCTGTCGATATTTGGGTTACTTACCCCCTGGGAAAGGATCGAGCGGTGCACTACCCTGGTCTTCTGTTTTAGTAACAACAAGTATTCAATTTCCTTTAGTAAAAAAATGTTCTTTATTCAGATATTCCAACACAAAGAGTCTCAGCCAACGGGTTTCATTCAGCAGATGAATTTCGTCAGGGCTGAAAAGAGGTGTAACATAGATAATATAGATATATACACATGACTAGGTGGACACAGGACAAAACAGGCAAATTAATATATTTATAAATCATAATTCAAAATGACACCACTATAAAAATGTACAGATGACTAGGTGAACACAGGACAATAAGTGCAGATGTGTACATCTAAAACCTACTTCAAGATGCACAAGGGAGGTAGGTTCCCCCCGGATAGACCCATCATCTCCGGGGTGGGCTCGTCGACCGAAAGGCCGTCGGAATTTGAGGACCTCACATTGCAGAGACATGTTACCAACCTTCCCTCTTACCTAAAAGACAGTAAGGATATCAAATTCGATGATTTCACATGGTCAGACGAGCGTTCGTCACCCTAGATGCAGTAGGATTATACACGTACATCCGCAAGGAATTCGGTATGTAGGCAGTCCGCCATTACCTTGACAGAGAGGGGGCGGACCACTATTCCTACAATCTCATAATCATAGAAATGATTAATCATATCTTGACAAATAATTTTTTCAAACATGATGAAATGGGGTACCATCAGCTACAGGAGCAGCTATGGGTTCCAGGTTTGCTCCCTCATATGCCAGCCTTCTTATGGGCTGGTATGAGAGGGAGCATGCCTGGAACAAAAGTACCTCCCCCTGGACCAAATGCATCGTGTTTTGGAGGAGGTACATAGAAGACATCGTCTGTGTGTGGTTCAGCTCAGAAACCCAGCTCAAAGAATATCTCACATACCTGAATGACAACCCTTACAACGTACAACTTACAATGTCACACAGTAGGGAGAGCATTGACTTCCTGGATATATGCTTTTATATCAAATAGGGCCAGATACGCCGCACCCTATTGAGGAAACAAACAGCATGCAACAGCATTTTGCATGCCTCCAGCGCACATGCCAGCTCAGTTATCTCCAATATTCCATATGGTGAGATGTTAAGGACTCAGCGCATATGCAGTGAAGAGAGCAGATTTAGGCAGAATATCACGGACATCAATCAGCGTTTCATGCACAGGGGGTATGATACGACAACCCTAAACAGAGCAGAATGCAGGGCCCTGGAGCTACCCAGATCACAAACCCTCAAACAAGTTAGAACCAACATCTCCGATAGTGCACATGCCAACTGCAGAACCAAAGACAAGGTTTCTTTTTTCACCAACTATACTCTGCATAGCGACAACATTTTCAAGGCATTTGGAAAACACTGGCATTTACTTCTGGACATTCCGAGGCTACGTCCCATCATTAGTGTAAAACCCTCTCTTGTGTATAGCAGGGGACCCACGCTCAGGAGCTATTTGTGTCCCAGTTATGTCACCACACAGGAAACCACTAATACCTGGTTACCAACCCCGCCAATTGGCTTTTACACTTGTACAACATGTAATGTGTGCATTTTTAGCCGTAACAAATGTAAAGAATTCAGCCATAACACTGACAAGGTACACCGCATTAGGCACTTCATTAATTGCAACACTAAATATGCAGTGTACACTCTGGAGTGCCCATGTGGCAAGGTATACGCGGGGAGCACGTCGTGATGTCTTAAGACATGAATTCAAGAACACCGCCGTGCCCTCATTAACAATGACACACGATACCCCATGACCGACCACTACAACAGGGTCCACGAAGGGGATAAGTCTTTTACCTTCTGTGGAACCGACCACAGTCGAGATCTGACATTAAGACAAACCGAATCCATATGAATATGCAGATTTCGGTCGGTCCTTAAAGGACACAACACTGACCAGGAGTTCCACCACTTTCTTACGTGAAACCCATGGGGTCTACGGACCTTTTCCATGGGGCTGATTGTATGCTCACACTGATCATTGGATGATAGCTCTCAGGCCCGGTGGTTCAACAGCCACCACCATCCTTGCTTCTTTTAACAACCATCTCCACCCTTGGCTGCCTATTACTACATTCTACCTGGTCCAGCCACCATCACCCGGTGCCGTGGTGCCATGCAATTTCGACGAGGCCTTTCAGATCCTACGGGGCTCACACACCAACCCCATGGCACGCATTGTATTACCAGTGGCACCTAATATCTTTGCACCAGGGCCTTTCTGTCATCTCCTTGGCCAGCACATGAGACATTGACGGCACACAATTCCCACTGTGCATTCTCACACCGGCTTGGTTTTCCCTTCCACCGATTCCAGCCGCACATATTTTTGTTGTCATACATGGGACATTCCCTAGTTTATTATGCCTTGTCCTCGACATGTTAGGACGCTGGAGTGTCTACTTCTTTCGAATTTTGGGCGCATTTGCGTGCCCATACGGCATGTTCTCTGCTCTATTAGAATAACCGGTTACAGCTGCATGCACCGTTGTTGTCTCACATGGGACATTTTCCATTTTCATATGCTTTCACCAGGGCACGACAGGATGCTAGAGCGTTGTTTGCCTCTTTTGGGGCGCATATGCATGCCCACGCGGTATTTCCTCCATTTCATTTGAACCACCGGTTTGCAGCTGCATGAATTTTGCGTTTACACATGGGGCATCCCTTACTCTCATATGCTTTCACTGCGGCACAAAATGACGCCGGAGTGTATTCTGCTTCTGAATTTTGGGTGCACGTGCATGCCCACTCAGTATTTCCTCCGCGTTATTCGAACCAACATGGTTCCCCTAACAACACTTTTGAGCGCTGCCGCCTAATAATATTTTGATCTTGTCTGTTTGCATGGGGCAATTTTATACTGTATTCTTCCTCATTTACGGCATGTGGTAACGCCGGTTCATCTCCCGGCATGACATTGGGCTCCACATCATGCACGGAGAGTAAGTCTTTTTTCCTTTTCATTCTAGCCATGTGGGTTCCCACGGCAATCTCAGATGCCATGAACCCATAGGCTTTCATTCTGCATTCCAAACGTTCCATCGCACGCAGGCTGACTAGCCGATGTATACACGGAGTGACGGGTTACGCCCCCATTAGTCTCTCCTTCAGTTACACTTTCCAGAGCGCACTTTTCTCTTTCTTCTTTTTTCTTTCTTTATGTACTGGCCCGCCTCCTCACCAATAGATCCCACTATCATCCAGAGGCGGTGCGAGGAAGGAGCACAGATATTCTATGGCTACAGGTAAGCTGGGTGCTTTTACCACTTGGGTTATCACTCGTCCAGGAATCGAGATTTGCCCAGCCCCACCCCATCTGCACTTGCACACTTTACCTATCTTCCTTCCCACATGCCTCCCTTCACACTACTCTTCGTGCCACGATGTCCTGTCCCCGTGCGCTGCCGGCACCCTGTGATGCTTTCTGGCCCACCGTCCAAGGCCAAAGCCTGACACCGTTGCTACTCCCGCTCACCATGCCAGATATTCTCGTACTGTCTGCTTGACCCCTATAGCTTGGGCTTTGGTCTTTTCATACTGTCATCCCCCTGTATTTTGCGGGCCCACTGAGCTACTTTTACCTTAAGCCTGAGTATCAGCTTGGAGATTCAGCCTAACTCGGGGTCATGACTTGCCCTCCCGACATTTCTGTCCCGTGCATTTCCATCATCACTATCGGGCCCAGCACCTTCCCACCAACTACAGTGGTTGTTTCCATACCAGTATCATGTCTGGCCACCTACGCCTTATACCGCGATGGCCGGCTCTTCACCCCATCTGTCTTTTTGACCAGCTACGCACCCGGTTCTTCCCACGCATTTCTATCTTTACCCTCGGGTCCAGACACCCCTTGACCTTCACAGCTGCGGGTTCCATACCCGTCACATGTCCAACCCCATACACCCCTACCCGATGCTCAGCGCTGTACACCCTCTCCCTTTTTCTCTCTGATTGGCCACACACTTTGCTTCCTCTCCCCCTCCCTGGGTGGTATGGATATTTTCATGATACCCTTTGCTTTTGGCAGATTACTTCTTTACTTGCCTTGGCAGATCTCTCTATTGGGCCCTTATCAAGGAGGCACTCTCTGTTCTCGGAGGCGCCATTTCACTTGTGACTGCTACCACAGCGATATTCAGTCATTTCCTAACTGTAGACCCCACCATCACAGAACCCATTGGAGTCTGTCTTCAATATTACGCACAGTATGTGCTCATGTACATCTCTGTCACCCCCATCTAACTACTGCTGTTGCTTTTGACCTCTTGATACTCGTCCACTTGTTTATCTCCCCTCCCTTGAGCTTTTGTGATCCCATTGTCAGTAGTGCTCTTCAGCTTGGACCGTTCTTAGCTGTGTGCCTATTTGTCTTCTGAAGCACATTTTCTCTGTTTTTGCGTATCCGCTCCAACTTGGTTTTATTGTACACAGTAACTATATCCCTCATAGATCTCATATATAGGGTAAGCATCGATCCTGTATTCTGATTTCGTACACGGAACACAAATGGAAGATTAGTCAGTACAATGATGGTCTCTGAACTTACAAACTTGCGGGGTATACGCCGGCAGGTCTAGGCCTGTCGTTTTACTATTTTACACACGCACAAGTTTGCACTTATTGACCTTTGTTTACCTAGTTATCTGTACATAATATAGTGGTGTCATTCTGAATTATGAGTTACATATATTCATTTGCCTGTTTTATCCTGTGTCCACCTAGTCATTTGTATATATTTATATTATCAATGTTACACCTCTTTTCAGCCCTGACGAAGTTCATTCTGCTGAACGAAACGCGTTGGCTGAGACATTTTGCACATTTTTGTTGGAATATCTGAATAAAGAACATTTTTTTCACTGAAGGAAATTGACTACTTGTTGTTACTAAAACAGAAGACCAGGGAAGTGCACCGCTCCGTCCTTTCCCTGATTCCTGTTTATCTGCCTGACAGTTTGCAACTCCCAACGGCAGGCGCAGGAGCAGTATGTGCACACCAATTGGGACTACATTATCAACTATATATAACTGAAATGCACCAAAGAGGTGCAGCCATTAGAGTCCGCCGTTGATCCCTGCCCTCCACAGGTTACTTATCCCCTACCTCATCACCAGTTCTAGTTTCCTCCCCAGTCCAGGTACTCGCCAATGAACATGCCATACACAGAGCTTAGTATAACACATCTGTATTCTTTTGCGTGTAACCATTCTGCATTAGAAACCTGCATTCCCTTCACTATGCTCTAATTTTTATGTCACACTTCTGCAGACTCCATCAGGAGCCATAAGCGTTCCCTCTTTACAAACACACACAACAGTACAGGGGTGACTTCAAAGAAGGGTTTTCGAAGTGCACAGAAGTCCTTTCTTTCCAGCCTTGGCTCCAGACTATCTGTAGGGGGTTATCAGTACTTTGTGTGGTGACAGAACACTACATATTCAGTTGTAAGTGTTTGCTCCTCCCTCCCTTGCTGCCCTGGAAGAGCCATCAGATTATGATGTTTTGCGACCAAAATTATGTCCCAAAACATTCATACATGCCACTGCAATTTGGTATTAGGAAGGGATGCCCAAAACACACACCTTCCAAATACCAAATCGCTAACTTGCTAAACCCAATTATGATTTGGTAATAGGTTCCCACATCGCAATTTGGCTTCTGTACATCTTTAAGACCTTTATTGCAGTTGCAAACAGCCAATTCTGTGAATCAGACCTTTTCCAACCACAATAAAGGTCTTGTACAGATGCCCATTAGATATTAGCCTTGGATCAGCGGTCATCTCTGTACATTGAAAAGAGCTGCCATTGCAGTATCTCCTTTCAAAGGACAAAAGGTTTGATGGATGGCTGCTATTGGTTTTCACTGCTGTTCAACAACTTTAAACTTTTCTGTCTTTTCAGAAAGAAACTCCGAAAGAGGGAATTTGTTTTGGAAAAACAATACACTAATGACCTAACACACTAGGTGTTTTCTTTCAAAGTTTCTGTGGCGTCATCTTTCTGGCTCTTACCACTAGAGTTTTCCTGGCAGTGACAGTTAAGAAAGAAACAGCTAGACTCATGAAGCCAAATTGCGATCGCAATAGCTGCGAATTAGCAATTGCGATCGCAATTAGAAGGAAAGGAATTCATGATACAGAAATCTCAAAAAATGCGAATTCGCAAAATAAAAATTGCGATTTCGCAAATAAATTTGCAGATACCTGGAAGAAGGCCATTAGCGATTCTGAAATTGCGAGAAACCGTGGAATCTGCGAAATCATTTGCGAAATCGCAAAACATTCGCAATCGCCATTCATGAAAATTAACAAAATGCGAAAAACCCGTAAATCGCTATTTGCGACGCGCAAATTAAGAAGAACACAAACCAGGTGGTAACCATTAGGGATTTTTTTTTTTTCAAAAAACGATTAACAAACTACCAACAGATGCAGGCCTGACCAAACACATTTAAGGACATGCAGCTGGAGCCTGAGGACTCTCACAATGCCAGGACTCTACATGGTGGTGAGGCGGTGAAGGCTACAGCGAACAGCACAGAACAGACGTAGAAACCAGGAGCGGATATTACGCCAGCGGGTCACCCTTCTGGGCCAAACCAGGGACCAAATTCATGCTAAGTACCGCCTGTCTGGGGCAATGATCATCAAGCTGATCCAGGACCTAGACCCCCTGATGCAGCACCCAACAAGGAGGACCAATGCCGTGCCCACACATGTGCAGGTATTGTGCTGCCTGCACCTCCTGGCCTCCGGAAGCTTCCAGGGGATGGTCGCTGTTGCAGGGGGGATATCCCAGCCCACCATGTCCCGCTGCCTAAGGAGTTTCCTGAAGGCTATGCTGACCCGGCTACACCACTATATCTCATTCCCCACCAGCCAACAGGACCTGAATGAGACCAAGCTGCAATTTTACAACGTTGCACAATTTCCACATGTGATAGGATGCATTGACTGTACCCACGTCCACATCTGCCCACCTGCTGAAACGGAGTACATGTACCGCAACCGGAAAATCTACCACTCCCTCAATATCCAGATGGTGTGCATTGCAAAAACATACATCACGGACATAGTGGCACAGTATGCATAGTGGCACAGGAGCACACATGACTCCTTCATATTCAGGCACAGCGGCATCCACACACGACTGGCGAGGGGAGACTTTGGGGAAGCACACCTACTAGGTAAGTACGCATGCCCCAAAACAGTACACTGTGATCATCTAGCTGCAAAAAACAGGCACTCACCCTGTGCTCCTTTCATGCAGGTGACAGCGGCTACGCTCTCCGTGAGTACCCCCTCACCCCATACCTCAACCCTGCAACACCACAGCAACGGCGATTTAATGCAGCACACATACGCACAAGAAATGTTATTGATAGGACATTTGGCCTGTTGAAGAGCAGGTTCTGCATACTTCACAAGACTGGTGGGGCCATGAAATACGAGCCTGAGGTCTGCTGCCGCATCGTGGCAGTATATGCTATCCTCCACAACATTGCTACCAAGCGCAGGATACCAGTGGAGATATCTGGCAGTGAGTCGGAAGGGGACAACCGCCCACCTCCACATGTGCGTCATGCACGCGGGGAAAATCCTGCTGAAGGACACAGGCGCCGCAACCACATCACCAATATCTGTTTCTAGAGCACCCATACCCCTCACATAACACTGCACTCACTGTCACATGAGGACAGTATTACTTTATACCTCCCCATGCAGGGGTAGAGGGCTTGCAGGGGTCTCCAGCATGGCCCCAACGACAGTGTCCAAGTTCTCACTGGCGGTTGCGACGAGACGCACCAAGTCGTCTTTCTGGGTCCTGAGGGACGGTGTTGGCCCGGGTTGATGCTGTGGGCCTGCTGCTGCGGCGACGTACAGGCACAGGTGGCAATGATGTGCTGCTGTTTGTCGATGCTACCTCGCTCACATCGTCAGGCCCCCCTGGTTCTCCATGGGCAGTGGGCTGGCTGCCGAGCACTGCTGCTGTTAGCAGATCAAGTGATCTGGCCACATCCTGGCAACACTGTACCATCTGGGCCTGCATGGCAAGTGACCTGCGTGCCAGCTGTGAGGTTGCATTACCAACAAAGTGGTTCGACCTGGTGTAGGCCGAAAGGCGGGCCAGTAGTTGGCGGGGCGGCGGTGGGTCATGTCCTGCTGGGCTACCAGCAGCTGGCTGTTCTCCCTGACAGCAGCAGTCATCTGGGCGATATTTTGGCCATTCGCCTGCAGCTGTGTGTGGATTGCTGCCAGGTGACGGGCCTGGGTACGTGCACTGCCAGCATGCAGCGTTCAATGGCCAGCCAGGATCAGGAAGAAGGAGTGCCCTGCCCGTGCCTGTTGCGGCCTGACGCTGCTGGCACCTCAGTGCGCTGGACTGTGTTCTTGATCCAGCTGTGTGCCTCATCTGCCTCCTAGGTGCTGGTGATGTGGCCTGTACCACTACTGTGGGTGTCTGTTGGGTTGTTGGCTGTATACCTGTGGCTGCAGGGGTGGCCCTGTGCACACGGGGTGGTGGTGATGGTAGCACTGCAGGTGGCTGTGATGGACCGGGTTGTTGGTTAGACTGGCCCTCACCCTCAGTGTCCTCCTGGGTCTCCGCGATGTGCAGGGCCTCGCTATCAGTGCTGGGGTGGTCGACAGCACCTGTGATGTAAAGGGTGAATGATTAATGTTATGTCTCTTGCACATGAGATGTTGATACATGCTTGCAGGCTTGCTTTCCCTGACTGGCTTTTGGAATTACTTTGATTTGACAGGTCTGGCTGTGTAGAGCTATCTGGGGATTTATGATTTCACTACAACTACCACAATGCAATGGGGCATTTCAGGTGTGCATGGCCTGCATTACTGGGGATGTCATATTGCTAGCTCAGGAGTCATGGGCATTATTGGGGGACAGGGTCGCAGTCGCATGGCACTTACCTTCTGATTGTTGGCTGGGTCGGGACGAGTCCAGCTGGATTACAAGCACGCAGGCTTCTGGTGCAATGGTGTCCTCTATGAGGTCCTCCAATGGAGTGTTTGGTGTGGCAATAGGTTCCCCTCCACCGGTGGCCAGTCGCTCCCCAACCCTCTCAGCAATACGCTCCTTTGAGCGACCTCTCAGGTTGTACCAGCGCTTTTTGAGGTCATCAATTGACCGCTGGGTCACCCCGACCGAATTTACTTTAGCGCGGATGCGCAGCCAGATCCGGCTCTTGTCTGCCTCTGGCACCCTCCGGGAGTCTTTGCCAAAGAGGCGTGCATGGTCTTTGGTGACCTCCTCAATCAAGTGCTCGAGTTCTAATTCTGAGAACTTGAGTTTTCGCTTCCTCCCTTCCCCACTGCTCCCTGCTGCATCCTGGGGCATGTTGAGGATTTGGGTCCTGCTGGGGTGCTGCACAGTCAAAGGTTTGGAGCTCTTCAGAATGCTGCTTCCACTCCCTGGCTCTGTGTTCTGTTTGTGGGTGGGAACAGCCTACTTCCTGGTTGTGATGTCATCAATGGGCTCGAAATGCGACTTCCCGTTTTTGCGATCTCGCACTTAGCGAGATCGCAAATAGCGATCTCGCTAATTGCGAGATCGCAATTTCTACAAGGAAAAATGCCGATTCTGCGAAAATTAAGCGATTGTGGCAAAATTGCAATCGGCAATTGCGGCCGATTGTGATTCGCTTTTTTCAATCGTATTTCTACATGAATGCCATTCTGCAATTTTCAAATTGCGAATCGCTATTTCTCGCAATTTGCTAATCGCAGAATGGCACCTTCATGAATCTGCTTGAAAATACATTACACTGTCCACCCCAAGTAGGGTGGCAGTGTAATGTCCTTCCTCCAATTTCCCCTGCTTTGTTGAGCCGCCAGACAAAGGCTTCCTTCGACTAAGACCTAAGATGCTCCGTCAATGGAAAATGTAAGCTCTGCCCATATCTAATGGAGATGGGTGGACCAAGGGTTTAGGCATCAGGGTTCTCAATCACCTTTGCAATGGAATAAGCTATCCGCAAACTCTAAGTAGAGCTCCTATTTTTTTCAGATACATTACTTCACCAGCTACCTTGCTTCATCAGCATCCTGTTAAAGTTATGAAACTATTCATCAGACTAGGCCAGTGCTTAATTTGAGCTGGTGGTTTCCAGCCTTCCGCACCAGTACTTAATTGTCAACACTGGCACTTCGGACAGTCTGCCCCGTGGTGGTGCTGTATGATTAGAGATGAGCACAACATCAATTGTTTACTAATTCAAAATACAATAGCAGTGTATTGATTAGTAGTTGTGTTGGGGCTGTCATTGGCCTCCATGGCAGAGACAATGGGTGGTGAAGCTGCAGTGGCCTCACAAAGAAGGCCTTGGCTCACACATGTTTTTACAAATTAAGCACTGGACTAAACCATGATACCTTGACTTTCGCAAGTATGAGTGCGAAGAGGAATTTGCAACATATTTATCAGAACATCTATTTGCTTTGTACTGCACATGTGGTTTTACTTTTCATGTGCATCCTACTCAGTGGTTCTAGTTTGAAGTATCCACAAGGGGCCTCATACAAATCATGGTTATTTCTCTCAGTCACATTTTCATAAAGTACTTTTTTGGTCTGGCATTAGTCAAGATCCTTTTAAAAAAGAACAGGTACATATATACCTATATCGATGCATAAATTGACTTTCAGTCAGTCCTCTTCGTCTATTGATCCACATTTTGTTTTTGAGCACCACAACAGGCAGCATGGGGCATTTGGCATGCTCACTTCAACCACTAGCTCTCCCAATGTGAATGACAGCATTATGCTAGTGCATAATGTGCACACCTGCCTTTAAATACGTTCCCTTCTGTGTCAGTATTAGTGGGCCAATAATCAGCATTTTGTAATGTTTCATACTTTTTTATTTATTATCTCAATGGTATTGCAGATTTTCCACACTACTACTGGGATGCTTGCTGCTGATTGCAGTTACTTCATCCTGTGTAGCCACTTCTAAGGTTGGCCATCTTAGAATGGGATTTACTGTCTTTATTGATAAAAAAGTATCATAGTATTTAAAAGATGGCTGTCTGTGTGTGAGCATGCATGTGCATGGAGGTGGATGCATGGGAGATCAACTTTGAATGCTTTTGCCTAAACTATTCGAAAACCATTTAAATATGGCTGCCCTTGTGTCCCCACACGTTCTCACTCATAAACTGCTGTGTTAAAATAATTTTGCCTTACTTCATCATTCTTTATAATATGAAGAAGACTGACATGTAGTCTCCAAGAGAGGGCATCAGCCACCTTGGAATAGTAAAGTGACAGTAAACTATAGCAAAGGAAACCAGCACTGGCAAAACAAATTGCTCTACCACAAACACCACATCAATCGATTTTGTCAGTCCTTGTTTGAATTAATTTCAGATCTGGTTTCTATCATTTTATTTCATTCACTGAGTAAAGTTGAACTGTCTTCATGTACCTAACTGTTTACTCTCATGAACTGAATGGTTGTACTTGGCTATCAGCAAGCTAAGACAGTCGTCCATGCTGAAAAAAGTAACAGTGAGCGACATAATGCCTAATTGTATTGAGTGCACATAGATAATAAAATGAATCTCCCGAAAACCTGTTTTGACAATAAAAGATAATAATGTTCACATAGTTACTGGTCGGCAAACCGTGCAGAACAGTCGCTATGCCTTCTTCTACCAACAGTGATTGTTTTTTGAGGTCTTCCAACAATGTGTAGATTCTCTAACAAAATCCTACTCTTTTAAAAATATCGAACTGCTGAGCAACAGAGGAAATAGGTAGGCTGAGTAAACAGATGTGGACAGGTGACTGTACCTATGAAATGTCTCTCTTGTACCTGTCTTTAGCCCCTTTCAAAATACATTATGCCTCAAATTGCTAAAAATCCATACCTCCCCTCCACATTTTTAACCAACTGGCTTTTAATACCTGAACTAACATCTTAACCACATCGACGCTGATGACGAGCTCAGCTCGTCATGAGGTACACCTCTCGTACGCTGATGACGAGCTGAGCTCGTCATGAACCGCGGTATTTACAAATCTTCAGCGCACAGCGGGAAAATGCGCCGCACTGATGCGGTTAAAGCTCAATTACTTCAGACTGTTCCTCTGCCATTCAGGTAAGCCTCAATGTTGTCTTGCATATGAAATGTTAGCTCTCTAGCTGTTTATTAGAACTGTATAGTGACATGGCAATTAATTACTAGGAAGTTAACTGACAGACTGCTGCTGTGTTGGAAGTCAATCGTTCACTCTGCATGTCAGAATGCATTACTGAAATGGATGAGGAAGATATTTGAGAACTCACAGAAAATGTGTCCTTTTTAGGTCGAGCTGGAGTTAGCATCCAAAGGATGCGTCCAGCTGGAGACCTAATGTTGCCTGTCTCGGGGGAAGGAAGGACAAGAGGGTGCCACGCGCTTCTCTTGTCCTGGATTTCACTTCGTGCACGCGCACCCACACTCACGCATGCGCACATCACAGCCACACGCATACACAGCCACACGCATACACAGGCACACACACACACCCCCCCATCGCCGCCGCACCTACACACACACTAGCGCACCTACACGCACACACAGAGACCCCCCCACACACACACCAGCGCACCTACACACACGCACGCAAACATACAAAGACCCCCCTCCTCCCCCCGCTGCCATCTCACACATACACACACACACACCAGCACCGGACCCCACTCACCGGCTATGCAGGATTTCTCTTCTCTGGGGCGGCCCCGGGGCTCTCCCTAGCTCACGGGAGCCCCGGGCCGCGGGAGGACTCGGCTTCTTTGCTCCATCCCGGCGGGCAGCCAATCATAGCCCAGCAGCAGGCGGGACTTCCTTCTTTCTTCTGGCCCGGCCCACGTCTTCTCTCCCGTTGCCTGGCTTCCTGCCTCAGGGGTCCGCCAATGGCTGCGCTGCCCCGAGCAGGGAGGCGGGCACAGCGTTTCCTCGTTTAATCAACGTGTTCAGTTATTACAGTTGGTACAGAACATATAACAGGATTACGGCTGTCTCTCTCGACGGAGGGTGGCGGGCCGAATATCATGTGTATGACCTGGGCTCGCGCTGGAAAATTCACTTATTATCGGTCTTACCACAGGTGTTGTACAAAATAACATCTCTTCACGCCGCATACATGCAGTGATTAAGGAAATGTGAGCTGCAGAAGAGGGAGGAGCAGTAGGCGGAGTGCGTGCACCTGCAGGTACGGGGGCAGCATATAGCTTTCCTGGCAGCGGGGTGGAAGCTGGTCCGGCGTTACTGCGGTGTCTGCGGGTCTGCGGTGGTATAAGCGTATGTAAGTAGCAACACGACCTACAGTGATGTCATTGTCTTCAGAGACACGGATGCCTGCAGTGTTTGTGGCAGTATCAATGTCTGCGGTGAGTGACAGCGTTCTATGACAGCTTGTCCTATAGAGACATCACTGCCTTAAGTGACATCACTCGTCTACAGTTTGTTTAGTATCTGTGGTGTCATAAGGGTATGTCGAGACTCTATTACCTACAGTTTTGGCACCGCTTTCTGCAGTACCTTCGGTATGAACAGAGATATAAGTGTATGTAGCGTCATTACAGTCTATAGTGGCGTCACTTTCGGTGTCATCGTCGCCTGCAGTGTCTGTAGCAGTATCATGAGCGTTTATAAGGACACTTTACCTGTAGTCATCACATTACGTCTTCAGTGACTTCCTAGTACGCAGCGATGATCTTGCCTGTAGTGGCATCACTTCCTGTAGTAGAATAACTCTCTTCAGTGACGTCATCGCCTACAGTAATGTTATTACCTGTAGTGTGCTATCACTGACGGCAATGGCACAGATGTCTCTCACAGGGTTAATATGTTCAGAGGCACCATTTGGTAATGACATTATCGTCAACAATGGCATCCCTGTCTGCTCTGACATCTCTGATGACCATGAAATCACTGTATTGCACGAGGACACCTGTTCGTTGTAACATGGCAGTGGTATCACAAGCTATAGTGACATCATGGCCGCCAGTGTCCTCAAAGCCTTCAGTGACATCAGTGTGCATGGGGGTTAGGGGAGCAACGTCACTCTTTGAAATATGACAGAATCGGCAGGTAATGGCAGTCCATGCAGAGATGTTAACCTGAGATGAAAAGAGTTAAAACAAGCATTTGCAATGCAATAGGTCTCGCATTTATGCGATTTTGAGCTATTGGCATTCCAACTAACAATGCCTTTTATATTTTTTTTAAACATAAATAAAAGGCATTGTCATTTACAGTGCTATTAGCTTAAACTAGGGAAACTGCGAGACCTATTGCATTGCAAATGCTTGTTCTATTTTGTAGAGCGCTGCCCATTATATCTATGACATAGACCAACCCCTCGTTTTCTTCACTTATTGCAGTACACTCTGTATGAAATTTATTTTAAGTTTACATGCGGCTTTCAGTTGTGCCCCACTCTTGTCACAAATGCAGAATATTAGCACTCCAGTTTTTCATTAGAGCATTTTTATGAAGTACAGTAGAACACTGGAGAATAAAAAGAGACTGCTGCTGCTGTTGGAAGTACATGTTTAACTCAGAATATCAGAGTTTATTCTCACATGACTGGAGAAGATAATGTGAACTTATATAAAGTGACATGAGAATGCAGTAGAATTTCAAAAAGGGGTATAAGACCACCAACAAATGATTTATATTGGCCCTAAAATATGTTATCCTTTATATGTGCTTGTTTTTTCATGCTGAAAAAACTGACATTCACAACAATACATTTCAACAAGGACTATGTCCCGGAATCATATAATTGCTGCTACAACATGTTGTCTATGCTGTGTCCAGCCAATCAAGCGAAGCAACCTACAGGTCCCTGGGGTCAGGGTGTGCGCACCCTCCCCCTTATATTTTGTTAATAAATGTTCAAGACGCAGGGACCATTTCCCTGATTCCTGTAATGGCAGGCCACGGCATTTTGTGCATGTTGTCGCCAGCAAATCGGGATTGATCATCCCCCTAAATTGCCCATTCGAGTATATCTGGTCATCGACGGTCCAGATATACCTAACGTTTTAACCCCTTCATGCTCAATCCGAGCCCCTCTTTAAATGCAAATTTCTCAAAAATAGCTGAATGGATTTACACTAAATTACAAAAAGCAGATTTTCTGAGAAAAGTGTTCTAACTTTTGGCTGACTTTGGTGCCTTTTCATGTTGACATGTTTTCTGCATTGCAGAGCAAGGTACCTATAGTTATTATTATATAGGCAATCACTGTTTTAGCACCCCCCCTGCCCTATTTTTACAGCCTCCACTTGGCGAATCAACGTAAATCTTTCCAGGAAGGAACCAAGGTGGATGAAATGTATTTTCCAAACTTTCATGCAGCTTTGTCAAAAAAAGATCTTCCCATGGAAACGCTGATCTAAATAGAAGTACACAGTGGCAACCACAAACTATTCGTAAATTTATTTTTGAAAATAGTATATGAATACAATTCTACCCCCTTTAAAATGCAGGCCAGGTTGCCACCAGCACAATGGAACCTGGGCCAATGTAAATGTTAGAAACTTTTACATTCATTCATTGTGAAAAGGTGCATTGACTGTCTGCATTTTGCAAACCTACACGCAGCTACACCGTATTCAGACGAAGGAAGTGTGCCTTTTCTGTAACATAGGGCGTCAGATTTGTATTTTCAAATATTATTTGGCGCATAAATAAACCTGCTCCTTGAGTGCTGCAACCTCATAAATTTTGGTAAGGATGTGTGTAAATGTGCCCAAACATGCAAATGCTTTGGCAAAATTATGAATTTTCAAAAACATTTTTTTTATTAAGAAATTAAATAGGGATCAGCTTGTATAAGCGTGTGCTGAAGCAAACTTATTTTAAGGAAATTACGTTTTGTTTAAGTAATTTCATCCAAAATGTCCGTAAAATGTAGGTAAAATACAGAGCAGTCCAACGGATTTGTTTTTTTAACGTCTGCATACTTACAGTTTAATGTACCAATAACAACAATGGATTCGTGTACTCCGGAGAAAATAAACTATGTTCACTGGAGGGGGTGGTCTTGTCGAATAATGCTATGTTTAATCCTTGCTGATCTGTACGGATTCTGCACCTTGCACAGCACTGTATGTTCAGCAACTGCCAGATCCAACACGTGCTGCTGGAATGGTAAAGACAGAAAAGCAATATTTTTTCAGTCATAAAAGCATCTCTATGATCGAATAAGGAAAAACAAAGAATAGACAAATCACAACAGATGCTCGCCACTCTCTCGTTTGCTAGGGTTATGATGCAAATAATTGTTGCTGCCATTATCTTTGAGAAACAGATGTCTAATTTTCCACAAAAAATAAATGAATGTAGGCATATTTTGACATGTTTCCTGAAGGGATACTAGCATAATTGCAAGACATGGGCCTCATTTAGAGTTTGGCTGACAGGTTATCACAAGTGCCTTATATTTTATGGAACTTATAATAAGACTGACGCGACATTGATCACGTTTGTGACAGCCTTCCCTAACGGAAAACTTTAAGTGGGATATTCACAAGGACTCAACTCCGATTTATCCCAACCCTAACAGAACAAATGTGGAGCTAGATTTAACACCCCGAAAACTGCAGACATCACCTGAATTCCCGCGAGAACTACCCAACAATTTACCTCCATGGTGGAAACCACCAACTAACCCTAATGAGATGCAGAGTAGGCATTCCCATGCAAAAACACACAAATAAACCACAGCACCACTTTCACAATGAACTGCCAGATCTGCAATGCGAAACAAAAACCGGCGATAAGCCGAGGTAGCAGCAGGGAATTAACACCTGCCTCTTGTTGGTGCTATTTTACACAAAACAAGGGAACCCAAAGGTATAGCACTAGGGACCTTGGGCAGTAACGTATTACAAAAAACAGGGGTCCCTAGTAGTCCAGGGATCTTTCGCAAAAATGATAGACATACGCTCAATAGTATGTATGACCTTTGTCCAGCCGGACAGGAATTTTAATTAAAGTGATAAGCAAGAATAAAGAGGATTTTTTACACAGTGGGTGCAGCCAGCAACCCACAGGGGACAAGACAAAACAAGGGGATGGAGTTAGAACGAACAAGGCGGTCTGTATACTATAGTTCAGTGAACAGACAAAAATACATTTTAGAAGCATCATTGTATACAATTTATACTTTTCATTTTACATATGACGCTAAAATGTCGACGACGTTTCGATGCCTATTGTGAAATGAGTGGCATCATTTTCAGGACAGAGAATAAAAAAGCTTGTCTTGAAAATCTTTAGGCAATTTTTGGCCAGATTTAGGTCCAAACATTGTTTATTTCCAGGGGGATCCCCGCCCATCTGAGCCCAGAATTGCCATCGAGCAACCCAACCAGGAATGAGACACGATCGGTCCGGTCTCCTATGAAGAGGCTTTCTTGCCCTGGTTTGGAAAATGCTCAGATAATTGAGTACCCCACCATATGTCCCTTGATATTGAGCACCGCCCCCTGGAAATAAACAATGTTTGGACCTAAATCTGGCCAAAAATTGCCTAAAGATTTTCAAGACAAGCTTTTTTATTCTTTGTCCTGAAGATGATGCCACTCATTTCACAATAGGCATCGAAACGTCGTCGACATTTTAGCGTCATATGTAAAATGAAAAGTATAAATTGTATACAATGATGCTTCCAAAATGTATTTTTGTCTGTTCACTGAACTACTAGTATACAGACCGCCTTGTTCGTTCTAACCCCATCCCCTTGTTTTGTCTTGTCCCCTGTGGGTTGCTGGCTGCACCCACTGTGTAAAAAATCCTCTTTATTCTTGCTTATCACTTTAATTAAAATTCCTGTCCGGCTGGACAAAGGTCATACATACTATTGAGCGTATGTCTATCATTTTTGCGAAAGATCCCTGAACTACTAGGGACCCCTGTTTTTTGTAATATCTTGTTGGTGCTAAGCAGGACGACTACCCACAGCATGAAAGGGGGCCCTGCCAAGAGCCACACCTGAAGACCCACAGATTCCATGGAGGCAACGACCATGCAGCACTGATACCCATGAGGGCCCCAACATCCCTCGCCACCTCACCCAGAACCCCCCCCGGACCCCTCCCCCAGACATACACATACCGTGCACGACACAAGAGCCACAATAACACCATGAGGCACAGTGCCAAGATAAATACACACGTGTGGCCAGAAGAAGGAGAAACAGTCACACAGCACTGAAGTAACAACCAAAAACTTTATTGAAACACAACACAACAATGTGTACCTCTCCTGTTGGGTTCATCAGGGACAACCTTGAAGTCACAGCCTGGAAAACAAAGCACAAAATCAGGACGTGTGCCATGCACAAATCAAAGGAGCAAGACACAGAGAAGAAAATTGAGCCAGAGAGAGAAAGAGAGGGGAAGGATAGGAAAGGAGAGGGAGAGGGAGAGGGAGAGGGAGGGAGAGAGAGAGAGAGAAGGAGAAGGAGAAAGGGAAGGGAGAGAGAGTGCCGGAAGGGAGAGAGAGAGAGACCCCGCCTCCCCTGCGCACACAGGCCCCACTGCTCGCCTGCTTTCGCCGGTGTGTCCACCAGTAGGCACGTGTGCCAATAACCCTGTGCAACCACAGTCAGCGCCATGTGGTGGTAGGCCCATGTTGGCCGCAAGGCCTCGGGTGCCATTAACCCTGTGCAACCTCAGTCAGCGCCATGTGGTGGTAGGCCCTTGTCGGCCACAAGTCCTCGGGTGCCACCAACCCTGTGCGCAGCAAATCGTGGGTCCTTTTTGATTGAGCACCGTGAAGTGTCAGTCATCCAGTAATGTGGGAATGTGACGTTGTCACCCCCTTATATTTGCGGAGTCACATGGCCGGTGACGCCTGTGCCGGATGGGTGTGGTGTGTGTACAGACCTGCACTCAGGGAGTGGCCGTGACATGCTGACAACTAGACCAGTGACCTGCACACCACCAGCGAGTACGCCTGCAACAGGTAGCTATGTAGGCCCCCCTCGGAGCGTCAGCAGAGTGGTCTGGCATAGGCCGGACCAGCGCAGGGCTTGCAACAATGACTCGGGGCTCTGGGCGTGGCTCAGTCCATGTCCGTACAAAGAAGTGACTAATGATTGTGTCCCTGTTGTAGCGTCCATGGCACCGGGGAGGCAATAGGCAATGTAGCACACGGTGACTGGCATCACACTAGATGAGCATCATTGATGTAAGGGAAATCACTGTCCCCACTTCCATCCATACATTCATGCAGGAATGATGAAAGACATGACACAGCAGTGTGTTACTGGATGTTTATTGCACATTCAGTGGAGTGTCACAGCTGGTGCGGTACAGGGCCATGCCAAGCACACCACACAATATGGGCCAGTGGAGGGCCAGCCAGTGTCCATCCTAGGATTGAAAGGTAGTGCGGAAGAGGAAGGGTACAGTCCGCAGTCTGGTCACCGTGCCATTGGTCATCAAACAGGATATGGCAGTCCATGTCGCGGTCCAAGGTGAGTGTAGTGGAGTGTACCGGGGGTCAGTGGGAGGTCATGAGGCCATGTGAGACACCAAGCAGAAACAGGCCAGGTGGCGGAGATGAATGCTACTGCCTCTTTCTGACACCAATCCCATCCATGTCCTCGTCCCCGTATGTGTGCTCTGCCTCACCTGTGGGTGTTGCAGTCCCGACTGCTGCACTGTGTGCCACTGACACATCAGGGGTCAGAGGTGGATTGTCAGCTTCACTGTGTGGCAGTGGCACATCAGGTGCCAGAGTGGATACACCTGCCGCACTGTGAGGCACTGACACACCAGGGAGTGGAGATGTGGATGGTGTGGGGACAGCAGCATTCATCAGCGCCACGCCTTGTGGCAACAATGACATGATGAGGATCTGCTGGGCATGGTAGATTCCAGCTACATCTTGCTGATGTGCAGCGGTGGCTGCCATCCTTTTCACCTCCATCTGCACCATGTCCTCCATGAGCCTCTGCATGTATGCCAGCTCACGGCTGGAATCGCTGGAGCCAGTCTGAGCAGACCGGTGTTCTTCTTTCCGTGTCATGACTCCAGCGATGTCAGTCAGGGCTCCTTGGAGACCATGGAGCGGGCCATGGGTGTCCTTTAGGGACTGGAGCGGGTGCCTAGACACCCATTGATGGCGCCAATTTTGGTAGCCATGAGGCTGAACCCCAGCTGCACCTGCTCAGTCATCTCCCTCTGGCCCATCAGCACACGGCGTTCAAAGGCCATGGTTTGTTCCTGGGGGTCTTGGGAGAGTGCCGGGGCTGTGGGTGCCTCCTCCTGGGTGCTTTGGGTAGTGGGAGGGGTCTACGCGATGCAGCTGGGCTGCCCTGATCCTGGAGGTGAGTTGGGGATGATGCCCATGACGTTTTGGAGGGTTTGAGTGTCGATGCTGGCAGTGTCCTCCTTGTCATCACTGAAGAGTGTCTGGGACTGCTCTGCAGGGGCTGTTGTTGGTGCCACTGCAATGTGAAGGGGAGATGGTATATTAAAATGTGTCCACATGTATGTAGCCGCATGGTACATGTTGACATTCAGACAGCATGGCATTGTATATTGTGTGTAGATCAGGTCCATGACCCGGAGTCATTGTGGGTGTGCACTGTGCTCTGCTGGATTGTGCATGTGTGCCATTGTGGCACTCTCCACCCGTCCCCAGTACCTGGAGGTCACTCACCTTGTTGCGGTTGTGTTGTGCCTGTCGGGCAGTTTCTGGTCCCCTGACTCCGGCCAGAGTCTCCACACTGATGATTGTCGACACAAGCTCCTCCATGTCATTCAGCATGAGCTGTGGCTCTGGGCTTCCACCTCTAGTCTGCATTGCTGCCTTCTGGTTGGCTGCGAGTTTCTCCTTGGTCTTTCGCTTGATGTCAATCCATCGCCTCTTGGCCTCGTCCATTGACCTCTTATGCTCCCCGATGGTATTCACCTTGTCCACGATGTCCTGCCATATCCCATTTTTGGTTCCAATGACACGTTGGAGGTGACGAACAGTTGTTTATGGTGTTCCATCACCTCTGTAATCAGGATCCTGTTTTCCTGTGGACGGAACTTTGTCTTCCTCTTCTTCTTGTCCTTACCGTTCCCAGTCCCCGAGGTCCCAGGCTGCTCGTCCGGGGTGCTGTGGGGATGCGCTCGTTCTTGTTGTGAATTCCACGTTATCACAGGGTAATTTTCGCGCGATCGGCTGCAACGGTGCGTTAGCTTTTTTTGGTGATGTTTAGCACATGTTCTTGTGAATATACCCCTAAATAAGGCTCGGTTCATGAGCACATTGTGTAAATTAGTATACGGGTGAATGACACCTATGCATGATATTAATGTACACCCTTTGCAGGGTCAGAGCTTCCTTGAGGTGACGCAGCAGTTTTAGTGGCTCGCTCCTTTCTCTATTATCTACTTTGAAAAGATAAGGGACACCCCGGAATAGTGCTGACACCTTTCCACACTAAAACTCCAAGACATAAGAGCTCCCTATCTTGCAGGTCGGTATGCCCAGACGTGAGTAACTTGCTCACTTTGCCACTGGATTCAAGCTGGCCTGGCTGATGACGGCTTAAATGTCAGAATCCGGTCCCAGGATGCTTGATTCCAGTGCAGGGAAGACATGGCTTGGCAGTTTGGGCTGGACTGTCCCCATGAGGCACAGGGTCAAGACTGATTTGCATATGGCCAAGTCTGAACTGGGGTGGCTTGGTGAGCAAAATAACGATGGATTAAACCCAGATCTGTGACTGGGGGTGAATGTGTTGCCATTGTGCAACATTCCGTCCATCATCTTGTCTGTTTTGCTGGTCACCCTATGTGGGAAGGGTATGCCCAGACGTGGGTCTCGTGCTCACAAAGCCACTGGAGTCAAGCTATCCTGGCTGAAGACGGCTGATAGCCAGAAACCAGTCCTGGGATGCTTGATTCCGGTCCAGGGAAGACATGGCTTGGCAGTTCGGGCTGGACGGTTCCCATGAGGCACAGGGTCAAGACTGATTTGCATATGGCCATGTCTGAACTGGGGTGGCTTGGTGAGCAAAAAACGATGGATTAAACCCAGATCTGTGACTGGGGGTGAATGTTTTGCCATTGTGCAACATTCCGTCCATCATTTTGTGTGTTTTGCTGTTCACCCTATGTGGGAAGGGTATACCCAGACGTGGGTCCCGTGCTCACAAAGCCACTGGAGTCAAGCTAACCTGGCTGAAGACGGCTGATAGCCAGAAACCGGTCCTAGGATGCTTGATTACGGTCCAGGGAAGACATGGCTTGGAAGTTCGGGCTGGACTGTTCCCATGAGGCACAGGGTCAAGACTGATTTGCATATGGCCATGTCTGAACTGGGGTGGCTTGGTGAGCAAAATAACACCAGATCTGTGACCGGGGGTGAATGTTTTGCCATTGTGCAACATTCCGTCCATCATCTTGTGTGTTTTGCTGTTCACCCTATGTGGGAAAGGTATGCCCAGACGTGGGTCCCGTGCTCACAAAGCCACTGGAGTTAAGCTATCCTGGCTGAAGACGGCTGATAGCCAGAAACCCGTCCTAGGATGCTTGATTCCGGTCCAGGAAAGAATGGCTTGGCAGTTCGGGCTGGACTGTTCACATGAGGCACAGGGTCAAGACTGATTTGCATATGGCCATGTCTGAACTGGGGTGGCTTGGTGAGCAAAATAACGATGGATTAAACCCAGATCTGTGACTGGGGGTGAATGTTTTGCCATTGTGCAACATTCCGTCCATCATCTTGTGTGTTTTGCTGTTCACCCTATGTGAGAAGGGTATGCCCAGACGTGGGTCCTGTGCTCACAAAGCCACTGGAGTCAAGCTATCCTGGCTGAAGATGGCTGATAGCCAGAAACCAGTCCTAGGATGCTTGATTCCGGTCCAGGGAGACATGGCTTGGCAGTTCGGGCTGAACTGTTCCCATGAGGCACAGGGTCAAGACTGATTTGCATATGGCCATGTCTGAACTGGGGTGGCTTGGTGAGCAAAAAAACCGATGGATTAAACCCAGATCTGTGACTGGGGGTGAATGTTTTGCCATTGTGCAGCATTCCGTCCATCATCTTGTGTGTTTTGCTGTTCACCCTATGTGGGAAGGGTATGCCCAGACGTGGGGCCCGTGCTCACAAAGCCACTGGAGTCAAGCTATCCTGGCTGAAGACAACTGATAGCCAGAAACTGGTCCTAGGATGCTTGATTCTGGTCCAGGGAGACATGGCTTGGTAGTTCGGGCTGGACTGTTCCCATGAGGCACAGGGTCAAGACCGATTTTCATATGGCCATGTCTGAACTGGGGTGGCTTGGTGAGCAAAATAATGAAGGATTAAACCCAGATCTGTGACTGGGGGTGAATGTTTTGCCATTGTGCAACATTCCGTCCATCATCTTGTGTGTTTTGCTGTTCACCCTATGTGGGAAGGGTATGCCCAGACGTGGGTTCCGTGCTCACAAAGCCACTGGAGTCAAGCTATCCTGGCTGAAGACGGCTGATAGTCAGAAACGGGTCCTAGGATGCTTGATTCCAGTCCAGGGAAGACATGGCTTGGCAGTTCGGGCTGGACTGTTCTCATGAGGCACGGGGTCAAGACTGATTTGCATATGGCCATGTCTGAACTGGGGTGGCTTGGTGAGCAAAATAACGATGGATTAAACCCAGATCTGTGACTGGGGTGAATGTTTTGCCATTATGCAACATTCCGTCCATCATCTTGTGTGTTTTGCTGTTCACCCTATGTGGGAACGGTATGCCCAGATGTGGGTCCCGTGCTCACAAAGCCACTGGAGTCAAGCTATCCTGGCAGAAGATGGCTGATAGCCAGAAACCGATCCTAGGATGCTTGATTCCGGTCCAGGGAAGACATGGCTTGGCAGTTTGGGCTGGACTGTTCCCATGAGGCACAGGGTCAAGGCTATTTTGCATATGGCCATGTCTGAACTGGGGTGGCTTGGTGAGCAACATAACAATGGATTAATCCCAGATCTGTGACTGGGGGTGAATGTTTTGCCATTGTGCAACATTAATCATCTTGTGTATTTTGCTCTCCACCCTATGTGGGAAGGGTATGCCCAGACGTGGGTCCCGTGCTCACAAAGCCACTGGAGTCAAGCTATCCTGGCTGAAGACGGCTGATAGCCAGAAACCGGTCCTAGGATGCTTGATTCCGGTCCATGGAAGACATGGCTTGGCAGTTCGGGCTGGACTGTTCACATGAGGCACAGGGTCAAGACTGATGTGCATATGGCCATGTCTGAACTGGGGTGGCTTGGTGAGCAAAATAACTATGGATTAAACCCAGATCTGTGACTGGGGGTGAATGTTTTGCCATTGTGCAACATTCCGTCCATCATCTTGTGTGTTTTGCTGTTCACCCTATATGGGAAGGGTATGCCCAGACGTGGGTCCCGTGCTCACAAAGCCACTGGAGTAAAGCTATCCTGGCTGAAGATGGCTGATAGCCAGAAACCTGTCCTAGGATGCTTGATTCCGGTCCAGGGAGACATGGCTTGGCGGTTCGGGCTGGACTGTTCCCATGAGGCACAGGGTTAAGACTGATTTGCATATGACCATGTCTGAACTGGGGTGGCTTGGTGAGCAAAAAAACGATGGATTAAACCCAGATCTGTGACTGGGGGTGAATGTTTTGCCATTGTGCAACATTCCGTCCATCATCTTGTGTGTTTTGCTGTTCACCCTATGTGGGAAGGGTATGCCCAGACGTGGGTCCCGTGCTCACAAAGCCACTGGAGTCAAGCTATCCTGGCTGAAGACGGCTGATAGCCAGAAACCGGTCCGAGGATGCTTGATTCCGGTCCAGGGAAGACATGGTTTGGAAGTTCGGGCTGGACTGTTCACATGAGGCACAGGGTCAAGACTGATTCGCATATGGCCATGTCTGAACTGGGGTGGCTTGGTGGCAAAATAACGATGGATTAAACCCAGATCTGTGACTGGGGTGAATGTTTTGCCATTATGCAACATTCCGTCCATCATCTTGTGTGTTTTGCTGTTCACCCTATGTGGGAAGGGTATGCACAGATGTGGGTCCCGTGCTCACAAAGCCACTGGAGTCAAGCTATCCTGGCAGAAGATGGCTGATTGCCAGAAACCGTTCCTAGGATGCTTGATTCGGGTCCAGGGAAGACATGGCTTGGCAGTTCGGGCTGGACGGTTCCCATGAGGCACAGGGTCAAGACTAATTTACATATGGCCATGTCTGAACTGGGGTGGCTTGGTGAGCAAAATAACGATGGATTAAACCCAGATTTGTGACTGGGGGTGAATGTTTTGCCATTATGCAACATTCCGTCCATCATCTTGTGTGTTTTGCTGTTCACCCTATGTGGGAAGGGTATGCCCAGACGTTGGTCCCGTGCTCACAAAGCCACTGGAGTCAAGCTATCCTGGCTGAAGACAGCTGATAGCCAGAAACCGGTCCTAGGATGCTTGATTCCGGTCCAGGGAAGACATGGCTTGGAAGTTTGGGTTGGACTGTTTCCATGAGGCACAGGGTCAAGACTGATTTGCATATGGCCATGTCTGACCTGGGGTGGCTTGCTGAGCAAAATAACGATGGATTAAACCCAGATCTGTGACTGGGGTGAATGTTTTGCCATTGTGCAACATTCTGTCCATCATCTTGTGTGTTTTGCTGTTCACCCTATGTGGGAAGGGTATGCCCAGACAAGGGTCCCGTGCTCACAAATCCACTGGAGTCAAGCTATCAAGGCTGAAGACGGTTGATAGCCAGAAACCGGTCCTAGGATGCTTGATTCCGGTCCAGGGAAGACATGGCTTGGAAGTTCGGGCTGGACTGTTCCCATGATGCACAGGGTCAAGACTGATTTGCATATGGCCATGTCTGAACTGGGGTGGCTTGGGGAGCAAAATAACGCCAGAACTGTGACTGGGGGTGAATGTTTTGCCATTGTGCAACATTCCGTCCATCATCTTGTGTGTTTTGCTGTTCACCCTATGTGGGAAAGGTATGCCCAGACGTGGGTCCTGTGCTCACAAAGTCACTTGAGTTAAGCTATCCTGGCTGAAGACGGCTGATAGCCAGAAACCCGTGCTAGGATGCTTGATTCCGGTCCAGGAGAGACATGGCTTGGCAGTTCGGGCTGGACTGTTCACATGAGGCACAGGGTCAAGACTGATTTGCATATGGCCATGTCTGAACTGGGGTGGATTGGTGAGCAAAATAACGATGGATTAAACCCAGATCTGTGACTGGGGGTGAATGTTTTGCCATTGTGCAACATTCCGTCCATCATCTCGTGTGTTTTTCCGTTCACCCTATGTGGGAAGGGTATGCCCAGACGTGGGTCCCGTGCTCACAAAGCCTCTGGAGTCAAGCTATCCTGGCTGAAGATGGCTGATAGCCAGAAACCAGTCCTAGGATGCTTGATTCCGGTCCAGGGAGACATGGCTTGGCAGTTCGGGCTGAACTGTTCCCATGAGGCACAGGGTCAAGACTGATTTGCATATGGCCATGTCTGAACTGGGGTGGCTTGGTGAGCAAAACAACGATGGATTAAACCCAGATCTGTGACTGGGGGTGAATGTTTTGCCATTGTGCAACATTCCGTCTATCATCTTGTGTGTTTTGCTGTTCACCCTATGTGGGAAGGGTATGCCCAGACATGGGTCCCATGCTCACAAAGCCACTGGAGTCAAGCTATCCTGGCTGAAGACGGCTGATAGCCAGAAACCGGTCCTAGGATGCTTGATTCCGGTCCAGGAAAGACATGGCTTGGCAGTTCGGGCTGGACTGTTCCCATGAGGCACAGGGTCAAGGCTAATTTGCATATGGCAATGTCTGAACTGGGGTGGCTTGGTGAGCAATATAACAATGGATTAAACCCAGATCTGTGACTGGGGGTGAATGTTTTGCCATTGTGCAACATTAATCATCATGTGTGTTTTGCTGTTCACCCTATGTGGGAAGGGTATGCCCAGACGTTGGTCCCGTGCTCACAAAGCCACTGGAGTCAAGCTATCCGGGCTGAAGACAGCTGATAGCCAGAAACCGGTCCTAGGATGCTTCGTTCCGGTCCAGGGAAGACATGGCTTGGAAGTTTGGGTTGGACTGTTTCCATGAGGCACAGGGTCAAGACTGATTTGCATATGGCCATGTCTGACCTGGGGTGGCTTGCTGAGCAAAATAACGATGGATTAAACCCAGATCTGTGACTGGGGTGAATGTTTTGCCATTGTGCAACATTCTGTCCATCATCTTGTGTGTTTTGCTGTTCACCCTATGTGGGAAGGGTATGCCCAGACAAGGGTCCCGTGCTCACAAATCCACTGGAGTCAAGCTATCAAGGCTGAAGACGGCTGATAGCCAGAAACCGGTCCTAGGATGCTTGATTCCGGTCCAGGGAAGACATGGCTTGGAAGTTCGGGCTGGACTGTTCCCATGATGCACAGGGTCAAGACTGATTTGCATATGGCCATGTCTGAACTGGGGTGGCTTGGGGAGCAAAATAACGCCAGAACTGTGACTGGGGGTGAATGTTTTGCCATTGTGCAACATTCCGTCCATCATCTTGTGTGTTTTGCTGTTCACCCTATGTGGGAAAGGTATGCCCAGACGTGGGTCCTGTGCTCACAAAGTCACTTGAGTTAAGCTATCCTGGCTGAAGACGGCTGATAGCCAGGAACCCGTGCTAGGATGCTTGATTCCGGTCCAGGAGAGACATGGCTTGGCAGTTCGGGCTGGACTGTTCACATGAGGCACAGGGTCAAGACTGATTTGCATATGGCCATGTCTGAACTGGGGTGGATTGGTGAGCAAAATAACGATGGATTAAACCCAGATCTGTGACGGGGTGAATGTTTTGCCATTGTGCAACATTCCGTCCATCATCTTGTGTGTTTTGCTGTTCACCCTATGTGGGAAGGGTATGCCCAGACGTGGGTCCCGTGCTCACAAAGCCACTGGAGTCAAGCTATCCTGGCTGAAGACGGCTGATAGCCAGAAACCGGTCCGAGGATGCTTGATTCCGGTCCAGGGAAGACAAGGTTTGGAAGTTCGGGCTGGACTGTTCACATGAGGCACAGGGTCAAGACTGATTCGCATATGGCCATGTCTGAACTGGGGTGGCTTGGTGGCAAAATAACGATGGATTAAACCCAGATCTGTGACTGGGGTGAATGTTTTGCCATTGTGCGACATTCCTTCCATCATCCTGTGTGTTTTGCTGTACACCCTATGTCGGAAGGGTATGCCCAGACGTGGGTCCCGTGCTCACAAAGCCACTGGAGTCAATCTAGCCTGGCTGAAGACGGCTGATAGCCAGAAAACGGTCCTAGGATGCTTGATTCCGGTCCAGGGAAGACATGGCTTGGCAGTTCGGGCTGAACTGTTCCCATGAGGCAGAGGGTCAAGACTGATTTGCATATGGCCATGCCTGAACTGGGTGGCTTGGTGAGCAAAATAACGATGGATTAAACCCAGATCTGTGACTGGGGGTGAATGTTTTGCCATTGTGCAACATTCCGTCAATCATCTTGTGTGTTTTTGCTTTTCACTGGAATAATGTGGCAGGTTTTACTAAATTATGAGGCACGAAAAGGCAAACAAATTATGAGGCATATTTTGTGATAGTATTACCTTATTATGGTGTGATTTATATACGTTTTAACACTGGGTGGGCAAAGTTTCAGCTCCTTAGCAGCAGAGTGAGACCCATATTCCGCTATAACTAAAAGAAAGATTACCAGTCAACATTTGTGTGGCCTTCCACTGTCCACCAACACGTTAATGTGCTTTTAGCAACTTTCGATTCGTTTGAGATCAAAACTTTTTTTGCTAAACTCTGCCGGTAAGGCAGCAGATGATGTATTATGTGGCAAAAGCAGAAAATCTATAATTATGCCTAAAATGCTACCCCTGCCAAATTACATAATTCCAGTAGTCCAGATTTTTGTTTAGTGGTCCTTGAAAGTGGTTGGTTTATTTGGTGTCATTTAGGAGGGTGTCCTCTAGCTGGCTTTCCCTCTTTCCTCTCTAACGGCAAGATGAGCACATATTTCAACCTCCACATAGAAAGCGGCCAGCAACTGCCAACTGACTAAGCCTGTACATCATATGCATAATTTATTGTAGGCCTTCTATGAACTAGTAAGATGTTTGGGGTTTTCAAAGGCAAAACGCACTGAAAGAAGATTTCCATCAATATTTTTAAAATGTCCAAGTGTTTCCTTTAATAATCTTCTTCAGTCAGGTGCCATATGGTCAAAATTAGCTACTAATGTGCCCTTCTTTCCAGTAAAATCTTAATGTTACCCTGAAGACGAACTTCCCTGAGAGTATTTTTCAGGATCTTGTGTGGATAGCTTCTTTCTTGTAATTTTGTCTTTTGAGTGTCCGTTGTGTTCAGTACCTTGTGTGCCAGAAGAACTGTCCAACAGGTTAACTGGTGCATAATGTCTTAAGGTGGATAGATCCAAAATGTATTCCTATTCGTAGGTTTTCTATTGATAGATAGTGTTCCCCAAAAGGCCAAAGTGGGCCTTGATAGAAACATCAAGTAGTCTCCTCATTTACACTGTTAGGACTATTCACAAAGGCGTTTTGGAGTACATAAATGTTCTCCTGTAGTACTCTTTTACATGATCTCTTCTAAGAGTTCGCGAATTGGTCCCAAAGCAGAGAAAAATATGGTTAAAATTCAAAAAGTATTTACAGCAAAGAAATGCATATAGAAAGGGTTGGACCTTCTTTGTTCTTTTAATAATATGTATTTGGAAAATTCAGTGCCAAATCAAATCAAGAAAGAAATATTCGATTATTTGAAAACAATCAATCAAAGCAAGCTTTATTCAGTTCTTTTCATAAAAACAATAAAAGCACAGTACAGCAGCAACGACCATAACAATGTGCAATGCACGAACAGTAAACCATAAGCATAAAATACATTAGTATAAAAACACATCAAAGCTAAAAAACAAAAATCTGAATAATCAAATAGTAAAAAACAATCAGAGGTTTTCCTCAATCTAATGGCGTCTTTCAAAAAGCATACCACATTAAAAATGACTTCTTCATATAACAATTGCAAATATAATGGAGTGGGACGCCCTTGAAGAAAATTCAGTCTTTTTAGAACAGGTTTGATAAAAAGCCTTCCTTGGAACTTCATAAAATTTACAAAACATTAAAAAATGCAAAGTATCCTGTGGAGCCAGACCTCGCAACTACTGGACTCCAAAGGGTTACCCCAATTTCTCACCCATGTGTATGCCAACAAGAAATATAAAAGACCAAACCTAAATCTAGTCAACAAAAACTGCTGATATGTTCTTTTTACAGTTACAGTTACAGTCAATAGAGGAGACGGACTTCAGTAAAAGGTGGGTACCTGAATGAGGTTTCAAAAGAGCATCCTCTCCTCTAACGGAGGACCTAAGTCATCAAAAAGTTTCTTTGCTCCATTGATGATCAGACCTTCCAATTCCCTATAATGAGTTATATAGTTTACTCCTACCTAGGCTCTAAAAAAGATCCACAATATATTTGAGCAAAGGAATTTGAGATGACCTATTCAAAGACATATAGTCTTTTAAAATCTCGTTGCTTAATTTTGCTGTGCATCTTGACGAAATATCTAACCACAATGGAAAAGGAGGAAATGCCGTTAAATCTGTTATATAGCCTACCCCTAGTTCTTTGTGCTCTGAAAATGTTGGTGCAATGTGAGAGACACATAGAAGACGTCTTAAAAATAATTTCCCACAGTTTGCAATGCAGCCTGATCAACAAACCACCAGACCTAATTTCCATAATCTACTTTGGAGATACTCTTTGCCCGATAAACTTGTAATAGGGCCTGAATCAGTTTTCTGCCAAGTCTAGAGTCAAAACTAAACATGATTAATAAATGAGAGGGTAATTATACTTACTTTTTTATATAGTTCAATAGGGATTCCATTTGGCCCCAGAGCTCTCCCCTACTGCACGTTTCCTATTGCTATCGCCAGTTCCTCAGCAGTGAGGTCTGACTCCAGTAGCATTGCGTCCTCATCTGTGAGTGTAGTAAGTCTGATATCTCAGAGAAATGCCTCCGCCTCCTCCTGCTGTATTATGGTTGCAGGGGTGTAGACCTTAGCGTAGTGATACGCCTGTGTGTTTGCTATGATTTGGGGGTCCGTTACCACCTCACCCGTGGTGTGTTGAAATTCTGCCACCCAACGACTAGCTTGCTCCTGTTTGTATAGCCATGCCAGCAGCTTTCTGGCTTTGTCACTCACTTCATATATAGTGTGGCGCCTAGGTTCCAGTCGATTTTTGGCATCTTCACACATGTATTGTTCGTATTCTTGTTTTTTAAGCTGGAGCTGATGCGTATTGACATCTGAGCAGTCATGGGAGTGTCGCGTTTCTAATAGTTGTAGTTCTTGTTTGAGTGTGTGCAGCGTTTGTACCTTTTCTCTTTTGTAATCTGTGATTAAGGAAATGGCCTGCCCACGGAGCACTGTCTTGTACGCGTCCCATAAGATGAGGGGCGAGGAGACGGACTGTTCGTTTTCAGTGAAAGTGTTTCAAGGCTGCGGTAAGGCCCTTCCAAATATTGGGGTTTTTAAGACAGCCCTGGTATATCGGGAATATATGGCGTTGTGCAGAAGTGTTCCATGTATATTTAACAAATACGTGGGAGTGGTCCGATATTCCCCTTGGTAAGTGGGTCATGCCTGCAAATTTTCCTACATTGTCCACTGAAGTTAGTATATAATCTATTCTGGAGAGACTATTATTTGCTCCAGAGTGGTATGTGTATTGTAGTACCTGTGGGAAATGTGAGCGCCAGACCTCCACGAGGACTATTATCTCAAGAAAGTCTGCTAGTATGGAATGAGTGCACAGTTGTTGCCATGGGGACGTGCGGTCCAAGTTATTATTGAGAGTCGTGTTGAGGTTGCCTCTCAGGATAAGCTATCCCTCTGGAAGTCTGAGCAGAAACACGCTGAGCGCTGGGAATGCTAGCGAATAAAGCGCGGGGGAATATAGGCTGTTACTATATTGATCGATCATCCCTCCCATTGGCAGGTGGTAGCTGCAAAGCAGCCCTGCTCATCCGTGTATGTGTGTTTGATAATGAGGGAATATTGCTTCCTAATCAAGATCCCTACTGCTCGGGAGCCGGTTGAAAATTCGGAATGAACTATCAATTTGAAGCCCCATCTATCCAAGGCCTTGCATGTGGAGCCTACGAGGTGGGTTTCTTGCAGGAGTATCAGAGCAGGCACTTTACGCTTGAGGTACTGTAATACTAAGCCTCTCTTCACTTTATCTCTGAGGCCATTTACGTGCCAAGAGATTATTGGTAGGTGCTGGGCTTGTACAGGCGGGGGCATACCAGATTCAGGATGCAGAGTTATGGGTGTCATTGGCGTTGTCTGAGGTGGAACAGTGTGTCTGAACTGCAAGTTGCGGTCTCACATGGGTAACAACAAAGAAGAAAAAGGAAAATAAATTCAAACGCTTGAACTTATACCGTTACCCCATCCTGCCTCCCTGCATGACGGTTTACAAACTACCGCCTCCCCAACAATGCAGAGTGCCTAGTACCCATCGTTAAATACCTTTATGAGGGGAAGCCACCCCGATACCCTCCCCAGTACCTCTTTTTATCGGGCATATTGTCTATTATAGCTGATCATCAGTCCACACTGTCAAGCACGACCATCACGACTTCCCTCTGTGTGTTCCTGAAAGCCGATCTCAGGTGCTATTGGGAGCTGCTAGCGTTCCGCTTAATGTGCATGAGCGTTAGGTCAGTGGCTCCGCTCTGAGGGCTTACATTCTCTAATAGGAACACTAATGCTTTTTAAAAGTTACTCGTCCTTGTTAGATCTGTCGCTTGCGGTTGCTTCCTCCCGTTGCTCCATCCGTGACGCACCTGGTGCTGTTCGGCTGTTGTTCCTCCTGGGTCGTGCATGATTGCTTCCTTCAAGCCAATCTGGTGCCTCGCCCGGCATCGTGAAGAACCACACCTTCCCGTCTGATACCACTGGCAACTTTGTGGGAAACATCATAGAATATTTGAGCTCACTTCTCGGAGTTCTTGCTTTATTGCAAGAAAGTTGTGTTGTTGTTTGGCTACGGCGGCTGTGTAGTCAGGAAAGAGCGAGATCGTACTATGTTCAAAGTGCATCGGGGGGCTATTCTTAAAGTCTGCAAAATGAGGTCACGGTCTAGAAAATTGAAAATTCAGGCTAGTATGGGTCTTGGTGGCGCACCTGCCTTAGGCCTGCCTCCAGGGACCCGCAGTGGGCTCCCTCAACTGAAAAGAACTGTGAGAGACCTCGAGGTTATAGCTGAGTTTTGATCAGATTTTCCACAAAGAGGTCAATTGCCGGTTCCCCTGTTCCCTCTGGTACGCTTACGAGGCGCACATTGTTACGCCAGGAGCGGCCTTTGAGATCATTCAGCTTCTCCGGCATTACTTTGTTTACGGTCTCCACATGAGTTAGCTGTCAATTGTCATCTACAGCCAGGTCAGTTGTCCTTGTCGCCACTTTTGACACTTTCGTTCTTAATTTCTTGAAATCTGCTCATATCAGCGTAAGTTCAGTGGCAACTGTGTCTATTCTAGACTCCAAGGACACGTGTACCTTGTTGAATGTGATCATTATGTCCTGTAGGGTGACCTTCTCGGTCCCGGACCCGGCTCGATCTTCTGCAGACATTGCAGCACGATCTGGTGATTCCTGGACGGACTTATTGCAAGTATACTTGTCCAGCTTGGTTTGGTTTGTAACACGTTGACCTCTGCCTCCCATGACGCCGTAGCTCAACAGAATTGTTGGTCTCGTGAGGGCCTAAGTGGTAGTACTCACCACTGCCTGCCAGTGTGTACGGGAACCACACAAGGCCTTTTGGGTTTCCTATCCCCAGGGTACCATACAGCGTTGCAAAACCGTTGATAGGCGTCGATCAGAGGGGATGCGCCAGTGAGTGCCATGCTGCATCCAAGCTGGGTTGTGAGGGCATGTCCACTCTTTTCACACTGCCCAGGGGTTACACAGTGAGTCACCCCGGTCACTGATAGTCATGCACCAAGCAGCAGGGTCGTGCCAGTTTAGGTGCACCACAGCCCGGGCCCAAGAGATCACCTCCTGCTGCACCTCTCACAGTTGGCCCCCATACATGTGTAGTCAAGTGACCTGCTGCTGCCCGGGCCCCCTCCGGAGGGAGAAGGCGTTCCCGATGATACGTACTGGCACTGCCTGTGCCTTTCCTGATTGGCCTATGGTGCTCATTTGCTGCAGTGCACAGAGCGCTCCGAGATGCTGGGCCGCGGGGGCTACCTTAATTTAAAGCCATCCCTTGTATGCGCCCAATGCTGGGCCGCTCAGGTCAGACGGAGAGTCTAGTTGGAGAGACTAGTTGCGGAGCTTCGCGTCCGGCCCCTGCCTTCACTGTGTGGGTCCGGTGCACGGCGACTGAGCATGGCCGCTGGCATTGCCACAGGAGTTCAAATTGCAGATCGCCTTGTCCATCTTCACTGCCCATCAACGGCACATCCGCTCCTTTCCTGAGCTGTGTAGGCGGCACCTCAGGCTGGGGCGTTGCGGAGGGTCTCGACTGTCCAGGCTGGCCACTCACTCGAGACCCTGGCTTTAGTGTCAGGTGCAGGCCGCAGATGTCACACATGGCCATACTCGCTCAGTTCTGCAGCCGCAAGCATCCCAGTGAGGAGTAACGGTGCTAACTGTGTTCCGATTCCGGCGTATTGTTCTTGGTGATGAATTCAGCTGCGGATCAGTGAATGGAGGTCTGGAGCTTTTCTAGGCGGTGGCCATTTAGTTTGGCTGCCGGCCACGCCCCCGAAAATTGGTAATTCTTCCTCATTATCAATACATGTGCACAGGATGTCTTCTATTGAATGTCTTTATGAGTTAGATTTACACCTCATAAAGCCCCTTTAAAGCAGTGTCTTTAATTGGCTTTTCAAGGACACTGGATCATTCTGAAACATGACCAGTTATTTTGAAGAGATTGCCTAAGCAGGTGGTGAAATATTCGCTTTAAAACACAAAAGTCAATAAACCTTTGATTGCACTTTAGTGGGTGTTTTACTACCCTTTCACTAAGAAATAGTCACCAATGTTCACAGCCATAAGGTAGAAAACCTTAATTTTTTGATACAGAATACAAAATAATTTAAAGAATTCTTTGAAAAACATATGAAATAGCAGTGCAGGTCTGTCCATTCTGTGCAAATGTTATCAAAATTCTAGTAGAAACTGCCTGGAATTGATCTAGATTCTAAGGCCTAATAGTCTTTAAGAATAGGATCTGTTACTACGATGGCATTTTAGCAAAACAAATAAGTGTTCAGATTGTAAAGAAAATAAGATTATGTTACTAGGTCTTTATCTATTTTAGATCTGGATGTATCATTTTAATGCTGATCAAATGATCGAGAGCAGTTAAATCTCCAATGAAGGGAAGGTATTCATATTCTATACACTGAATGGTAGAGGCCCAAGCCATAAACTGAAAATATGTCCTCTACTAGACTATAAAATCACTACAGAAAATGGTATAAGTCTGGAAAATGGCACTTAATAAATGATCACCCTAAAGTCCCCTTGTGTACATTTATAGAGGTGTGCACAATTTGCTTTTGTGTAATTACATGAAATTTGGAAAGAGGTACGCAAAATTAAGTGAAATTAAAAACTGACATTTAGTCTTATATTTGGACATGAGGCTGTGTTTCACACTAAAAAACATAATGCAAAAAAACACAATGGCGTGCCCAGCAGCCACTTTTATTCTGGAGCCTCTCATTGTTCCTGTGTTGCCACTCTAAATAATTTAAATGTAACTTAACAATATAATTTTGGGAATTACGATTATCTAGCCTGAGGCAAAATTCACAAAACGATGCTTGATTATGCAATTGTAATGGAAATTTCACCCAGGCCTTTTTACATGAACAAGGACGTAGAGCTGTAAATCTTTACTTATACCTCTCATTAGCTTCACAGGGGTTTCAGTAGTCTGCCCGCCTGACCTCATCCAGATCACATGGTATTACAAGGCCAGGGACAGCTTTTGGCATTGTAGTAAAAGTGAGTGATATTTTATTATGGTGTGCTGTCCGCTCGATTTTTGTAATTTTTTTTAATCGATATCTGTCTATGCCAAATATACATGGAAATCTCATCCCTGGAAAATGTTGCCCTGCTTTCAAAAAACACTCTTAAAGATTCAAACTGGATGTCCAACCCTGATTTAAAACTGAACCCAACTATAAAACAGTATTTCTTTTGATCTCACCTCTGGAAGCAAATGCTTCAGTACAAGAATGGAAGGCTAACCTACCCGCCCTGGATGACTGCCCCGCCATCATACAGAGGGCCAGATCACTTGGCATCACTCTTGATAATCATCTCAATCTTCATAGTCACATTGCAGCCATGACCAACAGTGCATCACACCAGCCTAAGCAGCTTTGGGGCATCAAACAATATATTCTGAAACAAGACATCAAAACACTGGTGCAGTCTGGGGGCGTGGCTTGCGCGCCGCTGCGTGATGGCGAGTTGAGCTTGAGCTCCAGGGTGATTGAGGTCCGTTGGAGGTTTCGCTTCCAAGTGCCCCTGTTCAGCGCAAAAGCTCTCCCGGTCTTGAGAGTATGCCGGGAACCGTTTGTGCGCATTTCCGTCGGATTCCGGCTGCGGCTGTGTGAGTTCTGACAGGCTGAAGTGACGCTCGTTATCTTTACGGGCGGCCGCCATTTTAGCTGCTTGTGACGGAGTTCGGCAGTTCTCCTCAAAAAGACGACATGGATACAATCTTGCCAGTTCAGCGAGATATCAGGTGCTATTGCATACATTTGGTTACTCTTTGACTTTTCATTACTCATTTTTTTATTAGCGCTGCTTGGCTGGTTATTTTTTGGCTATCTATGCTTGCATACGTTTTGGATTACCTTGGCACCGCTGTTTGAAGTCGGAGCTGCATTTCATCTATTCTCTGTGTCTCTGCTTTGGCCTGCTGATTTCTGGAAGGTTCTTTTCTTCATTCCTGTGAGTGCATGCCATATAGGTCCGTCTTTTTTGCCTATTTTGATCTGTTTGCTTTCAGTGCGCTCTATTCCTTTACTTTTGGTGGGGAATACACTCCATTTGACCTTTTTGCCTGCCTCTATTATACCTCAAGTGGCTTTATATTTTTCTCTGTGGCTGTTGTTCCATGGCTGCAACTATGGGCCGCTCATCAACTACTAAAGATTCAAAAGATTCCGGTGCCTCTCTTAAAAGACTCAAATCATTGTCTCCTACGCCTGAGCCTTCTCAAACGGACACCAATACCACTCTTGACGCAATTTTAACGCGACTCAATGAGGTTCATGATATTGCGCAGTCCACAAAGACTAACACAGACTTACTGCAAGTGGAGGTGTCCGCTATAAGGAATGACTTCAAGGCTCTCTCTATTCGTGTTTTGGCCACGGAGACACGTATCAGTGGTGCAGAGGATAATATGCAGAAGCAATCTAGGTCTCTTACCCACATGGAGCGCTCAATGGCGGCATTGCGAAGGGATCTCACTGAGCAGGAAGATCGTAATCGCAGATCTGATCTGCACATTTTTGGTCTGCCGGAAGATGCAGAGAAAACATCCTCTTCTATGATTGATTTTTTATACCAATGGATTCCTTCTACTCTACAAATCTCCTTCCAGAGAGACTTTGAATTAGAAAGGGCTCATCGTGTCCCCACCTTTCGTTCTAAATCTGCCACACAGCCAAGAGCAATAATTTTTAAACCACTGCGTCATCAACACACGGAGCAGATTCTTGCCCACATGCGGAAGGTTAAAGCTGTTTCCTGGGAAGGTCATCGAATTTCAATCTCTCAGGACTTCGCCAGGGATACAGTGATAAGGAGGAAGGGCTTTCTTAATCTTCGGAAACGTCTTTCTGAGATGAACATCCCCTTTTCCTTTTCTGGTCCATCGAAATTTCGTATTACCTTCAAAGGTCGTTCCAGAATCTTCGATGAACCCGCGGATCTAGCTTCTTTTTTGGACAATCAGATGGAACTGCAGAAGGAGCTTCAAATGGCAGCTTTGCTTGATCCTGGTGCTTCTGGCACTTGAAGTGTATATCTATACCTCTTCTGCTCTCTCTTTTGTTTTCAGATCTATTGACTTCGTTGTCTCTTATGATCTGTATGGTGGTTTTATGTTCCTCTGTTGCTGATATATTGGTGCTGTCTGTTTGTGGCTCTACCAATGGAGTTTTGGGCTTTGTTTCCTTCTTTTCTCTGTTTGTTGTTCTTCATTCTCCTTTTATGGGGTAGATGTTTGTTATTTTGTTCATCTCTATGTTCTGTCTTTCTCTCACTAGTTGGGAGATTGTCGCTTTCTCATGTCATCACTATTCCTGCTCTTCTTTTCCTCTTTTGTTCGTGGGCCTGTCTGTCCGGCCATGATATGGTTCTTTTTATCCTGTTTTGGGCTCTTAATTCCTTCTTTTTTCTGTAAGTTCTTCCCTCTCCTCTCTTCTTTTTCTGTGTGTGTCTTGCTTCTTACTCTTTCTATGTCTCTAGTTACGGTTCTTATTCTCTTCGTGTCTCATCTATCCTTCTACGTGGGCTCTTTTGTTTGCATTCATATCTTTAGTTTTAGATTTTTCCTACTTTGTCTCAGTTCGTACCACTCTTTCTGTTGCTCATACTCCACTGCTAAATATTTCATTGTTCTTTACCTATTTCCCATGTTGGAGTATCTACGTCTCAATTCCTGGATTTTGCCTTATTTGTGAGATGTTTCTTCTTTTTTACCTTACTTATAATTAGATTTATATGCCCATAAGCAGCTATTTAAGTAAGGTTTAGGCTGATTCTCCTTAGTGTCTCTCTATTTCTAGAGTAATTAATTCCATGCAGTAGTTGTTCTATAGATTCATGGATTACTTTGCTTAGTAGTTTTTGCTTGTTTCTTTTTATTTGGGTCAGGTTCTTTTATTTATATAGCATTTTATCTTCTTCTCGATAAGTAACCCTACATATCATTATTAGTTTCTAGAATTAAACGGTGGTCTACTTTCCTATGGTTCTGTTTAGAGTTAACCTATGTTTTATGTGGTTCCTTCTTTTTCTAATTAATGATAATAAGTTTTGTATAGTATGCTGATTGTTGTTGTATGAATTTCTGCTAGCTTTTTGCCTATTTTACTATATTCTTATTTAGAGTATCTATTATCAATAACGATTCATTGTCTGTTACTTAGAGCACTTATTACATGCTTTTTCTACACTATGACTGATTTATTGTATTTATATTGTATTTTTTCATTCCTCAATTGTAGCTTCTTTACTTATATCTACTCTCTCTTGCATTTACATGATAGTCTATTCCTATAATATGTTTTTTTATTATTGATGCTTCTTCAAGATATTTTTCTGTCAATTATCGATTTCACGAAATGATTTCTATTGGGGCTGATGATGCTGAATTTATTTCTCCTCCTAACGGCTTCCTTGATCCCCCTTTTCACGTTCCCCCTAGTATGAATTTGGTGTTTTTCAGACCCCCCTTCCTTGCTCTTCTTCCCCTTCTTCTCTCTTCTCTCTTGCTTTCTCTTTTTCCCCTATCTGGTCCTCTTTTTTTTCTCCTCTTTCTTCGCTTTTCTCTCTTCTTGGACTTCTTTTTTTGACTTCCCCTTTTTAACAATTTTGTTTGGGGTTTGGAGGATTGCAACCGTTCTGTTTGTTCATATATTATCATCTATGTATTATCTTTTCTATCTCCTACATAGAACATGCCTGGTTTGAATGTATTATCCCTTAATGTTAAGGGTTTAAATCACCCTGTAAAAAGATCGAAAATTTTGGACTATTGCAAATCTCTCTCTTCGGATCTCGTACTATTACAGGAAACAAAGGTCTCGGTCAGGGAGGCTCTATTCCTGAGAAAGGAGTGGGTATCAGATGTTGCTTGTTCAGACGCGTGTGGCAAAAGAAATGGGGTCATTACGTTGATTTCTAAAAAGTCCGGTTTGTCTATTGTCTCTTCGGAAAATGACACGGAGGGCCGTTGGCTGTTATCTAAGTTGTCTGATGGTAATGTTGATCTTTTTGTCATGAATATTTATGCCCCTAATAAGGACGATCTGCTGTTTTGGAAAGCAGTAACCACAAAATTGCATGACACTCCTCATTCTGGTAATCTTATTGTTGGTGGAGATTTTAATTTACCAATGGATCCCATCCTAGATAGGAATTCAGCCTTTCATTTTCGCCCCCCGAAGTCACATAAACAAATGACTAGCATGTGTTTTCTCCTCCATCTTCAGGATGTCTGGCGTCTCTTTAATCCCACTGGTAGTGATTTTTCCTTTTTCTCCTCCCCTCATTCTACTTTGTCGCGTATTGACTATCTTTTGGTACACTCCTCTCTTCTTCAATCTTCCTCCTCTTCTCTTATTCATCCTATTTTGATTTCAGATCATGCCGCGGTTTCTTTCACGTTGTTGTCCTTTGCTCCCACGACACGATCTCGCTCATGGAGACTAAATACGGAAATTTTGTATGATGATTCCCAGGTTTGTGAGTTTTCTAAGGAGATTGAATCTTTTTTCCTTAAAAATGAAGGCTCAGTTGCTTCCCCAGTGGTGCTCTGGGATTCTTTTAAATGTACTTTCCGCGGTCAGGTCATTAAATGTATGTCAAGGAGGAATGCTGCTATTAAAAAGGAACTAACAGATTTAGCTGGGGAGATTAAAAGTCAAGAATCTCTTTTTCGTCACTCTAAAGATAAATCCTGTCTCCAATCCATTAAACAATTAAAATATACATATAATACTATTGTCACCAGAAGAGCTCATATTGGACTTCAAGCTCAAAAATCTAAGGCGCTCTTATTAAAAAATCGAGCTGGCAAGGTTCTTGCGGCTACATTAAAATTTCAGGAATCTTCTTGTAAATCTTCCCGGATTTCTTCTATTAATGACCACTTGGGTAATAAGAAATTTCAGACTGAGGAGGTTCTTGAGGTATTTCGGGATTTTTATAATAAACTATATACTCCCTCTCATCAGGCATCTTTTGAGCAATGTCAAGAATTTTTAAAAACAATTCCAATAAAATCAGTATCAGTGGAGGATGGTTCCTTTTTGAATCGTCCAATTACTTCTGATTAAATTACTGCTGCAATTAAAGATGCTCGTTCTGGGAAAGCCCCAGGTCCTGACGGCTACCCTATTCTGTTTTACAAAACCTTTCTTACTGTAATTGTTCCCAAACTACAATCCGTCTTTGATGCTTTTATTAAGGATGGCTCCGTCTCTGGTTCTGCCGCTGATGCTACAATTGTAGTGATTCCAAAAGAGGGTAAGGATCATTCCGACCCCAAAAATTTCCGTCCTATATCTCTTCTCAACATGGAAGCTAAGATTTCTGCGAAAATCTTAGCTAAGCGCTTAGAATCCTTTATTCCTCAACTGATACATCCCTCTCAAACGGGATTTGTGAAGGGTCGACTGGCACGTGACAATATTCGAACATTCTGTCACATTCTCGGATCAGCTAAACGTTCTCAGCTTCCAGCCGCGGCCTTGGCCCTCGATGCTGAGAAGGCCTTTGATAAGGTTTCTTGGCCTTTCCTGCATGCTATTTTATGTGCTCATAATTTTGGGGACTCCTTCATTCGGATGATTATGTCTCTTTATTCTCGTCCTAGAGCTAACATAAGAGTTAATGGGGCTACATCATCCTTTTTTAACCTTCGCCAAGGTACTAGACAGGGCTGTCCCATACCCTCTTTTATTTTTATTATCCATTGATCCTCTTCTCAGACTGATTGACCTCCACCCAGATATTAAAGGTTTTTCTTTTGGTTCTCACTGTCTAAAAACAGCTGCTTATGCAGATGATGTCCTTATTTTCTCTGATGACATTGCATTGGCCATCCCTGCTATTTCTGACACGATTTCTCTCTTTTCAAAGGTTTCTGGATACACCTTGAATAGGGATAAGACTGAGATGTTCCCTTTGAATGCGTACTCTTTCTCTCACCATATGGGCCCTGCTGGCTTTAAGTGGCAATCTAAACAATTAAAATATTTGGGTATTTATTTTTGTTCGTCCCTTTCTGCTACCGTCTCTTATAATGAATCTCAAACCATTCTTAAGGTGCGACGTCTTTTGGAAACCTGGTCTCCGAAACACATTTCTTGGTGGGGTCGCCTGCAAACGTTTAAGATGATGATTACCCCTATTATTAATGTTGTTTCCTCTATGCTTCCGGTTAAACTTTCTGATTCCTTCTTTCATGAAATCGATGTTCTTACTTCTAAATTCTTATGGAATGATAAAAGGGCTAGGATTCCCTATAAATCCTTACGTCAACCTTGTGACATGGGAGGATGTAATCTTCCTGATTGGGAGAAGTACCAAATTGCCTTTTTGGCATCTCAAGGCGCTTTTTGGTTTTCTTCCCCTTCTGATCATGTTCCATCTTGGCTGTTAATAGAACAAACTCTGGCCTCCCCTTTGCCGACTGCTTCTTTTATAACTACGAACACCCTTTCTATCCCTTTCTCCCGTTCCATTATTATAGATACTATTGCTGCGATCCGAAAGATTGATAAGAAGGTTGCGGTTCCATTGCATAAATCTAGAGGGTCGTCTATCTGGCGGAATTCTAGAATCAAAATCGATATTGACCCTTCCCTGGTGTCTTATTGGGCTAACAAAGGGATATCGCTTGTTAAACATCTCTATGATGCTGATGATCAACCATTACCTTTTTCTTCCTTAGCGAACCAATTTTCTTTAACTAACTTGGATTTTTATACCTTCCTTAAACTTAAAGTGGCACTTGCTAAGGTGCGCCTTCATCCTTCTTCCCCCACAATCACCCTCTTTCAACTATGGGTACGGTCTGGACATGTAGCCTCCAACATTTATAAATTCTTATCATCCTCTTTATTACCTACCCCAACTGTTGCTCAACGGAAATTGTTGCATCATTTTGATCATAGTGTTACGAATCATATCTCTCCTGATACATGGCAGCTTATTGGTAAGCTTTCTCTTTGTAATAAAATTGCCCCTTCACTAATGCAATCTAAATTTTTCTCTATGAATCTCCTTCACTGGACTCCTACTCGTTTGCATTCGCTGAATCTTAAAGAGGATAACTTGTGTTGGAGTTGCGGTTTGTTACCTGGTGATTTCCAGCATATGTTCTTTGGTTGTTCTCTTCTCCGACCCTTTTGGGATCTAATACACAAACATCTTATGCTTATTTTTGGTATTCAGTTCCAACTTTCTTTTCCATTCATTCTTTTAGGTCCATTAGCTACCCCAGTCCCTCTCCCTTTGGACTCCATGGAATTGCAATTGTTAGACCTGTTGTTAACTGTTGCAATGAAAGTCATTCTCATGGAATGGGAATCTTTTTCCTCAATCTCTTATCATACTTGGTGGGCTGGGTTTCCTTTTTACGGAGTGCTCATACTTCAGTTGATCATGCTCATCTTTCTCCTTCCATATCTGGGGTTGTTTGGTTTGCCTTGGATTTGTACATGGATTCAGTCTCGAAAGGGTTGGTTGCTCAATTTCCCTTTGATAGTTCTGATTAAATGGTGTTTTTCCTTTTTAGGAAGGTTCTTGGAAGTCCTTTTTTCCCTTTCTCTTTCTTTTGCTTACATTTCTTTCTTCCTTCTCTACTTTTTTCCTCTTTTCTATCTTCTCTGCTCCTTCCCTTTTTTCCCCTAAGTTTTTTATCTGATAGTTTTACTTTTGATAGTTACGTCTGCTGCATATTAGTTTTTCTCCTTATAATTGACTTTGTATCTGACTTCAGTAGACCTAGTGTATTAGAAATATGCCTCGAGCTAATTATTTTTTGAGCCTCATATGTTGATTGTAATTATTTGATTTCAATGGTATCACTACTGTCTGTACCTTATTTCCTTATGTGCTCCTTCAAAATAATAAATTCTTTTGAAATGAAATTGCAGTCTCTTGTTCTCTCCAGACTAGATTATGGAATTGTCTTTTCTCAGGCATTCCCAAAGTTCACCTAGGCCCACTGAGAGCAACACTACAGGCTGCTTCATGCTTTGTTTTATGTCTCAAGAAATGTGACCACATTTTCCCTGCCTTGCTAACACTTCAATGGTTTCCCAATGACGGCAGGCCCAATTCAAAATGCTGCACTCCTCTTCACCTTCTTATCTAAAGGAAAATCTCCTGAGCAAATAAAGGTTCAATAAATGCCCAATCCCTGCTCTTGGAACCCCCCCACCTTCAGTCAAGTATGAAACATTAACCAATCTTTCTCTGGTAATGCCATTACAATCTGGAACTCTCTGCCTCTCTCCCTCCACCTAACCACATGCCTAGTCACCTTCAAAAAAGACCTCAAGCTTCTCCTATTTGACAGATATCTTGGTAAATAACCCATGACCAGACATAAGTATGCTCTCCACCTTGATCCAAACTGCCTTTTTATATGACCCCACCGTTTAAATGAATGCTTTAACTGTGATGTCCTCTGACCAACTGTTGTAACTGTCTCTTGTGGTAACTCCTGCACACATCTACCAATGTAAATGACCGAGTCTAAATACTATTACTGTAACCCTCTGTAATCCATGTATCCTGCTTGTTGTAGAGTGCTCTGATAACTTCTGGCCATGTTCATGCTATATAAAATTGGAAAAATAAATAAACAAGATTTCAAACTCACTCACGTCATATGATTTCAATATAGATGTTAGGTAGCGCAAGTTGTATATCTTGGTTTTCCTTGTCAAACGCCTCAACAAAAATAACTTTTTATGATAGCATTAACAGGGTGAGAACAGTTAAGAGAATTATGAAATATGTAGCAGACAGATTATATTGTTAAGGGCTTCACTCATAGTTCAATGTCCCATTTTAACACATCTTTCCGGGAAGCTGCAGTGAGTAGCCAAATAATTGTAATGTCCTGTAGCCCTAACAAACATAACAGCCATTGCTATGTAACTCCATTAACCATATGTGCATGTGCATCTCTTCCTTCCTCAGCCATGTGGTGAGGAAATAGACCGTTTATGCCTTAGGAGCAAAGGGTGTTGTGCTCACACATGGTTCTCTATTTGCAATGCAGATCTTATCCTTCATGGTCTGTCAGCATCCCGAGGTCAGGTAAAATCAGCACGGATCATGCAGGGAGACTTAGGATCTTAAAGAATTGTCCATTTATGTGTTATACTAAAATGAACTGCTGACATTTCTTATAAATTCTTTCCATTTCTACACAACCATTGTTTTTACTTGGTTCAGGAAGGTGTAACACCAAATTTCAACTTGGAATTACAAGTCCACGCCATACATTCTGAAACCCACTAATCCATTGATCACTTAAGTTCAAATCTCCCGGGAAACTGTTATTTCTAACCAGCTGATCTCTTTGGCCAACTTAGGACAACGCATATTCACACTTAAGTCTTTTTCCTCTGTTATTTGCTTTTTAAAAAAACAATTTTGTTGGGCAGAGGGAGAATATGTGGCTGATAGTCTGGCACTGTGGATGCCTGTATCTAAAGCTTTGAGAACTACACATTTTTGCCTTTGACATAACCTACTTTATTCTTGGATCAACCTCTACTTGCATCACATTCTACAGCACATATGCCAGTATATAGTCAACAATAACATCAACAACAATTGAAGGTCATTCAATCTCAATAAACAAGTTAATAGAAGTACAGTGGATCATAAAATACATATTCCGTCTTACATTACTATTTCAATAGGTTTAAAATACATATTGGTGCAGCATATTAGTTACAAAAGACAAATATGAATTTGCCCCATCTAGAATTGTGGGTAGCCCCAAGTAAATAGCTACTGTGGATTTGACCCTGGGTAGAGCGTGTCTTTTATTATCCATATGTAGTTTGTCTAGCTTTGATTTCAACTTTGGAAATTGATTGACACGTGAGTGGCTCAGTAAAGAGGGGATCATAGCCTGATATTGACAAGCTTTCTTTAACAATTCCCAGCCATAATATGTTATGGGCATGTTCGAGGGTCATACAGTCCCTGATAATATCTTGGGTTAAACCAACTTTCTTGCTTTCGAGAAACCGAATGGGAGAGTAATACGGGTGCTATGATGGAAATCCCATCAGAGATATAGTGAACATTCAATTCTTGATGCATGTTAAAATTTGAGCAGCTGTTTGGAAGAGATAAAACCTTCTTGTAAAAGCCATCTTTTAATCTTTGAAGGACATCTGCCTTTGTTGCTCCACAGAACCCTGCCTCATAGTTAGCTGATGCTACTGCTTTTGTAATGTAAATCTTTTTTATTGGGTCTATCGGTTTTGTACCTAACTTTTTTATAAATGAATGTATAGCCATAATGTTCTTTTCTAATGCATTGCCTCTGTTTATAGTCCAATTAGACCATGTTCCTGCACTGTTAAATAAAACACCCAAATATAAAAAAGTCTTTGTAGTTTCAATCCTACGGTATGCAATATTAAAAATGGGCAATCTTTTGGGTTGTTTCCCCATAATTAAAATGTATTATTTGGTTTTGCTAACCTGGTGATCTAATGAAGCCATATAAGATACATAGTTAGCCATAAGCTTTTGTAAAGCTATACCAGTTTTGGCTATTAATACAGCATCATCTGCATAGAGCAGAATGGCAATGTGTTTTTTGTTACTGAAGGGGACATCAGTGGCAAATTGATCTACCGCACATTCAATACCATTATTATAAAATGAAAATAAAAGGGGGCCAAGTCGCAACCCTGCCTGACACCCCGGAGAATAGAAAAATGCCTTGTACATTCCCCTTGACTACCATATCCTGACACATGCCAAGGACTGAGTATATAATTGACGTATCGATATTATTGTATTTACATCCACACCCATGTCATTCAGGATAGTCCATAGTTTGCTATGGGAGACACAGTTGAACGCTGCCATGAGGTCCATAAAAGCCATGAAAATATTACCTTCCCTAGCTTGGGTGTATTTAGCTAAGATCAAATGAAAATTTAGACACTAGTCTAAGGTCCCCATCCCTATTTTAAGACCATATTGTACTGGTATTAGTATATTTTTTTCATTGGCCCAATCCTCTAATTTGTTTAGTAACAGGCACCCCATCAATGTGCCATCCAAAATTCAATTTGGTCTATAATTTTTGGGAAGGGATTTCTCCCTTTTCTTTTGTATTGGGACAATGCTTGTCCTTTTCCATGAATCTGGAGGACCCACTACTGTGATTGCATTAAAACATTTGTTATAAAAGGGATCCAAAGGTCAGGGTTTTCAAAAAAGAAATTAATTGGAGCCCCGTCTGGGCCTGGGGCTTTAGAGGTGCTACATTGCAACAGGCCAGCTTTTACCTCCGCCATAGAAAAAATAATCGGTGAGTACCGGTCAGTGATCAGAGGATCATCAACTAACATTTCCTTATCTGTGGCAATATCAAATATGCTTGTGTAATAATTGACTCAAGCATCCGCTCCCACATGGACGCTAGAGCTGGCCCTGTATCTTGGTTTAAAAACGTAGTATTACTTATATTCCAGAAGTCTTTTAAGTTCTTTGAAGATGCCGCCTGTTGCAATTTATCCCAAGCATCTCCTTCAGGGTTTTTAATCTACATCTCCTGGATTCTTTATACTAAGTGCGAAGGTGGGTAACGAATGCCCTGTCTCTTTGCTTTTCCCTTAATGCTGTGTTTAGCTTACTGTGTGCCTTGGAACAACTGGCATCAAACCAATGAGGGACTGAGGTTTCATCTTAAGAGTCCGTAAGTTACTTTACACAGCACGTAGAATCAAAATGAAAGCCTGGATTATGTCTGATTGATTATTATAGGGGTCTAGGCAGGTTCCTATTTCCAGCTGTGTATGCCTAACTATTTTTAGTATAAGAATGGTTTTGTTTATTTTGGCCCATTTAAGGACTATACCATTCCTTCTTGTTATGTAGGAGCCAGAACTATCCTCTCAGATATATTAAAACAACAACTTTTCAAAATATTTGATAATTGATTGCAGCATGATCACTAAAATCTGTAACAAAGGTTTCTATCCGATTAAAAAATATTTTTAAAGGTAACGCAACCACCAAGAAATCAATAGTAGTGCCATGTATTATATCGGCAAAAGTTTTTACTAAGGTTCCGGTTACTTCATCAGTTAGGTTTAGCATCACCAGATTTCTTGAAAGTAAGAGCCTATTTAATTCATTGCCATATGTAGTATGGGAAAAATGTAACAGTACCTCGTCATCCTCATTCATTATGCCACTTAGGAGAGATGTTAACCTAGTTCAACTATGGACATTAAAATCTCTCAGCCAGACCACCTTTAGGGGATTATGATGGATTTTCATTGCCTTCTCCATTGGGCACTCTAGTATCCCAATTACTTGGGCCATGCGGCCTTCAAATTTGTTATTATAAAAATTAAAGAGCAACATGCCCTCCACACCCGGCCCATTCCAGACAATAAGATGGAAAAGAGGTGACTCCACATCATTTCTAAAGATTCTAACACATAGTGTGTTTCGGATTAGATTCAGCAATCCCCCTCTTGCTAGCCCTGATCTTGAGGGGAATGCTGGTGTTTGTACTGAGCGGAACCCCTCAATATGAACAGGCGCAACTTCCCATGTCTCTTGCATGCAGACTAAGTTGTATTGTTGAATAATTCTAAGCCAATCTTTGCTCTAGTGTTTGGCTCTTAAACCAGCAATGTTCCAACATATGGATTTAATCTGGTCACTACTCGGGGTTGATGATGAATGAACTAAAATAGGGGTATACTCCTGCTGTGGTTTGCTTTTCTCGATACCCTGGCCCGAATTACAAACCACCTGTCAATCACAAGTATCAAGCCCTTCCAAGGCAGCAAATGTATTAGTTAAAGGAACGGGTGCTAGGTGGTTGGGTCTATGAGGAATAAATGGTTGTAGAGGAGAAAGTTTGGTGTTAAACCCTAGATTAGAAGACATCAAACCCTGGGGTCTATAAAAGTTTCCCAATGGTAAAGCGAAATTTTGAGTTGATCGCATCGGGCCTTTAGGAAGTATACCTAATACATAGCTCAAGAGGCATGGATTGTTAAAATTAAGCACAATGCAATCCCCCCTGAATAATTTAGGGGAGTTGCCCACCCAGTGTACTCTTCTGGCCATAATATTATGGCTCACTAGCTTGGGACATTCATGAGCATCAACATACTTCAACAGCCAGTGTAGCCAGTACATAGTCAGTTGTATTAGTTTTCAAAGCATAGTAAATAATGATCATGCTGTTCACTAGGATATGGCAATCTTTGTTGTGACTCTTCAATAATTCCTTCTCTATTACACTCAATAGAGCCTCTCATCTCTCGCTAGCCTCTCTCTCACATGTATTTTATTTGTTTTATAGCACCTCTCATACCAGTGTAGTGTGTCAGAGTACTTTACATCCCACATACAGAGACGATGAATCACATATGTGTAAATCAGTGTGTAGAAAATGTTACATAAGGCAAAGAGGACTACAAGGTGTAGGATTCACTTGCCATCCATACTGGTAGGAACTTTTTAGGAGTGCGTGGGCTGGAGAAGCACAAACTCAGGATTCGGGACATAACACAGTGGTTAGGGTTGACTTTAATATTGCAAATTTGTTTCTACCCAAACAAACCTTTTTTAGCAAAATTAGGATAATGAAGAACTGGGGGGAAAAAGATAACCTTCCAAACTGTTCCAGGCCGCATATATGCAACTCTTTGATAGTAGGTCATAGCTCACTGTGCTTGAATACTATTGTAACTTATGATCTGCACAGTAACAAAAGAATATGTCACAAAAGGAGTAATGCCCTGAGCTACGCACATAAAATATTATTCTTTGATGTTCATGGTACACATTCTTTTCAGCAGACATATGAACCATCTGCTCTACCTTAGGTGAGTCAAAACTGCCACTAGACAAGAACTCCCATCTCTCTCCAGCAGGTACATTAATCACCAGAGTTCCAAGGCATAACGAAACCTGACGGAGCCCCCCCCCCACAAAGTTCACTAGGGAACCCCACTCTCTGGTTCCAGAAAAGAGCAATCAGACCTCAGGCCATCAGCCTGTGATGAGTACCAGATAGGGCCCCCTGGAGCTTGGCCCCCATGGAGCTTGTCCCCCTGCACTGCAGAGGCTGCGAGGGTTATTGTTACGCAATTGCCAGCATTAACTTGCCACTTTTATTGTTGCATGAAAACCACTGAATATACAAGGACCTTTCTAGTGCTTTTAGACTGCTGCACTGCCACAGGTCTGACCCCCACTACAAACCCGCCCCCTATCCCTCCAGCCTGCAAGGGAAATACCTGTGCAAGGTCTGGCCAGTCCGGCCTTCCATTAGAGACATGCTAGTCTCCATCCTAGGTGACAGAGATTTGGGTGCTTGATCTTGTCCTCAAAAAGCTTCGCTTGTTTCTGCTCCAGTATTTGGGTGCACGCTAATAAAGGACTAATGGAGTCGCACATGTCCAATAATAGTTGTGAAATATTGAGAGATAGTCCTCTTAGTATTGGGTTTAGAGACAGGGAAGGGGAACACAATACAGCATTCATTTTGTAAAAATTGTCATTGTTCCTGCAGATTATGTATTTTGTGGGTTGGACATAACATAACAATGTACTGAAATGCAAAGGGACATTACAGAACTACTCTTTGTAATGCAGCAAGTGAGCACTATGGAAGGGTGGAGGGCTCTATGTAAAGCAGCTCAAAATGTGGAGCTCCTTTTCGGAAGCTACCACGTGCCTACCGTAAAAGTTGGTGAGGAGAATGAAAGTAACAGTGAATGAAAAAAGTGTGAACTAGTAAGTAAGTTGCTATCTTTGCAATACAAAGACCTGTCTACAAATCCTGATTTCTGCAATTGACCAACAATTATGCCTCTAAGCACACCACTCATTGCTCTGCCAAAATTGTAACTATGTACAAAGAAGCATAACCTAACACATTTAAGAGGAATGTGTGAAAGCCAACTTCTCCGTGTATTCTCTAGTAGAGTGGCAGTTACATGTTCCAACAACCCTGGACATTACAGCCAGAATTCTGTAATCGAATATAACCTGGCCAAACACACAATACTATTTTAACTAGAACACTTCATACATGAGTTAGCACTGTGATGATAAAATGTTCTGACTTAAACAGCTTTTTGGAGCACAATGAAAGAAACATAAAATAATACAACAATTACTTTTCAGGAGCTAGTATGCATTCATTCCCTTTACTGTAAATATTGCCCTTGGAGAAAACAGAGGACCTGATTTAGATCTTGGCAGTAATGGACCAGCCATTGCTTTTCAGACAGATTCCCAGTCAGCATACAAGGCGATCTGCCCCTTCTGTTTAGATGCTGGTGGTTGGATAGACGAAAGACAGTTGCAGTACCACTGACTCTGTCAGGTATGTTCACCCATTTCTATGGGGCAATTGGAGAAAGTTCATGTTGGAGGGAGAATAACCAGTTTGTCTGCAAGGCCAATCACAATGTGCCTTCCCACTGAAGTGACTGTGGTGGTAAAACCATCCTGTGGCCATCTGTAAATAAAATACTCAAAACCCGAAGGGAAGTTGGGCCCTTTAGAAGGTTTTTTCAAGTGAGAAGAAAAAGGAGAAAAGAAAGGGAAAAAAGGAAAGAAGAAAAAAAATTTGGAAGAAAAATCTGGGACAGTGACACCTCTCACCTCATGGTGGTCTGTCACTTAGCAATGGCAAACGTCTGATCCTTGTCCCCTAATAGAGGGAAAACAACATTGACCCTCTAATAAAATAAGATGTTGGGTCACAAATATGCAATTGTTCCCATCCTGTCTCGATCAGGAATTAACTAATGCAGAATCAACCTGACATCTAAAAAGGAGCAAAAAAATGTGTCCTGTGCTCGCTGTGTCACTGGTTTCGACCCACCCTGGCTGATGAGGGGTGATACCCCGAAATCAGTCCCATGATGTGTGTTTTCTAGTCCAGGGAGGACCTGACCTGCCAGTTTGGGCATGGAGAGCAGAGTCAAGACTGATTTGCAAATCGCTGGGTTCAAACTAGGGTGGCATAGTGAGCAAAATAAAACTATGGATTTAACTATCTGTGATTGTGATGGATGTTTGACAATGTTCAGCATTCTGTCCATTTTCTTTTTGTGTTATTGAAATGGCATATACAGTAGTTTTATTGAATCTGTGTAAACAGAACTAATCATAACATTTGATCACAAAACAGTTTCCAAGTTTTCATATTTCACCTGCTTCAAGATTCTCAAACTTTGGTTCTACGTCAGCATAAGCTCATGCTTGTAGGCATCATTTTCAAAGACCATTTGGTCACAGTTTTGTAATTCCCTATGATAGCTCCTATATTACTTATGATCTTGTATTTTATCCATTAGTATGTCTCTCCAGTAACTGATTCACACTTCTGAATGGTTGGGCTTAGTTGTTTAGCATGGTGAATTTATGTCGCCAAAAAGGTTATAAATAAAAAATGCCTTTGTACATTGTGTTTACAAGGCCCAAAAATCTGCATTGTTTTCATTCACAAAAAGTAAACATGAATCAATGTGTGTCAACAAAAACTTCAATGTTGTGTCAATATTTGTATAAATTGAAAGACGGTTTCCTTTTTTGGGCATTTCAAAATGGTAACACTTCAAGTAAATAAAGTATATTTCAAATGTAAAAAATATATAGAGTCTATATTGAAATAGCTTATCAATGTATCACACACTATGTAGATACATATGCTGTTGCAGAAATTAAGAAATATGTAGGCCTTGATACATTTCAGTACGGAGCAAAACATGTACACATTTGACTCCTAAACATCTCTAGGTATTTGAACTTTGTTTTACCAGTGTGAAATATTAAAAAAAAAAATGCTTTCTTTCATTTTAGCCAAAGGTGGTACAGCATCACAGTAAATATTACATACACTGATTCATATATAACTTTTACATCACATATTCAAATGCCATTTAAGATATGTAACATATTACACCCTTTTTAATTCCTTTATTTGCCTAATAAGTCATGAATTGAGCCTGAGTTTTAGGTTTCTAGATGGAATACTCCAATATATATGTGATGGAACATTCCAACAGCAAAGTCTCTTTAAGTATCCAGTTTTTCTTCATCCTTGACTTCTTATCTGGACATAACAAAGGACCTTGAACAATGGTTTTGGGTATGTGTTACTCTGTCACCAATGTGTACACATTCCAGTCTCTGTTTCTACAAAAAGTATATGCCTATCACAATTATTTACCAAATGTCGACTGGCTCAGATAAATATTTGTGAAGGAGTAATACATCATGCAAATCTGTCACTGTTTACATATATGAAACCGTATTTTGGATTCACAATACATTTGGGATGTGTTATGAATCCAAAATGTAGCCATTAGTTCTGATTTGACTACGGATTTTGGCTTACATGCTCACTCTTGTTTGTGTAGATCCCAACTAACCAATGTGATGCCACAAACATTCACTGTATCATAGATGCATATTATGATATTTCACGTGTAATAGGGATAACAATACATCATCCACAAGAGTGAAGGAGTATCACACTTGACATAATAAAGACTAGTAGCATGTTTATTAGTACTTTCACTTATGACATTTGTAGTTTAGGCAGCCAAGAATCTGCTCAGAACAGTCCTTTGGTAGTGAACACAAATTAGGTGGCATCCTTTTCCACAAATTTGTATACAAAGCACATCATCATACACCATGTGCAAAATGTACACCTTCAAAACCTCTTCTGTGTTGGACATATGTCAATCTTAATGTTGATAGCTAAATTAGGTGCTGTAACAAAAGATTAGGTATTTTAAATGTTGAACTCAAACTAGAACTAACCCCTTGATGCTGCTGGTGGGCTCTGAACTGCCTAACAATGTCCGAATAGGCCATTGCAATAATGTGGACCTTTAGGGGAGTCAGGGTGCGGCGCACATGCTTCCCATGTTGGGAGTACTTGCCAAGTTGGACTTCTGATTTCTTCTTGGTTCTGCATCGTAAGTCTTCCCACCTCTTATGGCGATGGATGCTGTGACGCTTGTAGACCCACAACTTCTTGGTGATGGCCTTCTAGATCTCCTTTTTCTGATAAGCATTGACCTGTATGGGTACAAGAAAGGAAAGAAAAAATGAAATGGGTTGTGACATCTTTGTCTGTATTGATGTAACACAGTTTTACTACATTAATCACTAGCATTACTCAAAAGTTACTATACATTACATTCTATTTTTCAATCTGCCAGAATAAAACAATAATTAAGACATTTCTTGTAACCTATTGACTCCCTTGTCATTTCCCAAATTGCATAATTCAGGGCAGTGACATCAACCAGGCCAGGGGGATCCAGCATTTTATATAATGAGAGCTACTTCTCCTCAGTGATTCTCATTGTGACATACGGAAGACTATGCAACTTGTGCATTGTGAACAGATACCCTCTGGCCCAGCTACATTGACAGGAATCCTAATGCCAATAGTGCCAGATACTATGGTTTGAACTACATACCACAATATGGGAACTATAAAAGGGCTGCTATGTGTGGCAGTGAAAGCGTGGTCTTTGGGGATACATGGACATGTGTGTGTATGAAGGGGATATATGTATATGGGAGACTTGGAGTCTGTAAAATATAAATCGTTTGTGTGATTAATACCTCTCCATTTCATTTGTCTTTCATTAGAAATCATTTAGAAGCATAATTTTGTTCACAACTCCAATTTTGATCTGACAAGGAATTTATTCTAAGAGCCCAATACCTCTGTGCTTCCGTTGTTTCCCTCTGCTACTTAACCTCAGCCTGGCCCACAAATCTGACTGAGCACTGCTTATTTTCAGACCCTGCTATCTGCATCCAGATGATAATGATGTCAGATGAACACAGTCTTCCCTTAACTTTTAAATGCAATTATGACCTTGTGCTCATTTGAAAAATAACTCAAGGCTGTGAGCCACTCTGAAGGTGTCTGGGAGCTACTGGTAGCTCCAAAATGAATAGCTGGAGATACCTGAACTAGGCTGAGTCATATGTGTGATAATACACATGGCAAATATAATTTTCATTTTGTATATATATCTATGTACAGTAGTAAATAAGATCAAATGAATTGTATATTTTTACATTATGTGAAATTTCCATATTTCACATAAAAATTATACATACACATAGACATATCTCAAAATACACACCAAATAAAATGTAGGGCTCTGAACCCACAACACATGCTAATGTTGTAGTGTTCTTTAATAATAATGTGCTGAGAAAATCACACCATCATTGTTTTATGTAATGTAAAACAAAAATGACACTGCAATCACTACACGTCACTCAGGAACTCAAAGGGGCATTCTAGTCTGTGCAGCATCAAACAGCAAAAGCAACAAAAGCTGAGGAGATCTTGTTGGCTGCAGTGTTAGGAGGCAAGTGAGTTTTTTTTCTAAATCATTGATGGTGATGGACACATTTATTAGCTGTCCTACGTTGCTTTCACACACTTTAACCTATGGCTGGGTCGGTCCTGGAGTTTCACACCGAATAGGCGATCAACATCCGCTGCGGTTGACTAAATCTAAATGTCCTCAAAGCAAGGTCAGGACAATGCCATTTTACATTATGGAATAGTGAGCTTGTGACTGTTAAATGTGTCACCACCATTCAAAATGGTGGCGACTTTGTGTACATGTCGAAAATTTGTATGTTCCTCATTTGTCTTAATAAAAAAGTGTAATCTGATGATTTAATGTGGTTCGAAGCAAGATTCATGTGGTTGTGTGTATACAACTATTGATGGTATTTTTACTTTAACATTTTAAATAAAAAATAAGAATGTCGAAGTAATACATTGATAATGAATTTTTTACACATTTAAGACAATGTATACTAAACACAATACTGTTCTGTCTAAATATGTATCAAAATTATATATATGAAAACTAGAAGCAAAGTGTGGTTTGAATATAAAATATATTAGCAAACATTTACAGAATTTGTTTTTCCAATTAAGACATATGAACCTAGGGAGAATGAGAAGACGACACCCTCAAGTGTTCCGACCATTTCCAGACCTTGCCACCATGGAACAACGGGATATTATCAAAAAATTCAGATTGAATAGGCAAACAGCTCTTGATTTCTGTCATCATCTGGAGCCAGATCTTCTGCCTCAAACAATGAATCCCACATCGATATCGCCAATAGCCAAAATATTGGCAGTACTCTATTTTGTGGCCAGAGGATCATTCCAATACACTGTGGCAGTATCTGGTGGAATGTCACAAGCACGGTTAAGTATTGCCAGTGTCAAGGTGGATTTTTGCACTTTGAGCTGTGTACCACGTGTTTAGAGCAATTGGTGGTACACATATTGCCTTAGTACCACCACACCCCAGAAAACAAGTGTACCATACCCACAAGACCTTCATTTATTCATTGTGCAAGTTGTCTACTTAGCAGATTGTACATCACAAGCGTCTGTGCATGTTTTCCTAGATCAACCCATGAAGTCTTTGTACTACAGAACAGCAGCATGCCCTGCCAATGTCACAACATGGAACTGAGAGGGCCTGGCTTGTCGATAAATACTATCTAACATTATTTTGTTTGGGTATTGTAAAGCAGGGCCGGCTATAGGGTGGTGCAACCGGTGCCACTGCACTAGATGCTGACTTCCGGTGGGGGTGCCATATATTATGGGTTAGCATTTTTCCAGCAACAATAAAAATGTCAAAATAACTCCGGTGGTTAATGTTTTCATGGAGAGAGCTTGGAGTTTTGTCTAGTGAAAGGTTTGGCTCATAGTGCAGAACAGAGCCATTAGCTCAATTAGCCATTGTATACCTCAGCTGTGCTAACATCCGTGGTCAGTTAGGATAAGATGAGTCTCCCAGAGACAACCAATCATAGGTATGCAATCAGTTTATAGAAAACAGTACATAAGCCAGAGGACTACAAGGTGTCATCCGCACTGGTAGACAGCATCGTTTAAGAACACTTGGTATGGAGAAGCACAAACTCAGCATTTAAAACACAACTTTATGGTTGGGGTCCTCTTTAATAATAAAAATTGATTGATACCCAAATGTACCCATTTTGCAATATTCAGATATTGAGAGACTAGGGAAAATTCATAACACTCTAACCTATTACTTGCAGTTTACATGCAGCTCTTTGATGACAGTTAATAGCTCACTGTTCTATGTTAGGATTTTAAGATACAAACGGCAATCTCTCAGAAAAAACCTATAAATGGCAATCTCTATGAAAAAAAAACAGTAGCCTACTGACCTCTTACAGTATTTAGCAGCCAGTATATTAACCCTCTGCACTACCATCCCTTGCTCACTTTGCCACTGGATTCAAGATAGCCTGGCTGATGAGGGTTGTGAACCCGAAACCGGTCCCAGGATGCTTGTTTCCAGTCCAGGGAAGACATGCATTGGCAGTTCGGGCTGGACTGTTCCCATGAGGCACAGGGTCAGACTGATTTGCATATGGTCATGTCTGAACTGAGCTGGCAGAGTGGGCTAAAGAACGGTGATGGATTAAACCCAGATCTGTTGACTGGGTGTGAGTGTTTGATTTGTTCAGAGGCTCGGTCCATCACCACCCCCTTTTGTATCGCTTTGTTTGCCATAAGTTGGCAGGGTTTGCTCAGACGTGAGTCCCTTGCTCACTCTCCCACTGGATTCAAGCAAGCCTGGCTGAAGACGGACGGCTGCAATGCCAGAAACTGGTCCTAGGAAGCTTGTTTCCGGTCCAGGGAAGGCATGGCTTGGCAGATCGGGCTGGACTGTTCTCATGAGGCACAGGGTCAGACTGATTTGCATATGGCCATGTCTGAACTGGGGTGGCAGAGTGGGCAAAAGAACGGTGATGGATGAAACCCAGATATGTTGACTGAGTGTGAGTGTTTGATTGGTTCAGATGCTCCGTGCATCACCACCCCCTTTTGTACCGCTTTGTTCGCCATAAGTTGGCACGGTATTCTCAGACGTGAGTCCCTTGCTCACTCTCCCACTGGATTCAAGCAAGCCTGGCTGAAGACGGCTGAAATGCCAGAAACCGGTCCTAGGAAGCTTGTTTCCGGTCCAGAGAAGGCATGGCTTGGCAGTTTGGGCTGGACTGTTCCCATGAGGCACAGGGTCAGACTGATTTGCATATGGCCATGTCTGAACTGGGGTGGCAGAGTGGGCTAAAGAACGGTGATGGATTAAACCCAGATCTGTTGACTGGGTGTGAGTATTTGATTGGTTCAGATGCTACGTCCATCACCACCCCCTTTTGTACCGCTTTGTTCGCCATAAGTTGGCAGGGTATTCTCAGACGTGAGTCCCTTGCTCACTCTCCCACTGGATTCAAGCAAGCCTGGCTGAAGATGGCTGAAATGCCAGAAACCGGTCCTAGGAAGCTTGTTTCTGGTCCAGAGAAGGCATGGCTTGGATGTTCCGGCTGGACTGTTCCCATGAGGCACAGGGTCAGACTGATTTGCATATGGCCATGTCTGAACTGGGGTGGCAGAGTGGGCTAAAGAACGGTGATGGATTAAATCCAGATCTGTTGACTGGGTGTGAGTGTTTGATTAGTTCAGATGCTCCGTCCATCACCACCCCCTTTTGTACCGCTTTAAAAAATCATGCAGCACAGAAAAATGTTTTTTAATTTACACCTAATGCTTAGTGCTGGCTGACCATGCCCCTCAGGCAGACTAGGCCGCACACAGTAAGATGAGCAAAATACAAATTCAAAATTCACAAACAACACAAAATAAAATGGAGAATAAGTACTTTAAAACCCTCCCAAAAATGAGCAAACTTTTATCCCTTAGAAAAAATGAATGCAAAAAAGGCCCCTTCTGCAACTCCAGAAATTTAAGGGAAAAAAAGAGAAAAAAGTACTGGTGAATGCCCTCCATTATTCAATAAATATATATACAAAAGTTCTTTAACTTACTTGATTTCTCACATAAAAATCGTTAAATTCCAAAGGTAAATTCAGCAGGGATTGTAGGCAAAGAAGAGAGTAATGTGGGAGAACATGGCGGCCACTTGTTTTGCCAGTTGCTAGGTCCCACTGAAGTGCACCGCCACCATCATTATAGATGCTTAACGTCCCCCTGACTACCTGAACCGTATGTGCTTTACAGAGTCACTCCTAACTTCAAGTCCGATACCAAACTTTGTGGAGGAGCATCTCACCCTAGAAACAAAGCGAGGGAAACTTCTGGTTTTGCCGCCCTGGAGCTTCGGAAATGCAGGAGGGCGGTGGTGCAAGGTTTTCTTAGGAACAGCAGGAGCAGCATCAGCACAACCACTGCTCCCCAAGAGGCAAACAGAGATCCGGGTGCAACAGTGTACCTCACAGACATTGCATCGAGGGACAAAAAAATAGTGTGCCCCAGCGGTGACGGAAGGAAAACTGAAGAAACTTGGTAAGGTTGCCATTGGGGAAGTTTGTCTAGATACTTCAAGGGCTAATGTGCAAGTGGGGAGGCAGCAGGAGCAAGGGTGCAGGTCGGTAGAAGGACCTTCTGTCACTCCAATGGCTTCAAACCCGGAACAAGTAAGAGGCCCCCCTCTCTTGATAAAGGCTATATCACCCCTATTTCCTTCAAAGCTGATACAGAGGGACCCAGAACTAAGGGAGAAGTGGACAAGGACCCCGGAAAGTACGGGGCGGAAAAAACAGGAGTGAGATTCTTAGTCATAAAATTAAAGTCTCCCACCCACCTGTAGGTATCCTCAAAAGTAAGGGAAATGACATGGAGAGGCAACCTAGAAATCCAGAAGTGCTTGACCAGTGGGGGACTGCCCATTCAATGAAGCCACCAATAGAAGGTGCACCAGAAGGGGTGGTAGGCAAGAGAGGCGAGAAAGGGGAAGCCCACGAGGTTGGAAATACATTGGATAGCAATAGGGGTACCCCCTCTTCGAAAAGGCCCCAACAAAACGTGATGATCAGTAAAAAGATGCTGGTACCGGGCTGGGAGTGGTTCACTAGAAGATGTGTTTGTCTCGCTATCCAGAGACATTAGAAAAGGTTTTGCAGTATCGGGGGCAAACCAGAGGGAGATTCTTAACTTTTGCGAGGTTCTAGAGAAAAAATAGAGTCTCTGGCAGTGAGAACACAGACATTGGAAAATTGTGTTGGCGAGCTAAGGGTGGGCCTAAATGACAGCAAGAAGGAGATTGTAGCACTGCAGAGGGTGGAGCAGGCACTGCAGGAAAAGGTGGAACAGTTGGAAAATTATTCTAGGAAGAACAACCTGTGCATACTGAATGTCCCCAAGGGACAAGAGGGGGCCAAGTTGAAATCATCTGTTGCTTCATTAATAAAGGACACCCTCCAGATAGAAGAAACTGAAGCGGCAATAGAACAGGCCATTATTCGCGTTTCTCTTGAAGGGTTCTCTATGTATTCGCTGAGAGTGAAGCCACTTAAATCCTTCTCAACTTCCAAACATAGACCTAAAAGAAAAAATACTCCTGGGTGCATTGAAAATGAAAACTCTAAGGGGGAAGGATATCTCCTTTGAAATTAGGTCAGACCTGGCCCAGATCACTCTGGACAGACAATGGGAACTCGGAAAGCAACTCAAGGATTTTTGGAAAACAGGAGCCTCTGCGCAGCTGAAATTTTCAGCTGCCCTCAGAGTCCTGCATAACAATAAAATGCACTTTCTGAAAACTGTCAGAGGTTGATAATCTCCTGGATGTAATTAAGAAGGGCAGCAGGTAAACGGAGACTGATGTAATGCAAGAAATTAAGGAGTAGGAGATAAAGTGGGGGGTATATGTGGTTTTATTTCAATTCATGTAAATATGGGTGGCATCAAGGGACTGGGAAGAAAATGTCACCTATGTTGGGTCCAGTAGGAAGTAAAGGGGGTTCTCCAGGGGGGGGAGGTAGGGGGTACTGGGTAGGGAGCTATGGGAAAAACTACAAAAAATGTCCTCAGACACCTCAAATAGACAGAACGTAGATGAGTTATGGTATGAAGGTCAGTATACACATCTGAAAGATACTGTAGGAAGATCACATAGATACTAACATGTATTGTCAACGGGCTTCATACAAGGGGTAGAAGAGATAGGATTCTACAATACCTCAAAGATTTCCTAGCACAAATTCTGATTTTACAGGAAACTCACTTGGTCAAAGATGAATGTATGGCGTTGTTTAAAAAACAGAGATGGGTACAGCAGGTATGGTGCACATAACTGACAGCTAACATAAGAGGGGTAGTAATAGTTGTTAAAAAACAAGGAGGGTGCGTTAGGTTAATAAGTACACAGGTGGATAAATCTGTTGATGGATTATAACAAACTTTAAAATAGAGGACCGCCCACTAACCTTAGTAGGATATTACGGCCCAAACCAGGATGACTGTAAACCCTTAAAGTCAGTATTTACAAACTTGCTAGACTTCCCCGGCCCAGTGATTATGGTGGGAGATTTAAATATCATCATAGATCCAAAGTTGGATAAATCCAGTAACAGTACAGCTATACCCACTCAGAAATCCCGCTTTTTTTTTAGCTCAATGATGAGGCAGCACACTCTTAGGGACTTATTGAGGGAGAGGGTAGGAGCTCTGCAAGGTACATCATTTCATAATAAAAAATATGGGCATAGATCAATGATCGACTATTTTCTTGTAGAAGGAATTCTTAAACAAGAGTTGTTAGACATTGAATATCTTTTTGCACATTTATTTGACCACTCAGCAATATTATTAAAATTCAGGGAGGATAGTTCACACAGGGATAAAAGGTGGACTCTGATTCACACTATTTCTGCAGAGACAGAAATAATGTATGCCCTAAAGCTAGATTTGGATGAGTTCCTACAGATTAACTGTGGTACCGCCCCAATCGGAATAGTGTGGGATATGATGAAAGACTTTATTCGAGGTAAGGTCACAAGTATAAAGGAATAGACAATACAGACAAGAGTTAGATAAATTAGAGGTAGAAATAAAAAAGATAGAGACAGAAAGAACCATGACCACTGGCAGTAATACCCAGAGGAGAGAGAGATTGATATTACTTAAAAACCAAGTGGAAGAAACTCTACAAAATAGGATTAAGAATAAGATGGGATGCAAGCAAGCTAGCCCAGTTTGGGTAAGGGGTGGGAGCAGGGAAGATCTTAGCCTGGACAATCAAAACTGAGCAAAATAGAAATTACATCAACGGAGTTAAGGTCAGCCGTCCAATCAATGTTAACAAAAGATTCTGAGGTGAAAGAGACCTTCTTAGAACATTTCTGAGGACTTTACTTCAAGGAGGAGGAGGTCTCAGAGGAAGAGGCAGTAACTTGGTTTGCAGAGTCTGTTAAGTCAAGAGCAGAAAGAGCGTGTCAACCAAGATGTAACAGATGAAGAAGTGAGGAAGGCCACACAAACATCTAAGGGTGGAAAAGCAGCTGGACAGGATAGGATACCAACGGAACTGTATGAGGTCCTGGGGGAAGTCCTAACTCCCTTTATGACAGAGGTAAGTAGACGGATTTTAGATAATGTGATGCAACTTCCAAGATCATGGAATGAAGTGACAATTTCCCTTATCTTAAAACTAGGCCTGGGCAAAGCACTACGCTACGCTCACGTAGTCTGCGAAGTTTGCGCTACTTTGCACTACGCAAACTGCACGTAGCACAGTGCAAACACGCGTAGCATAGCGTAGCATAGTGCAGCGGTCACTCTCTCACTCAATTAGTCTTTATTCGATTATAAACAATCATAAAAGACACATTTACAAAACAGCATTAAAACAATTTCCTCTGAAATAAAACGTATAAAAATATCAAATACAATTAATTATTAAAAGCCATTTACATATCAAGGTACAATTACATATAAAAGAACTTGTGTCATCAAAAATAGATAAGATCATGTTATACAATGAAACCTCAGTTAATTATAACAAAATTAGACACAAGAATGTAGGCATATAAATAGCATATTTAAGTTGGAGGAACAGTAGAGCTGGTAACCACCTGTAATAAGATGGCAAAAAAAGTATCAAAATGCATATAAGGTTACATAATGCCCTGCATCCTGATCCTTCTTATGGCCCAAGTCCAACTCCAGAATTTTGCCATAGCTACAACTATGACTTCACTTGTGTCAGACTTTAAGATTCACAAAGCCAGTTTAGAGGATCATATTCCCGTTTGTGCACAAACAGGCTTAAGCCATTTCCTGCGAGGTGCCTTATAAGCAGGACAGACAAAAAAGATGTGCAGCAAGGTCTCTTCCACCCAGGGGCAAGTATGGCAATATAGATCTAAGTCAGTCCCCCAGTTTTGGTGAACGATTTTATGGAGAGGCTTCCCACTCTAAATTGGTGGTAGAGTTTCCTATCCCCAAAACTGGTGATGGTGTCCCAGTAAGCCTCCAATCTATATTCCACTTTATGATTCATAAAGTGGCCATTCACCTGGGAAAAGGACTTATGCCAAACCAACTCTCTGTATAGGGCCTTAAACTCCAGTTTTGAGGGGAAAGAATTCCCTTCAGGCTCTAGCCATAGGTGGTTAAGGCCCATGTCTGCTAGAGTGACCTTAATCTTATGTAACCATGGTATTTTGCTAGATTTATAGGCATCTTTGATATACTTAAGTGCCTGCGCATAAGGGGCCAGCTCCGGGGTGGTCCAAAGCCATCGCCAATAGGCAAGAGGTCTAATACCCGCCGCCTCGTCAAAAGACATACCCCCAGATCCATCAATAACGGCGGACTGCGAGAGGCCAGTCAGTGCCCTTAGATACTTATTCTGATAAATTTCCGAATCCCCAGAGTTCAGCTCCTTAAATTATTGAGGCTATGACCTTCCCTTGATAAATAGCCATAACTGGAGCAACGGGTTTAGTTAATGATAGACAATGTTCTTTTAGGAGGGCCCCCGCTAATTGATTGTGCTTTACCACCAGTAAGTCTATCTGTGGCTTCCAATATAGGGGTCCATTAGGATGGCGGACAGATCGCCACCACCATGCAGGCGGTGGCGATCCGTCCGCCAAACTTGCCCGTCCTCCACCTTTCTTCCCCCGCCATATTATAATGGCGGGGGGACCGTGGCGGAGGGGTAGACCGTCCGTCGCTTTTCCGCCGTGGCGGAAAAGGCCTGATATGGTCGCGGTGTCTATCAGACACCGCCAGCCATATTAGGATGGCCTGGCAATGCCGCCACGAAAACGCATACGGTTCCTGGTTTGGGGGCCCGTTGGGGGCCCCAGGGTGAAGGGGTGGTGGGGGCTGCACATGGGGGGTACCTATGGTACCCCCCTGCATTTCACAGCACAACATGGCAGGCACCGCGCGGTGCCTGTCATGTTGTGCTGTGAAACGCACATCAGACAACAGAAAAAAGTGGAGTAAGGAGGAACAAATATATAATACTATTTTTCTAATAGGTAACTATAAATTCTCCTATTGTTTTTGTGGCATAAGTCCACTGCTAAATCAGTCACACATTATCAACGTCATCACTAACACAAGGGGACATGATTACACATTTTATTTATTGTAATCAAACAGAAATATTCTCATCTCATTTCTTTTTTTTATCAAAAAACAGAAAAAAAATGTAAGGCAATTTTATGCACTATACACAAATATACATACCTATGTACACACCTATATACATTAAATATAGACGATGAACAACATATACACTTTATAAAAAAATCAAAAAAATGATGGAAAACACTTTTTCTTCTTCACCCTAAGAAACAATATTGCAGCAAAAGCTGAGTGCCCTCCTATTCAATCTAAGGGGTACACTGGGAGGTAGTCAGACACAACTGGTTCAACGCAAAAACCTCACAGAACCTAAATCTTCAAGTGTGTCAAATGGCATCAATTTCCAAAATTATTTCAAAACAAAGACTCCTCCTTATGGAAATGCACAACAAGCATTTTTCACATTGCGGTGGCCGGTCCTTTTAGGGGGCATGGTTCCTCCGCCCTTGTGGCGGACGGTACCTGCCCCCAACAGGATGGCGGACGGACGAACCTAATGGACCCCTTAGTCTTTTACCTATGGTCACCCCTAAGTATGTGAAAGAATCTGTTTGTTCGAGGGGCACATTATTCATTTCTACTACTTGGTCTTGTCAGCATTGACAACAAGCTTATGATCGTCACAGAAAAGAGTAAATCGGTTGAGTGCTCTTTGAAGACCCATTTGTGTTTTGGACAAGATTAGGGTGTCGTCTGCAAACATTAATATAGGCACCCTCGAACCAGCGAGATTAGGAGCATCCGTGGGATAGGCAGAGTAGTAGGAGACCACTTTGTTGATAAACAGGGAGAAAAGGGTGGGGGCAAGAACGCACCCCTGTCGCACTCCCTTGTTTACTGAAAAACGTTCTGTTGTCTCTACCTGTTGTCCCCACCTAACTTGGGCATAGGTAGAATCATGTAATTTGATGATAAATGAAAGGATCTCTGCCGGCATCCCAGCTTTGCTAGGAGTGTCCCAGTGTTTATTGCGGGGAACTAAATCGAATGCAGACTTCAAGTCTATGAATGCTGCATAGAGGGTACCCCCAGCCAAAACCTCGGTGTTCCATTACAGCATCATAAACCTGAAGACTTGGTCAGTAGTACTGACGTGGCAGCGGAATCCTTCTTGATAGGTGGATAATATCTCATTATCATCAATCCACCCATTAACCTTAATCAATACTAATCTGGCCACCAACTTCTGGATAGTATCAATAAGACTAATGGGCCAGTAATTGGATGGGGAGGCTCGGTCCCTTTTTATATATTGGGATTATCTCCCATGCCATGATTCTGGGATGGGGGCACCTCTAGCTAAACCATTGGCAAGAATAAGGATACATTTTAGCCAATTCTCCCAGTCAGATTTAAATATATCTGCCGGGATACCATCAGGGCCCGGGGCTCTACCTGCAGCCACCCCGTCAAGTGCACATTCTACTTTTAAAGGGCCAAAGATTAATATTGACTCTGAGTCTGAACACTGAAACTGTCCTGGGTCATATGGACTATAGGAGAATTGTTTCTGAAAATATGCGACCCAAGCTTCTGGTGGAACATTATTGACTGGTTGTGGGCTAGAGTGATCACTTCCCACCTTAATTAGATGCCATAATCTGCACCAGTTTTTTCCATTGCATGCAGATAACAACTCCTTCCACCTATTTTCATCATGGGTCTTTTTTGCACGTTATTTGATAGTTTTATATTCAGGTCTCCTGCTCCTTACCTCTTGAGCAGAGTCTGCCCTTATTGCACTAGACAGCGCCCTGTAGGCCATCCTACATGCCCCGATACAAAAGGGGATGATGGACGGAGCGTTTGAGCAAATCAAACACTCACCCCCAGTCAACTGATCTGGGTTTAATCCATCACCATTCTTTAGCTCACTCGGCCACCCCAGTTCAGACATGGCAATATGCAAATCAGTCTGACCCTGTGCCTCATGGGAACAGTCCAGCCCGAACTGCCATGCCATGTCTTCCCTGAACCGGAAACAATCATCCTGGGACCGGTTTCGGATTCATAATCCTCATCAGCCAGGCTATCTTGAATCCAGTGGCCAAGTGAGCAAGGGACTCACGTCTGAGCATACCCTGCCACACTTAGGGCGAACAAAGCGATACAAAAGGGGATGATGGACGGAGCGTTTGAGCAAATCAAACACTCACCCCCAGACAACTGATCTGGGTTTAATCCATCACCATTCTTTAGCTCACTCGGCCACCCCAGTTCAGACATGGCAATATGCAAATCAGTCTGACCCTGTGCCTCATGGGAACAGTCCAGCCCGAACTGTCATGCCATGTCTTCCCTGGACCGGAAACAAGCATCCTGGGACCGGTTTCGGATTCATAATCCTCATCAGCCAGGCTATCTTGAATCCAGTGGCCAAGTGAGCAAGGGACTCACGTCTGAGCATACCCTGCCACACTTAGGGCGAACAAAGCGATACAAAAGGGGATGATGGACGGAGCGTTTGAGCAAATCAAACACTCACCCCCAGTCAACTGATCTGGGTTTAATCCATCACCATTCTTTAGCTCACTCGGCCACCCCAGTTCAGACATGGCCTTGTGCAAATCAGTCTGACCCTCTGCCTCATGGGAACAGTCCAGCCCGAACTGCCATGCCATGTCTTCCCTGGACCGGAAACAAGCATCCTGGGACCGGTTTCGGATTCATAATCCTCATCAGCCAGGCTATCTTGAATCAAGTGGCCAAGTGAGCAAGGGACTCACGTCTGAGCATACCCTGCCACACTTAGGGCGAACAAAGCGATACAAAAGGGGATGATGGACGGAGCGTTTGAGCAAATCAAACACTCACCCCCAGTCAACTGATCGTCCATCATCCCCTTTTGTATCTCTTCATCCTACATGCCCCATCATACCATTTAGCAGCCTTATGCCCTGTAACACTAATGCTTCACACTCCAGGTTTAACAAAATAAGTCCTAAGCTTAGTGAACAGGGCCTCGTGGTGTACTGTTAAGACTGATAAGGTGTCCTCATTAAAATCTAGTTGCGAAAGGGCTGCAAGGGAGTCTTCGAGTGTCAGCTTGATCTGAGATACCGTGGCCTCATCTGCGGCAACCTGACCCCATTTTAGCCTGCAGGAGTTGTTGGACACAATTACATCTGATGGTACGTTGCCTAAGCTGCCACCCCTGTTCTCAGGAAGGAACACATCTATGGTCAAGAGAAGAGGGTCGTGATCGCTCTCTGATCTATTCACGACCTCCATATCCCTTAATCTTTGCGGGAGTTCTAAATTGATAATAAAATAGTCAATCCTACTTTTCCTTATCGCACTATTAAAAGTGGGTTTGCCTTGGGTGTCTAATTTAGATCTACCAATAACTGCGCGGAGCCCACACTCCATAGTAAAGCTCTTGAGCTGCAGCACAGCGCTCTGACTATTTCTTGACTAGAGCTAACATTAGTGACGGGACACCCCAAACTGCATCTTCATCACTAGTGAGGTTCCAGTCTTCTAGCCCAAGCGGCTCAAACAGGCAGTTAAAGTCCCCCACAATGATCTTATTGCAGGGCCCTTTTAAGGTTTTCAGAAAGGAATCTAAAATAGAAATGGTAGGAGAAGCCTTTCCACCTACCTGCCCTCTGGCATAGACATTTAAAAATAAACACTCTGGCTCATGCTCGGGGGTTATCCTAATAGCCTGGATATCTGGGTTATCAATCACGACCTCTTTGACCAAAAGACCAACCTGTTGTCTCACCCATATTTATATGCCCCCAGAGGGATGCCCTTGCTACCAGAAATTGCTGGCTTACCAAATACTAGATAACCTGGCCGGTAAATCATCCCCAAAGCCCAAGTTTCTTGGAACGCTACCATATCACCCAACTCAATGAAGCTTGACCAGTCCTCTGACTTTTTGTAAGTAACCCAGCAATATTCCAGGAAAATATGTGAAATGACTTCTCAACTGGACCGATCTTTTGTCCAGGGATAGTCAAGTCCTCAGTGCCCTGGGTCCCATTAGAGTTAATTAATTGAAAATTTGGGTCCCCCGTAGGGGAGTGTCAGAAACCACCGGGGTCTCCTCCGTCTCGGAGTAACAACTGGAGACAGTCAGTCACAGTCCTCTAGACTAGACAATGGGGCATATCTATTTGAGAGATTTAATTAAAAAATATGCAGTACAACCCCATAATTATTACTGCGATAATCGCTTTTGGGCCTTACTCTTGGTGCAGGATTGTGGTGTGGGCTATAAAAGATCCCTAGAGGTAGCACAGATATTTTGGCATGGTAAGACTCTTCATTCCTTTTTCCTAGGCATTCAATTATAAGCCTAGTTATACGTGCCTTATTGAAATTCGCCAGGACACAATCCCCCCACCACTCTTCACAGAATAACCTACCCAAGAGCAGCGTCTAGCCATGATAAGGTGGTTACAAATGTCCCAGCCCCAAACCCCTTCTTCTCATTATTTTATCCATTAACTGTTTGGTAGATTCTACCTGGCCTTCTTGTAAATTAGGTACATCCTTCAGGACTACGACCAATGGTGCTGCAGCGGGCGGGAGATTTAATACCCTGGGATCATATCTAGGTATACTCTTTTCCTGCCCATAGTGTGTTGAAGTAGGGTTATAACTAATAGCCCCAGGGACTTGAATTGGTTGGTTATCTAAGCCTAGCAGGTCGTGAATTCCAACCGTACTCCTGATGGTCCTGCCATTGCGTCCATCACCAAGCATCCCTGGCGTGCACGGGATGAGCTGGGCTGATTCCCCCGACATATTCCCAAGCTCACTTCCCTCACCTGCCTGGGCTACTATAGCCTTATCAGAGGTGGTTTGTGTCTAGTTTGTGGCATAGATAGCGGGACAGAAGTTTGTAAAATACATGGTAGCGGGTTTGGAATTATAGGATTATTTGTTACATTTGATGATTTCTCATTAAATACATTAATCCCCCCTAATAAACCCATGGCTGATGCATGATTGAACACAGTTAAAAGTTCAAGGTTAGTTACTTTCTCTTCTATTACAGTCAGCCTGTCTAGGATAGGAGTGAAAGATGCCGATAATAGGGCCCCCATTCTAGTTCACAGTCTCTCTTCATTTTCAGCCAGCAGGTTTCCAGTCATCATCACGTTCTGAGTGCCTGCTGTGCGATTAACAGTCAGTGGCTCAGGTGGAGTTGGGGATGATAGTGGCGACAACCCCCCAGTTTTAGAAACCTTTGGCATTTTAGCATTGTTTTGCCGTTGGGGACCCCCTCCCCACTTCTTTTTTTCTGCTGGATCTGGTAAAATTCCAAGTGCTTGGGCTTTGGGTTGTGGGACAGACCTCGTCATCACTCGGTGCATGGTGGGGATTGGTGAACTCAATTGTGCCTGATCACACGGGATGGAACTCGTCAAAGGGTCCACCGTTGTTGGGCAGTCCGACTGAAATGAAGGAATTTGGCTACAACCCGCTTCAGAGTTCAGCATGTCTGAGCCTGTGACCATGCAGTCTTCCGGTGAGCGAGCAAGCATTAGAGCACCCAAGGATGACAGTTTATTTTGCTGGGGATCTAGCGATAGCCGCCGTTCAGTCATGGCTATTTCATGGGCTAGTACCGAGGTGGCTCTTACAATAAATTAGTCCAATGTTCCAACAACACTTCCGCCCATGGCATATTTCCACCCCTCCCCTCCCGCAAATTCATCATTAATAAAATTCAGCAGCTAATTAATCGTGATGCGCCTGCCCTTATACGAATAGAACGGTGTGGAGACTAACCTTCAAAGGCCGGGCAGGTAAAAGAGGTAAGAGAGGTGGCCCAGCCCAGGCTCGAACGGCTCTAACGGGACCGCCCTTGGCCCGGGCTTAGCACGAAGGGGGGAGAACGATGTACTAAATGGGCATCCTTGTCCTTGACGAAAGCAGGCACCGGTGCGGTCAGTGCTCTTGCCCCCTGGGACTTGTAGTCCCTCTTCCTCAGAGTCTCTCCGCCAAAGCTCTGACTGCAGGGGCTCTAAGATCTTCACCCCCAGGCTGTACTCAAGCAAAGGGTAGGAGCCCTCATACGTGTTAGGTGTTTCAAGGTCACACCCTGGTCCACACAGCCTCCGGGGAAGGCCACCAGAAGCGGCAGTCAAAGCACTGTGAAATGGCGTGCAGGAGAGAACAACAAGAAGGGCAGCAATGGCCACTGGTGCACCCCTTGCGTGCAGTCAGATCAAAGCGGGTCACAGCACTCACTGCAAGTACACTAACTAGCAGGCAAATATGTGTTGCGCATCCTTGGGAGCAAGAAATTTGTGTTTATATTAGCCGCGTTCGACCGGTAACAGCCTCTGCCATTTCCAGTCGTAGGGATCGCAAAAATGACGGGCACCGAGAGTGTTGCTCTTCTGTATAGGGATCCTCAGACAATGCACGTTCTTTGCTGCAGCGTGTAAAAATGTTAAAAAAGTATTGCCGATAAGCCGACACACACCAACAGCGGCTGTTTAGGCAGGCAGAGTGCAGACGCTTCGCGAGCGGATTGTGCTCACCGGCAGTCTTGGAGCTCACAGCGCTGTAGTCAGGAGGCACCCACTTTGGGCAGCACGGGTCATCCCGGACTCAATCTCTCCTCCGGCGATACGGAAATGTTTCCACTGTCTGTATTTCACAGCGGGTTGCAGTCCCGCAGCAATCACGCCACGCCTCAGCCCCCACCGCATGAGAGGAGCACAGCAGCAACCCCCAGCGAGCGGACACAGCTATCACAGGGCTCCGGATGCCATTTTCCACAGGTAACACGAGCTCTCTTTGGGATATGCCTCCTCTAAGCTGTTTTTTTTTCTTGCTCGCGGTCCTCAACATCAATTTGGCGACCGCGAATAAGCAAAATGACATCCCGGCGAGACTTTTTCCTCGTTCGCGATCAGCAACATCAAGTTGCTGATCGCGAACGTAGAAAATAAACCTCCTGGCGATATTCTCAACGTCAGGTTTCTCATTGCGAGTGGTCGCGTATGCTCGCGACCGCTCGCGATGAGAAACTACCAGTCCGCCTTTGAGAAAGCTGCCGCTCAAGTAAAAATCTACTTGAGCGGCAGAAAACTACAGCTCGCACTGTGCAAGATGCCGTTTTCAATGATTGCACAGTGCTGATGCTTGTCCGCACTGTGCAATCATTGAAAACGGCATCTTGCACAGTGCGAACATACTACTATGCAGTTCGCGTAGTGCTACACGTAGCTCGCGTAGTACGAAGTGCATTTTGCGTAGCTACGCGAAGAGCTACTTCGCAAACTACGCCCAGCCCTACTTAAAACCCTGCAAGGACCACCCTAACTGTGAATCATACAGGCCTATATCCCTATTGAACGCAGATTATAACATCTTTACCACCATCCTGGTGGGGAGATTAAGCAAGGTTGCTGGGGGGATAATCCATAAAGACCAGAAGGTTGCTGAGGGGATAATCCATAAGGACCAGAAGGAATTTTTTTAAAGGGATGCACATTTATGAATTAACGTATGGGCTCGTTGGAGCAATTAATGTGGCAACAGCATATTCTGTTCCCCTCGCTGTTATTATGTTAGATTCCTCCAAGGCCTTGAACAGGGTCAGGTGGTCTTATCTGCTAGTGGTTCTGAAGAGACTCAAGCTAGGGGATAAATTCTGTAGGCTGGTATAATTAATATATTAAAAGCCCACTGCGAAAGTTCTAGTAAACGGCAACCTAACTGCCCCTATAAAAATCTCAAGGGGCACAAGTCAGGGATGCCCTTTGTCTCTTTGTCTGTTGTTTAACCTGTACATAGAGCCCTTTGCCCAGAAATTGAGGAAAACAACTAACATCCCCGCCTTCCGTTGGGCGACTTTGGAGAAGAAAGTTGCTTTATATGCAGATGATCTGTTAATCTTTACTTCTGACTTAGAGGCCGCAGCATCTCACACTATACAGATAGCTATGGGGTTTGGTAGAATATCAGGCTACCAGGTAAATTAGGCCACAACAGAAATCATGGTTTGAAATCAGAGTGGAGATAACCCGCTGATTAAAAAGGATATGAAATACTTCGGGATTAGAATTGTCGAAGATATAAGCAAAATCCCGGAAATTAACCTGCTGAGAATTTATAGGGAAACAGTGCACTTATTGAAGAGCTTGGTACATCTTCCCCTTACGATTTTAGGACGGGTTAACTTGGTCAAGATGGTGATTCTGCCAAAAGTCACTTATCTATTTAATACTATCCCTCTTCATTTGGAGAAATTAACAATAGACAAAATGCAACAGGCAATAACCTCTTTTATTTGGGCATATAAAGGGGTCCAGATCTCTTGGAAAAAGTGGCGGAGACAGGGAAGAAATCCGAATTATCATCACCGGATATCCAGTTTTACGCATTCGCTTTCCAAATCACCAACTCTAGAATGCTTTTTAGAACCCCAGACGACATTGATGTCGGAATTATGTTCTCCGCAATGATAAAAGTGAGCATAAGGGGAACCAGCGGTTTTCTCTTTGAGTATGGGGACCTAAATTGTTTCAAGATTAAGTTAAAAGTACCACAAGCACTTACTAGAATGTGATATATGATAAGAAGGCGGCACAACGTAGATTACTTTACCTTCTCAGCCCCAATATGGGACTCTCCAGGGACACCAGAATGCCTTTAGGATAAATTGGCTTTATCAATGAGAGAGACTGGTATACTTGAGAGTTCGCAGGATGGACAGCTAATCACCTGAAGTGAGATAAAAGATTTAATGGAGGACAACATATCCCATTCTAAGTATATTCAATTGCAGAGCTGGGCTAAGGCTCGAAAATCACCATTGGGTGTAGCCAATGATCTGGAGGAACAATTGGCCTGCAAACTCCCAGGTGTGAAAGAGATCGCCTTCAAGTACTGGGGTTTACAGGACACCGTCGACGGAGAACTCCCCCTGGTAGAAATCTATGTGGCAGATGCTTGCTGAGCTGCACTTTACAACATATTTTGCAAGTATGGATGTGCACAATTTATACTATTGTTAAGCCTCCTTTTTTTTTAAAGAATCCATTTTTTTAAACTTCATAGTGCATATATAACACCCGAGAAGCTGTCCAAAATTGGAAAAAGAAAGTTGGTTGCCTGGAAAAGTGTTGCCTGGAAAAAGTAAACAGATGTTCATATGTTTTTTCAATGTACGCAGATACAAAGTTTCTGGCACAAAGTTGAATCAACTCTCACAGGTATTTTGGAATACACATAAAGGTAAGCCTTGCTCAAATTATCTTTGGGGTGAAGGAGGGTGTGTCAGTAGTGACTAGGAACTTTTTGTCTTACACAATATTGCTTGCTAGAGGGGAGATCAGTCGTAACTGGATAAGTGAAACATCGCCACAACATTATAAATGGTTAGAGTCCATGTTTTATATGTCAAGAATGGACTTGTTTATGAAATGGGTCCAAAAAGAGGAAAACAATCTGGGATATATTACAAAATTGGGTAGGGATAACCGAAGCCAATGAATAGCTAAGGATAACAAGACAATAATAAGAAGAATCCCCTGACCAATTAGTACGCCTACAGAATTCTCTGCTTTAGCTGCAAAGGCCTCTCAGTACAGAGAAGAGAGTGATCCTACCCCCTCAAAATACAATTGAAAATTACCAAGGACTGGACAAAGCAGTGGGAGGAGACTTCTGGACAGGAAGAGGAAGTCTGTGGCACTTCCTATCTGCTTAATTAACAAGCATTTGCAATGCATTCAGTCTCTCATTTACGCAAGTTTAAGCTATTGCCATTGTAAATGAAAATGCCTATCATTTTTGTTTTTGAAAACATAAATAAAAGGCTTTGTCAATTACAATGCCAATAGGTTACACTCGCGTAAATGCGAGACCTATTGCATTGCAAGTGCTTTTTCTCCTGAGTCAGGTCAAAAGAAGTAAGAATACATTATTTTTATGTAGCGCTTCACAATAAACTTCTGCCTTTTAAGAGCACTCTGAACAACACGTGTTACTATTAGCCCATTTAGAGGTACTAAATACACTGCCATCGACAGGGTGAAAGGAGGTGTCTGCCTTCAAGGGATTCGGATTCATAATCTAAAGATTAGAGAAACATGATCTAGCATTAATTTACTGAGCCATCTGTGGAATTATTGTCTTCAGGGTAGGATGAACAGGCATCTTCCTCCCAGGTCAACAGGCCCACTCCCATAGGGCGAACATAAGTGAGCATATCTCTCTGAACCAAACACTGCACACTAACATTTAACACTTACGCTCCCTGATATCAAGAATGTGCCGCCGGCTACAGAGGTGTGACAGTGTCCAAAAGTACCATAAAAGCAATCAATAAGTCGTAAAATGTGACATTAGAAAATGCTCTAAAATACGCACATACATATTGTAAAGCCCATTCCCGCTGTTTCCCGCAGTTTCACTGAGAATCCCAAGCAGGGAGTGGGGCTGAACAGGTGTGAGCTGCACACATGCTGCTGCCTGTCAAACGCCGGAGTGGGGCGGTGGGTGAAGAGGGCCTCATCAAACCCCACCACGATAATGAATGGGCCGAGTCAGGTGCATGCACAGCCACCTCACCCACTCTGTCTTGTAGATATCTGGATCCGCATGTTCCTGCCCCCTCCCCGTCTTCCCCGCTGAGAACAAATCCTGTCCATGCACAGTGCAACTACCACACTTTTTGTAAGTTACGTTTTGGACCCGGCCACACTAAAGCCTTCGCTTGAAACAATGGTTAGAACTGTGCGTTGGGGTGGCGGGGTCGGGGGCAGAGGCTGATAAAGCAACGCCCATTCCCATAAACACTTATCCATGTCTGGAGAACTTGAAACGGGCTGGGGAAAGTGGACCAAGTCTACAATAGGTCCACAGAAATATTATCAAGCCAGACGGAATCCAAAAAAATAAGTTATGAAGGTTACCTGTAAGGGAGAAGAGATTGTCGAAGTGAAGGGTGCACCCAACGGTCCACATGCAGTCGATGCTCTTGCACAGGTACGCATTGACATCCCCATGTCACGATGTAAAGGCGACTCCCCTGAAACAAGCACTGGCAAAGCCAAAAATTCGGACATTCACTGCCACCTTTTTGTGCTGCCAAGGCTTGATCTGTTTTTCTACCAAAAAACAAGCCCAATCCTCCGTAAAACAAAGCCCAAACCCAAACTAACATCCTATTAAAAAGAAGCCCAAATGACGGTTGAAAGCGAAAATTGCTTAAAAGCCTAAACAATATAATCACGGAGAGGGAGGCATGACGCAAAAAGTACCCCCAATCAAACTGCAGAATTAGGAGGAGGTGTGAGGGAGGAAAACTATATTTAAATGTAATCAGCTATGGTGCCAAAACTACACACAGGCAAACAGAAACTGAGCAGTAAAGAAAGAAATAAAGTAGTCTCCCAGAAAAAAAAGACAAAAAACTGTAGTGCGATGAGACTGTACTTAGTCCCTGCTGCATGGGAGGAACGGAAGAGAGAAAGGAGGGACAAAGAGGCAGGACTGACCACTGGCAAGCAAGAATGTTTGAGGGACACTGAAACAAACAAATCAAAAGCTGGGGGAGAGCTCTAAACCAACATAAGAAATTACAATAGGTCTTGAATGCTCGACCTAAAAAGTTAAATTTAAAAAATGCATTTCACACAAAAATAAACTACCTGAACTGTTAGTTTGGGTAGAATACCTACTCCAAAACCTATTTTGAGTTGATTTTGCAGCTTCTCAAGTAGAAATGTACTTGAAAATCAGCCCTCTGACCTCAATCTCTTGCATTAGAAAATCAAGCTGGAAAGTGATGAGGAATGAATCTTGGGACATACATCCCATCCCGCTCGATCAAATCTGCTCATATTTGTGTTATTAACTAAACAAATAACTAATGGTGTGAAAATTATTAACATGGATGAATGACCTTTTTATAAGTTTAAGTGAAAAGTGCAAGACAAAGCACACCATGTGAAGTAAATAAAAGTAGCATTACACATGCAGAAAGCATGAATAAATAAAATATTATTTTACGTGAACTAACATTTTTACGAAAGAAAGAGATTTAAAATAAAATTATGCATTATAAAATCTTTCATGTAAAATTATGAAATAATAAGTAACAAGAATGTTTATAAACAATGTTTCATGAAAATGCTTATCTCCTTTCTTTATAACATAAGAGAGACATAATAATTAATAATGAGCTCAATGAGATTATGCTTGATAATCTAATCAGAATAATGAATCATTTGCCATAATGACTTTTCTTATGTATTTTCTTTATACGTCTTTGTAATGAAGTGTGTTTTATTTCCTAGAAAAATTGTTGGTTTGCAGTTCATGGTTTTCCTATGAAGACCTCAAAATCTTGTTGGAGTGATTTTATTTTCTCAAAATGTAGGCCTCGGAAGAAATGTATTTTGTCCTTCACTAGTTCTAAAATGCAGGTTAGTTTGTTTAGCTGTGCACAAAGTAATCTCTAGGAATTTCCTTCTTGAGCTAAATATTATTATTTCATGAATTACTTTGACAACAAAGGTTACAAGCTAATGTGGAGGGTACAGGAGGATAATGTTGCAAGATGCCTTTCCTGCTTCCACGAAAGGATGACATCATTTGAATTATCAATGGACCATCTGAGAGAACTTTGCAAGTTTGAATGCACTTGATGCACACCTCATTTTGAAAACCAATAACATTGTGAAGAAGATGTGAATTATGCTTCTAGGAGGTTGGACATGTAATATTTAGGGTATAAATATTTCTTGAAAAAAGAATTTAGTAGGAGCTGCTTCTATAGGAGGAGAGCTTTGCTGCTGTTTTCTCTGTGCTACTTTGGATGGCTGCTGTCTTTGCTAAACATGACTGAGGCTTCCTGATTATCTTTGCACTTCATTGGCTGGTGATGTTGCCTCAAGCTATACCTTTTTAGCCGAGAGGTTAGCTCTTCTAACTATTGCACATATTGCATTATTTTTCATTGATCTAGGTTTGTATGAAAATCAAATTGCATCTGATATTGCAGTGACTTATTTTCTTTTGTCTCTCTTTCTCTTGCCACTTATGCCTGTAATTGATATTGTGATGAATTCACTATAAGCTGTTTTCTCTTATTTGTGATTCTACTTGTAACATTGAACGAATGAAGACATGTATGAGGTTTCTTATTGTAATTGTGTATTGACCATTCATATTCTGAAATGATTAGATAAAAGTGACTTGATAAGTATTCAGAATTTGTCGTTATTGATGTTATTTTGAAAATATTGTGACAGATGTTGTTAGGTTAGATATTTCCTTCATTTAGGCCCCTCATGAATGGAATGTATCAATGTTTCTTCATTGCCAAGTCCTTATTAGCTCTACAAAAAGGTTCATCAGAGGACCTGATTTTGTAAGTGGTTATTGAGTTCTCATGGGCCCGAACTCCTGGTTATAAAAGATCCTGTAATATTGAAATTAGTAATATCATATAGAGTTATAAAAAAAGTCTCAGCTTCCGCTGCTAGTGAACATAATTCACACTAGGGGATAACAAATCTAGCTCTCCAGGTAGCTTGCTGGAGTCTCGCATTGTTTCCCTTGTCATCATATTGCTCAATACGTGGAATTTGGCTGGAACTGTTAAAGGACCAATATGGAGTCACCAAATTTCTGCAATTCGCAAGCGAGCCTTATGGAGATTTTAATTACATTTTCTGCATTTCTCAATTTTTAACACCATGGAGCATACCTTGTGGGCTACAACACTTACAAACAGGTGGGTGACCTATTATATTGAACAATATAAAGAGGGAGGCCTTTGCCTACAAAAAGGTTTGACAGGTGCCAATGCAGCAGTCAGAATGCATTGCTGGGCTTCAAGCTATGTTTTTTAGGCCCACTCTGTGGATGGCACAATAGTCCACAGGTGGCATTTAGCTTCCAGACCCTGGGTGCATTTTCTACAACATGCACTAGGAACTTGTAAGCAAGAAAAATGTATCAATGAACAACAAAACCATTTAGTCATGTTGGAAGTCGGAGTCAGGCAATTTACTCCCATTTAGCAGGGCTAATACTACACAAAGTTTCAAGTCCAGCAAAAATAGAGTTTAAAAAAGACGGCAAAACATCTGGGATGAACACATAGAAAATGCGTACAACTGTTTGGCAGGGGTCACATTAAATGCCCGTTGGTGCTTTATTTTAGGTGTCCAGCAATGTACATATACGGCTATTTTCAGACCGGCTGTGCAAATTAAAATCAAGATTTTATTTACTTCAGATGCATTTGGCTGACTAATTAACATCTCTAGCGTGCAGCTGTTTTTTATTTAATTAATTCAAGTACACTTGCCTCAACCGCAGTCAATGTAAGTCTTCCTTTGTATTTTCAAGCATTCTGCGCAAGGTCATTCAGCGCATAACTGGCCAATCTTTAGGCAATGACAAGCGATACCTAAGCGCCACTGGCCACTTTGTAGGGCACAGTGAAATGATAGAGCGCCAGCGTTATTGACGTGTCTCAAGGGTGCGCTGAAGCACAGATGGCTGTTATTGGCCTATGTCAAGGACACGCTGAAAGGATAGCTGAACGTTATTGGCCTCTTTCCAGAACATGGCGAAAAGACCATGGAGAAGCATTATTTATTAGGGCTCAGGGCTTCACTAAATGACAGGCTTGGAAGTCTACCTGGGCTACCCATTATAGTTCAAGAGACGATAAGAACGTTTTTTTTTTTACCGCACCCATTATCAGAGCCTTTCAATGAAGGTGCAAAAATATATGCAGGACTTAAAAGGCTAACATTTGAATTAAATAAAAAAGAAACCTGGGCCATAAGGTGGTATTTACGTGAAGCTTTAAAGAAGTTTATCCAAGATGTGAAGGAAAGTCTGACATAGATTAAGCAAAAACATCTCACGTTTTATTGGTAATAAGGGCGTGTGCTTTCAGCAGAGTATATTAATGCATTGTTTATTATTTTTCTGTATTTTTAATTCTTAACTTCCACCTCTCCGGGGGTTATCAAGATTATTGGTTTGGTTGCAGCTGTGAGTTAAAAAAAAATCAATAACAATTCAATATTTTTCTTCAAAGAGAATATGAAGAATGCCTTCAAATAGAAAATTACAGCACATAAAAGCTGAATGTTGACATAAAAGCGGCTCATAATTGTTTTCAAGAAGCATAATTGCAGTGAGGGTTCCATCTGATTTTGACAGATAAACAATCATTGCGGTTAATATAAGGTTGTGAGTTATCTGCAAATCTTCTAGAAAAAACACAAAAATAATTTGTCTCTGCCTAAATTGAGCCTCTTTATGAATATTGCTATAAATATTTATAGAGCATTTATTTCTCTGCCCTGATGTGGAAAGTGGCAAAACAATAATTATGATTTTTAAGAAATGGAATCATGCTTCCTTTCAATCTGATAGTTTGATGTACTCCGCTATTGAAAAATAAAACGGGTTTGCGTTTTTTTTTCCAGAAGCTACACATTAGCCACACTCTAAACAGCATGAACAGAATACAAATGTCTTTAAAAATGAAGCTTAATTTCTGCCTTATTGTGTTCGGGTCAAATATTACAAATTCAGGTCTTGCAAAGCTTTATTATTGGAGTTGATATCTCTTCTCATTGAGAGACGTTTCTGGACGTAATGGGAATGTTAAAAGACTCCTATCCAAAAGGTTTGACCTTCACATTAGTGGATGGTATCATTGGACGTAGTGAACGAGAAACGTGTTACAATAGGCTCTGATTTAAACAATATTGGATAGTTTGGGCAAACTTAAAACTCGCCTTTCCAATTTGCCTTTGACCAAACGGTGCATGTACTATGAATTCACTTGATATTCAGGGGTCTCACAGAGAGGCACCATGGTTTATTTCAGTTTCTGAAAGTCATAACAATGCCATGATGTAGCAACAGTTGATACACCTGTTGCTCACTGTTGCTACTTCATAAAGGGCTCTCAGAGAGCCTGTCAGCTCAGCTCTGCTTGTCAGGTTTGAATGAAAGCACAAAGCACAGCTGCAGGAGTTGGAAGATAGGCAGGACAGCAGTGGTTCCTCCATGGGAGTGGAGGGGCTCTGCCTCACACACTGCTGAGCAGAAAGCTGAAAAATCAAAATGGTAAAAAAAGGATGTGTTCCTGCTTTTAACCTAACAGAGAGGGCGAGTGCATCGTTGCTGCTGACTGGCAGCAATGACAAGTGGCCCTTTCAGTACGAATTGCGCATGTGGGTTTGGCTGGCTACCTTGCTACGGCCAAACCGACATGCGCAATTCAAACTCTCCAACCCAGTTGTCTAAGCCAGCCATGTTGGAGAGCAGGCACGGGCCTTCAGTGCTCCTGGGAGTGCTGAGGCAGCCTGCTCCAGCCAATCCAGACACTTTACTCATGCAGCATGAGAGCAGTGTCTGGACTGGATAAGGATATGTGGGCACTGAGGTACCTCCCGCTTGAAAGATACTGGAGCCAGGGACTAGCGAACATCGAGGATGTGCTACAGACTAAGGTCACTGAAACTTTTTTTTTGTATTTAAATGTTTATGTTTATTGGTATGTAAATTTGTTAGAAATTGGATTTTTGGAAGGCTAGGGCATGTGCCAAAGCCAGGCAGAAACCACCACTCTAGTCAGGATAAGGGAGTTACACTCCTAAAATAACCCCTGCTCACCTCCTTGGTAGCTTGGCACGAGCAGTCAGGCTTATCTTAGAGGCAGTGTGTAAAGCATTTGCACATAACGAACCGTAGTACAGTGTAAGCACTACAGAAGGACACCACACCAGTTTAGAAAAATATCCAATATTTTTATACACTTAAGACAAGACCAAAAACGATAAAAATCCACAATACAGTACTTAAAAATCGTTGGTTATCAAAATATGCTTGAAAAACAGTTCCTTGATGTCGATAGCTCCGTCCGGGGCTATCACGGCATCATGAGCAAATAAATCCAAACAATCCTGGCTGACCTCGGTGTCGCGGGCCAGCTGTGGTGTCGGAAAGACCCACAAACAGAACCTTTTAGAAATGCAGGGCGTTGGCGATCTCTCGTTGAGCTTCCGAAAGCACGGCGTCCGCAAGCGTCTGTTCTGGAGGTCAGAGCAGGAGTCGTCAGGGCCCTTGAAGTCACACGCTTTGCAAATCGATCTCCTCTCTGTTGGAGTCAGGAGCGCTGACATTGGCAGGCGTCTTGTGCTGTCGTGCGAAGTGCAGTGGTGCGGCATGCAGTGCCCTCCGGTCAGGGTGCGAGCAGTGGCTCAGTGGCAGCTTCAGATGGCGTCATTGGTGAGACCAGGGTCATGGTGTGAGGTAAAGGTGGTGCTCGTCACAGTGCTGGCAGGTCGCAGTGCAAGCAGCGGCGTCGTCGTGCCTGAAGCGCTGTTGTCTGTTGACAAACTGGAGTCAATGGCACCGGCATCGGTAGGACAAGGCTGTGGTGGGGGATGAGGGTGGTGCGTCATGTAACTTTACGAGCGATGCCCTCAAACCACGGTGCAAACAGCGGCATAGCTTTTGGTGTGGAGGGCAGTCGTCGGGGATACCAAGGCTCACAGGTTGCGGTGCGAGCAGCGGCCCGGTGGCAGCATCAGCAGGTGTCGTCGGAGAGACCAGGGTCCCTATGCGGCTGTACCCTCTGCGGTGCCTTCAGCATCATCGACATCGTAGAATTGCTTTTTCTTCTGTTGCAGCACATAACACACAGTCACCAATCTGCTGAGGGCAGAAGAGCTTGACGTCTTTGTTGTTCCTGAGACTTCTTGAACAGTGGCAAGCTCTACCTCAATCCCTTGGAGGAACTCACAAAAGTAGATTGCAGAAAGTCCAATCCAGTCCTTTCACTGCCCAAGAAAGACGCAAAGCACACAGCAATGTGGTAGTTCCTCCTCACAGTTTCTCCAGATCTTCTTCTTGGCAGTCTTCTTGGTCCAAAAGAGTTCTAAAGTTCAGGGGTCATGGCCCCAATATTTATATCGCAAAATTCTTTGATCTCTGAGGCAGAAAGTGTCTGTGCCCATCCAGAACTGTTCTGCCTTCTCTGGTGTGACTTCCTAGCAGGAAGTGGAGACAGCATGGTCAGAGGCAGACCAGGCCCTTTGAGGAGCAAGCACATCTCTTCCCCTTCCCAATGAAGCACAGGTCTATTTAGCCCTTTCCTGGCCCTCCTCGACTATCTGGAGCCACACCTGCTTCCCAGCCTTTTGTCATCCAAAACGCAGACAGGCAATCCACATTCCAGCAGAGGCACACGGAATGACTGGGCAGGAAAATACCTACTTTCTAAAAGTGGTATTTTAAAACACAGAATGTAAAAATCACCTTAACTAAAAGATGCATCTTTAGGTTCCGAGTTCAGACATACTAAACTTTTTTTTCATACCTAATTCCCCGGGCCAGTTATGTTTATAGGATGTTATGAAGAAATTCTCCATTCTGTCATATGCGGAACAGGTCGCCTTGCAATACTAAAAAACAAAATGTTCCGTAATTTTCTATCAGGACATGCCACACACACCAGGCCATGTCCTACCTTTCACATACACTGCACCCGGCCCACAGGGGTACCTTGGACCTACCTTAGGGGTGGCTGACATGTAAGAAAAGGGAAGGTAAGGGACTGGCAAGTGGGTGCACTGGCCAAGTTGACATGGCAGTTAAAAACTGCGTGCAGACTCCGCAATGGCGGGTCTGAGGTACCTTTTCCGGGCCACTCACGTGGGGGGCACAATCAGTGCAGCAGGTCCACTAGTAGCATTTGATTTACAGGCCCTGGCACACTTAGTGAACTTTACTGTGGACTAACAAGTAAATCAAATATCCAATCATGGAAACACCAATCCATAACACAATTTACCACAGGAGCACTTGCACTTTACCACGGATCAGCAGTGAGAAAAGTGCGCAGAAACACTATGCGAGCAAAAACAGAGTCAAAACAGGGAGGTCAGAAAGCAAGTTTAACAATGTTAATAATTCCTGAGGTGTAGTTTCTGATCAGAAACAAGTCTTCATATTGGATCTTTCATGTAAATAAATCATATCACTAGATCCCTGTTATAAAGTATTACAGGCAGCTACTGATATTACAGTCGGCAGTACAACCTCTGCCACATTGGGTGAGCACCTTTCCTCAGAAGTTGTGAGATACGATGGTGGGTACCACCTGAGTCAATCTAAAAGCTCTGGATGGAAGTGGGCTGCAAATGTCTGCCCTGTCTCTGAGCATAGATGCACCGCACACTGGCACCTGCCTCCTATGCAATAATAGATAAGCTGTGGATGTGGCAAAATGTCTAGGACTGAAGCGGATATTTGGCAAACTGATCATTGGAGAAGAAAAATTCAAGGAAGACATGTTTGCCTTAAAGGAGAGCTTAAGGGACCCAATTTTAGTATAGGTGAAAACTTTACGGGGCACACTAAAATTTTTATGAAAGCAGAAACAGTATACAGTATACAGACTAACAGCCTGCATTAGTCAATTAGTGTTAGGCTGACAGGATATGTAGCCACAAACATGGAAGAATACACTGTTCCCCAAACTTACCCTCCTCTAACTTTCTTTAGAGTTGGGTGAACTGTCATTTTTCAAATCACTGTGCCGCCTCTGGCTTCACTAGATGGAAACCTTTCGCTGACAGTCCAACAAAGTAGGAGCAATCAGTAAAAGTATATGAGACCATTTAACCTATCTAGAGCAGACCTGTAAAAGCTGCTTAATTGTAGACCTTGTGGGACAGGCATACACGCAAATGCTCACTTCCACCCATTCACAAGCATGCACACACAGACACACACACACACATACACATGCTCATATCCATCCATTCACAAATGCATACTTACACAAACTTACATACACCCATTCACAAGCACATGCACAAATACGTAAACAATAATTACTTTAGAGAGACACAGCTTTAAGAGTGGACTGGCAAATATTATTATCAAGACTTTACATTCTTTATTGTATTTTTAGGAAAACTGTATGTATAAAGATGTTTTAATATCTGTTTCGAGTTTCAAAAACAAAGAGAGACAATATTAATTTTGTGACTTTCTTCTTTTTAGGTAAAAACCTACCAGATAGCGCAGTTATCTGGTTTTTATTAACATCATGGGGGCATCCTGAAAACTTCCCTTGAAATGCATTGTGCCTATTGCTAACCATTGGCTTGGTGGGTTGTAACTCACATTTCCTTGCTCTCTGTTTGCTGGCACTATTTGTTTTAGGCTGTCCAGCTTGTGTTTGTCCCTTCCCTTGCCCAAATCCTATTCACTGTAATCTTCAACCAGTACTTGATTTCTGTAAGCAGGCCTTTAAATCGTGTTCTTATCATGTCACATTTACTGTACATTTGAAGACAGAGGTCACATGTCATACTCTATATTCCAGGGGGCTTGGTGTTTACTTTTATTTCTCTGACTTTAAAGTGAGAGGATTTATGTGGAAATCATGCTGACTATAAGGGGAGGGGGTGTGCTTGAGTAAGGCTGTACAATGGTATTTTTATTCTACCACACAACAAAATGTAAATGTTTGTAAATGACCTATGAACTGAATAAGAATTATAATAGCACAAATGAAGCAAATTGTTTTGTAATTCTGAAAGGTAGTAAAACAAATATGTCAATATTATCTAAACAATCAATACACTAGGTGATGGCATTTCCACTTAGTATTTGTGTGCTGTATTCATTTATTGATAAAACTGCATGTCTGTGCAAATGTATTGGCCATTTCAATGGAAGATGTGTTGTCTCTACTGGCAGTGTGCTACCACACCAAGCATATTCCACGTTATCCCACTCTACTCTACTTTTCACCACTCCACACAACTCCAAGCCACTCAATATTGGATTACTACAATCTACTCTGCACCACTCCACTCTATGCCACTTCACTCTATGCTTCTCAACTCTACATCACTGTACTCAATGCCAATCGACACTACCCCACACTACTCTATTATGCACTACTTTATTTTTTGCCACTGCACTGTACATTACTCCACTATGCACCACTCCACTTTATGCCACTCTAATCTGAAACACTGCACCACATACCACTGCACTCTACACCAATGCACTCTACTCTGTACCACTCCACTCTACGTCAGAGCACTCATTGCCAATCCACTCACCACCACTCTGATCTCCTCTGCACTGTATGGCACTCTTCTCTACGCTATAGTGCTTTACCGTGCACCACTCTTCTTTACTCTGAAACAATCTAATTAATGCTTCTATACTTAGCACTGCTACACTCTTTACGACTGAACTCCACTTTACAGTGCACCACTCCACTCTACTCTGTATCACTGCACTCTATGCCTATGCACTCTACACTATTTTACTCAAACCCGATGCACTCTATGCCACTGCAATCTATGCCAATCTACTCTGCACCTCTGCACTCTACACAACTATACTCTACTCTGCAACACTTTACACCACTGCACTCTACGCCATGATATTCTACTCTGCACCACTGTACTCTGTGCCACTGCTCTCTATGCCACTCTACTCTGCACTACTCTATGCCACTTGAACTTCGTGCCATTGTTCTCAGCGTCACTCCAATCAGCGCCACTCCACTCTGCTCTGTGCCACTCCACTCTGCTCTGTGCCACTGCATTCTAATCTGCATCACTGCTGTCTACGCTAATGCACGCTAAAATGTTACTGAAAATTAATGCACTCTACACCACTGCACTCTATACCAATATACTCTGCATCTCTGCACTCTTCACAACTATACTCTACTCTGCAACTCATTCTGCCACTGCACTTTAGGCCTTCTTATTCTATGTCACTGCACTCTAGCCAATCTATACTACTCTGCACCATGGTACTCTACGCCACTGCTCCCTATGCCACTCAATGCAACTGCATTAAACACCAATGCACTCTACGCAACTCTACTATACTATATACCACTGCACTCTACAACAGTCTACTCTGCAATTCTTCACTCTCTGCCACTGGCTCCAAGCCACTGCACTCTACCCTGCACCAATATATGCCACTCTACAGAACACCATTGCCATCTACGCTATTCTACTCCAAACCACCCCAATCCATGCCAATGCACTAAAGACTACTTTACTAAAAGCCAATGTATTCTATGCCACTGCGCTCTATGCCAGCTACTCTTCACCACTGCAATCTTTGCCACTATACCCTCCTCTGCAACACTTTATACCACTACACACTACCCCACTGCATGCTAAGCCGCTCTATTCTACTCTGCACCATGGCTCTCTGCACCACTGTTCTCTGTGCCACTGCTCTCCGTGCCACTCTGCTCTGCCCCACAGCACTCTATGCCGCTGCTCACTACGCCACTCTACACCATTGTGCTCTATGTCGATGCTCTCTACACCACTCTATTCTACTCTGCACCACTGTACTCTATTCAACACTGCCCCTGCACCACTTTACTCCGCACCACTCTACGCTGCACCACTCTACTTCACTGCAATCTACTCTGCACTGCTCAACTATATGCCACTCTAATGTACTACATGCCACTGCACTCTACATCACTCTACACTTCTGTACTGTACCCTGCCCAGTGCACTCTATGCTACTTTGCTCTACTCTAAAATAATCTACTCTATGCCACTGCACTCTACACCACTGCAATCTACTCTGCATCTCTCTACTCTACACCACTGCACTCTATGCCACTCGATTCTATGTCACTGCACTCTAAGCCAATGTACTCTATACTACTTCACTCAAAACCAATGCACTCTTTCCTACTGCACTTTACACGAATCTGCTCTGCACCGGTGTACTATATGCCACTTCACTCGAGGCCACCCTGTACCACTCTACAACACTACACTCTACAAGACTTCACTCTACAACACTACACTCTACAAGACTTCACTCTACAACACTCTACTCCATTCAACTGTACTATACTCTGCTCCACTCTATGCCACTCCATTCCACAACTCCAGATTTACAACATTGTATAATTCCGGGAATGTGTCAAAACCCTGCCCCATCCAGGGAGTGGTGTATTGGTTTCTTTTGTGAAGGAAGGTGTCCCTTCCTAAACAGTAATAACATGATTTAAAAGCAGGCCCCGTTGCATCATAATTTTACATTCTGTTTGTTTCATGATATAGATTTCAAACATTTTCATGGCTTGGCTCATGCAGAAACTCCTATAGCTAGCCATCCCATGGCTCAGATATCCCGTCTCTGGCTCCGCTCGCCCTATTAATTAATTGCCAGTGTGATCACCTCTACTGGCAAATGGGGCTTAGTATTTAGGGCTGTCAGTTACTTGATAAAGTGAGTTGAAATAGGTGAGGACTAGAAACATGGAGCACTACCCAAATGGGATCAGTTTGACAACTCTGCCATCAAGGGTTCTTTTAGCAGTGAGTGCAGTGAAAATGCATTTAAAATAAGTCATCCCAAGGCAGCGACTCGAGGGCGTTGTGTTGTATGTGACCATAATCTTCAGTTCCCAGGGAGAACTACCTAGCCCAGGTGGGACAGGGAGGGGTGCAGCTTCAGTGGGGGTATTTGGAGTGTGACACACCTCAAATACATTCTTGGTTTTATAGTTGGGTCTTGGGGCCCTGACGCTATATCTGTGTCAGTTTTCCACAGTGTTTTTATTTCACTAACAGGTTTCAACTTGTTCATTTTTTGGATCAGGATATTAAATATATATTAGTGAACGGTTTACCAAAAACATAGTATTTCTTCACCTAAAGAAGTGCTCCCTAATTGGGTGAAAATGTACTCGTTTTTGAAATTCACAAACATTAGCAGTAGAAAGCTTGTCATGCTGTGCCACTCTCAAGTATCCAGCCAACAAGTGATGGATTCATATTTGCAAACATTGTAAGTAGTAGTAATCGCTCTTGGTAGCATTCCAACCCATTGTTTTTTCTCCCAGTGTGCCACTGTTAACAGAGACCCACCCAATTAAAACCAGTACTGATCTCATTGCTCATGGAAACAGTCCATACTGGGGTGATGCTTGTTTCTTTGCACTTCTTTTGCCATGCCAGTAGGGGGAGGGCAGGACCACATCCCCCAGAGTTCGGGCAGCGGGGGACTCCAATTTCTGTGCACTTCTTTTGCTGTGCTGGTGGGGGAGAGCTGGAGCACATCCCCAAGAGCTTCTTGCAGCTTGGAGCCGCCACCGACGTCATCAGTGCCACAAGCATACCAGGAGGAACACATAACCACGCCAGGGCTCCCGCAGAGAGGGATGCCTGTTTCTCTGCACTTGTTTTGCCGTGCCAGTGGGGGGAGAGCCGGATGACATTCCCCAGAGCTCCTTGCGTCTTGGGAGCCGCCAATGCCGTCATCAGTGCTACAAGCCCACCAGGAGGCGCCCAAACCCCCAACAGGTGCACAAAAGAACAACAGGGCTCTCGCAGAGTGGGATGCCCATTGCTCTGCACTTCTTTTGCCGTGCTGGTGTGGGGGAGCCGGACCACATCCCTCAGAGCTTCTTGTGGTTTGGGAGCTGCCACTGACGTCATCAGCGCTACGAGCGCACTAGGAGGTGCAAAAAACCACACCAGGGTTCACCCAGCATGGAAAGCCCATTTCTCTGGACTTCTTTTGCTGTGATGATAGGGGAGAGCCGGACCACATCCCTCAGAGCTTCTTGCAGCTTGGGGGCCACCACCGATGTCATCGAGGCTGCAAGAGTACCAGGAGGCGCACAAAACCATACCATGACTCCCGCAGCACATGACGCACGCAGAGGCACCCTGGCTGTGCCAGGGTAAAGCCCAGGCCTGGGGGCCCGTCCACGACCGTCAGAGCCCGGAAGAGGCCGGGGCGGGACCCCTAACGTGGATATTAGGCAACCTTTTCGTTGACTTGTTGGGTGAGTTTACTCATTCCCCTCTGCTCTGGTTCTGTGTTTGGCCTGCCCCTCACTCTGGCAGATTTCAGGCCCCAGAGCCATCACGTAACTACGTTTTAACTTGCACCTAGCAATAAGAAGGATTTAACATTAGCACACTTAACGTGCTACTTTTTCTTTAGCAGCTCTACAGCTGCTTTGAGGAAGCCAGGGAGAAGCAGGGCTTGGTCACTCTATTTGTGTTTTCATCTTGCCTGCATATCCTGCATACTATTAGCAGATTGTTAGGTGACTGCCTCTTTGCTTCTGATTGGAGCCACGATTTCCATCATTTCTCCTTCACTGATAGTGGGCTTGAGTGAAATTGAGACTCTGATAATAACGCCAACTTCTATGCAATTACCTCTGATTTTAATTGTAGCTATTTGATTTTAATGTGAGGCTGTTGACCAAATTTCTGATTGAATTGTTTTTTTTACCTTCTTCAAGGTTTGAGCACTCCTTATGTTTTGAGAGGGTCTGTTATCCTAAGTACTACACTAGGCTGTTTATTAACCTAGACACATACTATATGGAGACGGATAACTGACACAATACCGATGGACCAAATATCGACCTACAACAATATCGAGTACAGAATATGAATGAACAGATTATCTGCATCCTATCTCTACCAGGTAAGTACAAAAATATTGAAACCAAAATATTGTTGTTGAAAAATATCGTTTTTTTTTTAAATGTCCTATAAAATTATTTAAATATTAAAAATAATGAATAAACACATAGTGGGGATTATTTAAAAAAGTTAAAAATGATAAATAATAAATGTAATATCTAAAAAATAAACATACATATTTTATATATATATATATTTAGTTATTACTATTAATAAATAAATATTGTATTTAATTATGAGATTATTGAAACATAATACAAATAATTATTATAAATATATATATATATATATTACCTACTGGTGGTCGCCAGTAGGTATATATAGTTAGGATTTTTTCTCTATGGGATTTTTGAAAATTCTATGTCAAATAACTTTGGCGTTTGTGGACGGAATTGGCTGAAATTTTCAGGAAAATGGCACATTTTGTTTCTGAGCAGCCCCTGAAAATTGGGGGGGGTTCGTCCAGGGGGGGTCGAGAAAAAAGGGGGGTCCCAAAACGTGTTTTTAACATTGAGTTTTCCATAGGGCGGTTGGCCTCACTTTTAGCCCGAACGGCTGAATGGATTTGCACGAAACTTGGCAAAATCGTAGGGACTGGTAGCCCGATGTGCCTTTTGTAGGTCTCAATATATGTGCTACAGTGGATTTTGAGAAATTAACGTTTAAAAAAAGATATATATCTGTAACAGCGGACCGGGCAGCGCTCCAGTACGCGTACTTTTCGCGCAACGGAGCTTTGTGAAGCGAAGCTGATTGGTTCTCCGGCGTCTGTAAACATTCCAAACAGTCCGTAGCGGCCGCCATCTTGTCTCTCGGTAGGATCGAGAGACAAGAGGAGGCCAAAGCGAAGGGGCAAATGACCATAAGGGGGCATAGTAGATCCTCGCTGACCCCCTAGGTTTGATGTGGAGGTTTTAAAAGGGCCCCGCGGGGCAAAAAAAAAAATTAATAATAATAATCGAACGGCTGAATGGATTTGCACGAAACTTGGTAAAATATTAGGGACTGGTAGCCCGATGTGCCTTTGCTAGGTCTCAATATATGTGCTCCAGTGGATTTTGAGAAATTAACGTTCAAAAAAAGATATATATCTGTAACAGCGCTCCGCTTCGCGTAACGGAGGTTTGCGAAGCTGATTGGTCATTCTGTCACTGGGCTATAGTTGGGCTACATCTGGCTGATATTTGGGCTACATTTGTTTTTTTTGTCTCTGGCGGCCATCTTTGGGCTACATTGGGCTACATTGGGCTTCATTGGGCTTCATTGGGCTACATTGGGCTACATTTGGGCTCCAACATATATATAGGCCAATGTAGCCCAATATATATTTTTCAAAGTTAATTTTCGTAAAAACCACTGGAGCATATATCTTGAGACATAGCAAAGGCACATCGGGCTACCAGTCCCTACAATTTTGCCAAGTTTCGTGGAAATCCATTCAGCCGTTCGAGCTAAAAGTGAGTCCAACCGCCCTATGGAAATGAAGGAAATGAATGGGTAATTTGTAATTAGCAAATAGCTCATCGCAAACTAGGAATGGTAAAGAATCGCTATTTATTCCTTAAAGTTCGCTATTTAGGAAATGCAAAAAACTTTGATGATACATATGGCGGTTCATCTCTAACAAGATAAGAAGCATAGGGATAGATTTATGATGACTGGCGCATCACCAGGGATGTGTTAGTCATTCTGTGCCGCTGTTCCGTCACCTATGGTGTGCTGCATTTACAATGCGGCGCATCATGGGGCAAAAACAGCACAGATGCGTGATGTATCTGTGCCGTAAAGGTGGCGCATTGCTGGAGTTGTATCGCAAGTGTGATGAAGCTCCAGCAAGGGTCGGGGTGCCCCTGTCGCAGGGTTTCTGTTCTCACACAGAACTGTGGACAGAGGATTGGAACCTCGGCGAATTAGGGTGCCCCAAAACTCACCTTAGTAATCAAAAACCCCTTAGCAAGCTAGGTACAGTGTCACATTGGATATAACAAACTCTCAATGTTTAGACAATCCAGAATATGAACTTATAGTACCTCAGGATACGTGGAACTCATGAACAGTCGGTCGTTATATATTTCTTAGAAACCAGAACATGGAGTTAAGAAGAACACATGTGTATTTGAAATGTTTATTTACTAATGCCGTCTTCTCAGGCGTAGTATCTTAGATAATACAAGTACACATATTATCAGTAGCAAAATTACCAGCATAGTTACTAGTACATAAAAAGCGAATGGTGACAGTATGTTAACATGCTGTAAATGAATAAGAGTTAGCAACACTTATAAGCAGCCACGGGCCGTGGAGGGAGTTACGGTGGGGCAGGGAGGCGGGGAGGGGGAGGGGCAGGGTGGAGAGGGCTCCACCCTGCCCCTCCCCCTCCCCGCCTCCCTGCCCCACCGTAACTCCCTCCACGGCTCGCGGCTGCTTATATCTCACCCTCCCTAATACACATATTATATTATTTGCTAAGAAGGTCTGTTTGTGTTGGTTTAGGGCGTGCCCATACTTTAGTGTCTTAGATTTGAAGGAATCACATCAGCATACACCAGCTCTCTCTTCATGTGAACCGCATCAACTGTTGTGTATGTGTGTTCGGCAAAGCAATATAAAACCCGCCTCATGCCCAGAATTGGCAGAAGCTGCACTTATGTTATGAGTATGAAGTCGTGGAGATCAGACCTCATAACAATTCTGTATCGTGTTGTTCTTGAAACTTCAGCACTCGCTGTACAGATATACTTTAACAAGCAAAGCAGATAGTAGAGCAATAACATATTATTCTCATGTAAACCACGATGAACTACTAGGTTGAAAGCTAAAGCAACAACTAAGTGTCGTGTGCAGAAGTTGCAAAAAAGGAAAAATGGCGTTTAAACCGGTAATGAGCCCATGCTAACTTAACACGGTGTAAAGATATCCAGGACCTAGATGACACCTCCCCATGATCCGGAAATGAACTGAATAAGATAATAGAAGTGCCATCTCATGAGAGCAGATTGCAACTTTATATGTGGACGGTCCGCAAGGTAAAACATTAAAAACTAGGAAAATTTAATGCTAAAGAAAAATAAAACAGCCAAGTACTTTATCGAGTCTTAAGCCAATAGGCAAGCTAAATAATAAAAACTTGACAAATAAGTCAATGAATTGTCAATGAAATGCTAGTACTCAGCATATCAAACATGAAAAAGGTCTATGACATAACTGTGTATGCAAAATAAGCTGCAACAGCCTCCAATAGGAAGTCACCGTCTTCATCCGAAAAGAGTTCAGCCATCCAATTTAAAAGCGGAAAAGAACATACGTGCTCTCCCAGCACCGGATCCTCTATCACCATCAGAGGACAGCTCGGTGGGTTTTCAAGAAAGCTCTGTTCCAAGAAAGACTGTGTTGCCGCCAGTAAATTCCAGGGACCAATTAGTCCATGCATCAATGCCACAGCCATAATCCTTTCGCCAGGACAAACCAACTCGTGAGTAATGATAGGAGTCATCAGCTGATTAAAGTCGACGTCAGGAGAAACCGGTCCGCAGAGACACAAATCAATGGCCCAATCGAAATCACAGGTCAGGCAGTGAAATACAGGCTGGACACAGGTGAAGTAGGAGAATCGAAAAGATAATCCATATGCCGTGCTTAATATCGCCAACGGCATTGTGCCATAATATTCTAGCATGCGATTGCGGAACAGTGTCAGCAGCTGCAGGGCGGGAGCTTGCACAGGAGGGACATCCATATTTAAAAATGTAAAAAAGCACAAGAGCGTCCGCTGGTAATGCAAGTAAAAATGGGAATCCACGAAGCACAGTGGAAAAAAATAGAATGAAAGAAAGCAGGGATGACTCCAAAGATTTTCTCAAATGAAGTCACGAGACCACTGGTAACAACTTTAAAAAAGTGCGCCAGGCCCTTTGTGGAGGACGCGTTAAAGATAGTCCGAACCATCTTGCTGAAATGGAAAGGCGAATCTGTATTGAAAAGGGTCTGCACCTCTGTACGGGTGTTCGCTATGTGAAGCACAAAAGTTTCACGGGCCGAACTCAAGGCCACCTCTCTCTGAGACAAAAGAGCTCTTATTCTTGCCATGCCGTTGAAATCTGCTCCCAAGGTTGGTATTTGTGGCCAGATTGAAAACTCCCTATGTTCATGTGTGGGAGGAAATAGAACATTTCTGCAGCAAATAACCCGTTCACTTACTGTTACGATAAAAGGAATACTTTTAATTAACCCAGAACAATCTTCATTATTGAGCATCAAATAACTACCATTTTCCAACAACTTGAACGTGGGGATGATAGCAGGAACTGGCGTGCCTTGCAACACGCAAGCCATATTTGGTCGGTGTTTGTTGCATGAACCGTGTAACTGTATGTGCCTACACATTAGTGAATGATCTGGCGTCTCAGTGCATTCCTCTCCATTCAGATAAACTTCTTGATCATCTTTGAAACATCTGTATGTGTATGGAAGCGACCAGACCTCATGAAGAAAAGCACTACCTAAAGGTTCATAACGACCTATTGGTATATATTTCATACAATTTGAAAACTTATATAAAGCAAAAGGCAGCGTTATTAAACCGTGGATAAGGCACGTTGCCAAAAAACCCGCAATCCTCTGCTGATGATGTCACTGAGCATGTCATGAATGATGTAATATGTGACATCATCAGCAGTGGATTACGGGTAATAGTATCTCTAGTTTACTCCCCTATAGCTGTCTTTCTTTTAACATAAGTGTCTGTTTCCTTCCCTTATACTTACTGTTCTTTTTTTTAAAAAAAATTTTTGGTTCACTTCCGGTTCGCGTACCGGCGAGCGAACTGGGAAGCGAACTACGAGAAATAGAGGTTGGCACAGTTCCAAATATTGTACCAATTTTTTAATAACGGGGAGGTAGTTCTGAAAAGAACTTTTTTTTTATTGTTTTTGTTGTTTTATATTTTTTTTATTATTTTTCTGAACATTTTTTTACTTTTTTTGAATTTTTCTGAACAGTTTTATATTTTTTGGGGGTTTTCTTGCAGGGGGCAATGAAAACGATTCATTGTAAAGGGCTCAACAGGAGCAACAAAACAAAAAAAAGTATTTATTATTTGGGGCGTTTCGTACAAACTTGCATATGATAGTCAATAGCTCTGTTGATCAGAGTGATGCTTCTTTCTCCGTAGCAAATGAATCCATTGCAATGTACGCAGACGTGTTTTACTTCATGAAATCTCGTTTGAATATTTGGCACCATCTCCCTGCCCTCTGGTCCCGTTACTTCCGGTACAACAGATCTTCTGGCCATAATAGGGAGATTATCTAGGTTGTTACGAAACTGTGCAGCACTGTAGTTGTTAGGATGCCACCTAGTCATATGGCGATGCATTGTGTAGTTTCCGAAACTGTATTTTTTGTCGGTCCCTCTGGACAGTCTATCTTGACATATAAGGCAAGTTACGTATCTTGCATTTACTTTTTTCTGACCTTTGGGAATTTTAAAAAATTGCCAAATGAAGTTTTCTTTCCGGTGAGACGTCCTGGGCTCCTCAGGCAAAAAGTGCCTCTCTTCGTGCTCGTCGTCCTGTTCCTCTTCTTCCTCTTCTTGCTGAATTATAACTTGAGCAGGTGGTCCACTCTTCCTTGGATGTGGTGGAGGTGGTGGGGAAGCACCAGCTGAAGCTACTAAAGAAGCCATTGCTCACTGGTAACAAAGGGTCTTTCTCTCACAATGATGAAAGTCAGAGTGAGGAAAGAAGGAGGGATTTTCATCATTTGGGAAAAACAATAGTTCTCAACCAATGAAAAGTGTTCATTTTAGATTATATGACCTAGTCTTACATCATTAGGAAACCAAAAGTGAAATGAACCAATGAAAAGTGTTATTACCAAGTCACATGACCTGCTGTGTTTACGTTAAGCGCTTTGCAGGGCCTCCCGGTTTGCTTCCAGAAACCTGTGCTTTGCGACTCGGTAAGCGTACGAGTTCGCTAACGTAGCACGTCATATGACGTATCACGCGACAACGCGAAACGTCATGCGGACGGGAGGCGTCACGATGTTGTTTTCTAACGCGGCAGTTGCGGTAAAGAAACGTTTACCGGCTCGCGGTCTATTTCGCGGCATCAAGTCAGCTAACGGGAAGCTTCCCGATTCGCGAAGCGGGAACGAAGAAAAAAAATTATTTAAAAAAAAAATTATTAATAAACATATAAAATATATTTTTGGATTTAAAGAAGAATACATTTTACAGCTACAGATATTAGCTGTTAAAAAACCAATGAAATTCACTGAAAAAACCATAGGTTATAGACCATATATAGTTAGGAATTAGCATTTACAAAACCTTGAAAACTCACTGAAAAAACCATAGGTTATAGACCATATATAGTTAGGAATTAGCATTTAGAAAACCTTATTTTACTCACACAAAACCATTGAAATTCCATATATAGTTAGTTGCACTAACTATATATCGCGCACCCGCAATCCACTGCTGATGATGTCACATATTACATCATTCATGACATGGTCAGTGACATCACTGATGACATCACTGATGACATCTCAAATGACATCACTGATGACATCACTGATGACATCTCAAATGACATCACTGATGACATCATGACACACCAATACCAGTTACTACATACGCACTCACTGATTCCTACGTCTACACACACATTCACTCATTCACCCATACAATCACTCATACATACAGTCACTCATTATTACAACACTATCATATGCACTCATACACCTATGCAGACAGTCACACACTGCCACTCATCCATGGAGTTACTCACACACCAAGTCAGTCCTGTAAAGAATCAATCACACTTCCATTTCTTCATCTATACAGTTAAACACAGAACACCATACTTCAGTGACATCACTGATGACATCACTAATGACATCTGAAATGACATCACTGATGACATCTCAAATGACATCACTGATGACATCATGACACACCAATACCAGTTACTACATACGCACTCACTGATTCGTACGTCTACACACACATTCACTCATTCACCCATACAATTACTCATACATACAGTCAGTTATTATTAGAACACTATCATATGCACTCATACACCTAGTCAGTCCTGTGAAGAATCAATCACACTTCGATTTCCTCATCTATAGTTAAACACAGAACACCATACTTTTCACACATATACTAACACATACTTACTCTCTTATACAATCACTGATACAAGTACACATTGATATGCACAGCGTCACACACCTCCCAGCCAGCCACACACACACTCAGTCTTCCATCCATCCAGTCATTCTTCAATATGTAAAACGTATTTAAACTTTACAAAAACACACAGACACTAGATGATGTCATCAGTGATGTCATCAGTGATGTCACTGACCATGTCATGAATGATGTAATATGTGACATCATCAGCAGTGGATTGCGGGTGCGCGATATATAGTTAGTGTAACTAACTATATATGGAATTTCAATGGTTTTGTGTGAGTAAAATAAGGTTTTCTAAATGCTAATTCCTAACTATATATGGTCTATAACCTATGGTTTTTTCAGTGAATATATATATATATATATCTTCACAACTCTCTTCGCGCTGGCTCTCTTCTTCGTTGCGGTGGCGGGCTGCCGGCATGGTCGCGACCCTTTAAATCCAAACAAAACAACCTTTTGGTAACAAAGATTGCGCCGAGCCCCAATTTCGTAAAGAAGCGTGCTTTTATTTCATTTTCAAAGTGTGGCAAACAAAACCCCAACACGTTTCGGAACTCACGTTCCTTGGTCACGGGTAACAGGACGTTTGTCATAAATCACATGATATAGTGTGCAAAACAATAATAAGCATCAAAAGAGGACTACAAAGTAACCTGGCTAGTGTGACTAGCATAGCCTCCATTTTGTAATTGTTTTCTAACAGTATGAAGTGTATTCTTTATCCAACATAATGAATATTTAATGGCTTAACTTCAGAGAGTTATTGCTATGATATAATACATAACAAATGTATATGTTTAATGATTAAAAACATACCTGAAAATAATTTCATGAATTTCAAACTGATAAATATTTCAACTCATTAGAGCTGATAAGCTTAATATAGCTATCAGTGTATTACTGACTCACTTGATTAATTTTATTGCAAACTAATGTTGAGAAGTTGAGCAATATTACACCACAATTATGCCCTAGTGGGCTAATACTCTCAATCTAATGTATATCAATTCCTAAATGGTTACCCAAGTGGGCTCATATTAAACTCAACATTTAAAACACTTTAGATATGAAACATTACACCATTCAGAAGCTAAATCAGCAAATCTTCACATTCAGGTATAAACTCCGTCTCCTGAAAAAATATAAACCAAATGCGCACATCAATAAAAAGGTAATATACCTCAGATTAAAATTCTATACAAACATCTTTTTAGAGGCAACACAGTGAGATAAATTCTTAAGGATTTTAGTAATCTGTCATAGGTCAAAATTAGGTATCATCTCAGCCGAGATGTACTGATAGCTCTACATCTTTATTTATGCCTCCCGGATACATGGTTTCGTACCTAAATATCAAACGGGATTCTAATCTACGTAATTGCTGAACTCTATTCCTACCACTTTCTGAGATTGGAATTATATCTAAAGCACAGAATCTTAAAAGACTGGCTTCTTTCTTGTGATGTTCAGCAAAATATCGAGCAATGGGATATTGTCTATCCTCGTTAGTTATTGCTCGCATGTGTTCTAGGATGCGTAGTTTAACTTGATTAATAGTACTTCCTATGTAGACCAGTTGACAGGGGCATATCAGAGCATAAACACAGAAGTCAGTTTTACAATTTAGGTGTTTCCTTATAACAAATGTTTTTTTCCACTTTGATAATGTCACCTGCTTGCAGTTGGGACTGTTCTTACATGCTTTGCAGGATGTACAATGGAAAAAACCTTTTGTCTTAGATCTACAATCCTTATCAGTAGGTAAAACATTCTTACATAAAATATCTTTCAACGCTGGACAGCGACGGATTGTGATTTTCGGGGAACTGTGAACACATTTTTCTAAGGTATCATCTGTGCTGAGTACCTTCCAAAACCTATTCAAACATTTTCTAACATCATTAGCGTGATTGCTATATGAAGTAATGAATCTTATGGGTTCTTTCTGTGTTTCAACATCATTTGTTGGTTTCAAAATGTCCTCTCTTTTGAATTTAGCTACTTTCTCAAAAGCTTTTTTGATGACCTTATTAGAATAGCCTCTGTTCTCAAATCTAGTTTTCATAATTGTAATTTCTTCTGCAAACGTCTCATTAGAGCTACAATTGCGCCTAGCTCTTAACAGTTCACTGTATGGTATACTGTTAATGAGGTTTGTCGGGTGGCAGCTTGCTGCATGGAGAATGCTGTTTCCTGCTGTGATTTTGCGGAACAACTTACTCTCCAGCTGATTATCTTTAACTTTAACTTCCACATCTAAAAACTCTGTAGAGTGCTCATTGATGGTATAGGTCAATTTAAGATATAAATTATTTTCATTTAAGGAATCAGCAAATTTTATTGCCTCCTATTTTTCACCCTTCCAGATGCAGAATACATCATTGATATATCGGGCCCAGAGGACGATGTGGAGGTTAAAGGCAGAGATGTAATTCGCCACTTGCTCCTCCCACCAGCCCAGGTATAAACCTGCGTAACTGGGGGCGAAGCAAGTTCCCATCGCTGTCCCCCGGGCCTGTCGATATATCACGTGGTTAAAGATGAAAAAATTATTTTCCAAGCAAGTTGACATCATATTGAATATCATCTCAGTATTGTTAAAAAACCATTACAAAAATGGAGGCTATGCTAGTCACACTAGCCAGGTTACTTTGTAGTCCTCTTTTGATGCTTATTATTGTTTTGCACACTATATCATGTGATTTATGACAAACGTCCTGTTACCCGTGACCAAGAAACGCGAGTTCCGAAACGAGTCGGGCATTGTTTGCCACACTTTAAAAATGAAATAAAAGCACGCTTCTTTACGAAATTGGGGCTTGGCGCAATCTTTGTTACCACAAGGTTGTTTTGTTTGGATATATATATCATAAACCTGGAATATAAATATAAAATTAAAATAAATATATAAAAAATTAAAGTATTGAAATTACTATTTGTTTTACACTGAATTAACTATAACAGTAGGGAAAAAGTTGGATAGCATAAGGGATAACATTACTATTCCCACTCAAGAGAGTGCAACAGTAGGGAAAGTCCTGGATAGCGGAGGGGAATAATTTACTATTCCCACTCCACTGAGTGTAACAGTAGGGAAAGTGTTGGATATCGGAGGGTTTAAAATTACTATTCCTACTCAAATAATTGCAACAGTAGGGAAAGTGTTAGATAGAGGGAGGGTAAAAATTACTATTCCCACTCCAGTGAGTGCACCAGTAGGGAAAGTGTTGAATAGTGGGTGGGTAAAAATTACTATTCCCACTCCAGTGAGTACAACAGTAGGGAAAGTGTTGGATAGCACAGAGGTATACATTAATATTCCCACTCCAACAAGTATAACAGTAGGGGAAGTGTGGGATAGTGGAGGGATAAAATTGACTATTCCTACTCCAGTGAGTGCAACAGTAGGGAAAGTGTTGGATAGCGGCTGGGTTAAAATTATTATTTCCACTCCAGTTAGTGCAACAGTAGGGAAAGTATTGAATAGCGGGTGGGTAAAATTTACTATTCCAACTCCTACGATTCCAACAGTAGGGAAAGTGTTCTAAAGCGGCTGGGAATAATTTACTATTCCCACTCCACCAAGTGTAACAGTAGAGAAAGTGTTGGTTAGCATAAGTGAATAATTTACTATTCCCACTCCAGCAAATGCAACAGTAGAGAAAGTGTTGGATAGCAGAGGGGAATAATTTAGTATTTCCACTTTTGCAAACTAATTAACATTAATTAGGAAATAATTAATTGGTCAAAAATAATGTACCTCCCACCATACTCCCCTATAAACAACACCATCAATATTGTAAAATAATACATAATTAACAAAATGAATTAACATTTAATTGATTAATCAATAACAAATAAGCAATTTAAAAACCATCAAAATGAATTATATCACACAATTCACACTATAAAATACCTTTAAATAAATATTATATAAAAAATAATAAAAATGTAATTACAATTAAATTACTTCCCACCCTGCTTCCCTATCAACCCACAACCCACTCCGAAAAAAACAACACAATAAACATATTTACCAATTAATTATTCATTATTAATATCTAATTATTAACTAATGCATAACATTTTTTAACACAATTAACAATATAAAATATTAACAACATAATTAATAATTAATACAATTATTATTCATTCATTATAATTAAATTACGTACCACCCTACTCTCCTATAAAACCACATCCCGCTCCTAAACATATATTACAAAATTAACATATTTACGAATTAATTATTAATTTTTAATAACCAATTCAAAAACATTTTAATAAAAAATTAATTAACAATATTAATTGTTAAATACAACAATAGTAATTAATACAATTATTAATCAATTAATTTCAATTAAATTACTTCCCACTCAATTCCCCTATAAACCTACAACCCACTATGGAACTAAAACACAATAGTTCTTTTTTTTAATGAATAACTTTGAAAAAAATATTAATTAATACATTATAATTAAATTACTTCCCACCCTATTCCCCCTAAAAACCCACAAGCTCCTACTGAACTAAAATATGCAAACATTAACTAACATAAAATTAATTACTTGTAAAAAACGTAAAATATACATCAGAAAAATAAGCTATGCTTTTAACACATATACTAACATACAGAACACCAATTTTTTTCCCGATATTATAAACACTGATATTTTTACTTACAATATTACTAACTTTGATATTATGTGAAAACGATATTTCTTACCTGCATGCCGATATTCTTGTTGACGATATTCTTGCAGGTCTGTATTCTGTCATATCGAAATGTAATCATCGATATTATGGCATATCGATATTTAAAGAACTCAATATTATGACTGCATACCATAGAGACGTATCCATTATATCCCCCTTAGTCCTAAAAGTCAAGTCATAGGGTATCCCCTTCATCACCCCCAAGCTCCCCTTGCACTTTTTTATACATCTAGAAAGTGTGACTTGGGCACTGTGCTCATTAACCATGCATCCGTGTGGCAGTCACAGTTGATAGATACCCAGAGGTGCTAATTGAACATTGTTGTGGTATTGCTTTCACTTACATTATTGCAGTTATCATTGTTCTTCTAACTGTCAACTACACTGGTCAACGATATGGGGAAAAAAATGTCTACTTGCGAGGGAGGAGTGGGCCTGATGGGTCCCGTTCGATATCAAACAGAAGTAAGCTGGATGGAAAGACTGTACCAATAACTGTGTCCTCGAATGCACTGACAACCTAATTGAGGAATGCCAGGGAATCTTAGCTCCCGACTCATACATGGCTACAACAGACAACATACAACCCTCTGATGAGCCACCTCATCCCCCTAGTCCCATTATCAATCCTGTAAAACATATTCCCACAATGTTCACAAAGTGAAATACACAGAACAGAAAAGATTTGACATCATGCAATTGTCACCGCCACCTATTCCATAGCCGTCACCGGCGACTTGGAGGCCGATATACCCCCACTTCCCACTGCAGCTGCAGATAAACCCTTAGTAGGCATTGACACTGATAGTATTACCAATATTGCCTTATCAAATAGGTTTCTACTGCTTCAAGGTCAGACCCGCTCTGACAGGGAGAAGTGCAGAAGTTAGAGGTAGATCCTCCCTTGTCAAGGGTTACCATGGAACCAATAGAGAAAGACCCAACCGTCCAAAGAGCTGGGAGCCTCCTTGTGGAGACAACCTCGCTTGCGGGGACACTGCCAGGTTTATCTCAGATCTGAGGGCCAAAGTAACTTTGTTAAAAACACTAATCTTAGCAATTAATGATCAAATCAAACTCTATTTAGACAGAGGCACTTGGGAAGAACACCACCTAGCACAGACAAAGGGATCCACACAGGAACCACCACACTCTTTAACTAGTATAGCACCTCTAATGTCTATGCCCATTTTCCCCTTACAACCTCCACTGATAAGAGTAGATCAGATGTGACCCAAAGTAGAGACTGTACACAATTAGACAGTGGTTGCCAATCAAGCTACTGGAATGATCAGGCCCAAAGTCATGCAAGATCCATTCATATTACAAATGTGCCCAAATTTCCCACACACACGAAGCACAAGGGCAAAGATTCCCTGAAAAACAAATCCATACACTGGATTTACAAGGTGAGGGGGTGTAGATCAGTCAGGAGGGTGGACATTTTTTTGGCAAAAAGGCTATCACATCCTGCCTCCGCAACCGATTCTATAGAATTACATCTAAGGGATGTGAATTTAGTCCACAACCTCATAGCTTTAGAGGTAAGATCATGTTCACCCAATACGGGCGTTAGACTAAAATACAATCCCTTCAACACCTCACAGCTGCTAGCAACCACAAGGTAAAGAATCCCTTTCGGTTCTGATTCACCATAAGCTATCAACATTTGTCACTCCCTTTTACAAGGAAGGCTTATCATTTAGCCATCAAACTGAGGCACTATACTGATCCACATTATCATCTCCAAAGCCTAGTAGTCTAGGGCTGCCTGATCTGCACAGCTTACTAGCAATACCTCCAGAGAGGGGACTCCAACACTGCAAGATAATACTGCTGGCCCAGAAATAGGTTATGTAATGAATGGGACCCAATCTATCCACCCAGCTCTTGGAGGAACACCTCCTACATTTTGTATACTATCATGGAATGTTGCCCGAGTGAGACCCAAGTTGGTACTTACCCATTAGACCCAATATATAGAGCAATTTGACATCTGTTTTTTGTAAGGAAAGTTGGTCCATTCCCCCTGTCTTCATCCCCGGATGTGTTAGTTATTGCCGCTCAGCAGTCGCCAGGAGATCAGGATGATATGCTGGGGGACTGTTGATCTGTGTGAAAATCAATCTCCAGTGTATCATCCGTGGACTTAAGACCAAAATCCCAACATTCTACTTATTCATATTAGGGGTAGGAATGTCACAGGGCATGATCTCTTTAATTTTTATGCCCGGGGTTCCAAGGCCAGTTGTAGCTCTCCTACCCTTCTGGAACTGGTAAATTGCCTAGAGGAAAGGGAGCTACAGTGCCCAGTAATTGTAGTAGGGGATGTCAATGCCACCTTTAAACCCCTGGACTCCCAAGATGTAATTGACAGTGACAAGGTGGACAAGATGTGGCTTGTTTCCCCCCTAGAATTGCCTCCTAATAAAAAATGGACTTGTACAGCACCACAGCTACATGCATTAACTCTCTAGTATGGGATCAGGGCTGCTAATGGTCGGACCAAGTCCAATAATTTGGGGGCAAACCTCTTGAATAGAACCACTACCATGAGCTGCATCAATTAGACCTTGTTAGATGTCAGATTTGGCATGGGGTATTGGTCATGGAAGTTGGATCGACCATTTACAGTGACCACAACCCTCTCAAGCTTAATTTGTCACCACTGTGGGATAAAAACCTTGGACTGATACATACAATACTTTCCACTAAGGAGGTATGTCCGACTAACAATAACAGGTGACTCAAGTGGGCACGTGTAGCCACTGATACTTCAAAATTAGAAACTATGAAGGGCAAACTCCTAGAGAGTACCAGTGAGCTACTCAGCCTACTTGAGCATTACGATGGGCTCTCAAAGATTAGGGGGCCCATTAGGATCTCGGGCGGATCGCCACCGCCCGCATGGTGGTGACGATCCGCCCGAGATCCGCCACGGAAAGGCATGCGGGAATTTCTTGCGGGGACCTGTTGCGGCCTCCCATGGACTCTGTTGGGTGGGAGGGTGCACATGGGCGGTACCTGTGCCTGTACCGGTGCCTGTCATGTTGTGCATGGAAGTGCACGACATGCCTTCCTGGCATTGTGGCGGGCGGTGCTAAGTGCACCGCCCGCCCCAATGTCACAAATGTAGGATGCGCCCGCCACTGTGGCGGGTGAATCCTAATGGCCCCCATGGGACTACCACCATTATGGTGGGCGGTACCATTTCACAATAGGATGGTGGGCGGACGGGCCATCCTAATGACCCCCTAAGTCTTGCCACACACACCTTTTTAATGATTTGGCATCATACTTCAGAATCCCCTTAGGCCTCAGAGCTAATTGAAACCAGCCAGATCACATTCCTCCTGGCTCAATCAGGACTGTAGAAATCAAGATTTCAATTGGCCATGGCCAGTAGAGCAAACAATGTGACCGACCTAAAAGAAGCCAGGAGATTCCACCAGAAAGCTCAGGCCAAAGTTAAAAAGGACTGGGAGGAAAACCAATGGCTGCAGCTCAAGGATGCTTGCCAGAATAAGGATTCACAACAATTTTGGCTTTTGGTGACCAGGGGGGACACTGATAAACTGAGGCCTCGTACTAACAAAATTACCATTTCCACCTGGCATGAACACTTCTCTGCAGTCAACACTGGAACAGGAGCCTTGACGTGAAGGCTTGTTTGACAACTGCACTAACCCTCAGACCTCTGAGTTTTTTTCCTTAGTTGAAATCTCACTAAGTATAAACTTAGTAGTTACGAATAAAGCATCTGGCCTGATGATTGTCCCTGACAACGCTTTTTTTTATGACACTGATAACTAGTCCAAGTATATATGGGCACTTGCTAATGGAATTGTTGCTGGGGCCCCAATACCACCCTTTTGGAAGGAAGTAGAGGTTATCCTTGGTATTTAAAAAGGGCGATTGTTCACTACCATTTAACTACAGGCCTATTAGCCTGATCGATGGTGCTTAAAAGGTCTTCCCCCATGCACTTCTCAAAAGTTCATGGATTGGATGGAGGAGATTAACATCCTATCCATTTCCAAGTAGGGTTTAAAATGAAAGTCAGCACCATCGATCAGGTTCTTCGATTCAAATTACTGGCCTGGAAAACAGTTACCATAGAAAGGGGTAGTCTTTACAAAGCATTTATCCACCTAAAGTCTGCTTTTGATCTCATCCCGAGGCACAAATTATGGCAGACCCTGCAGGAGTTGGGTCTCCCTTCCCCAATCCTCAAGCTGGTCATTTGCTTTCAGGAGGGCAATTTTGCGAGGGTCCGGTGGGGGGAACAAGGACAGCTGAGAGACCCGATTAGTGTTGATAGGGGGGTCAGACAACGATGTGTGTTGGCTCCTACTCTGTTTTTGATCTTTATCAATGGAGTGTCAACCATCTAGCGGAAGTCCCCGCTGATGCCCCCTCTTTGGGGAGTGTCAAAGTAGCAACCCTACTGTATGCAGACAGCACGCTGTTGGTCTCTAAGACCCCCAGTGATCTTCTATTGATGAACCCCCACAAATCTTTTAAAGGTAAACTGACTCTCGGGGGGATTCCCCTCGAGAGAGTAGTAATATTTGGCTAGTTGCGTGTGACCCTCTCTGAGGAAATGTCCTGGAAGCACCACATTACGAAGCAGTTACTTCAATGGAAGCAGATCACTGGGGCTCTGATGGAGGAGCATAGATGCTCCCTGTCAAGACCAATAGCAGCAACACTACAGATTTATGACTACAAACGGTGGGATCCGCTCTGTAGGGGCTGAACTCTGGGGGTTTGAAAACTTGGGGGGGTCTCCTCATCACTGAGAACAAACCCTTGAGATCCCTCTGTTCTCCTCCCAAGAGTACTCCATTCATTCCTTTAGGGTTAGATATGGGCAGAGCATCCATTGTGGATGAAGCACAACTTCGCACCTTGCTTTATTGGCTTTGCCTGAAACTAACCCCAGAGCTCTCCCATTACGCTGCTGCAGCTGATGAAGTTTGCAAACTTGACCATTTTAACAAAATTGGAGGATTTACAAAAGTCACGTCATTACTTACAGCAATAGGCTTAGGAAGCTCATGGGACGCAAAAAATCCTGGTTTACTACCAAGCAAAGAGCTAGTTAAGACCCAATATTGGAACTGGGTGGCCCAGTCTAATGCAGCACACTCGCATGGTGGCCTCCTCACAATAGAATTCCAAATTGCACACAAGCAATACATGGAGGTCATCACGGTTTCACAGGATAGGAAGCTTTGTATCCATTTTAGATTTAGATCCCTTCCTGTAAACTCCTTTACAGCTGTGTCACAATGGCCTTTATCTACGCATTTGCATTGTCCTGGTTCCCTTGCTCTGTTGAGTCAATTGCCCATATTCTCTTTGCTTGCCTGATGTATAATTCCCAGAGATTCAAATGGTTGCCACCCGTTTTTAAGTTGCTGGAAACACAAAGTCACCAAGAAGCGCTGCACATCTTAAAATCTGGTTGAAGCCCATCAGTTGCTTGCGCAGTAGCCAGGTTTCTTGGAAAAATTTGAATAATTAGATGGCACGCACTGAAGATGTGATATGGTGTGCCTCATGGTTCTTCCTTCCCACTGTCCCAACCCTCTAAAAGAGAACTTGGCAGTAACACTAGGCATTTCCAACATAGCTCATGGTTTTTTCCTGCGATTTTTATCTCATGGATCTGTTGTTTTAATTGTCTTTTTATCTGCTTGCATTAAATCTTATTACCAATTTTTGTAATGCATTCAGTGAATTTTTGTCATGTATTCAAACTTGAAGTTCTGTACTGTAAGCACTTGCACTTTTTCAGTCGTAATACATCTAATGTATTATTGTTACATATCCAATTTGGCATTTGTACTGTATGCATTTGCACTTTTATGGTCGGAACAACCGAAATAAAGTTTGATTGATTGATAGACCATAATGAACCTTGGGCATCTCATCCCTTCACCGTGCAGCCCACTTCTTTTTTAACAGGGAGATTTGAAAGTCAAAACCCCTGAATCTCACTAACTAAGCTAACCACCTGGGGTTGCTTTTAGAGTTTGTTGTATACAACACATCCACCAAAAAGTAGTGAATGTCCCATCTGCCCATTCTAGAGTGAGCAGATGTTGATACACTCTATATGAGACGCCTTCAAAATGTAGGCAGATACCCTCATTGGTTAAAAACTGTAAATAAGTCCTCTGTCAGAATACCCTCCTCATGACTCATTTGGCAAAGGTGCTGCTGTTGTATCCACCAAACTAAACTGCTTGATTGCCTTGCGAAAAATGTAATTTCCTTCACCAAGACTGACTTAGCAGCAAATGGGGCTTACTGAAACGGGCCCATGGATTATTTCTCAACTGCCAATGGGGCCATCAAAATATCTGACCAGATTTTCTTTAGTATACCTATCGAGGTTGTACAGTTAAGGTATTTTTTGCTAGTTACTCCTTTTTCGTGCTTTTGTTATAAAGGTCACAATTATTGGTATTCATTGATATTCACCAGCCATCAGATAATACATATACGGGCAGGGCCATTTCAAAACTAGAACATGGCTCGTACTCTTGTTAAATCTTGGTTCACTGTGTTCTCCGACCATAACATTATTTTCTGTTCCGCACTCACCTGAAGGACTCTTTAAATGTTGACTACTGTAGATTGTTTTGGTGCCATAAATGCAGCATTTTCTCACTTATACTTCCATTAAACGTGATTAACTTGGCACAAGTGTGAATGCCTTCCATGGTGCAATTCTTCTGCAACTCTGATAATGTTTTAGAAAAATCAAAATCAAAATAGAGGGTAAATAAATACATAAGGGTTCATTAGGATGACGGGCGGACTTAGTCCGCCCGCCATCCCATCGGGGAAGGGACCGCCCACCATAAGGGCGGGGGTCCCGTGGGGGATATTATGATGCGCCCGCCACAGTGGCGGGCGCATCATGCCTGTTTAACAATGTGACGGTCGGTGCTCTCAGCACCGCCTGCCACAATGCTAAAAATGCTTTTGATGCATTTGCATACACAAAGTGGCAGGCACCGCGCGGTGCCTGCCGCTTTGTTTATACAAATGCAGGGGGATACCACAGGTACCCCCCATGTGCACCTCCCACCTCGCCTTTACCATGGGGGCCCGCAGGGGGCCTCCAAAGTAAAGACCGCATGCCTTTAAAGGCATCTAAACGAGGCCATCATAATATGGCTGACGGTGTCTGATAGACACCGCCAGCCATATGAACCCTTCTCCACCCCGGCCGCAGGGCGACCAGGGCGGGAAAGAGGTGGACGGTGTTTCCGTCTGCCGCGGCCCCCCCGCCATTGTAATGGTGATGGTGGGCGGTCACGGATGGCGGGCGGATCACCACCGTCTGCATGGCGGTGGCGATCCGCCCGACATCCTAATGGACCCCTTAGTTTGGGTCTGTAGGCTTCACATAATTACAAAACTGGAAAAGATTCCCTCTCCTAGCTGCTCTTGTAGGGTTTGAACTATATCCTGGATTAATACAGTGATGTGCTAAGAATGTTAGCACAGAAAAGAAGTAAAAACAGTACTAGAGCAGTAGTTAGTGTCTAAATGCTAACAAATGTGGTAAAAGGTGCGCTACAGAAGGTGCTACAAGCCCAATGGCTGTAAAAACACAGTTCAGCATTTTCTTTTTTTCTTTTGAGTATCACTAGTTCTCTGATTTTAGTAATTTGTTTGCCTTAGTTTACTGTTACCAGATTACTTTAAATAAGAGAGAAAGTTAGAGGTGCCCGATCGTTCCACCTGGGTAGAGTAAAAACAATGGGGCATATTATCAAGAATGGGTGTTACATTATCGCTGCTTTTATCGGCAGGAAACTGCCGATAAACCGGCGATAATGGGCTTGATAATATGCTCTATGAATTCCAATCGAAGCCCATGTTAGATATCTTCACATCTAACATGGGCTTCGATTGGAATTCATAGAGCATATTATCAAGCCCATTATCGCCGCTTTATCAGCAGTTTCCTGCCGATAAAAGCGGCGATCATGTAACGCCCATTCTTGATAATATGCCCCAATGCATTTTAAAGACCTCGATGTTGGCCAATGTGACACGGTCCTATTTTGTTTCTATACTTTGAACATGAAGTGATTATCTCTGTGGTTCCCCTCCCGATAAAGCATGAACTTGTTTAAAAACAATGGGGCATATTATCAAGAATGGCCGTTACATTATCGCCGCTTTTATTGGCAGGAAACTGCCAATAAAGCGGCGATAATGGGCTTGATAATATGCTCTATGAATTCCAATCGAAGCCCATGTTAGATGTGAAGATATCTAACATGGGCTTCGATTGGAATTCATAGAGCATATTATCAAGCCCATTATCGCCGCTTTATCGGCAGTTTCTTGCCGATAAAAGCGGCGATAATGTAACACCCATTCTTGATAATATGCCCCAAAATGTTTTAGTTAATATTTATTCAATATAATAATCATTAGTACGATATTGCAAATAAATCTGCAATATAAGAGTTAAGTAGCTTGCATCATTTTTTATTTGCATCCGCAGGCCCTTTCGCACTGTGCGTTTCGCTCGAGCAATATGATTTTTCCCTCTGACATATTTTTCTCTTTATGCCTAGGATAAGAGAAATGCCACATTTCCAGGGGGACAGAGGCAGATCATTGAAAAGATGTTCTAGATGCCTAAGTTCTCCGAGTTGTGTTATTCTCGCTCTCCAAAGGAGACGCAGTTCAAGCACATGTCAAAAATTGGAAAAGCCAAAGTACCTCGAAAGAACATCGAGTGGAAAGGGACCGAACAGGCAGACACCTATGGACCTCCCTAAGCTACTGCAAGAGAAACAAACAGCCTGATTCATCAACGGGCCGTTTTGCGTGGCCCTAATAGCGAATCATAGCGACTCGCTATTGAGGACACGCAAAACGGTATTCATGTAGGAATTGCAAAATAAATAGCGATTCCTACATGTTCTCTATTTGCGAGTAGCAATTTGCTACTCGCAAAAAAAGGAATAACTCCCCATTCATTCCTATGGGCCTTGGCCCATAGGAATGAATGGGGAGTATCCCTTATTTGCGAGTAGCAATTTGCTACTCGCAAATCAGATAGCGATTTTAAGGGTGCCAGGGGTGTCCAAAGGACACCCTGTAGCACCCCTAAAATGCACATTTGAACAGGTGTTGCGCACACACATGTCCAAAGGACATGTGTGTGTGTAACATGCAAAAGAAAAAAATGCACTAAAGTGCTTTTTACACTATTTACGCAATTTACCACCAAGTCAGACCTGGTGGTAAATTGAGACCAAATATTGCGATTTCGCTATTTCTATTTGGTTGATGAATTGCATTTAAGGAATCTCTATTAGAGATTCCTCAAATCCAATTCCTCGCAAATATGCGATTTCGCTAATAGTGATTTTTGCATTTGGGATGATGAATACCAAATGCAAAAATCGCACTCGCAAAGGGCCAGATTCTCAGAATCTGGCCCTTTGCGAGCGCAAATCAGCTTGATGAATCAGGCTGAAAGTCCGCTAAAGATGACCCTTTCCTGTCTTTTACCTGCATTCTCCAACTGTATTATTTCATGTCGGATTTTTATATAAAATGCATGTGCAAACACTTCCTAGCTATTAATAATGTAATCAAATTAAATGTTAACAGTGGCACATTGCGCTCGATTCACAAAGCCACTTCTGGGAGTAATATCAGCTTTACCAATACCAACGTAGATAAATACCCATTTAGTTTAGCCTAGTTGTACATATTGACTGCATGTAATTACGCAGGAGCATGTCCTACACAAGGAGTGGTAAGTGGGAGGATCAAGTTAAATGTATCTGTGAACCTGTGCACACACACAAACTCGTGGGCTTTTGAGCATTCACAAGCTCCCCTCTGAACCTTTCCTACCCAGTAACTGTCCAGGGATTTCCTCCATGTATTTAAACACCTTCCAGGTTAGGAAAGAGACCATAACACCCCTCAAATTTGTAGGGGTGTAGAGAAAGAGGACACTCAGTGGGAATACTTTTCTCCCTGTAGAGAAATAAAAAACTGAAAAATATGCGATTACACATTGAAGCTGGATTTCCCCTATGCAGAATTGAACCATGCAGACAGTCTTCGCTAGGGAAATAGCAACAACAAAAAGTGTCTCATGGCGGTCCCGGAGGTACGCCTGAAATGCTTGAGCAGTTTCCCAGGCACAGGGGATGGTTGTAATTTAGAAAACATTTTACATCTGCACTCTGAGAAATCAGGAACTGTATGCAGTTTCCCCCCAGTTTGTGTCCCCATTTGGAGTACTAGGTGCTGGTTTTCTGACTTTGACTACGCCCTGGGCTCTGCTAACCAGACCCAGGGCCTGTGCTCTGTGTAAAAGGACATACTAGGTAGGTATAATTATCAATGGCAATGACAGACCCCTACATGGCCCTAGTATATAATAAGGGAAGGGGGATTCAAACTACCTATAAGACCCTAGTATATAATAGGGCAGGGAGGTTTAGAGGCCCAGCAGATTTCCTGCACTGGAGTGTGCACTACTGTGGTGTCTGCTGTCATTTTAAAAGACAGCCCTGCCTTGCAAGCTGCTTTTAATTTGCAAGTATATATTAAATTCGACTTTGGCTTTAACGGTACTTCCACAGTAGTAATCTTCTTTATTTTAACAAATAAGCCATCCTAAGCACTCCTCTAGGTGCCCCCCAGAGTAGGGTGCAATGTAACAATAAGCAAGGAGATTATCAAATATGTTTTATACGCCCTGGTGAAGGAAAAACTGCCAAATTCATTTTTCATCATTGCAGATAACTAGCTTCATAGACTAACATCGGAATATTTTATTCAAGTATAAATATTGGAAGGAGCTGAAAATGTCTTTCAATGACTTAAGATGATAGTTATGATAAACCCAACAACTTGCCACTGTTAGATCTATACAAACTAACAGAGAAAGTAAGTTATTACAGTTTCTTTTCTGTAAGCCAAAAGCCAGCTTTCCAACTGCCCTCTGCCAGGCTGAGCCAAAGTCTCTTAACAAGTTATCAAGTAGCCTGCTAGAGAGACAATGGATTTGTTGTGGGAGGAGAAATGAAACAGCAGAAGAAGAAGGCAGGAGGCAGGAGGGGTAGCCAAACTCATTTTCTTTTTTCTTTTTTTTTTTCTTTTTTTTTTCACTTTCAACGTATGGACTTTATTTGAACTGGCCAAGTGTATAGTTAACCCTCCATTCACTCGACTGGCACCACATCTTAATAGAGGAGAGATTGTAACTTTCAACAGGTAATGGGAAAATAATGTTTTGGTGGAATGGCGAAAAAAGGAATGAAAATTAACACGAGCTTAAGGCAGAACATACAAAATACACTTGCATGGATACAAATAAAAAAAATACTATTACATACGATTTTACGTATGTGCTCCCACATGTTGGGCAGCCTTCATGGAGGCAAGTAACAACTGTAACAATGCATTACACAATTTGGAATGACAGTACAATCAAGTCCTCTAATGCACTGCAGAACTTGGAATGTTGGCTCCACAATACCGACATACTCTCTGATTTTTCCAGTTTTCCAATCCAGAGTCCAGCACCAGAAGCAAACTACAAAATTACCATGCCATCTCGGAATTTTCTGTGCAGTTATCTGCCCAGGTGAAAAATGGCAAAAGTATGTTTAGAAGCATTTGCGGTGGACGATGGAAGGGCCGGACTCATCGTACTCCTGCTTGCTGATCCACATCTGCTGGAAGGTGGACAGGGAGGCCAGGATGGAGCCACCAATCCAGACAGAGTACTTACGCTCAGGTGGGGCAATGATCTTGATTTTCATTGTGCTTGGTGCCAAGGCAGTGATTTCCTTCTGCATCCTGTCTGCAATTCCTGGGTACATAGTGGAGCCACCAGACAACACTGTGTTTGCATACAGATCCTTACGGATATCAACATCACACTTCATGATTGAGTTGTAGGTTGTTTCATGAATACCACAGGACTCCATACCAAGGAAAGATGGCTGGAAAAGCGCCTCTGGACACCTGAACCTCTCATTACCAATGGTGATCACCTGACCGTCGGGCAATTCGTAGCTCTTCTCCAGAGAAGATGAAGAAGCAGCAGTTGCCATTTCTTGCTCAAAGTCCAGGGCGACATAGCAGAGCTTCTCTTTGAGATCACGCACAATTTCTCTTTCGGCTGTAGTTGTGAAGCTGTAGCCTCTCTCAGTCAGGATCTTCATGAGGTAGTCTGTCAGGTCACGACCAGCCAAGACAAGACGCAGGATGGCATGAGGCAGGGCATAACCTTCATAGATGGGCACAGTGTGGGTGACACCATCACCAGAATCCATCACAATACCAGTGGTACGACCAGAGGCATACAGGGACAGCACAGCCTGGATAGCCACATACATGGCTGGGGTGTTGAAGGTCTCAAACATGATCTGGGTCATCTTTTCTCGGTTGGCCTTGGGATTCAAGGGGGCCTCTGTTAGCAGAACAGGGTGCTCTTCAGGTGCAACACGGAGCTCGTTGTAGAAGGTGTGGTGCCAGATCTTCTCCATATCGTCCCAGTTAGTGACAATACCATGTTCTATGGGGTACTTCAAGGTTAGGATACCCCTCTTGCTCTGAGCTTCATCACCAACGTAGCTGTCTTTCTGGCCCATGCCAACCATCACACCCTGATGTCTTGGGCGCCCCACGATGGATGGGAAGACAGCACGCGGAGCATCATCCCCAGCGAAGCCAGCTTTGCACATACCGGATCCATTGTCAACCACAAGTGCGGCAATATCCTCATCCATTTTTCTTCTTTAGGTTGCAGAGCACAAGCCAAGGGGTGAAATAAATGGCCGGAGCACGCAAGGGTGATGGAGCTCAGAGTGCAAATACTAAATGTATGTCGTGTTCTACATGTTTGTCCATGTCCCTTCTATTTACAGGTGCAGAAACCGTAAAGTTGAAGCCTCCTAAACCAGGAGTGATTAGGGAGACAATCCTTTCTTCCTAATTTTTTTGCACTTTTTCACTGTTTTTCTTATTTTCACTCTCACGTCCCTAGGTAAGGGTGGGCCTTGGCGTGCTCATACCGCCAGGGTTTAATACACTTTTCTAGTCCTGAAGAATTGCCTGGTAAAATGACACCATTTCACGGCAAGAAACATGTCGACTGATATCTAGGAATCTACCACTCAACTAAATGTGGACTGCTTCCATACACATAGATTTTAATATAATGTCTTTAGCGATCATAGAATAAAATTTCCTTTTGATACACTACAGACAATTTTTAAATACATTCACCATTCACGAGCTTAGTTTGCACCAACACGTCCTAAATCTCACTAACCTGCTCCGCAGTAGATCTGGCGTTGTAGCACACCAAGGAGACACTCGGTCTCCTTGGTGGAGCCCGATGATGAAGCATGTCATCACCAGGTGGTGAGTGAGGGCTTTCCTTAAACGTCCTAAGTGAGGCCGTTTTCCTCCCTTCTTTTTGCTCCCTAATGTGGTTTAAGTGCAACCATAAGACACTCTTTGTTTGTTTATTGCTCATTAAATTTCCACAGCTGGGGAAATAGCACGCAACTTGGTTTTATTATAAAATCTTAAAATAGCATTGGATCTATGATCAATAGTTAATTTGGATTTCTCCAATAGGTTTGTCCCCCTTAGATTGTCCTTGAGTCTGACCCCCAAATAATCAAAACTATGTACCAAGGGCTTCCCCCGCTGCATGAATACTGCAGCTTCCCTTTTTCTTCATTCCAAAGACCAAAAACTCAGTTTTGTTTATATTAAGTAATAGGCCTCTTGAGTTACAAAATTTTAAAAATGTTTCAATTAAAATTTGGAGGTCCATTGGAGATTTAGATATGAGAATTGAATTTTCAGCAAATAGTAAAATAGGTACCTTTTTGATGGACAAAATTGGAGAATCATCTCTACAATGTTCTACAGTGTCCACAATATCATTAATATACAATGAAAATTGGGTAGGCGCTAACACGAAGCTCTGGGCAACTCTTCTCTCAATGGGAATGCGATCCGTCAGTTTGCCATTTGGGCCCAGCGAAATTGTACAAAGTTATTCACATGTAGTCTATTTATTAGATGCTCTAAATTAGCTGGGGCCGCCATGTTTATCAGGGATTGCCAGAGGGTGGTTCGTGGTATAAGATCAGACGCCACTCTTAGGTCAATAAATGCCACGTAAAGTTGTTGTTTCTGAAGTAAAACATATTTCGACTATAAAACAACGAATCTAAAAATCTGATCTGTTGTACGAAATCTTGATCAAAAACCTGTCTGGAGGGGAGATAAAATCCCTTCCCCCCAGCTGCAATAGCATTGGATAACATATTAAGATAGGAGAATCATATCAAAGGCTCAGATTTATATAAATCCCCAGGTATTTTATCTGAGCCAGGAGCTTTGGCAGATTTCTGCAAATCAATAGCTCTAGTTGTTTCATCTAAGCTAAAGAAGATGGGATGAGTGGAATCTAGTATAGGCCGTACATTTAAAGTGCTAGTGCTGTTAGGGACCTGAGAGTCACCAGAAGCACAAAGAGTAGAAAAATGTGACACCCATTTATCCGGGAGAATATTATATTGATGTAGATTCGGTTTTTCTGACTTAGTTTGGGCACCAAGGTGCCAGAACAGTCTAACGTCATTCTTTTTTCCGGCGTCCAAAATATGTATCATAAATTATTTTTCCAATTCCTCTTGGCTTTAATCAAGGTTGTTTTATAATGAAATCTTGCTGCTTTGACATTGATGCTGTTTCCTACTTTGGTAGTCTTCCTCAGAGCGGACTTAGCTAATTTACAAACCGGATTAAACCATTTCTCCACCTTCATGGAATTAGAGGTCTTAATAGTACAATTTTAGTAGAAGATTTCCAGTAGGGCTTTAAACTGGCCAACACGTATGTCTAAAGTAGGAATTATATCCTCACGCAGCCCTAAATAAGCTTAAAAAAATGTGACATAAAGTTTATAAATCTGTAAAAACAAATTCTGATTAGACATAATATTCAGCCATGAGACATAGCGGCGGTTGTTAGATACCACAGGGGCCAGTACAATAGTTATCTAGTCATTTTTGTCTTGATTTAAGGAGTCACCAATCAAAGCTACTTCAAGGGGATTATGATCACAATCCAGGTGCGCCACCACTTCCATATCTTACATAAGTGGCCATAAACTCACATCAACCAAAACATAGTTAATAGTGCTGGTACATGCCCCTCTTTTGAATGTGACTGCCCTAGTTGGATCAGAGCAAGTATGCCCATTACATGCTCTAAGACCCTTGCTTAATGTGAACGAGGCCAGTTCTAAAGCAGCATTAGAAACAAAAATTCCAGGGTGGGCCCATCAGGGGTGGTATACCCCAAACTTCATCCTCCTCTTTTGTTAACTAATTTAGATATGATGAAGGGTCAAAGCTGGTATTGAAATCACCTTCTAATGTGATTTTTGTATTAGGATCTAATTTATGTATAAGTCCTTCTAAGAGGGATAGTGTAGGTGATTTATCCTGTCCCCTGGAACTCCTAAGGTAAATATTAAAAATAGACAGAGAAGCGATGAAAGCGTCACAGTAAATCCCCGTCAAATCTAAGGTATCAATCGCCATCAAGGTAGAGCTGCTGACACAGCCATTCTTTTTTTTTTTTAAATCTTTTTATTGTTTTCCAAGTTAGCTTTGGTACAAATTCAGGTTGTACACAATCACATTTTACTGTCAATGTACATTCCTATATCAACAATACAATCATATTTTTATCTCATGCGGTTCCCCAGGCAGTCTCCCTAGGCGTCGCACGTCGCTCTTCCTTCTGCTCCCCCTCTGATCTGTCTTCACTGCTATTCGGTGGTGGCTCGCATATGTCTCCTCTGAACCCATTCTATGCTCCCCATATCTTGTTTAATTTCTGGGGGGAGCTCCCGTTGATAAATACTGTCCTTTCCGCCACCATGGCCACGTCCATATCTGTACACCATGCTGCCAATGACGGTACTTCTGCCGCCCCCCATTTTTGCGCTATATTTCGCTTGGCCATCATTAACCCCAGTGTGGCCCACATTTGTGCCTGGTGAGTAAGGTCATTCGGTTCCCACACATTTAGCAGACACCTCCGTGGCTCTGGTACCAATGATACTCCCCCAGTCTGCGAGATCATTCTAAGTATTTTTTTCCAATAATCCACTATCTTTGGGCAATGCCATATTGTATGATAGAAGGTCCCCTCCTGCCCGCAACCTCTAAGGCAATATGGATGCGGTGTTCTGCCCATCTTGCATAGAGTGTATCTAGTGTGGTAGGTGCGGTGCAAGATTTTAAGCTGTACTAGCCTGATGAGGGTATACCCACCTCCCTTGGCGAGGCCAGCGCCTCCTCCATTACATATCGTCCAGGTCACCTATGTCACGGGTTCATTTATCTCTAAGAGGTGCTGTGGGATCTGTCAGATTATTAATTAATTTACAATAGGTGAAGGGCGTAGCTCGCTTTTGCATGTAGTCCGTTAGCAGCCTGTCCTCCAAGTGGGAGGCCTCGGCACCTCCGTACCACGTGTTATAGCCGCAAGCAATGCATGTTTAATCTGTGTACAATGAAAGACTTCTGCTGGTGCAAGCTCATAGTGTTGCTGGAGCTGCTCAAATGTGATCACATTCCCTTTGACCCACATGTCACCTATCATGGAGATGCCTATGATGTCCCATTGCTCAAATCCTTTGCTGTTTCTAAGTCGCTCCAGCCGTTTAGTATCCCAGAGCGGAGTAAGTTAGGTAAGAACCCCCTGCCAACCCAACTGTGTCTGTGCCACATGCCATATTGTAACTGTGTGTTTTGTGGGCCCTATTAGCGTCGAGATGTGTCCCTTATTATAGAGTGCAGAGAGCATATTTCCTGGCCCCAAGAGGAACCTGTCCGCCCTGTATACAGGGTCTGCCTGTGGAGCATGAATCCACTGGTTAGTGATCTTAATTGTGCCGCCCAATAATACAACTGTATATTAGGGAGTGCTATCCCTCCATCGTACCACCCTCGGGTCAGCCTATTCTGTTCTATACGCGCCAGCTTGTTGCCCCATAACAGTGTAGACACCTGGGCAGCAATTTTCTTAAAGTATCCCAGAGGTATGGGGAATGGCGTGTTCTCCAGTGCATACAGAAACCGGGGCAGCGCCATAATTTTAAACAATGCCGCTTTTCCCAACAATGTTAGTGGGAACGACTCCCAGTGCGCAACATCTCTCTTCAGACGCTCCAGTGGGGATGCCAAATTTCTAATAAAGAAGTCATCTGGGTTAGCTGGTGGATGCATGCCTAAATATTTAAACAAGTCGCTTGCAATCTAAAGCGGGCATCCAGGAGGAAGTTGCGGTGGGGGCCGTGTAATATATACATAACAGACTTGGACCAGTTGATGGTATAGCCCGATACCTTTCCAAAATTCTCACAAGCATTAAGGAGAACAAATATTGAGCGTCTGGGGGTGGCCAAGTACACCAGTATATCACCTTACTTCACTCTCAGCCCTATTACTAATCATTGATCCACAAAATGGAGGCTCCCCTCTAGCCTGGAGGGGAAGACCAAAATCGCAGACTATCTTAAACCAAGACCCCGACATGGGTGAATGTCTTTGCACTAAAGCCTGATAAAGGACTACAAATAGTTCCAGAACTACAATAAGTTCTAGAACTGGAAAAGGGCAACAAAAAGGGTGAACACTATAAAAGGACTACAAAAAGATTGATAACTGGATAAAGGACTACAAATGGTCAAGTCTCTAAGCACTAAGGATTTTTTGATTTTTACCGGCGGAAACTTCATTGACTTTTTGCATCTACTGGAAACTTTTTTTGCATTCATTCCCCCGTGGTAATGCGGTTTATGTTGGCTGGTGTATGACTTTGACTGACTTTTATCGAAATTGATACACTGGTAATTCTACTGCAGTCATTCCCCCCTTGTCAATTCTATAGGGAGTAGTCACACCCCTGCCAGCTCAGTTCCCACTATGGCTGCTAACAACAGTCTAACGGAAGGTTCGCTTTCTAAAGTGGGAGCCAGTGCCTTTAAGATTACCTATCCAACTAACCTCACTAAGAATGCGCCAAAAAATTCAAACATAATCTAAGAAAAAATATCCGGAAACTCTTATAACAGATACATACTTCAGTATGTATAATGGTAACAACATTTCTGATCTAATCTTTTTCACGACTAAGAGAGCCCAATGGAGAAAAACTTTCATTTCATTTTTCCAGTGCACACAGTTAAAGAAAATACCCTATGGTTTTAGTCTCGTCATCATTCCCTCCTCGATCCACAAAAAAGATCTCACCATTACCATCTTTAATAATGGGATCGTTCTTATTCAAGCCGCTAATCGAAACCTAAAGCAGTTCGACAAACTCTTTCTGAAGATTAAAAGTGTGGTAGCTAACTATTCATTCCCAGGGCGTCGTGATACCACGCTAACCAGTACAAGGTCACTCCAATTCACTGCTCCCACTCCTCCCTCAGATTCACACCCGTCCTCTCCCACTCCCCCCTCAGATTCACATCCTTCCTCACCCATCATCCTTCCCATGTCCTTGCAGGCTGCTGAAAGGTTCGAATCACTGTTGAATCCTGCTTTGCGACCACTAATCCTATCTACACTTCCAACCTCCTTACCTATACTGCCTGACACACCTCTAACATTTAGTGACCAACCCCCCATCTTGACTCTCCCATTATTGTCACTAGCACCGGTAATACTTATCAGCACTCTTCACCCTCCGCTGCTCTTCTCACCCAATCAATTTCCTGGTCCATGCTACCTGGAACACCGCCCATATTCAGGGACACACCCTCTCCCAGTGCTTCCCCCAGTATTGATTCGGACCCCTCTAACACTTTTGTCACCCGTCCTCCTCTTCAGCTCTCCACACTCACCTTCCTCCCCTCTCCCAACACCCAGACCTGTTGGCATGCTTGGACGATATCTCCCTACAGCTACACCATCTCTCCCTTGAACTCCACGGAGTGACAATGACAATAACTTTATTTGTGTGATTACTAAAAACCAATACAAAGGACAATCGGTATAAAAGAATTAGTTAAAATAGAAGATATATCTTCGATTCATAAAAAGCATCTATTTTTTTTTTAACGCAGTTAATATAGTTTCTTTTAGTGCAGCAAAGCAAAGTTTCAGTGCGGGCCAGACTGTGCGGGGCCCTCTACCAAGGTTGACCTGTCCATAAGAGCTTGGAGGGCGTGATATATAAACTTGGCAAAATTGGCCATATGCTTCATTGTGTCCAGCAAAAACAGCTGTTGAATGGCCTCATTTGCTGTCCGTGTCCCTAGTTGAAGAAGAATGGGCCTTAGGAAGTAACGGTGGGCTGGCAGCAGAGCAGGGGAGCATAGCAAGATGTGGGCCAGCGATTCCCGCTTATAGTAGCAGAGGCGACACTCCGTATTGGCTGGCTTTACTTTCACGGAGGGATACAGATATTTTAGGGGGAGCGAGTGTAGTCTGGCTGCTAGTATCCTATGTAAGGCCTGCCTCCCCACCGACTGTGTGTGATGAGGTTTAAGGCCATGTGATGTATAAAGGGAGCTTTGGGTCTCATGAAAGCCTCTGGCTGACAGAGCTTTGATGTCCAGTATACGGGAGCATGTTCTTACTTGTTTTTTTATCGATGTTTTAATTGTAGTGTACTTGATTATGTTAGGATCCCAATTTCCAATGGGTGAATTCAGCAGATCTTTGGCTGAAGCGAGGCCAATAGACAACGGGTTGCCCGGTTGTTGGAACATTTTGTTTATAACACTCTTCATTGAGTTTTCTGGGCCCGCGGTTGTTAGGTAAAAGTATTTTGCCAAGCTCGCCAGTTCTTCCAGGGATTGTCGATTGAGGTTGAATTCCAGCCGAATTAAAGTATTCCTAATGTAAGCTGGAAGACTAAATAATTTTTTATAAGCTGCGCAGTGGATCTTTTCAAGATCCTGCACAAAGTTGCCTGGAAACGCCTGTATCGCATAATTAAGGGACGGTAGTAGTTTTGCCCTCAGGACTCACTGAATAGCTGTAGTTGTTGGGCTTTCTAAAACGGCATGAAGTTTGCAGATGGCAAAGGTGACCATTTTTCCTTTCTGCTTAAGCTTGTGGCGGTGGACCTGTGAGCGTCCAGTTTCGCTGAACCAAATTCCAAGATAGTTGTATGTTTGTGTGCTATGCAGTGTTAAAGGGCCCAAGCTCCATTTCATCCATTTCTTTTTTGGGTGGCGTCCAAAGATTACTGTCTTGGATTTTGTTGGATTTGCAACCAGCTTGTTTTTAGCGTTGTAATGTGAAAGTGCTGTTAGAGCTTTTTGAAGGCCGACTTTGGTGTGATCCAAAAGCAACAAGTCGCCTGCATATTGCATCAGCTGGATCTTGGTTCTCGCAATCCTTGGCGTCACTAAAGTGGCTCCGTGCAGAGCACTACCCAAGTCCGCTGTATATAAGTTGAAGAGCAGCGGAGCAAGAACACAGCCCTGCTTTAGGCAGTGATCTGTGTTAATTTTTGCGGTGGCAGATTCTCTTGAGAGTTTGACTCTTACCCAAGTGTGCGAGTAAAGTAATCTGACGGCCTGTAGCAAATATGGACAGATGTTCCAGCTCACCAGTTTCTTCCATAAGATGTTACGGTCTATCAATGAAGCAGGCAAAAAGTGGTTGATTGCCATGAGCCGTCATTTGGTGTATTAAGTATGAGAGGGCGATGTTGTTATCTAAGGTGGAAGCTCCTGCTCGGAATCCAGTGTGGTAAAAAGGAAGCAAATCTTCCTTGCTAACCCAGTCTGTTAACTCGTTCAGGAGAGTGCTTGCGTAAGCCTTGCCCTGAATATCCAGTAAGGCAATCATACGATAGTTTCTGGGGTCGGTGCTTGGCACTTTTTTGTAAATTGGATGTAATAATGGTCCTCTCCAGGAATCTGGAACATCTTGTAAGAGCCTACACTCTGCATACAACTGTGCCAGGTTTTTGGTCCAAAAGTTAATGTCCTCCCTAAAAAGTGAGCCAGCAAGCCATTTGGACCATGGGCTCCATTATGGCGTTTTTTTTTTTTAAATGGTTCTTCTTGCCTGTGTACCTGGTGAGGTATAAACGACCACAGTGTCCATGGATTCAATTGACGCTTCCCTTGGTTGATCCCCTAAGGTTTTTGAACTTTCTGTTGTGTTTGTCTTTGAGTCATCTGTGTAAAGGGTTTTTACATGGGTTACCCAAGTGCTTGCATCGAGTGGGTTCCCTCTATTGGTGGTCTCATGGATTACTTTGTTTAAGTATTGCCAAAATTCTTGTGATTTGTTGGGTGCAAGCAACTCGAAAATCTTCAGCCATTTTGCCTCTGTGAGTTCGCGTTTAACCTGCCAGACCAATTTTGTGTGTCTTTTAGCCGCTAGTTTTAGTTCTTTTTTTTGCAGATTCAGATCTAGTTGCTTGAAAGGCCCTGCGTTTGAAATTCAGTTGTCTGGAGGATTTCTTAATTGCTGGTTGATGTCCCAATTTGTATGCGGGGTTACCTTGGGTTTTATCGACGTTGCTAGTGATGTTGATCCCCCCGAAGCTGAGATGCTAAATCAGATGCAAGTAAGACCCTTCCCCTGTGTGACCCTGGTCGTTATGGCCTGTCTGTCAGCCTTTCCATGTTGATTTCCATGAGGCAAACTTACGATTCAGGAGGGGCCCGCATTTTATTCTTCTAAGGAGTCTGTATAGATCTTCTTCCTTTGTAGCTCCAATGCAGCGGAGAGTTTTTTCCCAGTAATGGACAGCTCTAATATTAGTGCTGCATGGTCGCTTTCCTTCCGAGATTGAACAGCATAATTTAGCATGTATTTTTGTAGGTTCTCGCTTAATAGAATATAATCTATAGTGGTCAAGTTATTGTAAGTAGGTGCAATTAGTGCTGTTGGGTTGACTTTTATGATTAAAGAGTGTGACGTTACCAGGTTATATGCTTGCATTAGGGCGTTAAATCTTCTGGTGTCCACATTGAGATGGTTTTCCGATGTGTTTAGCCCTATGTTGTGCATGTTAAAGTGGCCAAGAATGATGGAATCCATGCCTGCGTGCTGCAACAGCAAAGATTCAATATCATTTATCAACCGAGTAAGTTTATCTTTTGAGCCCGACCCAAGGCGGTTGAAATAGAAATTGATTAGCAGTACTGGTGATGGGCCGCATTTTGTATTCAAGCCTTTCAAGGTGCCAGCCAGGAGCATGTCTGATGAATTCTTTATTGCAGAGAAGTGAACTTTCAGTGCATGTTTGATGTATATTGATATGCCACCTGACGGTCTCCCGAAAATGTTGGTTTTAGTTGCGGGTTTAAAATATTCAGCGTAGCCCCCTAATGGTGTTGATGAAATGGCCCATGTTTCTTGGGCGCAGATTATGTCTGCTTCTGCAAGGAATGTTATTACCCCTTGGCTTTGCAAGGCTTTACGTAACCCTGCAATGTTCCAGGTCATTATATTTATCGTTTGATGGTTCTCAGTGGGGCTACTATGCTGGGCACTGGCAGTGTTTAAAACATAGGTGATCTTTGATGGTATTTGTTGGTCACCCGATAAGGGTCCAAGGTTAGGAGCTAGCGTTTAGTGCCAGTGGAAGCCAGGACAAATCTTTGGTGTTGTTCCCCTTTGTTAAACATATGTGGTTCGCTCCATCAACATATTTGGTGATTAGAATTGAGTTGTTGCTCCCCTGAGTTGCTTGTGGGCCACCTATGGAGCCATGTAAAATCGTTCCAGTGGTTAGTACAGTTAGGTGTTTACTGTTCGTCCACTTCTGTCTATTCAGATCTTGTTCTCCCTGTTGGGCGCAAAGTGCTCAATTTTTCAAAATCTCTGGATATTTGTTGACAAGTGGGTGCTTAAGTTTTATGCCCCAGTTGTCCAGTTGCGTTTTATACCCTCTCAAAATGTTTGCCATGGATGGGTTAGAAACAGTTATCTCAGTTGTCTCGTTAAATTCACTCCGCCCTGGGCCGGAGAAAGCCACCGACTCAATAGCGGTTGTTTTGATGTCTGCCAAGCCTGGCATATTTTTGCAGAGCTTCAGAAAGTTTCCTCTATTGAGGATGTCCCAATTCCCCTGCGAAGTGTATTCCGGAAAGAACAAAACTTTTGAGTTTTCTCGGCCTGTGGCATGGGCCTCGGAGGAGTTGAGTATATTGGATGAGATCTTAGTAGTTTCCAGGTCCTCTGTTACATTCCGATTTGGGTTTTTGCAGGGTGTAAATTCCCTCCCGGTCAAAAGTGTTCTTGAAATGCAGATTTGCAAATCACTCCTGAGGATAGCAGTGCGGTCCAGGGCGGACGGACAATCGTTCAGACTTACTTGGGCGATTTTCCTCTCTCTTTGATCATTAGTTTTGTTTACAATGTGGGGCTCATTGTGAGCTATTGATTGTGCAGCAGCAGGTTTGTTTGTGGTTTCTTGACGTTGCTCTTTGATCTGTCGGCCCTGTATGTTAGTCAATAGCTGGTCACTGGGCACAGCTGATGTTATTGACTGGGTTTTAATCAAGGGCCAGCATGTTTTGCCTGTGGAGCTCTGGCTGTATATTTCAGAGCTGAATGTGTTGCAGATTTGTGTGCCACTGTTTTGATCAGCAGTGATTGTTCTATGTATGAGGCCATCGCCATTTTCCTTTTCCATACTATGTTCATTGTTTTCGTGTTTTACTGGTAGATGCCAATGCTTAATAGTCCCTTCCGGCATTCTTTTGTCGTTTTTTGATTTGTTTAATTTTCTCAGTTTTTTCTTACTTTTCCTGGATAATGGTAAGGGTGCTAAGTCACTTAATTTTTCAGGTCCAGCATCAGAAATGAAGCATGTTTGTGATTTAGACTGCAAGTTTGGTACCAAAACCTGGCTGTTGATACTCAATGGGCCTTTGAAGTTGCTACTATCATTTTTAAGGGATTCCTGCAATTGGTCTAAGCTGTTGTGATTCTCTTGTGGCCGTAGCTGTGAGTCCAGCATGTACTGTGAGGCTCTTGTTCTTATTTTGGTCGATTGATCTCCCATAGACCCTTGTAGGACGTTTGTAACTTTTGTTGTTTTATTTTCTTTGTGTCTGATCTTCGTATTTGGACTTTGAGATGTATTGCTCATTCACCTGGTGGTCCCACTCTTGAGATTCGTGACTAGGGTGCTCATTTTTTCTGGGAGATTTTCCAAAGACTGCAGCATTGGGGAGCACCCGCAGTGGGTTGGTATTACCTGTACGTCTGTGTGTGCCTGAGCTCTACGTACAAGGGAGTTTAAATGTTCCAGTTTCGAATCCACTCCAGAAATCAGGCTGGCGACTAATTGTAGTATATTTATTTCAGTGTCTAATTTATCTGCGTGCATTATGGGAGCATTTGCCATAGAGATCAATGCTCCATTAATCAGAGCAAGATAGATTTCTATATTTTTTTGTGGCTCCGAGCCGTTTTCCATTCCTGTTTTGGGTGAGGCGGGCTGCAATGCATCATTTATGCTTAGTCGGCTTAGGCCTGGATCTCGGTCAGACCTCTCTTTTAATGGGAGGTCACCTTCCCGAAGCTCAAAGGGCTTAAAAGGAAAAGCCAGGGGGTCCAGCTGGGGATTTAAAGATGAACAGTTATCCGTGGTGACCGTGATGTGTCGAACTGAAGACGGAAGATCCTTACCTATGTCACACTCATAATCCTTGGGGCCACTGTCTATATCTGTGGACCCCAATATGCTGCTTCCTGAGTGGGGCCAGCTGAGATCAGTTGCATTTTCTTTTACTTGTGGTTGTACGCTGTTGCCCTTAACTGTAAGGATTTCTGGTGGAATCGGAACGATCAGCGAGGAAATTTAATTCAAAATATCATATTTTTTGGTGCATACTGATGTGTTAGCAATGATCTCGTTGATTTTGGTGCTAATTGTATAGCAAGAGGTTTCTACTGTCTTTCCACGATTACTGGAGTTGCCTAATTTAGGTAATTGTTGGAAATAGTTTAGGATGTCATTGTTGCCTTTGGAGCTGATACTCCTGGTAGATGCATTACTTTTACTGTTGTTATTGTCAGTTGCGGCGTACTTGCTCAGAATTTGAGCTGTACGTATGTTGTATTTTTTATTAGGGGCGAAGGAGGGTTTGATTGCTCTTCTCCCAGTTGTTGCCCATCCTGTAAGATCGAACCGTTTCTTACACTGGCTTTTCCAGGGGGATACAACATCTTAGCCTTTTGGCGTCTTGCAGTTTTGTGAGGGCGGTAATTGGCCTGAGGCTGGGTTAAACCTGCATTCCTTGTCCGCATGGTAAATCCCTGGTCCGGATACTGATCCTTGGGCCTTGATCCTAGATCAATAGTGCAATTCCTCTTGGTGGGCGTAAGAGGGTGCCGAGGCAGGAGGCGGGGGGCTGGGCTCGGAAAGCAAGAGGAAAGCGACCACAGGTGAGGAGGGCATGGGGAGAAACTCAACACCAATGCCTCTCACCGTCCTCCAACCACTCAGGCCACTCTGCCCATCACTGGCCCTTCACCTCGCCGTCGCACTCTGCCCCACACCTTGATGTCATGCAAAAGTGCAGTGTAGGCCCAGGTCTCCCAGACCTGGGAGGGGCCCTCCTCAATGTTTCAAGGCCTCTGTGGGGAAGTATAGGAGTAGACATACAGACCGCTAAGTCTAAGTCCAATTGGCAACCGGGCAGCAGGGTAAGAAGGTGGATGTCAATGCCGGGGGAACTTGTGCAAGGAGCGAAGAGCAAAAAAGGGATAAGGGCCAGAGGGAGCGAGGGAGAGTGGACAAGCAGTAACGCTGCCACCACGCCGGCTGAACGCAGCTCGGCTTAACTCACCCCGTACTCCGGGCTCCCGGCTCAACCAGGCTCACTCAGTCCCGGACCCCTGGCTCAGGCTCCAGGCTCCAGGCTCGTTCCGGGCTCGTTCCGGGCTCTAGGTGCCAGGCACCAGGCGACGAGCTACAGCAGCAGCAAACTTGGCACCCGATTCTTGTCCATATCACAGTCCACTACAGGCCAGTTCTACCAGCTCAGCCCGGCTGTGGGGTCGAGGAGACAGCGGCAGATGGCAAGCTCTGCAGGGTGGGCTGCTCCTCCTGCCAGCTCCGGCGCTGCAGTAACACTTGCAGCTTCAGCCGCGTTGGTAACGTGGCTCCCGGCTCCCATGGTGTTAAAGTGCCCCTTACAGCTTAGGGGGGCAGCTCGCGGGTGATTGGAGAGCCGCTGCAGGCCCCAATGCAGGGAGTTCGGCGTGTAGGCAGCTGGGGCAGTTAGGGCGTTTTCCGAGCGTTTTTCAGAGTGGAGCGTTTTCCTCAGCATCTCATGCTCCTGCTCTGCTTCTGCTTCTGCTGCTTCTGGCTGCTTCTGGCTGTGGCTCGTCCAAAAAGCAGGACTCCCTTGAACTCCACGGGTTGAAACTCTTTCACTTGAATATCTCCCCTTGTTAAGATCCCTCCTTGCCAGTCCGAGGCCTAAATCCCACTCCAAGGCCATGGACACACACTCCCTGTGATCTTCCCCTATCACCTACCACCTCCAAATCTGTTCCTCTACCTAACACAACCTATCGTCCAAGAAGCCCGTCCGATCTCACACCCAACGAGATCGACAATTTGGTCAAATCTTACTCATCCAATGTGGTCCTTAGCACTAACCCTAATGGTTTAATCCATACCATTCATTCTAACCCTAGCAGAGAATCCTACCTCAACTGCAGATCATAAATAAGGATAACCTCAAGCAAGTCAATATCTCACAGACCCCTCCCCCCCATAGTGCGGCTCCACTCAAATGTATATTACTTAATTGTAGGTCTGCTAGCAAGCTTGCCTCCGAGATCTTCGACCTCATTCAACAGAATGAGATAGACATCATTTTCCTCACAGAAACTTTGCTCAAATCTTCGTCCACTCCAAATCTCGACCTCCTGGTACCCCCCACCCATGACATAATTCGTCTTGACAGAGACAAAAAGCTGGGTGGCAGCCTAGCCTGTATACACCGGAGTACGCTTGCGGTCTCCCTTTCAGAGTCATCTTCGCCGGTAACATGCAAATAAACCTTTGTCTCAGTATCTCCTCTCACAATCATCTGGTCTGCAAACTACACTCATTCTACCATCCCCCAGGCGATAATCTCCCCTTCATTGAACAACTGTTGGAAATCATCGCGGGCAATGTAGACTCAACCCAGTCTCACATCTACCTGGGAGATTGTAACTTTCACTGGTCTAACACTAATAATCATGCAGTCTCTTGCCTAAAATCATCTTTACTCGACCACGACCTGATTCAACATTGTGACCAACCTACTCACACTAAAGGGGAAACCTTAGATCTCATCATTTCCTTCCATGTCAACTCGGAGGTTCACCGGAGTAAGACACAAAAAACCAAACCGAATATCTGGAAAAGGGATCTCAGAGATTTCAATACAGCTGAACTAGCTACCCGCTGCAATCAAGCCCTCTCTCCATATTTGGACTTATCTGATGTACATGCTCTCACTAAATTCTACAACTCTTCCATTTCCAATATCATGGATCTGAAGGCCCCATTCCAACAAAAAAATGTTCCTGCAAAAATTTCCAAACCATGGTTCAATGCAACCTAAATTCTGAACGGCGTAACCTAAGGGCCTTTGAATGGTCCTGGAGAACCACCCCATCAGCTGATAATCTAAATAACCTTAGAGCAGCAAGAAGTGCATATAACAAACAAATCAAGACAGCCAAGACGGACTATTTCAGAACCCAACTTAACCAAGCGGCGAATCGACCCAAGAAACTATTCGAACTGGTTAAACAACAATCGGTAGCAGCCCCTAACCACGCAGCTTCAGACATCATACCTCCCTCTTGTGTTGATTTGGCTGCCTTTTTTATGGAAAAAAATAGGTTTATCATCACTGATCTGGAAACCAAGAAGACACTATTGCCACCCAACGAACCCGCACTCCTACGGGCTGCTCCTGACAAGACACTACCAACTAGCTGGGGTATCAAGAACAACGCTTCCTGGGACACTTTTACCCCCTTTAACGAAAATGATATCAAAAAGGTACTGCGAACTATCAACCCATCCAATCACTTCAATGACCCGTCTTCACCTAATATTTTCAAATTAGTTAAGGACGAAATCACCCCCTTCTGAAAAAAGAAAGTCAATGCTTCCTTGTCACAAGGTATGATCCCAGAATGCCTCAAAGAAGCACAGGTAACGTCTATATTGAAAAAACCCACAACCAATAGTACAGATCTTAACAATTTCTGACCTATCTCTAATATTCCTACCCTTGCCAAACTCCTGGAAAAATGCGTCCAATCACAACTATGTGCACACATTGAAAATGTCCACCTCCTGGACCAACATCAATCTGGCTTTCATAATGGACATGGCACCGAATCGGCCCTCACTCACGTGATTGATGATATCTTAACAATGCTTGATCGAAATGAATCCTGCCTCCTCATCCTACTTGACCTCTCCTCCGCATTTGACACTGTTAATCATGACAACCTCCTATTCATTCTGGAACTTTGGATTGGCCTCTCAGGTCAGGTGCTGCATTGGTTTCGGTCCTTCCTGCAACACAGAACCCAAAGAGTTAAAGCAAATCACTCATTCTCCCAGCCATCCCCTGTCATCATGGGGGTTCCCCAAGGATCCTCTTTATATCCCATTTTCTTCAATCTGTTCCTGGAACCGTTAGCTAACGTTCTAAATTCTTTGGTTACTAGGTTCCACATGTATGCAGACGATACCCAACTCTATTTGAAAACCTCCTCTCCGGAGGACATCACCTCACTCATTTCTACCCTCCTCACTACCCAAAACTGGTTGACTAAGAACCACCTCTTGCTAAACACCTCTAAAACATATTCCTCCTCTTTTCTCCTCCGAAATATACTCCTAATATCTATGGATGAACCAACTAACCGCCTTCAACTGCTCCCCCGCATCATCGATTCAGCTAAATCCCTAGGAATTACTTTAGACAAGCATCTGAATATGAAGTCTCACATCAGCAACGTGTGCAAGAGAACTAACCACCTTCTAAGAACGCTCAGAAATCTGAAACCTTTTCTACCACAAGCAGATTTCAAGCAATAAATAAATAAATAAATAAGTGGTCCAAGTGCTTGTCCTACCGAAACTTGACTACTGCAGTGCCACACTATGTTGACTCCCCAAATACGCTTTGGCCCCCCTAAAGGCCTCTCTGAACGCATCGGCCAGACTGATCATGGGCACCAAGCGTAATACACACATCTTTCCGGTTCTAAAATCACTGAATTGGCTACCCTATGAAGCTAGAATTCATCTGAAGATTTCCTGCCTTTCACACATAGCCCTCCACTTCAAAACCCCTACCGACCTCGCACAAAAACTAGAACTATCTGGAGGAGGTAGATTGTCAAGGAGTGCTAATTCCCTCCTCCTGAAACCACGGACCTTCCACAAAAAAGAACTTGCCACCGAGCTTTCTCTGGATCTGCTCCTAAAATATGGAACTCTCTTCCACCCGAAATTCGGAGGATCTCTTCCAAGGCCACTTTCAAATTGGAAGCAAAGAAATTCCTCATGAAGAAGTTCCTACCTTAATAGGAGGGACATTATATATACCTCTCTTGTACTTTATTTTCCGCCCGAAAGGCGTAGTTCATTGTATAGTATGATTCACCCTTGTACATAATTACTTGGAGTGTTTTTTCTTCCCCAGCGCGCGTGCACCCAGGATTGTAAATGTTTATTAGCTGCTTACCACTTGATTCAATGCTTAGTATAAGCCCCATATAACTCATGTTTAGCTGTTACTATAGTGTTGACTATTATTCATGTTTGATTTTTCACTTAATACCCTTATATCACCACGCTACATCATATAGCCCCCTTTGTCCTCTCTGGACTATAATTGATTTGTTATGCGTGAACTATTGATCTTATGTTTACTTTACTACCCATGTTTGACTCATGATCTAATTGTTACCTTCCCTACAACTGTAAAGCGCTCTGATATCCTTTGGGATCTAGTACGCGCTATATAAAACTTTAGAAATAAATAAATAAACAAATCCATGCCGCCAGTGGCTCCAGTGCCAGAGCGAAAAGCAGTGGCGACAGGGGACAACCCTGGTGTGTCCCCCTTCCAAGTTGAAAGTCATCAGGAATGTGTCTGTTGGCAGTAACGTGCGCCAGAGGTTTAGTGTACAAGAGGCAAGCCCACGCACAAAATGTAGGGCCAAAGTCCAGGTGGTGAAGCACTGCGAACATGTATGTCCACTCCACCATATCAAAAGCCATCCGGGCATTCAATGATATCACTACAGCTGGTTCTTGTAGGTACGAAGCTCTAGCCATTACCCCATGTAGGCGCCTAAGATTCAGTGCAGTGTTTCTACCAGGCATAAACCCAGACTGATCCGGATGTATGAGGTTCGTGAGATGTGCTAGTCTAGTCGGCAATACCTTCGCGAGGATTTTAGCTTCTGCGTTTATCAATGATATCGGGCGATATGAGGTACATTCTATTGCAAGCTTCCCTGGCTTAGGAATGGCCACTATTGTAGCCAATTGTTGGTCAATTGGTAATTCACCCTTTTTCAGACTATCAATGTACATGCATAGTAGGTGTGGGGCAATAGTTCCCGCCGTTTTCTTGTACAGCTCAATAGGCACCCCATTCGGTCCTACCGCTTTGCCGGACTGTAATGACCGGATCCCAGTTTGCAATTTTTCCACCGTAAGGTCCGCCTCTAACTCTAGGGCCTTCTCAGAGGTGAGCCTGGACATTGCTATGTCTTTAATGGAGGCCAGTGCCTCCTCCATTGTCAACGTAGAGGATGAGGTGTATACCTCCTGGAAGTGTCGTGCTAGTGTTTGGACTATCACTCGCGAATCCACCGTTGTCTGCCCTTCCTCCGTCCATATCTTTGCTATCCCCATGTTACCCCACTCCTTCTTAGGCTCCACGTCAGAAGCTTTCCAGCTTTATATCCTATTTCATATATCTTATGCCTAGTGGCCGCGAGCCTCGACCTGGCTTCCTCCTTGAGATGTTCTTTATATTGTTGCTGCCTGATGTGTAGCATCTGGGATGTATCTGGCATGGGGTCATTCGAATGATGAGTTTTAGCCTCGTGCAAGTATAGCTCAAGGTCATGCAATTCACTCTGTTTCTCCCGCTTGTGTCCTGCAATAGAGACTATGGCCTGCCCCCTGATCCCTGCTTTATAGGCCTCCCATAGGATAGTCGGTGAGCTGACTGAGGAAGCATTTTCTGCAAAGTAGTGCCTAGTCTCTTTAATGACCGCTTTCCTGACTTTAGGTACTGGCAAATAGCCAGGGTAGATGGGATAGACGTGCTTGCGAGTCTCATGATGATATGAAAAAATCAACAGCCCCTAGGCTTTATCACCACATCCTGCACACTTTTAAAACTTGTCGTTGAGGCCAAGAAATAGTCTATTCTAGATAAACTGTTATGTACCCCTGAGTGAAAGGTATAGTGTTGTGTCATGGGGTGGTGCTGTCTCCACATATCAGTAAGTCCAAGGGCCTCTATAAAACTCTGCAGGCGAGGCACACTAGGTACTAGCGTCTTCACCGGGTATCTGTCTAGGGTGCCATCTGTGGTGGCATTGAAGTCCCCTCCTATCAGAAGTTCCCCTTCCGGTAGGTTCAGCAAAAATTCGCTAAGGGCAGGGAACGCTATCGTATGTAGGGCAGGAGGAATATATACTGATACCACATTGACCGATCTACCCTCCCATTGACCCATAGGGGCCGCAAATCAACCCTGATCATTCTGTTTCGTCTCATGTATAATGAAAGGGGATTGTTTCATCACCAGAATACCAACCCCTCTGGAGCCAGAGGAGAACTCCGAGTGTACCGTCATCTTATACCTCCACCTATCCATTGCCTTACATGCAGTGCCAGTGAGGTGTGTTTCCTGCAGCAGAGCTAGTGTCGGGGCGCAATGCTTCAGACTTTGCACAACCAGGCCTCTCTTTATCTTGTCCCCCATTCCGTGCACATTCCACGTGAGTTGCGTCAGAGGGGTTACCTGAGTGCTGGGGTGTGACTTCGAACCATGATCAGCTAGGACTTGTGACGACATGTCTTTGAAAATACGGGGGACAGACACGAACATACTTGTATACTGTGCACATTGGTCAATATGTGGGAATGTTGCAAACCTGAAACCGCTGCTGTAAACTACAACTAGGAACATACAAAACCAAGCAAACTGACCCGTCCCCCACCCCACTGCCTGCCTCCCTCCCGACGGACTCAAAGCTGCCCGCCTCCCCAACTTAGCAGATTGCTCAAACCCAGCCCCAAAAGAGTACTTGCGTGTAGGAGGCGAGAGGTCCAAGGATGGTCATAGTCCTTCCCCACCCACAAAGACTGCTTCTGCTTAACCTTTAGTTCAAGTCTTGTATCGGGTTAGTTCACAGGTGCGCCATCGCACTTCCTTCAATCTCCGTGATCAATGTTCTCACATAGCTTCACTCTTCGGCCCCACTCTGCTGCAGATGGTCTTCTTCCCTTTGCTGTCCATGTTCCCCATGGTCGTCGGCCAATTAGCGTTGTTGTTGGTTCCTCTCTGTTTGTTTTGATCTTTCAACCAGACGCCATCCCTCTACCCAGTCATGTGTCTCCTCCGGCGTGTCGAAGAACCATATCTTCCCATCCGCAGCCACTCTGAGCTTTGTCCGAAATAGCATCGAGTATGGCAGTTCCCTGGCTCTTAACTCTTTCTTGACCTTCATTAGGCTCCTGCGGCATCTGGATACCGCTACTGTATAGTCCAGAAAAAAGGACACTGTTGAGTTCTGGATTTGGAGCGGTGGAGCCACCCTAACTGTTTGCAATATAGCCTCTCTGTCTCTGAAATTGAAGATGCGAGCCATCACAGGTCGAGGGGGGGCCCGGATTTGGGCTTACCTCCCAGGACTATGTGGGCCCTTTCAATGGAGAAAAAGGTTGATAGGCCCCTGAGTTGGAGCCTTGATTTTATGAGCTCCTCCACATAGGTCCGTTGCCGGGCTCCCTTCACTTTCGGGAATTCCTGTAATTCTGACATTATTATGGCGGGAGCGCCCTTCTTGGTCGCCCAGTTTTGCCGCCATCAGTTTGTTCTCTGCCTCCAGCTGAGTTACTGTTTTTTGTACGGCCGTGGTGTCTTTCATGAGAGTTTTTGTGACTTGCTCAACTTCTGTGACCCTGGCCGTCATTTTTTGAAAGTATGCTCGCAGGAAGGAGACGTCCGCTGATATCGTTCCCACCATTGATTGCACACTGTTAACGGCGGTCATTATGCCCTCCAGAGTCACTTTCTGGGCACCCTCTCCCCCCGGGGCCCTGTCCGCCGGATCTTTCCTTTCAGGCAGCGGCAGGAAGTATTTTCCATAAGCAAACTTGCCCAGCTTGGACTGGGTGGCTAACGTTCGTGGGCCCTTGCCCCTTCTTCTCCCCAACAACTGGTACACACCCCAGTACTGGCCACCCCCTGCCGGGAAAAAACCTGCCCCACGCAGCCTGTCGGTTTTCCCAGTGCCCCCCTCGATATCAGTGTAGTGGTGCTAGAAGGTCAAGTGAGGGGGGGCTCCGGCCCACAGTTCCCCTGCAGTACCATCTCTTTGCTGTATCAGCCTGTTGGTTTGCGTCCACCACTCACCCAATGATCTTCTAATATGCCCACTGGTTAAGTAGAACTAGGGTCCTCTGTGTCCCTGACTCACTTTGGGCTTCTCAAGACTTCCATTGGCGAGGGGGGGCTGCACCCCTCCCTCCAACGGCGACGGACGCTTTTCTGTGCCCCGCCCACTGGCTGACAATCTAACAATGACGGGGGCCCCCAGATCCCTATTACTGTCCGACTGTCGGGCCCTCTACTCAATTGAGGACCCGGCTTCACTTAAGCATGTATGCCGCACCTCGTCCCCATCCTCCGTAGGGCCCCTGAACTAATGCCGGGGGGCCTGCACCGCGGCTTCACTCCTGCGCGTGCTGTCTCCACTCCGCTCTGCCTCGCCTGCCTCACCTGCGGTGTATGGCGTCTGCTTTTCGGCTGGTCTGGTCAAACGACCAGCCCGCCTTCACTCCGGAGGGGCTCCGATTCCAAGCTGCCAGGAGGGGAGGGCAGGAGAGACGAGCAGGCAATGGGCGATGCTCCTGCATTCGGCGGGCTCAGGCCTGAACCGCTTCACCGGCGCCGTAGTTTCTCGGAGTCCCCCGCCGTCAGCCCCGGTGTGCCGCTCGCTGCGGTATCCCAAGCAGGCGCTCCCTCAAATTCACGTCCCGGCTGGAAGAGGGTCCATAGGCCTCCGCAGTCGTCCCTCCGTTGCAGCTCTTCCCGATATCGGATTCAGATCCGAGTGGCTTCCTTGGGCGCCACTCGCTCACAGGTGTCAGCGACAGTCTTTGGGGCATAATTTTGTAACGATTGTATGGCAGATTGGCGTGGGAGTCTACCGAGTCCTCTGAGCTCTCCTAAGCAGCAGCCATCTTGCTCGGCTGCAAGCCTCATCCCGACACAGCCATTCCTAATTAAAATCATAAGTGGGCTGTGGGTTTAGTTTCCACACTATAACTAGTGAATCCATCAAGTAGTACTGTCGCCCTTGTCTCTTGAAGCAAGCAAATATCTTGATTGGCTATATATGCCATCCAATCTCGATCAACTTATTTTGGTCCCAAGCCAGCTAAATTCCAGGATAATAGCTTAGAAAGGGGAAACGTATTGTTCTGTCGAGGCAACCCATTTTCATACAAGGTAACTAATATTTCTGCTTGGTCAAGGTTCATTGTAGAGTTAATACTATTAATGTTATAATACTTACACCTAGTGTCAATAAGATTCTTATCCAAATCACAAGAGGTTGCGTCAATATGGCTGTTAGAAATGGGGGTCATTAGTTGGCAATGGTTTGCACCTTTGTCCAAATAGGGACCCTTGCTTCTAGTCAGGGAAAGAGGGATATTCTCCTAAACTAACCCCTGCTCACCCCCTTGGTAGTTTGGCATGAGCAGACAGGCTTATCTCAGAGGCAGTGTGTAAAGCATTTGTGAACACATGCAGTAATACAGTGAAAATACAACAAATGGACACCATACCAGTTTAGAAAAAAAAGTTATATTTATCTAGACCAAACAACAAAAATCCACAATGCAATATCAACAATATGACTTTCAGATGGTAGAAATAGCTTAGTTCAATGTAGATGGTAAATGCAACACTTTACTCTCAAAGTACCTTGGATGCGTAACGCAATATGAACAAAAGGGTCGCAAGGAAGGTGATGCGACGGTTCCTTGCTTCGATGGAGGTGATGCGTGGGTTCCTTACTGCAGCACAGGGGAGGTAATGCTTCGGGTCCTTACCGGAGAGGAGGTGATGCGTCAGTTTCTTACTGCGTTCCTGTTACGATGCAACAAGATGGCGCCTTGATGCAATGCGACGATCCGGTGTGATGCGACAAAATGGCGTCTTTGATGTGATGCGACATCTTGGATGTGATGCGTGCACGCCCAAAACCGTGCGGTGAACTCGGTGGACTCTTGAGCTGTGACAGGCCCTGCGAGACACTTCTACGGTGATATGACAGCAACCTGTGCGGTGGCGGCACACTTCTCCGGTGATGCGACAAGCTTCTTTGGCGATGCGTCGGCGAACAACTGCGCTTCTTCGGTGATGCAACGGCAACAGTTACGGCGGCATCAAGTTTCTTCCTCGTTGCATCACGCTCCCAGCAACACGCAGTCTCTAGAGGTCCCAAAAACAGCAGCAGGCACCACTCTGAAGGCAGAATTCCCAGTAAGGAAATTCAGGGGAGCTGGGGCTAAAGTCTTTGTGTCCCTGAGACTTCAGAACAGGAGGCAAGCTCAGCTTCAAGCCCTTGGAGATCTTCCTCAAGATGATAAAGTACAAACAAAGTTCATCTTCTCCTTTCCTTGGCAATAAGTAACCACTACAGGCCAACCCCAAACAGCAAACAGCACAGGGGCAGTATCCTCCTTCAGCTTTCTTGGTTTCTCTCCTTGGCAAAGGTTTGTCTTGATTCCCAGAAGTGATCTAAAGTTCTGGGGTCTGGGCCCCAATATTTATACTACTAAATAATTTGTTCTCTAAAGGCAGAGTGTCTGTACCAAGTCAAAACCAGTCTGTCCTCCCTGGTGTAGCTTACTAGCAGGAGGTGGAGACAGCATTGTTGAAAGCTGACCTGGCCCAGGTAGCTGAAAATAAATCTCCCCCCCCTAATCTCTATTCTATGTAGGCTCAGGCAAGTGAAAGGAAATATCCTCCCCCTACTCTCTATTCAACCCAGATCCTATTCATCTCAGCCCTGACTCATCAGACTGCTGGAGCCAAAGCCGTCTCCAACCCCCTGTCACTCACAAACCAGACATGCAATACACAAACCTGGCAGAGGCATACTTGGATGGTTAGGCAAGAAAATACTTACTTTCTAAAAGTGGTATTTTGAAACACAGAATGTAAAAATCACACACACTAAATGATGTATTTTAACATACTGAGTTCAAGCATACTAAACTTGTTTTTCTACGTTGTTCCCTGGGTCAGTTAGGACTGTGTAAGCCCTGCAGGTGTCCTTAAAACGGCGTTGCTTTCATAAATTAGCTTTTAAATTTAGTTTTACTTTAATTCTTTGTTGCTACTGACTCTATTATCTATTTTAGGCTGTATACTCAGGGGGCATATTTTTTAACATTGTGTTTGCACATCCCTTTCTGCACTTGATCACGCCCCGGTCTGCCACAGCTGTGTGCTGTTTGCGCGCAGGGCAGGGTGATCACTAAGCAAATTCCGGTGGGTTGAGTCAGAAGGAACATTCATTTCTGGTGGTGAGCAGTCTAGCTATTCCGGCACCACGCTACTTAAACCCACATGGAACTGACGTGCAGCAGACTGAGTAAGCCCTGCTTGCGTCTTTAGAACGGCGTTGCTTTCATATGATAGCTTTTAAATTCTGTTTTATTTTAATTCTTTTCTGCTACTGACTCTTTTAGGTATTTTAGGCTGTATACTCGGGAGGCATATTTTTTAACGATGTGTTTGCACATACCTTTCTGCACTGAACATGCCCCGGTCTGCCACAGCTGTGTGCTGTTTGCACAGAGGGCAGGGTCTGGTGGGTTGAGCCGGAAGGAGTATCCATTTCCGGTGGTGAGCGGTCTAGCTATTCCGCCACCACGCTACTTAAACCCACATGAAACGGACACCCAGCGGGCGCGCCAAAGGCAAGCCCGTCTGCGCCCGTCCGCGTCCGGCCGGGGGCCATACAACCTGCATCTCTCACTATTCGCTCGCATGACAAGCACAGGTACTCTAGAGAGAAATTATTGAATATTGCTGATTGTCTCCTACGCATTTCAATGTAATGTGTTCAAGCCTCGCCAGGCATTATCCAGGGGCCCTTCTCATGTCTAAACTGTAATTGATGTAGCAACACATCTCGTAGTTTGGCACTTGAAACCCCCATTGACAATGAGCTCCATATAAAATGTATCTACTTTAATGCCAGATCAATGGCAGAGCTTTCAATAGAAATCTGTGATCTACTAAAGGAAATACAGCTCGACCGTTTATTCATTATTGAAACGTGGCTTGATCCCAAAAATACTCTTGATATTGCCACCGCCCTGCCTACGGGTTATAAAATCCTGAAACAGAATAGAGTGGCCAGGAGAGGAGGGGGTGTAGCCATACTTTTAAGGATTGCTATACCTGCCTTCATGAGCCTGTGATCCGGCTAGGGAAACATGAGATATTAGCATTTGACATTCAGAAGGACTCTTACACCTTATATGGTGGAGCGATCATCTATAACCCTCCTGGTTACAAGGCAGACTTTGGCACCCAGCTTCTTACCCAGCTGTTTCCTGCATGCCTGAACTATAAGAGTTACCTAGTAATAGGTGATTTTAACATCCATTTCGAGGATACAAATGATTGTTCTACTAAGCATCTTAGTAGTGATATAGAGATTCTGCAATTAAAACAATGGGTAGGTGAATCCACCCATATTGCTGGACATAACCTGGACCTGGTATTTTCCAATATAGAGTTGATTATTATAAATTAAATTAGACCTTTACTTTGGACAAACCACTTTCTCTTTGAATCTTCCAAAGAAGTCTTCTCGTTCTTAAATTCCAGTAGCAGGATTAAAGAGGGCTTGGAGGCAGCTTACTCCAGAGAAATTTGAGCGGCATTTTAACTCCAGGGACTGTGATGACCCTGTACCAATGTGCAGATAATCTCCATGATAACATTTTAAACACCCTTGACTCCTGTGCCCCCCAATCAAGAAACAAGCATCAGGCCAGAATCAAATCAGAAAAATGGTACTCCTTGGATCTCAAGCTATTGAAAAGAAAATGTAGAATTCTCGAGCATAAATGGAGGATGTCTAAAACTGACATAGAAAGACAGTCATATAAGGGTGAAATGAAAAGTTACAACACTGCAATAAAGAATGCAAAAAAGACCTACTTCTCCAATCGTGTGGCCATGAATAGCAGCTCGTCCAAAGAACTATATAAAATTGTGAAAGAGCTTTGTAATACAGCCAGTATGTTGCAAACCCTGACTCAGTCGCACAAAGACTACGAGGCGATTAGTAGGTTCTTTGTGGACAAGATCGAGGGGTTTTATACCTCTTTCTATGTTAAGCAGCCACCTGATGATTTAAAACAGGAGTTTTTTAAAATCCAAACCGAACACACCGGTCCATCTTCATAGTTTTGGTCCATTTACCGAGCAAGAGGTGGAAAAAACCATGGGGGTAGTTAAATCAGGATCCCTATTAATTAGACCCCTGCCCCCATTATATTTTCTCTCACATTGCCCCAATAATTGTGTACTGCTGTATTTCCAGAGATCTGGAAGAATACTACAGTAATTCCCTTGTTAAAAATGGCAGGCGCTGACGTCCATAACCCAGATAACTACTGTGCCATATCTCAAATGCCCTGTCTGTCTAAAGTAATGGAGAAATTAGTGAACAGACAGTTGACGCAGTATCTTGAAGCCAATGAACTTCTGGATATTTCCCAGACGGGCTTCAGAACTAATAATAGTACTGAGACGACACTCCTAGCAGTACTGGACAACATCAGATATGTGGCAGATCAGGGCAAAGCCGTTGCACTGGTACTATTGGACCTGTCCGCAGCGTTTGATACTGCTTCACACAATCTTTTGCTGAAAACACTTTTTACCTAGGGCATACATTCCAAAGCTCTACAATGGCTCCATTCATTTCTGACCAATCAAACGCAATCCATACAGCTGGGTACTTTCTCTTCCACTCCATCTACCATTAAATATGGCGTACCACAGGATGCATCACTGAGCCCCACTCTTTTCAATATTTATGTGTCCTCTTTGGCAGCGATATGTGGAAAGTGGGGCATCAGTATATGCTCCTATGCAGATGATACCCAGCTGATGGTTGTTCTAGATGGACAAGATGACACTAGGACCAGACTTACCAGCTGCCTCACAGAAATGGCAGCATGTATGTCGGACCACTGTCTGAAATTCAAAGCAGATAAGTCAGAAATTCTATTGTTTGGGGGTGCTCTTTAAGTTTGGAACACAACTTGGTGGCCCTCTACCTTGGGTAAACCTCTGGCTCCAAAACAGGTGGCGAAAAATTGGGAATTCTCGTGGATAACACGCTCACCATGCAGAATCATGTACATGCACTCTGCGGGAAAAGTTTTGCTATCCTAAAAATGCTTAAGAGAACATTCCAGTGGATTCTGCTGGAGTGCAGAAAGACCCTGGTTCAGGCACTGCTTATTAGCAGGCTGTAATATGGGAATGCTCTTTTTGTCAGCATGGCGGACTACCTGTTTTTCAGACTCCAGTTAGTCCAGAATGCGGCTGCTTACGAAGTATGCAATGTGAAGAAGTATAGCTCAGCCTCAGAATGCATGAATGCATAAAGTCCTGCGTCATGCCGAACCTAAAATTCTCCAAGGCACAGTCAAGTTCTATCTTCCCAATAGGAATTTGCGATCATGCCATTAGGCCAGGGCAACCACTAAGCGTCTTAAAAAGTCTAGACTAGGGGGGCAGCTCTTTTTCATATTTGGCGGCAAAATCTTGGAACGAACTTCCATCTGAACTTCAACTTACCGATTTCCATCCGGTATTCAGGAAAAAGCTGAAAACACAATTATTCCCCAAAGCTTGATATGTCACAGAACTCCCCTCACTGCTGTACTTCTCACCTGTAAAGGGCTCTCCGTCAGCACCGTGATATCCATTCGGATGAATGTGGCACTTTATAAATAAATTAAATTAAATTATAGGAATTTATAATCAAACTGCCCATTCCGGCCTATGGGAACAGGTAGCCTTGCAATAGTGAAAAATGAAATGGTGCCAGGTCTTACAATGGCCCTGAATCCCAACTGAGATAGTTGAATCAGTATACCCTACCCGATGAGGAGGCACATGATTGGACAATACACCCCTTGGGCAACAAGGGAACCCCCATGGCGTGTTTCCATTGTTCAGAAACACAACTAGAGGACAAGGAGAGATTAATCAATTCACATATAACAAGGTGAATAATCTAGCAGCCCTGCTCCAAGATGGTGGTATAAATTAAATCTGCTGGGTGGACAGATTGGATGGCCGAACAGAGAGAGGTCAATTCCTTAAGGAATATTGGGCAGAAGTGTCAAAAAAGTAAGATTATCGGCTGTAGAGTCAAACCACATCTCTAACGGCGGACAATTTCTAGCTTCTGCTGGAAAGGAAATATACATTTTTCTACTTTTTCATTGAAAAATAAGCTAATGTTTTACTGCTTTCTTCAGTAGAGAAAGAAGAAGATGAAACAGAGGATAATGATGTGAGGGTTTTAACAATTTGAAAACATGAATAATTATTAGGAGCTAACATCTTCTGTGAGTAGAATGCTTGCTAAAACTGAGAGATACGCTGATAGTATGCTTTTAGAGCAGTTTTAGAATCAAACATGGGTAATCGTTTTTATACCAAAGGTGCTCAAACTTTTGCATTTCTTTTTAGAGACAAAAATGTAATTGTTGAACCTTCCTGGTGAGGGCTTTTGTCTCTATACAACTTGTTTGGTCAGGGGAGCAATCAGATCCTGTGCTTCTCTAAACCCGCTCCATTCGCATACTGGCTTCACTTATATGTTGGTTCAAATTTAACCCGTTCTATGCGTTGGATGGCCCCCGGCGTCCTACGTCGTGGTGAGAATGTGCAGAGGACGTCAGGGGGCCATCCGAACCATGCCCACTCATTATTTCACCCGCACCGTGGCGGAATTCGTGCCGCGGTCAACGAGTTAAACTGTGCTTTTTTAGGATATGATTGACCCTTTCAGGGGTCACTTTGGCCCACTTCTGAGCCAAGTGAAGGCAGTGGTAGAGATCATAGGCAGTCTGTCATGAAATACAATTAATGGCATGGGTAGATGGTATGACCCCACCAGTGGAATAAGCATATAAATGTCAATGTGCGGCATGTTAGTAAACACTGTGCCACAAATATGTCCTAATCTATGTGTGGAAGTAGATAATTGTTGAAAAAGCTGAAAACTCTCTAGATCACCAGTTAGTTGCTTGGTTGCTTGGCAGTTAGCATCATCAAGGTGAATTTTACTGGCCCCTTCTGTGGGGGGAAAGCAGAAAGCATAACTCTTTACCTTTACCTGTTAAAAAGAAACAAGTTATGACCCCTAATAATGATTTTTCACATTGGAACAGTGAGGTTTCCTCACACCATAACAAGGACGTTGCTCCTCTCAGGCCTCCTTTGAAGGAGGGGAATACCAAGTTAAATGCTAAGTGCAAGTCTAAGAATATTCGAAATCCCACTAACAAATAATAATTTCAAAAATTGTGGACACGGATGATGATATGGGGGATCAGATCACATTACTGATATGTTTGGCGTTCATTATCTTTCCTCTTCCCCTCTTCCTCTGAAAAAAACCCAAAAATTATTTTTTGTTTACCCAAAATAGCCCTGGACTCTGAGGGATCTCTTATGTTCAATCCCACACTGATTTGATATACAAACTTGATAGAGAGGTTTCCTGCTGTCCACGTAGGAGAAAAGGTCTCCTTTTAAAGTTGGATCCCAAATTGGCTAATCTGGCTAGGCATTAAGGGTGATGGTCTCATTTTTGAGGATTCCTTTATCAAGGACCTTAGTAGATATTTGACCACTTTTTCTTTAATTGACAAAGCCCAGCGATCCTTACTAAAAGTGTTCTCTCAACATGTTTTTGCATGGGCTGGTAGAGACAGGATCCAGAGGCTCATTTAATTCAAGCTACTCCTATCAAGACTACAAGGCACAGTTCTACCCTTAAAGAGGTAGAGACTACTAAAATCAAGGACAAAATAATTTCAGAAATAACAATCAACATGGTGAAACTTCCGTCTGGCCATCCTCCTGTGTGTGGCTGTCTTCAGTTTTTTCTTCCAAAATGGCAAACTATAACTGTAGATCCTTGGGTTCTCAACACAATTCAAGGTTGTCTTATAGGGTGTTATGCTCCATCTTTCCAAAGTATCTTCCCTCCTTCTCCAAGGTTTTCATCAGACATAATCAATCTAATTTCTGTAGAACTCCAATCTCTATTACAAAAACAGGCTTTTCAAATTTCTCTTCTAGATCCTTCAGGGTTTATCTTTTCCCTATTCCTGGTTCAGAAGAAAAACAAAAGGTGCACCCAGCGATCAACCTAAGAATTTTCTAAAAGTTTGTGGTGTACCAACATTTTAAAATGTAGGCTATAATTCTTCTCATGGACTCTTTACATCAGCACTACTGGATGGTAACACTAGACTTACAAAATGCTTCCCTAATAATTCCTATTCATCGCTCCCATAGAACATTTCTTCTGTTCCAATGGCAGGGACTAACTTACCAATTTTCATCTTTTCCCTTCGGCCTTTCTTCACACCATAGTGCTTTACGAAAGTAATGAAAGATGTGGTAGCTTATCTCAAATCTCTGGGCATCAGACTAATGAGTTACCTAGACAACGTTTTACTCATGAATCAAGATATTCAGTCCCTTCGCACAAATTTACATTTCTCCTGCGTTCTTCTTTCAGAGCTGGGTTTAATTTTAAACACAGAAAAATCAGTTCTCATCCCTACTCAACAAATCAAAGGTGTGGGCTTTATGATAAATTCCTCAAGTGCTACTTTGCATCTTCCTCAGCCAAAGGTAAAAGCAATCAAAACGGAGATTCTTCATACTTTACGCAGCCCCCAAATATCCCTCAGATCTCTGGAAAGACTAGTGGTGGGTCTTCGGTCTTCTTCCACCCAGCGATCAACCTAAGAATTTTCTAAAATTTTGTGGTGTACCGACATTTTAAAATGGAGACTATAATTTATCTCAGGAACTCTTTACATCAGTACTACTGGATGTTAACACTAGACTTACAAGATGCCTCCCTAACAATTCCTATTCATCGCTCCCATAGAAAAGTTCTTCTGTTCCAATGGCAGGGACTAACTTACCAATTTTCATCTCTTCCCTTCGGCCTTTTTTCACACCATAGTGCTTTACGAAAGCGATGAAATGTGTGGTAGCTTAGCTCAAATCTCTGGGCATCAGACTAATGAGATACCTAGACAACGTTTTACTCATGAATCAACATATTCAGTCCCTTCGCACAAATTTACATTTCTCCTGTTCTCTTTATTCAGAGCTGGGTTTAATTTTAAACACACAAAAATCAGTTCTCATCCCCACTCAACAAATCAAATTTGTAGGCTTTCAGATAAATTCCTCAAGCGCTACTTTGCATCTTCTTCAGCCAAAGGAAAAAGCCATCAAAGTATAGATTCTAAATACTTTTTGCAGCCCCTAAATATCCCTCAGATCTCTGGCAAGACTAGTGGGTCTACGGTCTTCTTCAATCCAGGTTCTTTTTGCGAGTCCTCTCCATTACTGGGCCCCTCAACACCTTAAGATTTGCCACCCCCGCAAGGGTCTGGCTTATTCAGATTCTGTCAACATCGATCCAAGGCTTGTTTAGAACTTCAGAGGTGGATAGACCATGTAGACACCTGGAGAGTCAGGACTATCTTTGTGTCAGTCCCAGATATTTTATTAGAATCAGATGCAAGTTGTACATGATGGGACACCCCCTGTGGTCCAATCTCGACTGGAAGTATATGGTCTTTCGAGGAGTCCAAATTACATATCAATTGCTTAGAGAGTCTGGCAGGCTTTTTTGCAATCAGAAGCCTGATTAAATACAGACTACCATGTTCTATTCTTCTTCGCATGGCCATTGTGTATGCAGTTCGTTATAAAAATCATTTGGGCGGCACCAAATCCAAAACCTCTTGCAGAACATGTTAAAAGCATTTGGGAATCCTGTCTTCTCAACAAGATTTCTGTCTGATCAGAATACTTTTCGGGCAACCTTTCCATCTCAGTCTGGCACTCTCATCTTCAAACGAGACTTCAGAGACTGGAAGCTTCATCCTTCTGTTTTCCAGTCTCTGTCCCAAAAATGGGGTCCTTTAAACATTTATCATTTCACTTTACACCTCAATACCCATCTGCCTTGTTGCTTCAGCTGGTGTCCAGATCCTCTAGCCTTAGCTACAAATGCTTTCTTACAGGACTGATCTCTGTCAGTCAACTACGCTGTAAAGGGGCTGCGGGGGCAGGAGTAACTGAGTCAGAGGCTTTGATTAATGCTTTAAGAGATGGTTTTATTTTTACATAAGCTTTCCGTCTCCGGCTTGTTAGTCTTTCACAGGCAAAAGCTGCAGTGTCCGTCTTGATATTGTTCAGGGACGCCAGACTGGTAATCCCCGGATTACAGGTGGGATACTCCGTCGGGACCAGAAAGCAAAAGAGAAAATAAAGACAGATATTAAGGGGGTGTCCGGGTCTTAGTACGGCGAGGGACCGGGAGTGAGGGGAACCAAGTGAACGAGTGCTATACACACGTTAAACTGCTGTGCTCAAAGTGCTCATGGGGAGGAAAGGGTTTCGAGAGACTGTACACAAACTTTACACTATGTACATGCGGGCTTCTACGCGGCAGACTGGTTACGCAGTCCCACCTAACCCGCAACCTTGCCTCGTACCTGTTCAAGCCACGCTCCTCCCGTGGGAGCGTGGCGGGGCGGCTCGTGAAGACGTTGGCCTCCTGGCTTGATGGTAACGCCTCGGCAGTCCTGAGCCTGGTCTGTCTCGGCTTCTTCCTCCACGTCCTTCGGTTTCTCTCCTCTTCTCTGTTCACCGTCGCCTTCTTCTTCCTCCAGGGAAACGCCGTCCGTCGACTTCCTGGTGACTCCCCCTTTTGATGAACTTGACGCAATGACGTTCGATAGGGGAGAAGTCTCGTCGTTTTGGAATCCCCAATTAAAGGAGCCATGTTCTCTCTCTTCATCGTAGCTCCATTGGGGCTCTGTATCCTGTTGCCATTCTTCGTCGAGATATGGATTGTCATGCTGGTGAAAGGAGACAGAAGCGGGTGAAAGGGGGACATCTGACCACCAATCGCCTTCACGGTCCTGTTCCTCCACGGACCGTCTCTCCCTGCTAAATACGCTTTTCCTACTTTTCTGATGGTCAACAGAGTGTTGGTTTAGGTCAGACGCCAACAAACATCTCTGGTAGTCCCATTCTGGCAATCACAAGTATGGTTTCCTCATCTTCTGGAACTACTGATTGACTTTCCAGTCCTTCTTTCGTCCTTCACCAACCTTCTACTGGATCCTCTGAGCCACCCTCATAATCTGGTTCACTACAACTCTCACACTCTTTCCTGCTTGGAGAATAACGGGTCAGCCCAATCATTCCCTTTCATTTAATTTCACCAGAGGCTGCAGAATTCATTAGCGAAGCCTGGGCTCCAGGAACAACTAAAGCTTATATGTTCACATGGACTTTATGGTCAAGTTGGTGTTTGGAAAACATCTCAATCCCTTTTTAGCCGATATAGTTTATATTGGTAATTTTCCAGCAGCTAAAGCTTGTGGAGGTAAGTCTTACTGGACCATAAACTTGTATAGATTGGCTGTTTCATCAAACTATCCCTACATCAATTGCAGACCAGTCATAGAACACCAGCTAATCTGTAGTCATTTAAAGAGAGTAACATTTTCTCAACCTCCTTGTCCAAAGTCTAACAAATTGTGGGATGTGAATGTGGTTTTGAATTTGTTTCTATTGTGGCCTGACAATACAGTTCTTTCTCTAAAGATGCTTTCTGCAAAGCTTACTATGTATTATTGTTTGATTTCTATTAATCATTTAACATATGTCAAAGCTTTACATGTTTCTTCTCACCTGTATACCACAGGGATTATGTTTACAATCAACAAATACATGAAAACTTACTTTAATTCAGTGTTTTACACTTATTTTCCAGTTCAACCTAAACTGTGTGTTGGACAATGTAGTAAAGTGTATGAACAACAGACATTTGAACTCCGAACATCTTCCCTCTCCCAACTTCTTATTTCCTTTTGTAAGCCACATAATCCAGTCTCCTCAGTTACCCTGGCTAGTTGGGTCAGATGGTTTATGTCCTTAGCAGATATAGATGTTTCTACTTTTGGGTTTCTTTTCTCTAGGGGTACCCTGGCCTTTAAAGTGTTTTGGGGCGGGTTCCAGATTTGAGGACATTCTTAGATCAGCTGACTGCTGTAATGATACAGTATTTATAACATTTTATTGCAAACCTTTTCTCACTGCAGCTTTCTGCAGTAATTGACATTCTTTAAATAATCATAATATGAGCCTCCGGTCTTGGAATAAAATGTTGATTTTTTCCTAGTAATTTATGAAGGAACGTCTTAATGTTGTTAAAGACATATGTACATATCTACATTAAAACATGCCTGCGTAGATGTGAAGAATAGATTACACACCTAGCAAGTCAAAGGGCTAAAGTCGTGTCCTTTAATCCACCATCTCACACAAATTACAGAATGCATGCCTTATGTGAATTGTACCAAGAATACATTTGGCAGGTTTAGAAACTTTTCTCAAATGGTAAGGAACAGCAAACCTCAAGCATACAGTAGGATTGATGATATGCATTATTTACATATTTGTTTGGCTAGTGTTAAGCATTTTAACAAGAGATGCACTACATAGCAAGACAAACATTGTTCAAATAATCATAAACATATTGCGTGGTAACAATATATTTGTTATGTGACATGCATATGGCTGTAGATTGGGGCAAAATGCAGGAAAGGCAAAAAAATGTAAAATATACAGCCTGTACTAGTCTATATATTCTACATATACAAATTGGAGTAGTGGATAATGTGAGGGTTAGTGAGTGTAAAAGTGAGATCGTAACAAAGGGTACATGTACTAGCATTGTGACTACTGATTTCCTACTTGCGATTCCTTTCAAATCGCAATTAGGAAATCTGTATTCTTAATGTACAAAGCTCGTTTGAGTTTCATTAGTGATTCCTAGTGGGTCACAAATAGACCTGTCTCATGCATAATAGTGAGGTACGTCGCAATTTGCAACCTATTAGGAATTGCAGCCATCACAGGGATGGTGGCCAGTTGAGGTCAGCAAACCACCATGTCGGTGATTGCTTTTTGATAAAGCAATCTTTTTTTAAAATGCAGTTCGTTTTCCCTAAAGGAAAATGGGCTGCATTTAGAAAAAAACATATGAAACTTAGCAGTTTAATTTTTTTGTCCTTGGGACCAGTGTATGCTATTAAAAAATATTTTTACTTACATTCTTAATGGGTAAGGGGTTCCCAGGGGACCCCTTACTCTTTGTGAATTGGTTGCAATTATTACTGTTTTCCAACCAGAATTTGGTCGCAAAACAGTAACACATATCAAACTGATTTGGTATTTGTAAGAGACATCCTAAATACGCCCCTTTCAAATACCAAATCACAAATGCAAATGTTATTGCATTTTGTACATTTAAAAAACTTTTTTCTGGTCCCTAACAGCCCGATTCTATAAATCGGGTTGTTTGCACCAGAGCAATGCTTTGTACATCTGGCCCATATCTTGTTGACAATTTCAAACTTGGCTCGTTGAGTCTTGCAGGTGCTTTTGAAAGCAGAAAGCGAGCAGATGAAGCACAGTTGAATCGGAAATTGTATCCAGAAATACGGGCCCAGTAATTTGTAAAAGCATAATCAAGGAGTAGAATAGGGAGGTTTAGGAATTACCAAGAAATTTTAGGTTGGTCGAACAAGGGGTACAAGAAGGCACATATCTTAATACCATTTGCATTAGATCGATTTTGGATACAGGTGATATAGCCCAAAGCCTTTGTGGGGTTACACTGATGAAGTTTTAGAATAAATTGGAGACACATAATTAAAGATGATTGGACTAAATATTGATTCAAAAATATTGTGTGAACTAAACTTCATGTCACGAATATCGAAAACAAATATGTTGTGAAAGTATGTTTCAATGTATAAGCAAAGGTCTACTGTATATAACTCCACATATATGTATCTTGACTATATATATCTTCAATGTAAGAAGAAGTGGAGTTAAGAATAGTAAAACTATACCTACATATTTGCACTTACCTTCTCAATATTTTGGTCCTCGACATTTCTGACACGATATTCTGCCCATGCGATATGTTTATCTTCCTTATTCTATCAGACAACCACAGCACTATCACTGGCACTTGAAAGTAGTGTACCCAAAACTTGGTCTGTGAAGGATTCGGCCTTGACTTGGCTGGAAGTAAGATTTTGGGAGGCGAACCTTTGACCGTAAATTAGTTGAGATGCAGAAATTGGTGCCTAACCAAGAAACAATTAAGTCAGTAACAGCTCTTCTGCTGGCCGCTGTTGTATGTCTCTGTACGGTTTTCTGTCTTTCTGTGCCTGTTTTTCTGTCTTCCTTCTAGCCTCTTTACTGTCGTGTTATTGTGCCTGTATTGTTATTGTACCTGTGCCTGTGCTTAACTTTGCAGTTTTTCTGCCTTTCTGTGTCCGTTGCTCTCCATGCCCTTTACCCGCCGCTGCTGCCCCTGTGGCCCCTCCTCCCTGCTGTGTCCCGCCTCCCAACTGCGCTTCCCTCCCCCTCCCTTACTTAATGGCGGCCGCACCGCTGGCGCACCAAAGGCGTGCCAAAGGCAAGGCCATCTGTGGCCAGCACCAGGAACCCTGGATCTGCGACCTACCAGCGCTACAACACCGCTGCCCTCCTCGCACTCAACCCCGGAAAGAACAACAACTACCAGCAGTCGACGCTGAACACCACCCACGGCCAGTTCACCTGTATCACTGCTGCCACTCCTTCACCTGTAACTGCACCCCCACTACCCTGCACCAAATGCCAATGCCTTTGAAGCCCTGAGGTGCATCCTCCTCAACTTGCGCTCCATGCACAGACATGCCGTAAGAGACCTGGGAACTCCTCAACATCTTCTCGCCAGACATCATCTTCTTAACAGAAACCTGGACCAATGCCTCCTCTGCCTCCAAATCGCCACCTCCATCCCCGGCGGATACAATATCCAGAGGAAGGACTGCCCCAACTGCCCAGGAGGAGGACTCGCCATTGTAAACAAGAGCGCCCTCCGACTCTCCACCTCCACCATGAAGGTTTCCTTCCCCACCACCAAACACATATACTTCCATATCCAGCCCAGCCCTAGACCTACACTCCATGGCTCCTCGTCTACATAACCCCCGGACCCTGTGCTTCATTCTCCATTACCGTCGCTGACCTCATTGCACCCCACACCATCACCTCCATGGACTACATACTCATCAGAGACCTGAACTTCCACCTTGACAACTCCAGCGATCCCAACTCCCCCACCCTTCTGGACATCTCACCAACATCGGAATGAAACAGCTACCACGCCCAACCACAAGGCAGGACACACCCTCAACCCTATCTTTGCAGGAGGTAACATCATCAACTTCAGCTACATCACGCAACCCCCATGGACAGACCGCCACTGGGTACGCTTTCAAGTCGACAAACCCACGCCGTCCAAACCTGCACCGCGCCCCCACACAAAGGAACTTGAGCAAAGTCACTGAGGAACAGCTCAACTCCACCCTCAACCGATACACCCCCATCCCCTTGACCAATGCCAACCTCGAAGCCACCCTTGTCTACAGAACTCCCGGACCCTGTGCTTCATTCTCCATTACAGTCGCCGACCTAATCACACCCCACGCCATCGCCTCTATGGACTACATACTCATCGGAGACCTGAACTTCCACCTTGACAACTCCAGCGACCCCAACTCCACCACCTTCCTGGACAACCTCACCAACATAGGACTGAAACCGTTCATCACCATGCCCACCCACAAGGCAGGACACACTCTCAACTCCATCTTCGAGGGTGGTAACAAGATCCACTTCAGCTACACCACGCAACCCCCATGAACAGACCACCACTGGGTACACTTCCAAGTCGACAAACCCATGCCGCCCAAACCTGCACCACGCCCCCCACAAAGGAACTGAACCTAAGTCACTGAGGACCGGCTCAGTTCCACCCTCAACCGCTACCCCCCACCCTGTGACCGACGCCAACCTCGAAGCCAAAGGACTCCCCAGATGGATCTCCAACTGCACAGACAAGCTTGCACCCCTTCGCAATCCCAACAGACAGATCCCCAGGAAAGCCACCTGGTTCACCTCCCACCTCCAAGAATCCAGATGCAGCTGAAGGACCCCGGGCAGACCCTTGACCGATGTACTGTTTGTTCCAAGTATGTGTAACCATGAGAACTGTACAAACGCCTCTGATTTCTCTTTGCACCCAGTTCTCACAAACTTATGTGTAGATTCAACCGCGATAGTCACTTTATTATATCCTTACCCTACATGGCCAATGTGGAATGCTATGCAATGTGTATTCATGTTTTGTTTTATGTTTGGTTTTATTTGAAAAACGCAATACATTTAAAAAAAAAAAAAGATTCTAGAGGCAACTGCAGACGTCTCGAGAAGAACTGGAGAAACAGCAAAACGTCAGAGATCGCACCACCTACAAGAACGCCATGACGGATACCACAAACGCATCAGATTCACCAATAGGACCTTTATTCTAAACAAGTTCCTCGCCAACGCCTGCAACTTCAAGCAACTCTTCAGCGTCATCCAGGAATTCACCATGCCACCCAGCGTAACCACTGACATCACCCCTTCCCAGGATCTCTGCAACCAGCTCAGATCCTACTTCAATCTAAAAATCAAGGGACTCTACGACAACTTCAATGACCAGACACCTAACCTCAAAACCACTTCCTTCTCCAGCAACGCCATCCAGCCCAGCATCTCCTACTTGACCCCAGTCTCCACTGAAGACACAACTTTGACCATGAAAGGCATCCACTCAGGAGCTCTCATGGACCCCTGCTCCCTGCACATTTTCCACAGAGCCACCACGGCCATTGCTCCCGAACTACGATGCCACATTCAAGACTGGTATCCTTAACGATGACTGGAACCGCACAAAAGTCAGACCATTGCTCAAGAATCCCTCAGCAGACCCCCACTGACCTCAAGAACTACCGAGCCATCTCCCTCCACCCGTCTGCGGCCAAAGTCACTGAGAAGACCGTCAAAGCACAACTTACCAAATTCATCGAAGAAAACTCCATCCTCGACCCCTCCCAATCCGGATTCTGCAGCAACCACAGCACCAAAACCATTCTACTCGCCGCCACAAAAGACATCTACACCCTCCTCGATCAAGGACACACCACGGCCCTGATCGTACTCGACCTCTCCACAGTGTTCAACACATCTCCCACCGCACATTCACCGCCAGAATCCATGACGCCGACATACAAGGAACCGCCCTTGACAGGATCCACTTGTTTCTCACTGGCAGAACCGAAAGAATCAGACTGCCACCTTTCCTCTCTGAGCCCAATGAAATCAACTTGAGAAGTTCCACAGAGATCATCACTCAGCCCCACGCTCCTCAACATCTACATGGGCCCCCTTGCTCCCATCGTCAGACAACACGGACTCAACGTAGTATCCTACGCAGATGACACACAGCTCATCCTCTCCCTCATCAAGGACCCAATCACCACCAGACTCAATTTCCAGGAATGAATGAAGGACGTCTGTGAGAAGTTGGCCTGGTATATGATGCTCACTAGTTCTAGTGATCACCTTGTTCCATGCCAAGCAACCCTTATGGTGCAGGTTGTAAAGTCAACCTTATAGACAAGCTATCCTAGGGGTAGCATGGACTAAGCAGTCTTAGGCTAAACTCTGTAAAGGCACGTGAAGCAAGCTGTTTTACCATCCACAATCCCTTGAATACCAAATGAAAAGACACCACACAGATATATATTGAAAATATATATAGATTTATTTCTACAAATATCCCTGATACTCTTTATGAGCACAGAAGCAAATGCGTTAAAACAAAACACAGTTTAAATACACAAAAGTTGCACAATTATGGATGAGCCCTAGGGGCCACCTAAACCATATACTAAAATAGTGGTATAAGAACCACTATGGGGAAAGTGAAGAGGCCTAGGGCCTGGGGGATCGCTGGAGCTGTTCGGGACTAGCAGTGAAGAAGTCGGGAAAGGCCCGCGGGACTCGGGTGCAGTGCGGAAAGTGCACGCTTTAACAATGCAATGTCAATGGTGCATAAAAGTTACAAAGTTAGTTAAAAAGGAACCTTCCTAGTGACCTAGAAGGATGAAACTTTAGACACAGACACTAGAGGTGTGTACCAGTGTGGGAACACCGGCGGAGCTGAGTTACCTCACCCACAGGAAGCGGGTGCATAGGGTCGAAGTAGTGTCGGGTTTCGTCACGCAGGTCGATGGTGCTTGGAGCTGAAGATGCTGCAGGCGACTCGATGTGAAGAGTTCCGGTGGATCCAAGGGTGGATCTGAAGAGGTGAAGACCTGAAAGCAGAGGGGACAATGTTCAAAGTCACTAGCCAGTGACTACCGAGGAACCAGACTGGAACCAGGCAATGTCAGGTGCAAACAGGCGTCGAGGTGTAGCTTCTCTCTGCAGCCACGAGGACACGAGGGGTCAAAGACGTCCAGGAGTCGGTCACAAGCTGTCTCACGCAGGCTTCTCGCTGTTGGCGGTGTCGGCAACTTGATTGGAGCAAACAGGCCTTGGCTAATGCAAGCCACGCAGGAATCGAAAAAGGCTTGTTACTCGGACCAGCAAGGTCAGAGCAGGTGCTCCTTTTTACAGGAGCGAGGGGAAATCTGGAGCAACCAGACCCGCAGTGTAAGTTGAAGGTTTCGTCGCCAAGATGGCCGCTAGCCACGTGGCAAGTGGACGGGATGGCGCGTCAAGTGGCACAGTGCAAAAGGGCCCCACGCAGATCGTGGAGATGCTGGGGGGCTGATCTTCGGTGCAAGGGCTGCTCGAGGTTGGGGCTTCTCAAACCTCAAAGCACAGCGTCGAGGGTGCCTCTGATGCTGCGCAGTCAGCGTTTCGGGGGTCTTATAAGAGGTCCGGTCCCAAGTCTCTCGGTGCCTCCACGGGTCCCTTCTTTGCAGGGACTGTGGATCAGGCGGTGAGAAGTATGGGAGTCTGGGTCTTGTCAGGCTCTGGGCTCGGGCTCCGGCGGGAGGCGGCAGCAAAGCAGATGTCGAGTTGATGGTTAGTGCCTGTGTTCACAGGGTGGTCACTCCTTGGCCACAAGGGAGATTCTCTTCCGTCTTCTGTGCAGCAGAATGTCGAAGTCCAGTCTTCTTCTGTATTTCAAGTTGATTCAGGATGATCTGAAATCTCAGGACACAGCTCCCACTCTTATCCGAATCTGGGGGGCCGGATCACTTACTAGGTCCCTCCTCTGGGTGGAACCAGAAAGGGGGGTGGTTACACCCCCTTTCCTTTGTCCAGTTTCGCGCCAGGACTGGGGCTGGAAAGCCCCAGCACCGGTTTGAACTGGCCTATGCACAGGGACACCTTGTGTGCCCCAGGCATGTCCGATTCTATTCAGCCCTGTCCTACCCAATACACAAAATCCTGTCTGGAGTGGTGCTAGCACCTCCCCAGGCAGGAAACCCTTTGTCCAAGCTGCCCTCGCTGGAAGGACTCCCAGCAGCAGGAGGTCAGACTTGTGTCTGTGGTGGCAGCATCCATTTTGTGATGCTAAGGCTCTGTTTAACTTTAACCGGGGTTCAGGCTAGGTACATGTCGTGTCCCTCTAGAAGGGTGGAATGCTACCCCCGTCGCCAGAACTGGCGAGGGGGTAGTATTCCAATTCGTATGACACCTTACTCGACATGTTTTGATAAAGCCAAACCCAAGATAGCATTTAACCGCGAGGTTCATAATGCACTTAAGAGTATATGGTATGGCAATATCATGAAACAGCTAAAGGACATGGTTCCGAAAGCTGCAGACAGGCTCAGCTCATGCCAGAGCACCATCTCACATATTTCCAAGCACTCTGCCTCCAGGATTGATGAGGCCTTCCATAGGCGTGACTGATAGGAACATATGTGTCCATTTTAGGTTAGGTATAGGCATACTACACCTAAGTAAGGGGTGGTTACACCGACTTACCCCAGCTGAGTGATCAGCCAGTTGTGTCAAATATGGAGGCCAGGCCAGGGGTGGCCAAATACATGCTGCAGCCCCTGGTAGGCCTTGGAAGCACCTATGCCCTGGGTACCTGGGTACACTGTTACAGGGGCCAATAAGGTGAACCAGTTCCAATTTTGTTATACACCTAAAGTACATGGGTAACAATTTAGAGAGAGAACAGCAGGCTGTGGGTCTGATTAGCAGGCCCACAGCCACATTAAGTCATAAACCAGTGAAGCAAAAAGCAAAAATTTGGGGTGACCATAGGATAGCAGACCCTACTCTCCTACACAATCCCCCCCCAAACGCAGGGACATTAGACTAACCTTGACCAGTTGTGTCTTCATGTTCTGAGTGGAAGTACCTGGAGAGACCATCTGCATTACCATGGTCAGTCCCTGGGCGGTGCTCCACTGTAAAGTCCATCCCCTGTAGGGAAATGGACCACCTGAGCAGTTTGGGGTTTTCACCCTTCATCTGATTAAGCCATAAGAGGGGCTTATGGTCGGTCTGAATCTTGAAGTGAGTGCCAAACAAGTATGGTCTCAACTTCTTCAGGGCCCACACCACAGCAAAGGCCTCCCTCTCAATGGCTGACCAACGTTTCTCTCTGGGGGTCAGCCTTCTGCTAATGAAAGCAATGGGCTGGTCTTGACCATCTACATTAAGTTGTGAAAACACAGCTCCCACTCCCAACTCAGAAGCATCTGTTTGGACAATAAACTCTCTTGAGTAGTCAGGACTCTTCAGGATAGGTGCAGAGCACGTGGCCTTCTTCAGGTCATCAAATGCCTTTTGACAGTATTCTGTCCACTGAACCTTTTTGGGCATCTTCTTGGATGTCAGATCATTAAGAGGAGTCACAATGGACCCATAGTTCATAACAAACTTCCTGTAGTACCCAGTCAGGCCCAAGAAAGCTCTGACCTGAGTCTGGGTAGTTGGAGGAGTCCAGTCCTTTATGGTCTGAATCTTACTCTCCAGTGGTTGAACTTGGCCTCCACCCACAAGGTGGCCCAAGTACACAACCTTACTCTGCCCTATCTGGCACTTGGTTGCCTTGATAGTGAGGCCTGCCTTTTGCAGAGCCTCTAGCACTTTCTTCAGGTGGACCAGGTGATCCTCCCAGGTGGAGCTAAAGACAGCAATATCATCCAGATATGCTGCACAAAAGTCATCCAACCCAGTAAGGACTTGATTCACCAACCTTTGGAAGGTAGCATGTGCATTTTTCAAACCAAAGGGCATCACCACAAACTAGTAATGCCCACTGGGGGTAGAAAATGCTGTCTTGGCTTTAGACTCCTCAGCTAACCTGATTTGCCAGTAGCCAGCTGTCAAGTCAAATGTGCTCAAATACTTGGCAGAAGCCAATTTGTCTATGAGCTCATCTGCCCTTGGAATTGGGTGTGCATCTGTCCTGGTGACAGCATTGAGTCCTCTGTAATCCACACAACACCTCATCTCTCTCTTTCCATCTTTGGTGTGAGGTTTGGGGACCAGAACCACTGGGCTAGCCCAGGGGCTCTCTGAAGGCTCAATGACACCTAACTCCAGCATCTTTTGCACCTCAGCCTTGATACAGTCTCTGACATGGTCAGGCTGCCTGTAAATTTTGTTCTTTACAGGAAGACTATCACCAGTGTCCACCACATGGGTACACCAGTTAGTCTGACTGGGTGTCAGGGAGAACATATGTCGATATGACTGCAAAACCTGTCTACAGTCATGTTGCTGATGTTCAGTGAGGCTGCCATTTAAGGTCACACCATCAACTGAGCCATCCTCAGGATTCTGAGTCAGCAGGTCTGGGAGAGGGTCACTCTCTTCCTCCTGCCCCTCATCTGTAGCCATGAGCAAGCCCATGTCTCTCCTGTCAACATATGCTTTCAGCCTGTTAACATGGAGCACCCTGTGCGGGCTCCTGGGAGTTCCAAGGTCCACCAAGTAGGTAACCTCTCCCTTTTTCTCAATAATTGTATGGGGTCCAGACCATCTGTCTTGGAGTGCTGCTGGGGCCACTGGCTCCAACACCCATACCTTCTGTCCAGGCTGGTACTCAGTCAGGACAGCCTTTTGGTCATGCCAGGCTTTCTGTAAGGCCTGGCTAGCCTCAAGGTTTTTGGATGCCTTCTCCATATACTCAGCCATCCTGGAGCGGAGACCAAGTACACAGTCCACTATGTCTTGCTTGGGCTTTTTGAGAGGTAACTCCCATCCTTCCCTCACCAGACATAGGGGTCCTCTTACAGGATGTCCAAACAACAATTCAAAGGGGCTGAAGCCAACACCTTTTTGTGGGACCTCTCTGTAAGCAAACAGAAGGCAGGGCAGAAGGATATCCCATCTTTGCCTGAGCTTCTCAGGTAATCCTTTGATCATGCCCTTTAGGGTCTTGTTGAATCTCTCAACAAGCCCATTGCATTGTGGATGATAGGGAGTGGTGAACTTATAGTTAACACCACATTCCTTCCACATAGCTGTCAAGTATCCTGACATGAAGTTTGCACCTCTATCAGATACTACCTCCTTAGGAAACCCCACTCTGGAGAAAACTCCAAGTAAGGCCCTGGCCACAACAGGAGCTGTTGTGGTCCTAAGTGGAATTGCCTCTGGGTACCTGGTGGCATGGTCCACCACCACCAGTATGAATCTGTGCCCAGATGCTGTAGGGGGATCCATTGGTCCAACAATGTCAATCCCTACCCTTTCAAAGGGCACCCCCACCACAGGTAATGGTATTAGGGGGGCCTTTGTGGTACCACCTGCTTTGCCACTTGCTTGGCAGGTTACACAGGAGCGACAAAACTCCTTTGTATCTTCTGACATGTGAGGCCAGTGAAAGTGACAGACAAGTCTGTCACATTTTTGTGTTCTGGCCTAGGTGTCCTGCTAAGGGAATATCGTGTGCCAAGGTAAGAAGGAAGCCCCTAAATTGCAGAGGTATGACCAACCTCCTGGTTGTACCAGGCTTGGGGTCTCTACCCTCTGAATAAAGGAGCCCATCATCCCAATAAACCTTATGGGTACCTTGAGCATTCCCAGCAGCCTCATCAGCAGCCTGCTGTCTGAGGGGTTCAAGAGAAGGACAGGATAACTGAGCCTGCCCCAAGTCTGCCCCAGAAGGTCCCCCTGTCCCCAGAAACTCAACCTGATCAGGTTCAAGCTCTATAGGGACAGTTCCTTCAGGGGTCTCAGAATCATCTTCCTGTGAAGGCTGATCCTCACTTGTAGGCATTTGGGAAGGCACAGCCTTTGCCCTCCTGTTCCTTGTCTTGGAAGGTACTTGGTCCATTGTTCCAGGATCCAAGACCTGAGGTTCAGAGAGGCACTTTTTGGCCTGTGACCTGGTCACAGCAAGGACATGTGATGATATCCCTAACATCTCTGCATGAGTCCTGTACTCAACTTCTGACCATAGAGAGCTCTCCAGGTCATTGCCCAACAAACATTCTACTGGGAGATCAGCAGCACTAACCACAACTCTTTTTAGGCCAGTTACCCCTTCCCAGGAAAAGTTAACAATTGTCACACTATGTGTAGTAGTGACATTGCTGGCATTGGTCACCAGGTAATTATCACCTGGTATATACTGTCCAGGGTCCACAAAGCTAGGCGTCACCATAGTGACACTGGCACATGTGTCCCTGTATGCTTGAGCCACTTTTTCATTAATTAGAGGTGTCTGTCTGTACTTGCCCAAATTATTGGGACTAACAGTAGGGGAAAAATCAATCTCCCCATCACAAATCAGAACAGCCTGTGTGGGGACTCTGACTAGGTCAGAATCTCTATCAGTTCCCAAGGTTATACCCACTACCCCCTTAGTCTGTGGACCAACACTGCCAACTGTACTAGTGGGTGCAGGTGCCTTAGGGGCTGCAGTGTTGGGGGCTCCACCCTTTTTACAATCACTTGTCCAGTGAGTGGTGTTTTTGCAAAAGCTACACCAGGGTTTTCTTTGACCTTCTTTCTTCTTCTTCTTGGAAGTTTGGGACCCACCCTCAGTATTAGTTTGGGGCCCTGTTGAAGACTTCTGGTCTTTAGCTTTCTGCTCCCCACCCTTCTGGTCTGTTTTCTTTTGGTCACCACCCTGGTTCTGGTTCTGGTTCTTTTGCTTAACTCTGGTTCTAACCCATTTGTCTGCCCTCTTTCCCAATTCTTGGGGAGAGGTTAGATCTGAGTCAACCAAATGTTGATGCAACTGCTGGTTCTGACAGTTATTTAAAATCTGTTCTCTCATAAGCAAATTGTACAATCCTTCATAGTCTGTAACCTTACTTCCCAGCAACCAACCCTCCAGAGCCTTAGTGGCACATTCAACAAATTCAGACCAGTCCTGAGTCTGTGTCTTCTGGGTGTCTCTGAACATTAACCTGTACTGTTCAGTGGTTAAGCCCAACCCATCAATCAGAGCACTCTTCAGGACCAGGTAGTTTCTAGAATCCCCATCACTAACTGTGAGGAGTCTGTCTCGGCCTCTACCTTCAAAGGAGAGCCACAAGATTGCTGCCCACTGCTCCTGAGGGACCTGCTGTACTTTGCAAGCTCTCTCAAGTGCAGTCATCCACTTGTGGATATCATCCCCAACTTTGTAGGGGGGCACAATCTTACTCAGGTTTCTATTGTTATAGGCCCTGTCTTTATCCTTAGGGATAGTGCTGCCACCAGTGGATTCTAATCCACTCTCTCTAGGCTGCCTTGCTCTAGCAAGTTTCTCTTTGGCCAGGGCAACTTCTAATTCTTGTCTCTGGATCCTAAGTTCAGCCTCTCTCATTTTGGCCTCATGTTCCCTTCTCTGAGGGCTAGTGAACTCCCTTCTGGAGTTGCCATGAGAACCTCTAGAAACATGGGAAGTATTGGACTCACCTGAGTGATTCCTCCTCCTCCTATGCTCCTGGTTAAGTCCATTTGGGGGTCTGAATGGGTTGGACCCACCTTCAGTCCCAAATAAGCTTAGGTTAGCCTGGTTAAGCCTGCTGACTAACACCTGGCTATCTCTATCATCATCAGAATCACTTTCTTCTACCTCCTCCCCCTCTTCTTCTTCCTCAGGCTGAGAATTCCCAGGGGTCTGGTCTTCCTCATCTATCTGGATGACAGGGGCAGGGGCATCAGGGTTATCATCAGGAAGGCGCTGAAAACATACCTCTTCCCTAGGACAGGCTAGCTGCTGAAATTCGCTGGATTAATGTTCAAAGCGCCAGGATGCCCTTGGTGGTGACAGGCTTGCGCTATACAAATATACCACAATACAATACAATCTTCAGTGGGAGATCCTCCATCTCCAGTCCCTGAGGGGCCTGGTTTGGAGTTCTTTAGAGCTTCAGACTGGTCTAACAGCTCTCTGAGGTGTCCTGCTGTAGGAGTAGGACCTGTTTTGATTCCTCTCATGGAACACAGTTGCCTCAGTTCCTTAAATGGAAAGATAGCAAATTTGGATGGTGCCCTTGGAGGGTCACTCTCAACAGAGGTGGTTCCAGTGGATCCCTCTGCTCCAGACATTGCTTTAGTGTGGTGGATGTGTTGCAATCTACCTACACTTGTGTTTTCCTACAAAACCTATCTATTAGTTGTAGTCAGGGTGTGCTACTCCCTATCCTCTACAGCAACTAAGTTCAGTAGAACTTAAGTATATCTAGTCTTGTTTTAGTGTACCTATCAGGTACCTGTATGATTTTTCAAATGATATTTTCAAAGATTGTAATGGTAAAACAACAGCAAGCTCAAATCCCAATCCGCTGCTCACCAATGTGAGAAGTTGGCCTGGTATATGATGCTCACTAGTTCTAGTGATCACCTTGTACCATGCCAAGCAACCCTTATGGTGCAGGTTGTAAAGTCAACCTTATAGACAAGCTATCCTAGGGGTAGCATGGACTAAGCAGTCTTAGGCTAAACTCTGTAAAGGCATGTGAAGCAAGCTGTTTTACCATACACAATCCCTTGAATACCAAATGAAAGGACACCACACAGATATATATTGAAAATATATATAGATTTATTTCTACAAATATCCCTGATACTCTTTATGAGCACAGAAGCAAATGCGTTAAAACAAAACACAGTTTAAATACACAAAAGTTGCACAATTATGGATGAGCCCTAGGGGCCACCTAAACCATATACTAAAATAGTGGTATAAGAACCACTATGGGGAAAGTGAAGAGGCCTAGGGCCTGGGGGATCGCTGGAGCTGTTCGGGACTAGCAGTGAAGAAGTCGGGAAAGGCCCGCGGGACTCGGGTGCAGTGCGGAAAGTGCACGCTTTACCAATGCAATGTCAATGGTGCATAAAAGTTACAAAGTTAGTTAAAAAGGAACCTTCCCAGTGACCTAGAAGGATGAAACTTTAGACACAGACACTAGAGGTGTGTACCAGTGTGGGAACACCGGCGGAGCTGAGTTACCTCACCCACAGGAAGCGGGTGCATAGGGTCGAAGTAGTGTCGGGTTTCGTCACGCAGGTCGATGGTGCTTGGAGCTGAAGATGCTGCAGGCGACTCGATGTGAAGAGTTCCGGTGGATCCAAGGGTGGATCTGAAGAGGTGAAGACCTGAAAGCAGAGGGGACAATGTTCAAAGTCACTAGCCAGTGACTACCGAGGAACCAGACTGGAACCAGGCAATGTCGGGTGCAAACAGGCGTCGAGGTGTAGCTTCTCTCTGCAGCCACGTGGACACACGGGGTCGAAGACGTCCAGGAGTCAGTCACGAGCTGTCCCATGCAGGCTTCTCGCTGTTGGCGGTATCGACAACTTGATTGGAGCAAACAGGCCTTGGCTAATGCAAGCCACGCAGGAAGCAAAAAAGGCTTGTTACTCGGACCAGCAAGGTCAGAGCAGGTGCTCCTTTTTACAGGAGCGAGGGCAAGTCTGGAGCAACCAGACCCGCAGTGTAAGTTGAAGGTTTCGTCGCCAAGATGGCCGCTAGCCACGTGGCAAGTGGACGGGATGGCGCGTCAAGTGGCACAGTGCAAAAGGGCCCCACGCAGATCGTGGAGATGCTGGGGGGCTGATCTTCAGTGCAAGGGCTGCTCGAGGTTGAGGCTTCTCAAACCCCAAAGCACAGCGTCGAGGGTGCCTCTGATGCTGCGCAGTCAGCGTTTCGGGGGTCTTCCAAGAGGTCCGGTCCCACGTCTCTCGGTGCCTCCATGGGTCCCTTCTTTGCAGGGACTGTGGATCGGGCAGTGAGAAGTCTGGAAGTCTGGGTCTTGTCAGGCTCTGGGCTCAGGCTCTGGCAGGAGGCGGCGGCAAAGCAGACGTCGAGTTGCTGGTTGGTGCCTGTGTTCACAGGGTGGTCACTCCTTGGCCACAAGGGAGATTCTCTTCCGTCTTCTGTGCAGCAGAATGTCGAAGTCCAGTCTTCTTCTGTATTTCAAGTTGATTCAGGATGATCTGAAGTCTCAGGACACAGCTACCACTCTTATCCGAATCTGGGGGGCCGGATCACCTACTAGGTCCCTCCTCTGGGTGGAACCAGGAAGGGGGGTGGTTACACCCCCTTTCCTTTGTCCAGTTTCGCGCCAGGACTGGGGCTGGAAAGCCCCAGCACCGGTTTGAACTGGCCTATGCACAGGGACACCTTGTGTGCCCCAGGCATGTCTGATTCTATTCAGCCCTGTCCTACCCAATACACAAAATCCTGTCTGGAGTGGTGCTAGCACCTCCCCAGGCAGGAAACCCTTTGTCCAAGCTGCCCTCACTGGAAGGACTCCCAGCAGCAGGAGGTCAGACTTGTGTCTGTGGTGGCAGCATCCATTTTGTGATGCTAAGGCTCTGTTTAACTTTAACCGGGGTTCAGGCTAGGTACATGTCGTGTCCCTCTAGAAGGGTGGAATGCTACCCCCGTTGCCAGAACTGGCGAGGGGGTAGTATTCCAATTCATATGACACCTTACTCGACATGTTTTGATAAAGCCAAACCCAAGATAGCATTTAACCGCGAGGTTCATAATGCACTTAAGAGTATATGGTATGGCAATATCACGAAACAGCTAAAGGACATGGTTCCGAAAGCTGCAGACAGGCTCAGCTCATGCCAGAGCACCATCTCACATATTTCCAAGCACTCTGCCTCCAGGATTGATGAGGCCTTCCATAGGAGTGACTGTTAGGAACATATGTGTCCATTTTAGGTTAGGTATAGGCATACTACACCTAAGTAAGGGGTGGTTACACCGACTTACCCCAGCTGAGTGATCAGACAGTTGTGTCAAATATGGAGGCCAGGCCAGGGGTGGCACAATACATGCTGCAGCCCCTGGTAGGCCTTGGAAGCACCTATGCCCTGGGTACCTGGGTATACTGTTACAGGGGCCAATAAGGTGAACCAGTTCCAATTTCGTTATGCACCTAAAGTACATGGGTAACAATTTAGAGAGAGAACAGCAGGCTGTGGGTCTGATTAGCAGGCCCACAGCCACATTAAGTCATAAACCAGTGAAGCAAAAAGCACAAATTTGGGGTGACCATAGGATAGCAGACCCTACTCTCCTACACAACCCCCCCCAAACGCAGGGACATTAGACTAACCTTGACCAGTTGTGTCTTCATGTTCTAAGTGGAAGTACCTGGAGAGACCATCTGCATTACCATGGTCAGTCCCTGGGCGGTGCTCCACTGTAAAGTCCATCCCCTGTAGGGAAATGGACCACCTGAGCAGTTTGGGGTTTTCACCCTTCATCTGATTAAGCCATTAGAGGGGCTTATGGTCGGTCTGAATCTTGAAGTGAGTGCCAAACAAGTATGGTCTCAACTTCTTCAGGGCCCACACCACAGCAAAGGCCTCCCTCTCAATGGCTGACCAACGTTTCTCTCTGGGGGTCAGCCTTCTGCTAATGAAAGCAATGGGCTGGTCTTGACCATCTACATTAAGTTGTGAAAGCACAGCTCCCACTCCCAACTCAGAAGCATCTGTTTGGACAATAAACTCTCTTGAGTAGTCAGGACTCTTCAGGATAGGTGCAGAGCACATGGCCTTCTTCAGGTCATCAAATGCCTTTTGACAGTATTCTGTCCACTGAACCTTTTTGGGCATCTTCTTGGATGTCAGATCATTAAGAGGAGTCACAATGGACCCATAGTTCTTAACAAACTTCCTGTAGTACCCAGTCAGGCCCAAGAAAGCTCTGACCTGAGTCTGGGTAGTTGGAAGAGTCCAGTCCTTTATGGTCTGAATCTTACTCTCCAGTGGTTGAACTTGGCCTCCACCCACAAGGTGGCCCAAGTACACAACCTTACTCCGCCCCATCTGGCACTTGGTTGCCTTGATAGTGAGGCCTGCCTTTTTCAGAGCCTCTAGCACTTCCTTCAGGTGGACCAGGTGATCCTCCCAGGTGGAGCTAAAGACAGCAATATCATCCAGATATGCTGCACAAAAGTCATCCAACCCAGGAAGGACTTGATTCACCAACCTTTGGAAGGTGGCAGGTGCATTTTTCAAACCAAAGGGCATCACCACAAACTGGTAATGCCCACTGGGGGTAGAAAATACTGTCTTGGCTTTAGACTCCTCAGCTAATCTGATTTGCCAGTAGCCAGCTGTCAAGTCAAATGTGCTCAAATACTTGGCAGAAGCCAATTTGTCTATGAGCTCATCTGCCCTTGGAATTGGGTGTGCATCTGTCCTGGTGACAGCATTGAGTCCTCTGTAATCCACACAAAACCTCATCTCTCTCTTTCCATCTTTGGTGTGAGGTTTGGGGACCAGAACCACTGGGCTAGCCCAGGGGCTCTCTGAAGGCTCAATGACACCTAACTCCAGCATCTTTTGCACCTCAGCCTTGATACAGTCTCTGACATGGTCAGGCTGCCTGTAAATTTTGTTCTTTACAGGAAGACTATCACCAGTGTCTACCACATGGGTACACCAGTTAGTCTGACTGGGTGTCAGGGAGAACATATGTCGATATGACTGCAAAACCTGTCTACAGACATGTTGCTGATGTTCAGTGAGGCTGCCATCTAAGGCCACACCATCAACTGAGCCATCCTCAGGATTCTGAGTCAGCAGGTCTGGGAGAGGGTCACTCTCTTCCTCCTGCCCCTCATCTGTAGCCATAAGCAAGCCCATGTCTCTCCTGTCAACATATGCTTTCAGCCTGTTAACATGGAGCACCCTGTGGGGGCTCCTGGGAGTTCCAAGGTCCACCAAGTAGGTAACCTCTCCCTTTTTCTCAATGATTGTATGGGGTCCAGACCATCTGTCTTGGAGTGCTGCTGGGGCCACTGGCTCCAACACCCATACCTTCTGTCCAGGCTGGTACTCAGTCAGGACAGCCTTTTGGTCATGCCAGGCTTTCTGTAAGGCCTGGCTAGCCTCAAGGTTTTTGGATGCCTTCTCCATATACTCAACCATCCTGGAGCGGAGACCAAGTACATAGTCCACTATGTCTTGCTTGGGCTTTTTGAGAGGTAACTCCCATCCTTCCCTCACCAGACATAGGGGTCCTCTTACAGGATGTCCAAACAACAATTCAAAGGGGCTGAAGCCAACACCTTTTTGTGGGACCTCTCTGTAAGCAAACAGAAGGCAGGGCAGAAGGATATCCCATCTTCGCCTGAGCTTCTCAGGTAATCCTTTGATCATGCCCTTTAGGGTCTTGTTGAATCTCTCAACAAGCCCATTGCATTGTGGATGATAGGGAGTGGTGAACTTATAGTTAACACCACATTCCTTCCACATAGCTGTCAAGTATCCTGACATGAAGTTTGCACCTCTATCAGATACTACCTTCTTAGGAAACCCCACTCTGGAGAAAACTCCAAGTAAGGCCCTGGCCACAACAGGAGCTGTTGTGGTCCTAAGTGGAATTGCCTCTGGGTACCTGGTGGCATGGTCCACCACCACCAGTATGAATCTGTGCCCAGATGATGTAGGGGGATCCATTGGTCCAACAATGTCAATCCCTACCCTTTCAAAGGGCACCCCCACCACAGGTAATGGTATTAGGGGGGTCTTTGTGGTACCACCTGCTTTGCCACTTGCTTGGCAGGTTACACAGGAGCGACAAAACTCCTTTGTATCTTCTGACATGTGAGGCCAGTGAAAGTGACAGACAAGTCTGCCCCATGTTTTGTTCTGGCCTAGGTGTCCTGCTAAGGGAATATCGTGTGCCAAGGTAAGAAGGAAGCCCCTAAATTGCAGAGGTATGACCAACCTCCTGGTTGTACCAGGCTTGGGGTCTCTACCCTCTGAAAAAGGAGCCCATCATCCCAATAAACCTGTGGGTACCTTGAGCATTCCCAGCAGCCTCAGCAGCAGCCTGCTGTCTGAGGGGTTCAAGAGAAGGACAGGATAACTGAGCCTGCCCCAAGTCTGCCCTAGAAGGTCCCCCTGTCCCCAGAAACTCAACCTGATCAGGTTCAAGCTCTATAGGGACAGTTCCTTCAGGGGTCTCAGAATCATCTTCCTGTGAAGGCTGATCCTCACTTGTAGGCATTTGGGAAGGCACAGCCTTTGCCCTCCTGTTCCTTGTCTTGGAAGGTACTTGGTCCATTGTTCCAGGATCCAAGAGCTGAGGTTCAGAGAGGCACTTTTTGGCCTGTGACCTGGTCACAGCAAGGACATGTGATGATATCCCTAACATCTCTGCATGAGTCCTGTACTCAACTTCTGACCATAGAGAGCTCTCCAGGTCATTGCCCAACAAACATTCTACTGGGAGATCAGCACTAACCACAACTCTTTTTAGGCCAGTTACCCCTCCCCAGGAAAAGTTAACAGTTGCCACACTATGTGTAGTAGTGACATTGCTGGCATTGGTCACCAGGTAATTATCACCTTGTATGTACTGTCCAGGGTCCACAAAGCTAGGTGTCACCATAGTGACACTGGCACATGTGTCCCTGTATGCTTGAGCCACTTTTTCATTAATTAGAGGTGTCTGTCTGTACTTGCCCAAATTATTGGGACTAACAGTAGGGGAAAAATCAATCTCCCCATCACAAATCAGAACAGCCTGTGTGGGGACTCTGACTAGGTCAGAATCTCTATCAGTTCTCAAGGTGATACCCACTACCGCCTTAGTCTGTGGACCAACACTGCCAACTGTACTAGTGGGTGCAGGTGCCTTAGGGGCTGCAGTGTTGGGGGCTCCACCCTTTTTACAATCACTTGTCCAGTGAGTGGTGTTTTTGCAAAAGCTACACCAGGGTTTTCTTTGACCTTCTTTCTTCTTCTTCTTGGAAGTTTGGAACCCACCCTCAGTATTAGTTTGGGGCCCTGTTGAAGACTTCTGGTCTTTAGCTTTCTGCTCCCCACCCTTCTGGTCTGTTTTCTTTTGGTCACCACCCTGGTTCTGGTTCTGGTTCTTTTGCTTAACTCTGGTTCTAACCCATTTGTCTGCCCTCTTTCCCAATTCTTGGGGAGAGGTTAGATCTGAGTCAACCAAATGTTGATGCAACTGCTGGTTCTGACAGTTATTTAAAATCTGTTCTCTCATAAGCAAATTGTACAATCCTTCATAGTCTGTAACCTTACTTCCCAGCAACCAACCCTCCAGAGCCTTAGTGGCACATTCAACAAATTCAGACCAGCCCTGAGTCTGTGTCTTCTGGGTGTCTCTGAACATTAACCTGTACTGTTCAGTGGTTAAGCCCAACCCATCAATCAGAGCACTCTTCAGGACCAGGTAGTTTCTAGAATCCCCATCACTAACTGTGAGGAGTCTGTCTCGGCCTCTACCTTCAAAGGAGAGCCACAAGATTGCTGCCCACTGCTCCTGAGGGACATGCTGTACTTTGCAAGCTCTCTCAAGTGCAGTCATCCACTTGTGGATATCATCCCCAACTTTGTAGGGGGGCACAATCTTACTCAGGTTTCTATTGTTATAGGACCTGTCTTTATCCTAAGGGATAGTGCTGCCACCAGTGGATTCTAATCCACTCTCTCTAGGCTGCCTTGCTCTAGCAAGTTTCTCTTTGGCCAGGGCAACTTCTAATTCTTGTCTCTGGATCCTAAGTTCAGCCTCTCTCATTTTGGCCTCATGTTACCTTCTCTGAGGGCTAGTGAACTACCTTCTGGAGTTGCCATGAGAACCTCTAGAAACATGGGAAGTATTGGACTCACCTGAGTGATTCCTCCTCCTCCTATGCTCCTGGTTAAGTCCATTTGGGGGTCTGAATGGGTTGGACCCACCTTCAGTCCCAAATAAGCTTAGGTTAGCCTGGTTAAGCTTGCTGACTAACACCTGGCTATCTCTATCATCATCAGAATCACTTTCTTCTACCTCCTCCCCCTCTTCTTCTTCCTCAGACTGAGAATTCCCAGGGGTCTGGTCTTCCTCATCTATCTGGATGACAGGGGCAGGGGCATCAGGGTTATCACCTTCAGTGGGAGATCTTCCATCTCCAGTCCCTGAGGGGCCTGGTTTGGAGTTCTTTAGAGCTTCAGACTGGTCTAACAGCTCTCTGAGGTGTCCTGCCGTAGGAGTAGGACCTGTTTTGATTCCTCTCATGGAACACAGTTGCCTCAGTTCCTTAAATGGAAAGATAGCAAATTTGGATGGTGCCCTTGGAGGGTCACTCTCAACAGAGGTGGTTCCAGTGGATCCCTCTGCTCCAGACATTGCTCTAGTGTGGTGGATATGTTGCAATCTACCTACACTTGTGTTTTCCTACAAAACCTATCTAGTAGTTGTAGTCAGGGTGTGCTACTCCCTATCCTCTACAACAACTAAGTTCAGTAGAACTTAAGTATATCTAGTCTTGTTTTAGTGTACCTATCAGGTACCTGTATGATCTTTCAAATTATATTTTCAAAGATTGTAATGGTAAAACAACAGCAAGCTCAAATCCCAATCCGCTGCTCACCAATGTGAGAAGTTGGCCTGGTATATGATGCTCACTAGTTCTAGTGATCACCTTGTACCATGCCAAGCAACCCTTATGGTGCAGGTTGTAAAGTCAACCTTATAGACAAGCTATCCTAGGGGTAGCATGGACTAAGCAGTCTTAGGCTAAACTCTGTAAAGGCATGTGAAGCAAGCTGTTTTACCATACACAATCCCTTGAATACCAAATGAAAGGACACCACACAGATATATATTGAAAATATATATAGATTTATTTCTACAAATATCCCTGATACTCTTTATGAGCACAGAAGCAAATGCGTTAAAACAAAACACAGTTTAAATACACAAAAGTTGCACAATTATGGATGAGCCCTAGGGGCCACCTAAACCATATACTAAAATAGTGGTATGAGAACCACTATGGGGAAAGTGAAGAGGCCTAGGGCCTGGGGGATCGCTGGAGCTGTTCGGGACTAGCAGTGAAGAAGTCGGTAAAGGCCCGGGGGACTCGGGTGCAGTGCGGAAAGTGCACGCTTTACCAATGCAATGTCAATGGTGCGTAAAAGTTACAAAGTTAGTTAAAAAGGAACCTTCCGAGTGACCTAGAAGGATGAAACTTTAGACACAGATACTAGAGGTGTGTACCAGTGTGGGAACATCGGCGGAGCTGAGTTACCTCACCGACAGAAGGCGGGTGCATAGGGTCGAAGTAGTGTCGGGTTTCGTCACGCAGGTCGATGGTGCTTGGAGCTGAAGATGCTGCAGGCGACTCGATGTGAAGAGTTTCGGTGGATCCAAGGGTGGATCTGAAGAGGTGAAGACCTGAAAGCAGAGGGGACAATGTTCAAAGTCACTAGCCAGTGACTACCGAGGAACCAGACTGGAACCAGGCAATGTCGGGTGCAAACAGGCGTCGAGGTGTAGCTTCTCTCTGCAGCCACGTGGACACGAGGGGTCGAAGACGCCTAGGAGTCGGTCACGAGCTGTCCCACGCAGGCTTCTCGCTGTTGGCGGTGTTGGCAACTTGATTGGAGCAAACAGGCCTTGGCTAATGCAAGCCACGCAGGAAGCAAAAAAGGCTTGTTACTCGGACCAGCAAGGTCAGAGCAGGTGCTCCTTTTTACAGGAGCGAGGGCAAGTCTGGAGCAACCAGACCCGCAGTGTAAGTTGAAGGTTTCGTCGCCAAGATGGCCGCTAGCCACGTGGCAATTGGTTGGGATGGCGCGTCGAGTGGCACAGTGCAAAAGGGCCCCACGCAGATCGTGGAGATGCTGGGGGGCTGATCTTCGGTGCAAGGGCTGCTCGAGGTTGGGGCTTCTCAAACCCTAAAGTATAGCATTGAGGGTGCCTTTGATGCTGCGCAGTCAGCGTTTCGGGGGTCTTCCAAGAGGTCCGATCCCACGTCTCTCGGTGCCTCCACGGGTCCCTTCTTTGCAGGGACTGTGGATCGGGTGGTGAGAAGTCTGGGAGTCTGGGTCTTGTCAGGCTCTGGGCTCGGGCTCCGGCGGGAGGCGGCGGCAAAGCAGATGTCGAGTTGCTGGTTGGTGCCTGTGTTCACAGGGTGGTCACTCCTTGGCCACAAGAGAGATTCTCTTCCGTCTTCTGTGCAGCAGAATGTCGAAGTCCAGTCTTCTTCTGTATTTCAAGTTGATTCAGGATGATCTGAAGTCTCAGGACACAGCTCCCACTCTTATCCGAATCTGGGGGGCCGGATCACCTACTAGGTCCCTCCTCTGGGTGAAACCAGGAAGGGGGGTGGTTACACCCCCTTTCCTTTGTCCAGTTTCGCGCCAGGACTGGGGCTGGAAATCCCCAGCACCGGTTTGAACTGGCCTATGCACAGGGACACCTTGTGTGCCCCAGGCATGTCTGATTCTATTCAGCCCTGTCCTACCCAATACACAAAATCCTGTCTGGAGTGGTGCTAGCACCTCCCCAGGCAGGAAACCCTTTGTCCAAGCTGCCCTCGCTGGAAGGACTCCCAGCAGCAGGAGGTCAGACTTGTGTCTGTGGTGGCAGCATCCATTTTGTGATGCTAAGGCTCTGTTTAACTTTAACCGGGGTTCAGGCTAGGTACATGTCGTGTCCCTCTAGAAGGGTGGAATGCTACCCCCGTTGCCAGAACTGGCGAGGGGGTAGTATTCCAATTCATATGACACCTTACTCGACATGTTTTGATAAAGCCAAACCCAAGATAGCATTTAACCGCGAGGTTCATAATGCACTTAAGAGTATATGGTATGGCAATATCATGAAACAGCTAAAGGACATGGTTCCGAAAGCTGCAGACAGGCTCAGCTCATGCCAGAGCACCATCTCACATATTTCCAAGCACTCTGCCTCCAGGATTGATGAGGCCTTCCATAGGCGTGACTGATAGGAACATATGTGTCCATTTTAGGTTAGGTATAGGCATACTACACCTAAGTAAGGGGTGGTTACACCGACTTACCCCAGCTGAGTGATCAGCCAGTTGTGTCAAATATGGAGGCCAGGCCAGGGGTGGCACAATACATGCTGCAGCCCCTGGTAGGCCTTGGAAGCACCTATGCCCTGGGTACCTGGGTACACTGTTACCGGGGCCAATAAGGTGAACCAGTTCCAATTTCGTTATGCACCTAAAGTACATGGGTAACAATTTAGAGAGAGAACAGCAGGCTGTGGGTCTGATTAGCAGGCCCACAGCCACATTAAGTCATAAACCAGTGAAGCAAAAAGCAAAAATTTGGGGTGACCATAGGATAGCAGACCCTACTCTCCTACAACGTCGATGAGCAGAAACTGCCTGAAGCTCAACTCGGAGAAGACAGAAGACATGGCATGGTACAACACCTGGTGGCCCACTGCCCTCGGCAGCCCCCCACCCCCACAAACCCAGCCCAAAGCCTCGACATTATACTCAACTCCTCCATCTCCATGACCCAACAGGTCAACTCCGTTGCCTCCAGCTGCTTCAACAGGCTCCGAATCCTCCAAAAGACCTTCAAGTGGATCCCCCCGAATCAAGGTAGGCCGTCACCCACACACTCATAACCAGCAGACTGAACTGTGGAAATGTGCTCTAGGCCAGGATCAACAAGTCTCTGCTCCACAAGCTCCAGAGCATACAGAACACTGCAGCCAGACTCGTCCTCCACATTCCTCGACACAAACACACCACCCAACACCTACAGAACCTCCACTCAATCAAGGTGTATGTTAAGCACGACTACTCACCCGTAAGGGTCTCAAGGCACTTGGAGGGGGGGTTCACAGGTTTCAGTTCATCAAGAAGTGGGTCTGTCAAAGAGCCAGGTTTTGAGGTTTCTTGCGAAGATGGGGAGCAATGTTGTCTGCCTGTCTGAGGTGGAGCGGAAGGCTCTGGCCGTGAGTAAGGAGAAGGAGCAGCCTCCCGATCTGGTCTTTCTGGTGTGGGGACTGCGGCTTAGGAGAGCTGGGCTGAGTGTAAGATCCTTTGGGGTGCGTGGAATTTGAGTCGGCTGTTCAGGTATGCTGGTGGTCCGGTGTCATGGAGGGCCTTATGAGAGTGGGTGAGCATCTTGAAGGTGACTCTAGCTTCTATTGGGTGCCAGTGTAGTGAGCACAGGTGCTGGAAGATGTGGCAGTGTCTTGGCTGGTTGTGGACCAGTCTTGCTGTTTGGGATGTTCCATAGCATGCGGGTGAGGTTTTTGTTTATTCCGTCATAGAGTGTGTTGCCGTAGTCAAGCCTGCTGGTGACCAGGGCGTGAGTGACGGTCTTTCTGTGTTCGAGGGGGATCCACTGGCTCCCTGTTGAGAAAAGAGTCACTTTCAAGATACACAACCATGCCTTCAAATGCCAGAACAACAATGGACCCCAATACCTCAATGAGAGAATCTCCTTTCACGTACCTCTGTTCCGCCAACCTCACCCTAGCCAAAACCCGCGCAACCATGGAGCCAGAACAGGTGGAAGAACCTTCTCCTACATCGCAGCCAAGACCTGGAATAAGCTCCAGATCAACATCAGACCCGCCCCCCTCCCTGAAAATCTTCAGGAAGACGCTCAAGACCTTGCTTTTCCACTGAATGGAGCTGCTCCCTCCTCCCCCCGCCCCTTCCCCCCGCCCCCACGCCTTGAGACCCTCACGGGTGAGTGGCTTGCTTGCAATTCCCCTGATTGATTGATTGATTGATTGATTGTTTAACATAACTTAGCTTCAAGTTCAGTGAGAGCATTTCCACGTGTTGTTGATAGTTGACATTAGAGTCTCCAGTGGGATAATAAACATGCAGAATTTCTACTGTTCTTACAGAGAGGTGGGTGTGAGGCTGAATGTTACTTCTAAGTGAAACATAAGCAAATGATGATAAACCAAATGAAATCTCTGCAGTGCCATCTTACTGCTGTTGAATACAAGAATACCAATGACATGAAAATATTTGCCACAGCTCTTTCAAAAGGAACGTGGTCACCATACATGTTTTTAATTTGAAAAAGTGAAAAGTTATCAAATGTATGATTGATGAGCATTGCAGTTAGATTGAAGTTTTAATAGACGCTGAACACTTCACAAGCATTTGGGGATGCTGTGCAGACATCCAGACTTTTGTAGTCGTATTTGGAGCGTAATCCTATTCAAATTCACAAAGCAGATTTGTACTCTAAATAAAAATAAAGTGTAACTGAAAGCTGCGACTAGGTCTATGTTTCTCAGAAGTTGCACGTTGCATGCAAAGCCATGCTGATACAAAGCTTCAGCTTTAGTCAGAAAACTCTTTAAGAACCCCTGCTGCTTACCCCGCTGAGATCATTGCTCTCTTTTCTTGCTCCCTGCCTGCTGCTGTGCCTGTAGGTGGTGTTTGTCTTTTTTCCTGTGTAGTGCTTATCATTATTCTTGCTGGGAGCAATACTTCCTGTAGCTGTGTCCCTAGAAGGGATTGGCTTAGTTGACGTGTCTTTCAAGCCTTTGTCAGGTGTGCTACTCCCTGGGGTTAGCTCTGTGGCTACCTAGGAAAGGTTTTTGTTTAGTTTTGAAAAGTGCTTCAGTCCTTTCTTAATTTCAAACTCTTACCTGGGTGTCACGGAATGCAAGAAGCCTTCTTTACACAGGGGTCTTAAAATGCGAAAAGTTCCAAAACTTTACACACCTCTGATTTTTAATGGAGAATTTTGATAGTCTCGTTTGCTGTTCATTACTAATGTGAAATGTATCTACAATAAAACTGGTAAGCAATGTTAGTATTTTAGACTAGTGTTATTGGATAATGGTTATATAACTGTACTCCAACCAATTTGAAGGGGACTAAACAATGTGGCCACATCAAATGTAATCAGAGTACAATACTGTCCACTACACCAAGCACTTATTATGGCCACCAGGACTCACACTGATAATATATCTCTAGGGAATAGCTGCATAAAACTCAGCTATAGAAAAAGAGGAGGTAATTACGTCAGTCGTAATACTTAAACACATCAACCCTTAGTGAGACATATATAAGTCTCTGGGCGAGCTTTTTGAATCTGCCCTTTTCATTAAAGAAAATGAGTCCTGAACGGGTTCCACACCAAATGAGTGACACACCACAAAACTCGTCAAATACATGAATGTACAAACAGTGTGACAGTTGTAATTGATTTCTAAAACGTTTAAACAAAACACAACTATTCTTTCCTAGATTGGCATACATAATTAAGATTAAGCAAATTCTTTGACGGTGCTCGCCTTGAGAGTGTCCGCACCTTTGAGGATTTGGGTGTTACCCTGACAGAGAATGTTGGCTGGTCTGCTCAGATCCTTCGGCAGCCTGGGGTCTCCATTATCCCCCTGGGTATGGCATAGTAAGACCTTCCTGGCAAAGGTGGGGTGAGAACACCTGTGGACTAAGCCAGGAGGAGTCAAAGTTTGCAATCAAGGTGATGCACTGGAGGTACATGAATGGAGAATTGAGCAGGAACAGGAGTTTGGGAACTTTGATGCTAGCCTTCCTGGAATTTGAAGATAACTTCAGTATGGAAGAATACACGGACTCCATTGAGCCCCCCCCCTTCCCCTCATCAAAAATCCTGTGCATTAAATTTCATTTTGGGGCTTTACCATTGCACACTTTCACTGCTAACTGGAGGTTACATGATTGCGATGCAAATCTGACCTGCCACTTTTGTCCCCCGGATCTGACCTGACACTTTTGTCCCCAGGTGAAAGAATGCATTAACCATATATTATTTTTGTGTCAGCTCTTTTCAAACAAAAGAAAAAAGAGGATACTTCCATTCTGTCGGAGTATGGGGATTACGGATTTTAGGGTTGTCTCCAGAAGCCTTAGATCCAATGCAAAACCCTGTTTTGTCCCGCTTTTTAATGGGAGTATGGAACATCAGACAGAGTAGTTTTGGCCCCTGTTGTACTCATTATTTATTGTTGCTGTTAGCATGAACCAATATAGAATTATAGCCTCATCCTCTAATTTATTGACCCTCTCTTATGAGGGGGTACCAGAGCCCTGGAGTACGAGCCATTGGCTAGAGCCGCACTGTGAAATTCCTTGGCTAGTAATGTTCTTGATTGAAATGTCATACAAGAAATGTCCATCAATGACTTTTACCATTGTTTAGGGATTTTATCAAATTTTTTTTTTTTAAGTTTTCATGTGTACTGCATTTATTAGCTGAATAAAGAATAAGGAGGGAATGCTAATGTGACTAAAGTAACATCATTTTCTTCGGATCATCTGAATTTCTCACTTCACCATGGAAAAATAATGTAACTATTCACAAGATCAACAAGGCTACAAATTGAAGGTAAATATGATGAGAATTTTGCAGAGGTCAATAATTTTACCACGCTCCCAAAAGAGAAAGGTGTAAGAACAAATTGTGCAAGTGCAAAGTTTGCTTGACCTATCAAATTGGTGGTATGAAGCAATCAATTGGGTTCCCTGAAGAGGTGAAAAATGGAAGCGATGCAGCATAAAAAGTTTAAAATCAGGAAAGAGATGTGCAGGATGCCATGCTGGCACAGTAGCTGCTGAATACCCAAAGTGTGACTCGTTTGTTCCTTCTGATCTGCTAATCTGCAGGTTTTTTTCAATGCCAAGGTATCCGGTGCTCAATATGAACTGTGATTTCTTGTGCTCTGCACCATCACTTAATTGTCAAAATCGGCACTAATGACTGTCTGTCACATGGTGGCGGTGCTTGTCTAATTTAAAGATGAACTCGTCAGTTGTTTTTTCATTCAATATCCATTAAACTTGACTAATAGCCTTCTGCCCGAGGTAGTCATAAAGCTTAGAGAATCCTGGAACTGTCTGAATTATCACACTTGTAGGAGCATGATTGAAAATATGTGTGCTGGTGCTGTCATTGGCAGTGCTGACAGGGGCAATGTTAAGTTATGTTATGTTATTATCACTTAGTATAGTGCAACGACTCATACCCGGAGGGATATCTAGCCGCTTCTCTAACACTAGGGCTCAGCATCAAGCTAGAATAACCAGATGTTCAAGAGTATTTTAAACTTTGCAAAGTCGGGACAGTTGCATATGTAGTAAAGAAGTTTATTCCAGTCCAATGGGGAGGCAAAGGAAAAGGATCTGCTGCCCAATCTGGAAGTGCAGATGCGGGGAACAGTCAGCAGCGCTTTGTTGCTAGATTTGAGATTTCTCACAGGACAGTAGTGTCACAGTTTCTTCTTTAAATAAATAGGGACCCTGCCCATCTAAGACTTGTGGGTGAGGCAACAAAGCTTGAATACTGTGAGCTGCCTGATGAGCAGCCAGTGCAGCGTAAGAGCCAAGGGAGAGCCTGCTGGAAGGTTGCAAACCAGTCGCGCAGCAGTTTTTAGCGCCACCTGAAGCCTGGATAGTAAAGTGTCATTGGCAGACACCAGCAGTGCATTGTCAAAGTCAAGCGACTCATGACTAGGGCTTGAATCACAGTTTTCCTAGCAGAGTTTAGCAGCCAAGTAAATACTTTATTTAATATCGGCATGGTGGCAAAACAGGCACCACAGATTGAAGAGATTTAGTATTTCATAGATATGGCCTGCTCTATTTTGATGCCAAGGTTTTCATGGTTTGCCTGGGAGATGGGGCTATGACGAGTTCAGGGCACCCCAAGTGAGGTGAACGGATTTGCTGGGCTTTACCAAACAGCAGTATCTGAGTTTTGTTTCTGTTCGGTTGGAGACAATTTGCAGTCTTTCAGGCAGCAATCCTTCTCATGCAATCTATAAAACCACTGTGAGAAGGTAAGTTGGTATATGCTGTCCACTAGTTAAAGTGGGCACCTTGTACCAGGCCACACAACCCTTATGATGTCTGAGGTCAAAGATAAATGGTTATGGTGGGTTTTAGCTCACCTAATCATGCACTGTTCACTTGGTGCTCCGCACCTTAAAAAATAAAGTATTTAACCACACTCTTTTTGGTACGTGTTTACACTTATTTGTGCATTTATTTTTCTTTTGCTCTATATTGTTCCTTGGCTTATGTTATTTGCAGTATTCATAACAGTTTCCATAAACATTTATAAGTACATTTGCATCAAAAATTGTATACATGACATTTTACAAGCATTTATGAACAGGCCCAATGCATTTCGGCACCCGAGGTGGTGCCTTCATCAGGGGCAATTCTGAAAAAAATGAAAGAATATTCAATGTAAGTGCAAAAGGTGATTTATGTGGTTGATCATGGGGGTGGACAGATATATTAGATGAATAGCGTACCTGATATCAACTGAAATTCAGGTGTTGATATGCTTTGGCGATGGCCTGTATGTCTGAAGCACTATGTAAATGAAAGAGATGTGATAATGAGGGCTAAGTATTTCATGTTATTTTGAACCTCCATGCCTATGGTGGTGATAACAACATACCTGCTTGTGTTGTTCTTGATAAGCTGTAATGACAAGCATACATCTAATAAGTATTTTAATTGTGGGCTAGAAACAACATAATCGTGTTTCAATAAGATAAACCGCCCTACCTTATCTTCGGGACTGTGATGTTTTATCTACAAAATTAAAGAAATGCCACACTGTTATTACCTCGTGGATTATCAACGTTCCGAGTGACACGCATTGTCTATCCCTGACGGTAAATACCTGTCATGTAGAAATCTCGACCGTCAATAATAAAGCCGCTGCTCGCTGAAAATGTGTTCGACCGCGTCCCGAGGATAATCTCCATTAAAGCTCAATCTGCTCATAGCGTGTACGCGATGTGGTAACTGAAAGCGGACTTACTCTGACAGGATCGTTCAATGAGGTCGTGACTGCACGCGCCATCTTAGAGTTGTGATTATATGAATCAAACCGTCTCTATTGCGTGTTTTAGAGCTTGTTGAACGGGTGGTAAATGACCTTTTGTCTACGAAAATTGGTATTTCAGGCCCGCGATTATAGTGCCAAAATCGAAAATATTTGGCTGGGATAATATGTCAGTCCCCACTGAGTTAAAAAAATGGGTACACGTGTGTGCTCGTAACAGTTGGAGCGAAGGGATGATTTTGTGAGCTTATTAAAGGGTATTAATGTGTGGTGTCACATGTATACATAGATTTCAAAAATAACATACCAATCATGATACATCAAAATAAAATAAAATAAATACAAGCTCTATATACAGATATTATGAGAAATGCATCTTCATCATTACTATTGAGATATTGCATTTAGATCGCTAGATACTTAAGATATATTTACAAGAAATCCTGGTCAAACATGTCTATCTCTATTATACACTTTTTCTAAACAGTATTATTACGTTGTATCTATAGTAATAAACATCACTCATGGGAAATACCATCACTATATACATAGTATGCATTGCTTTAGGTGTGTGTATGCTCTAAAGGTGATGCTAGTGTCAATTGATAAATGCTATAAGTAGCAAGCCAAATCGTATTTGTCATTAAGGCCTATTGGGGCCAGAGTCTTTAAGTGTTTAATCCAAAATAATTCTCGTTGCAACAACCTTTGGTGGTTGTCTATGCCCAATTGGATCTTTACATGTTCAATAATGAAAAATCTCAGTTGAGAGATTGTGTGGCGTGCTTCTCTCCAGTGCGTCACAAGTGGTGAAGTCATGTTCTCATTGCGGATGCGACTTTTGTGCTCCGTAATCCGTACTTTTATTTTGCGTTCCGTCTTCCCAATGTACATCTTGCCACATGGACATTTGATAGCGTACACTGAAGGCGCGTTCTTTAGATTCATGAGAACATTGAAACTTAGACATTATTTTGAAAATGTGGTGGAATCAACAGAACTGAGCGAACACACCACAGAGAGAACATTTAAACCAAAAAGTGTGTTTCAAGCACCAGTATCTCATAAAATGCTGGATACATTTGAGGTAATGGTTATATGGTTGACATATTATCCCAGCCAAATATTTTCGATTTTGGCACTATAATCGCGGGCCTGAAATACCAATTTTCGTAGACAAAAGGTCATTTACCACCCGTTCAACAAGCTCTAAAACACGCAATAGAGACAGTTTGATTTATATAATCACAACTCTAAGATGGCGCGTGCAGTCACGACCTCATTGAACGATCCTGTCAGAGTAAGTCCGCTTTCAGTTACCACATCGCGTACACGCTATGAGCAGATTGAGCTTTAATGGAGATTATCCTCGGGACGCGGTCGAACACATTTTCAGCGAGCAGCGGCTTTATTATTGACGGTCGAGATTTCTACATGACAGGTATTTACCGTCAGGGATAGACAATGCGTGTCACTCGGAACGTTGATAATCCACGAGGTAATAACAGTGTGGCATTTCTTTAATTTTGTAGATAAAACATCACAGTCACGAAGATAAGGTAGGGCGGTTTATCTTATTGAAACACGATTATGTTGTTTCTAGCCCACGATTAAAATACTTATTAGATGTATGCTTGTCATTACAGCTTATCAAGAACAACACAAGCAGATATGTTGTTATCACCACCATAGGCATGGAGGTTCAAAATAACATGAAATACTTAGCCCTCATTATCACATCTCTTTCATTTACATAGTGCTTCAGACATACAGGCCATCGCCAAAGCATATCAACACCTGAATTTCAGTTGATATCAGGTACGCTATTCATCTAATATATCTGTCCACCCCCATGATCAACCACATAAATCACCTTTTGCACTTACATTGAATATTCTTTCATTTTTTTCAGAATTTCCCCTGATGAAGGCTCCACCTCGGGTGCCGAAATGCATTGGGCCTGTTCATAAATGCTTGTAAAATGTCATGTATACAATTTTTGATGCAAATGTACTTATAAATGTTTATGGAAACTGTTATGAATACTGCAAATAACATAAGCCAAGAAACAATATAGAGCAAAAGAAAAATAAATGCACAAATAAGTGTAAACACGTACCAAAAAGAGTGTTGTTAAATACTTTATTTTTTAAGGTGCGGAGCACCAAGTGAACAGTGCATGATTAGGTGAGCTAAAACCCACCATAACCATTCATCAAAAGCATTCAGGAATGACTATCCTGATTAATCATAGCACCAGTGGAGGAATTTAAAGACATTGTTTAGATTCGGAGTGCTCCTCACTACCCCAATTACCTTGAGGTCAAAGATAACCTTATTGAAAGCTATCTTAGTGGTAGCTATGGAGTGGAGCCTTCAGGCTTAATCTTGAAGGCATGTAAAGCAGCTTGTTTTACTAGAATATCACCTCCTAAATGAGTAAATGAAAGGATATATAAAAATATTTATTTATAACACTCTCTACTCGTCTCTACACGAGACAAGGGCACAAATCACAGAGTGATGTCGGAAACCTTTGTCGTTTTCAACGGAGAGCTGCAAAGAAATCCTGCTGCCAGGAGGGCAAAGAATGTCCGGTGGAATCCAAGCCTGGATTCGAGGTGAGAAGAACCTGAAAGCAGAGGGGACAGAGTCTGGGTCACTTTAGTTGACCTGGGGCACGGCAGTCGAATGCCCACCGATGTTCAGTGCTTCACGAGTGAAGAAGAGTTGTTTGACTCTGCAGCCACGGGACCAGGAGATGTTGAGGATGACCAGAGTCCAGAGGTGAGCTATCCCATGAAGGATGTCCAGAGCTGAGGGGTTGATGTCTGGCTGGAGCACCAACAAGCTTTGGCAACAGGTTACGGTGTGGACCAGCAAGGTCCAGGGGACTCTCCAAGCAATGGAGAGTCAGGGCACATCTGGAGCAACCAGGTAAGCCCTAGAATTAGCAAGGTGGCCCTCACCAGGACCCACAGGCCAACAGACTCGGGATTCCGAGGAGACCACAAGCAAGTCTGCAAAGCACCAGCCCACAGGACACTCGTGGAGTGGAGGCTGGAAATCTTCGGTGCAAATACTGCTCGGGATTGGGACTACATGGAGTCCAAAGCACAGGCTCAGGAATTGTCACTAAGCACATGCACTTGTAAAAGTACACTGTGCTGAGGAGTGTGGGTTGCACGGTCCCTACGAGGGATACTGGTCTCAGAATCGTTGAGAGGGCAGATCGACCTCAGCGACCTTCGGGAACCCACCTCCTGTATTGCTGAAATCTTCACAGTCCTCAGGAGCTTGGGAGAACCAAACTGGTCAGATGCATTTAGGTGCCTGCTTTTGCAGGGGAGTAACTCCTTTACTCTAAGGGAGATTATTCAGTCGTCCAGTGTTGTGCAGGCAGTCGAAGTACTTGGTTTCTTCTTAGCAGAATCTTGTCCAGGTAAAATCTAAAGTTGTGTAGCCAGGTAACCCACTTCATACCCATGGGAAGGGGTTGGAAAGATTCTGTGGACCCTCCTAGGGGAGGGGCAGGACAGAGGTGTGGCTACACCCATGTCCTTTGTCCAGTTTTGCCCCAAAGCAGGAGCAAATGGCTCCTGGAACTGGTGTGAGCTGGACTATGCACAGGGACACCAAATGTGACCCCAGTGCAGACTTTCTGGCACTCTAAGAGTGCACCCAACCAGCCCCAATACATGAGATCCTGTCTGGGAGGTGGTTACAGCAGCAGGAGAGCAGAATCGTGTGTGTGGCTGCCAGCATCCATTTTGTGCTGCCCAGGTCGAGAAAGCTGGTACTGGGTATACCGGTGACCCACATATGTCCCTTCAGAAGGATGGAAACATACCTCTCCCGCCAGTTACTTGCGGGGAGGTATGATTTCAAGATGTTTGACACCAAACACAGCATGTTTCTAAGCAGTCGTTTTAAAGTTAGCATTTACCACAAGGTTATAATGCACTTAAACATATATGTCTGGCTGCTCCACAGACAACCACGGAGAATTGTCTCCGAAGGCTGCAGAGGGGCTCTGCTCATGAAGGGGCACTCTCTTGCGTAAAACCCAGCACCCTGCCTGCAGGATTGTTAAGGCCTGCCATAGGGTTGACTGATAGTTATTTAAGTGCAGTGATTTAAATAGATATAGAGAACCTATATCTTAAGTAAGTGGTGCAAGCACCAGCTTATGCATTCTGCTGTGGCAGGCTAGTCATGTCAATTTGGATGCCCTCTCAGGGGTGGCACATAAGACATGCTTTAGCCCATGGGAGGCTTCTGAGGTACCTATGCCCTGGATACATGGCGTACCATATACTAGAGACTGATAAGGGTACCCCAGTATCCAATCTAGAGTGTACCTAAAGTACATGCATATCACTTTACAGGAGAAAGCAGATAGACTGGTGTCCTGGATAGCAGGATCCCAGTCAGACTAGGCCAAAAACAGTGTGACATCAGCAAAAAGTTGGGGTAACCATAGGAAGAAGATACTACTTTCCTACAACAACGTGTTACCCCAGTAAGTTCCTGGCTAAACAAGATGATTAGCTGGCTATCATCTGCATAGGATAAAACATCAAAGACATTGGATTTGACAGTCGTGGCGAGCGGGGCCACTTAGATGTTTAATAACGTAGGGCTCAATGATGAGCTTTGGGGGACCGCCTTGTTGATGGGGATGGTGCAAGATTTAAAAGATCCCAGAGTGATCATCTGTGTCCAGCTAGCTAGGAAGACAGCAAGCCATAGTAATGCTTTGCCACAGATACATATCCCATGCAGCCTGTGAATAATTGCGTGACAAATGTTATCGAAGGCTGCTGACAAATCCAACAGCACAAGCATGGCAGGAGAGCTGGCATCTAAGGATAGACAGATGTTATCAGTGACTGCTACCAATGTGGTCTCAGTGCTATAGCAAGCTCTAAATCCAGATTGGGAGGAATCAAGAATCTTTTAGACAACATAAACTAAGGGATTGGTGTCCAGACTGATTCTCGACACCACAAAGGATATGTTTGTCTGTAGACCAGCTAGCTCACAGTGCCACTTTAAGCCCCACAACCTTACCAAGAGCAAACAGTTTCTGTCAACTATTGAACATGACAACCCTGAACTCACAGGTATCGTAGAAACAGTACAATTATTTTCGCTCAGTTACTCATGGTCCCTTTGTCACAGAGATGTACACAGAAAAAACGGCTGCAACGTTTTCAATAAGTATTTAGTAATAATGTGTACTCACATGATGCAAACCATAACTAGATGCACTGAAGTTTGCCTTGCATGTATGTAGGTGTAAAGCCAAGAATCCCCCTAGGATAAAGCCAACCCCATTACCTGATGTGAGAGAATTAAGGAATCCGTCTTGGTCTAGAGAAGGACACCCCGCGAGGGATGTCAGACCACTGCTCGCTGAAGTCTCGGTGTGCAGGGACTTCAGCAGCGTCTAATGTCAACATGATCGTTTTTTCTCCTCTGGTTTACCCAGCAAAGTTGTAGTGCCTATATACCTGAAAGGTACCCTTAGGAGTTCTACCTAGAAGTGTACTATGGGCTTGTCGGGCAACGATGACCATAGAGATGACCCTTATACAGTGTTATTCTGCAGAAGATGGTAATCCTGCTGGGATACTGAGAATCCTCATGCATATTAAATGAGAATAGTTTTCGGAGAAAACTACACAACATTTATGCTGCACCTCACTAGGTAAAAGGTCAACACCAAGCCCCTTATGTAGAACAATGGTAGGACGAATATGGGTCTGCCTAGGCCATTAATGGGGTACATTGGGGTTCAGAACACCTCAAAAATGCCATAACTACCTATTGACTAAACTCTCCAAAGCTTTTCCCAATAGTTTGAGAAGTGATGTGGGACGATAGTAGAGGAAGCAAGCTGGTTCTGAGTATGTTTTTTTTTTTTTTATTGGTGATACCAATGTTACCTCCCGGGCTAGCGGTAGTTTTACTGTGTCTAAGGATAAGTTGAAAAAGGAAAGAATAGTAGGAGCAATCGGAGTGGATAGGCTAGTGGAAACCTGGATTTGGCCTTTGCCAGCAACTCTAGAATTTGATCTAGAGAATGGGTTGCTCAAGCTGCAGTGGTCAACTGATGAGGGTCCTTGCACTTATTTTCTTTACAAATGAAGCACTTAGTAGAGCAAATCACTGAAGCAATGCAAACAATAGGAGAAATAATACCTCAATAGCTGGTAGTATGTGAGGGAGCAGGAAGAGAAAAGAGAGGGAATTACTTCCATTTTTAACATACATGTAATATAGAAAAAATTTAAATAGTTACATATCCGTTTACATGGCTTTTTAACAGGCAGTTAAGGGCTAGGATCTGGCAACCCATTAATGCTTTGGAAGGATCTGTACAATCCAGAATCAGGTCAGCACTGCACTTTTGCGCAGGGGATACTCAACATTAGAGTCACTTAGTGTTATATCTTGTACATATATTGAAGCATTTCCCATGTAGCTTTGTCCCTAGCTGCTCAGCCAGTATGAATGTGATTGGCAGAATTTTGGAGTGGTGATGAATGGAATGTTTGTGTGCCTTTGTGGTGAGGAGTGTCAGTTGGAATATGGGCTGAGCAGCAGGCAGGCTGCTCCTGGTGGGGCTGCTCTTCATGGGTTTACATACTTGCATCTAAAACTGAACATATCTACAAACTACACCTCAGCTACTTGAGTTTCATTACTATATTTTGGCGATGATTTGCAGCAAAATCTACAGAAACTATGTGTGTAAAACAGTGTGAAGTATCTATTTAAGGAACTACTCATAGGAAACTATGTGAGGAAGATTAAGAAGCCTTCATCAATCATCATAACGCCCTGCAGCACCACCAGTGTCCTTCACATCAGATGGCCCCAGCCACACTGTCCTTCAGTTTACATAGTTGGGTTCTCATGTGTGTGGAAACAACCTTCAAAGTACTGTATGTGACCAGCCAAGTTGTGATTTTTTCTTAAGGAGACAGGTTAAGTTGGCAAGGAAAAAATATCCTGGCTCATGATACAGCTCTCTGCCTGCGCATTGGTATACATTGCCTGGATTTTACATCAATCATCAGGCAGAAGAACAGGCAGCCCAGTGAGTTAAGGAGAAGTCATTTGTTTTTTTTAGGATGTCGGAAGCTATAGCTAGATGCATTGCTGCGTGTGGATTTTATGATGTTTGCTGTGGGTTAACTGTGTTAGTATATGGCTGTATGAACTTGCAAAAGCACTTTTACTACAGGGTGAGGTATGCACAAGGCTTACCGGATGCAAAATATCTGAAAGGTTGACGGCAGTTGCTGTGGAGTCATGGTGCGCGCATCCCCTTACCGTTACCATGGGGGTACAAGTAGGACTGTGGAGCCTCAGCACGTGTCCACTAACTGTTTTCATGGGGTGGCATGAGAAAATACAGAGGGACGATCAGTGATGTCTCTATTGTAGTTACAGGAAGGCATACTGTGCAGGGATGTTTGGTACAAGCATGCGCAAGGAGCCACCAGGCAGTGTGCGATTAATATGTGCCACCACTTTTTAAATTGTATTTCCCTTCACAAGCAAGATGTCCCTTGGGGCACTTGGCATAGAGATCCAAAGAGGCACTACCTGCATTGTCAAGAATAGACTGCCACTTAGCTGGTGGTGATGCAAAGTGCGTTCATGTGGCATAAAAGCCTTGCATTAGTGGGCGGGTACATCCGCCATAGAGGATTTTGTGTTTGTCGAATGGTGCCAAAAGTGTCCCATCTCATACTCAAAAGACCATCTCCGTCTATTGGAAGCCTTCCCATTTGGCCATCCCTAAGTAACAGGCATGTGGACTGCCTTCAAAATGGGGTGTCAAGTTGACAAATCTTGATGTAGTCTGTTATGGAGAGGTTCTCTCGTCATTTGTTTGTAGTGACTGACAGAAGCTCATTGTTTTGGGAAACTGCAACATTTGAGCTCTATGATAGGCTCCAAGTAGGCTTTGTTAGAATCATGACTATGTTTGTCTAGTCACAAAATGATTTGTTCTTTAAGTTCCACCGAGTAGTAGCCATCACACAATGGTGCTACATGATGGCCCAATTACAGGCTCTCAGTGTTCTGTGTTTAGAAATTTGAATACATTTGGCATATTGTTGTGTGGCGTTTTCGGCTCCAAGTGAATTTTCCCAATTCATGCCCCTATATAGGTACAATTCCCATTGCCCTAATATAGACATATAAATCATTCCCTTATTTAGACATAGCCCAGGCAGACCAAATACAGGCATGGCTACTTCCACCCGTTCAAAACGTCACAACGATTTCTTGGAAAATTGGCTGAAGCAGTCAGGGACCTTCCCTTGCTTGAATACTGATTTGCCCAAAAACTCATGTACTTTGCAAATAACTACTATTGCCTAGGGGTTCTTTCCTGACGTTATTATGCCCGACTTTACGTCAAACTAGACACCTTCAACATATGCCATCACTTGGTCTAGCAAGACACGGTGGTTCGGAGCAGTTTGACTATTTACTTGTCTGACGCAGCTCGCTACAGCAAGTGCCGAAGTAAGCCGACCCTCCAGCTGACGCACTGATCGAGAGGCTGCATTTCTCCAGGGGAGAATCCAGCTCCAGTGTTTCCAAGCTCCCCTTGCTGGGTGTTGGAAAATCGAGTCCCGAGACTGAGAGACCAGACCTCCTTCATTCTAAACTAAGGTATGGAGCTGATTAGAACCTAGAGAAATCTTGAATAGATTCTTGGCAAAGAAAAAGTAAACCTATGGTACACCGCACTTACTTCTTCCCGCGTACTAGACTTAGGTTAGGTACATTGGGGTAGGCGTATTTTAGAAGCACCAGTTGAGTACATTTAGCCATTGTTATATATATATGTATTTATATATGATTTAAAAAACATACAATACTCTTACAGTATTATTTTATAGTATTGTTCTCGCTGTACGCACTATACTTTGCAGTCTGCATTACGATTGTAGCAGTTCATTTTACTTGCATGAGAAAGAAGACTGTTCAATAAAACCTATTATTGAAAACTCCCATCTCTCTATTTCTCTGCACCTCTGTAGAAACGAAGCATGCACGATTGACTGAGTGAAATACTTATCTATTGTGTCCGCGACTCTAGAGATAAATGTCTTATTCTTGGGAAACAAAGTTGTCATGTTTATGCGGATGTCAGAAACGAATCCCTTCTTGTGAATTCAATAAAGTTTCTAGTGACCTCTGAGCTAGCTGGGACTCACTATTAAGTTTAATATATTTGATAGAGACCTAGTCGACCTCAGTCCTACGTCTAAACTATAGGATATATTATTCCAATGCGCAGTGTCTATTGGGAATATAGGAACTACACTACATGGCCCCCAACGTTTGGTAAGGCACTAATTTAACGCTAGATACTAAAGTAACTCAGTCGTGCTTTTCTCAGATACCCCTTTTTCCCGTAAAATACTCCAATAGACGTCTGGAGTGGGTATAACTGAGTAGGACGAAAATCCTATGTATTCGTTTTTGTTTTTCAACGTTGAAGGATACAGTGTTGCCAAATATTGTGCACCTTATCTTTGTTTCCTTGAAACTTGCTCTGCAAACTTTCATTAAACAATGTCGGTTAACTGCGACAATAACGCAACCGGTGAAGCTGCAGCAGCTGCAGCCCTACCAGGCTTAGACGTTACAGGCTTTAATGAAGACGACCAGGATGCTATAAACATCCCAGAAAATTTAAGGAAAGCCATCACTATAAAACTTATAACAAATGGCCTATCGTCAAGAGGTGGTAGGGTCATTTTTGTGATTGGGGCACACGAATATCGGTAGACAGAGGTATTCTATTCATGGATTATCTTCTCTGAAGCAAATCCAGTAAAACACGTGTTTCACTTCTACAAAGTAGAGGAACATCCAATGGAATACATTCCTTTCGAGGATATTGAAAATCACTAACTTACCGAGAGCATGCGCTCTGGTTTAAAGGTGCCCTACAACATCAAAATCACATTACCAGGCTCGGTCCACTAGGTAGACCTGGAGCAACATGGCCGGTATTAGCCAGCTATACACCACATCCTGACATTGAAGAAATGTCAGGTGAATAACTATTAGTTCAACTTCAACAACTAATCAAAATCCATAGACAATTGATTCAATATATCATGCGGACTTTAACTGTCCAACCTCCTATAAGGATTCCACAATACACCCCTTACCAGGGGAACACAAATAAAATCACACCACAGACTATACAATCAGTCATTGGTAAACTACCAGCAAAAAAGGAACAAATTCCATTCTGGATAGCTCAAAAAATTACTCAAATCAAGGCAGTATTTCCCAATACTACCCCTCATGAGAAACACAGGATTTTAACAATCTGTTTACCAATGGGGATCGCACCACACCTGGAGGACTGCGACACTTGGGGTACAGTCTTTGCTGCAATCTACACAAAAACACATGGTGTTCCGTCTATCGCGGTAATACCAGACATCCTAAAACAGATTCAAAATCAATACGGGTGCATAGCCTGCTTTAAATCTAGGTATGAAACTACTGAATAATTTTAAACAGGTCTCAACAATAATAGTAGCTAATATTAAAGGTGAATCAGCATCCATGGCGATCCGCCAAAAAAGAGAATTTGATGTAACTGAGCAACCATATGAACTGCCAGAATAATTGAAAAATCCTATAAAGAACAAGGTAGAGACAGTTTGGGTGGTAAACCAGTAAAACCGCAGCTGACTGAAAGTCCTGAAAAGATCTTTATTAAAAACACTCTCACTGTTCCTAAAAAGAAGTGGGAGAATACTAAACAAACTTCTAAAGAGAAGCATTCTCAATCCCGAGATAGGTCTCCTCAAAAAGAGCCCTCTGAAAGGAGGTATAACCTCAGGAATAGGGATAATTTGAGAAAACCTGATAGATATCAAAATACTGATACACGTTCCTCTCGTACCCTTCAGACTTCATCACAGAAATCCAAAAGAAGAGGACGGTCAGAACAAAATGAAGAACACGTGAAGTCCAAAGACGAACAACACGTTCCAAAAAATAAGAAAACCCAATTCACAAAAAAGCAGGTAGCAGGTCTACAAATCAGACATGCCTAGGATCTTGAGGACACAACTCAACAGCGGGGAGTGGGCTCAGAAAATGTTGGACAGCGCAGCAGAAGTAACCATAGCTCGCAAAATCTTGAAGGATCATCTGGAGACAGTGGACTTTAATGAGTACATCCAAGTTGAAACTGCTGATACCAGGGTTAGTGTCCCACATAAGTTATATGAAGAAACACTCCAGATGGAGGATATAACTAGAAAAATAAGAGCCCTCTTTTGGGAGAAGCTCTCTAAGGGTTATGACATTCTTCTAGCTGAACGAGACTGGTCACGTGAATTTGTCAGGGAGTGCCCACATGGCGAAGAAATCATTATGCCAGCTTTCTCCAATCATATTCCAATTCATAAAAAATACACCTATGCCAGGAAATGGGCAGTGGCCCAGGCACCTGCATTATACAAAAATCATGAAGGATGGGATGAGGATTCACCTCAACATAAAATCCAGTTAAAGACTCAACCAACTGCACAAAGGCGGTATCTGTTAAGCAAGAAGCTAAAATACAAGTCAGGGAAATCTTAGATGAACTTGAATATCAAGGGGTGATTGAAACATGCACCTCGTCAATGAACCATTCTTTGTTTCCTGTCTCCAAACCAGACAACACATATCGTCTAGTTTTGGATTACAGACACTTAAACTCCTGTTGCAAAACTTTTGCTGTACAAAATGCACACAGTGCAGCACTAATGAATAACATTGTGTTTAAAAAATATAAAACCACATTAGATATTTCTAATGGTTTCTTCTGTCAAAACATTGGACCAGAAAGTAGGTACTTGACCGCTCTCTCAATTATGCGGACACAGCGTCGCTTCTGTCAGAGTAACAGAGTTACTACAAAGGTATGATGATGAGGCATTATCATATGTCGATGACATCTATCTAACAGACGATGATTTGGATAGGCACTTGAACAGGGTGAACACCATCATACTTGGCTTCGCATCTGAAGAGTATAAATTCAATTAAAAAAAATCAAGAATTGCCCACTTCAACGTCCTTTACCTAGGATATGAATTATCAAGTGAAGGCAAAAGCCTGGCAGCAAACTTTCTTGAAAAATGTGCGCTGCTCCAACCTCCAAAAACCCTGAAAAACTTACAGTCAATTCTAGGTTTCCTAAATTTTGGAAGGACTTACATTCTAAATTACGCAGAAAGGGTTAAACCTCTCTACGTATTATTCAAACCAGATTTTAAAACAGTTAATTGGACTCAAAAACAAAAAGAAATTTTGAGTTCAGTACAAAGAGACATGTTAGCAACAACACATTTACAAACACGCATAAACGTATGCAACTTTGTAATCCGAATCATTCCAGGAAAATGCGGATTCACATACTTGACCTTTAATGAAGGGGAAAAAGTACCAATAGCTTATAAATCACACTTGTAGGAACAAGCTGAAATGAAATTCACTTGTTCAGAAAAAATTCTGACAGCAGTTCAAAAACAAAAGAGAGAGCCCTCGCACAGGGAAAACGCATAATGGTCGTTACTCCTGTACCTGTCTTAGAAGCAGTGACAAAAGCGAGCATTCCGAATGCAAAGGCTTTACATCCAAGATGGATACAATTGGTTAATTCTCTTGCTGCAACAGACGTTGAATACGTTTTTGACACTATTTGAAAACACAAGAATTTCTACAATACGAACAAGAATGTCCTCTGCCTACTGAAATTCTGCCTCTAAAACAGTATGAATGTATCGTTTATACAGACGGATCAGCACAACCCGCTATAGGGGTAAACAAGCTTATAGTGCTGCGCACGCAATTGTTAAAGGTCGCTGGCGCAATGGTAAATTCCGAAATATGGTCACTAAAACACAATCTCTAGGAGATTGTACAGCTCAGCGAGCTGAACTACAAGCATTTTAGATGGCGCTTGAAAAGCCTGAACGAGAATTCCCCACACTCATAGTGTGAGATTCCTGTTATTGCGTTCAATCTTACAATGAATACTTGCAGACCTGGATTGAAAACCGTTTCAAAGATGGGAAAGGTGTGACAAGCAAGCTTAAGTTGCTTTGGGAACAAGTAGCTCAGTTACGAAAAGAACTACAAAAAGCTCACGTGCCACATACACTGAGTCATCAACGTGATGGCGTTCACGTTGCAGGGAATTCATTGGCTGTTGAAACCGCGAAGGCAGCTGTGCAAATGGCTTCCGAGGCTGCAATCACTCGTTCAAAAACAAAAATAGACAGTGAAATAATGCTAGCTGTCAATGCGACAAGCGAAGGCAGCAGTGCAGCATTACCTCAAAACTATTCACTCAAATATTCATACATAATTGATGCCAACTGCGTTCCTTTTGCTTGAATCAATTGAGTGGGGGAAATAGTAATTCTAAACAGGAGACGAAGAGTAGCGTTGATACACAAAGCACATTTGGGAGAGGGTCTCATACATCAAGGGATCTCTAAATCTATACTAGAATTAAAGGAGACGTACTGGTGGCCAGGGATGAATGCCCACATTCACACATTTGCAATTAATTGCCATGACTGCAACAGAGATTGCAGCAGGGAACGCCTCCAAATACCTGACTGCAGTGTAACCAGCCCAGTACAGAGACCATTGTTAGACAGCATTAGACTTTCTACACGCAGACGTCCCTATGGACGAATGTGGTCCCACAACTATTAGGACAGATTCATTTGGATGTGGCCTCAGCGCTCGGCTGATGCCTGAACTGTTATAAAAGATTTGCGAGTCCTTATCGGCACATACGTAGTCGGCACACTACATTCTGACCAGGGTCCTGCATTTAGCTCAAAAGCTTACAAGGAGGCCATGGCCAATCTGGCGTTGAATTGCGGTATTCTAGTCCATTCCATCCTGAGGGAAATTTTGTTGTGAAGAGAAAAACCCCAGAATAAAGCAATCTATAACAGCTAGGGTATTAGGCTTGGGTGACGGGTGGGTCAAGCATCTAATAAGTGTCCAACGTATTCTTAACAATCTGCCAAGAAGTTCTCTAGGGGGAATCACTGCATATGAAATCCTTTTTTGAACTAGAATGATGGTCCAGAACCTTGATTGTCACACTTCAGTGGTAGAACAAAAACCTTTTGATATCAAAGACAGCTTGGCTGTTTTGCAGGACTTAATTAAAACAAGAAAAAGTCAAAGCAACACACTACAGAAGCCAACAACCACTGAAGAAAAACCACCCGTTCCAGCAAGGCCTGCCTGGATTCCAAAGATTGGGGATCTACTCAGAGAAACGATCGCGGACAAGAAGGAATTTGGGCCTTCATACAGACAACCTGTACCTGTTTTAACAATCCACGGATCAAGAACAGTGTTACTGCCGCACCTTGCTGGAAAACAGGTTTGTATCCATCAACCTGGTAATACCACATCATGTGGCCAATCAAAAGTAGTAGGCAAAGTGGACTCCAAAGATGTAGCAGATGTCCGAATCTGGCTACAATCCAAGCGGTTCAAGCTGAGAGCCTGATAACATTTGAAGGCTCTGCAGTACAGAATAAAGGACTATGTAACAAAGCCATGGAACTTGTACCTCTTGAGACCCAAATAACAGTTTGCTAAGAAACACCTGTCTACAATGATATAGCATCTGAGTATACTAATATGATAAGTAGCCAAATGGTTCCAGCGATTTCATCGAATCCTGTAGCAATCTCTACAATTAACAAAACTGCCTCTGGCTATTTCATTAACTTTGATACGTTTTCTGAGGATCCAACTGAACCTGAAACGCTGCCAGCTAAAAACACTTTCAAAGAACAAATAACAGATCTCTTTTAACAACTGGAAAAAGCATATCTGGTTTCACCATGGGTTGAAGTATGGATTGTCTTAGGTGTACATTTTATTCTACTTTGGTTGACTATGGTGTTGACCTTGGGAATGCTGATAAGTGGGAAATATAGTACAAAGGACACAGTAAGAAAGAACATCCACTTACTCCTCAAGCCGCATAAATCATCCCATCGTGAAAAGAGAGACTTGTCAGCAGTGAACATCACTGCCATTCCTATACCAGATGGTATAGCTTGGGACAGAACTGAATAGGACATTCTTGGTCCGGCGGAGCTGTTGAAAATTCTACACCAATTCAAGGTTTCCTTGAGTGATTTTGTTTCATATAGCACCTTTTCTGATGATTGGGACTTTGAGACTGTTAATAATATGATATCAGACTTAGAAATGTCTGCAAAATTTACAAATCATGAATACTTAGAAGGTTCATCAGATTATGAACACATGTACTATTCTAATCACTATGGTCATCATTTCTTGCATAGATCTGCAAACCCAAGAAATGTATTAGCTTATAACCGATGGGATCATTGTCCAACACCACCGAAGGGTAGCTCAAAAACATTTTAAAATCCGGAATCATTTTACTTTAAAAATGTTAATAAGACAGGAATGAAAAGTATGTTGACAAATACAAAGCACATTTATTATGCGGCCTTTTATGCTCAGCTGTCTACATTAGGCTTTGACTTCTGGGAAGACACCATTGAGACAAAAACTGTCTGGGGCACAAATGACTGGCAGGTGCAGGGCTTAGAAGCTTTATTTAGAGCCTGCATTATCCCAGAACAATTAATGTTTTTAAATGATACTGTTTAACAGACATCTTGTCTTGGATTAGCTAAGGTAAAAGATCTAAACAAACCGCCCATACCTACACCTACACCTGATAGTAAAAACACTTCAGAAGGGGTGGTCGACGTAAAAACTATTTTACTTAAGAATAGAAGAGATCCTGAATGGAAAAAATGGTTAATCAGGCCCACAGACACAAACAACTGTCAAGATAGATTCCTGAATAAAACATGAGGGCCCACATTCACTAGGTCAGATCCAAGATATGTCCAGAGACAACATCCAGGGATAGTAACATCATACAGTGTAGGGAAACTGTGCCTTGAGTGACTACACAAATCTACACTAAAGGAAGTATAAAAACACTTATCTTTACTTAAAGATGGCATTGATTTAAGGGATTTCTTACAAGGACCTGTGAAATCGCATCATAAACATTGTATATATGCCGGTATCTATGACATTTATAATAAAGCATGGAAAACAATGCAAGCAGAGACTGCAGAAAGGATACGAGAAATTGATTGTATTCATTTAGAGAAATCTCTTTCTGTAATTGACAATGGGTTAACAACACTGTCATCCAGAATATATTCTTTGGACAGCATAGTATCCTCTGCCATAGACATAATGGAACAGGACTTGGTCATGTTACAACACGGTCAGTTGCAATTGCGTTCCATAATGCTTTTAGGCTGGATGTTACAAAATCTTCTTTCTGGCTATGTGCCATGGTGTCTAATCAACCCCACGTCATTGTTTTCTGAATTTAACCTTACAGATAAACAAATCACTTGGGCACAAAGAGGAGCAGACTATACGGTGCTGAGCATTGAAAAACTGGAAAGATTACCATTAACCGTTTCTGAGAATCCAGCGGCATAATGGATAATACATGGTACAGTCACTCTGCCTGTGACGATTTTCCATTTTCAATATTGTTTAAAACATATACCAGCAGGCGTATATGAAAGGTTGGGTAAAGAATAAATCAAGACATTCTGGGATTCACCTTATACACACAAATGTTGGATTGGGGGAAAAGAAGTGTTTCTTAGTGGTACGAATTGCGAAAACACACTAAGCGGTTCACTCTTATGTCAGGGTATTAACTTACACGGTGCCTGCGATGGTTCCTCGAACAACTTATCCTGCAACCTGCAAGGTTCCCCAGCTGCAGTGATATATCCAATTTTTAGGCAGCTTTCTAATGGAAGTTACATTATGGTGAATGATGAAGATGAAAATCCATCTATTATTACCAATGGAGATGTTTCACATCCTACGCTACTTCCAGGGGAAGCATTGCAAAACTCATCTAAAAACATAGTCACATGCGTTGCAGTGGTCCATAAAGAGCCTCCCAAATCTCAGGAACATGCTCAGGGGGCAATTTTGAAGAGGAAGCGAGGTGGAACACAACAGAAGTGGAAGAACCCCAAGGTATCCAAGTTTAGTAAATAGGGAGCAAGCCCAAAGGTGGGCCCTACAACTACTGAGGTCCCCCACCAAATATTGCCAGTAGCAAATGGCGGGAGTACGGATGAAACTACTACTGGACTGCCACAGACTGATGATGAATACTGGTCAAAAATAGGTACCCTTATGACATTGCCTTTGGAACCCATATCAACGAAACTCGTGTCGATTGAGAACAGGCTTGAGAAACTTGGATCCTCATTAACAATTACTGTGAGAGGTACCAAGGACAAAATATTGGGCTGTGCCCAAGGCAAACATCTGGTGAAGGAGGGAGGAGGAGGGGAGCCTGTGGCACTCACATGCAGTGATGTAATAACACCTGTGGGGCTGGTAGCCCGACCAAAGGGCCAAAATAGGTTGAGGCCCGAAACAACTAGTGGAGAAACTATAGCGCCCGCAGAGATACAGGGACGATCCCAGCCAGCCAGCCCAGTTCTGAGGAGGAACCAGATTGGTAACGAGGTGAAAAATGTACATCACCATTTAGATCTCCCCCCTGAGTGTTCGCCCTATGTAGCTGTTCTGATCGGTGTCCCAGAACTCCAACAAGGTCTATTGGAATCTTATGAACAAATAAAAAATAAGACCATATACTGGTTAAATAGCAATAGACCACTCCCCCGAGAGGCACAGTCTAAAATTGTATTTGTGAGAAGGGTGAGCTGTGTAGGATGCAGATTAAAAAACTTACCAGGAGATTGTATTGTTGTTAATTTTGAAGATCCAAAGGCTGTGGAGCATGTTAGTTGGGGCACACGGGCAAATTCTGTCAGGCTCCTTCTGGTCTCTTCAGGGCTGTGCTGAATTACCTATAACTTCCCCTACACAACTCCCCCAGAGCCTGAAGTTATAAACACAGGTTACTAGGATAGTCCCGCAGGGGAAGGAAAGGAAGGGGACAGCGGGGAGGGAGATCTGAAATGAGAATGACAGATAATTAGAATACACCCCCGCACCACCACAATAGAACTACCCACTTTCTTTCCTTTCTCGTTATCTATGGATTATGGTTTCACCCCTACCTGAAAAGGAAAATACAGTGGACCTTAAACCTAGGAGAAGAGATTCGGGGCGGCACCAGGGTGTTGCAACCAACTACAGTGGGAGACACAAAACATACAATGTAACTCTCATTTCGAAGTGAGCTAAACTAATCTACAGGCAATCATTCAACATACCAAACAATTAATGTTTTCATTTCTGTGGTTTGTACAAATCCCTCTGATATGTAACCCCTAAATCGTCTCTCCTGTGTAGAGGTAAAAAGATAGACAAATTGTTTGTGAAGACAAATCATAAATGTTCAGCAGGCACGATTAATACCCTCTTAACGTGGTCTGTCGAACTTGCACAGCTCCTGTGCTTCACCGGCGTCTAGAGACTCAAGACAACTACGTAATCCAGGTTCAAAGCAAATATACCAGAAAACAGTCTGATCCCAGACTGCTGATTATCATTCTCAAGGCTTTGTATGCTGTCACAAGCAGCCTTGACCAAAAGGTCTTTCCCAATATTAAGTATAGCCGTGTCTTTGCTTTCTCCCTACAATGAGACAGCGAGTGCGCGTCTCTTCCAACAGGAAGAAAGTGTTTGTTCTGAGAAGAGAACTTCGTTATGCCCCAATAACACGCGGACAGCGTGTCACAACAATGGAGCCTCACACGTTTTGTACCCAACCCAGAACGGGGTACCAACGGTCCGAAGGATTTAAGGAACAAGAAGGGTCTTACCGGAGATTCAGTATACCAACCCTCACCGTTACCAGGCAGGAATAATCGGCACTTCTGGCGTCTTCCGCAAGATCTTTATTTCCTGGTATTGCGTAGTGTGCGTCACGCACGCAACGTCTCTCACGGAATACTGGGAGCTATAGTTCCAGTCTGTGCCGCGATCACCGTCGTAGCGCTGTTATGTAGCAGTGAGCTGAGGACGATGGAAACCTTGACAAATTCACAATCTTCTATTCGCGTTAGGGCCCTAAGCTATTTTTACATCCCTCCAAATTCTATGCTTAATCAGGGCAATTATGAACCCTCTATGTTCAGGATGGGCAAGCCAGTCAGGATGACCACCAGGGCAAATGGTGAGCAATCGCCAGCGGTACCTCTTAGTAATAGATTCAGTGTACTAGACCTGGTGGATTGACTGACCCCTAATGATATTGATCAGGCCATAACCTTGGAAAAACATATTACTGTAAGGGAAATAGGGAGACCTAGACCAATCTCCAAGACCATCTGGTGGAGTGGGGCATAACAAGGATTTTGTGCCTAGTCTAATGGAAAAAGTGGGGGAACCGGAGAAAGTTATCTCCCCAAATACAAGTAACTATGGTAGTGGAAAAGTTGACCACCCCATAATAGAATCTATGCCGATCACCATTGAATCTCATAGCCTTGGGATGGCCGAAAGACCCATATTGGAGGGATCCAGTAGGGCGAGTGTACAACTAATCCCTGGTGCCCTTAGAATCCTATCTTGGAACATTGCAGGTCTCGCTTCCAAATTAGATCAGGTGGACTGGGGGGAATATATTCACTCCCACGAGATATGTTTGTTCCAGGAAACCTGGATGTAGAGCCACAATTTAGGCCAGGTTTCGTAGCATACTGTGAGGGTGCAGTGAAGGGCCCAAAGGGGAGAACGTCGGGGGGATTATGTATATGGGTGGCTTCAAACCTAGGATGTAAGATTAAACGAGTGGAGACACACCCCCCAGATATCACATGTATCCTTTTGTCATATAAGAAGCTACCGAAACTCGCCATCATTAATATTTATTCTCGATCAGTCCAGTATGGTGGGATTTCACTAACGATAGACAGTTTGTTAAATCTTTTGAACTTACTGGCAGGGAATCTATATTATGTAATTTGTTGAGATTTTAACTGTCATTTTGAACCACTTAATGGAATCATGCAACCAATCACTAGCGATGAGGATCTTATTTGGTAAATTCCAGCACCTAACATGTATCCCATTAGTCGATTGACTCCTCTAGTCCTAAAATTAACTTCCTTAACTCTATCTTTTTCCCTAAGGGCCTGTATTGGCTGGTTTTCTGGTGATAATCCTGGGCGCCCGACCTTCAAGAGGCTTGGACAGGCCACAATTATTGATTATACCCTGATTAGTGTAGAGGTTTGGCATAATGTGGTGGACTTCTCTGTAGGAGAACGAAGTGAAAGCGACCACAACCCTCTAGTTATGGAACTGGATTTTCAGTGGGGCGGCTCAGATATAGACAGTGGGGAGCCGTACCAAAATAACTTGGTCATTGTAGAGGGAGGGAGACGGATTAGATGGTTCAGGCTAAAGCAATCAGAGGAAATAATGTCAAAATTGTATGCTAGTATCTCACCTCTACTAGAGAGAACCAGTCTTGTTGCGGCAAATGTAACTAACCCTGGCTTTGATAGTGAACTAGGTAAAATACATCAGGAAATTTCTTTGGTTGTGGCCGATTTCTTTTTCAATAGCGGTCCTATTAAACACAAGTCTGGGGGTGATACAAGATCTTGGTATTCGAAAAGCTTGTAAGGAAGTGAAATTAGTTTTGATGGCTGCATTAAAAGGGGCCAATAGCTTCTCTATCAGGGAAGCTAGGACGGCCTACAAGAAAATAATTGCAAATGCGAAGTCTGAGTGGGAAATAGACAGATGGCGGGAGATCAAAAAGGCCTTGGACCAAAAAGTAGAAGTTTTTGGAACTTGATCCACACTGGGAAAGCGGAAGGCAGAACTACCCTTGATCCAAACATCGATGAGGATCTTTGGCATTCATATTTTAAGAAACTATATTCTACTTCCCACTCTGACATAACCTTCAACAAAACTCCAGAGTGTAATTTTAATCTTGAAATGTTATATGAAGCACCCCCATTCACTATGGGAGAGCTGGCATCTGCTTTAGCTAAATTAGAGCCTAATAAAGCCCCAGGACTGGGTAGAATCCCGGGTGATCTGTACAAAAGTGAACAGGTAATTTGGGCTCCATATCTATTATTATTGTTTAATGCAATCCGTTATGGCCTTCCAGCACCGCCTACATGGGCTGGTGCCGAAATTGTTCAAATTTATAAAAAAGGATCTCCAATGGAACCTTCGAACTATAGGCCTATTAGCCTTATTGATGTTTCCCAAAAACTTTATGGGTGGGTATTATTAGGGAGATTACAGGACTGGATGGAAGACCGTGATATTTTAACCCCGTTACAAGCTGGCTTTAGAGCGAAGATCTCAACTGTTAATCAGCTGTTTAGGTTGCAGTTGATATACTGGAAGCATGTGGTTTTGGAAGGTGGGAGTCTTTATCTTACCTTCGTGGATCTGAAATTTGCGTTTGACATGGTTGATCGTGACCAGTTATGGAGTATCTTACTGGCCATGGGGGTACCAACCTATCTCTGTTTCCAACTCAAACGCCTCCACGGGGGTACGTATGCCAGAGTAAGATATGGCAAAGATGCTGGATTGACAGCCCCCTTCCCTGTTGACAAGGGGGTGAGGCAGGGTTGTGTGCTTGCCCCGACCCTCTTTTCACTCTTCCTTAATGGCTTAATTGAAGATCTACTCAACCGCAAAGGATTTGGATTCCCCGAAATTATCATCTCCCTAATTTCCTGCATTGATGTTTGCGGATGATACACTGCTTCTCTCGAAGTCACCTATGGGGATGCAGCGAGTTTTAAGAGAATGCAGCCAGTTTTGTAACAGGAGAAAACTTTAAGTTAACATCAACAAAACAAAATATATGGTTTTCAATGCCAAACCTCGTAACACACCCAATAATGGACGATATTGCGCTTGAGCGAGTCCATATTTTTGAATATCTGGGCTTAACCCTGAATGATAAAATGGGTTGGGGCCCTCAAATTAATAAGGCTAACTTCGAGCTTACCCAGGCAACAGGGGGGTTATTGAAAGTCCAGAAGGGTTGTTCTCTGAAGGTGATAAGCCCACCCCTAGAAATGTATAAAGTACAAGCATGCTCGGCTTCTCTGTATGGGGCTGAACTTTGGTGTCATAGTTCGACAAATGCACTTACCATCACTGAAAATAAGTTTATTAGATGCATTACGGCCTTGCCAATTAATACCCCGCTGGTACCCCTTAGGATGGACCTGTGTATCCTCCCAGTGGCGGACTTAATCTCGAGCCGACCCTTGTTCTACTGGCGCTGGCTATGGAGTACAGACGAGTTGAGACACTATAGGGAGGAACTCAAGGGACTACTATTGTCGTGGGCAACATACCATGGCTGTCTTTTGTGAGGGATTCGCTCCGTGCTATTGGTAGGGAGGACTTATGGGCTTCCCCGGAGGAGTCCTGTCCAGCCACCCCAAAAAAAACCTTAGCTAAAGATTTAAGAGATTTTATACTGACTAGTTTAATCCAAGCGACTAGAGCTATGAGTCTGACGCATGGGTTTTTGGATTTTAAGTCACATTATCAATTTGAACAGGTCCTAGACTCAATACAGCCTTCACTGACTAGGAGTTTGTTTCTCCAATTCAGATATGGGACCCTCCCACTTTATGCTACAACTAATAGGTGGTTAGACGAGGCCTGCTATTTGTGGCCTGGATGCCGAGTTGCGTAGGAAACAGAAATTCACGTTTTTTTCTTCTGCCCAGCATACAAACAGGCTAGGTCTAAATGGATTATACAATTGTGTAGAAACTTGGGTATTAGGGATTACTTTGTATTTTATAGAATTTTGAAATCTGATACAGACCCAGTGTATGTGGTAGTAAATAGTAATCTCTACATTTCTTCATGCTATGTGGCTGATAGGAAGGCACCTGTTAAAAAATGATAGTTAATTGTGACTGTTTTAATTAGTTGTAATCATTCTGGAGCACTTTAAAGAATCATATGATATGTTTAATAATCTTCTTAAAGTTTTTATCTTAAATTATATTTTTAAAACGAATTCCAATCCAAAATTGTTTCTGTTTTTAAATAATTAGGGAAAGCCATGCATCCTTACATCTGTAAATGACGCCACCAGATTTTATTGTATACTGTGATGGGAAATGTACTTTTGTCTGCTATTAATTCATGTGCTTTTATGACTGTAATAGTCGCAATAAAGTTATTATGATGATGATGAAATGTCTTCAAGATAAAGGGTTTTTTTTATCAATCAAATCTTTTCCTGGCATATGCAACAAAGGAGCTTTTTTTTATCATGCAAATGTATCCTTCAACAGTATTCCTCTAAAATGTTGTAATTGTGCATGTTACACATTCATTCATGTATTTAATAAAGTTTTCTATGGCATAAAGCATGACCCTTGCAGAGTATCAGAACGCTATACAATGATCAAGGCGATATGTATACAAGTAACAACAATATCATGAAGCATGGACAAGGTGTGGGCATCTCTCCTAGATCGCAAACCACCAGATCCAGGTGGACCGCAGCAAGTAGAACAGCGTGAGAGTACAGTTTGTGAGGAGTAAGCATGCATGCAGGCAATGGGTAGATCCAGTTCTGGTGTATAGATAATGTATTTAATGGCATGGATTTGTTCATCAGTGTCCTTTTTACTCCTTTCTTGAATGAGGTAATTGAGGGATTCATTTGGATTTCAGGGGAAGGGCGTTCCAGATTCTCGTGGCCATGCCTGATAAGGTTCAGTTATATGTTTTCTTTTTATTGAAGTTTCAGCAGTAGGGAGCTAGTGCTTCTAGGTGCTCCGATGCCACCAGACATCTCTAGTTTTTGTGCAGGGTATCTCAGAGTGTTGAAATGAAGGGCTATATGTGTCATGCAGACACTTTTCAAATGAATCCTTGCCTCATATGGAAGCCAGTTAAGTGATTTTAGGTCTGGAGTGATGTGACTGTTTCTTTCTGATCCTGTAATGAGTCTAGCAACGGAGTTATGAGAGGCCCTTAGTGGCGCCAACTTAGCTATGGGTAGGCTACAAAAAGTTGCACTCCCGTAGTCCTACCTGGGATTCCCTCGACCTTGAACAGCAGAGGTCATCCAGAGAAAGGAAGTGTCTTATTTTTCTAAAAATGCTCATGTGGAAGTTCGGTCTTTTGGTGGCAGAGCTGATGTTTTCCTGCATGTACAGATTCTTGTCCAGTGTTACTCCCAGAGATCTAGTTGACTCTATGACTCTATGATGTGTCAGACTCAAGTCAGAACTGTTCTTGATAGTCCCATGCTACATTTAAGCAGGTCTTGCAGGTTATCATTTTTGATGGTATCGAAGGCAGATGATAGGTCAAGGAGGATGGGAAGGCAAGATTCATTCTTATCCATCGTTTTTAGTGCATCATCGACAATGTGTGTCGGTGCTGATTCCGAGCTGTGGACATGGTGGAAGCCTGGTTGGAACTGGTATAAGAGACTGAATTGTTCAATGTGGTTGCACAGTTATACATGTATACATTTCTCAAGGAGTTTTGTTAATATCAGAATTGTAGAAATTGGGCTGTTGTTGTTGAGGTCTGAGCAGTCCGCTGTTTATTTTATTAAGATGGAGTAACTTGCCCAGCTTTAATGGAGTCCGGTATTGATCCTTGAAGTAGCAAAGAATTGACTACTTTAATGCAGAGCGAAAGTATGAAACTTTTGATTGTTGGAAGAGGGTCGCTGTAGTAGTTTGAGAGTTTCAGTGTTGTAAGGATTTGACGATGGCCTGTCTATAGCATCTTGAAATACCTCTGGAAATATCGGTTTACCCAATAAGGGGAGTCTATCATGATAAAATGATAGATTACATCTGGAAAAAATAGTACGCCTTATGTACGCAGTGTCTTGTATAGTCTTGAACTTGACTACTTTAAAGTAATTTGGGTCATTAATTCTGTATAGATACATACCGCTGACCTCTGCCAACATAAATTGATGACAATAGGTAGTATGTATAGGATTTAGGAGACTACGAAAGCAACCAGCAAAGGCAGACCACAAATACATTTTGAAGTCAGGGAAGTCGACCCCTCCCTGTTCATATGGGAGCTTTAACAGATTTAAAGCTTGCCGAGCTTTTTTGTTGCCCCAAATAAAACCACTTAAAACAGCCTCAAATCTCTTTAAAAATTATTGGAAACCCGCAGAGTAATAGATCAAAATAAATACAGAAATGTTGGTAGTATCTTCATTTTAATGATATTAGGATGTCCAATAATGCCAATAGGTAATTTATGCCAGCTCTACAATGATTTAGCTGTAATTAGTAATTAAAGATACATAATTCAGAGAGAATATCTTATCTATCCATGCCGACAGTTTGACCCCAAGATAAGTAGGCACGGAGGAAACCCCAAAAATTGATTTACTAGGTTTAAAATTAAGAATTATTATATTTTGTTTTGTATTTAATGTATACCCTGATACAGAGCCAAATGTAGCTGCCTCATCCTTGATTAGCTTAATTGCTCTAGCTGGCTCTGTTGTGAAGACCGCAATATCATCTGCATAGGTGATAACTTCGAGGGGAGTTACACTGGACACCAATGGCATAATTTGAGACTTAGATTGTAGAGCGTAGATAAATGGTTCGATATATAAAGCGAATAACAAGGGTGAAAGTGGACATCCCTGCCGTATACCACGAAAGATTGGAAAAGCTGGTGATTGTAAACCTAAATATATTAATTTGGCTTGAGGTTTATCATATAAAGCCTGAATCCATTGTTTATATAATCCTTAACACCAATCATTGTGAGTATGGACCATTGAACATTCCAACCCACCCTATCAAAAGATTTTTCAGCGTCTAGGAGTATAATACCAAGGGGAGTTGACATCTTTGCTGCCATTTCAAAAGCACAAACCGCCATGTTAACATGGGCAGTAGTATCTCTACCTTGAATAAAACCATGTTGATGAGGAGATACCACCCCCGACATAACAGGGGCAAGACGGGTGGCAAGTATTTTTGATTTTTTTTTTGCGTCAGGTACTCAAGTACCTTACCGTTAATTCCAATTTATTGTATAACCAATCTAAATGGTTCAATCAAAAGTTCTTTAAATAATTTATAGAATTGAAGGGGTAGAGAATCTTCCCCAGCCGCCTTGCCCGATGGCAGGGTCGATATTGCCAAATCTATCTTTCCCTTGTAATATCCTTTTCCTTGAGGTTGCAGTCTCCTCACTCAAAGTGGACTGATATCTGCCCTACACATACCACTGTATGTCGTCCTATTTTGGTGCTATAGTTGAAGTATACAGCTCTTGATAATAGATGGAGAATTGTTCTAAAATCTCCTGCGGTTGTTTATAAGTATGCCATTTGCCCTCGGGGACAGAGGTTGGAGCCTGAGCTCCGGGGACATAGGAATACCAGAACAACTTTTCCTTGCAGCCCCCCCCGCCCCACCACCTTAAAGACGACTCACCGGAATCCGATCAGCAAGCAGGCAACCCGGAATCGAGCTGTAGATCCTCCGTCTAGACGGCATACAGGCTGCCCACACCTCGGGGAGGTCGAAGAAGTGGGCGGACTTCACAGCAGTTTGACCCAGGCCAGCCAAACTTGAAAGGAATCGAAAATCGGAAACAACGCCGTGTATGCAGGGTTCGGTCATTGAATCAGCGAAGCAGCTCATAACTGACTACTCCGGTGAGTCCCCGAGAGGGGAGCCCTAGAGGGTTTGCTCACCGGAACCACCCGACTTATTTATTTATTGATTTCATTGCTGAATGATCCTCAGCGGCCTTGCAATCCCAGCAACGAAAGACGCAAGACCGCTAGCTAATGCCTCGACTCTTCTTCCAAGCAACTCTAGCGATCGTACAAATCCCAATAACGGGAGACGTGAGTCGCGCTACCTGTGCCTGACCGTAAAATGGCGGCACCAATCCCAAATCGGACTCCCACCTCTAAACGACCTCCCGAAAAAAGACTCTCAATTCTTCTAGACACTTCCTCTCCTCTCATCTCCCTGAGCCAGACACCAACAACTCAAAAACCCAGATGGGAGGGGCAACACATCCTCGCTCCTCGACTACCCAGGGTCTGTCTCTAAGATGGTGGCCACCTGCCCCCTATGTCTTCACTACATTGGTAAACCTATTTATAACCAATGAGGTCTTAATGTAAGCGCGAAAGTTCACCAAATGTGGGAAACAATCCTGAACCACTAATTAATAACTAAAGCAACTCAATAATCTGAGACAGGAGGTGGAGCCACTCCTCTTTAACCTGGTGCCTACCCCTAAGATGGCGGCCGCCCGCCCGTCCTTTTTTTCTCCACTGCTCTGTTAAACCTGCAAACAATGTGGATTGAATGTAATTACGAACACCATCAATTGTGGGAACAACTTGAAGTACTAAAGAAATAACAACAATGAAGAAAGCCGAAACACTTCACCGTAAAACTCTCCAACACTGCAGAATGAAGACAAACCCTTGTGGACTTAACTGTTAACCTAGGTCTAATCAAAATTTGTGATGACAATCTGAATTTGTGTGTCTAATCCGACCCGCTGACCACCGCCCTTCATAACCTCTCCTGAAAACCCACTACACTCCTCCACCCGTAGCGTAGCTTAAAGAGATAAGCAATAAAGTAATCACCCACTCCTCAATCTCACATCTAACCCATGCCGCAGTCTCGAAGATTGAGCTCTTCCGACCAGAAGGAGCGATTAAAACACTTTCCCCACCTAGCAACAGAGAAGGGTACCAACTCCTTCTCCTTACAATCTTATCCTCTCCGACCAACAGACTGAACTCAATCTCGGGGCAACCCCCAAAACCATATTCTAGAAATGTCTCCCCCACTTCCTCTCCCTACCAACACCCCACTCCCTACGGACTGAAACCTTACGGCCCAAATTCCTTCTCCTTCAATTTCCCACCCAATCTCTCACCAAAAGCAAAAAGAAACCTCAAACACAAGCTAATGAAACAACACCCGGAAATTCTTTTAGCGGACATATACCACTGCTCCTCCAAAGGCCAGTTAAAAATGGACCTCCTATTCCATACCGCGAGACCTGCTATTTGGAACGCTACCCTTAAATCGCATCTACACATATTCAAAACAACTAACACCCCCCACACCTCCAAACTAATGATCATACTCCCTAACCGCCCTACACACAGCGGCTACACATCAGTGACCATCTACACCAATGGCACAGTCATGATCCAGGCCAACAATGACAACCTAGAAGCTTTTGACTCCCTTTTCCCCTCGCTCCGCAGCACCCCCTCGCTTCTACATAGCCCCTGACAAGCCGCACATCCTGAAGATCACACAAAGCAACCTCAAATTTCCTGCCATCAATTCAATAGGGCCATCTTGAACAATTTCAACACCAAAAGCCACCCTCAAGAGCCCACTTAACACCCACACCCGACACCCACTCTCTCCGTCACCAATCATGCAAGACCACGCAAGACGCATCGACCCAGATTGTCTAACCCCCCATACTGGAACCAGAATAACACCCCCATCGGGAACCAGACACAAAGACCCAAACGATCCAGAGCCGTAACGACCTCCCTGGACGCCCCCACCCCCTTCCCTATAGAGACATCCCAGCGACTTGCCCTGCTGGAAAGCCAGATACAAACGGTAATACTGGGCCTCACTGAAATCTTACAAAACCTCACCACACCTCAAAAGCCGAACAAACTCCCATCTCCGAAACCCACACTCCCCAATCACACAAGGCCTCAAAAGACCGAATGGCTCAGCTGGACCACAACCCCCCTACTAAACCAGACACTAAGACCCAAAAGAGCAAGAGCCGCAATGTCCCCGAGCGAAGCGATAATTCTAGCCTCGTCATATAACTCATCCACCACCGCCCACTCCAACTCCAAGATCCAGGTAATCACTGGATTTGGAAGAGACCGCTCACATCCCATACCCACAAGACCACCAGCCTTCCTCACCATTATCCCCAGAGCCCCCTTTAAGGAAAACTCCGTAATGGAGGGATCCTCCACAAACTGCATGCTCGTTAACTGCAGATCAGCCATCAAACATGCCACAGAACTAGCTGAGACCATCCTCACCCACGACATAGACAACACGTTCATCACTGAAACAAGGCTGAATGAGATCTCCCCCCCAACCATGGACATGCTTGTCCCCCCTGGTTTCACAATCATCCACAAAGACAGAATCAACCAACGAGGAGGAGGTAAAGCAATCATTCACAAGAAAGACATCCTCATGACGGAAACCGATGCACCAGCATACTGCCTCCATCAAGACAAACAACAACAATCCATTACTCTGCCATCTCTTCTACCATCCGCCAAGAAACAATGCCTCATTTGGAGAACACCTCTCTGACCTGATAACTCACGACTCACTCCATTACTCCAACAACTTAATCCTTGGCGACCTCAATATACGCTGGAATGAAAAAACAACATGCCAATCAAAACCCTAAACAATCTCCTAATCAACTACAACTTCACCCAACACTGCATGGAGAAAACCCACAATAAAGGCTCAATCCTGGATGCCATTATCGCACAACCTGACTTAGTTTCAATTGACCACAACTTGCCCGTTGACTTGTCTGATTACCATATCATTCTCTTCCACATCAACCAAAAGACCCAGTGTCAGTCCCGCATGCAAGACCCCCCCCCCAGATGGGAAAGAAATTTAAGTCAGATTCCCCTTGAAGACCTGGAGGAAAGGTTAAACTCCCTCCTCCCCAACTACAAAGGTGAACTCTCAACAACAGAACTCACCTCTCACTACAACTCTACCATGTCCTCCATCATGGACCAAATAGCCCCCCTGAAACTAAAAAGAGTCCGGAACATACCATCAAGATCATGGTTCAACACAGACATAAACTCCGAAAGAAGAGAACTAAGAGCTGCAGAAAGCCTCTGGCGCAAAAACCTGTCCACAATCCTACGAAATAGACTGAAATCAGTTCAACGAAAATATAAAAAAACACATAATTAATGAAAAATCTTCCTTCTTCTCTAGTGCCCTTGCAAATGCTAAAAACAGGCCCAAAGAACTCTTCAATCTCATTAGGCAGCAAACCTCCAAACCCGCATCAACACTAGCCACAGCCTCAAAAGACCTATGCGATAACTTTGCCAATTTCTTCACTGACAAAATCACCAAGATAGAACTCTCCTTGGACATTCACCGTAGCCCCCCTGTCAGCAATTTTTTCTCCAGAAACAGAAGAGACTACTCCCAGTCACCCCGCAAACCTATGGAAATCTTTCAATCCCATCGCAGAAGCAGAGATAATCAAAATGATCTCCAACTCCACACATTCAGCATACTTCCTGGATCCCATACCTGCCCTACTGGCCAAAAAGCTCACACTCTCCCTAGCCTCACTCTGGACTGAGATTATAAACAGCTCCCTAAGCACTGGAACCATGCCGGACTGTCTCAAAATTGGCCAAGTAACACCTCTACTGAAAAAACAGGGCTCCGACACAAACGATCTGAACAACTTCAGACCCATCTCCAACCTCCCTCTCCTTGTAAAAATCCTGGAAAGATGTGTTCTCCTCCAACTTACCCAACAGCTGGAAATCACCAACCTTCTTAACCCCCACCAATCGGTTTTCAGAAAAGGATGCAGCACAGAGACAGCGATCCTAAATATCATAGACGATATGCACAAATCCCTTGACACAGGCCAATGCTGCCTACTCATACTCCTGGACCTATCGGCAGCTTTCGACAGGGTTCACCACAAACTTCTCATCAAGACACTTAAAGAAAGGGTTGGAGCTGAAGAGGTGGTCTTACAATGGTTCACTTCTTTTCAACAAAACCGCGTGCAAAAAATAAAAATAAAAAACTTCCTGTCTGACTTAGTCTCTGTTAGCAGGGGTGTCCCACAAGGATCAGTTCTCTTGCCGCAGCTTTTCAACATCTATATGAAGCCACTTACCATCATATTAAAAAACAATAACATACCCTTTCACCGCTATGCTGATGATACCCAGATCTATCTGGAAACCACCTCCATCGAAGACATTCAAAGACTAAACGACACTCTGAAAAAGTCGAGCACTGGCTATCACAAAACCACCTGAAACTAAACCAAGACAAGACAGAAATCCTCCTCATCTCAAACAAGGAGAAGAACCCCCAAATCACCGAATGGTTAAAAGCTATTGATGCTCTCAATCACAAACCCACCCCAGCCGATTCCGTAAAATCACTGGGAATCACTCTGGACCCTAAGTTAGGCATGAGTAAACACATCAAGAACACTGCAAAGAGCGCCTTCCTCAACCTCAAACTACTCAAAAAAATAAAACCCTTCATCCCTTCCAATGACCTCAAACAAGCCACTCTATCCCTAGTGCTGCCAAGACTGGACTATAGAAATGCAACCCACACAGGATCAGCAAAATCTCACCTAGCCCGCCTCAGATCAACTCTGAACGCAGCAGCTAGAATGGTCACCGGAGTCAAGAAATATGAAGACATCTCGCCTGCACTTAGAGAACAAAAATGGCTCCCAATCGAAATGCGTGCCAACTTCAAAACTGCCTGCCTCACTCACAAAGCGCTACACGCAGGGAATCCCACCTACCTGGCCTCTAAACTCCAGAAGGCTGGTCAGAAAAGAAACCTAAGGAGCACCAACACCTTACTCCTTATTCCACCGAAAACTCGTAAACAGAAAACCGCATCTCGCTCCTACGCAGGAAATGCACCAAAAATCTGGAATCCATTCCAATCCATATCAGGACCAATCCCTCCTTCCTAATTTTCAAAAGGCAGCTCAAACACCTCTTCCTTAATCGATCCCTCACAATTGGATTGTGATGTATTCCTATAGGTTCTGTATCGATCCCCCTATTCCTGACCCTATTCTGGTTAACAAACTAACAAGTTAACTAGCAGCCATCCCATGAGGCAGAAAACCCCCATGATGCAGGAACCGTTATCTGATAAAGCCACACTACGGCACAGGAACGTGTTATCTGATTAAGTCATAACGCCTGCCATCTAATTAGACAAGCGATATTCCTCCAGCCCCTGATAAGGCATACGGAGTTCTCAAAACAAATCAAACCTATGACAGACCTGGGAAAAACCCTGCGGCCATTGTTTTGATTTCACCGAGAACTTCAGCAAAAGAATGTGCTAACGACCAGGTCGTATGACATCCTTATTGACGTATCTATGTCCATCCTTACGTCAATCTCGGCACCTTAAAGGTATAAATATTACCAATATTGCCCTATGCAAACACACGCGGTGGTGACGAGATTGGAGCAGCCAGACTTGCCGAAGCCCAGAGCAGAGCAGACCCCGCTGGCGCAGCCCCGCCTTTCCTGACGCGCTGAGAACGAGACGCTGCTTTCTCCTGCCGAGAAATCCAGCTCCGGCGCTTCCGGGTAGCCCTCGCAGGCAGCCTGGAATATCGAGACCAGAGACGAGAGATACCATCCCTCATCCATCCTAGATTCCAGGTACAGAACTGAATAACCCCTCACAGAGAATTCTCTAGTCAGTCACTTGGCAAAACAGACCTAACTTAAACTGTAACTTTCTATTCCCGCCCACGCATTAGACTCAGGTCAGGTACATGGGGTAGGCGTAGTTAGAAACACCAGTTGAGTACGATTAGTCAAATGTATATATATGTATGTAATATATCTTATTCATTTTAAACCTTCATATGGCTTAGAAACCATATCAATGTTTTTACAGTATTATTTTATACTTCTGCTTTTAATGTATGCACTTTACTTAACCATAAGTATTGCAATAATATCGATCCATTTCTCTTGTATGAGAAAAGAGACTGATCAATAAATAACATCTTTTATTGAACACGCCCGTCTCTTCCTTTTCTCTACAATCTGATGAGACTAAGAATGCACGTACTGACTGAGTAAAATAAATTGCCTTTTGTTTTCACATGACTCTCGAGATACACTCTTGATTAGGGGAGAGAAAAGTTGTCATGTTCTATGGTTGTCAGAAACTAAATCCCTTCTTGTCTATCCAGGGAGGTTCAACTCCTCCTTGCCTATTCGAGAAAGTTTCTAGTGAACTCTGAGCTAGCTGGCAAAACCCAAAACTTTAAGTCTAATATCGACAGTAGTAGACCTAGTTAACGTCTGGTCTAGGCCTATACTATTGAAGGTATTATTCCAATGCACAGAGCCTATTGGGATAATAGGAACTACACTACATGGCGCCCAACTGGTTTGGAAGGGCGATAAAATTAACGTAAGACATTTAGAGTAACTCAGTCGTGCTTTCTCACTCAGACCCCTTTTTTCCCATAATACTCCAAAGACGTCTGGAGTGGGCGAAAGGTAATATCCGCCAAACCTCGCAGGAGGAAACTCCTATGTATGGTACTTGGTTTAGTCAACGTTGAAGGATAAACCGTTCCAAAATATTGTGCATCTAATCTTTGTTTCCACAAGAAACCTGATCTGCAAACAAACAAAGTAACCATCCTGTCGGTAAAATGGTAGACAGTGATGATGAAAGAGAGGCAGTTAGATTAGCAACTGAACTCGCAGCAGCTGATACTGCACTGCAAGAAGCAGACCAGGATATAATACTCATCCCGGTCATCAAAAGGAAATCTATAACCTTAAAACTTATAGAAAATGGACTGACACCTAGAGGTGGTACAGTCATATTCGTAATTGAGGCACACGAATATCGGCAGACAGAGGTATACTATTCATGGATACATTTTCCAGCAGCAAATGCTGTAACAAAGTACTTCCACTATTACAAAACAGAGGAACCTCCTGAAGACTATACTCCTTTCGAGGAGGTGGAAGTACCACTTAAATTTCAAGAGCACCTGCTCTTATTTAATGGCGCCCTAAAACATAATAATCACATCACCAGGCTCGGTCCTTTAGGTAGACCAGGAGCAACGTGGCCGGTCCTAGCCGGATACACACAACATCCAGAGTTCGAAAGAATGCCTGCAGCAGATCTTTTAGTACAACTAAAACAATTAATAAAGATACATAGACAATTAGTCCAATATGTGATGAGGACTTCAACAATTCAGCCAGCAATTAAAATTCCACAGCTGACCCCTCATCAGGGGAACACAAATAAAATTACACCACAGAACATACAATCCTGCCTAGGTAAAGTACCAGCTAAACGGGAACAAATACCATTCTGGTTAGCACAAAAAATCACCCAAATAGAGGCTGTGTTTCCAGACACCACCCCGTTAGAAAAACACAGGATTCTGACTATCTGTCTTCCAATGGGAATCGCACCACACATTGAGGACTGTGACACTTGGGGTACAGTCTTTGCTTCCATCTACACAAAAACGCACGGTGTTCCATCCATTTCGGTAATACCAGATGTGCTAAAACAAATTCAAGACGAATATGGTCCAGAGCCCGCTTTAACTCTTGGTATGAAATTACTAAAAGACTTCAAGCAGGTATCGGCTATATTATTAGCCAACATAAAGGGAGAAGCAGCAAACGTGGCGATCCGCCAGAGGTTAAAGGAGACAGATATAGCAGACCAACCAGCTGAAATTGCCAGAATTATAGAAAAATCCTATGAGGAACTAGGTAGAGATAGTTTAGGTGGAATACCAGTAAGACCACAACTGATTGAAAGTCCTGAAAAAATATTTTTTAATAATAATTCAACATCACAAAAAAAGAGCTGGGATGGAAACAAACAATCCAATCCTAAAGAAAAGAAATTCCAGTCCAGAGGAAGGTCTCCTCGGCGGAGAGAAAAATCTCCGAACCAAAGACACAGGTCACCCCAAAGTGACCCCTCTGGGAAAAGATATAACCTTAGAAATAGGGATAATATAAAGAAGCCTGATAGATATCAAGACATTGATACACGTCCCTCTCAATCTTTTCAGACTTCCTCGCAGAAATCGGAAAGAAGAGGACGATCAGAACAAAGAGAAGAGCACGCCAAGTCCAAAGACAAGGAACCTGCTCAGCTAAAAAAGAAATTACAATTTCCAAAAAAGAAGGTAGCTAGTATCAAGGTAGTCAACAATGCCGAGAATACTGAGGACACAACTGAAAAACGGAGAATGGGCTCAGACAATGCTAGACAGCGCAGCAGAAGTGAGCATAGCTCGCAAAGTCCTTATGAATCATCTGGAGACAGTGGACACGAATGAATATCTTCAAGTGGAAACTGCAGACACCAGAGTTAGCAAACCTCACAAAATATATGAAATAACTTTACGTATAGAGGGGAATAAGACTAGAAAAATAAGGGGACTATTTTGGGATAATCTCTCCAAGGGCTATGACATCCTTCTAGCTGAAAAAGACTGGCCACCAGAGTTTGTCAGGGAGTGCCCTCATGGCGAAGAAATAATTATGCCTGCCTTCTCAAATCACATCCCAATTCATAAAAAATACACACTTGCTAGAAAGTGGGCAGTAGCCCTAGCTCCTGCTTTATATAAAAATCATGTAGGATGGGATGAGGACTCTCCTCCTCACAAAATCCAGTTAAAATCACAACCTACTGCACAAAGGCAGTACCCAATTAAGCAAGAAGCTAAAAAACAGGTAAAAGAAATCCTAGATCAGCTAGAATACCAGGGGGTGATTGAAACTTGCACCTCACAAATGAACAACCCTTTGTTTCCGGTCTCCAAACCAGACAATTCATATCGTCTAGTTTTGGATTACCGACACCTTAACTCATGTTGCAAAACTTTTGCAGTGCAAAACTCGCATAGTGCTGCACTAATGAATAACATAGTGTGCAAAAAATACAAAACAACATTAGACATCTCTAATGGATTCTTTTGTCAAAACATAGCACCAGAGAGCAGATATTTGTCTGCATTCTCAATAAATGGCACTCAAAAACAATTCTGTCGGTTAGCCCAGGGGTACAAGAACAGCCCGGGAGTATTCTCAGCGAGAGTAACGGAATTACTACAAACATATGACGACGAAGCATTATCATATGTCGACGACATATACTTAACAGATGATGACTTGGAGACTCACTTGAAGAGAGTGAACACCATAATACTTGGGTTCGCAGCAGAGGGTTACAAATTCAACTTTAAATAATCCAGAATTGCCCATCTGACAGTCCTGTTCTTAGGATATGAATTATCAAGTGAAGGCAAAAGCCTGGCTGACAATTTTCTAGAGAAATGTGCCGTACTCCAAGCACCTAGAACACTAAAAAACCTACAGTCAATTCTAGGCTTCCTAAATTTCGGAAGAACATACATTGCAAATTACGCAGAAAGGGTCAAACCCCTTTATGATCTAATAAAACCAGATTTAAAAAAAACCAATTGGACTCAAATACACACAGAAATTTTGAGATCCTTACAAACAGACATGCTAATTAAAACAAAATTAAAAACACGTGACAACACACGCAATCTTGTGATTCGAGTCATCCCAGGAAGATGCGGATTCACATACCTGACCTCTAATGAGGGAGAAAAGGTACCAATTGCATTCAAATCACACTTGTACACCAAGGCTGAAATGAAATTTAGCCCAACGGAAAAAATTCTTACTGCAACACAGACAGCTATAGCAAAAGAACGAGCCCTGGCAAAAGGTAAACGAATAATAATCGTGACACCAATACCAGCCCTAGAGGCTGTAACAAAAGCAAGCATTCCAAATGCTAAAGCGCTCCATCCGAGATGGATACAATGGGCTAATTCTTTTGCTGCAACAGACGTGGCGTACGAATTTGATCCTAACTTAAAAACACAAGAATTTCTCCAATATGAATTTGAATGTCCTCCGCCGACCGAAATTCTGCCTCTAGAACATTACGGCTGTATAATATACACAGACGGATCAGCACAACCCGCAGTAGGGGGTAAACAAGCCTACAGTGCTGCGTGCGCGATCGTTAAAGGTCGCTGGCACGAAGGGAAATTTAAACCAGCTATCACTAAAACACAATCTCTAGGAGATTGTACAGCTCAGCGAGCTGAACTACTGGCGTTTAAGATGGCGCTTGAAAATACCGATCGAGAATTCCTCACACTTATAGTGTGCGATTCGTATTATTGCGTTCAATCTTACAATGAATACTTGCAGATCTGGCTTCAGAATGGTTTCAAGGATGCGAAAGGTGGCACAATCAAGCATAAAATGCTCTGGGAACAAGTAGTTCTTTTACAGAAAGAACTACCAAAGACTCACGTGATACATACGCTGAGTCATCAACGTGATGGCGTTCACGTTGCAGGGAATTCATTGGCTGATGAGGCAGCGAAGGCAGCTGTGCAAACGGCTTCCGTAGCTGCAATCACACGGTCAAAAACAAAAATAGACAGCGAAATATTACAGGCTGTCAGCGCTACAGAAAAGGATTCGATAGAAACACTCCCGAAAGGCTTTCCAGTAAAATACTCATACATAACTGATGCAAACAATGTTCCTTTTGCTCGAATCCCTGGAGTGGGGGATAGGGCAATTCCAAACATGGAACATAGGTTAGGACTGATAATAGCGGCACACGAAGGGCTTGCTTCTATACATGCTGGCGTCTCAGCCACAGTATCATTATTAAAACAGAGATACTGGTGGCCACAAATGAGAAGACAAACAAGGAACTATGTTTTAGAATGTGAAATATGTCAAAGAATGAAAGTATCAACGGTGAGACGCCCAGCGCAGACGCCCCTTCTAATCTCGGATAAACCATTAGCCTGTGTTTACCTAGACCACTGTGGTCCCTTACAAAGGGATGGTAACTATAAATATATCTTGGTGGCAGTGGACTCATGTACGAGATTCATATGGATGTGGCCCCAGCGAACGGCTGACGCCAGAACTGTTATAAAAGATTTGCGAGTCTTTATCGGCACATACGCAATTGGCATGCTGCATTCGGACCATGGTCCTGCTTTTAGCTCTAGAGCCTATAAGGAGGCCATGGTCAGCATGGGCGTGACATTGCGGTACTCTTGTCCATTTCACCCTGAGGGGAACGGAATTGTAGAAAGAAAAAACCGTGACATAAAGCAATCTATAACGGCAAAGGTATTAGGTTCGGGAGCTGGGTGGGTCAAACATCTAATAAGTGTCCAACGTATTCTAAATAACCTGCCAAGAAATTCTCTGAAGGGATTCAGTCCGTACGAATTATTATTTGGAACTAGGATGTTAATCTCTGACCTTGACAGTCAGACTTCAGTGGCAAAGGAAAAAAGCTTTGATATCAAAGATCGTTTGGCTATTTTACAGGACTTAAACGAAACAAGAAAAGACCTGAGCAACATAAAGTTGAAACAGCAGCCAACAGCCACTGAAGAACCACCACCTGTCCCAGCAAGACCTGTCTGGATTCCAAAAGTCGGGGATCTAGTCAGAGAAAAGATCGCGGTAAAGAAGGAATTTGGGCCTTCTTACAGAAAAGCAGTTCCTGTCTTGTCTGTCAACGGGACAAGATCAGTAGTACTACCGCCGCTTGCTGGTAAAAAGGAGAACCGAGTTGTATCCATCGACCTGGTAAAACCACAATCATGTGGCCGATAACAAATAGTAGGCCAAGTGGACTCCCGATAAGAAGCAGAACACCAAGGTTTGCTACCAGTACAGAGGTCCTAACAAAGAGGATAATCACATTTGAAACGCCTAAAGAAGAACGACAAGGACTATGCAACAATGCAATGGAACTTAGACCTCTGAACACCCAAATAAAAACATTTAGCAGAGACACACCAACCTATAATGAAGTAACAAACGACTATGCAAGAAACAGTAATCCTGAAGCAATTGGAACAATTGACAGAACTGCATCCGGCTACTTCATAAACTTCGATGATTCCTCCGAGGACTTCACTGAATCAAAAACACAGCCATCATCAAAAACCTTTAAAGATAAAGCTAAAGAACTTTTGAAACAACTGAAAGAAACATATCTGATTTCTCCATGGATTGAATTTTGGGTGGGTTTTGGTGCATTTATCCTCATACTTTGGCTCATCATGATACTAACTTTGGGACGCTTCATTGAGGGAAAATATGCTAAAATGGACACAGCAAGTCAGAAAATCAACTTGATCCTCAAACCACACACATCTTCACACGTCGAGAAAAGAGAACTTTCTTCAGTCAACTTCACAGCCAATCCTATACCGGGTGGGGTAGCATGGGACAACACTGACTACGAAATCTATGGTCCGGTTGAAATCCTGAAATATCCACACCAAATTAAAATCTCATTGAGTGACTACGTAAAACCAAGCACATTTGCTGATGATTGGGACTTTGAAAGTATAAACAATATGATGTCTGACTTAGTGATGTCTGCTAAATTTACCAAACATGATTATTTGCAGGGTTCGACAAATTATGATAGTATGTACTGTTATAACCACTATGGTAACCATTTTCTACATAGATCTGCACAACCTAGAAATGTTTTAAATTATAATCAATGGGAACATTGTGCAACCCCTCCAAAAGGAAGCTCAAGAACCATTTACGACAAATATTCATACTTTTCAGGATTTAAGATAAGTAATGCTGAAACATTTTATTTTAAATTGTCAAATAAGACAGGGACAAAGACCATGATAACCAACACAAAATTGATATATTCAGACTCATTCTTTGAACAAATGAATACTTTTGGTTTTGATTATTGGGACAAAAATGTTGAATTGAAAAGTGTTTGGGGCACAAAAGAATGGCAAGTACAGGGCATAGAATCTTTGTTTAGAGCCTGCATGATCCCACAACAAATTATATTTTTAAATGACACTGTTCAACAAACAACCTGTCTTGGCTTAGCCAAAATCAAAGACTTAAATAAACCGTCTATTCCAAAACCAACAATGAACAGCAATAGCTCCACAGATGAAGAGATAGACGTAAATTATGTATTAAACCAAAACAGAACACATCCAGATTGGAAACAGTGGTTGATCTGGCCCACAGATACTAATAACTGTCAAGACAGATTCCTGAACAAAACACAGGGGTTGAAAATGACCAGGCCAGACCCTAGATATCCCCAAAGACATCACCCAGGGATAATAACCACCTACAGTGTGGGCAAATTATGCCTTCAATGGCTACAAACTTCCACACTGGCAGAAATTAAGCAACACCTAACTTTACTTACTGATGGTGCTGACTTGCGTGATTTCACTATGGGACCACGCAAACAGCGTCAAAAGCGTTTCATAGCAGCCTCTGTATATGCAGCATACAATGAGGCCTGGAAGGTTACTCAAATTGAGACAGCAGAAAGAATACGGGAAATTGACCGTATTAATTTGGAAAAATCACTTTCTGTAGTGGACAATGGGTTAATGACTCTGTCCTCCAGAATTTTTTCTCTGGACAGCATTGTGTCTTCAGCAATCGACATAATATCGCAAGACTTACTGTTGTTACAACACGGTCAGTCTCAATTGCGCTCTATTGTACAGCTTGGCTGGACGTTACAAAATCTGCGTTCAGGCTATGTGCCTTGGCGTTTAATCAACACAACGTCACTTTTCAATATCTTTAACCTTACTGATAAACAAATCAGTATGGCCCAGAAGGGTGCTGATTATACAATCCTGAGCATTGAGAAACTCGAAAGATTACCAGTGACAATGTCAGAACGACCTGTCAGTGAATGGATAATACATGGGATAATTAATATTCCTATATCAACCTTCAGGTTTCAATACTGCCAAAAATATATACAGGCTGGCATGTACGAAAAATTGGGAAAAGGATACATTAAAACAACATGGAACCTGCCCTATTCACATGCATGTGTCAGTAATAAAGGACAGAAAGTGTTTCTTAGTGGCAATAATTGTGCGATGTCACTAAGCGGTACACTTCTGTGTAACGGAATTAGTTTGCATGGAGCCTGTGAAGGGAACTCAAATAACCTTTCATGTCACCAGCTAGGCACACCTGCTACAGAGATAGAACCATTCTTTCAAAGACTCTATAATGGGAGTTACATTCTAATTGTGGACCGCAGATGCTGTAGTCTTATGCCCGGGACTCCTTATCTCGTAACTACGACTGCGAAGGTCAAGTGCTGTGGACGCTTATTGTTCCCCAGCTCCTTTCCAGACAGGGAGGCAAGGGCATGGCCCAACTTGAAAATTACTTCTATTCGAATAGATACTTTAAGCAGAATGAAAACAGTGCTTCTTCAGACGCCGACAAGGCTCACGTCATCAAAAGAAACGTATGATCTCCTAGTCGCAAGGACGACTGCAGAGATACATTCATTGTTATCGACTAATTCCCCCATACATTTCGCAGAAATCCTGAATGAAATCTTAAATATTTCTGATACCAGTGGAGTCTCAAAAGTATTTAAGACAGTATTTTCGATGGCATTAACACCATTCAAAGCCATACTGGGTATTTTTCCAGATTTCGTCCATTCGATTTTTGGCGGACTTCCCCTCATTTTAGGACTAATTGCAGGAATCCTATTCTTAGTCCTTATATTTCGTTATGGCAAACCATGTCACAGACAAAACACCTGCGACAAGGGAAGAAACAATCCTAGCCATTGGATACCGGGACCGGATATCAAAAATCCTGGGACTACCCCGGCTTAGAGACCTGAACATGACTTGGTTTCTTTCATTTCGCCCAATGTGGCATCGATGTGTTTTACCTGTATTAAGGTGCCTGCTATGCGGAGAAGAATGCGTGTTAGACACCTGTCTGACGCTACAATCGGATGCGCCAATGCATGCAGAAACATTGTTGAGTCCATCAAAGGCTCATGCTTTGTGCTGCCCTCAACGGCTACCAATCCTGATGACGGCATTCGTGGAAGCTTCACCACTACGATTAAGGGGTAGTGAGGTTCAAAATGAAAGCAGCATCGATCAGGTACGACCTTCTGTCAGCAATCCAAATCAAAATGTCAATGGAGACAATCATGCGCACGAATGCATGGTTACACCTATTTCCGAGTTAGTGGAACTCTCCCAGGAAGCTGTTGACAACTTTTTCGAGAGTCTAAATGATATGATGTTCTCACCAGAGCAGAAATAGAGACTTTTGAGCAAGCTCGTACACGGCGTTCCCTGAATTTGGCCTTCAACTAGAATAGCAAAATACCATGAACAATTTTCCCTCCAGTTCACGGACAGCAAATTTTTTTCAAGCAGCCCCAAAATATTTTTATGAATTTTTCGGGACACTTATTTTCTGCTTAAAGTAAGAACTATTCTTAGAGAACTAAGATTTCTACTTTTAGATAGCTTATAGTCATTAGCTGCCCGCTGGTATGTTCATAATTATTTTATTCTGTGATGGAATGGTCTCGAAACTTTTTTCTGTATTAAGAGCCATTTCATGTGTAAACTCTCATATACCATTTAGCAATAATGTATACAAATGCGTGATTACTTTAGCATTATTTCACAGCTTGAGTGCATACAATACATGTAAATGCTTTTTTTTCCGTATATTTGATAATTTCAGAATGCATTTATGTATTTTGGGGTGGTAAGGTATACACGATACTCTACAGTATGTTTTACTATGCATAGATTAGTAAATATGTCCATAGTTAGCGTGGAGTGGGTGTGATGTATTCCTATAGGTTCTGTATCGATCCCCCTATTCCTGACCCTATTCTGGTTAACAAACTAACAAGTTAACTAGCAGCCATCCCATGAGGCAGAAAACCCCCATGATGCAGGAACCGTTATCTGATAAAGCCACACTACGGCACAGGAACGTGTTATCTGATTAAGTCATAACGCTTGCCATCTAATTAGACAAGCGATATTCCTCCAGCCCCTGATAAGGCATACGGAGTTCTCAAAACAAATCAAACCTATGACAGACCTGGGAAAAACCCTGCGGCCATTGTTTTGATTTCACCGAGAACTTCAGCAAAAGAATGTGCTAACGACCAGGTCGTATGACATCCTTATTGACGTATCTATGTCCATCCTTACGTCAATCTCGGCACCTTAAAGGTATAAATATTACCGATATTGCCCTATGCAAACACACGCGGTGGTGACGAGATCGGAGCAGGCAGACTTGCCGAAGCCCAGAGCAGAGCAGACCCCGCTGGCGCAGCCCCGCCTTTCCTGACGCGCTGAGAACGAGACGCTGCTTTCTCCTGCCGAGAAATCCAGCTCCGGCGCTTCCGGGTAGCCCTCGCAGGCAGCCTGGAATATCGAGACCAGAGACGAGAGATACCATCCCTCATCCATCCTAGATTCCAGGTACAGAACTGAATAACCCCTCACAGAGAATTCTCTAGTCAGTCACTTGGCAAAACAGACTTAACTTAAACTGTAACTTTCTATTCCCGCCCACGCATTAGACTCAGGTCAGGTACACGGGGTAGGCGTAGTTAGAAACACCAGTTGAGTACGATTAGTCAAATGTATATATATGTATGTAATATATCTTATTCATTTTAAACCTTCATATGGCTTAGAAACCATATCAATGTTTTTACAGTATTATTTTATACTTCTGCTTTTAATGTATGCACTTTACTTAACCATAAGTATTGCAATACTATCGATCCATTTCTCTTGTATGAGAAAAGAGACTGATCAATAAAAACCATCTTTTATTGAACACGCCCGTCTCTTCCTTTTCTCTACAATCTGATGAGACTAAGAATGCACGTACTGACTGAGTAAAATAAATTGCCTTTTGTTTTCACACGACTCTCGAGATACACTCTTGATTAGGGGAGAGCAAAGTTGTCATGTTCTATGGTTGTCAGAAACTAAATCCCTTCTTGTCTATCCAGGGAGGTTCAACTCCTCCTTGCCTATTCGAGAAAGTTTCTAGTGAACTCTGAGCTAGCTGGCAAAACCCAAAACTTTAAGTCTAATATCGACAGTAGTAGACCTAGTTAACGTCTGGTCTAGGCCTATACTATTGAAGGTATTATTCCAATGCGCAGAGCCTATTGGGATAATAGGAACTACACTACAGGATAACTAAAGCCTAAATAATCGAAACCTGCTTATAGCAGCACACAGACACTTTGACACTAAGACCTAACCTCGTTAATCTCACCAAGAGCCACAGTGCCTTCTTCAACGACATCGTCGTGTATCGTCACAAGACACTTGACACCCTACGATGCTAACCCATCTTTTGAAGGACAATGAGCTCTCCCCTGAAGATACTCTGCGATACGTCCTGACTCACTGTACATATCACTGTGTAAATTTGTCCTCCGTGTGATAATGCTGTAAAGCGCTCTGATACCCTCGGGTCTAGCTAGTGCTATAGAAAACTTTTAAATAAATAAATAAATAAATCTTATGAGCTAGAATCCTACCTATTTGCTTTCCATATTAGTATTGTGTAAAACGGTACTTATCAAATCTAGCCGCTATTCTTTCCCCAAATTTCTTTTTTGTAGCTACTCTGAGATCTATTAAAGAGAGGAGCAATTGCTGTTGGTTATGAGTACCTGACAAGACTGCCTCTGGGTGTTGTACTTCCAACCTTCGCATAGCTTGGATAGACTCCTTAGTTGTAGTTTTCCTTTCTTTATTCTGTTGCCATACATATTGTTGTGTTATGCCTCTAATTACTGTTTTCCAGGTATCCCAGACCATCAGTGGAGAGGCTGATCCAACATTTCCTTTAAAAAACTGTTCTAATTGTTTCCTAATTGGACCTATATAGACGCTATCCGAAAACAAGTACCTTGGAAAAGAAAAGGGTCTAGATGTCTTATCTCCTGTTAACTTTTGAAATGATAATATTTTGGGGTTGTGGTTGGATGTAACACGTGGACATACTTCCAGATCTGACGTCAACATTATTTTATCCGATACCCATGCCATATCAATTCTAGAATACAATTGATGTGGGCCAGAATAGTATGTATACCCTAGTATGGCTGGATACAAAGGCCTCCATACATCCCTAATTAGCTGCAGATACCCTAATTCTACAAGTGCAGCCCATCTTGCGCATTCCATAAGTAGCCCCATGTCTAGTTGTATCAATAGTATAATCCATAATTCAATTAAAATCACCCATTATCACCCTTTCTCCCTCCCAATTCAGCATTTCCATATTCAATATATCAATAGCTGAGGGATCCTCCACATTAGAACCATATAAAGCAGAAAAAACATATTTCTTCCCCCTTATTTCTAGCTGTGCTATTGTCCATCTACCCGTCTGATCAGCCAGTATCTTTTATTTCACACATGAAAAAAGTTTATGCTTTAATATTGCAGCACCCCCTTATTGAACAGGTCTGTGATGCACATACAATTGTTTCATATCCCAAGTGTTGGAGAAGATTTTGATCCTTAAAAGAAAGATGCATTTCTGTTAACAAAACTAGCTGGGGATTTGACATTTTTAGCTCTTCACACACTAACTGTCTCTTAAGTTTACTATTAAACCAGCAAAGTTCCAAGCTCAACATTTAATATGATACATTACCCAGATTATTCATTTCCGATAGATTACTACCCAACATTGCATATACTCGTATTCTCTTGCTAATTATCTCCATTTATAAATTTATGTCTGAGTTTTTTTTATTTGCCCTCATGTTGACCTTTTTTTGCCCTGCTAGAAGCCACCCTCCCCAAACCAAGCACTTAACAATCCCCACCCCCTGTATTGTGATGGAGGACTCATCCCCTTTATTGAGCTGCTGCTGATGGGCAGCTACATGGAGACAGTGCTACCACAGTGGCTCACGAGCCATACCCACACCCACCAAATAAGAAAAAAAGAAGAAGAAAAAGAAAAAAGTATAAAGGAACCAAAGAGAGGAAAGAGAAGAGAAGAGGATATGTAAAAAACAGACAATATACTCCTCAAGTTTTACCCCACCTAAGTTTGCCATCTAATGATAGCCTCTTTTTCATCTTTTACAGTCAGAAAGAAATGCTTTTGTTCCCCATGCAAAACCTTCAACCGTGCAGGTTCCTATAAAAACACTTGTGCTCCAGCGGCCTTTATTGGCTCAATTAGTTGTCGCAGTTGCCAACGTCTATCCATTGGTACTTTATACTTTATACGGTGAGTGGGGCTGTGGCAGGGCTCCCTAACTGCTGGGTGATTCAACCTGCAACCTGAATTTCCTATAACGTGCAAATCCTGTGCACTTGGCATTTTTTTTTTTTTAAATCTGGCATCTTTTTAATTGTGTAATTGACTTGTGCAGAGTGTTGGGGGCAGTTTTACCTCATTGTGGCCAGCAGAGACCTGAGCTCGATCCTGACGCCTACTCGCCCCGGTCCAACGCGGTAACCAGTACCGTTGCGTGGAGGGCGGGGTAGTGAGAGACAGGCACTTCCGGTCGACCGGTTAGTGGTCTAGTTGCAGGGAGGAGGCAGCTATTTAATCAGATGTCCCAGCGGGCGCGCCAATGGCACGCCGAAGGCGTGCCAAAGGCAAGCCCGTCTGCGCCCGTCCACAGCCGGACGGGGCCTGGGGCCAGAACTCCTGGCTGTGCCGGAGTGAAACAACAGTATAGTTCCCTGGAATTGCTTGCTCTGCGCCCCACTATAGCAGCTGTGTGTAGACACAGCGTAACAGGAGGCGGCAAGATCTGGGATTGTAGGCACTGTCCTTTCAAATCGAATGTGGGGAGCAAGGTGAAGGAGGAAAACCCTCATCTGAACTGTTGTGTGCTGAATTGCCAATCACTGAGGAAGCATAGACTGGAGGACTACAACCTGCTAGAGGAGGGTCAGGTAGACGTAATGTTTCTCTCTGAGACGTGGCTGGATGAAGAGGCAGCACCAGAGATCTTAGAAGCATTACCAGGGGGTTATGCGATCGCCAGGATAGATAGAGTTTCTGGCAGAGGGGGCGGAGTGGCCAATATTTTTGAACATCACATCCAATGCACCCTCAAGTCTATCACTATTGCTGATAGCGAGGCAGGGTTTTTTACAATTAGGGTGGACCCAAACTTTATTGTAAAAGGCCTTCTGATTTATAGACCTCCTGGATCCCCACTTGTTTTACCCCTAGAATGATGGATCACCTGACGCAACCAGCACTACGGTATGACAAACTCCTAGTGCTGGACGATCTCAATTTGCATTTTGATGATGCTGATTGTATGGGGGCGGGTGTACTATGCCAGGAATTGGCCACTTTACAACTTTGGTTATTATCTGACTCCCCTACCCATCTCAAGGGCCATCAGCTGGACCCTCTTTTTGAAAATTGGGAAGATAAAGTTGGGTATCCACTTCTTCCTGTGGTATGGACTGACCACTCTTTGGTCCCTTTTGCTATGAGATTGCCTGGGCCAAAGACAAGGGAGACAGTGAAGAGAAGCATAATGTGCCAGAAGTGGGCAGGCTTTTCGCAGGGAAAGTTTAGCAGTGCGCTTTTGCAGGTGGGCCCACCGGGAGGCACAGATGCCGAAGATCTGTGTATGTATTTGGACAGATGGATTATGGAGGCCCTGGATAGTACCGCCCCCTGGTCACATAAAATATCGGGTAGAGCTCAAAAATCTGCTCCTTTGTATACCACCACCCTGATAATGGCGAAGGCGGATTGCAGGCGCCTGGAAAGGAGGCAGAGGAAAGATTTCTCTGACCAGGGGAGGAGGGAATATAAAGAGGTACTGAAGAGCTACCATGGGTTCATTAGAAGAGCACAGTCTGTATATTACCTGGAGAGAATTGGGTCGGCGGCCAACTCTACACAGGAATTTTTTACGGTTTATAAGGAGATATCTTCCTTAGCTACGGCTACTGCTCCGGATACGGGCTCAGAGGAGTTGTGTAACCGTGTGGCAGATTTTTTCTCAGACAAGGTGGGGAAATTATGCTCCTCCTTTCCGGACTCCGCCCGAGCAGGGAAGGAGGGTGTGGAGGAGATAGAGGGCGCATGGGAGGGTGAAGGGTTGAAGAGTTTTACCGTGCCCCCACCAGAACAGCTAATTAATATCTGTATTATTATTAAGTCAGGTTTCCCCAGAGATCCGGCCACCCCTAAAGTACTGGGAGGGAGCTAGGATGCCCTGGAGCCTTACATTAGACATCTGGTAGTGACTTAATTTAGGACTTGCACAGTGCCAGAAGGAAGCTGTGGTCCTCCCACTGCCCAAGAAGCCTCATATGGTCCCAAATCAACTGGACAATTTTCGTCCGTTACCGTATTTCTCCAAGGTTGTGGAAAAAGTGGTAAATATGCATATTGAGAAATTCAATCTCTTGCATCCTAAGCAGTCCGGATTCCGGCTATTCAACGGAATCTGCCTTGTTCTTTACCACTGAAATCATCAGGCAATATGTGGACGGGGATGAGACGGCGGCCTTGATCCTATTGGATTTAAGTGCCGCCTTCGACACTGTTGCCCATCACACTCTGGTGCAGTGTTTGAGGAAAGGAGGTGTGGCGGGTAGTGCCCTGAGCTAGATGAAATCTTTTTTGTCTGAACGTAGTTTTCAGTTGAGGCAGGGCTCCCATTATTCTAAAATCATCAAATTAATACCCTGAGCCTGACCCTTTTCAATCTCTACGTGGCTCCTCCAGCAGACATTGCGGATGGGTTTGGGATCAGGGTTTTGTCCTATGCTTATGACACACAGCTGGCGGTCTCCCTTACACAGGCACAGGATACGGCAGCCTCCAACTTTGTGGCATGTCTTCAAGAAATGGCCTCTTGGATGGCTAACAATTGCCTGAAGTTGAACAGCAATAAGACTGAGGTGCTTGTGGAGGGGAGGGCACAGTCGGTCTGGTCATCAGCTTGGTGGCCCCAGAGCTTGGGGGCCACCCCGGTCCCCTGTGCTCAGGCAAAGAACCTGGGGGTGTGGTTGGACACAAGGCTCTCCTTTGAGTACCAACTAGGCGGGTGGCAGGCGCCTGTTTTGGAGTCTTGAGGGTCCTTCGCAAAACCCTGGATATGCTGCCTATTGCAGCCAGAAAGACCATGGTCCATGCCCTGGTGACATCACGCCTGGACTATGGCAATATTTTATACCTGGGTGCTACGATGAAGTGTATGCTCAGACTGCAGGAGGTGCAGAATGCAGCAGCTCATCTGGTTCTTATGCGCATGGGGAGCGCCCCCTCGAAGGCAGCGTGGGCTGCACTGCATTGGCTGCCGATAAGGATGAGAGTCCTGTTTAAGGCACTGTGTGTATGCCATTGTATTATTTGCTGAGCTACTCACCCAGTATGTTCCAGCACGCCAATTGAGATCAGGGGGGGGGTGGGTTTGGTGTGTGTTCCTGCTATCAAGAAAGCAAGGATGGGTGGACGCACCTTCAGCCTGCTGGCAGCCCAGAACTGGAACAGACTCCCTCTGTGCCTCCGGATGGAGACCAGGGAGGGTACATTTAGGAAAAATCTGAAAATGTATCTCTTCGCCCGGGATAGCTAGGAGGGGTGAGGTGTCATGGTTGGAATTCTGTGCAGTTGCAGCGCGGGGACAACCTGGCCGAGTGTAACCAGGCGCTTAATAAATGTGTTTTATTATTATTATTATAAAGGTCTGACCTTACAAAAAAAGAAGCAGAATCAACCGTCACGGGGGAGCTCCGACAAACTATCAAGTAAACAGCCTGCCGCAGCAGAAAATTACCAAACAAGGTCAGAAATGATGTCGGGTAACGAGACCCCTGCACCCACGGGAGGCGATGGGCCATTTGAATCTGACCGTCTCAGTCCCCCAGGTCCGATAAAACATTCTGTAGAAGCTGTACTAGAAAAGCTCTAGGATCTGTCCCCTCCTTCCCCTCTGGAATACCAAAATGTCTTAGAATGTGCCGGCGCTGGCGATTCTCCAAAACCTCGACTTTAAGCTGCAGCGCTGTACTGTGAGCATCATGAGAGTGAAGTGAGTCCGCTCTTTGTTCTGAGACCTCCTCGGTGTCTGCTACCTGCTGCTGTAATTCTGTGACATCATTTACAAGTGTCCTGACCTTTAGTGTCACCTCCTGCAATGCCTGCTGAATACCATGATTATCGGCTCTGACTTGAGCATAGTGCTTCATGTCTCTGAGCTTTTAAGGACTGAAAGATCAGAGTACGTGTTGGCTCCGCATGATCGAGAAGCTTCTCTGTTAGTTGTTCTGTATTTCCATGTTGTTGTGCTTGTAGTATGTTATGTACCAATGGAGAGCTAGCTAAGTTAGAAATGGATGACTGGTCAAGAGATAAAACAGGTCCAAGCACGCAATTGTCTGACTCTACTTCTAACACTCCTATGTTGCTAGGGCCAGCCTCTACAGGACTAGCACCCGACAATCAAGAGATTATTGACTTGACCCCACCCTTAACTTGAACCCAGAGGCATAGAGGGATATCAGCGGACATATCCTTATTTCGTGGCGAAGGGGTGCTTTGTTGGTTCAGCCTAGTTGTAGTTTTCTTACTACCCTTAGTATTTTTGATCCAAGTATTTTTCTTTTTAGCAGATATATTAGATACCAACTCCTTCCTCTTTCCCAGGGATTTATGAGAGGTTGGTGGAGATGTTTGCAGCTCGTATTGACCCTCTCCGCCACATGCCTCACTATCGCCCGGCAGTATCCGTGGTGAAGATTGTAGATAACACCATGATTCCCTATCAAAACATGAATTAAGTGCAGCTTAGGTATGCAGTATAGCTATAGTCGTATCGGAAAGACATTCATTTACCCCTACATTTTGCTAGGACCCCAGCACATCATTGATCACTAAACCTTCACTGCTACATGAGTTAGCTATATTGCCTGGGGCAACGGAATCAGTTTGTAGGCTGTTCTTGCTGGACTCGCTCATTGTCGAAGGACTGGTGGACTCAGTTATTAGCTCAGCTATTAATACATGTGGAGCAGTTGAATCATCTGACTGTACAGGCCTATTTTCAGAGCTGTCAGCCCCCTTCATCTGTTCAGAGCCAGACTTGCACACAAGCCTTGGAGCACTTTCATTATCATATTGGTTACTGAGGACAGTCTCAGAGCAACATTGTTTCCCATTAATAGCCTCTGGAAGAATGTCTGCTATTTTGTTGCCAATAGTAATCTCAGAGGCAGCACTCGCTGCAAGCAGCTGCAACGCTTTCCCTGACTACAGGAGATGAAGCAGTGGCTTACCGACTCTTGGAATGGCGTCCCCTCGCTGCTTTGCTGATACCGTTGCCTTCAGTGCCTCTTCCATTTTGTTGGCTTCCTCAGCAACTGCTGCTCCAGACACGTCCCCCGGCACCCTTCCTGCCCGTGTCGTTCTGGCTGTTGCCTTCTGTGGAGCCATGTCTGTGCGATTCTCCTCATCTCTGCCAATGAATCGACGATTTCCTCCCAGTCACTAGGCGGGTGATCCAGGACTCGTGAAGAAGCAGTTGGCTCCCGCGAAGGGCTTCTGCCTTCATACGTTCCAGCAAGCTATTTCTAATAGTAAGCAGCTTCTTTTCTTTCACTTGCCTCTACCTCTTCAGTTATGTATTTTCCATCGGTTTTGTCAACCAGTATCTTGCTATAGCATAGTGGGTGTGAGAGGTTTGGGAGCCGCTCCTTGTGCTACACTCCCTGGCGGCGTCAGTACGCCATCTTGCTCCTCCCAGTCAACGGTCATGGACATCTGCCATATCCAAGGGAGTTGTCAGGATGTTGGTGGTGACAGATATCAGATTATTCCAGTTAATTCTATGCATGTTCCTTTTCCATTATTTGGGTTACTTTGGTGGACCCTTTTGTTGTCTTCACTGCTTCTTTAAAGATAAAGGTGATACTGTGATGGTCTGTCCAGTCAGAAGTGATGATAGATACCAGTTGGATGGTGTTATTCTTGGCAATGATAAGGTCCAGGGTCGCACCAAATTTGTGGGTAGGACCAACACAGAATTGCATCATATTGAGGTCAGCTATGAAGGTTTTCAGGCTGTTGACTGCTTGGTAATTACGGTCATTCCAGTGCAAGTTGAAATCACCTAGGAAGATGTGGGTACTGTGTTGTCCTGCGCTGGTTGAGATGGATTCCATTATTTTTTCTATGAAGATTTTGTTGACCCTGGTGGGTGATAGATCATGTGTAGCTTGCACCATGGGTTGTTGTTGCTCCAAATGTCAATGCATAGATATTCGCATAAGTATCAGTCTATTTTATGTGACTGTTTCACTGGATATTGTTTCTGTATATGCAGACGATATTTCCACCAGGTCTGATTGGTCTGTTTACTCTAATGAAATTGTGATTAGGTGAAACTCGGAAGTCAAAGGTAACTACGGAGGCTTCATTAGCCATGTTTCAGTCTGGATTAGTAAGTATTTGAAGCTCCTGAATGAGGATGAGGCCTGTGATATCCGCTGCATGTTTCACAGCCAATCTACAATTGAGTAGCATGCATTTCAGGTGTGGTTTGTGGTGTCATCTAAGGGTGGCTGAGTGATGGGCACTTGCAGAAGGTTTGACTTGTTTACTGCTCTGTGGTCGGGCCTTGTATCTCTGTGCGGGTTAGTAGAGACTGTTTGGATTTGGGCCATATTGCCTCTGTTCATGGAGTAAGTAGGATCATTTGAGAGGAAGAGAAAATGAATGTCCTTATTGATAAGTGTTTCCTTCAACCTGTGGGGGTGCGAGTCAGCGATGGGGTAGGGTATCGTTGACAATCACTGGTGGGGGTATGGCAGGACCGTTGAGATCCTTTAGTCTGTGGGGTGTAAATTCGGCCAGGGGCACTAATTATAATCTAGGGTGTGATTGAGCCTGATCCTCTCAAGTAGTCTTATTTCCTCTGTTAGTTGCCTATTTTTCAGTGATGCTTATGAAACTTTTTAGATCTTCCTTAAGTAGTTGGAGGTCCAGTGCCATCCAGCTAAGTCTGTTTTCTACTACAAAAAAGTAACCAAACCATCAGCCAGCATGTATTTGGAAACAAACTTCTTGGATAAAATCATGTGCACCTCCCTGTATGATAACCCATGGTGTAGCTATGAGACAACAAAAAGTAAGCGCCTTAGGCCACAGGTAAATGTTGGAAATCAAATTAAAAAAATTGTTTAAACACATGACAGTGGTAGTGATGGAATATGTAAGATAGAAGGTAAAAAAGTATTGCTGCACTGACCACCTGAAGGAGAGCTCCTCTAAAATTAAATGCTAGTTCCAATTCCAATTCCAAAAATTCTTTATTTCGGCCACATGGGCCATAAAAGATGCAGTAAAAATACATATAGATAAAACACAATATATACAATAAAAATCCTACTGGACCTGCAATGTTAGAAAATACAAGGTAATATGAATTAACCAGACATTTTCTTCCTTATTATCCATGCTGCCATTAAGAATTTGGAAACCGCAAACACAATGTGGTCCAGGGTGTTAGTTTTCATAACCCTGTAGGCCTGTAAATACTTCCTGAAGCCCAGGTTCCGACATAGAGGAGCTAACCAGCGCCTCCTCGGGCTCTGGTAGGCATGGCATTGGCAACAAAACATTATGTGCAAATCGTCTTCATCATTAGCTTTACAGCATGGGCAGAGCTTGTCACCCCCTAGCGTCCATTTATAGGTAAAAACTTTAGTAGGGAGCGTGCCAAACCTCCATTGCAGGAACAGCTTCCTCGCCAAAAGAGGATAAATTAAATCCATAAAAGGTTCAAACACAAAGGAATTTTTGGATACTATAAAACGTCCCGTCAAGGTGCCACTATCATAAGCATTGTCCATATCAGCAAGGCTTTTGTTCTTGTAGAGCTGTGCGAGGGTTTTACGCGAAATCTTTCGGCAGCCCAGAGCTGGATCATCCCATAAATCTGACAAATTCAGGCTAGACAGTTCCGACTTAATAAATGCCAGCCAAGGGATCTTGCCGTTAACATCCAGCCTCATGACGTGTATAAGGTCCTGCCTATAGTGATACAGTTCCTCGGTGGTCCATATCCGGTGCCAGAACTTCACAGGTTTCGACCGTAGGTCCTCTGCAATTGACGGAAGGCCCAGGTCGAGTCTTAGGGGGAGGAGTGGTGTGCCTTGCGGGAGAGCAAGTAAGCGTCTGAGAAAACAATTTTCCACCCCTGCCATGACCTTCCCAGCTTTATGTCCCCACAGCTCACTGCCGTAGGTGGCTGCTGCCTTCGCCTGGGTCCTATACGTTTCCAAGGCCGGACTAACAGGCTTGAAGGTGGACTTATTGGACACCCTCAAGAGTGCGCCCGATAGCTGGGAAAGTTTCAACCTAGATCTTGCTACCTGGGAGTCCCATGTCAGATTTTCTTGGAGTGATACCCCCAGATAAATAAAGGTCGAGACCCTTTCAAGGCTAGTTTCCCCCAGTTTTGGATTGGGTCTGGTTTTGGTGGGGGGGTTGAAGATCATGAACTTAGTTTTTTCCGTGTTCACCTCCAACCCATGTTGTCGACAGAAATGGCCAAAACCGTCCACAATCCTCTGGATCCCCATGGGGGATTTGGAAAGAAGGAGGGTATCGTCGGCAAACATAATTGCCGGGACCCTCCTTCCTGCCAGAACCGGTGCATCATTGTCCCCAACAGCGTCAAGATGTTGAATGACGCTGTTAATGTACAGACAGAACAGTGTCGGAGCCAAAACACAGCCCTGTCTGACACCTCGGCGGACCGGGAATTTGCCCGAGGGCTTACCATCCCTCCCAATGCTAGTTCCCATCTTCCCAACAAGCCATTAAACCAACAATGGTTAAGTCAGAGTAGGAACTGTAGGTGTCATATTACTGAGAATATGATCTAAAATAATGAAAAGAGAACATAAACCAACAAAACAAAGGGATGATGAAGCAATTTCTCTTAAGCTTCCTGCATTGCTTAAGTTCCCTGATAGCCCCTATCCTGATTAACCTCCTCTCACCATACTGGCCTTAGAAATCCTTGCGCTCAGCTGATCTCTTCTTTCCCAGAGTCAGGAGAGCAAAAGCAGGTGGTCAATCCTTCCAAGCTCTGGCCCCTTCACTCAGGAACTCACTCCCTCTCTCCAGAGGAACATCCAGAATCATCTGCTTTTTAGGAAATCTCGTAAGACTTAGCTCTTCTCCTCTGGCCCTCGAGGGGCTGGTAGTTGTAGCTCGTATGTCCTCTGGGTCCAACATTGGGAAGCCCTTTTGTTGGAGCAGCTGTGCATTTACAAGCATCTATAACATAGCATAACAATAGAACATTGCAATGCAACTTTAGATTTATTCCTTTAACATTTTTTATTTCAATCATGTGATTATTGATAATTCTAAATCCTATGACATTACAAAACACAGGAGATGTTGGTGGTTTTAGTTCTGGAAGTGTGATACACTTAGCCACCAGGGTGGCTATGTGCATTCCACTACAGCAGGAATTTTTCACTGTATGTGCTCACTCAGCAGGAACCCTGCCTATGAACATGCATGCCAGTTGGGCTGCCTTGTCATGGTAGCTCACTCTGCATGATTTAGGGATTTCTTATTTAAATTCCAAAAGCAATGCTTTGCTGTTGATATATAAGACACAAATGCATTTAGCACGCAAGGATTCTTCCTGTCTGTACATCAGAGATAATTTTCTTCTTTCCTAGGTCTAGCATGGCTTGCATGACATCCCTGGGCAAAACATAATTAATATTTGCCCACCCTGAATAAGTAGAATGTTTGACATTCAGAATGGGATTCTTACCCTTACCTTTCTTGTTCTTCGATAATTTAATCTTTCCTTCTCCACTTCTACTTTCGACTACCTCAATTGGCCACTGTATCCTCCTTTATATTTCATCCTTAAATCTAGCATGGTTGCAGAGGCTAAGACTTGTCCTTGGTTATGTAAGGTCCAGAAACTATCATGTGGCCCATAGGTGTGCAGAAAGTGAGACAGTGGAAGTGTATTGTCTGTGTTCATCTGGCTTTAAAGTAGAGATACAGGCACTGAAGCAAGAAGGTATAGATGGGACCATCTTTAGAAATTCTGTGAAGATTTTGTTATTAGGACAGTTCTTTTTAGTTATTCCTGAGCACTGGCGTTTGGTACATTGCAATGTTAAGGGATAGTGAGTCAGCTTCTGTACTGATGGATACTTCTAGCAGCAGATTTCTCACCATTTGAATATTCTTCTGATGTCAAGCTAGATTTAAAGATTCTAGAGCAGTACCCCTGCGCAACACAGGGCGGGATCATGCTACTCTGTGCCATTGTCATTATGCTCTAAAAATGATGAGTGGAGCAGCATGTAAGCACTACCCATGCACACTGATGTCAGTTCCGCTCTTTCTGCAATTTCAGATGTGGATCTGTCGTGGTGAGCCTCAGCAAGGCCTACCAGTGCTAGGGGTTCGCCCTTCTCTGCACAGAGTCCTCAGACCAATAGGAAAGCAGTTGGCATTGAAACTGGAATATAAAATACAAAATGTATTAACCTCATGAGGTGGAACTACATTCACACAACACCCTTCGCTAATGTATGAAGTAGCACACTGAACAGCAAGAGCAGGGTCCTTTTATACCCACACAGGGGCTCAAAAAAGGCGGTACAAGAAGAAGGTTTTAGGTCATACTGAAAATGTAATATCATCAAGTGGGAGGAATTAACAGTTGCTAATTCTAGTTAACACATCATGACAGTTATAAACTAAAGGCAGCTGCATGGACAGCTGCAAGCTCAACTAAGCATGTGCAGTGTGGAAGAAGCTAAATATAGTTTGTTCGTAGGCAGAATACAAAAGCAAATAACAGTAAGGTAGGACAGAGCACATGGTGAGCATGTGGTAGCACATGGCAGACAAGATGGCTGCTGAAAACAAGATGGCTTCAGCTAGATGCTAACCCCGATCGCTGCCAAATTACAACAGATCCAGATCATCTCCTTTGTCTTTCAAACCTCTTATTTTCTCCAAAAATATGCAATCTGCAGGAAAATTTCACTGAACATGACAACCAGTTTTATAGAGTTTAGGTACTGTCACAAACAAATGTTTGTTGAAGACACTCATTAATCCTCCTTGTGGTGCTTGGGGTTGGAGTATTATTCTAGGTCCCGCAACAACTGCACCCAGATGATCCTGAAGGTCATACAGGTCTGTGGGGCCAAGCTTTTACTTCACCAAACACAAGACTCTACACTGTGTCAGATCATTGTTGAATGGAAAGTTTCATTCCCATTCTTGAAGTCATCATTGTGGTAAAGACTTCGAGTAAGTGCAAATAATTTTCACAAAAAATCGAAGCAGGTATCGGGCACTATCTGCCAATCACGGACTCCAGAAAGGACATCAAAGTACCTCCTTGTCTCTCTCCTGATCTCCATCAAAATCGATTCCTATTCAGACCCTCCAGGATATCGCGATTTCGCGATTTGCCAAAAAATCGCGGCAAATCCCGCGATTTTTTGCAAACCGGCCGCGAAATCCGCCGTTTTTGATTGGACGAGACACAGGAGCCAATCTCGTCTTCTCTTCTCTCTCCGAGACTATTGCCTGCTGCCCTCCTCTCCACCCCTCCTCACTTCCGACGATCGACGATCAGAGGTCCTGCTTCCAGCTTCCAGCATCCAGGATTTCGCGGCGGCGCCGAGGGAGGAGAGCAGTCTGCAGCGACGAGACGACCAAGGAGACGAACCCGATCAGCAGGTCAGCACAGGAGGCAGGAGGGAGCAACCAACGACCCGAGCCAGGTACCTTCATTTTCACGCTGGCTGTGCTGTGGGGGCCCGCCGCAGAGCAGACGGGGCAGAGCAGGCGGGGCAGAGCAGACGGGGCAGGCGGCGGGCTCCAATTTTTTTTTTATTTTGCTTACTTTACTGTGGGGGCCCGCCGCACACGGGGCACGCGGTGGGCCCCGGGCAAAATTTCTATTATTTAACTTTGTTGTTTTGGGGGCCCGCCGCACAAGGGGCACGCGGCGGGCCCCCGGGGGGCCATAATTCTTTTTTGTTAGTTTACTTTGGGGCCCGCCGCACACAGGGCTCGCGGCGGGCCCCGGGCAAAATTTCTTTTATTTAACTTTGTTGTTTTGAGGGCCCGCCGCACAAGGGGCACGCGGCAGGCCCCGGGCGGGCAAAATTAATTTTTGTTAGTTTCTGTGGGGGCCCACCGCACACGGGGCACGCGGCGGGCGCCGGGCGGGCAACCTTTCTTTTGTTTACTTTGTTGAGGGGGCCCGCCGCACAAGGGGCACGCGGCGGGCCCCCGGGGGCCATAATTCTTTTCAATGCCTTTGTTGTGGGGGCCCGCAGCACACGGGGCACGCGGCGGGCCCCCGGGGCCATAATTATTTTCGATGCCTTTGTTGTGGGGGCCTGCCGCACACGGGGCACGCCGCGGGCCCCCGGGGGCCATAATTATTTTCGATGCCTTTGGTGTGGGGGCCCGCCGCACAAGGGGCGTGCGGCGGGCCCCCGGGGGCCATAAATATTTTCGATGCCTTTGTTGTGGGGTCCGCCGCACACGGGGCGTGCGGCGGGCCCCCGGGGGCCATAAATATTTTCGATGCCTTTGTTGTGGGGTCCGCCGCACACGGGGCATGCGGCGGGCCCCCGGGGGCCATAATTATTTTCGATGCCTTTGTTGTGGGGGCCCGCCGCACACGGGGCACGTGGCGGGCCCCCGGGGGCCATAATTCTTTTAGATGCCTTTGTTGTGGGGGCCATAATTATTTTCGATGCCTTTGTTGTGGGGGCCCACCGCACACGGGGTACGCGGCAGGCCCCCGGGGGCCATAATTCTTTAAGATGCCTTTGTTGTGGGGGCCCGCCGAACAAGGGGCACGCGGCAGGCCCCCGGGGGCCATAATTATTTTCGATGCCTTTGTTGTGGGGGCCCGCCGCACCCGGGGCACGCGGCGGGCCCCCGGGGGCCATAATTCTTTTAGATGCCTTTGTTGTGGGGACCCGCCGCACACGGGGCACGTGGCGGGCCCCGGGCGGGCAAAATTCTTTTTTTTTACTTTGTTGGGCAAGCTGTGCCAAAATTTTTGTCCTGAATCTTGACCCTTTGGCCTGAATTTTGACTGTCACTGTACTGAATTTTTGTCCTGAATCTTTACCCTTTGGCATGAATTTTTACTTGCCATTGGGCCAGGTGCCATTGCGCACTGGTAAGTTTGGGGTTCTGAGCCCCTCTGGTGAGTTTCCTAACTCTTTATTTTGGTTCTTTTGCAGAGCATCACAGGGAAGAATCTGCTGTTGCAAGAGCCAATTGGGCCAGCTGCCGCAGCGCACTGGTAAGTTTGGGGTTGTGGGCACCTGTGGGGAATTTCATAATTGTTTGTTTTGGTTCTGGGCAATTGTTGTGTTCTCTGCACTGTACTGAATTTTTGTCCTGAATCTTGACCCTTTGGCATGGTTTTTTACTATCACAGTACTGAATTTGTGTCCTGAATCTTGACCCTTTGACATGGTTTTTTACTGTCACTGTACTGCATTTTTGTCCTGAATCTTGACCCTTTGGCCTGAATTTTTACTGTCACTGTACTGAATTTTTGTCCTGAATCTTGACCCTTTGGCATGGTTTTTTACTGTCACTGTACTGAATTTTTGTCCTGAATCTTGACCCTTTGGCATGGTTTTTTACTGTCACTGTACTGATTTTTTGTCCTGAATCTTGACCCTTTGGCATGGTTTTTTACTGTCACTGTACTGAATTTTTGTCCTGAATCTTGACCCTTTGGCCTGAATTTTTACTGTCACTGTACTGAATTTTTGTCTTGAATCTTGACCCTTTGGCATGGTTTTTTACTGTCACTGTACTGAATTTTTGTCCTGAATCTTGACCCTTTGGCATGAATTTTTACTTGCCAATGGGCCAGGTGCCGATGCGCAATGGTAATTTTGGGGTTCTGAGCCCCTCTGGTGAGTTTCCTAACTCTTTATTTTGGTTCTTTTGCAGAGCATCACAGGGAAGAATCTGCTGTTGCAAGAGCCAATTGGGCCAGGTGCCGCAGCGCACTGGTAAGTTTGGGGTTGTGGGCACCTGTGGGGAATTTCATAATTGTTTGTTTTGGTTCTAGGCAATTGTTGTGTTCTCTGCACTGTACTGTATTTTTGTCCTGAATCTTGACCCTTTGGCCTGCATTTTTACTGTCACTGTACTGATTTTTTGTCCTGAATCTTGACCCTTTGGCATGGTTTTTTACTGTCACTGTACTGAATTTTTGTCCTGAATCTTGACCCTTTGGCCTGAATTTTTACTGTCACTGTACTGAATTTTTGTCTTGAATCTTGACCCTTTGGCATGGTTTTTTACTGTCACTGTACTGAATTTTTGTCCTGAATCTTGACCCTTTGGCATGAATTTTTACTTGCCAATGGGCCAGGTGCCGATGCGCAATGGTAATTTTGGGGTTCTGAGCCCCTCTGGTGAGTTTCCTAACTCTTTATTTTGGTTCTTTTGCAGAGCATCACAGGGAAGAATCTGCTGTTGCAAGAGCCAATTGGGCCAGGTGTCGCAGCGCACTGGTAAGTTTGGGGTTGTGGGCACCTGTGGGGAATTTCATAATTGTTTGTTTTGGTTCTGGGCAATTGTTGTGTTCTCTGCACTGTACTGTATTTTTGTCCTGAATCTTGACCCTTTGGCCTGCATTTTTACTGTCAATGTACTGAATTTTTGTCCAATTTGTCTGTCTGTTTGCTAAACGCCGTTCGGGGACTGGCATTTACCATTGCAGTTATGGCCCAACAAGTTTGTCACTTTACTTGTGCTTCACGGTTGCATGCATTTCTTATCATTGAGCACCGGCGCTTTCTGAACTTCCCATTCAACAATTGCCTTTCCCCCCTTTGAGATGCATTAGTAATACCAACTATCTTTGTAGGTGAGTTAACTGACTGCGCCACAAGAAGAAAAGCAAAATGGAGAAGTTTCTGCAGGCTGCAAAGGGTGTGAAGCACAGATCACATCTGCCCACCCAGATAACAGCAGCAGATCGGGCCAGAGACTACAGCACCGTGATGCACGCTGACGGTGGGGTGCTGTTTTGCAGTGTGTGCAATGTGGCGGTGGACCACATCCGGAAACACACTGTGGATATGCATGTGCGGTCCCAAAAACACTTGAAGCGCTGTTCAGATGATCCTGACCTTCAATCCTCGCCAAAACGTGCACGCCAGATGACTGTGAACTCGCTATTCACAAAGAGTACTGCTGCCGGTGCCGCAAACCATGAAATGATAAGTGAGTGGGTTAACGTCTGCACCGCTTTGAACATTCCGCTGAGCAAAACCGACCACCCTGTGTTGCGCAAGTTCCTACACGAGCGAGTACGGAATGGTGGAGCGATACCTGGGAGTCATCAACTGCAAGAACGTTATCTCCCTGAGAGATATATAAGTGCCAAGAACGAGCTGAAAGAGCTATTGAAAGATCAGAAGATCAGTGTCATCTTTGATGAAACACCAGATGTCGAAGGGCGGTGTGTTTTGAATGTGCTAGTTGCAGTAGTCTCTCCGCAGGGTGCCCGTCAGATCCATACCCACCTGGTGGACACAGTCTTCCTATCACAGTGCAACCATGGGACTGTAGCGCAAGCTCTTGTAAAGGTGCTCACAGAGTACAGCATAGACTTCCAGAACGTTATTTCCTTTAACACTGACAACGCGGCATACATGCTCAAGGCCAACAACACGGTGTTGAGGAATCTGTATACAAACTCCATACACATCACCTGCTTGGCACACATCATGAATCTTGTTGGAGAGGCATTTAGGAAGCCTTTTGTGGAGCTAAATGCTTTCCTTCTGTACTTCTCCCGCATTTTTTACATGGCCGGTAGCAGAAAGAGAAGGTACCTGCACCATCTTGCTGAGAACCATGGGATGAAGGCACGGGTGGCACCTGACCCTTGCAGTACCCGCTGGAATTCTTGGTTTGCAGCTGTCCAGTACCACTGCAAGCACTTTGAGGCCTATGCTGGGTTTGTGGAGTCCGAGATGCAACTCAGCAAGTCGCCCCCAGATTCCCTTGAAAATCTACAGAAGATTTTTCACAGTGACCAAAGGGAGTGCATCAAAGTCCAATTGGACATTGTGGCAGAAAAATGCCAAACCATTTTAAACCTGATGGAGTTATTCCAGAGTCAGACACCAGTGACCATGAACGTATATGATTATTTGGAGGACCTCCACATGAACCTAACCAACAATTCATTCCTCACTGTGGAGTCACTACAGCCATTTCTACAGACCACTGCAGGGGCAAAATTAAGTCTGGCACAGAAAAAAAGGATAACCGCCCAGCTTAATGACGCTTTTGAACATTCACTAGAAAAGGTGGCCAAATACATGGGGGAGGCCCAGCCAGGCATACAATTCTTGAAACAAGTGCGCATTTTTAATCCTGCGCGACTCTGCATCCTGCCTAATGAGAAACGTGCCTATTCAGCCATCCCTGGTTTGAGCGAAGTTCCCGATCAGGAGCTTCGCCTCTACTTTGAAAATGTAGGCCCAGAAGCAGTGCAGGCATCTGTTTCTGGAGTGATTGACACTGACCTCTTTTGGCGTGGGCTGGCTGACCGCATTAAAGCTCTTTCCCAACTTGCAGCTGTATACAAGGACTGTGTGACCAGTTCTGCAGATGCTGAAAGGAGCAATAGCATCTACAAAATTATTCTCTCATCCAGTTGACAGTCCCTTTCAGAGCAATCGATCCGGGCATTATTGTTTTTACATTATAACCAGCAGCACAATACTGGTCTAGATTTGGAGTGCTTGGAAGAACTGAACGTACATGGTCAAGATTAACATGCCTTTTAACCAACACAAATGGGCTGAATTGTAAATAAACAAAATGTACATAGCTCCATGTTCTAAAATAACTCAAACAATAAGATATCTGTGTTTGTTGTAAAAAAAAAACAAAATAAAATGCCGCTAAATGCCGCTAAATTTCCATTTTTGTGCCACTAAATTTTCATTTTGGTGCCGCTAAATTTGCCAATCCATGCCGCTATATCCTGGGGGGTCTGCCTATTCTAGTCCCAGTACACAGTGAGTTTTCAGTTCTGCCTGCCACATCGAAGTAATTAGAGACCTTCAGAGATACCAAGCTGCACATTTTCAGCACTTTACCAGCTACCCGGTGGAAGAGGTGTGGCAGATCGGCCAGGGCGACTGACGCTGGGTGCTGGGGATCACGGTTCGATCCCTGGTTCTGGCGGCAGGGATCTGCCCAGCACCATGTGACTCTGGGCAATAGCTCACTGAATCTTACCCACGGCCCCCCAGCTCCTTGACACCTTCGGGTAATTGTTTCCGCTTTACAAATACTGGACATTTATACTGGACATTTACCTGTGGCACTCTGGATACAGTGCTTCTTAAGCATAGCTACTTTGTGCCCAAGGACCTGCTGGGACCTAGAGTCGGACTTCATCTGGCAGGTCCGCCCTTGGTGCCGTCTGTGCCCTTTGAACCCATGTCATATTCAGTAATGATTCCTTTGCAGAATTCAGTCACAGCACCATCTTATGCTCCAGTACCCTTTGAATCAACACTGATTCCGATGCCATCGCTGTTGGAGGAAGATGTAAAATCCAATGTTCCATCTGACTGAGTGGAAGCTACCACAACCGCAAAAAAGATGGTGCCTGGCTCTGACCGGCACATAGCTACAAGGCAGTTCTTCAGATGCAGATACATAAATCTTACTTTATGGTAGGGCCCAAACTTTACACAATTTTTTGGGGGGCAGTGACTCAGATTATGACAACTATATTGAAAGGGGCAACTATATTCCACAAAATGATGAGGAGAAGTGATTTGAAGAACTTCAAGATGCCAGCAGCCTGGAAATTTCTCCAGATACTGGCCTTGTGTTCCCCTAGACCTGCCAGAGAGAAAAGCAAATTCTTCACAGTTGTTATGTGAAGGATGTTGGAAGTCCTAGACTTACCATTGCCCACTATGGAAGTGAAGACTAATGTGTTAAATGAAGTACTTCAACAAGATCAAGCTAGGCCAGGTGCAGAGTCCCTTTTACCATTTAATGAGACCCTTATGGATAGATGTTTGGGCTTTAGGTCTAGCCCATGTCAAGACAACATTGAAGAAGTGGAAGAGTGGACCACATTGCCCAGAATTCTTGTGGGTATTTGAACGGGCGGCGCAGCCTTTTCACAGCACCTTACAGCTAGCGCTGAGAGCCTGCAGCGTGGAACGCTATTGAAGGAGTGGTGTGCTTGGTGGGCGTAGTGGTAGCTGGGCTCAACCCTTTCATCTGTAACCCTGTTTTCCTGTGTAGCTGCAACCCGTACGCCCATTCCTAGCATTGTGACAGTGCATATGCCCTACGTCCCAGTATCCACATACCCTGACTTTCACCCACTACCCAAAATGTTGGGGAGGCCTACATGTCGCTGTTTACGAATCTGATTTAGAGGAGGAAGATCCTGGCCCACCTGCTCATCAGCCAACAGAGGAGAGCAGAGCAGTGGAAGGGAGAAGGCGCAGGAACCACATTGCTACACATTATTATATTTCTCAAGTAACTATGCTGAGAGAGCCCGGCGTCCCTAGCTCCGGTGTGAGAGCGCATTGATCGCTCGGGCCAGACGAGGAAGCCCGTCACAGGTTGCTCTATGTCGTCCACCGACAGGGAACACAACAGACGCAGGAGGTTCACCCACGACGTCTTCGTTCATATTAAGTAGCCGTTGCTAGTGGGTTCATCCTTGTTTTTACCTACGCCGACTTGGGACCACCTGTATTTTACCTTTGCCGACTTGGGACCCTGGGAGCAGGACTTTGCACTACAAGGACACACGGCGCGGGACTGCGAGGACCAGCAGTCATAGCGCCTTGACATCGGCCGCAGCTGGGGCCTCTCCCCCCCACCACCTTCCTGCAGCACTTAACGGCTCGCGGCCCCCGCTTCGCGGGAGCCGCTCGTAGCCGTTGCTAGTGGGCTCATCCTTATTTTTACCTTCGCCGACTTGGGACCACCTGTGATTTACCTTTGCCGACTTGGGACCCTGGGAGCAGGACTTTGCACTACAAGGACGCACGGGACTGCGAGGACCAGCAGTCATTGCGCCTTGACATCGGCTGCAGCTGGGGCCTCTTCCCACCCACCACCTTCCTGAAGCACTTAACGGCTCACGGCCCCCGCTTCGCGGCAGACGCTCGTAGGTGTTGCTAATGGGCTCATCCTTGTTTTTACCTTCACCGACTTGGGACCACCTGTGTTTTACCTTTGCTGACTTAGGACCCTGGGAGCAGGACTTTGCACTACAAGGACACACAGCGCGGGACTGCAAGGACCAGCAGTCATAGCGCCTTGACATCGGCCGCAGCTGGGGCCTCTTCCCGCCCATCACTTTCCTGTATTTAGTCGCGCTCATATCTGCGTTCTACGTGCCGGACTAGGCCCGGGCCAAGTGCGGGCCTGTTTTAGCCCGTTTCAGACCGAGTAAGACCGGACCGGGCACCCCTTCTTACTTGCTAGACCTCGAGATAAACCTGTGATCCCCTTGTAAGTACGTACTGTGTGAAGTATTATATATTACTGAGAATGTGGGGCGTGGTATCACCCCACTCCAGACGCACAGATTTCCTTTGCGCATAACAAATATGCTTGAAATTATTCCAATTAAACCAACATTGTTTACTTGTATTTCATCAATGCTTTATTCCATGTTTTCCATAATCGTCCTGTCACATGCAAGACTCTCTATGTTTCCCTTCATTCCTTAATGCTGTAGATATGCCTGCTGGCCTTGTTCTAGAGCATGGTGTGGTACATAGGTATTTCTCGAACGACAATTTTCATCACCCAATGCATTTCGGGCCCGTTGTTGGCCCTTCGTCAGGGGTACTCTGCAATTTTAAAACATTACTATTAGACTGCGCCATAAACACTCTCGTTAAGTACACAAACATATAATGATAACTTCAGTTAAACACGTTGGTAACGTTTTGCCCTCTGAATTCAAACATGGATAAATGCCCAGTCTTCCATATTCTGAAAGTTTTCACCCTCTACCCCTTAAGTTCAAATCACTCGGAGCTCACACAACTATGTTAACAATCGCTTTCGGTGAAAATATCCCTCTGAATGCAATTTATCTAGCGAGCACATACCTTAATCATGCGGATAGTGGTTTTATCTTGTGTTCAAAACACCTACTCATTTCGCGTTGGAAAACCTTTCTATTCCTTTCTCTCTCTTTCTCGATTATATTCACCTGCAACATGTCCCCTCCCATAGGTGCTCAACCAATACAAACGGGCTGTTCCATTAAACTACGAAACCCATAGTCCACTGCAGCTGGAAATGAAAATACCAGCTATGCATTCTCAGAACTAATTAACAACCTGTTTTACTCATGATATCCTCTCCTATTAATATCACCCACTGTGCATTTACGTATCGAAACATTTAAATTCACCGCCCACCCATAGATGTCTTATATATTATCATGTCTGCACGTGAGAGCAGGAGCAAGGCCGCGGCAGGGTCTCTTTTAATGGGAACATTAGACAATTTCATAACGAGAACTAACTCTGTCATTGACCAAGGAAAAATTTTGATGGAACGCCGGGTCTCGCAAGACCTGGCTATGGCCAAAAGATCCTCCATGGGTCTAATTGCAAATGCACGCACACCTGAAGCTAATAAACGAGCTAATACAACTGACATTGAAGCACTTATACATAGTCCACCTAGCCCTCAGGATTTGTTTTGTACTCCCTCTGTGCTTAAACCACAAAAATTGGTAGATAGAGAGGCTGCCCCAGTAGCATTAAGGGAAAGCTTCCCTGAGAGATTGAATACCCGACAGCTACGAGAAAGACGAGAGGGTGCAATCCCGAAGAGAAAGCGGGCAATGGCCACTGTTATGGGGGGTAGAAAACCCAAACTCGCCAAAGAACAGAGTAACAGTGACATAAAATCTAAACAAAAGGGGGATAATGCCCGGAACTCGTTAAGTAGGCATGTTCCATCGCCTCCGGAGGTATCAAGTCAAACTTCCGGAAATGGTGTTAACATCTCATGCATTACAGAGGTGAACGATGATTCCCTGCTCCAAAAATTGGGGGCCTTGTTGAGATCCACTCTTGAACCTCTGGAAGCAAGACTCCTCCGCATTGAACAACAGCTTTCCCAGATCGAAGTAGCCACAAGGGATGCCAAGGATACTACGAATTTAAAGAGCTCACATTTGGGCACCCCTTAGTTAACTATTGCACCTAATGCTCAGGCAATTTGCAAACCGCCTCATATTGTTCAGCAATCTAGTTAAAAAAAACAATACTTCTACGGCAACCACCTTGGTTTTTTGTCAAGATCCACTCATACATCTGGTAAGGGATCCATACTAACCCTGGGCGTAGTTCGCGGAGCCGCACTCCACAGAGCTACGTGAAGACGCACTTGCAATCCTCGACCTACGCGTAGCTCCGCGGACATGCGTAGTTGCTTGCTAGACCCGTTCGCGCGCCGTTTTTCATCTTCGGGAGCGCGGTGCGCGTGTTCGGGGCGCTGCCTGCATGCTCGGGATGGCTAGCGCGCTAAGTTACCCAAGAGGTTTGTCCCGCCCGCTTGCGTTCCCTTATTTCCTGTTCTGGGTCACAAGTAACGTGTTTGGGTTGTGCAAGACATGTTCGGGAACTCATCTTCTCGTTCGCACTACAAAAGTGCGTGATCGCGCTAAATATCGCGCGAACCTACCCACGCGGTCGCGACGGGCGCAGCCATCTTGGATTTCACACTCAGTTTCTGCGTGTTCGGCAACTCGGTCTTACCAACAAGCATCCTCGCGCGTCCTTATGACGCTATCGCGCATCGCACAGTCGCACGGGATTGTGCGGGAGGGTTTACAAACATGGTGGCACACGCGACCGGGAAAAAGCGAACGCAGAACCAAGGTAAGCCATTGTCGCGCACGCGATAATGTTATTCAGCGCGCGAGAACTACGCTACGCACCGGATCGCGGAGTAATCGACAGCTACGCGTTCTCCGCGGAACGCGGAGTTGCCGAAACTCCGCAAGCTCCGCGAACGGAGCGTAGTTCTTCGCCCAGGGTTAATCCACACCACCTACAATCAACCAGAAAGAGAGTAAAGGGTTGTTGACTGTGGGGGCATGTAAGGGGGACCGCTGTATCAATCTACCACCAGAATCTAGCCCATATGTGATAGTACTAACTGGAGTCCCGGAATTAAGTGATTCCAGTCAGGAATCATTTATGTCTTTAAAAAAGAAAGTGACCTTTTGGCTCAACACAAATCGACCCTTACCCCCACACATAATGAGCGAAATACTGATGGTACGCAGGCTCTCCTGGGTGGGAAACAGCCCAAAAACCATTCCAGGTGACTGTGTACTGGTAAAGTTTAGAGATCCCCGCACGGTGGATTACATTTGCACCTGGAAAAATCAAAATGTAAGGTCATCGATAGAATCTCGATCACTGTTGTACTTTTATCCATTAATTAATTTGTCTGACAGTGGAGGGGATTGGACACTTGTACCGTATCATACTCGGGCAGGGTTGAAAATCTACGATATGGTCCATTAAATGGCCAGAGCCACTTACCCATACAAAACAGGTTCAGTAGTTTAGAAATGGTGGACTGACTAAAATTGATCGAGGTTAACACACAACGCAGTGCATTGGGGAAAAGTAAACAAAATTCTCCAAAGCTCTGTAGGAAAACAAGGGCTAATGATTTAGCGGACCAAGATACACAAAATAGCTTGGGAACTATAGATATGGGTGACCAAACACTTGCAATTTGACAGACGTAGGGGGCATGATGGGCGCCATTAATACTTTGGAGAATGCTTTAGGCACCTCTTGTAAACCATTGTCCAAATCCTTGGATGGCTATTATAAACAGGCTTTGATAGTTGACCAGCAGAAATTAGGAGACAAGGGTGATCCCATTACCTTTTTATCTTGGAACGTAGCGGGATTGTCTAATAAGTTAAAGGACCCAGTGTTCTTACCATTCATACAAAACTTTTCTATTATTTGTCTCCAGGAGTGTTGGGAGAGGGAAGAATTTCATATTAATGGTCATCGTACCTTCGATACTCCCGCTGAGTCATCGATAAGGGGCAGAAACAAAGGGGGCCTTTGAATCTATATTTCGAATACCTCTAAAGTCACTATCAAAAAATTTATCGCAGACTCAAAATACCATCAGTATGTGGTGTTTAAGGTGAGAGGAAGTCAGGCTATTAACCTGATTAACTTCTACAATATTATTCCAAAGGCAGAATTAGCTAATGCCCTTGAAGGGCTCTTACATAGTATGCAGAATGCTGATGAAGATTGTCTCTCGGGAAATGTGTTTTATGGACTGGCGATTTAAATTGTTTTTTATGTCCAAATAGCCACACAGGTGTTTATGGCCTTGATAATATCAAAGGCGGACCTTGTACCCATTTCGTACATACAACCATCGGGAACCTTTTAAACAATTTATTATTCCAACTGGATCTGGGATTTGCAAATGAATTATGTACCCCACAGGTTGCCTTTACACCCACATTTAATGGTAGGGGTTGTAATTCGCTGATAGACTTTGTCTTGGCATCTAATAGTTACTCTTATAACCTTCTTAATTTTAAAACAGAGGATATTGCAATTAGTGACCATTATCCTATTAGTTTTTCCTTAATTTTTGAAGCTGGAAATAGCAAAAATCATGATGTAATTAACAACTTACATAGTCATAGGATAACTTTAGCGAAAAGGAATGGATACCCCATAAAATGGAATAAAGTGGAGCCCGTTGCTTTTTTTGAGACCTTATTAAAAAACAGGTTCAATGATTTTATGGTCTGCCTCTCAGAAACAAACGACTGTGCCTTAGTCACTTTGGCTTTTTGCAACATCTCAGAGGAAATTAGTAAATCCCTCACGGGAACAATGAGGAAACATACAAGAGATAAGGTCGAGGGATGGTTCGATTCAGAATGTACCAAAGCCCATGCAGGTCTAAAGTTGGCACTCAAAGTTCAAATTTCAATTTCAAATTTCAATTTCAAAAAATCTTTATTCGGTTTTCATTATTCGCAAAAAAACATAAAAGTACAGATTCAGCATGGGTCCAGTTAAAAACAAATATGTCATTTTATAATTAATTAAAATAAAACACACGTTAAATTAATTAAGATTAGGACGATGGTTTATACAAAACATTAAAAAGCAGGCAATGGATTTAGCATTTAGTTCATTTTCTAACATCAAGATTGCTAAAAAATGCAGGTCGACAAGTTCGAATTTCCATTTGTCTCAATAATGGGAGTATCCATCGTCTACGCGGAGCCTCATAGAATTTGCAAAACAGGGTAACGTGAATTGAAGATTGTAACGAGTTATTGTCACATGGACACGGTGGCAAGTTCTTAGTCCAATCATTCTGCTTAGGAAACAAGATCAACCTATGAAATATGTTTAATCTGAGGCGAATAAGCAGAAATTTCTCATATTGGGTTAATATGTACTTTAGATATGGCTGAATTGAGAAGGTGATTTGGATGGTCAGTAAATGTTGAACTGAACACTTTCCTATTTCATCAACCAGTCGAAGATTACCCAAGTGATGAAGAGTAATCCTTTTTAGGTCTTTTCCTGGTATTTCAGAGATAGTGCCTGGATGAAAAAAATATCTCTGCAGACCTAAATCTTTAAGAAAGGACTTTATGTAAACTAACCATTTAATCTTGTGGCTATTGTCAAGTTGCATGCATTCCTCTATAAGAGAGTGGGTTAAGACACACTGTTCAGTAGTCCAGATGCGCCGCCATAGCATTATGGGCTGGATCTTTAGATTATCAGCTAGGTAGTCCAGTCCTAATTCTAGGTGACAGCCATACGTCGTTGTACTCTGGGGAACTGACAAAAGGTATCTGATAAAGATGTTCTCCACCTTCTGTAGCACTTCAATGTTTGAGTAACCCCATAGTCCTGAACCATAGGATGCCACACTAATACATTTGGACTGGTATATCTTTAGCATCTCTTCAGGTGGTCTCTTGCCTAGCTTTTGAGCAAAAGCCACCAGTGCTTTCGTGGTTCTTAGGAATGCTAACTTCCTAGCTTGAATTGCCTTTACCCAGATTATCTTATTGTAAATTAGGATCCCTAAATAAGGGTAAGAAGTAGTAGTCTCTAAACTTGAGTTATTGACAAATATAGCTTTACTTTTCGTTTTATTTCTTCCCGAACCAATGCGCATTGTGTATGTCTTTTTTATGTTAATTTTTGAGATTCAGGGAATGCATAAATTTACAATATGTGTTTAGCGAGCGCTGTAACTGTGCAGGGGTTCTGGCCAGAATGTCCGTGTCGTCGGCATATAAAAGTGCTGGTATAGGACGACGCCGTATTGATGGTAGATCTTGACTTTCTCTGACCATTTCCTGCTCTAACCCATTCGTATACAGTGTAAATAGAAGGGGGCCAGAACACAACCCTGTCTGACCCCCCTCCCTATACTAAATGGCTTGGTCAGTTCTCCATCTACCCCGTATCTTACCCTTGCTGATGCATCTGAATAGAGCTCTCGTAGGAAATTCACCAACTGTGGATCTACCCCCATATCTAAGATTATTGCCCACAGCTTTGAGTGACTGACGCAGTCAAAGGCTGCAGTTAGGTCTGCATAGATCATATGCAGGGCTCCTCCCTTCGCTAAATGATACTTCCCTGTTAGTAAGGCTAGGTTCGAAGCCTGGTTGACCATGCTCAGGCCTTCTCTGAACCCGTACTGTAAATCCGATAATATCTTATTATCAGAGGCCCAGATCTGAAGACGGTCTAAAATGATTTGTCCAACGGTTTTACGGAGGGAATCCAAAAGAGATATGGGCCGATAGCAGGCCGGGCTTTCACGATCGCCCTTTTTAAAAATTGGAAAGAGAATGGACGTAGACCCTGACTCAACCAGTCCTATGCTAGTTGCTGCCTCCAAAACCCTTGTTAAAATCGGGGACCATAGGTCTAAATTATATTTAAAAAGGTCAACCGGAACCCCGTCCGGACCTGGTGCTTTGCCGGTTTTTGATTTTTTGAGGGCGCAAATGACTTCCTTATGTGCAATTTTTAACTGTAAAGGATAGCTGACTTGCTTCAAGGGCTCTCCAGGACCTACAAAGCTGTCATCATCCTTTCTAAAAATGTTTGAGAAGTGTTCAACCCACTTGGTTGCGTCTATCGCCACTTCTAACTTCGGTGAATCATGTCCATCACAAAGAAAAGGAGATTTGACTATCCTCCAAAAGGTGATATTATCATTCAAGAAGCAGCTCTCATGTAGTTGCTTCCATAAGTTATCCTTAATCTCTTTTTTTGCGATTTTTTATGGCTAGCTTATATATTTTTCTTAACTCCACTATTTCGTTTCTGGACCTTATTTCCCCCGTTAGAGCTATCTTTAATTTTGTATAGGCTTTTGTACAGCCTGTGTTAAACCAACCCTCGCTTACAGACCCTTTTGATTTCTTTTTACATAGCAATTCATCTCTTATGATTTTGGTGATGGTATCATAGTTAGACAACACCAACTCATGGGTAGTAGACAAATCTAAACAGGCAAGGACCATAGGGAGAGCTTTTCTTAATACATTGGTCATTATTTTGTTTTTGTCAATCTTTCCCCATTTTAATGAGAAACCATTTAGCTTATCTAAGTGGAGAGATTGCTGGTCTAAGATACTCCAGTAGGATTTCTCTACCATAGTGGAGCGGATGGTCATTGAGAACGTATTTGGGAAGTGGTCACTAACTGCATTCTCTATTGTTTCAAACTTGCCTAAACTTAGCATGGTATCCTTTGAGGTGAGTATAAAATCAATTACACTGTTAGCACCCCTTCCATTAAAGGTTCTAAAAAATGGTGCCGGTGGGTAAACTATTTCATTCGCAAATCCCAGATTTGTAGCTACCATTACTTCATTCATGTGGTCTCCGACAATCGTGTGTGAAAAGTGTGTCGGGTTTTTCCCATCCTCATCTTCCATACCACATTTTTTGGAGCCACTATCTTTGCACAAGGTCAAATTGAAGTCACTGCCCCATATTAATGTTACCGATTTTTTAATGTGTTTCTGCAAAAGATTCTGGATTAGACGAGAAATCTCATTTAAAACATCAGTTAATTCTGGCGTGTTCAGGTTGTTATAAAAATGTATAATAACAGAGATAATAGAAGTTTTATGGACTAACATTAAAACCTGATAATTGGTGCCCAGCCTTATAACTTCAATTTTGTCAACTGGGAGGGTATTAGATATAAAAATTATCAGGCCCCCCCTTGGCTCTTCCAGATATTGACGGAATGGCTTTTGAGAAAAAGGTTTTGTAGCCCAGCAAATGAACTGGGGTGCATAGCCATGTTTCCTGTAGGGCAAATATATTATGTAATGTTGCCTCTGTACTCCAGTTCATGAGTTTATTCTGAAGTCCAGCTATATTCCAGAAGATAGTGTCTAGTGTTGAGTTCCCTTTGTCAGATTCAAATGACACTTTGGGATTAGTTGGTTCAGATACTGTCTTAGTGGTACTAATTATGTGGGTCTGTTCAATCTCTTCCTTACCCGATGTGCTTCCCCTATCTCCAGTAATCCTTGGGCTTGTTAAGTCCTGTAAACTTGATAGTGGGCCTTTGAGGGTGTTTAATGAGTCAATTTTATTTAATACACATGTGGGCGTGGGGAGTGCATCAGTGATTCAGTCAACCCCATCCAAACTTGTCAGGGCAGCAAACCTATTTGAGGTCTGGATGTCAAAGATTGGTCCCCCCGAAAAGTTGTAATGTGGGTTGATTGCTCTTCGTTGCTGGGGTAGTAATGACCTGGGATAGAAATAACTCAGGTCATGTATCCTGATCCCTTCCCGTCCACTCTCATAGGCCCAATCATTAATAAAGGAGATGACCCTATGATCTCTAAAATTAATTATTATTACATCACCCTGCGTATCTTTAGGCCTCTGTCCTACCCAACCAAGCCTTCTAACATTTAAAATGTCCCCATTAATGTTGGGGGGTGGAGGTCTGTTATGCCCTAGCCAGTGTATTACTTTGTTTTTAAGGTCTGAGTACCCTTCAACTTTCCCTGTTTTCAATTCTGGTATCCCTGTCAGTATTGCAACATAGGAGGCTGCTTCTGGGGGGAGGTCGATCCGTACATTGGAACCATTTAAGTTCCTGAAATTTTCCTTCTCCCTCTCACTTTTTTTATGTGTAACCATTTGATTACTTTGATGTTCAACAGTTCCTTTCATCGTGGGTGTCTTAGATATTTTCAGGTCAATGATTGACTTTGTGGAAGCCGGTGGATTTTCTAGCAGTGGGGGTGTTGGTGAAGGTGCCGGTTTAGATGTTTTATTCCCTTTACTTGGATTGTACGGGCCAGAGTTTACTGTTAACATTGATTTTCTGTTATCTTTTGCTAGATCCTTTATTAAGATTGTGTTTGTAGTAATAGCTTCCTCTATTGATCCCAGGTGAACTGCTAACCATTTAACCCTTTCAACTAGGGGCAATAATAAGGATTTTACTAAGACCTCAATATTCCCCATTAGATCTTGATTAAGATGTTGCTGTCGGGGGGGAATGGTCGATGACTGACCTGCAGTTATGATCTCAGTTCCTGTAGTGTGAGTAATCGGGTGAAGCCCTGAGGTATTAGGTATTTTGGCCTGTCTCCCCTTTTGACTGTTTCCCCCCTTTTTCTCTTTAGTGTAGGCCTTTTAGGTAGTAATTGGGTCTGTTTTTTTTTTTTTGAGTTAGCCATTCGGGAATTATTTCCAACGCAAGATCTAAACTGGTGTCCCTGCTAATGTCGCCTCTATTGGGCTCAGATATTGTTGTGGCTTCGAGGAGTATAGAAGGGATACTAACATCGATATTTGTTGATGTTTCCTTCCCATTTGTCGAGTTTGGGGTGGTGGCTTGTTGTATTAGCCCTAGTGAGGAGCGCCTATTCGGGAGTTCTGTGGAAAGACGGCGTTCAGCATTTGCAATTTCCTGTTCCAACGCTGTAGCCGCCTTTGTGATGTACTGATCAATAGTCCCCATCAAGGACCCTCCCGCTAGGGATTTCCTTCCCTTCGCACCTCTCGGGGACATGGTCAACAATACTCTGGTACTAGGTTACGATGTAAAGTCATGCACAGTACTAGTACAAGCAGCCAGGGACAATATAGCGAGCAGGGCAAGAGATAATAGTTCCAAGGATCAATGCACCTTCTTTTATGATAACTCTGGTATTCCGGGTCATAGATGAAAGGGGCCGGGCCCGGCCTGGTCTCCTCTGGCATCCGAGGGCCACAGAGGGCCCGCCCTTTGCCCAGGCTTCGCCCGGCGCTGCCCGCGCGCGGTCCCGCGACGTGGGTACTGGCCTCTGAATATATGCGTCTCCGGGCACGGAAATGCCGGAAATGGCGCTGTCAGCGCACAGGAGCCTGGAACAGGTAGTCCCCCACCTCCACACGGCGGGCGCAAGAGATGGAGCTGCGGCGGCGGGAGGAGGGACCAGAACAGCAAGCAAACGCCAGGAACGAGGAGCAGGTAGATTTTAGGATTGACAAGCCCCTTCAAGTATCCGGCAGAAAGTTTCCCCGCTCTGTCGGGGCTGGTCTCCGAATATATGCGCCTCTGGGCGCGGAAATGCCGGAAATGGCGCTGTCAGCGCTCAGGAGCCTGGAACAGGTAGTCCCCCACCTCCACACGGCGGCCGCAAGAGATGGAGCTGCGGCGGCGGGAGGGGGGACCAGAACAGCAAGCAAACACCAGGAACAAGGAGCAGGTAGGTTTTAGGATTGACAAGCCCCTTCAAGTATCCGGCAGAAAGTTTCCCCGCTCTGCTGGGGCTGGCCTCTGAATACATGCGCCTCCGGGCGCGGAAATGCCGGAAATGGCGCTGTCAGCACTCAGGAGCCTGGAACAGGTAGTCCCCCACCTCCACACGGTGGCCGCAAGAGATGAAGCTGCGGCGGCGGGAGGGGGAACCAGAAAAGCAAGCAAAAACCAGGAACGAGGAGCAGGTAGGTTTTAGGATTGACAAGCCCCTTCAAGTATCCGGCAGAAAGTTGGCACTCAAAAGAGAGTTGAAAAATACAATTGAGATTAGAAATGCTAGAGCTATATACTATACCACTATAAAAACAGAATGAAGGAAATAAAGCAGGAGGCATGGGAAGCCCTACATCAAGCCTGCCTCCTGAAAGATAATATAGGATTTTGGAAGTCGGTGAACGCCCCATTCTTTGCAGACAGAAAAACAGACACCATAGAGATGGCAATAGAAGAGACTACCTGCGTTAATTATTTTACGGATTTATATAAAAAGGATAACCTACCAGGGACCCTGCATGTTGAAATTCGGGGGCGGAGGAGGACAACCCACAGGGACTGTTCCCAATAGACATTAACTTCGAATTATCCGAAGTCAAAGTAGCTTTTGCGGAGAGTGCCGCAGGTAAGGCCCCAGGGCCAGATGGGGTCCCCGTAGATATTTATAATTCCAACATTAAACTATGGGCTCCCCTCCTGACAAATGTTTTAAATAGCTGTAACAAAATAGGGTTTATCCCCACATGACAAGAAGCCATCGTGGTCCCAATTTTTAAGAAAAGGGACTGAAATGACCCCAAGTGCTACAGGCCAATTTAATTATTGGACTCCTTGATGAAAGTAGCAGGAAGGGTCATTTTAAACAGACTTCAACTATGGGCAGAAGACACAGGGGTCCTTTCAAAATTCCAATATGGTTTTAAAGCGGGGTTAGGCACAGTGGAACAAGGTTTAAATTTAGCAATAATTATTGGCAAACATGTGGTAGCAAAAAGGGATACGTTGTTTTTAACATTTGTAGACCTAAGTTCGGCCTTTGATTGCCTGAGTCATGACATTTTATGGGACACTCTTTCACAGTTAGGCATCGAAATAAATCTGCTTAATTTTATTAAAGAATTATATAGGGGGGCTGGCGCAAAGGTACGTTTTGGTGCTAAGGGTGAGTGTACTTCCAAATTCCCCATAAAAAAAGGAGTCCTCCAGGGATGCATACTTGCGCCTTTTTTATTTAATTTATACATAAATAGTGTTGCATCCCATTTAACACAACATAGACAGGATTACCCACAAATTGGAGGAAATCCAGACCCAATTTTACTTTACGCAGATGACGCGGTAATCATGGCCCGGACCCAAGTGGGCCTTCAGAGATCGCTCATTGCTTTCTCAGATTACATGGATGCGAGAGATTTAAAAATTAACATTAGCAAAACTCTTAGCATGTGTTGCTCCACAAAGAGAAATGTTCATTGTAACACTTTTTTTAGCAAATTCAAAGATAGAAACAACTAATACATTTTCCTATCTAGGGATTAATTTTGATAAGAAGGGGACGTGGTCGTCAGCTGCCAACACGAGGAATCTAGCTTTCTCCCGTGCAATTGGAGCTGTGCGAAATTTTGCTATTAAATTGGGGGGTCGACCGGTAAACATCCTGGTGGACATCTACAATTCAAAATGTGTGTCCACTGTAATATAAGGAGCGGGAATCTGGGGGATTGCAGACACTCGCGAGATTCAAATGTGTGAAAACGCTTTCCTCCGTTATCTATTAGCTGTCCCCAAGTCTACCTCCACATATGTTTGCCACAAAGAAGTAGGACTGGATTATGTTTCGCACCTCATTAAAGTGAGTCCTATTCTGTTGTGGCATATGGTATGGATCTCTGAAGAGACAGAACTTAATAGGGAGATAATCCAGGACTGTTTGAAACTCCAGGGGAGTACAAAAATTGACTGGTTTGTGTATGTTAAAGGCTTCCTAAGAAATATCGGACACCCGGAATTCTTTGACAGCCCGACCTGTTTATCAACAATCACAAGAAAAAAGTTGAAAGAAATCTGCCTTATTTTCTTAGAGAATAAAAGATGGCAGTCAGAGGGCAATAAGATTTCTGCTATGGAGAATAAATTAATGCTATACGATCAGGGTATACAGCAATATTTAGTTTGCACACAGAGTAGTTACACCCGGATGCTCTTAACTCGCTTTAGGGGGGGGGGGGTATTTTCAGATTATTAACTTTCCCCGATGTTAACATTTGGACAAAAAACTTGATTTTGTGTCCCTGTGATGATACATCACAACAATCGGTGATCCATTGTATTTTGTTTTGTACATTTTATTCTTTGATCAGGAAAAAGTATTTAATTGTCTTATTGAAGAAGTGGGGCTTGAGACAATGTAGACCTGCTCTACTGAGACTTCAAATGCTAGAGGATGAGATAACTTTGTATACAGTATCCATGTTTTTAAAAAGCATATTGAGACATAGACTGACAATGAACTAAATTTTAAACAGAATCGAATCCAGGCGTAGCTTTGTTCTAAATTGAGTTTTTAATGTTTATTGATGTTTAATTACTATCATCATTTATTGTATTGTTTTTTTTGTGCTTTTATGATTTTTTGAATCAAAATCGAATAAAGCTATTTTGACTTGAAGTCCAAATAATTTTCACAAAAAATCGAAGCAGGTATCGGGCACTATCTGCCAATCACAGACTCCAGAAGGGACATCAAAGTACCTCCTTGTCTCTCTCCCGATCTCCATCAAAATCAATTCCTATTCTAGTCCCAGTACACTGTGAGTTTTCAGTTCTGCCTGCCACATCAAAGTAATTAGAGACCTTCAGAGATACCAAGCTGCACATTGTCAGCACTTTACCAGCTACCAGGTGGAAGAGTTGTGGCAGATCAGCCAGGGCGACTGACGCTGGGTGCTGGGGATCACGGTTCGATCCCTGGTTCCAGCGGCAGGGGTCTGCCCAGCACCATGTGACTCTGGGCAATAGCTCACTGAATCTTCCCGACGGCCCCCCAGCTTCTTGACACCTTCGGGTATTTGTTCGCGCTTTACAAATACTGGACATTTATACTGGACATTTTCCTGTGGCACTCTGGATACAGTGCTTCTTAAGCATAGCTACTTTGTGCCCAAGGAACTGCTGGGACCTAGAGTCAGACTTCATCTGGCAGGTCCGCCCTTGGTGCCGTCTGTGCCCTTTGAACCCATGTCAGATTCAGTAATGATTCCTATGCAGACTTCCGTCACAGCACCATCTTATGCTCCAGTTCCCTTTGAATCAACAATCAATCAATCAAACAATCATAGCATTTGTATAGCGCGCTACTCACCCAGAGGGTCTCAAGGCCCTTGGGGGAAGGGGTCTGCTATTGCTCGAACAGCCAGGTCTTGAAGTGTCTCCTGAAGGCGAGATAGTCCTGGGTCAGCCGAAGAAGGGTGGGGAGGGAGTTCTATGTCTTGACCGCCAGGTATGAGAAGGATCTTCCTCCGGCGGTGGCTCTTCGGATGCGTGGTACGGCAGCGAGGGCGAGGCTTGTCGAACGTAGCTGGTGGGTGGGCGTGTAGAAGGTCAGGAGGTCATTGAGGTACTTGGGGCCCAGGTCGTGGAGGACTTGTGTCCGTGGGTGAGGAGTCTGAACGTGATTCTTTTGCTGACGGGGAGCCAGTGCAGGTCCCTCAGGTGGCCGGAGATGTGGCTGCGTCGGGGGATGTCCAGGATGAGTCGGGCGGAGGCGTTCTGGAGTCTTTTCTGTAGCTTGGCTGTGGTTCCGGCGTAGAGGGTGTTTCCGTAGTCTAGTCAGCTTCTGACGAGTGCCTGGGTGACCGTCTTCCTGGTTTCGGTCGGGATCCATCGGAAGATCTTGCGGAGGATGCGTAGGGTGTTGAAGCATGATGAGGAGACGGCGTTGACTTGTCTGGTCATCGAGAGGGAGGAGTCCAGGATGAAGCCCAGGTTGCATGCGTAGTCTGTAGGCTTGGGAGTGATGCCCAGGGCGGGGGGCCACCAGGAGTCCTCCCAGGCGGAGGGCGATGGTCCCAGGATGAAGACTTCCGTCTTGTCGGAGTTCAATTTCAGGCGGCTGTTCTTCATCCACTCGGCGACGTCTTTCATCCCTTCGTGAAGGCTAGTTCTGACGGTGGCGGGGTCTCTGGTGAGGGAGAGGATCAGTTGGGTGTCGTCGGCGTAGGAGATGATGTTGAGGTTGTGTTGGCGTGCGATGGCTGCAAGGGGTCTCATGTAGACGTTGAAGAGGGTGGGGCTGAGTGATGATCCTTGCGGTACGCCGCAGATGACTTCGGTGGCCTCGGATCGAAACGGGGGGAGGCGGACTCTCTGTGTTCTTCCGGCGAGGAACGAGATGATCCATTCCAGTGCCTTCTCTTGGACACCTGTGTTGCTGAGGCGTTGGACTCGGGTGCGGTGGCAGACAGTGTCGAACGCTGCGGAGAGGTCCAGGAGGATGAGGGCCGCTGTTTCCCCATTGTCGAGCAGGGTTCTGATGTCGTCGGTGGCTGCGATGAGGGTGGTCTCGGTGCTGTGGTTGGCTCGGAAACCGGACTGCGGGGGGGTCGAGGGATCCGTTCATCTCGAGGAAGGCGGCAAGCTGTCTGTTGACGGTCTTCTCGATGACTTTGGCAGGAAAAGGGAGAAGCGAGATGGGGCGGAAGTTCTTGAGGTCGGTGGGGTCCGCTGTTGGTTTCTTCAGTAGGGCGCTGAGCTCGGCATGCTTCCAGCTCTCCGGGAAGGTGGCGGTGTTGAAGGAGATGTTGATGATGTCCCGGAGTTGGGGTACGATGATGGAGTCGGCCTTGTTGAAGACGTGGTGGGGGCAGGGGTCGGTTGGAGATTCGGAGTGGATGGTGTTCATCGTGTGGGCTGTGTCTTCGGTGGTCACGGTGGTCCAGGTGCGGAGGGTGGCGGTGGGGGGCGTTGGTTCGACGGTTGGGTGCGTGGATGATGCGCCGAAGCTGTTGTGGATGTCGGCGATCTTGCGATGGAAGAACGAGGCAAGAGAGTCGCAGAGGTCTTGTGAAGGAGTGATGTCGTTGTTGCCGGTGCTGGGGTTGGAGAACTCCTTGACGATGCTGCAGAGTTCCTTGCTGTCGTGAGTGTTGTTGTCCAGTCGTTCCTTCAGTGATTTCTTCTTGGTGGTGCAGATGAGCTGGTGGTGCTTGCGGGTGGCTTGTTTGAGGGTGGTCATGTTGTCTGTGGTCTGGTTGAGGAGCCAGGCTTTCTCAAGGGTGCGTCAGTTCTTCTTGGAGTCCTTGAGTTCGTCGGTGAACCAGGTGGCTTTCTTGCTTCTGGGTCTGCTGGGAGGGTTCTTCAGTGGCGCGAGGTCATCTGCGCAGGGGGACAGCCACTGTGTAAAGTTGCGGGCTGCTTCGTTGGGGTCCGTTGTGATGGCGGGCGGGTTCTGGCTGAGGGAGGTGGTGAGCTGCTCGGCGGTGATCTTGCTCCAGCTCCGATGAGGAACCTGTTGCGGGTGGTGGTGGGTCGTTGTTCTTCTGAAGCTGAAGTGGACGCAGCTGTGGTCGGTCCAGTGAAGTCCGGTGGAGTGGCTGAAGGTGATGTGCTTGCTGGATGAGAAGACGGAATCAAGCGTGTGTTGGGCGTAGTGGGTGGGGGTGTTGACCAGTTGCTTGAGTCGGAGGTTTGCGAGGTTGTCCAGCAGGGCGGCGGTGTTGCGGTCCTTGTTGTTGTCCAGGAGGAAGTTGAGGTCCCCTAGGAGGATGTAGTCAGCGGAGGGGATGGCGTGCGGGCTGATGAAGTCCGTGATGTCTTCGCTGAATTGTGTGCGTGGTCCCGGGGGTCTGTAGACGAGGGTGCCTCTGAGGGTCGTCTTTGGGTTGGTGTGTATCTGGAAGTGGAGGTGCTCGGCGGCGGAGAAGGTGTCGTTGGAGTCGGTCGTGATGCGGATGGTGTTCTTGTGTACGATGGCGATGCCTCCTCCAGTCTGGTTGGTGCGGTCCCTCCGGGTGATCTTGTATCCGTCTGGGATGGCGATGTCGGGTGTAGAGGAGGCGTTCGTCCAGGTTTCTGTGAGGAAGGCGACGTCTGGTGATGTGGTGTCGAGCAGGTTCCAGAGTTCCACGGCGTGTCTGTGTTCGGAGCGGGTGTTGAGCAGGATGCACTTCAGGTGGTTGCTGCTGGTGCTCGGCTTGGCGGGTGCGGTGCAGGTCCGGATGCAGGAGAACTTGCAGGAATCGCAGGTGAAGGGTCCGTGGGTGCGTCTCGGGGTGGCACGGTAGCATCCGGGGATCCCGCCGGTGTTGAGTGCGTTGAGTGTGGCGGCGGCGTAAGTCCAGCGGGTGGGTTGGCGTCTGCGGGGGCCAGGGGGTCTGGCGCTGGGCGCGGACGGGCGCAGACGGGCTTGCCTTGCAACACTGATTCCGATGCCATCACTGTTGGAGGAAGATGTAAAGTCCAATGTTCTATCTGACTGAGTAGAAGCTACCACAACCGCAACAAAGATGGTGCCTGGCTCTGACCGGCACACAGCTACAAGGCAGTTCTTCAGATGCAGATACATAATTCTTACTTTATGGTAGGGCCCAAACTTTACACAATTTTTTGGGGGGCAGTGACTCGGATTATGACAACTATATTGAAAGGGGCAACTATATTCCACAAAATGATGAGGAAAACTGGTTTGAAGATGCCAGCAGCCTGGAAATTTCTCCAGATACTGGCCTTGTGTTCCCCTGGACCAGCCAGAGAGAAAAGCACATTCTTCACAGTTGTTATGTGAAGGATGTTGGAAGTCCTAGACTTATCATTGCCCACTATGGAAGTGAAGACTAATGTGTTAAATGAAGTACTTCAACAAGATCAACAAGATCAAGCTGGGCCAGGTGCAGAGTCCCTTTTACCATTTAATGAGACCCTTATGGATAGATGTTGGGGCATAAGGTCTAGCCCATGTCAAGCTCCACCTCTTAGTCAGCAGGTCACTCATCGCCATCATCCCATACCAGGTAACCCTGCCTTTCTCACTCAACACCCAACAAAGGGGGAACCTGGTGGTACAGGTGTTCATAAGGAAAGTAAATCCCAATACTTTCCCCTCCATTCTACCTCATCAGAAATGTAAATGAACAGGGACATTTGTTAAACACATTTTCATCTCAAGAAGCCTTGCTCTGGGGTTAGTGAATACCTGCTGCTTTCTAGGACACTACTTTCATGCTCTTTAGGCTATATTGGTACAAGTTTAACTGGTTGTTCTTGGTGACCTTTGGTAGTCCCTCACCCAGGCCATTCAAGACGGATGCAATGCTGCAAACTTTGACATATGTTCTGGCTTGGCCACAACTGACTGCTTAGGTCAAGCAATAGGCACTAATGGGCTATTCAGCACCACAGCTAGATGATGATGCCTTTTTTAGTGAGAAAGATGACTTGAGCAGGAGAGCAGAACCATAACACGTTCCTTAGGCCTTTCTACTCCGACAAGACAATTCCATTGGCAAGTCTGCCCTCTCCATAGCTGCAGCAGAGGTGTTTCTTTTCGCTAGACTGCTCCATCAGTCCAGCAGGTCCTTTCATCCCATGGTTCTGAGAAACAGTGCTCAGTATAGCAGGGCCAACATGCAGCTCAGTTCCTCATCCCTTCAGCAGCCAAATTCCTAAAAAAAACACTTTAGTGTGTCCTTGCTGGCAAGCAACCACCCTGTCGGAGATAGGATCCAATATTTCCTCTTGATTGTCAGGCCATTACTTGAGATAATTGGGTCCTTCAAGATGCCCTCCAATTTCTATCTACCCCTTTGTACCTTACACCACCTTCAGGGCCGTTGACGGAGGACCATCTGTCCATCTTACAGGTGGAAATGCAGGTCGTTTTGGCCAAACGGGGCACAGAGAGTGTTCCGGCCTCAAAGTCACAACTGTGAGTTATGTCTGCTACTTTATTGAATAACAGAAGGACAGAGACCTTCCTCCTATTTTGGATCTTCACTCTCTCACCACCTTTCTGTGGAAGGAAATATTTAAGATGCACAGGCTTGCCCAAATTCTGTCAGTCCTGGCCCAAGGAGGCTGGATTGTGGCATTGGACCTGAAGGACGCTTACTTATATATCTATATCCAGTTTTCCCGCAGGTCCACAGGTGCTACTTGTGGTTCACAGTGGATCAGGAGTATTTTAAGTTTACAGTGCTCCCTTTTTGCCTCATCAATGCCCCTTGGAAGTTCATGAAAGTGAGGCAGTTATTACAGAACACCTTTGGAGGTCTGGGGTACCAGTCTTTTCCTTCCTTAATGACTTGGTGCTGAAGGCTGGCTCACCTTAGGCAGCCATTACCCACCTCTAGACAATGGCTAACCTCTTTCAATCGCTGAGGTTCACTATCAACATGGCAAGTTCACAACTGTGTCTTTTTCAGAACATCAGAGCAATTCTGAAAATGGTACAGGAGAATAAGGAGATGAACCTGATAGTTCAGCCTCTCCCTGGACCTCTGTGTGGGTGGCTCTGAGGCTCTTAGGGCTGTTTGTCCCCTTTAGGCTGTACTGGTCAAAGCTACCAGATGGCCCATGTATGCTCTGCAATGGAACCTTATCATGACTGGGACAACATCAGAGTAATCTGTCGGATTGAATCTACATTTTGGAGGAGGCTGTAAAAGATCTGTAGTGGCAGCCAAAGGACTGTGATTTGCTCAGTGGCAAGCCACTTTCCTTACCCTATCTAGACCTAATGGTGTTCATGGATGCATCAGTACTGGTTTCGGAGGCCATTTGGGCGAGATGGAAATCAGAGGCCACTGGTCTCTGGCTGGTGTTCAGCTCTATATTGATCATTTAGATCTGAGGGTGAATAACTTGGCATTGAAGGTTTTCCTGTCCACCATCTAAAGTAGGCTTTTGTAGGACAACAACACCAACATATTATACTGCAACAAAATAGGGCAGGGTGGGGTTTAGGGTCATGTGTAAGGATGCTCAGCACCTCTGGAAGTGGCTTGACCACCATGGATTTTCTCTGGTGGTAAACCACCCAGTGGGATCTTTAAACACCAGGACATTGGAATTCAGATGAACAAAGTCAGCATATCACAATGGCAGTTGCATTAGCAGGTTGCACAGGCTATCTTCCAGCAACAGTAGCTGCCTGGCTTGATGTTTTCACCATCACAGAGAATACACAATGTCAGCACTTTTGTGTGCCAAAGCAGCTCTCTCTTTGAGATGCCCTCTGTCTAAGTTGGAGCTCGGAACTCCTAAATGCCTTCCTGATGCTGCCTCTAGTGCCCCAAGTTCTAAAGTAGATCAGGCACGACCTAGACCAAGTCATCCTTGTGGCATCAGATAGACCAGAAGTGTGTGAGAATTGCTTGAAGACTAACCAGATGCAGTTGACCTCCTTCAGTCTTTCCCTTTAGGTCATTATGTCATCCTGGCAGTCAGACGCCCTTCTACAAATCAGTGTATGCTAGTCATTGGGACAAATTTGTGGAATGGTTTGGCACCCAATAAAATGATACATTACATGCAAAGTTGTCTGAGGTTTTGCTGTTTGTTCTGTACCTGACACAGAAAGAACTTACATTGTGGCCTATTAATGACTACTTGTTGACTTTTTCAGTTTTTCCCAGTTGCTGGATTAGTTTGTAATTTAAACCACCTGAAAAGATTTTTGAAAAGTTTGTAACATGTTTTCACCATTCCCTATGATGCCACAGTGGGACCTGAGCTTAATCCTCACCTTTTTTTACATTTGACCCCTATGAGCTGTTGCACAGTTGTCCTTTGAGACTTCTGACATAGAAGGCAGTCTTTTTAATTAGCATAATATCAGCTAGATGTGTGAGTGAGTGCCAGCCTGTTTCTGTTAACCCACCTTATATGACTTTATATTGGATAGGTTGGTGTTAGGCCCCGAGATTCCTCTCTATTCAAAGTGATCACTCCATTTTAGGTTGGGCAGGTTGAAACCCTTCCGGTATTTGCCCCACCCCATCCATCTCAGATGGAATTAATAATGCATTCTTTGGACCCTAAGAGGGCACTTATTTATTATATTGGTTGCAAAAAAAAACATTGGGTTGAAGTCAGCTCTTTCTAGGGTTTTCAGGTGCAAAGGACAAGGCAGTCATAAGTTGAGGCATGACAAGGAGAAAGGAAAACATTAGGTTACTTGCCTTCAGTGACGATCTTTCCGGCGGATACTCCATCTAACTACAGATTCCTCAATGCCCCTCCTACCTCCCTCTTTCTGAAATTGACTCCTCCTCCATTTAAAAATATCCTAATTGTGAAATCTGCACAATGGCCAAACCAATCTGGTGATGGGCGATGTGGGTGATGGAACAGACATCCTAGAAAGCAACTGACATTAGCACGTATGGTACTTATATGCAGCTCTGCTCGTCACATTTGGAGCGGATCGATGTAAGCATAGAGGGGCACAATGACACCTAATGGTAGATAGGATTACTGCATTATAGTTTCTGGATCCAGTCTGATGTCTGTGGAATATTCACAAGGAGATGAATCTGCAGTTAGATAGAATATCTACCAGATAGATCTTAACTAACTTTTCTTCAACATGAGCTGTACAGTATTGAGTTCTGCAGTGAGATTAAACAGACTTTATTTTTCATAAAGTTTAGCACTGGTTGGACAATCTTATATTGTACTATATTGTAGTTGCTTGCTGAGTTCTGACCTCTTGACCCCCACACTACCTTCCAGAGAATTGCATAACTATTTGTACTCTATACCTTGCTAGTCACGTGTGGAAAAGGTTGTACTTGGTGTCATGTCGTTATGCCTGACCTCCCAGAGAGAGACAGGTCAGGCAAGGAGGAACAGGAAATGGACACACAGGAAAAGGAGGAGCAAGTAGCCTGTAAGCCAGTAGCTTCCTGGCAGGGAATAAAGAAGGTTACCCTCAGCCGAGCTCTGTGTGCTGTGTTTGATTTGGGCGGGCTAAGGCGCGACAATGGCGACGAGGATGGGATAGATGACCCCACACACAACGTCGCGCAGCCCAGCCAAGGAACGGCCCCAATGACCAGCCAGCAGCTCCAGAAGCGCCGCTCCACAAGAAAGAGCGCGAAACGGACCGACGCTTACAGCGCCATCCTGGCTCACCGCTGGAGCGGAGTGAAAGAGAGCACACAAGAAAGTGCTCGCGCGACAGCGCCCAGCCGCAGAAGAAGTGAGGAGCCCGGCAGAGTGACAGTGAGGTGAGCGCGAGTGCTCCACCCCGCCGAAGACGCGAAGAGCCCTGTAGAGCGGCAGCAAGGTGAGCGCGAGTGCTCCATCACCGCCGAGGTCAGAGGACCGCGAGGGTGAGTCCCGCAGCGTATGCGGCCGTCAGCGAAGTGAAAGCGCGGCCTGCACGCGTGACAGAGGCTGCCGGGGCCGGAGAACATGGCGGCCATCTTTAAGTCAGGCGCCAGCCCCCAGTAAACCCACGCTTCCACCACGGCGGCCATCTTAGAGTCAGGCGAGGACCGTGAATGGAAAAAAAAGCGGGAATTTCGCCTCTAACCTCCCGCTCAAGCACGATAAAGCTGTAACAAGCCCAAAAGACTGCCATTAACAACAAAATACCATTATAACCACAAGCTAACGCAAAGAGTGCAGGAACAAGCAAAGACTGCCAACACTCAGCAAAAAGGGATTACAAGCTACTGTAACAGAATACAGAAACACCATGTCGGACAACGATGCTCAAAGCACGTCCTCGACTGGAGGCGCACCCACGCAACCCAACACGACGATGATGCCTCAAGTTGCGTCCATAGGAGCACCCTTCATGCGACAACCGCAGCCGCTGGTGCTGACGCCTGGCAACACCATGGGGCCTGCGTGGAAAACCTGGAGTGAGGACTTTGAAGACTACATGGAAGGGTCCCTTGTACAAGACTCTAAGCGCAAACTGGTTGCGCTGCGAAATCTTGCTGGCCAAGAAATAGCACAAATAATCAAAGAAATGCCCAATGTCGCCACGGCCACTTATGATGAAGTAAAGGCTGCCCTTGATCGGCGATTCCTACACAAGCGCAATGTCGATTACGAGCGCTATGTGTTCAACCTAGCGTCTCAAGAAAAAGGGGAGTGCATGGGCGATTTCATCACACGCATCAAGAGGATGACGCGTCACTGCGACTTCGAAAACTTCAAGACGGAAGACGCACTACGGCTCCGCATCATCGATGGCTGCCGTTCAGAATCACTACGCAGACGCCTCCTAAAGAAATCCTACACACTAGAGCAAATCGAAGAACTTACAAGGATTAACGACCAGGCAGAAGATCATGCCAAGAGGATGGAAACACACAAGCCTGAACACAAAGACAAAGACCATAAAGAGCAGGTTTTTCGAATACAATCGCGTACAAGCATCCGCCCAAGGTCGAGTGCACAGAGAACAGGCAAGCACCACCGCAGCCCCCGGAGATCATCACCCCGGCGAGACTCACGACAGACAAAACACACTAAACCTGCACCTGCCTGTTATCGATGTGGCCAAGATTACCCCCACTCAGGGCAGTGTCCGGCCATCGGTCAATGATGTCACCGGTGCGGAAAGGACAATCATTTTGAGATAGCTTGCCAAGCCAGACAATCTACCCGAAGGTCACCCACTCCACGATCTAGCATCCGGCACCATGCCCGAGCCGTGACGAGAAAAGAGAGCCACTCATCAGACTCCTCAGGTTCCAGCACCCGCTCGACATACTCCTACCAACGGCACAGCCGATCCACAAGCACGCCTCGCTCTCGTCATCACTCCACGAGGTCACGCCAGGCTCACCGTTCCTCATCCAACAGCTCATCGGCACTCACCACAGTGTCACAAGACAGTGATGAGTACGTCTGCAGAGTGTTTGACTCATCGACAACGATGCAGGACAGTGATGAATATATATATGCATGGTGGCCGACCCGGACCGTCTCAAACGATATCCGAAGCTAGACATTCTGATAGGAGAACACCCAGCGAAATTTGTCCTGGACTCAGGTGCCTCGTTGAACTATATATGTGCACTGGAGTACCAGAAAATGAAGAACAGACCCAAACTAGAGCCAGCGGCAGTCCGCATCTTCACGTGTATGTGCCGGAAACCTCTGCCTTGCCTTGGTCGATTCCATACCACACTGACTTTCAAGAATAGGAAAATTCCTGCATATGTCCACGTCGTGGAAGGACCCGACTTCGCCGACTGCTTGCTCAGTCTGCCAACGGCGGAACGACTGAAGCTGGTGGAACTGCTGTACATGACAGAAGATGCCCCTGACATCGTGGCAAAGTTCCCGAAACTCTTCAAAGGATTGGGCAAGCTGAACTACTTCAAAGTAAAGCTCCACATCAATGAGAACGTCACACCTGTTGCCCAGCCTCACAGGAAAGTGCCCTTCCACCTGCAACAAGCCGTTGATGATGAACTACAAGACCTGTTACAATCCGACATCATAGAGCGCACGTCCGGACCCACCCCATGGGTATCACCGGTGGTGGTGGTCCCGAAGAAAGGACAAGACAACAAAGTCCGGCTGTGTGTGGACATGAGAGCGCCCAACACCGCCATCGAACGTGAGCGCCACCCAGGGCCGCACATCAGTGATATGATCACAAAACTGAACGGGGCCACAATATTCTCCAAACTCGACCTGAACAAAGGTTACCACCAACTAGAGCTCCACGAACAGTCACGTTATATCACGACTTTCACCACGCATCAAGGCCTATTCCGATACAAGCGCCTGAATTTCGGCATTTCATCTGCCGCCGAAATCTTCCAGGAAACCATCCAAAAGGTCATACAAGGGATCCCGAATTCCTTCAACTACAGCGACGACCTGTTAGTCTTTGGCAAAGATCAAGTTGAACATGACACCGCGCTGGATAGAGTGTGCCATGCACTGCTGCAGGCCAACCTGACACTGAATGCGAATAAGTGCGAATTCCACAAAAACACCCTCAAATTCTATGGACATACTTTCTCCAGTGAAGGCATGACGCCTGACCCCGACAAGGTGGCCGCACTTGCTGACACTCCGACACCCAAGGACGTAAGCGACCTCCGCTCCTTCCTGGGGATGGCAAGTTACTGCGCGCGATACATTCGTGATTACGCCACCATCAGCTACCCGCTCCGAGAACTGACACGTCAAGGACAACCCTTTGAGTGGTCACGAGCGTGTGCCAAAGCTTTCACAGAAATAAAACAAGCTGTTGGGTCTGCCATCAACCTGGCATACTTTGATACAAACAAAAGAACAGAAATCACTGTCGACGCCAGTCCGGTGGGTTTGGGTGCCATTCTAGCCCAATACCGTGAACACTCTGACCAGCGACACATCATCGCTTACGCGAGCCGTAGCCTCACGGACACGGAGAGGGCGTACTCCCAGCCGGAGAAGGAAAGCCTAGTTGTAGTGTGGGCGTGCGAACACTTTCACTTGTTCGTGTATGGGAAACATTTTACCATCATTACTGATCATCAAGCCCTACTCACAATCTTTGGCAATCCCAACGCAAAGATGCCACCTCGCATCGAACGATGGGGTCTGAGACTCCAAGACTATGTGTACACGATTGTCCACAAGCCAGGCAAAGCTGAGAACCCTGCGGACTATATGTCCCGGCACCCTTTGGCGATCGTCACGAAACCTGAATCTCTAGCGGACGACTACATCCACTTCGTCATTGATGCTGCATGTCCCCCTGCAGTTCCCCTGGAATCCATCCAGACTGCATCTGCTTCTGACCCGCTGATTCAAACGGTCATGACCCACGTTCGCAACAACTCCTGGCGACACGCCATGAACACCGCGCCTGGATCGGATCCTCCCCTGCACGACCTCGCAGCGTTTCATCGTGTTCATGAGGAACTGTCCATCAGTGACACTGGTCTTCTCTTACGAGGGGGAAGGATCGTGATTCCTCACAACCTGCGCCAAGGCATCATCAATCTAGCCCACGAAGGCCACAGGGGCCTGAACGCCACAAAGAAGACTTTGAGAGAACGAGTCTGGTTCCCCTCTCTTGACTCCATGGTGGAGACAACGCTAAAAGACTGTATGACGTGCCAACTAGTGAGCCGTGAAGAACCCCCAGCACCTGGAGAGCCAAAAAAGGAAGGACCCCATGACACAGTGGCAAATGAACTGAAGTACCACTTCAGAAACCCCTGTCTGCCCTGCGACCCAGTAATTGAGCCTGACATTGGTGCACCGTAAAAATCTACAAAAGTAAATGCTTAAAGGGAACTTTGGTTTTGCTGTGCAATGTTTTAGATATTTGCAAATTTAGATTACGAAACATAGAACTAAAATTGTATAGTTTAACAGTGGTTTTCTTTTGCGGTGTAGAGAAAATAATTTAAAATATTTGCTTTCAATATACTTTAATAGAGGGATGAGCAAATATATTGACTTTTACAGTTTCAGCCTGATAATAGCTGTATATTAGAAAAGTAAATCCTCACTTTCCTGTATATACTTACTGAATGAATGCTGCAGAAGTCAATATGTTGCAGGTTGAAGTTTGTGAGTGCGATATTTGACATATAACCCTCTGAGCAATTGCCAAAGAAAGTTTTAGAATCCGTGCATTTCGCTCTGAATCCTTGTCAAAAGTGAAAATATCAAAGATGTCTTTAAAATGTCAGCAGGTACCAGTAAGTAATCTAATAACAGCTCCATTGTGGTGATTCTCAGATGGGAGTCAACAAAAATCAAATGTAAATAAATGGCATTTAATTCAAAGAGCATCTACATTCAGCAGAATTATTTTGGCAACCTCAAACCAGGCAAAGGATATGATACACTTGCCTCTGAATCTGTATATATGCTGGGAAATATGTATATTTTTGAAAGTGTAAAAAGACTGAATCAGGATAGCTGGAAGGTAAAGGGTAGCTCCAACGTGAATGAAGTATTGCCTGCCAACAAGGTAAGATACAGATGTACTAGAACACTGATCACAAAAATAGTTGCAATTTGCCACCAGTATTTTCTCAACCTGTGCTTAATTTTCGTGAACCAATAAGAACCAATGGTGAGTTCCCAAAATTCCGAAAAATTGCAGCACACTGATTGGCCACAAACACAAAGATGGTAGCATGCAACTGTCAGCAGACAACCATGTCAGGGATAATTGGGAGACATGGACACACAAGGGTTTTTTCATACTAGATTTTCCTCGGGCTCAAGAGGGTTGGGCCATCTTACTAAGAAATACCTTCTCCTGGTAGGTGGGTAGCTGCCGGTGTGTCATCAGCGGTAGGATCGGGGGCCCGTGGGTCGCACAGTGGGGCCTGAGTCGTATTTCTAGCTGACGAGTGCTAGTCTTTGCTCCGCTTGCCTTGCCGCTCTCCCCGGCTTCGCTCTGGGCCGCTCGACGGGAGCGGTCCACCCCTGCATCTCCCCGCTGTTTTCCAGCCCACTGCGGCTAGCTCCCTGCCCTGGCCTCCTGGATTCGGGGGCCCATTTTGCTCCTGTCTGCACCCGGTCCTGATTTCCAGCATTCCCGGTGCTGCATCGGCCCTGCTCTGCCTCTGGGCCCAATCCCAGCTCTCTGCCATCTCCGAGGCCTACCTCCTGCGGCTGCCTGCTCTTGGAGCCCCTTGTGGGGACCAGTTCCTGTTTTCTCCTTGCCAGCCCCCTCGCAGCTTGGACACCGCTGGTTGCACTTCATCGCCCAGTCTTCCCTACAGGACCCCCAACACGGCCTTACTGCCTCGGCCCTTCAGTATCCAGCCACACACTGCTCATCCTGACCCTGGCCGAGGGCTCTGCCTGTACCTACCTCCTCCCTTCCTCTTCTGCTGTAGTTATTACACTGCACCGGCCCGCCCCACCCACGGGTCCCTCTCTACTGGCAGGCTATCCTAGCGGCCCTGGATATACATAGACCTCTGCTTCCCAGTTGGGCCTTGTCTGGACCTACTTGTTGTCTTCCCCGGTGGTCCGCGCTAGCTCACTTCGTCTTTCTTGGCCCTTTCCTGCTTATCCTGTCGCTCTTCGACTCTGCCTCCTGCCACTTCCGCTCAGTGGGGGTGCCCGTGACTGCTGTTTTTCTCATCTCTAGTGGGTTGCTTTGTCTTGGGTTGCCTGCTTATAGCGCAACATCGGCTTACCTCCTGTAGCGTGCCTACAGACCAGGAGCTCTGCATGACATTGTCCTCACATAAGGTCCTTGCTTTTGTAGGCCTGCTCCTCTGGACTGCCTCCTGGTTTCCCTCAGCTTCCTGCTGTGGCCTCACTCGAGCTACACCTGCTCACTGTACCTGTCCTCAGATATTACGCCTTTCAGCTGCCACCCCCAATCTTGTAAGCAGCCTTTCTGCTTTTGCATTCCTGTGGAGCTGGTGGCATGCTCAGCTGACAGCAGCAGCCCGATCATGGGGAAGGCGGATCTCCAACAGCCCAAGTTGGCCTTTGACCAGCGCAGACAGACCCGGCAGGATGGGGCTACTAAGGACACGGGTGACCCTGCTGCCCAGTCTGACACTGGTCCGTCAAGAGAGGAGGACCTTAAGACCATTATGTTGGATGCAAAGGCCACTGTCTCTGGTATTGCTACCCAGCTTGACCTGCTAACTGCCGTCTGGACACCGTCAACGCCAGGGTGGACATGGAGGCTAGGATTTCGGACGTCGAGGACACCTTGACTGGTGATCGCCAAAAACTCCTCCAGATGGACAAAGTCCTGGAAATCATCCAGAATAAGAATGAGGATTTGGAGGCGTGCTCCCACAGGAGCAACCTCCGCATTACGGGCTTCCATGAATCCTCCAACATCAACAAAATGGAGGACTTCATTGAGCAGCATTGAAATCTCTTTGGCGATGTTCTGTCCCCCATCTTCATTGTCGAGCGGGCCCACCAGCTCCTGGCTGGCCCGCTTGCCCAATCATTGCCAGATTATTAAATTATCAGGAAAGTAATAGGGTCCTTCAAGCTGCCAGGGATAAAGGCGAAATCTGTCATATGGGGAACTCACTTGCCTTTTATCCAGACTTCACGTTGGCGGTCCAGGCCGCTGGCCGTGAGTTTCTCCCGGCCAAGCGGCTTCTCCAGAAGCACAAAGTTTCCTACTCCCTAGCCTGGCTAGCCAAACTGCGTGTTAAGGATGGCTCTCACATGCATGTCTTCAGCCAAGCCGAAAGCTGCCCTGGCCTACGCTAAGATATTGGATAAGCAACAGCGCTCCTCTCCTATTAGCTCTCAGCAGGCTGACGGCAGTGGCATGAGCGGCAATGACTGATTATGGTCTTCGCCATTGATGTTATTGCCCTGTAATTTGTCTAATCTAATATTATCCTCATTGCAGCCTGATTGTTCTGTGCCTATGTAATTGCACTTGTTATTCTTCTTCTTTGCTGCCCACATCTTTACGGGCTATGGGTTCCGGGCTGCAACTGTCACTGACGGCTTATAGTTTTCATTGTACGGATTTTTCTTTTTATTGTTGCTTTTCAGGATGTCCGCTCTGAGATTTTTCTGATACGGTTGGTCTGTCACCCACTATATAACCCCACCTGTTATTTCTTTTAAATGTTGTTTCAATGTTCATGGGCCATTGGATATATGTTTTTAGTGGTGGGTTACCCAATGCTCCTTCTATAATGGCTCCAGCTTGCTTTTTCTCCATACAGTTGTGGTTGGCCCGCAATCATTGGTTTCTGATTCCCTATTTGAATTGCTGTGCTGCGCCCCTGATGCAGTGGCGTTCTTTGGTTTTTCCGTACTTTGGATTCCGATTTCGGCTATTATGCGTGGCCACCCTGTCCTTGTCCTTGTGATGATGGTGTATGACTGGCAGAACCATGCCCCATTGGGATGATTCCCGACCTTGTCTGTGACTTTTCCCTTTCCCATTTTGGGATTCCTTAGGGGGTTTGGCTCAACCTAATTGGGGGGTTGGTGCGGGTGGTGGATTGGAGGGGTTGTCCTGTTCCGGATTGCTGCCTTTCTTCAGAGGCCTGTTCCTCCTATTATTTTGCTTTGTTTTCTGTTGTTGGGCACACAATGTGTTCCATTGCTTTTTGTACATTCCTGCACTCCCTGCTCCTAACACCTCGGTACACTTGGCACGCGTCATTTTGTATTCACATTTAACATCACATGCCTGACACCGCATTCTGGACTTGGAACATTAGGGGTCTCAACGACCACCGCAAGGCACGCCTTGTGCACGCGCACCTCATGCGCCACCAGGTTGACATCTGTTCCCTCCAGGAGACCCACCTTCTCTCTGTCACTGCCTCCAGATTGCAGTCGCACCATCGGGGGGAGACTTCTTCATCCTTCATTCTAATTATTCCCACGGCGAATCCATCCTGTTTCGCAGGGGTCTCCCCTGGTGCACCACCTAATCCTTTAGTGACACGAGGGCCAATATGTTATTCTACAAGGAACCCTCCTCACTCAACCCCTAATTCTTGCTGTGATCTATGGCCCTAATGTCAATAACCCAAAATTTTTATAAACATTTGGCCACTTATTTCTTCCCTGGGCCCTTGCCCTCTCCTCCGGGGAGGGTGACTGTAACATTGCCCCTTCCCCCTTGCTTGACCGCTCTGGTCTGCATGCACAGCACCCTCAGGCCACTTCTCTTCTTAATGCTATCATCTGCTTGACACGTGGAGACATACCAACCCAGATCGGTGGTGCTGGTCCCCTTTGGACTTTTGGCTCACCACACGCGATGTCTCCTCATGGTTTACATCTGTAGATCATATGCCCGCACCCTTTCCGACCATGCTTCTGTGCATTTGCGTCCACTCTCATTGTGCCGTATGTGTGCCTGGAGACTACCCGGCATGCTCTTTGAGATTCTGTCTTCCGGGAGTAGATCCACACAGCTCTTATCAACTATTTTGAGCTTAATGCTGGCTTGGTTGAGTCCCCGTCCACGCTTTGGGAGGGCTCCAAAGTGGTAACCTGGGGTGAGTGCATTTCTAAACAATCTGGTGTATTACGTTCTCTCCGCGACACCCTCAAGCACCTTGAAACAGAAATTAAAGCACTGAACCTCCAACAATCCCTTTACCCCGCGGCCCGACACTTTAGCCTAAATTCGGGGAAAACATTCTGAATTCCATGAGGTAGCTAATAGGGTACTAGCGTTTTTAGGCAAAGTAGCAAAGGTTCTTTGCTATGGTGAGGGCGACTGCCCCGGCAAGACCCTGGCCAAGATACTACAGCACCCACATGCATTCTCCTATATCACTCCTCTACAGAGTGGACCCTCCGAGAGATTCACTTCCCCTCCTGAAATAATCTCCTGCTTCTATGCCTTTTACGCCCAACTTTACTCCGCTGGTGCAGCACCCTACTGCAAGTCTCTTGAACGCTATTTTGACACTCTCAAACTCCTATGGCTGGGCAATGCACACCGGGAGTACTTGGATGAACCGTTCACCCAGGAGGAGATTTGCGCCGTTATTTTTGGACTTCCTGGGGAGAAGGCCCCTGGCTCGGAAGGCCTCACTCCGGCCTTTTATAAACAATATGCACCCCTCCTGGTTCCACATCTGGCTGCCTTGTATAAGGACTCTCTTGAGCACAGGTGCCTCCTCCCTTCCCTCCGGGAATCTGGGCTCAATCCCTCGAGCTGTGCTACTCTTATCGTCCACTGTCCCTCATTAATATTGACAATAAGATTCATGTCAAACTATTGGCCTCCCTTCTTCTTCCCCTAATGTTGTTGATCGCACGTCCTGACCAATCGGGTTTCATTCCCGGGCGTACAACGTCCCACAATATCCGGACCATTTTTGCCATACTTCACCAGATCAATCCATCTCTTCTTGCAATTGCAGCACTTCTAGATGCCACAAAGGCTTTTGATACTCTAGAATGGCCTTTCCTCTTCTACCTTCTTCTCGACTGGGCTTTAGCCCTGACTTAGTGCGCAAGGTCTAGCTTCTTTATACCCTCCCCACAGCCCGCATCACAATCAATGGGCAAATCACGGAGCCATTTTCCATCTCGAGAGGCACTAGGCAGGGATTCCACCTTTCCCCCATGCATTTTGTCATCGCCAATTAGCCTTTCACCGCCCAGCTCCGGCAACACCACACTCAACTTGGCCTTGGCTTCGCAGTCCGTGCTCTACTCATCTCCATATAAGCGGAAGATATCACACTTTATATCCATAATCCACACGCCAATCTTGGTCCTATGACAAGGTAGGTTGTGTGATTCGGGGGTCTCTCTGGTATCCAGGTTAATTGGAACAAGTCCATCCTCTTCCCTCTCACTAACGCTACTATACCCTTCACCCCTGATTACCCTTTCGCCTGGGCATCTGGCCCCACCAGAAACCTCGGTATGTGGCTTTACTATAAAACAGACGAGCTTTGGCGCTCCAACTTTGGCCGCGCAAAGGATTGCTTGGAGTCCAAGCTACTGGTGTGGCAAAAACTCCCCTGTCTCTCGCGGGACGCATTGCCATCGCAAAAATAGTAGTTCTCCCAATTTTTTTTTACCTTTATTAAATATCCCCCTCCCACTTACCTCACACTTTTTACGTAAATTGCACTCATACATAATTGCACTGGTCTGGGCTGGCCAACAACATTCTCACGCTCACGCTTCCCCTGCCCCTTGGGGGCATGGGTGCTCCTGACTTTCGCTTAGATGCGCTTTGTGCCCAAGCCAGTTTTCTTCATTTCTGGATCCACTCTACTCCCTTCCAACCCCATGTTTCCAGCGAGGCAGAACTTGCTGCCCCTTGGCCGCTTCAGACTGCACTATTTATTGCGCCCAGGCCCCCACGTGGCAAGGTTGATACCGTGGAATGCCTGCGCTGGGCCTGGGACAGACTCCGCAAGCTTTCTGGCTTTTCCATACTGCATGCTCCCTCCATGCCGGTAGCTAGTGATCTGCATTTCCTCCCTTGCAGACACAAGGCATGGCTAAATGCACCACATCGTTGGGCCTAACCACTATTGCAGATATATATCCCGAAGATACTTTGCTCGCCCTTCCCGGAGATGCAGGGCCACTAGATCGGCTCCTCTACTATCAAATTCGAGCTACTTGTAAAGGTGTCAACCCCACATTTCCGAAGCTTCCCCCCACGCTGGCTGCCCTTGAACAAGTATACACCTCTAGTTCCCCTCATTGCTCTCTCTCTCACCACCTCCCCCACTAGTACCGACAGAGCTTGCACCGCATGGAGTGAGGACCTTGGTAGGGACCTCCCTCAAGACGTTTGGCTGTATTGCTGCAATCAGATAAAGCGTTTGTCGCCTAACTACCGCTTGTGATTGATACATTTGAAGTATATGCTTAGGCTATACCGCACTCCTGCTTCCCTGCATAGAATAGAGCTCATTGCAAGCGACAGGGGTGCGTGCAGCTCGGCCCCCGCTGCTGACTTCTCACATCTCGCTTTGGTGTGCCCCAAGGTCTCTGTCTACTGGCAGGCTGTATGTGCGACCATTAGCCACATCACACTAGAGAGAGTCAATCCTGATCCATTGGTATGTCTCCTTGGCTATGTCAAACATATCCGTAGCGCTAGTCGCAAACTTACAGCCATGTTTCTGGTCCTTGCCAAATGCAGGGTGTCCGCCCCACTGGGGGCGTAAACTGGAGCCCACGGTAGCTGGTTGGCTCAATGACTCTGCCCATTGTCAAACATTATTGGGTGAATTTTGGGATCTGATGCCTGCTTCTTGCCACCCCCCTGATATCTGGGCTCCCCTCATCTCCTACTTACATCGCATAACCGCCGAGGCCAGCTCCTCACCTCGCTCCCCCAGCAGTGACTCACTGGCAACTACTGATCGCACTACTGCTGCCCCACGTTCTTCTGTTCTTTGAGTAATATGTTCACACGCCCGCCTGGCTCATTGTGCCGGAAATGTGCCCATTTGTATACATGTTTTATTTCCGTAGTTTATGTGGTGAAAAGTGATGTAATCCTGAGTGACAGGTGCCATTAAATCACTGTTGTCTGTTTTGTGCTGCCTTCTGCCTTTTTCTTTCCTTGTATTGTTTCTTTTGAAGATCACAAAGACAGACCATTGGGTAGGTTCATAAAGATATCTGGAATACTGGAGGACCGACAGTGGACACTCATCAGTGTATATGACCCGTGTGGACTGGTCAAAGGCACTCTAAATTGGGTCTCAGAGGCATTAGTTGACTCCCCTCAGGGCCTATTTGCTATGGGAGTCATTAACTCTATGTTGAACCTAATATTGGATGAACTCCACATAGACTCCATCACTGGACTGAAAACCGTTGAAGTGCATGACCGCTGTGAGCCTCAATGACATTTAATATTCCTGCAATACTATTCTGCAGCACACATTGGATATATATTTATCCTGGCTTTGGCCACCAGGGAGATGGTGCAGGACTGAAAATGTTGCCAATGTGCTCTCAAACTAAATCTGTATCATAAAGTTCTGTTATAGATTTTTATCTGTGAGCGTCCTGGCCGAGGCGCCGTGCCCCAAGGCATCTGTGTGCAACAAAAACAAGAATGCTGCAGGAATCACCCTCCTTGCAGGCCGGAGCACTTCCACAATAACAATTCAAGTTGTTGTAAACTCCTTCTCAATAGGTTTCATAAAAGAGATACACTTTGAATAAAGTTTGTTGAAACACTTTGGGGCATATTCTCAAGGAACTATAGCTGTGTTATCAGCACTTTATCGCAGCCATAGTTGCGATAAAAATAACTCCCCATTCTCAAGCAGGTGAGAACAGCCCATTTCACCGGTTTACTCGTGATATCAGCCTAAAAAAACATTGCCAAAGATGACTCCCGCAACTATGGCTAATGAGATGCAGTGTAGGCATTTCCGTGCAAAAAGTCGCGACAACACCACTCCCAAACATTCTCAACGACCAGCCAGATCGGCGATGAGAACCCAAAACAGGCGATAAGGCGCGTTAGAAGCAGGATATTAACACCTGCTCTGACCTGGTGTAAAGTCAGACCACAGCCGGCACCAGAAAAGGGAGCCCAGCCCAGACCCACACCTGAAGAACAACTGATGCCATGGAGCTACTGATCATGCAGCTCGGAGCCCCAACAGGCCCACAACACCCACGCCACCAACCCCAGGCCCGCCACCCCCCGGATCCCCACCCACCAACCTCACAGACTTAACACCAGGATATGTCATTGCCCACTACAAGCTCAAAGAACAACCATCCTCTGCATCCTGAACATCATTGCCCACAGGATGATGATACAAACACAGCGGACAACCACATCCCCCGACAGACAATGCTGCTGGCCATGCAGCATCGGTTGGCCTCTGGTACCTTCCAACCAACAACAGCCAGGGTTGGAGGAGTCTCACAGCCAGCCTTGTCAAAATTACTCAAACCTGTCTTGGATGCCATCATCAGCTTGGTACCCCTGCGCAAGAACAGCTGGAGACAAAACAAGGCTTCTACGCCATAGCCGGCTTCCTGCACATGTAAGGGGCAATCAACTGCACACATGTCCTACTTGTGCCCCCTGCCGACACCTCACACAACTACCACAACAGAAAGCACATGCATTCCATCAATGTGCAGGCAATAGTGGACTACCGGCGACTCTTCTCCAACGTCGTCCCAACTACCCAGGCAGTGTGCATGATACCTACATCTTCCGACAGACCATCATCAACCAGCACTTCCAGGATGGCACCTATGGGAATGCACTTCTCATTGGTAGTACCAAATGAACACACAACAGACCTCTAAAACACAATCATGCAATCCACTACTCTGGGAATACACACGTCACATACAACAAGCCAAACAACAAGGCCAAACAACAGACACGACAGCACAACTCACTGTGGGAACCTGGCCTAGCCATGTACATGGGCCATCAACGGCATGGCACCTCAGCCACAAATCAACAGAATGTGGGAAAAGGAGGGAACCAGGCATGTGCAAAGGAGGCGATGTGACCGATGAATGAGACTGTACGCAATGCCAAGTGTGGCGTGGATGTGTTAGACAGACTGCAGTATGCAGACCACAGACATATCCATGTCGACATACACTGCTGGTGTTTGGAGTGTAGTGGACAGTCGACACAACCTTGTCACCCCAGCCAGTGTGGATGATCAAGAAAATGGAGCTTGTTATGTCCCCCCAGTAAGCGTGTGTGGAGTGGGCTGGCCCGGCGTACGCCAGATCAGCATAGGGGTGTGAATAAAAAGCAAGCAGCCCTGGGCATGGTCCTCTTCTGGAATGCTCAACGTGTCTGCCAGGGTGGCGACTCTCACCATGCCACGAGGCCTACGCCATGAGCTGTGTTGCCTGGGATCCTGTGTGCCTGCTGCACCCCGGGCTGATGGTCCCTGAAGCCGTTGTGGCAGCCCCTGTGCATCTAGGCATCACTGCTCACCTGCCGACACTGGTGTGTATCAGAGAGGGCCCACCACATGCCGATGTAAGCTTCAAGCATGATACCCCCGACCTTGGCAGCCTCCTCGGACCATCATGGCCTCCGCGACACAGGCCTGCGGAACTCCTTTTTCGTTGACGTACTCCACCGGCATGCACAGTGGACAAGTAGGATACACATTTGGAACTGAGTCCTGATTACACCATGGCAGAGTACATTATTTAAGGCTGAGTTTATGTCACTATACTCTCTTCGATGTGGTGCCACCAAGTCTGTGCATAGGACTTCCACCAAACGTGTCTGTGGGCCCTTGCTGATTGCGGCCTTCGGCCTACACTGCGGTCCTGCAGACCTCACACCAATCAAATGCAGTCTGTCCCAGGCAGGACACAGCCTCCTCGGCGGCTGCACACCCGCTCAGCTCTGGTGCCACTATCTCCGTCAGCCACAAATCTAATCCACATGCTATTCCAACGTTGTGTGTCAGCGATCCAGGAGGAGATGGCTGGACAGCGATTAACCCTTGATGACCACTGCCTCCGGCCGACACTGAGGCCAAATAGGTTGCACTTTTGGAACTGAGTCTTGATTTCTTCATGGCAGTGTTCATGACAGAGTCCACAAGGAAAAGAGTAAGTGGAAGACACGCTTCAGTCAGGAGGAAATAAGGCTCACCTTTATGGAGGTGATGGGACACTACCAACAACTGCACTGGTGCCACTGACTCTGTGCAGCGCATGCCTACCACACGTGGCTGTTGACCCCTGCTGACTGCTGCCTCCGGCACACACTGCGGTGGGGTAGGTAACACAATTTGAACTACATGGCAGAGTCAATTTCATTGTACAGGTGTCATCGCAGTCTACATCCCCTTCCAGCTCTGGTTCCACCGAGTGTGTGCCCTGAAATTCATGGGCAACCTCTGTTTGAACGTCGGTGGCATTAGAGCCCATGGGCTGGAGGTTGTCTACATCTACATGTAGTTGATACTGACAAGGTAGGAAAGTGGAGCCTGTAGCATTCAACTCTGCCATTTGTCTGTTTCTGCTTAGTTCTGCCCTCTGCATCATGCTCTGGAAGGATACCTTCCACTGTCCCCCGCAACACTCCATGACATTCCCCTAGGACATCGACGAGCACACGCTCAGCTAGCCTGGTCCTTCCTCAGTGCACTGTAAGTCAACGCCCCGTGGTGGTGTGCCTGTGCCGGCCGCTTTGCATCCAGGCCACAAACTCTGTGCTGCTCAAATCAGGGACCCATGATGTTCGTACCTTGTACTGCTGATTGTCTGCTCACTGTTGTGTTTTTTGTCAGCAAAAACCAACCCTTGAGTGGTGGCTTACACTACCCAACACCCATCCAGCACAGGCGTCAATGGAGATGTGACCCTGGCAATAAAAGGGGCCGGGCGCATGTGCCCGTAACCAGTTCCACAAACTCACTCAGTGTGTCTGTGTGGTCATTATGTATGCATGACAGACTGGGGACATTCCACATTACATTGTGCTGTGTGCAGCATGCGCAACTATGTCACCGCAGACAGTGGTGTAGACCTGGGACGTGTAACCTCATCATATTTCCATGTGATCGTAAGTGGGGTAGACATGCCTATGACAGTAGTGCGTAGGGATGTGGCTCCTCCACACGGGGATCTGGGTGTGGTTCAGTGTAGGCCTTGCCAAGGATGTGGCTGATGCGTGTATCTCTGTTGTAGATCAATAGCTGCCACCCCACCACCCCTCAGCGCCTTGAGTCCCATATGGGTGAGTAGCAAGCTTTACAAATTGCTGATTGACTGATTGATTGAGTGTCTCCACCACTCGTCACGCAATACACAATGTTGCTATGTGGCATGCCCCCGGTGTATGTGCTCAGCCGAAGGGGTACATGGGGGAGGGCATGCCCGCTTGCAGTTAGGGATCACACATGCCAACTGTTGTGCGTGTTGCTATTAGCGCAGCATGAGCCAAAGATGTACCCTCAACTGCATGTCGAATTTAGCCAGGCAGCTCTACATCTGTTTCAGGCCTGTCCTTGCAATGGGCCTACACACACATGGCCGGCCACATTCTGCGCAGCATCATCACTATGTCGTAGTCAGGCTTGTGGACATGCACAGATAGGCATGACAATGGTGTCCTGTAGGGGTGCATGTGATCCAATCATGCTGCGCACACTAGTGAATGTGCTCGGGTGAAGGTGAAGCAGTGAGGCTACGTAATAGATAGTGATGCCGCTCATTTGCAACACGCAGTACATGTCATACAGGAATCAATAGGTCACACACCACTGAACCAGTGAACCTGCCAACACAGCATGCAGTACGTAGTCTTGACTCATGTCTCTCTGCACTGTCACAGGTGACCAAGGATATGCACTCTGTGCTTGGATGATGACACCCTCTGAGCCATGAACACAGGCCCAGAAGCAGAACAATTTGGCCCACAAATGCACCAGGGGCATTGTGGAGTGCACATTTGGCGTGTTGAAGTCATGTTTCAGGTGCCTGGATGTCACAGGTGGGACGCTCCTGTACAGGCCAGACCTTGTGTGCAAGATGATCATTGCATGTTGTGTGTTGCACAACATATGTGTACGCAGCAAAGCCCCATGGATACGAGTGCCAGATGCACCGGACAATGATGATGAAGACAAGGCAGGTGGACCACACCCCACTGCAGCCGCCGCAGGAATAGCCCGTAGGGACTACATAGTTTACAATTTCTTCTCTGGTTGACGTCACATTGTGAGGGTGCTTAGCAGTAATGGGACAGTACTTTGACTGACCATAGGCACAGCATGTGCTAATAAATGCATTCCAATACACATTACCTGCGTGCATGTCACTCATCTGTACAGGCACTTCACTCAGACAAGTGTGAATGCGACATGTTGTGCTGACAATTTAGGAATTTGTTAATGGATGGTGGGTGTGTCACCTCTGTGGAGTGAGGCTGTTTAGGCTCTCACATATTTGAACTGCCAGTTCTGTGTGTCACAGTTGTTACAGTATCCCACTATTCAGCGTTTCACACGTGTCTCAATTCATTTCATTTTGGTTGTCATTGTGGCCTACAAGTGACAACAGGGATTCTTTTGGGCTCTGATATGTGCCGCCATGATGCAGGGATGCACCCTGTGACTCAGGTCCCATGACATGGGCGACATGTACGTAAGGGGGAGTGACTGCCCCTACATTGGTCCATGCTTCCATTATTGTTTGATCATGGACATGACACGTCGGTGTGCAGGGGTTGTTGGTTGTCCCTCTACAATGTGAAGAGGAGATGGGGTTTCACAGTGTGTTCCATGTTTGTTTCCCAAATTGGCGCAGGTTACATACTGATTGCATGTAAATGTACATTGTGTCTGTTTGTGGGGAAATGCCTATCTGATTTGAACAATGGTAATTTGTTCTGTTTCACAGCTGTGGGGTTGTGCTCGTACGTTGTCATTTCACTGTTTATTTACACTGCTTTTATGGTGCATTTTCCCGCCAGACGCATGGGATTTGCAGGTCTGTCACTAGTTTTCGCAGCTTTTTGTACTGTGATTGGCCTCATCGCAAGATTTTTTGCGTTCTTGCATTGATTTTAACGTGGTCAGTTGGCGCGTTATCTGTAGACTATCGCTTGGTACCGTCGTGCTGTGAATACTGGTAGACACAGCGTAATTTTCCAGTGATAGGCTGCGATGTTGAAGGTTGCGTAAAGTTATTTTTGCCATGGTTATCACAAGTTCTTGAGAATATGCCCCTTTATGTTTTGATGCTTATCTGACACTCCCTGCTCTGTCTGTGGCAAAGCATTCAGAATTGAATCTTCCCATCACAATACAACAGAAGTAGCAGGCAATATCCGAAAAGCCCTTGTTTCCTTGAGTTCTTTAAGAAATTCACTTCTCTGCTGGTACTCCACCTGCTCTCTGTATTCCAAGACGTATGCCAGGTGGGGTCATGAGTTGAGGAGAGCTACTATTGCAGTGATATTTAAGAAAGTTAAGTCCCAAAGGATTGCAGCTTCTAACTCCCAATATGTAGTATAGACATAGAGGTAGAGGTGAGGATTCTTGCCTTAATTATTTCAAACAGACTGTCCAAGGTGATACACTTGCTCATCCATGGAGACCAGAACATCTTCATTCCAGCTGGGTAAATGTATTACTGGCCTTGCTATACCTGCATTTGGTGCTACAGGAGTTGGAGTTATGTGCCTCACCTTAGGAGGTACATGCAGATGGTTTACAAAGATCTGATTGCATTTGTCAGCCTGTACATTTATTCCCTGAGGAATGGTAGTCATTATTTACCAAGACTGTTATTAGTTGCATGTCTGCACATATCACCTGTGACAACAATTTACCCTTCCTAGAGAATAAGGGGAAATGATGTTTATTATACAAACCTAGTAGCATATAGGCTGGGAAACTAGGGATAGTAGCCTTTAATATAGTATTGCTCAAGCTAGGGACTCCTGTCCAATACATTTGTAGTGTGAAGCAAAACTAAAGTAATGGTACTAAGGTGCCAATGGCCACTCATCCACGGAAACATGTGCCTGTCCTATGTGGGTCCCCTATGTTTTGCCTAGTCGCAGTGTGGGACCAGCATCTTGTCATTTTTATTATTGCCTCCCCTACTGTCATACTCTTGCTGGTTGTGTGTTCTAATCGTATATCTCATCCCTGTTGGTGTTCGTGTGTATCCAGATCACCAACACTTCCATAGCCAAAGTGAACAGGAGAGGGGAGAGAAGGTGTTATACCTGTCAGGCTTACGGTGGTCTTCGCCCAAACTTTTTTTCTCTTCAGCCCTCCTATTTATGCTCATCTTGTTTTTGCTGGCCTTAGGACTCTGCGTACTTTACCAGTGCTAACCAGTTCTAAAAATGGCATGCACTCTCTCCTTAAAACATAGTGGAATGCATTTATATCCAATTGTCACATTTCATTTACCTCCAAGTTCCTACTAGAGTGGTACCACATGTACCAAAGCCTGTAAATTAAATGTTGCCGGTAGGCCAGCAGCACTGGCTGTGCCACCCACTTAAGTGCTACATCTAAACATGTCTCGGACCTGCCAGTGCAGCCAGTGTGTGCAGTTTTTTAACTGCCATACCGACTTGGTAAAATACACTTTTTGACAGGCCGAATCCTTCCTTTTTTACTATTATATTATATTATTATTATTACATATTGGTCACACTTGGGGAGGTCCTTACCAGCCCATAGGGCAGGGTATGGTGTATTTTAAAAGTAGGACATGTGCTTTTCAGTTTTCACTACTGCAAGGTCTACCTCTCCCACAGGATAACATTAGGGTTACCTCATTACATTTAATAGGCTGTAACTTTCCATTGAGAGCAGGAATTTTGGTCAAGTTTGGTGTCTAAAGGATTGTAATGAAAAAACCCTCTTTAGTGAAGAAGTTAGATTTTTCAATCACAATTCTGAAAATGCCACTGTTAGAAAGATTTCCAAGTAACAAACAAGCACCAGTACTGACTCTGTTTTGACAACACAATGATGTCAATTTGTGATCAAACAATTTAATTATTGTGAGCACCCTTTAATTTTCACATTGTACATAAACAATTATCCAATTCACATACAACTGTCAATGACAGAGGAGGGACATCTTCATTTACCAGAACACAAAATCATGCATTACATCACCCACAACAAATTGACATTAACGCATTAAAACTACTATGAATTGATAAAAACAATTCTAAAACACATGACAGAAAACATGTAACAAGCAATATACCAGTTTTGAAATTGAAAGATACAAAAAGGGGCATAAAGTGGAATGTATTTACTCAGCCCCTGCTGAACTGGATTATAACCTAGGAGAGTAAACGTAACCTTTATTTTAGTTTAAGGCCTCAGAGGTTCTGAACATTCAATTTATTGTGCACCAATCAGTCTCTGTCAGCCTATAATTCTCTTTTACATAGACACACTCCCTAGGTGTCAAGCTGCCAATGCGTTTTCAACCCAACGTTGAGTAGTGGTTCTCCTCAGGACTCAGAACTATAGGTAAATGGGTTTGAATAGTGTTCTATTTGATGTACAACGTGAGACAGACAATAATGAAATTGTGCAATCACAAATTGAAATCATTGTGCTGTCAAAACAGAGTGAGTACTGACACTTGTTTGTTCCTCGGAAATATGATAGTGGCTTAGCTTTGCTGAAATTAAACAGGCTCAACCCCTTGTTAGTTAATGATCATTTAGAAAGATGGCATTTTTTTGTCCCGACCATTTGGTGTCTGGTGCCTGTATCCTGGGTCACTTGGAAAGGTGTATTTGGCATTTGGTTTTTGCGTATTACTCTCAGGCAGGGGGAGAAAGAATGGCTAAGTGTTGGCCGGATGGATCACTTTGAGTTAACAAGGAGGAGGAGCTGTCACCCAGGAAGAAGGACAGCTGTGCTGCTAAAAGGTCTACCACTCTGTTAGACTGCTGCTCTGAAGGACTGCTGACCTGCTGCCCTTTTGCCTGGGTGAGAAGGACTGGGCCTGCATCTCTAAACCCAGGGCCTCAGAGTGAGTGACTGCAAGGGCTCAGAGATATTACAGGCTCCCCCCACCCTTGAACCCTGCACCTGGACTCTGCTGTCTGTGACTCTTACCCTGCCAAGTGGTGCCACCCTAGGCCTGGACCCTTGGATTCGGGCCTGCCAGCACTTCTGTGCACTCAGGAGAACTGATGCATCTCCTCTGCTCCCCTGAGCAGTACTGATGCATTACCTTTGCAGCGTGGATTTTCACAGCGCCAGGTGTTGCATCGCCCTTGCAGCCTGCAGCCTCATCTCAGCCATGGCTGCACCACACATCCTCGATACAGGCCCTCACATTGAAAGCCTCCTGTTTACGGCACCCTTGACAGTGATGCAAGAATCCACATCACAAGCTACACAGCTTCTCCAGAACCAACTAGTGCGTGGCGCATCTTCATGCAGTACTTTTCATATCAAGATGTCTCGCCAATAGTCTCTTCGACTATGATTTAGGACCTCACTTGCAGCTTCGCAGCCCCTTGGAACCAACACTGCATGACACATCTTGGACCCTGGCCTTGCATCACCTCGGCTGCTAGACCAGATGTCCACAGTTACTGCTTTGTGCTTTTTGGAGCTATTTTCAAAATTACATATCTCCAGTTCAAATAACTGGAATTTTGTAATTTTAGTCTTAAATTATTCATTGTTACTTTATTTTTCCAAATTGGTGTGGGAATTTTATTGTCTTGTATTTACCTTTATTACTGTTTGAAATGCCGCATAAATACTTTAAACATTGCCTATAAATTAAGCCTGGCAGCTTTTGTGCAAAGCTACCAGAGGGTTAAGCACAGGTTAATTTGGGGTTCCTTGTGACATCACACTGACCAGATTTGTGGTCACTACTTGAATTGAGTTTTACCCCTCTCAACCAGTAACCCAATATCTTAAGAGGGCAACACTGTCTACCTTCTCCCAGGATTTTCATCGTTTTAATTTTGAGTATTTTCCCCTGATCCCAAAGGCTACCACACATTTTTACTTTTTGCCAGTCAACATGATTCAACACTTGCCTCTGCATCCAATGACATGAGAAGAGTGTTCCTCAAAGTTCTCTTGATGTTATATATTAAGAGCAATATACTTTTATATTTTCTCCACAGTATCTCCCTGGGACAAATCCAGATTGATTCCACTAATCCTGGGAAGACCACCCCCAATCAGCATACAATGTTTTCTGTGAATCACTGTGCATCCACATTTAGCACCACTAGTGGCCTGTAAGAGCATTACAATGTTGGACCTTTGAGCTCTGGGCAAAAATGCTGCTGCAGACCCAGTGTCAGTGAAGATGTTGAATAACAGTGTCAATACGTGGGAAAGGCTGTGGTAAAACATCTTACAGAACAAGGGAGTGAGCATTTTCATGTCAAGCCACTTGCCCAGTTTGAGCTTGGCTATTGCAAATATGAACTTTTCAAGTCTGATTGGTTGATAATTTAGCCCAGCCCTCCTCCCCTATGAAAGGTGAGCACCTTCGGTGTGCATCTGTACAAGCAGGGAAATTGTGTGTACAGTGACTCATAGTAGATCACAGAGTGTAAACTATTTGTAGTATTCAAGTCCACACACAGTAGGTGATGTGAAGATGTTTATTAGCAGATAAGTAGATAAGATGGTACAGCCCCGCCAGGAGCATCCAGCATGATGCTCAGCCCAATGACAACTGAAGGCCTCAGCCCACAGATTCCCAACATTCTCTTGCACAGCATAGCTGCAGCAACCTACAGGCTGGCTAGTGGTGGAGAAAGCATGTATATTATATAAACAAGGTGCAGGGATACTACACTATTCCTACATTTTGTCCTTGATGGATCCCTTCCTGCTGCTGTTCTTTCTCTTAGCACTGTTGCCCATCACTTAAACGCCAAAAATGTCCCAGGTCTACTTTCCCATCATAATATTTCTGTATAGTCCTGAGAAAATAATATTCTATCTTATCTTTGTCACAAAGTGTAACCTGTTCTCTCAATGCCGAAAGTTTTTTCCACACTTTAGTGGACCATGTGCATTTGTAAACTGCCTCCAGCTCATCTAGTCACACTTAAAATGCCTTTAATTTTACTTTCCGGTCAGTATTGATCTTGGCTGAGGCTGCTAGAAAGGACTCCTTTACTATCTAATATTATGCCTTACCTGTTTGGAATTCATATGTAGCCTTGAGGTAGTAGTACTCCAATGTTGTATCTGATTCATGTGTTTCCTAGGCGAGTGTGAAAGCCTTCTGTCAATAGCATTGGCCAAACTTGATAGGGCTTGCACGCTCACCTGAGCCCCCAACGATTGTCTCTAACCAGAAAGAAAATCAAACTCAAAAATCAAATGCAGCTTTGCCGCCAATGTATCCACTTTCTACACCGAGTATGTAATGCACAATATTAGTATGGTAAATTAGGCATGACACTGGGCTATTTCCCCGTCTCATCACTTACCAACCTGCGGTCTTTCAGGGGACCTTTCACCTCCATCTCACATGCTCAGTATCACACACAGTCCATATGTTCTCCTTATTGGGGATCCGTTTTTTCCCACAGTCAGCAGGTCCCTGGTGTCAGACAATGATTTCTTGACTTTCCTTCGTGACTTCATCAGTGTTTGTCCTTATATTCTAGTTCATGAATGTTATTTTTCTTCATCTATTTCATTTAGATCTCATCCATATCTTTGGTTGTCAAATGGCTGCTTCCTCTGTCTCCTACAGGTGTCCATATTCAAGTCTAATGGTTTCTTTTGCATCCTTAATTGATGCTAGCTTTTGCCAGCAGAAGATCAGTCGAAATGGATGATTCCCCCCTGTATCAAAACTTGTGTTAACTGAGAAATTCTCAAATTTCACGAAAGAACCTCCCTTTTCACCAGCTATAAGTCCTGAGATATTTGAATCGTATCTCCTAATGAAAATGAAGTCACCTTTCTTATTTTCTGCCTTTAGGAGCATCTCTTTGAGTTGAATGCAGTGTACTGTAGTCAGGATATCGGGTGAAGTGCCTATCGATAGGGGAGGGCCTGCTGTCTTATGCATTCTATGCAACGCTATTGGGCCTTATTGGACACTAGAACAGCTGTTACGAGCCTCTGTAAATAGATCTGAATGCCCTCTAACTCTGTGCTTCTCAGAACCACATTAATTCTAAAGTAATTATGCCTTTCACCAATTTTTCAGTTATTTCATTTTCTCCTGCAGGGTTAGATTATGTTCTTATCTAAAAATGAGTTCCTTACTAAGAAACTCCTGCTCTTTGCTTCTAGTACCACTTGACTCTTTCAATAAGATTACTCTCCCTCCCAATGAAGTCACATCTTTGTTAAGCTCCAGAATCTCTTGTATCATTTCTGCCCTTGTAGTGAAGAAATCATCTTCAAGAACTCTGAACTAGCCCTGTGTGGACCGTTTCATGATGCTTTTTGCTTTTATTTGAGAGTGAGGTCTGTATGATCAAATCAATGGCCTTCTTTTTGTGGGCACTGCTCTAAGAAAGTTTTTTTCGCAATATGTCTTTTTTTGTATGTTTTTTTGTACTTTTAGTCCACAATTTGCTCAGGTTTGTTCTATTGTGTTCATTTCCAAATGAACCCCTTCTATCAGATCCAGGAGCACATTCTTTATTAGCTATAGATTGACAAAGTTAATGCAAAGTGTCCCTGTTTGTAGTGCTCTGGACTGAATTCAATTTTACAACCTTCTTGGACAATACCTTCTGGAAGTTCAATCAATCAATCAATCAATCAAAACGAGCTTTTTTCGATTTAAAGTAGTAAAATCATAAAAGCGTACATGCATATAAAAACAAATTCATCTTCTGGTAACACGATCTAAAAACATCTAAATACACCAATCGGCTAGATTACAATAATCATTTCAGACATTACTTTTAGACATATAAATCGTCCTTTAAAGAGTTATCAAGCGAGCACTCCCCGAAGTTCACAGGTTGTTGACTTTCCTGATTCTTATTACATTCTTTACAAACCCTGCCACAGAGCCAATACAGTAGAAGCTATCCAACATCTGCAGGTGAATGAAGGCAGGCCGACATTGTCTCTATCCTCCCTTTTTTAATAAAGGTTTTAACCACCTTTGCCTCTCTGTAAGATAAAATTTACAGAATAAAACCACGTGAATTGTACTTTGTTGCGATACGTTGTCGCACGGGCAATGACATAAATTTCTTGACCAATCATTGATATTTGGGTATGAAATCAGATAGTGAAGAGTTCCGAATCTGAATCTGATCAGGAGATATCTTTCGTATCTGCTCGGTACATATTGCAAGTATGGTTGAATGCTACAAGTGGTTATAATCTGCTTATTGTTAATCACTGTTGGTTCATTCAAGGCAAAAGCTAGCCTGTTATCTTCTAGATGGGCCATAATAATCCCTTTAAACTCTTTACGTATGATGACATTTAGGCTGTCGGGCACGGAAAAATATTCGGGGTGGCCGATATCATGCATAAAATCTTCCACGTATTTTAGCCATGGAATTTTGCGAGTGTTTTCTAGTTTCATGGCATCCCTCATCATCTCCCTATTTAATGTAGCATTCTCTGTGGTCCAAATTCTATGCCATAAGAGGATTGGCTGGGCCCTAATAAAGTCAGAGATGTATATAACTCCCAGCTCAGAATGGCAGTTAAAAACAAATGCGCTAATTGGGACACTCAGTAGGGACCTCAAAAAAGCATTTTCAGTATGCTGGATTGAGGTACAATCTTGAAATCCCCAAATTCCTGCTCCATAAAGGGCTATACTCACGCATTTTGCGAGGTAGATCCTCAACATGATTTCCAAGGGTCTTTTCCCCAGATTTTTAGAAAAGTTAAAAAGGGCCATATAGACTTCATGTATTGAAGGTTCCTGGCCTTAACCACTGGTGCCCAAGAACATGTCCTATCAAAAAGAATGCCCAAATAATTAAATGAATTAGTGGTTTCAACTACACTTCCCCCCGCCTGGAATTTTCTTAGAGTATTTTTAGTTGTTCCACAGGACATTATAAAACATTTCTTTGGCATTTAGTCTCAGGCCGAGCCTGTCCATAAAAATGGAATAAAAAGAAAGTGCCCTCTGCAATCCAATTTGACTACGGGCCATAAGGACAGCATCACCGGCATAAGGAAGGGATGCGATAGGGCGAGAATTTACATAAGGCGGGTCCCTAGTTTGTGACACCAACTCCTGCTCTAAGGCGCTGGTATATAAAGAAAACAGTAGTGGTGCCTACACACATCCCTGCCTTACGCCTTGTTCAATTTTAAAAAGGGCAGTGCACTCTCCCATACTACCATAGCGGACCTTTGCCCTAGCTCCAGTGTAAAGCTACTTTAAAAATTGAATTAAAACAGGGTCAACCTTTAGTTCCTCTAGCCCCCCCCCATAACCTTTCATGAATTACGCAGTCAAAAGCTGCGGAAAGGTCTACAAAGGACAAATAAAACTGCTCGGATTTTGCCTTGGTATATTTGCCAATTAAAATACTTAAGTTTAAAATCTGCTTGTTTGTGCCTAAGCAGGCCCTAAAACCATATTGGACGTCACTTAGGATGTCGTTTTCTTCGGTCCATCCCTGCAAACGTTCTAAAATTACCCTGCCTGCAACCTTCATCAGAGAGTCCAACAAGGATATCGGACGGTAGCAGGCAGGATCATTTTGGTCTCCCTTTTTGAAAATAGGGACTATAATTGATTTGGACCATGTATAAATGAATCCTCTCTCGCAACATCCTTGTAATACTCTAGTTAAAATGGGACCCCAGACCTCCAAGTTTGACTTATAGAGGTCAATCGGTATCCCGTCAGGACCAGCCGCCTTCCCACTTTTGCTGGCTTTTACTGCGGCATTAACGTCCTGCAACGAGATATCAAGTTTAATAGGGACAAATGGTTGTTCAGTATTCAAGGACTCTAGCCTCTCTGGGGTACCCTCATTGGGTTTCTGTTTTGCATATACACTAGAGAAAAAATTGATCCAGGTCTGTTCGCTAATCGCTAACTCAATGGTTGGTACATTCAATGTGCTCACAAGAGAGGGAGCATTTACCGCCGCCCAAAATTTGGCACTGTCCTTGGACTCTGCGGGCATCAATGAAGTCCTTCCAAGCCGTATCTTTCAACTCTTTAATCCTATGATTCCTAGCTTCTTTATACGTTTTCCTATATGCTCTAATCTTGGCCATGTCTCACTCTTCGCACTGTAGGGCAGTTTTTAAATTTTTAAGGCTGAGTGTGTAGTTCTTATCAAACCAACCTTTCGTGTTGGTGGGTGGGCCTTTCGTTTTTTTTAACAGAATGTCTCTAACAATCCCTGTGATACTATTAAAAGCAATTAACACCTCATCATGTGTAGGGGTATTGCTTAGGCATATTAAAATAGGGTCTAACGCCTTAACCACTATTTCAGTACTTAGCTTCGCCGGGTCCCTAGCCCCCCAACGAACAGCATACCCATTCTTCCTTTGCAGTGTAATATCTTGTAACCATGCTAATTTATTGCCATTTCTCTTCATCGCCCCACTAGGGACTGTTATATTCACACTCTGGGCCAGATAGTCACTCATCTCATTAGAGTGAATGACGTGGGCTTTCACGAGGCCTGCAAATCGGTTTGGAATAATAATAACATCTATGGTGGTGTTGGCCCCTCTCCCTATAAAGGTATATCCAAAATCCACAGCAGGTGTACACATACAATTTAAGAATCCCAAATCGTTCCTAAACATAACTTCATTTAGGAGCTCACCCTTGATGGAATGTTGGAAGTGGAATGATGTATCATCACCGTCCAAGGTTAGTCCACAGTTCTCAGTTCCCACCGCTTGACACAAATTAGTGTTAAAATCCCCTCCCCAAATAGGTATGATTTCTAATTCGTCTTTGGTCCTGAATAGACAATATTTTTACTTAACTTCTCGATTAGGACTCCCAAATTGGACATTTAATTATTGTTATAAAAATTAATCAAGAGCAGGGCATAATTACAATCCAACTGCAGTAAAACATGCTCAAAAAATATTTCTGAACTGACCATCTTACTCCTGTGTGTAGCTAATAGGTTAGATCTATACACACATAGCCCTCCTTTGGACCTACCGCTAGATGATTGAATGGCAGGGGTATGGAAAGTCTTGTACCCATTTATATGGATACTATCTATCGCCCAGGTCTCTTGGAGACACAAGACGTCAAAATTCTTAATAAAAGTCAGCCAAACTTGGTCATTTGCCTTGTCCTTTAAGCCTGCCACATTCCAAAAAAAGAATTCTGCATAGGCCAGCTTGACTCTCAATTGGGGTCGTAATACCACCTCCGTAGATGTTAAAATTACTGGGGGTATCTATATTGCATTCCATCCGTGCCTCTAGAGCTGAAGTCTGTAAGATAGTGTCTGCCGCGATGGCGACATTATAGGTGTTAACATGTGGATATTAGCTCCCATTTATTGAATGTCAATCATTCTCATCTAAGAAAGAGAGGGGGGCAAAGCTGTTTGACACAGACACTCTATAACTTGACCCTTCTTGATTCCATCCCAATTCCCCGTGAGGAAGTTATTGTCCAAGAATTTTACTTCTCAGGGGGCCAGATGTACGACCGTGGAAATAGAGCCTCGCAATTTGCAAGGCGCTATTTCCATTGTACAACAGTGTATTTTACACTGTTAGCAATTCCCAATAGGGTCTCATATTGAGAGGCTAATGAATATTAATGAGACTGTCGAAGTCCTAACTTTACTACTCCTGAACTGAGAAAAATCCTAACTTTAAGAGTTTTGGTATTCACAGAAGGCATTTAGGAGTACTAAAGTTAGGACTCCTAACTTTACTACTCCTAAACTGAGAAAAATCCTAACTTTAAGACTTTCGGTATTCACACAATGCATTTAGGAGTCCTAAAGTTAGGACTCCTAACTTTTGTGAATACCGAAATGAGTAAGTGCCTTCTGTGAATACCAAAATGAGTAAGTGCCTTCTGTGAATACCAAAATGGTAGTAAGTTTAGGATTTTGTCTTAAGTTAGTTCTGTGAATCAAGCCCTATGTCTCGAGATATTCACAGGTATTGTCTAGGTGGTGTTCCTCCTGTCAGCTCCCTGTGCATTTTAGCAGTTACTAGAAATGAGATATGCAGGAGCCAGACATCCCTGGTAGGCCCGGCCTTGCCCTTGGCCTACCTGAGAGCAGAAGTCCTTCTTAACTGGTCTCTTCTCGCAATGTTGCTATTCCATTGGCACCACTGCTGGACCATGTGGTCCCATCTCCACTCATTGTTAATGGCCTCTTGTTAACTAAGGTTTGTTTCCCCAAGCTCTATTAGTAGTCATCTCCGGGCAGTCACCACTCTCAGGTGTAAGTCCCTTGCACATTGTTGTTAGCTCTGGTGAGCCATAATTCACTGCTTTATAGCAGAGGCTTATAGAAGCCAGCAGTGATGGAAGGGAGGAAATTGTATCATATTCCACCAAGATTTTAGTCATGTCTCTATAACAGCTCTAATACACAGAAAAAGGAGAAAACAATGCATTCAGATGAAAACCTCAAGCTCACGACAGGACTACCATTGAAAAGTACAATCATGACCTTTAATAAAAACATAAGGCATAACACTAAACATACATCCAATGCCATTCAGACCTTCAAAGCTCCAATAGTACTCATCACTTTACAAACAATATACCACTTCACAGTAACACACAAGGTACTAATCCACCACTGCACACACATATGAGCAAAAACATGATAGCAGCATTCTACTCCTATGCACCATGCCAATTATAAAAAAACAAACAATAGCAAGCATTGGAAAAGCCAATAGATCTTGCCTTTTTGCTTTGCTAATGCTTTTGATGTTCTGCATTTTCAAAAAGAAATGAAATGATTATTGCCTAAGCTAAAACGCAGCAGCCAAAAAAAACTTGTGCTACAGCTGAGAACACAAAGAAGGTCATACATCACTGTTAGACCTGTTATTCTTAGGGTGGATTTTACTCTAACCTTTGCCCTCCATTTTTGCTGATTCTTTTTGTTGGCCTTAGGACTCTGAGCACTTTACCACTGCTAACCAGTGCTAACATGCATGTGTTTCTCTCCAAACATGGTGACAGTAGTGTATACCTGATTTGATATTTGTTGTATTGGTAAGTCCCTTGTAAAGTGGTATACAATGTCCCCAGGGCCTGTACTTCAAATACTATTAGTGGGCTGCTACATTGATTGTGCCACCCACAGAAGTAGCCTTTCAAACCTGGCTCATGCCTGTCACTGCAGAGCCTGTGTGTGTAGTTTACTGCCACTTCAACTTGGCTTTTAAAACTACTTGTCAAGCCTTAAATCCCACTTTTATAGCATATTATTCACCCTTATGGTATGCCCTAAGTCACCCAAAGGGCAGAAGGGCCGGGTGCTATGTAAGTAAGACATGTACCTTTATGTTTTGCATATCTTGGTAGTGACAAACAGCCTATTTAGATCTTCCCCACTGTGAGGCCTACCCCTCTCCTAGGCGAGCGTTGAGAATTCCTTAATATACTTTTAAGCTGTAATTCCTGTTCAGAGAGTAGTAGGTTTTTAATGTATGATATGTTTGTATGGTAATGCTAAATCCTCCTTACTGATGAAGTTTGATGCAACCACACTGTTTTAGAAATGCCAAGTGTGTTTCCCAAGAGGTTGGCAATGTTTTATGTCAGTAACATTAGACTTCTGTAAAAAGAAAATCAATGAATAAAACCATTACCTATGTTAGTTGACAACACAATTGCTTTTCAATTATGATCACGAAAATCAATTAGGTGATCCCATTTTGTTCCATCTTTCACTTATCATCAAAATACTCAGGACACTTTTCCACGCCACATCATATACACTGGAACATAATACCATATTATGCTAGTCAGATAAATACGTTTTTGGAAATGCACACAACTTCCAGGGAGCTTATGCCAAACATAACATTACATCAAATAGTGAAAGCAAAAACAAATCAAAAAGAACTTCTATGATTTGGTAACAAACAATAGTGTCCAATCCCTTAAATTAAGAAAGGAAAGAGTAAACTTTGATTTCTTTAAATATTGGTCTCCATTTATTTTATACCTGAAAAGGTAATCATTTGAATAGTGCTCCACATCTATATTGTAACTGTATTTGCACCTGTAATCATGCATTTAAACATTTATTGAAATGTTTGCTACACTTAAGTTGACCAAAGGCCTTAAGATTTTGGATTCGATAATATTTAATTTTAATGTGAATGTTTGCTACAGATGCAATTTTTTTTTCTCCCCTGCAGGTGCTGTTGCAGTTGCACTAGATCATGGTTAAAGAACGGTACATTATGTGAAAGAGGTAGTGAGGCTCGAATGAGTATCTCTTGGCAAAAATAAGAAGAAGGGAAGGACTAATATCTAAGTGCAATATGGAGACAGGAGGTATCCAAGGACTTTTTGCATTGTGTAGACCAAAGGAAAATACATCTTGAATGTATTTGCCAGGTTTTAGTGTTTGAAGAAGGAAATTAATTGGACATTTAACCTGGGATTCTCAAGGGTTTCAATCTACACATCAGCTATTTTTCATTCTTAGTATTGCACCCACTGAATTACTCATCTGTTTTCTTATATTGGGGATCAATTTTATCCTGTATTTTTATATTATGTTTCTGTCACTGATTTCTATAAAATTGGCTTTCAATTTATAATAAATTCATACTTAATCTCATCAATCAACTCTAAGTTTTACTTTATGACCAAATGGGTTACATTGTTATCAGTAAATTGCAGTTGATCCTAACTACTTTTGTTCCACAGGTACCTAATATGGTCCATTGTAGGGAGCCAGGAAGAAAGAGTCCACAATCTGTGCATTCTCAATAGCAATCCATTAGAGATCACTTGGAGGGAAGTCTGAGTCCAGAAGAGTTAGGGGGATGAGGCAACAAACAGAAAATGAGTACATCCAGAAAAACAGTCCAGTTGAGTCCTTTAAGCAGCACAGAAGTCCTTATGACAGATGTTCAGATCAAGATACAGTAGTGTCTGATTATTGGGGGTAAGAGACCCAATACTCATACCCGAAAGTGCCTTTGATTTAGGGGTGACTTCAAAGGAACTCTCGGGAGTGTGCAAGGTTTACTTTTAACCAAGATCGGTCTGCCAGGATAATCCTGGGGTGTAAATTTGTGTTTTGTGTGTGCGGACAGGACACTACCTATTGAAGCGTAAGTGTCAGTCCCTCCCATTCCACCCTGCCCAGGAAGCACCATTTGAATGCAGATGAATAAACATTAGCTAATAATGCAGATGAGCCTCACCTTCCTAGAGGGAATGCACAAAGTGTAGCTGTCACCCAACCCAGTCGTGTATTGGAGACAGGCTGCTAGGCACAAAGAGCAATAAGTACAGAAAAATGTTTTTAAAAAAGTTAGTTTTTCCACCAAAACAAAGTCAGTTTTCTCACCGAAGCTTCAAAATCGATTTGATATTATAAACTTGTGATGTTCTCCCATTTCTATTTCAGCCATTGTATCAAATTTCAGCATAAAAGAATGGATGATAAAAAAGTAACATGGATTACATAAACCAATGTAAACTAAAAAGCGAAGGTAGTACTAAATAAAATACGATAAGCCCCACTACAGTAATGTTTTTTTGAACAAGTGGTGCTAACAAAAGAGGTGCTAACAAACCTTTTCTGTTTTATACTGTGTTCACAAGTTCTTGGTCCAGAGGAGAACCCTCAATTGTGGGGTTTGAAACACTTCCGAAAGGCACTCCGATGGGAGATAGGACTCCTGAATTATAATTTCATCGCAAAAATTCATGCAATTCAAACAAGCGTAGTCAATGGTAATCTTTTTTGAAGATTCATTTAATTGATGGGTCACATATTATATCCTCATAGTGACTTTTTCATGAAACAATGCTCCAAATGTATTTTATATTGACATCAATTGATCAATGCATCATCCCTATGCATTTCGGGCGGGCCCTTCATCAGGGGATAGCAAAAGATCTGTAAATAAATGAATTGGTATCAGGAAGGGAACTCGCGACCACGAGATGAGTATTACGATTAACCAAGTGCAGATAAAATTATACGTGCATTATCCACACTACAGAAGGGTTGAAAAAGTAAAAAGGTGTAAGGTTGGCCCAGTGTGAGGTGAGGACAGTAACAGCCATGGTAATGGTGTGGACGGTAAACCAAAAACGCCCATTACGTGAATACTGGACTTAAAAATAGACCTCAAGTAAACCGGAAAAGCCAAACCCAATTAACGCTTCAAAAGTGCTTTAACGATGTGCACGGCAAAAAAAAGTGGCCTAAAAAGTGATGATCGTGCAAATGAGGGCTTACCAAATCTTCTCTGAAGCGACACGCGACGCGCAGGGTAGCCGACGGTTAGTGTGCAATGCGGTGAATGCGGAAGTAAATAAACGACCGTGATAGTGAAGGTAAACAAAGGACTATCGCAAATGTTAGTAGCGTGATAGGCATGCCCATATATCCGAAGCGTAACTAAACCAGTCATGATCTAATATTGGCCGCGGCCTAATTTCATACAACGTAGAAGACGGTTACACACAGTGATAAAATATTATGAGTATTGAAAAAACACAACAAACAAACACTCGGAATCGATGGTGGCGGCCATCATGGAATGGTCAATCGTGGTGTACAATCACTGTAAGAACGGTAACAAATGTGGAAATGAATAGATGATAGAAGCAATAAGGGTAAGAGAGCTTGAAAAAAAGTCATAATGGAATAGAAAATGTAGGTTAAAAAGTATAAAAAATCAAAGGTAGAGGAAAAAATAACCGGAAAGCCAAAATTAAAAAAAAGTGACCGAAAGGGTAATGAACAGGTGCAACCTGGACTATGAAAGAAAGGTGATGGCCATATGGGAAAGGTGGAAATTAAGTAAATACAAAGAAAGAAAGTGAGGAAGAGGAGTGTACGACATCGGGTGATGGGACGTGGAATGAGAAACAAAGGGGTGAAATGGAGACAAGTACGTTCAGAAAGAAATATGGAACAACTGTATGTACATTGGGACAACAACAAATTATAGGAAACAACTATATTCAATTCTATCGTTGAGACCCTTGGGCTGACAAGCATCAAGTCTCTTGATCCACACGGTTTCCCTCTGGAGTAGTATTTTCCTGTTATCCACGCCTGCTCTCAGTGGGACAACCTCCAAAACAAGGAACCTCAGTTGGCTCACGTTGTGCTGGTGTGTAATAAAATGAGCTGCCAAAGGAGCTTTGGTTGATCTATTTCTGATTGTACTTTTATGTTCGGTCAAACGAACTTTAATCTTGCGTTCAGTCTTGCCTACATAAGGCAGTCCGCAGGGACATTTAAGTAGATATACTACGTTCTTGGAGTCACAAGTAGCGTTGGTTCGTAGTTTGATGGCTTTCCCTGATGATGGATGGTTTAGGATGTTACCTGGAATTATGTTGTGACAATGGCTACAGTTAAGGCACGGAATAGTGCCTGAATGTGTTGTAGAAGGATCCGCGGGTACAGTCTCAAGGATGTTTTTGATGTTGTTATGATCAAAAACATCCTTGAGACTGTACCCGCGGATCCTTCTACAACACATTCAGGCACTATTCCGTGCCTTAACTGTAGCCATTGTCACAACATAATTCCAGGTAACATCCTAAACCATCCATCATCAGGGAAAGCCATCAAACTACGAACCAACGCTACTTGTGACTCCAAGAACGTAGTATATCTACTTAAATGTCCCTGCGGACTGCCTTATGTAGGCAAGACTGAACGCAAGATTAAAGTTCGTTTGACCGAACATAAAAGTACAATCAGAAATAGATCAACCAAAGCTCCTTTGGCAGCTCATTTTATTACACACCAGCACAACGTGAGCCAACTGAGGTTCCTTGTTTTGGAGGTTGTCCCACTGAGAGCAGGCGTGGATAACAGGAAAATACTACTCCAGAGGGAAACCGTGTGGATCAAGAGACTTGATGCTTGTCAGCCCAAGGGTCTCAACGATAGAATTGAATATAGTTGTTTCCTATAATTTGTTGTTGTCCCAATGTACATACAGTTGTTCCATATTTCTTTCTGAACGTACTTGTCTCCATTTCACCCCTTTGTTTCTCATTCCACGTCCCATCACCCGATGTCGTACACTCCTCTTCCTCACTTTCTTTCTTTGTATTTACTTAATTTCCACCTTTCCCATATGGCCATCACCTTTCTTTCATAGTCCAGGTTGCACCTGTTCATTACCCTTTCGGTCACTTTTTTTTAATTTTGGCTTTCCGGTTATTTTTTCCTCTACCTTTGATTTTTTATACTTTTTAACCTACTTTTTCTATTCCATTATGACTTTTTTTCAAGCTCTCTTACCCTTATTGCTTCTATCATCTATTCATTTCCACATTTGTTACCGTTCTTACAGTGATTGTACACCACGATTGACCATTCCATGATGGCCGCCACCATCGATTCCGAGTGTTTGTTTGTTGTGTTTTTTCAATACTCATAATATTTTATCACTGTGTGTAACCGTCTTCTACGTTGTATGAAATTAGGCCGCGGCCAATATTAGATCATGACTGGTTTAGTTACGCTTCGGATATATGGGCATGCCTATCACGCTACTAACATTTGCGATAGTCCTTTGTTTACCTTCACTATCACGGTCGTTTATTTACTTCCGCATTCACCGCATTGCACACTAACCGTCGGCTACCCTGCGCGTCGCGTGTCGCTTCAGAGAAGATTTGGTAAGCCCTCATTTGCACGATCATCACTTTTTAGGCCACTTTTTTTTGCCGTGCACATCGTTAAAGCACTTTTGAAGCGTTAATTGGGTTTGGCTTTTCCGGTTTACTTGAGGTCTATTTTTAAGTCCAGTATTCACGTAATGGGCGTTTTTGGTTTACCGTCCACACCATTACCATGGCTGTTACTGTCCTCACCTCACACTGGGCCAACCTTACACCTTTTTACTTTTTCAACCCTTCTGTAGTGTGGATAATGCACGTATAATTTTATCTGCACTTGGTTAATCGTAATACTCATCTCGTGGTCGCGAGTTCCCTTCCTGATACCAATTCATTTATTTACAGATCTTTTGCTATCCCCTGATGAAGGGCCCCGCCCGAAATGCATAGGGATGATGCATTGATCAATTGATGTCAATATAAAATACATTTGGAGCATTGTTTCATGAAAAAGTCACTATGAGGATATAATATGTGACCCATCAATTAAATGAATCTTCAAAAAAGATTACCATTGACTACGCTTGTTTGAATTGCATGAATTTTTGCGATGAAATTATAATTCAGGAGTCCTATCTCCCATCGGAGTGCCTTTCGGAAACAGTGCAAGCAGTGCTTGCACTCCCTCCTTTTTTTCATAATCAACAGTCCTTACCGGCCGGAAGGGACTATTTCCTGGCACCCTAAAAGTCTAACCTCAGTCTATATTTTTCACATTGATGAACAGTTCTCACCACGAGTGCCGCCAGTCCTATACAAATTTTGTTTGAAACACTTCAACACTTCCCAACTAAGGGAGTTAAAAGACTCTGGAATGGAGGGAACTTGTTTAAAAAAAAAACGGGTCCCTGTTCGAGGCCTAACTAAAAGTAACACCCAGACCCCTAGGTATGGTTTATTGTAGGGGTATGGACACATGTGACAATACGAGATCATAACAGAGTTGCAATGCTATTCCAACCACACAAATATAAATATATGTCAGAACTGCAATGCATTGTTACTAAAAAGAAAACGTTATTAAACAAATTCATGTAAGTGTAAGGAATACACAGTAGATGCACTCTCTGTGACTGCTTGAGTGCACTGCATTACATTAATAAGGTTGTGTCACACAAGTACACGTATATGTGGCCTAGTTAAACATGAATTGGTGGAGCAAAAAAACCTTGCTCAAGTCCCCCCTTTGATGGTGAATCAAACCATCACAGATAACAATCTGATGTAATGAGATGGACCATCTAAAACCTTAAGGTTTTAAGCATCTTTCACCTAGAATTCTCTAAATATTTCATATCATCATAGTACATACGCTGACTCTTCTCTAACTCTACATCTGCTCTCTTCCTCTCCACTCCCCTTTTAACCTGTGCGTACTTGTATCCATTAAAGATCAGGAATATGAAAATTACACAAAGAGCAAAAATCAAAAGGGATTTTTAGATGGCACCCAAAATTCCACCCCCCCCAGGTTTCCAAACTATTTACCTACACCATATAATCTATTCCAATGGCTTCACAAGTTTGTGTGACTTCTAACTCTTTCAAATCTTTTGTAAACCCAGAAATATTCATAATATATTTTTCCAGATCCTGACTTTCTTCTGGGATATAAGTATGGCATTGCTGAGCCTTGGTCATCCTGCAGACTTCGCCCTCCTTTGAAAGAAAAAGATCTAACACAAGTTGCTTTTGTAAAACCAAAGACCTTATCACAACCATGTCAGTATTTACAAGCAATAAGGTATTTGTAGTGCTAGTAGCCAGTTTATCCACTATTGTGGTTAGCTTTCTAATTTTTAGATCATTCAGAATCAAATCTTCAGATGGGATCCTAGTACCATAACATGCTCACACCACTTTGCTGCACTAACTCCATACCTAGCTCTAGATGTAATTTCCCATACAGGATCAATGCACTGTTCCACATGGTAAATGATTTGGAAAACTATTCCAAGATAACATGTACAATACCTTCCATGGGGCAATCTAAGATACTCTTTCGGTCCACAAATAATGTACACTCCAGGAATCACTGGATCCTGTCCCCCTAAAAAAGGATAATTCTTCCTTCTTGAAATAACGAGTGTATGTAGCTTTGATCCCCATATATATATACCCAGCTTTCCCTTATTTTGTCAAAAACGGTCAGGGTAGGTAAATTTCCCTTTGCTTGATGTTCTGTTGCTTCATTATTCCACTTATGCTATTTCTTAAGATCTATATCATTATTAGAATTGGATTTCTCCTTCCGTCCTCCACCAAATTCAAACATTTCTTCACCACATCTCACATGGGATAGGTCAAATCGTGTCTATGTGCGTATGTAGTGTCCTGTGACTTAAGAGGTGAAAAATATGTTCCTGCAATCAAATGTTTGAACATGGGGACTGCTGAAAGAACTATATCATATTTCAAAAAATATTATTGAAAACTAGCCTATCTATAAAATAATCACAATAGAAAGCTACAGGAAATTCAATATGTCAAAAGGATATCATGATACGTTATCCCCTCTGCAACAAATGCAGGCAACTAAGGGCACATAGCAATCTCTCACATTCACAGTGTCAATATATTTGAACAGCTATCTAAAATAAGCATTTAAGGCATAGTCACCTCGTAACAGATCTATGTGTAGTTTCCTAACATCACACAACTGTAACCTATAATCCGCAGGATGTGGTGGACTATGAACAACAGTAGGCCTGACTTCTACTGACTTATTTGTAGCTGGATTTTATCCTATAAGCATAATGATTAATATGACAACTACAGCTATTAATATGCCTGCTATAATTTATCTACACCTATTAGTATTAGAATTGTCTTCCATTTTACAGTTAAAATCTAAACCTGCTAGGTGGAACCTAGCAGCTGCAGAGTCTTTTCTGTCAGTCTCTACGCGTGCAAGCAGCAAAACCGAAGTACATGTGATGTGCAACAAAATTATGTACAAAGACTTTGTGAATCTTCTTTCTTCCCTATAAAGTCTATTTACAAGTCTTTCATGATAAATGGTTCAAGTTTACTCACAATCAGTTAGAGAATGAAGTATTTAAGTTAATCAACTAACAGTGGAAACTCATTTGCATTCAAGAAAGTAAAATGAGAGACAGCCAGGATAGGACGTCTCAAGGCACTCACTTTTACTAACAAATAAAGTTCAAATGAAAGATAAAACTGAAGATCAAATTCCTGAAGTTTCAGTTGAATGTTCACAATTATTTCAGAATTCCCAGAACTCGTCGTGTTTATAATTTGTAAGGAATTAAGTCAATTCAGGGTAAGAGAACCTTCGACAAGGCACTCTTGCTCACTTTGAACTTATGAATGTATTCCCCTCTCCTTCTTCGTCACTCAGTTCAGAATACTTAGTATCCTCCGGGATGACTGGAATGTCAACTTCTCCCTGTGGGGCCAGACTCCCCCTTGCCTGCCTTCTAGGCCAGTGTTCTCTCGCAGCCACTCATGGTTTTACAGCACTAGGCCCTTTGCCAGGGTCCAAGTCTGGTTCACTTACAGCCACAGACCTAGCTCCATTGATTTCAGTTTCAACAGGCAACTCTACATGACCCCCCTCAGGTCCAACAGGTGCTGTTGCAAATTCTTGCTGGTCCCCAACAGCTTGAATAACCTGCTCATGTGGCCTCTTGATCACCACTGGTGCTTCTGGGAGAGATGCTGTTATATCATCAATGTGACACAAAACTCGGCCAGTGTGGGCATCATGCACCAATTTGGGAGACCTCCACACTTCACAGCAGCTGTGGTGACAAAGATCACCTGGTTTGGCCTATGCCAAATAGGCTCCAGACATCTCTTTCATACATGTTTCTTCACCAGGACCCAGCTACATGGGCTGAGGTCATGGCACTGCTCCTGATGAGATGAGGTTGTAGTGGCTTCAACATGTTGAGATGCAGAACACACCACATCAGCCAGTTCTTTGCAGTAATCCAGTATCAGATCATCACTATTGTTCAGAAGCACAAATGCAAGCACCTCTGGCAACCTCATTGCTCTGTCCATGATGATCTCATGGAGGGACAATCTTGTTCTTCGATCAGATATGCTGCGTAGACTCAGCAACACAGGCGGCAATGCATCAGGCAAAGACATGAAAGCACACACTTTTGAAAGCCTGAATTTCAATGTTCAATTGACCTGCTTCACCAGACTCAAAGCCTCAGGTCTGTAGCTACAATTAGGGGTGGGCAGTGAACTCAGATACGCTGGCAGAGTTTGTGGGCTTTTGCCCACTCTGCGTTCTGCATAGATCACAGAGTTATGAAAAACTCAGTGAAACGGACCAGAGTTATTCCTCTTGCTCAGCTCACCAACGTTAAGTTGATGAGTACAAGGAAAATCATACACTAGACCACCTCCTCGTGAGATTTCTCAATGCGAGTAGTCATGGCAGGTCACTACTGCTCGGGTTTAGAAACCTGCCGCTCGTGCTGAGAAAGCTGCAGCTCGAGTAGAACATCTACTCAAGAAGCAGAAAGAACAGCACCCTCTTGTGCTGTGCATGGTGCAGTTTGTGCTGTTTTTACAGCTTGGGACAAATTTCTAGCACTAAAAATCACCACCAGCAGCACGGCTTACAGCACTCATGCTTGTGGAACTCCGTAGATCAAGACAACATTGTTTGGGCACTTCAAGGAGTTTTGCATAGCAGAACTCCACAAACTCTGCCCAGGTCTAACTATAATGCAGAGTCTATTCAACTAGTAAAGCAGCACACAGCATCATCAGGATTTCATTATTGAAGTGTGTGCCTTGGCCTGATTTCAAAGGGTTGGCCTAACGGCTAATGCGCTCCACCTCGGACCTGGGGATCTGGGTTTGAGTCTCGGTAACGACGCCAAAAACCTCCTGTGATTCTGGGCAAATCACTTAATCTCCCCGTGCCTAAAAAAAATGAAAGTTTGTCCTCATGTAACGTAACTGGTGCTATGTAAAGCGCTCTGATACCTGATTCGGTTCGGGTCTAGTTCGCGCTATATAAAACTCTGCAAAAAAAAAAAAAAAAGCCAAATCTAGGTATTAACTCAATCAACAACAGCTTCTCAACTGTGAGACTATCATTCCTTTGTGTGGGATATACCTAAATCCATCGTGAAAAGATGCACACAATGAGCAACACGTACCTCAAGCCATTGCACATAGGAATCTCAATAAAATCTATAGGCTTCCATTTAAAAAGACCCCCTGACCTACTTATGTGACTCAGTGTTACTGCATTTCTCTCCCCCACCTTTTTCTATTGACACAAAGCACATCTATGGTACAGTGCTTCAGCCATCAACCTAAACCTTGGATTGACCAAGTTTGCCTAAACAAGCAGACCATTGTGTCCCTTCTCATATGAGTAGAACCATGATAATGTCTTGCCATCTGGGGTAAAAGGCTGTTAGGCAATCATGGTCTCCCATCTCCTGAAACTCAAATCTTGTCCTCATCTCTCTTGACACAACCTGCTTTGACTCAATGGTGCTGTTCTGTCCATGACAATTCTTTCTGCAATCTCTTAACTTTCTTCCAAGAATCGGCTGTAGTTAACAAAAAGTTGCAGTTGGTTAATCTGTTCCTTCATTTGTATACTCTCCATGAACGGTAAAAGTATTGTAAGAACAGTATCTAGTGACTTCGTCTGCATCTCTATTGCTAACAATTATATAATTATCGTTCTTACAATGCTCCACAAGCTTAACAACAGCAACTTGTGCATCTGTAATGCTTCAAGGGACTTTTTAATTTGCTCCCCATTCCGAATGGGTGTGCCCAACGATATCATAAACCCCTTCTGGGACCATGACTGTCCAAAATTATGAACCACACCTAAGCCAAACTGACTAAAAGTGAAAATGGTCACTCTTTGCAGGTCTGAAACAAAGTAGAAACAGTCAACTCAGCCAGTTGTGCTGAGAACACTCCCTGTAGCCATGAAGCTTCTACTACTCCTAAAACGGTACAGACTGCATAAGCAGCTCGTACATTTCCTTCATGGTCTTGCAAACATGAACCATCCACAAACAATGCAAAATCAGATTCAGGCAGTGGCTCATCTTATACGTCTGGTCTTAGCTTGGTGCACAGTGCAGTAACATCCAGGCAGTCATTCTACACTTCATTTTCATCATAATCAGTCTCTCGAGGATATAGTAAGGTGGCAGGAATTAAGGATTCAAAACAGAACACTTCTTCAGAGTGGCATTTTCAGCCTGCAGGATGATCTGCTCATACCGGGTCAGTAAGCTGCTTGTCAAATGCTGTGTGCGAGTAGGCATCAACAGTATTTATACAAAGTGAGGTACGTATACTGTTAAAGGATGACCCATGACAATGCCTTCCCACCTCTTTGGGAATGCACAATTGCCTTTCAAGATGTATGAAAGGCACAGCTTTTGAGTTGATCACAATTTTTGTGCGAATACAAATAGGGGATTACAATTTGCAATTCTCTAAGCACATGTACCAGACATTTTCTAAATGCAAACTGTACATTTAGCTGCTGCTATTACCATTGACTTCAAGTTGATGGTAACCATGTGCAATTTTTGAAAATTCACCAAAAAAGCAGGCATGTGTGTACTTTACATGTATACATTTTTTCTTTGGGTTGCTTCAGGGTGGCCTCAGGCCCCCAGGCACCCTTGATTTTGCACTATCTTACCAATTTGGTAATCACAAATTAAGTAATGCAAAACCATTTGCACCTACGCTCATAGGAATAAATGGAGTAGTATTACCTAATAGCAATTACCTAATTGCAATTGAGACTTTGTAGGAATTGCTATTAAGTAATCTCTATTTTCTTACAGAACATTTTTCATTTCTTAATTTAGTTATTACCTATAATTCACTGTTTAAGGAAAGTTAAATTGGTTTTTGATACACTTGGCTCTATGTTGTTTATCTTGCCAAGGGCCTGGACTATGCGGAACTTAGCACTAGGTTTCTGCAGGTTCGTAATAGGTGAGTTATATGGAGTTACCCCAAAAACTCTTTCAAAATGCCTTGTTGAATCATTGTCTCGATTACTGGAGTCATTGAAGCAATCGTCTCATGGGTCAAATTGTACTATGATGATCTGGGTTATTCAGAATTTGGCTTTATCTGTATACAGACAGGCTCAACCTCTTTAATGAGTTCAATGTCTTTCCCTGAAAAATCCCAAACCGCAGACCTCACAGTGTCTCTAAAATCTAGGTGAAATATTCACTTATCATCATAGGGTACAGTGCAATTTGATCAACCATTGTAATGGCAACATCCTTGTTGTGGGTCTGAAAAGCCACACCATTCAGTGTACAGTAAACTATGCAATTTAACATGCACAACAGGTTACGTCCTAGCAAGCTCACAGGATTTGAGTAACAGACCACAAATGTATTATTATCTACAAAATTCCCTATTTTTACACAGACATCTTCAGTAATGGGGGTTATTCATTTGTTGATTAGCAACTCCAACAACTTGGTCACTTCTTCCCAAAAGGGGTAGGTGTGGAGCATCCACTGTTCACACACTAGAATGGGGAGCACCAGTGTCCACCAAGAATGATCCTGTGTGGCCATTTACCTCACCATCTACATATGGGCCACTCTGGTGTACCACCAAGACTGTGCCAAGAACGCAATCTTCCTATGCCCTCGGGCACTGTCAGGCAGACTGATCGGAACCAACGGTCTTAAAGGTATCAAACATGGGATATTGGTGGTAAGGATGTTACCATGGAAAGAATTCTGCTTCACATTTGGAACTTGATTCAAAATGAATCTGGGACCTGTGGCAGCTTGCTTTGATATCGGAGGTTGTAGCACAGGGTTTGAGGAACATTAACATTTTGAGACCTCGGTCTGGGTACATTCTGCAGCTGCATAGGATTACTGTTCTATGACTGTCTAAACCTTGAATTCTGACTGATTTGCAGGATTAATGCGACATTCCAACTTCCAATAACCAAATCTATTACAATAGTGGTATGGGAGAGACTTTTTCAATGTGGCTACATCAATTTCAGTTCATGGATCAATAGGGATACCTCAACCCCTATCTTGGAACTGAAAACCACCTCCACCTTGCATAGCAGGAGCTCATTGAGGATTCACTCCCTGTAAAGGTGGTGCATTTCCAACAAAGGGAGGACCTTGATTTCCCCTCTGAACATCTTTCATCTGTGCTACCATGAGCTTCACCTTTAATTTCTTCTGCCTCATGTCAATCTTATCATTGCAATGCTTTGAATATCAGAAGATCTCATCAACCGACTTATTCAGCCAGCATATTAAATGCTGCTAAATCATCATACTAGCCTCAGGTCTCAATATTGTCACAACGCTAGACACAACATGTCCTTTGTCCTTTAGTTCCAATGTTTGCATCCCACTACACTGTTTGAACGCCTGCAGCAATCTCTCATAATATGCATTAATCTTCTCTTTAGGTTCCTGAATCCTACAATCAATCTGGACACAGTCATTATCTTGGGGTGACATTTAGGCTTCAACCCTGTCATCACCTGGTTATACTTCCTCATTACTATGAGTGATGGACCATTAGTCAAAGGACCCCTCACTGGTTCTCTCTCTCCGGTCATTTTTTAAACTATTTTATATATTTTATATGCTGTCCACAAGTCACTTGAAACCACAATGTCTAACTGAGTATATAAATCAGGCCACTAAACCGTCTGAATTTTCACAAACCACTCTACTTGTTCATACCATTCCACCTAGGGAAATCATTCATGAATGACACAAGATCACTCTTACTCCAAGTTACATGAACATAAACTCCACTGGGTACCTCTCATCAAGGTAGAATTGTTGTTCCTGCTTCCCCCTCTCTCCGAGAGAAGGTAGTTCTCAGTTCTCCCCTTGACCTTTAGGGACATTTCTTAATTGACCATTTGACTTCCCACTTATCCAGCACACTCAAAATCAGAATGCTTTGAATTAATTTCTGATTTTACAGTTTTAACCCTGGTATTATCAGATTATCTAATTCAAGAATACACAAGGAGAGCTGGTGGTTTTTGTCCACTCCAAATCTACTTCATATTTCTGATAATTTATCATGGGCCTGGCTCACTCTCCTAGTAAATCAATATTCATAAACATAAGCTAATTTTGGATGATAAGTATCTATCCGAGCCAATTCAAGACTTTCATTTGTCATCATGCTTTAATTTTGCTTCCATTTTCATTGAAGGTGACATTGAGAAACTTCAACCAATCATCTAGCGCCTGAGCATCAAGTTTATGTGGCCCATCAGAAGTTTTAATTACTGGTATTTCTATGGGGGTGCTACTATGTACATTCAGGGATGGCTCCCAGGTGAGCCAACCCAAATCTGGCAACCACAAGAATTAACTCAATGTCCAAATCGGGACTCATTTACTGATGAGTCTGTACTTGGACCACAAAGGTAACTCACATTCATAGGGACAATGGACTAACTGTGTAGGAACATTTTCTGGGGCTCTCAACTCAGTTGGAACATCCAAATTATGTGTAACACTCCCTGTGAACTTGGGATTATATATAGATACTGTCAGACCTCGAACTAGGGCTTCCCTGAATACACTACCATAACCATAATGCATTGCCCGGGGTAGGAAGTGGTGTGCTATCCCATACTGCCTAAGAACAGATCAGCTGATACTGATGGGAGGTTCTTAAGCCTCCAGAGACAACATGGCGGTGCTTGGCTTTCCTTCCCTGCCCTCGTCTTCCTTGCTGGATTCGCCTTTTCCTTGTCAAGCCCTGTTCTCTATTTTTGGATTTGAGCCTGCCTGCACCTGGTAACGCGAACCGCGTTGGAAGCGCCTCTCGCTTCATTCTTGCCTACTGTGTTTCCCATGACACGGAGCCTTGTCATCACGGTACGGTGTGTACCGCTGCGTGAGTGAAGCGCCCCTCGCTTCTGACACGCATTTGTTTATTTTTGAAGCAGAACTTTACACTGCGAGAGAAGCCTCGCGGTGATTTCCTTCCGCGTCCCCGTGAGATTGATGTAACGGGAGGACGCGTTCTTTTTTTGTTTTCTTTTGAACTAACTTTATTTGAGACTCTTGGGACTTTTGGAGCGGAACACGAGCAGCACATTTGAGACGCTGCATTTATCGCTGCTGATTAAGACGCAAGGACGCGTATTATTGGATCGCCTTTGTTTTCCTTCAAGTGCCGCTGCTTGCCCACTTTCGTCAGATTCTGTGACCAGATTATTCTATTTTTCAACGAACCTTGCCCCGAGTCTTTAACCCTGTCCCCATATTTGTGAATCACTGCAGGGATGGTGGTTGCATTAGAGCTGGAATTTTTTTAGTTTCTTGTGAAGAAGAAACCTTGAGCCTTTTTGCCTTATTTACAAGAGACGGAGAAGTTATATTCGACACCCTGCATTGAAGTCCTTTCGCTGTAAGGTCAAAGGTAAGAGTGGGATGGCACACACTCAAAGGCAGATGTAATTAAGATAGGTTTGAATTACAACTGTAATTACACTGAATTTAATAATAGTGTTTCTGTTCTGTTTCTTTCTCCCCTGCAGCTATTTATTTGCCTGTCCTGTATGAACCCTCTTCCAGCTGATTGCCTGCAGAACTTGGTCTCTTCATTTTCTGAGGTTGTTTCTCATTCCTGATGTGTTCCTTAGTGACACAGTGAGAGAGGCACCTTCGGGAAAAGTTGAGACATTCGCTCCCGGGGTTATTGGATTTCTGCCTGGAATCTCTCGTGAACCCGACAGATACTGCACTACATGTATCTGCCAAGACCCCACTCTCCTATATGACTTCTGGGAGCCGGCTTGAATTCCCAACCTTGATGTTGGACCTGCCACTAGACCGGATCATCTATCCAATCCTTGCCACCCTCATTGCCCCTGCCACATACGTGACAAGATAGGCAACGGCTGGATGCTATTTTCCTGGCCTATGACGCTAGCTCATTACAGTACTCGGCCAGCAGCCCCACCCACCAACTGACTATTCAATGCCAGTCGCTTTACAGCCACACAAAAGGTGGACTGAAGGCATGCCAAAGGCAAGTCAGTCTGCGCCCATCTATGCCCGACCGCACCCAGCGTTAGAGCCCCTGGTCCACCAACCATCCACAGCTACTCCAGCGCCATTCTCCAATGAATGGACCCAGGATGCTGCAGAACTCTGTGCTGCACCTGCTCATCAATGGACATCAAAGGAGCTTTTGAGTGCAGCCACTACCACCTCATCTGCAACTACACTGAACCATGCTCCCACAAAGACCACAGGCCAAGAGCCCAAACTGTGATGCATGCCACTTAAAGTCAGCTTCCTAAACAAACAAACCATCAAACTCTTAAGTGCCATCACCACCACCAGCCCCGAAGTAGTGGTCCTCCCAGAGAACTGGCTCAAGGACTCCTCCGCCCCCTCAATAGCCACAGCCACTCCAACTGGATAACAACTGACTGACAGGGACCTGCCAGTCAGACCGGGTGAGAATTTGTCATCATCCACATGGACTCCTTCAAGCTCACCACGTCAGACAACTCCGCACCTGACATGGAACACCTATACTTGCACATCCAAGCCAACTTCGACTCAATAATCAGAGGTAACCTCACCTAAAGACTACCAGGAACCTGGTCACACTTCTGCAACTCCATCACAGAAATCATCACCCCCTCACCTTGGAATCCAGACATTACCTCTTCCTCTGCAACCTCATCTGCTAACCTCGAAGACCCATATCAGACACCAACTCAGCCACCCTGCTAGACCCCATGGACAACCTCTGCCTCAAGCAGATCATCAGCAACCCCACCCACACCACGGGCCACACCCTCAACCACATCTTCATGTCCAGTGTCAAAATACAGTTCAGCCACACAATCAAGCTTAAATCGATCTGCCACATTCCCGGAATCCTGGAAGAAGGCCTAAGTCAAACCACTTGTGAGGAAACCCACAGGGGACCCATCAGTCCTCAGGAACTACTGCCCCATCTCGCTTCTCTCCTTCTCAGCCAAGGTCCTGGAGAAAGCGGTCAACCACAAACTACCTGGAATCTAACCACCTGCTCTACCCTGTCAATCCAGTTTCTTCTCCAACCACAGCACTACAACTGCCCTTATAGCTGCCATGGGGGACATGGAGCCATCCAAGCCATCTTTGACCACAGTGCTTCAGCAGCCCTGATCCTCCTTGACCTGTCAGCGGCCTTCAACACAGTCTCCCACCACCTTCTCATCCAAAGACTTCACTGCATTGGCATCCACGTCAAACTCCTCAAGCTACTACCCTCTTTTCTCACTGGGCACTCTCAGAGAATCTGCCTACGGCCTTACAGCTCTGCCACTAGGAGCATCATCTGTGGTGTACCCCAGGGGTTCTCACTCAGCCTCACACTGTTTCATTTCTACATTACACCAGGGGCACCCATCACCTGCAGGCACAGTCTCAACATCATCTCCCAGGCAGACGACACCTAGCTCATTCTATCCCTCACCAAAGACACAGACACTAATAGGGAAAACTTCAAAAACAACATGACTGATGTTGTTGACTGGATGAGATCAAACTGCCTCAAACTCAACTTCAACAAAACCAGGTGGAAGAAGACCCCCTCACCATGGGACAACTCCTGGGGGCCATTCTTCCTCGGACCAGCTCCCACCCCTACCACCCACACACCAAACCTCAGTATCATCCTCAACAACAAGTTCTCCATGAGACAACAGTTCAACTCAGTCGCCTCCACCTGCTTCAACACCCTCAGAATGCTCTGTAGGGTCTTTGGAAGGATACCAACAAACATCTTATTTATTTATTTATTTATTTATTTGAGTTTTATATAGCGCTGGCTAGACCCGGAGGTATCAGAGGGCTTTACATAGGGTTCCACAAAGTTACAAAATTACATCAGTTACCAGTTACATCAGTTACTAGAAAAACATTTCAAGAGCGTAAAGACGAGATAAATGGAGCTTATATGGGAGAGGGGGTAGGGTAAAGGGGTAGGAGGAAATAAGGTAGAGAGATAAGGGAGAGTCTACCCGAAATCCGGCTGGGTAGGTGAAGGCCGAGGTGGAAGTCCACAGCCCATTTCCTCTATAGCTATCAGGTAGCTCCACCGGGCATCAGCCAAAAAGCTAGGTCTCAACAGAAAAACATTTTAAAAGCATAGGGGATGAAACAAATGGAGGAAAGGGGGTTGGGTAAAGGGGTGGGAGAGAGAATGCGAAGGCGAGACAAAGCAAGGTCTGCCCAAAGTCTGGCTGGGTAGGTGACGACCAAAGGGGGCCATCTCCTCTATAGCTATCAGGTAGCTCCACCGGGCATCGGCCAAAAAACTAGGTCTAGTGCTTAACATAAGGCAACATCATGTTACAAATTACCAGATGTTACAAGATCCACAGAAAAGAGAGGGGAAAAAAAGAAAAAGGTCAGGGAGAGCAGGGAGTCCACAGGAGGGAGTCAGCAGCGGAGAAAGATATGAGACATAGGTCTGAGGTCCGGCTGGGTAGGTGATGGCCATAGTGGTGTGCTAGAGCGTATCACCCCTATAACTGTCGGGGCAGCTCCACTGGGAATCGGTCATACATTTCGGAGTCCGCCGGATAAAAATGAGAATCAGGAAGGGACCAAGAGTTAGCAGTGGAGAAAGAGACGAGACATAAGTCCGAGGTCCGGCTGGGTAGGTGAGGTCATAGCGGTGTGCCAGAGCCTGTCTCCCATATAGCTGTCGGGGAGCGCCACCAGGAATCGGTCATACAATTCCGGCTCCGCCGGATAAAGATGAGAGTCAGGAAGGGACCAAAAGTTCAGAGACGGGCTGGTGGAGCTGGCGAGGGTGGTAGGATAGGAAGGGGAGTGTAGCTTGGCAGCCATCTTAAGGTCGGGGAAATCAAGTCTGTTTATTTCCCAGACTCTGTAGGTGGTGTAGATCTTAGGATTGTTTCCCATTCCTATTATATTGTAGGAGTTCCCTTCTGCTTTTTTCAGCTCTCCTGGCATTTTTATTTATTTCCCAACTGACCTTCTTACCCCAATAATGACTGGTCACTAAATGTCAAGGATCCCTAATGATTGGCCTCAGATAGTTAATTGGGTGGACCAAATTGCCTAAACTCATTGACGTCGACACCATTACAATATGGCTGATTATTTGCCTTAGCTGGAGATCACTTTCATGCAGTCCTGCTTTTGTTTCTGGTGTTGTTGTTCGCAAGGCTTCTTTCACTCACTATTAAATGTGTGATGGGGTCTTGCCTCTGCCATTTTGTAAGACTGAGGGTCTCCTTGTGAGCCAGGCCGATGTCTGAAAAAATACACAGAATGGTCTTCCCTCTTATCCAATAGCAGTCTAGGAATTCCCCTAACCAGAAAATCTATCTCCGGAATCCGAACCACAATCTAACTTGTCTCCAGGCATCCAAGGCGAACTGAGAGTGATGGAGCGCCGTGGGGGGGAGGGGAGGGGGTTCTCCACCCTCGAGTTCACTCCTGCCCAGGTTTCAATCCTGGTACTGTCGGGTCTGTCCCTGGCCAATCGCAGGACCCCCCGTCAGCTTCCCCGCTCCCACCTTGTCCCCTCGGCTTCCCACCGACTCCACGTCCCACCATCCAGGGTGGAGTGCAGAATGGGAGCCTGTGGGACTGGCGTGCAGAGCCTCTCTTGGTCCTGCCACGGGTCCAGTCCTGCTCTGATCCTCACCCTCCGGTGAGAGTCCACAGGCGATAGCTCAACCTGTGTAGCCTGCCGAGAATAGGAGCCCGTGTGACTGGCGCAGAGTGCCAAGCCTCTCCCAGTCCTGCCGCGGGTCCCGTCTCGCTCCGATCCATCCTTCACCTTCCGAGGTGCGCCACTGGCTGCAGTTTGATCTCTCTTGCCCACTGATGAAGGCAAGGTTCCCTCCGGTTTGCACACTTTCCTCTCCTCGCCTACTTTCCTGTTTGTTTGCTTGGCTTGAGTTTCTCCGCTTCGCCTCTCACTTTCAAAAGCTCCGTTATGGAACCCACAAAGCCTTGGTAATGAAAGTTGCGCATCTTCTCAATCTCCCATCATCGGAAGAACTGTCAATCGAGCCCTCATCACCAGTCAACTTGACTATGAGACTGCCCTCTGCACAGCATCAAGAGCCATCCTGGACCTGCCCAAATGATTCCACATTGCTCCCCACCTCTATAGCCTTCACTGACTCACCATCAAGAAGAGATGCCACTTCAAAATTCTCATGCATGCCTACAAAGCCCTCGGCAACACTGGACTTGAGTACCTGAACAACTGTGTGACCTTGCATCAGCCCACCAGACACCTACGGTCTGCCTCCCTGGCCCTCGCCACCATCCTCCGCATCCTTCTCAGCTGAGCCAGAGGATTTGCCTCTTCCCACCTTTAGCCCGGTGCCTGGAATGTTCTCCCAAGACACCTCCAAACTTCTATCTCCCTCATTGAATTCATGATATCACAGTAAAGGGTGTAGCTAAGTTCCTGAGTTGGGCATGGGTACTACGGGAGAAAAAAAGGGGGGTTCCTTTAGCTATGTAAACAGATTACTGGGTTAGTGTATCCACTGCGTGGAATTGGAATTGGACATTTTATGGGATCATGATGTGTTCAAAGTCTTGTGCGTTGGAAATATTTATTTTATTTTTATTAATTGGTTTTAAACTGTAATTAAAGGTATTTATTTATTTTAAATTGTATCGACAAATTTTTGTAAAGACAGCTTTGTTTTATTAGGTGTATATATGGTGTATCCATCTGTAATTAATTGACTGTCCTGTCTTTTATGATGAACAATCGCAATAAAGACTTTTTTGAATTTGAATTTGAATTTGAATTCAGGAGTGGCCTCAAGATCTGGCTGCTCGAATAAGCCCACCCCATACAGCGGCTGGATACCCCCTTGGGTGATGAGCATGCTATACAAATACTGATTTATTGATTGATTGAGGGCCAATGAGAGCATTAGGAACATTTGAAGCTGTGGTGACATAAGTAATTGTGGAGGGGCACCAATCCCCAAACTCTCTCCAACTGAGATTTGATTCATATTCACAGGCGTGGTCCCTATAATATTAGGACTCATAGTTACTGGTGCAGTAGCCATTCCAGATTGTCCACTAGTGTTAGAATTTGCATCTTCCCCTATTTAAGTTTCATTGTATTGGGGTAGGTGCTACAATAACAACACATCTGAGAAACTATCACTAGTATCGCTGTCACAGTTTTCACCTCCCTCAGTCAATTTCTTTGCCTCATTCTCTCACTCTCTTTTTTTTTCTGTTACTTACTCTTCTGAAACTCATCACCTGTCAAAACTGGATACAGTTTAGCTCCCTCTCTCATGTCCATTCTCTGCTTCTGTTCTGCATCTCACCTTGCATCAACCCAATTGTGCACTGCCTTTCTAGCTCGTTCCAGATATCTTTCCTTCTCTGTAGCATGCATGCTCCCAGGTATTGAGTGCTTCAAACAGTGTAGGTCTAGGCTATGGTTTCATCTCAAATAAAATCTTCCTCAAATTTTCAATGATTCTCACATTATATGTACTATTGCGTGGAAACACCAGTGCACATTCTTTCTCAGTGATCTTGTGCCATTACTTAAGCCAAATACAAATTGTGTAGCCCTACACTTATCTCCCTCTAATGACCTGCGGTAGTTCATGTGATGCCTCTTCTCCCTCCCTAACGGGTATCATCACATCTCCCTTAGTCAGTTCTCTTACGACCCGAAAACATTTCATTTTTCACATAAAACATCAATAATCACAATTAGAATTGTCTATTTCAAAACAGGACCAAATAATTAACTCACAATCCTCTTTCCAAATCAACAACCTATAAGAGTGCAGCACTCTGTGATGTAAACAGCCAATAGCAGCACATCTTTTCACCAATCGACCAATCCCAGCGGAACACACTATAACATCAGTCCCAAACTTTGTAGTGGTTCACCCTCCTTTACAATTTTCACAAACACACTCTCTTCAGCACTATGCATACACACAAATGCAATGCAAATAGCAACAAATAACAATTCTCTGCTTTATTAAAGAACTCAACAATATTCAATCGCACAAAAATATTTCAATCTACTGTAACGTGCATCCAAAGGAAACCTCGACAAGCTAGGAGGTGTTCTGTAAGCAAAGTTTCCCTCTGCGCACACTGATCACGCCTCACTTTTAAACATAAAGAAACACATAAAGAAAATGTCCCTATCTCAATTGAGTTGACAAAAACATCTCATGACAGACCCCACAAAATCTTAGAAGGCAATTACAATACAGAGTCTTCTGCACTTCAAATATCATCCCAGGGTCTTAGGCAACGTCAGATCTATTAACAACTCCAATCTCTTCACATACAGCCACATTTAAATGGCATTCAAAATACTTCTGTCAAGAATAAACCATACCTACACAACGCTACTAATATTCACTCCTCTGCTATTACCACTCCAGCACAAACCACTGGAGCTCAGCTGATCCTCTAAATCAAACTATGGGCTCTGGAACTGAGACTAGAACTAGGATTTTAACTATTATCATGTAAAATCTCCTAACTCTCTATCTCAGGACAAAGAAAGTCCTTTGTTACCATCTGAGAACACAGAGAATGTGGACTCTTTCTTCCTGCCCCCCTGCAATGGAAATTTTAAGGTGCTTGTGGAATAAAATGACTTAGGATCAACTATTGTTTCCTAATTAAAATACAACCCATTTGGTCACAAAGTAAATATCAGATTGATGGGATAAAGTATGGATTTATTATAAAGTCATAGCCAAGCTGATATAAATAAGTTGCAGAAACATAGTATAAAATACAGAATCACTAGAGCATAACCGGAATGGCGTATAAAATTGGTCTTCAATAACATAAAACATGAGGAATTCAGTGGTCGCAATATAAAGTATGAGAAACATAGGCTGATTTGTGGATTGAAAGTGTTGATCTGCTTGCCTATTCATGTGGTTGTCTAAGAAGATCCAATAAACCCTTTTCTAATTTGGAATCAGGGAAACCCTAATAATTATGGGAAGCAGAGCAAGGTGGCAGCATAGCAGAACATCTGTAGAAGTTCTCAAAGGTAAATATATTGTATAGCATAATGCCACACAACAGAGAGATCACAAAGAGGTCTGTAGCTCTTAGAATCTAAAGGGAATCTGAACAAAGCCAAAGTGTAATGCCCTGTTATACTCACCAAAAGAACCTTTGAAAATCCCAGGTCACAAGTTTGATTTATTTCCATCTTTAAACACTAAAACTTAGCAACTGCACTCGATATTATGTTTCCTTTGGTCTACACATCAAAACTTCCTTGAGTTCATCCTGTCTCCATATTCTTTTTGGACAGTTGTCCTCCATTTCTTCTTGTCTTTGCCAATAGATATTTCTTTGAGCTTGACTATCTCTTTCACACAATGTGCCTTTAAGTGGTCCAGTAGTACGTCCACGTCCAGTGGTGCAACCAAGGGAAGTGTTAGACATATGTCCAACACACATTTTTATCCGCAGAATAGGCAGCGGAGCACAGGCAAGATGCCGTCTACCCAGACTGATCTGAATGCAAGGAACCAATGCTCACTTAGCTCCCTAAGCCGAGGTATACCCAGATGGAGCATCATGCGTTCATGGCAAAGTCATACCAGGAGTGCTTTTTCCATCTTTTCGGAAACTGGGCCGTCCATTGCGTTGCAAGAAAATTTAAGGCAAGGATACCTACTACAAGGAGCAGGATAAGCAGAAGCCCTCCAAAAGGCTTCCCAATATGGTGTGTCTGAATGATGGAATAACTCTGAAGTTTGTCTGAAAGGTGCTCAATAGGCCAAAACCTGTGCTCTTAAATAGGTGTACAATCCCACTTAGATCTGACATGTTAAAGATATGATGTACCAATTCTCCAAAATGAAGAAGCAAGTTTGTTTGGACTAGCGCCTATATCTCAGCCAAAGTCCTTGCAACCTGGAGACCAAAAGTCTCTCAGACTGAGGTTAAGGCCACATCCTTCTCTTACAGTATGGCTTGCAGTCTGCTCAGAAAATCAAACCATATAAGGAAAACATCCAATGAAGGCCATAGCATTGCCTCCATAACTGTGTGGGTTGGTGTAAACAATGCTTGCATACAACAAGTAATCCTGGAACTTACTGTGACCAGATATGCGATGCCTGGTACCATCCCACAATAACCTTTATCATTCAACATCAGAACACCGGATGAATTTTCCATCAAAGCATTACAGGCTCCGTGAAGCAAAATATCCTGGCAAATTAGAGAACCACTTATAGAACTCTCACAGTCTGAACCGCTGAGAAACATGTCAGTGTCCCCATTCCTACATCTAAATCTGTATTGCAATTCCCAAGATTCATGCATGTATCCCTCTCCCAATGCTTCATACCTGCCTATCTGGGGATACTGTAGAAAGTACTGAAATTGGAATGTCGTGTCTGGCAGTGTAAATTGGCCATGGATTATTATTCTGTCGTACGTGGCTCAGCCACAGTAAAAGGTAATTGGTCCAATTTTCCACTGTGCCGAATTGTATATTTTGTATCTCTTCATGCCATTCTTCTCTCTCTTTCTGTTACATATGCAGAAAACAGTGACGTACTGTTAATATACCACCAGGGCATGTGACGAGAATGCAGTGATTGCAGCGCCCAGCTCAATACCAGAATGGATTGCAATTATGATGGCCCATGTTGAAGAATAGAAATGTCCTGTTCCATTATATCTATTGCTGAAGACACAATGGTGCCCAGTGAATAAATCCTGGATGTTGGTGTGGGCATGCCTTTGTCCACCACCGCCAAAGCCTTTTCTAGGTTAATCCTGTCAATCTCAAGCAATCTCTCAACAGCCTCCTGCTGGGATTTTCCATACCTCATTGTAAATAGCGTAAAGGAAGTTCATCTGTCGTGGCTTCTGGGGACCTAGCAAAAAACCCCTAAGATCCATGTCATCTGGGTGTAAGGACACGTATTGTTTTACCTGGGACAATGTAGAGATCTTAATCCATTCTAGGCATAACTTCCCAACACTGTAGGATGTCACCACCCCGAGTGTTCTTGTTGTAGGCAGCGTTGGTCAGGCCTATGGATACTAAACCTTTCAGTGGTACCCCTTGAATCTTGACTGACAACTGTTTGTGTTGATTGTCCAAACCAACCATCCCTTCCAATTGAGGTCTGATGAATTGTAGGAATCATTGAGTAGTATTAATAAATTATCAAAATGAATGAAGCAGCCAGATTCAGTTCGATCTGTCTTTGGTAGCTCAGCAGGTTTTGTAGAACTGGTATATATCTCCTGTTGAGACATATTCACATAGCTTTTGGTATTAGGCCAAATTGAGGTCTGTGTTTCATGTGTACTTTGTTGTTGTTCACTTTCCATTGGCATGAGTTCCATTCCATTGTTGGTAACTCCTTCACTTCGTAGAGTAGAATCTACAAAGATTGTTAAACTTTCTGTCTGAAGTTTCTTTGTTGTAGCGAGTGGAGATCTGGTGCTACCCAGGAGCCTGTGCTGCCTGCTATTCAGTATCAGCCACATAGTGTGGTTTGATCAGATCAATTGAGACAAACCTTTTTCTTTTCTTGTCGGCAAGAGGCAGAAGAAGTATTGTTCTTGTTCCTGCAACGACAGGTATAGAAGATCTGTAAGATGGCCCAAATTCTTTTTTGTCCACAATTGTTTCTCTGCCCAGATCCGCAATCTTCGGGATCCTGGCAGGTCTGACAGGTACAGCTTTCACTTCTCCAGTGGTGCTGCATTTTACTTGGACGTTGCTTTGTAATGCCCGAAATTCATTGAGTACCTGTAAAACAGCCAAACGATTGTTTGGGAGAGGTGTGGCGCTGCGGCTAGGGCGACTGACTCCGGAATCTGGGGATCACGGTTTGATCCCGGGCACCGGCGGGAGATTAGCCCAGCACGATGTGACTCTGGGCAATATCTTGCTTAATCTTCCCGATGGCCCCCAGTGCCTAGAGACCCTTACGGGTGATTGTGCGCTTTACAAATGTGGATTTTATTATCGTTGATGTCAAATGGTTTTCCATCCGCCACTGCACTGCCAAAATTAAGGTTGGATACCCACATTCTAGTCCTAAACAGGACTTCATATGGAATACAGCACCCCAGGGATCTTCTTGGCATGCTATGAAGTGCCCTCTGGACCCCAAATAGGTGATTGACCCAACTGCCACCAATCCTAATACCCTTGCTGTTAAGGATTGCTTTAAGTCCTGGTTTTTCCTCTCTACAATCAAATTTCCCTCAGGATGATATGGAGAGGAGGACTGCAAAACCACGCCCAAACTTTCCATCGCTTCTTTGTAAGCCTGTGAGCTAAACGCAGGGCCACAGCCAAGAATATATTGTGTCAATTGTGTATGTCCCTATAAAGACTCGCTAATACTTTATTACAGTTTGAGCATCAGCCGAGCACAGGGGCCACACCCACAGGAATTGAAGCATGAATCCAGTGCCACTGCCACTGTAAGCCCCATCAGATTGTAAGGGACCGCAGTGGTCTAAATAGACACATGCAAGAGGTCTGTCTGATATCAGTAGAGGTGTTTGTGGTGGACATGCTACGATGAACCCTTCATCTACTGACAGATGTCGCACTTAAGGACAAATACTTTGGTCTGTTTTATAAGAACTGGCCTCCAATAACATTGTTTCAGTAGTGAAACTGTCACAGTAATACCTGCGTGTGCTGAATCCAGATCCTAGTGTGTAGCTAGGATTGAACCCAATCTGCGATCCATGTCTGGTATTACTCCATCCCACAACTCCTGGAATTTGAGCATACAGAATGTTTTGCGCATCTAACTTGCAGGAATTCAGACAGAATATCGAGTTGGAAATGTCGACTTATACAAATATCGAGTTGGAAATATAGTCACACAAAAATATCGACAGCAAGAATATCGTGGTCAAGAATATCGAATTTAAGGAAAAAAATATTGTTTTAAAAAATGTAGAAGTTAATAATTTTGTTTGTAAAAATATAGTTGTTTAAAAAATCGATTTGTTATTTAGTGTTATGTATTTAAATGTATATTTTAAATGTTTGTGAAGAAGGTGTTTTTGTATAAGTATTGTTTATTTTTTATTACATGTGTTAAATGTTTAGTAGTTATCAATTTTATTTTAAGAACATTTGGCATTTTTTTTAGTTCTGTTGTGGGTTTATAGGGGAATAGGGTGGGAAGTAATTGAATTATATAAATTAATGATTATTTTTTATTTAACAATATTTATTTTATTGAGTTTTTATAGTGTTAATTGTGGGGAGTAATGTATTTGTAATTCAGTATTAGTTGGTTCTTACTTATTATTAATTAATTAATTGGTAATTAATTATGGCAATTGTCTACTTTGATTTAGGTGTGGGTTGTGGGGTTTATAGGAGTAAAGCGTGGGAAGTAATTTTTGATTAATTAACAATTCAATATTAATTAATTGATTGAAAATTAATTATGGAAATTGTGTAATTATTTTAGGTGCGGATAGTGGGCTTTATAGGGGTAAAGAGTGGAAAGTAATTTATGTATAATTAATTAATAATTAGTTGCTCGTTGATATTAATTAATTAATTGAGAATTAATTATGGACATTTTGTAATTAATTTTAGGTGCAACTTGTGGGCTTTATAGGGGTAAAGGGTGGGAAGTAATTTTAGTACTGCGGACGCCGTGAAAACTTTTCTTGGTTCTGCAGCCACTGGCCCTGCTGCTTTAGTAGGAAGAAGCGGACCGGGAGATAGAATAACTACATCTCCCAGCGTCCCTAGCGGCTCTCAGCACCGTCGCGCAGGCGCCAACGCCCACAGTGCATCAGCCACCCAGCGCTTCAAATTCCTGACGGGGCTCCCACGGCGCAGGAGGCACATGGCTGTGCCCGGGCCAAGGGTGGGCCCATCTGCACAAGTCCGAGCCAGACCGTGACAGGGCAGGGCTATACCATTTGTGGATTGAAGCTCGTGCCCTGTTAACAGCCTGACCAGCACCACAGGGCAACTTGAATCCGGACTTTGCCTGAACAGTCAGAATTTCCTTAAAAGACTGTGAGCAATGAGACAATAAGAGCTGAAATCCGCCCCTTTTACGTGTGTGTGTTACTTTTATATGCTGCGTTACATTCTTGTGGTCTTGGCCTCCCTGCCACAGTATTAGTATTCAAAGTATTTGGCACCTTACGCACTTTATATTATTAGCACTTGGTATCCCATGATAATTTATGGTTTTAGCCTAGCGATTTAGGTCTTGGGATATTTTTGTTTTTATGTTGTTTTTTATTTTAACTTAGCCATAACTTAGTTCTCAGCGGTTGTATCTACTGCAATTTACCCACCGCAGATGACTTTCGAGGCCCCCCTTGCAGTGCTTATACCTGGACTTGGTGATTTACTATAGTTACATGTATTATATTACACATACAGTACAAGGATGCCGAAGCGTAAGCTATTAAAAATTCCCCAAAATGCGGCTGATCCATCATGTTCGACTATTGATGCTTACCTAGTTAAGGCGGTTAGCGCCATCAATGTTGAAATTGACAGGGCGGAGCGCCGCCTATCATTCAGAGTGGGCACTGGGTTAGAGGACACACACGTCCTGGAGGTAGAGGCCACCATGAATAATGTCCAAGAATTTATTTCCCTTGCAAACCCGGTGACCCCTGCTCCCAACCAAGATCTATCATTGCAAATTGAGGCTCCGCTTACAATTACTTAGTGGCCCACCAACCCCAAAAAGGAAAAGGAATTGCAGGAAAGACCAAGCTAAACCTGGGACTAATAGTAAAACTAAAAAAGGCCCCCCTCGAATCCTACTAGTAAGGTACTCGAGAAAATCCCTAACTCAAACCTTATGTCTGATGAGAAAGTTAGTAAAATTGAAGACCTTTTAATACAAAAAATGGAATTAACCATTAAACCATAAAACAGATAAACTTAATGGAGAAGTCATCAAACTCAGTAATACATTAAAATATGTCAGTGGATACACAAGGGAGAAGGCAAATGATTCACAGGGTGGACATAATGAGCGTCTTGATTCAGGCCTAACTAACACTAATGCTATAGTAAATACAACATCTAGCACTATAAGCAACTCATATAGCCTTGACAGGACTGGCGAAGGCCAAGGCACCATCAATCCAGTACTCGCGGTAGCTGCCAATACGATTCCAACAGGAGTCAGACAGAAAGGGTCACAGAGTAGACATCCATGCCTTAGTAGAGGGGACAGGCCTGTAAGCCAAGAGTCAATACAGGGCTCTAATAAACTCAAGGAGGGGGAGGAGCAAGTGGGGCAAGCAGACCTGCCGATTAATTTACCGCCAGAATGCTGTCCATATGTGGCAGTATTAGTTAATGTACCACCAGTAGAGACGGGCCAAAAAGAAAAGTATGACACCTTAAACAATAAAGTGGTGCATTGATTAAACCAAAACTGTGATTTTCCAGTGGGCGTTGCTGATCAGATACTCTTGACCAGGAGAGCGAACTGGATCAGGCCCTCAATAAAAACAGTGTTTGGGTATTGCATAATTATCAATTTTAAGAATCCTATTTGGACACGAACCTCCCTTGAAAGAGCAGCTACCTACCCGTATAAAGACCGTATTGCCTCTCTCCTGCCCCTTGGTTTCTTTTACAGACATCTAAGTCCTTCACCCAATGTAGGAAGGGATCAGGAGTTATATAGAACTAAACCGGTAGTTATCCCACAGCCACATTTTAGTTTATCTACTTTCAATAGATGTTCAACTCTTTGCACACTAGATATTAATGATCGACAGGTCACAGCTCATCTGCCTCTGGGGGAGCAGGGTGGTACTAGGCCGACGGGCGCAGGGTATCCTGCAGGAAGTGTGTATAATAAGGTCACAGATGCTCTTACCATGTCTAAACACCCATCATGTGACAAAAATATGTCTGCTCATTTAGGAAAGCATCTAGTTGCAAAAGTAGGAGTTAATTTAAATGTGAACACAGGGCATAGAATGGCTGAGAATCCAACTCCCCCTATATTGCCCCGAGATTTTAGTGAGGGAGTTGTCAGTGCCAGTAGTGGTAGTGGTACTAGCGATCTACATTTCAATTGCCCAGGAATCCCCTCAGCTTGTGGCTATACCATTGTCACCTGGAACATAGCCGGAATAGCAAGCAAGAAGGATATGTTAGGCTGGAAGGAGTTTATTAATATACACAATATAGTTTGCTAACAGGAAAACTGGAGTACTTATATTGTTTACTTTGAAGAGTTAACTTCTTATGATTTACCAGCAACTCCTTTGCCAACTGGTAGAGCACAGGGATGGTTGTTAATACTTAAAAAAAATAATTTGCCCCTGAGAGTCAAAAGAACTATCAATATAGGGCACCACTCGCAGCTACTTTGGCTACACCATAGGGATGGCCAGGATGTCCTACTGATCAATTTTTATACAATATATTTGACTCTACCCACCATAATGTTGTTACTGAATTGAAGCTGGAACTTGATAACTTGGCTATTGTGGACAATACTAACTTGGATATTGTATGGCTCGGAGATTTTAATACTCCAATCTGCCCTTTGTCTATGATAAAAGCTTGCGGGTTTCAAAATGATGAAGGGGAAGACTATATACACTTCCCACACACCGTCTATGGTGATACCCTAAATGCTGTTTTGGCAGAATTTTATCTAGACATCATGCAATGTGCAAGGGATGGGTGTGGGAAGGAGATTCCAACTTTTACCTGAAGAACAACACATAGCACTCTTGACCATGTAATCATTTCTGCCAATATTGTGAACCTATGTTCTACCCCGTGGATTGTTGATTTGTCGTTGAGTGACCACAATTGTATTAATATACGACTGCTTGTATGGGGGAACAAAACAGTAGAGCAATGTACTGTCATTGATAATATTGCCCCGTGCCGCCCAAACGGCACCAGAATTAGATGGAAGGGCACCAACTCAGGTGAAATAACAAAAAACATAGTTCAGGTTTGTGGTAAAGATATTGAAGACAGTTTAATGATTGAGACCGAACCAGATAAGATCTTGACTAATATTAGTATAATTAACGATTCAATCTCGAAATTATTTACCGTGCCACTACATATGAAACACATACAGGCTAGGGGTTCATTTAATCATTCTTGCACTGTCTCCTTGAACCAGCTGAAACAAGCGTTTTCCAACAGACCTAGGGATAAGGCATTAGTACATTACCTAAGATAAGAATATAAATCTAATTTAAAACGTAGAAAGAGAGAGCTCCAACAGGAGGCATGGGATAACCTTGCACTAGCGGCAGATACATCCAACAATAAGTTGTTCTGGGATACTGTGAACTATAAATTCCTTAAAAATGATTCCTTCCCTGAACTTCTATGTCATGTCAGCTGTGAGGAGTGGGTGGTCCATTTTACCAGCATTTTTAACCCAAGCAACCTAGCTACTAAGGACCCTGAAAACCTGCATAAATGCCCCATCATTCCCCTAGACATTACCCTTAATGAGGTAGATATAGGCATTGGAAGCAGCAAAGGGGGGAAAGCACCAGGCCCGGATGGTGTTCCCATTGATGTATATAAAACTGTACCAGAACTATGGGGTCCGATACTAACAAGAGTTAATGCTGCAGTAACGGAGGGCTCCCCGTCTACTTGGGGGGAATCTGTTATTATCCATATCTATAAAAAGGGCAACAAATCTGAGGCCAAAATCTATCGGTCCATTTCCCTACTTGACTCCTCAGTAAAAATCATGAGTAGGGTTCTATTAATAAGACTAGAGGAGTGGGTCGTGGAGCATGGTATTTGGCCCAGGCACAATATGGTTTTAGAAAGGGGCTAGGCACGTTAGAACAGTGTATCAACCTAGAGCACTTAGTCGGAAAATACACACGTGCTAAACAGGGAGGACTCTTTTTATGTTTTGGTGATCATAGCAGAGCTTTTGATTTAGTGGATCATGCTATTCTATGGCCAGTTTTACTTCATCTTGGTGCTCGGAAACCCAATATCTATTTTTTTGCCAGGCTGTACAAGAAACTATCGACTAAAGTATAGTACGGCCAAATGGGCGAATGCACCCCTAATTTTAATGTAAAACGCTGTATCCGCCAAGGCTATTTATTAACGAAGTGGACGCAGCACTTAAATTGATACAGGCGGATTCCCCACTAGTGGAGGGTAAGGAAGTCCCAGTCCTGCTGTACGCGGATGATGCTGTGCTTTTATCCAGAACGCCGGTAGGCATCCAGAGGTTAATCGATGGGTTTGCGGTTTTTATTAGTAAGAGGGAGCTGATGATCAATAAGGCAAAAACGTTCACAATGGTATGCAGTCCGAAACTCAAGAGTATGAAATCCTTTTTTATTGATGGCAATAAAGTGCAAAACGTAGATAATTTTTGCTATCTAGGGTTATCTTTCTCCTGTGATGGAAAAAGGAACCGTCTAATGTTAGGGCCAAAATGACCAAAAATGTATATGGTGTTTTTAAATTTGCATTAATTTGGGGGATCATCGCATTAAAGACATGGTCAATATTTATAAAGCAAGATGTATCTCTGTGGCACTTTATGGGGCTGGGGTATAGGGACACCACCCAAGTTATGAATTCCAAACGGAAGAAAATTCCTTTTTAAAAAAGCTTTTATGCTTGCCAGCTTTGCCCTCCTCTGAACTCATTCACTGTGAAGTGGGCTTTAATTATTTGACAGATTTAATTGCATTGAGACCCCTTCTGTTATGGAGATCCATATGGTTAAAGGAGGAGACTATTTTTACTAAGTCTATCATTATCGACTGCCTGCGATTGGATAACTGTCTTAAGATCCCCTGGCTCAAATTTTTAGCTAATACCTTTGGAGTCTTATTCAATCAAACAATCCTGGAAAATCCAAACAGGAAATAAAGAGCACCTTCCTGTGTCATAAGAACAAATGCAGGCTGAAAACAGTAGGGAAGCAAGCCACGTACCAGTTTTACCATCAGCATATAGATACTGATGGCTTCCAAACTTATCTATCACTTGTCACAAGACCCTCCCATCATTATGTCCTAACAAGAATGAGGTTAGGCCTTGTGCACCATTTAGTAGCATTCCCTACAATTAAACAGCACCCTGTCTCCCCACGCCCCTGTGATGGGCACACTAAGCAGAGTACCTTGCACTTTTTACTTTTATGTGAATTGTATCTGACTTTTAAAATTGCTTATCTTAAACCACTGTTTGAAAAATATGATGCTAAAACCACTAATGCTGCTATAACCCTACTTTTTACGCTTAGCGAACCTGAGATTTGTTTTCATGCTACAACATATATTTCAAGCTCAATCAATGCTAGGAAGAGTATGATGTTCTTATGTAATTAACCAGTCCCCCCAAGACTGGGGATGGGTACACTAACTGAGCACTTTGCACTTTCTAAGCCTACGTGTTTTGGATCTTACCACTAAAAACTGTTCATGTCAAACAACTGTCTATGATATGCTGCTATGAGTTTACTGTTTACACTAAGAGAACTGATGTTGTGCTATTTATTTTATGTTTACTTCAATGAGAATCGAATGACGTTTTAATGAAATTAGAAAATGTTATTGATGCTGATCTTTTTATCAATTTTTGCTGATGTATTTTGATCATGTTTTGTGCTTCTACGGTTGCTTTGTTTTAACCGAATAAAGCTTATTGAATCAAATCGTATAATTAATTAATAATAATGAGTTGATCATTAATATTAATTAATTAATTAATTGAGAATTAAATATGGAAATTGTGTAATTAATTTTTGGTGTGGGTTGCAGGGTTTATAGGGGTAAAGGGTGGGAAGTAATTTATGTTTAATTAATTAATAATTAGTTGATCATTCATATTAATTAATTAATTGATATTTATTTAAGGTATTGTGTTTATATTTTTTTGTGTAGGGTTTTACTTTTATCGGGGTACAGTGTGGGGAGTTTATTAATTTTAATTACTTTATATTTAGTTGTTAAATACTATTAGTTTTTTAATTGAAAATATGTTTTAATTCTGTAATTCATTCTTTTACAGTTTAATTTTAGCTGTGTGTTGTGGGATTATAGGGGTATAGGGGTAAAGTGTGGGAAGTCGAAGCATTTTTATGAGTTTTAATTTGTTTTTTAATTAGTATTATTTCTTTAATTGTAATTATTATGTTAATTAAGGAAGTACATTTTTTTTAAAATAGATGTGGGTTGTGAATTGTGTGGTGTTATAGGGTAGGAAATACAAAAAGTAAATTTATATAATAATTAATTTGTATGTTTCTAAATAATTTCTAATTGAAAATATTTATTTGTTTGGAAATTATTTTTTATTTTATTTAATATATTATGTGCAGGTATTTGTCATATGTATTTAACATTATAATATGTTTTATTAAACATATGTATATCTTTTTTAATTTGTTTCTTAAATATTGTTATTGTTAATATCTTGAGAATATTGATTGTTACCCCCAGGCTATCCAACACTTTCCCTACTGTTTCACTCACTGGAGTGGGAATAGTAATTTGTACCCCTACGCTATCATAACATTTTCCTTATTGTTACAATTATTGGAGTGGGAACAGTAATTTTTACCCACGCGCTATCCAACAATTTCTATACTGTTGCACTGACAGGTGGGAGAATAGTAATTTTTACCCCTCCGGTGTCCATCACTTTCCCTACTGGTGCACTTATTGGAGTGGAAATAGCAGCCACGGCCCGTGGAGGGAGTTCCGGTGGGGCAGCTAGGTAGGGTGGGTGAGGGGCAGGGTGGGGGTGCTAAAAACCGGAATATGGATAATTGGAGGTAAGTAAACGATTTAATAAATAAAACAAATTTTGTAGCGTGCTGTGCATCGCAAAATGCGATGCTGCACGCACTACGAAATTCGTTTTATTAAATACATTGTTTACTTACTTCCAATTTTCCATATTCCGTTTTTTAGCACCCCCACCCTGCCCCTCCCCCATGCCCCACCTTTCTGCCCCACCGGTACTCTCTCCACGGGCTGCGGCTGGGGAATAGTACATTTTATCACGTCATTATCAAGCACTTTCCCTACTGTTGCACTCACTGGAGTGGGAACAGTAATTTTCGACAGACCACTGCGTGCAGGAGCTACTGCTGGCTGGGACTTCAGCATCCAGTGTTGGTGTGAACGCTTCTCCTCTTGTTGCCCAGTGAAGCTGTGGTTCTTTAATAGCTGAAAGGTACCCTGACGGTAATGGTCACTAGGACGCCTTAGGGCAGCTACCGCGCTTTATAAATTCTCTTTTCATTTCATTTTATTTTATTTCATGGTACTGTGGGTCTGTCATTCAAGAATGATGATAACTGTGACTTTTGCACATGACTTTATTATGAAGAAGATGGTAATCCTTCTGTGAATGCCCTAAGCAGGGGATTGAGATATGATACTAGAATCCCCATGTATAAAAAATTAGGCTAGTTTTCGAAGAAAATCAGCACAACATTTATTCAGCACATTACTAGGTAAAAGGTCAGTTTCAGAACTGTTATGTAGGGCAAGGTAAGACAAATGTAGGTAAAATGTTGTGCAGCTACGTATGCCTATATTGGGGTACATTGGGGCTTACAACAGCTTTCCATACACGAAGTAAGGATGTGTCTAAAAAAGAAAATGTAAAAAGTAAAAAGTTTCTAAAACCATTATTTAAGAGTGGGTTGTGGTCCCATGGATTAAAGCCTCCTCCTAACAAATGTTTTTGGGATTATTAGCAAAGGGGGAGGAGTCTCCATCCCATTTCCGAATGGCCTCCTGTTTTGCAACTGTATTTATGCTGCAAAACATTAATACATACCATAAGGAATCGATAGTTGGAAGGCCCTAAACACACCCTTTCGCAAACAGTGATCCCTCATGATTTCCTAAAACCATTCAGCAATCTGGTGACATGTTACCCAATTCTGAAACGGGTTTATTACATTAGAAAACCACTTTTTCTTTTTGCAAACCTTGTGATCTACCAAATCACAGGGTTATTGACAATAACATATGTTTTTACATCTAACACCGAGTGCTTCACAAACTCTGTACACTGTTCTATGCTTAAGATATTAGTGCTTCCATTTTAATATTTGATTATGGAAATCTGGCTGACACCAATGACTCTTTTCACAAATGAATTGGATCAGTCACTGTTGGAGGCTGAGATAGAACCTGTTTACTTCGAGGTTTAACCCCTTGTGTGCTCATTACGAGCTCAGCTCGTCATGAGCTACGGCGCTCCGGTGCTCATGACGAGCTCAGCTCGTCATGACCACGCCCGTCCCGTGGAATGCTCGCACGCTGGGCTGATTCCCCTGCTGTGCTGAACGTTCCATGGGAACGGGTGTGACCATGACGAGCTCAGCTCGTCATAAGCACCGGAGCGCCGTAGCTCATGACGAGCTGACCTCGACATGAGCACCGGGGCGCTGTACGCGCCCCCGCCCCCAGCACAGCGGGGGAATGTGCCCCGCACCCAAGGGGTTAAATCTTACAGCACAGTGCTCGTTCACATTAAAACACCACATTTCACACAGATCATCCCAAGAGGCATATTTATCAAGAAATCATGCATTGCATCTCAGTACGCCACCTGGCTGTGCTGCGTGAAAGGGAAAGGGCAGGAATGTGCAGTATTTGCCATTATATGGCACATTCCTGTCTGTTCCTTGCGCTAGCCCACAGTGTGCTGCCTAGTGCCAACACAGGGATGCAAGGGTGCTTGTGTTATAAGCAGGATTGCTTTTGTGCTGGAAGGGACACTGTTCTGCACAAAACAATCCTCTGTGGCATTTTCCTCATAAAAAGAGGGAACAAAAGAATTTTCCTCTGTTACGCCTCACCTGGGGAGGCATAGCACTTTGACAAATTCCCAGGTCTACCAGTATTGGTAAATCTGGGAATGCACCGAAATCCATGGGTGGATGCGCGGAAACTCCCTCACTACACCCATGGAACGCCTCGCTGGAGCAGGGTAACACAATGCAATGTAGCGATTTGCGCTGCGTTGCATCACTCTAGATTTATCAAGCCTCTCAAGTCCGCTCAAGGTGGCCTTGAGGGACTTCAGAAATCTCACTTTGTAGATGTGTCGCCCTTTCGTCGTGCAAGGGCAATGCAGATCTTTGATAAATATGCCTCCAAGTGTTGAAAACTATTTTTTTTTATTTCAAAGAATTTTATTTTATTAAGAGCAAAAGAAAATACAGAAAACAAATATAAGTGATACAATTGATACCAGATAAAAAGCAATTAGAGGTTGAAATTCAAAAATAAATCGTAGCAAATGCATCCATAAACAAAAGTAGCCTGTCAAAAACAAAAAACAAAAAATGAATTAGTTAAGGGGAAGTAAATATCTTAGACAGAAGCCACAATCTGGTATAATCAAGGTAAGGGAGGGAAAGAAGAAAAAAAGAAGAAAGATAGAGAGAAAGAGGGAAAAGATGGAAAAGGAGAGAAGACAGGAAAGGAAGAGAGGAAGGAAGGAGAGAAAGATTTCCAACGGACTAACCCGACAAACAAGACACCATTCAACCAGACAAATCGAAAGGATATTGGTCAACCAATCCCTTTGATGACAAATCCATATAGGTATCCAAAGCATCCCAAACCCCACTAGAAATAAATGGAGAGAGGTGAGCATGATCAACCGAAGTGTGAGCACTACGTAAAAAGGAAATCCAAGCCCACCAAGTATGATAAGAAACAGAGGAAAAGGATTTCCATTCCATAAGAATGACTTTCACTGCAATAGTCAATAGGAGATCCAACAACTGTAATTCCATGGGATCCAAGGGGAGAGGGACAGGGGCAGCTAATGGACCTAATAGAATTAATGGAAAGGAGAGTTGGAACTTAATACCAAAGATGAGCATGAGGTGTTTATGAATGAGGTCCCAAAATGGTTGGAGGAGGGAGCATTCAAAAAACATATGCGGAAAATCACCCGTCAATAAACCACAGCTCCAACATAAGTTATCATCTTTGAGATTGAGCGAATGTAAACGAACAGGAGTCCAATGAAGAAGGTTGACGGAAAAAAAATTTAGATTGCATTAACGATGGAGCGATTTTATTGCGAAGAGAAAGTTTACCAATCAGCTGCCAGGTGTCTGAAGAAATATGATCAGTAACTCCATGATCAAAATGGTGCAACCATTTTTGTGTGAGCAACCGTATGCGTAGGTAATGAAACAGATGATAAACATTTATAGATTTTAGAGGCTACGTGACCAGATTTAGTCCATATTTGAAAGAGAGTAATCGTAGGAGAAGTAGGATGAAGACGTACCTTAGCAAGTGCTACTTTGATTTTGAGAAAAGTATAAAAATCCAAATTAGTTAAAGAATGTTGTTGAGCTAAGGCGGAAAAAGGTAGTGGCTCATTATTTGAACCATAAAGATGTTTAACCAGCGAAATCCCCTTAGCTGCCCAATAAGATATGAGAGTGGGATTAACATTAATTTTAATTTTAGAATTCCGCCAAATAGACGACCACCTAGATTTGTGAAGTGGAATCGCCACTTTCTTGTCGACTTTCCGGACCGCAGCAAGAGTATCTAGAATTATAGAGCAAGAGAACAGGATGGACAAGGTGGACGCAGTGCAAAAGGAGGCAATCGGTAATGGAGAAGCCAATTCCTGCTCTATCAATAACCAGGAAGGAACATGAATAGGGGGAGAAGAGAACCATAAAGCACCTTGAGACGCCAAAAAGGCAGCTTGGTATTTTTCCCAATCAGGAAGATTACAACCTCCCATTTCATAAGGTTTCCGCAAGAATTTATAAGCAATTCTAGCCCTTTTATCATTCCATAAAAATTTAGAGGTCAGAACATCAAGTTCATGAAAGAAGGAATCCGATAACTTTACCGGGAGCATAGAGGATACAAAATTAATAATGGGCGTAATCATCATTTTAAGGGTCTGAAGGCGACCCCACCAGGAAATGTGTTTCGGAGACCAAGTGTCCAAAAGACGCCGCACTTTAAGAATAGTCTGGGATTCATTATAGGCAGTAGTAGCATATAAGGTAGAACAAAAATAGATACCCAAGTATTTTAAATGCTTAGACTGCCATTTAAAACCAGCAGAGCCCATATGCGTAGGGAAACAGTAGGCATTTAGGGGGAACATCTCAGTCTTATCCTTATTTAAGGTGTACCCTGAAACCTTTGAAAACAGGGAAATGGTATCCGAGATAGCAGGAATAGCCAAGGCAATATCATCTGAGAAAATAAGAACATCATCCGCGTATGCAGCAGTTTTAATACAATGAGGCCCAAAAGAAAAACCTTTAATCTCTGGGTGTATCTCAATCAATCTGAGGAGAGGATCAATGGACAATAAAAACAAAAGTGGAGATAGAGGACAACCCTGTCTGGTGCCCTGGCGAAGATTAAAAAAGGACGACGTAGCACCGTTGACTCTTATATTAGCTCTAGGTTGAGAATATAGGGACATTACCATATTAATGAAGGAGTCACCAAGATTATGTGCACACAAGACAGCACGAAGAAAAGGCCAAGAGACCTTGTCAAAGGCCTTTTCAGCATCAAGGGCCAAAGCCGCGGCAGGGAGATGAGAACGTTTAGCTGATCCGAGAATATGGCAAAAAGTGCGTATATTATCGCGCGCAAGACGGCCCTTTACAAAACCGGTTTGAGAGGAATGGACAAGTTTAGGAATGAAGGATTCTAATCTCTTGGCTAAGATTTTGGCAAAAATCTTAGCCTCCATGTTAAGAAGGGAAATAGGACGGAAGTTTTTGGGATCTGGATGATCTTTTCCGTCTTTTGGAATCACTACAATAGTAGCATCAGCTGCCGTACCAGAGACAGGCGCATCCTTAATAAAAGCATCAAAGACAGATTGAAGCCTGGGGACAATCACTGAGAGAAAAGTTTTATAAAACAAAATAGGGTAGCCATCAGGCCCCGGGGCTTTCCCAGAACGAGTAGCTTTAATTGCGGTAATGATTTCTTCAGGAGTAATCGGGCCGTTTAAAAAATTACGATCGTCCACAGATACCGACTGTACCGGAACCGATTTTAAGAAGCCCTGACACTGCTCAAAAGAAGCCTTATTAGAAGGGGTATATAAGTTATTGTAAAAATCACGAAAGACTTCAAGAATTTCACCAGTCTGAAATTTTTTAGAGCCAAAATGAACAGTAATAGAAGAGATTTGAGAGGACTTAAAGGAGAAGTCTTGAAATTTTAATATAGCTGCGAGAATCTTCCCAGCTCGATTTTTTAACAATAACCTTTTGGATTTCTGCGCCTGAACACCAATATGGGCTCTTTTGGTAACTATAGTATTATATTTGTATTTTAATTGCTTGATTAACTGTAGACAAGATTTATCCTTAGAGTGTCTAAAGGTAGATTCCAGATTTTTTATTTCAGATGCTAAATCTGTAAGCTCTTTTTTAATAGCAGCATTCCTTTTGGACATACATTTAATAACCTGGCCACGGAAAGTGCATTTAAACGAATCCCAGAGGACAATTGGGGGAAGAAACTGAGCCTTCATTCTCAAGGAAAAAGGTTTCGATTGCACTAGAGAATTCATCAACCTGGGCATTATCATGCAAAATTTCTGTATTTAATTTCCAGGAGCGAGCTCTTGACTTAGGAGCAAAGGACAACAATGTAAAAGTGACCGCAGCATGATCACAAATCAGAATAGGATGAATAAGCGGAGAGGAGGAAGACGAAACAAGAAAAGAGTGAACCAATAAATAGTCAATACGAGAAAAGGAAGAATGAGGTGAAGAAAAAAAAGAAAAGTCACTACCAGTGGGGTTGTGAAGACGCCATACATCTTGAAGATGAGTGAGGGAACACATGTTAAGCATTTGTTTATGGGATTTTGGAGGACGAAATTGAAAAACTGAATTCCTATCTAAAATAGGATCCATTGGTAAATTAAAATCACCACCAACGATAAGATTTCCAGAATGAGGTGTATCATTCAATTTTTTGGTAACCGATTTCCAAAAGGACGGATCATCCTTGTTAGGGGCGTAAATATTCATCACATAAAGGTCATTATTACCATCAGACAGCTTAGTTAATAACCAGCGACCTTCAGTATCATGGTCAGAAGATAGTATGGATAAACCTGAATTTTTTTAAACTAAAGTAATGACTCCATTTCTTTTGCCACAAGCGTCAGAGCAACAAACATCAGGAACCCATTCTTTCTTCAGGAACAGCGCTTCTCTGGTAGAGACCTTTGTTTCCGGAAAAAGGACTATATCTGAAGAGAGAAATTTGCAATAATCTAAGATTTTTGACCTCTTCACCGGATGATTTAAACCCTTAACATTAAGGGATAGCACGTTCAGACCCGACATGGGCATACATACAAAGAGAAAAAAGACTCCATAGATGAAAAATAGCCAACCACCAGCACAGATACAAGCAACCAGACATCAATCATTAACAACGAAGAGGGAGAATCCATGAGGGAAATCCGAAAGAAGAAAAGAGACAAAAGAGAAGAAAAGAGTAGAGAGAGAAGAAGCAGCAGGGGAGGTCTGAAAAAGACCAAATTCATACCAGGGGGAACGTGGGAAGGCGAGAAAAGGGACCGTCACAAGGAGGAAAAATAAGTGATATCAACAGCCCCAATACATTACACAACTGATTGCATTGAATTAGAAGATAGGAACATCTGAAATATGAACTAATATCAATAGAGTATGACAAAAACAATTCATCATGTAAATCTGTAAAGTCAACACTTAGTTACCAAGATAATACACAAGTACCATAGAAACTATAGGCGCTAAAAAACTAGTTAATATAACAATCAAAGAAGCAATATGTTAGAGAAAGAGAAGAAACCACTATATCATGAAGATGACTATGCAAAACTAAAAATACACAATTAATTAACAATCCTTAAATATATAGAACTGGTGACATGTAATTTGATTTGAAAATGCAGGAACATATCAAATATATAATACTAGAAAGGAAGAGGAAAGGAGACTGTAAAATGCAAAAGAAAGAGAACAGTTTATACGTATTAGAGAAAGGCAATTGATATTAATAGGTAAGCAACCAATCAATGAAACTGTCCTGAGATAGACATATAAAGAAATTATACAATACTTAGAAATTAATACAAGATATGTAAATGTAAGTAATAAGCATCTATGAAACAATCTATATAGTCAGACAAGAAAAGAATACAATTATCAATAATGGTATAGACACAAAATACCAATCAACATGAAAAAAGCGTCAGGTGAATGGACCACATTAACATACATCAATAGAAGTAACAGAAAGTGGGGTTAAAGGAAAAAGAAGAGCAAAAGATGAAAATATTTAAGTAGTTTATTTTAAGTAGAAGAACGGAAAACTGACACGGGCCCAAATAAACACGAAAAGAACAATTAGGAAAAAGGACAACATAGAAAAAAGCCATACTACAAAAGGGTTAGAAAATACCTGAAGAAGATATACCGAGGAAAGTAGTAAACTACAACATAGGGATATAAAAGAGAGCAGGAAAGGAGAAGAAGAAAACATATCATACACCTTAGCCGACAACTTCACACACAAGATAGCAAAAGAAACACTAACAATAGTGAGCAATAAAATCACTACTCAAAACAAAAAAGATAAACTGAATAGATCTGGAGAAGAGAGAAGTCATTGCAGACATGAAACAGAGCCCAAAGCTCCATTGGCGGAGTCACAAACAGACAGCACCAAGAAACCATCAACAGAGGAACGTAAAACCACCAAACAGATCATAGGAGACAACTAGGTCAATAGATCTGAAAAAGAACAAAGATAGCAGAGGAGATATAGGTATACACTTCATGTGCCAGAAGCACCAGGAGCAGACAAAGCTGCCATTTGAAGTTCCATCTGCAGTTCCATCTGATTGTCCAGGAAAGAAGCTAAGTCTGCGGGTTCATCGAAAATCCTGGAACGACCTTTGAAGGTAATGCGGAATTTCGAAGGGCCAGAAAAGGAAAAGGGGATGTTCATCTCAGAAAGACGTTTCCGAAGATTAAGAAAACCCTTCCTCCTTATCACAGTATCCCTGGCGAAGTCCTGAGAGATTGAGATTCGATGACCTTCCCAGGAAACAGCTTTAACCTTCCGCATGTGGGCAAGAATCTGCTCCGTGTGTTGATGACGCAGTGGTTTAAAAATGATCGCTCTTGGCTGTGTGGCAGATTTAGAACGAAAGGTGGGGATACGATGAGCCCTTTCTAATTCAAAGTCACTCTGAAAGGAGATCTGAAGGGTAGAAGGAATCCAGTGGCATAAAAAATCAATCATAGAGGAGGCTGATTTCTCTGCATCCTCCGGCAGACCAAAAATGCGCAGATTAGATCTGCGATTACGATCCTCCTGCTCAGTAAGATCCCTTCTCAATGCCGCCATTGAGCACTCCAATTGGTTAAGAGACCTAGATTGCTTCTGCATATTATCCTCAGCACCACTGATACGTGTCTCCGTGGCCGAAACACGAATAGAGAGAGCCTTGAAGTCATTCCTGATAGCGGACACCTCCCCTTGCAGTAAGTCTGTGTTAGTCTTTGTTGACTGCGCAATATCATGAACCTCATTGAGACGCGTTAAAATTACGTCAAGAGTAGTATTAGTGTCAGCTTGAGAAGACTCAGGTGTAGGAGACAGTGGTTTGAGTCTTTTAAGAGAGGCACCGGGCTCTTTCGAATCTTTAGTAGTTGATGAACGGCCCATAGTTGCAGCCATGGAACACCAGACACAGAAAAAAATGTAAACCACGTGAGGTATAATAGAGGCAGGCAAAAAAAGGTCAAGAAGAGTGTATTCCCAACAGAGAATAAAGGAATAGAGCGCACTGAAAACCAACCAGCAAGATAAACAAAAAAGGCGGACTTATATGACATGCAGTTTCAGGAATTAATAAAATACCTCTCGAGAGACCAGCAGACCAAACCAAAAAGACATATGGTGGATGAAATGTAGCTCTGTCGTGAAACTGTTGCACCAAGGTAAACACAGGTGAATGTAAGACTAAATAGCCACAAAATAACCAGTCAAGCAGCGCGAAGAAAAAAAAAAATAAAGAATAATGTAAAGTCAAAAAGTATCCAAATGTAATGAATAGCACCTTATATGTCGCTGGTCCGGCAAGAATAGAGCAATGTCGTCGTTTCTGAGGAGAAGTGCGACACTTCGTCACAAGCAGCTAAGATGGTGGTCGCCCGTCAGGAGAACGTGCGTCACTTCAGTCTGACAGAACTCAGACAGCTGCAGCCGGAATCCAGCGAAAACGCGCACAATCTGCTCCCAGCATAGACACCAAACCGGGAGAGCTGTTGCGTGGAGCAGGGGCACTGGAAATCAGGTAAAAAAACCTCCAACGGGCCTTAATCGCCTCGGAGCTCAAGCGTAACACGCCATGCTGCAGCGGCGCGCAAGCCACGCCCTCCGCTGCAGCGGCGCGCAAGCCACGCCCCTCCCAAGATTTGAAAACTATTAATGCCGTGCACCAAGCTGTCCTCCGAATAGCTGATTCTGGTGATTTAGTTGCATGGAGAGGCCATTTTGATTTGGCCGGCTGCAACTCTAAAAAGCATCTTCCTGGAACACCATATTTAGCTATATATTTGTGAAAATTCACCACACCCCCTACCTGAAGCTGAATGTGTGGCCCCTTACTTAATACCATAACACATCTATTGTTTAAATAGCAGTAAAGTTTTTCATATTCCTCTTTTTTTTGTTGAAGTTTTATATAGCACCAAACTCGACTCGAAGGTATTAGAGTGCTTTATATGAGTACCAGTTACATTACACAAGGACACAGTCATATGTTTGTAGGCACGTGGAGATTTAGTGATCTGCCCAGTGACACAGGATTTTAAGCGACGCCGCCTTTCCCACAGTGTTGGTAATGACTGGCACCCGACTTTAAAAATTCCTCCAGAACCACCGATTTTACAAGAGTTAAATCTTTAGCCAGTGTCATACATGTTGTTTTAAACCAAAGTTAGGTTATTTCCTCTCTCAAGTTTAACTAAGGCGTGCAGCAATCTTTTAAGAATTGGGTCCACATTTCAAAAGCTGATCGCACTTATCAGAAATGGAAAAATGAAGCTCCAGATTACAAACTCCTTACTAAATGATTCTCAAGTACGATTCTTAATATTCCATTTATTTATGACACTGCACTCAGGCCAAGTGCTGATTGGGAAAAAAACATTAGCATATTTTACAATAGAAGGGGGACATTATGTTGGCATCGATTTACTACCAAGATGAACTTTCTCTTTAAGAAACTCCAATGGCTATCTGTCAGACATGTTTATGGTAAAATCATTAGAGCAGATTTGTCCTTGGGTTTCAGAACTACACAAATCTGAAAATCCCCTTATTTCATCATTAGACCTCAAACTCAAATCTATAATTTTTTGAGCAGCCATAAAAAGTGATAGTAATGTCTGCGCTCCTCGCTTCTAGGCCCAGATAACAAATCCTTGATGTTATTTAACAACTAGAAGTAAGTAAGTAAGCTGGAATAATAGTATTTGGAGGCAGCCAATAGAAATGAAAGACCATTTCATGTGTCGTCTACGCTCACCAAAATATATTTTTGAACACGTGTTGGTCCAAAGAGAGGAGAGGCACACATTAGCACAGCATCAATTTGGAGAGTTCCGGTCAAGTCAAGTCAAGGAAGACTGCTTTTATGAAACAAACATAACATCACACAAAAACATTATAACAAGATTTCATTACATGGTATTTACAGCAATATATTATTAAAAAGAAATACCGTTAATTTTCAGCTAAAACATTGTGCGACAATTACAATTCTATTCTTATACTCTTCCTGATTTGGAGCACCTTTTTTTAAAACGTTGCTAATCTCCAAACTATATGCTCATTTGCCAATAGCTGAAGTAAAATATGGCCTGACGACACTGTCTAAGCCCTGGTGATTTTAAAAATGGAATAATCCAAAGTTTCCTTGGCTCTGAATAAAATTTACAAAACAAAACTAGGTCGACTGGTCCGAAATCTTGTCACAAGGACACAATTTCAAGTTACGCAACCAGTCATTCATTTTCGGCAAAGTCACAAGTCGATGTATGTTTCCCATTATGAACCTTGTTAAAAGTAATCTATCATAGGTTCCAGGTACGAATGATAGGTAAGGCTCCATCCCCAAATTAGTGCGTATTAGCTGGTGCCGCCTCACAGTGATTTTATTTGAGATTTCCCCTGTCATCCCAGTTGTTTCCAGTAGCTGGAGACCCTCTTTTTTTAAAATCTTTCGGGAGATCGCCATCATAGATGACGGATTTAAAAAATATTCATTGTGGCCCAGGTCATTCATTAAGTCATGGACAAATTTAATCCAGGGAATCGACGACGCCTCCTCTAACCTCAAGGTATCTTTTATGATCTCCCTGTTTAGCTTTGTCTGATCTTTACTCCAGGCTCTAAGCCACAAGAGTATTGGTTCTAATTTTACAAGATCTGCTATATAATGAAGACCCAGCACTTTGTGACAGATAAATGAGGAAGTGCTACAGGGTGCAGAAAGAATATACCTTAAAAAAGTATTTTCAACTAATTGTAACAAGGTAGCATCTACAAAACCCCGCACCCCTGCCCCATAAGTTGCCATTGTTATGCATTTTGCTTTATTTATTTGTATTAATTCTATGGATGGTGTCCTTCCCAATTTTTTGGCAAAAGTCGCGAGAGCTGTGGTAGATCTGGAAAATGCCAACTTTTTTAGCAGATAGGGCGGCAGCCCAAGAATCGTGCTGATTAAAAAGTATACCTAGGTAGTAATTTCTTTCGACTGGTAATAGTTTATTCCCATCTATGTACATTTCTCGGGTCTTCTGGGTCCCATGCCTTCATCTCATAATGTATGTTTTAGCAATATTAGTTTTAAAACCTTGGTCCTTCATAAATATGCTAAAACTATCCAGAACTCTCTGGAGGCCATTTTGGATACGGGCCATCAGCACGGCATCATCCGCATAAAGTAATGCGGGGATGTACCGACCGGCTACTTGGGGAAAGTCTTTGCCCTGAAAAAGTAATGCTTCTTCTAGTCCATTAATATAGAGATTAAAAAGCAAAGGGTCCAGAACCCAACCTTGTCTGACCCCTCTCCTGATGGGAAAAGCTTGAGTGCGTTCGCCCTTTGTGCCATACTGCACAATTGCCGTGGCTCCACTATACAACTGCCTTAAAAACATAATAATTTGTAAGTCTACCCCTACCGCATCAAGGACCTCCCACAGCCTATTGTGTCTTACTGAATTAAAGGCCGCGGTGAGGTCCACAAAGGCCAGAAAAAGCCTTCCTTTTTTTGCCCTGGTATACTTGCCGACCAAAATTGACAAGTTTAGACTCTGTTCAGTAGTGCCAAGGCCAGCCCTAAACCCATACTGGGATTATTATTGATTGCGCCCAGGTCTGTGGGAAGACAGTCTTTATGCTAGCATTGATTACCTGGGTTAAAATAGGGCCCCACAAGGGAAAGTTATATTTATACATGTCCACAGGGACCCCATCAGGTCTGGGGGCTTTACCACTCAGACTATTGGCCAGGGCCCTGTTCGCCTCTTCTGGGGTAATTGCTAGATCAACCTGGTTACTACTGTTTATGATGCAATCATCATTTCCTGCTCATCGTACACCCCGGAGAAGTAACTAATCCATGCATCTTCTGTGATTGCTACTTCAACAGAAGGGCCATTGCTAGGGGATAGTAGTTCAAGTACAAACACCACATTTGCACGTTGGGTGGTCAAGGATATCACTAAAAATGGGAACTAGACATGGCCTGTATGCCTCAGAAAACATTAGGAGTACCTATCTTTGATAGGGGCAGACAAACGTATGCCAGTTTATGGGTGAAAGGGGACCTTTTAGTATGGCCCATTTAAAAGCTCTTCATTTAATAAAAAAAAGGGTGATGATAGGTTCTTTTCCTGAACCTTTCATTTCCAGCATAACTAGTTATGTCAGTGGTGAGATTACAGATGTTCCCCACTAAATAGGGCACTGGTTTTTCGGTCTGTTTTGGAATGCTGTTCTACTAAGCATCCGTGTATCTCTTGGAGGATTAGCTTAGACATGGCCTTGCTCAAAGGACGAGTGTGAAGGCTCAATCTGGGTAAAGTACCGCGCAATATTTGCAGTTGCAGTAAAAACGGGGAACATATTTACAAAGAGTTCACACATAATGCAGTTGCACTGCGATGCATGTATTAGAGAGAGCCGAACGGATTCACATCTTCAAAGAAGTTGCGTAGTTCTGCTCTATCCCTGCACTGGCACACTTGTGGCTGCCATGCGCTGTAGTGCAAGGGGGTCGGTATAGCACTCCACAGAGTTTTTATGCAGGAAGGGGTCCCTCCCTGTATAAAAATGATGCTTTACACATGTTCCTACTTGTATGTGCGCTGCAGAATGCAGCACACATGCACACATTTGGCCTTGTGATGCCTGCCTCAGTGATGCGCAGAATATTGGCGCAAATCCCTATCTACAGTTCTTTGCAGATTGGGGGTTGCATCAAAATCCAAGGGCGGTTACATTGTAATTAATGTAAAGAAAAGAGGACCCCCTGGTATAAATAGGAGTTTCTAAGGCAGGGACATACAAGAGTGTACCTTCAGTACACAAGATTATTTTAAGAATTAGTGTCCTATCTGAATAAAGGGCTCACAACATAAAGCGTCTAAGGTGAACACAAAACATCTTTTTTTATTGACAGTCAACAGAGTAAAAACTGTTCACAACACATACACATATCCATTGTAAATACTAAATTGGTGTACATGTGCAAATTCGTCTTGATTTAGTGTTTATGACACCGATCAAGTTAATTAAATCTTTCATTATCCATATCCACATACAATCATCTCACCCAGAAAAGAGAGAAAGAATACATTAGATATATACAACATTCATTTTTTCCGGACTGTGTTCCTTAATTTTATACAGTTTATAAAGGTACAGTCATCTTAGTAATACTTAAAAAAAATACATTGGATGAATGTCTTGTTTTCAGACTTCTAGTGGCTTTAATCTACCCCTGTTTTGGCACAATAGCACCTTCATCAGGAAAGCCACCTTCGCAATAAGATAATATGACCCTGCAATTACACAAAACATTGGAAGGTGCCCTAAATGAAGCCAAAAGATAAACCTAGATACCTTAAAACACCAGTTTGTAACTAGTTTCAAGACACAATCAACAAATAAAACTAGACACCCAGGGGCAAATTTACTATTTTTTCTCGTAGCACACAGCAGCAGCCGCAAATTCTGCGCCGTGCTGTGTGAAAGGCGCTCTCCTCCCCTCGCACTAGCATCAGCACTGATATCAGCTGCCGTGTGCCACAGAGCCACATTTATGCCATGGTGCAAGGGTGTCTCGATGAGTCTCGCATAGTTTGTGTACTGGAAGGAACCCTTCAAGTACAAAATACATTGCACATACTCACTTTAACCATTTTCCCACTTTGTATGTGTGCTCTAAAGTGCAGAGTCGGAAAAAGAATGAGAAATGAGAGCATTTCTCTGTCCCTGCGCCTACTTGAAAAGGGCGCAGTTTTCTGACACTAAACCAAATCTACTTTATTTAGTAAACTGTGTTTAGCATGAGAACCCTTGGGTGTTTGCATGGAAATGCCCATGCACCACCCTTGGTATGCCCCCAAAGTGCAAAGTAATGCAAAGCACATCTATGTGATATTTCGCATTACTTTTCCGTTATTTCCAGCAGTAAACAAGGTTAGCGCTGGAAAGTAAATTGGGAAAAAAAGATTTTCCACCTATTTGTGTCACTTTTGTGGTGCAAACACAGTGTAGAATCTTAGTAAATCTCCCCCCAATGTGCAAACACCATAATTGACTGTGCATGTAAAGTAAATGAAAAGATAGTATCAGTGATAGACCATACCATAACCAGCTGCTCCAAGCTAAAATTGTAGGATACAGGAAGCCCTAATGCCACATAAGGCTTCAATTCAGTTCAAGAAGCAATGAAATCCGAATTGAAAAGAAAGAATGAAAAAAAGGAAAAATAAAGATTCAATATTACTTACTTGTATTCATGGAATATTGACACTAACTGTCAAACAAAGTAGTCTAAATATATATTCTAAAACGGAAGTACCAATAGATCACCAGTAAAAGGCAGAAAATTGGAAAATCTCAGATGTAACGAAAAAGGGTGAATAAACGTAAAAGGACTGCTACAAGATCAACAATACGAGTGGGTCACATGCCTGGTGCTCTCATAATGAAAAAAACAGCGAACGCACTATTTAAGAGATGGGGCACAACTCATAAGACTGTGCAGTCTGACTGGGAGAAAATAAGATTGCAATTACATAAAGTTCCGCACTGGCAGCAAAGAAGGCCTTTGTGTGACATGAGGTGCTTAGATTACACAAGGTAACCCAAACATTAATACAAACTCAATGACGTATAGTTATGAATAATGTGCCATGGCTCCAGGAAGATCATAAAATATAGGAATACATCATGTAGGCTCAACATCAAGATGACAGTATGTGAGGGAAAGAAAGAAAACTCTATGGGCCACAGGTATGAAGCGTGTTTGCATCTCGCAAACAGGCTGATTGGCAGAATCAGCCTGTTTGCAAATGCAAAAAAGACTTTCTTGAAAGAAGGACGAAGGGACTCCAGGGTTTCAAGTAAAAAGCAGGGGGTATATTATCAAGGGGGTTTATCTCCGCTTTTTTGGCTTTAAAAGCCAAGAAAGCGGAGATAAAATTATCTCCCTATTACCAAGCTGTCGCTAACACCAGTTAGTGACAGCTAATAGGAGATAGCGACCATCTTGGGCCCCACTTTGCATGTCAGTGATATTTATCACTAATGACATGCAAAGTGGGCGTGCCAAGATGTTAGCGACTGGAAACAGTCACTAACATCGCTATCTCCTATTACCAACTTTTGGAGATATTCGCGCTAAGCGCGAATATCTCCAAAAGCTAACACCTGCCCTGAGCAGTTCTTCACCATGTTATCCAATGGGAGGTGGATAACATGGCTAAGAGCATTTGCTCGATAATGCATGAATATCGCTGACTTTTCAGCGATATTCATGCATTGCGGCCGTTTTTTATCGCATTTGCGATAAACCTTGCTAATAGCAAGGTTTATCTGCGATAAAAATCGCCGATGTGAGCGATAATTTTTGTCTCTAAACAAGTTAGAGACAAAAATTATCGCTAGTTGTTGGTAATATGCCCCCAGGTTTATTGCAGGTTAACAGAGAGCCATCCTGGCCAGCAGTTTGTCTGAGGCACAAGCAGCAACTGCCACACACAGAACATTTGTGGCATCCTGCTCGTGCCTGCACCCAACATTCCAGATGACATTCACCTTGAGCACATTCTGCCAGCATCACCACACCTACCTCTTTTTAATTAAACAATTCAAAAAGTACATACTCCCATTAGGTGGGAAGAACAATAAACGCACAGAATACAAGAAGAGAAAAAGCAGTGGAAAATGATATACAAGTTTAAACATAAAGCATGCAATACAAACCTAAACGAAATATCAAAGATGAACTCAAATATAATCACGCAATCTACTAGGTCTAACATGTACCCTGGTGCACTTCCTGTCAACTTTCTCAGCACCACCCACACCACTAGAAACCCCGTCTCCCCGCAACCGCAAAAAATACAGGGCCTTCAACAGTCTCTCAACCGAGAATTTCGACGATCTTTAGCCCGCTACCCAAAGAAGGCTCGCTCAATTCCGATATAAGCGCTAAACAAGATTACAACTTGAGTGGTGATCAGAGAAAAATCAGCGAGGATCACAATGCGGCAGCGAGTCTAGGTATAGGTATAGAGTTAATCAACCTAATGGGAAGAACCGCTCAAAGCCCGGACCCCGGAAGCCCTACTGCTGAGCCCATTTTGAGTAAAGAATGGACAAGTACAACATTAACGACAAATACTTCAATTACTGGGCAACATGGTCAAATCGAAGAAAGAGCTGATCACCAACCTGGAGCATTAAGTCTAGAGCATACTCTCTCCTCCCTAACTCAAATTCCAACATCCTTAACAGAGACTCAACAGCAGTCAGTAAATAATGTGGCCACCGAGAAAGAATCTGAATCAGACATCTACGAAACCGGGATGTCCGTCTCAAGCGAGTCCAGTGAAATAACGGACATAAGTGCAATGAGTGCAGGCATACTTGACGACGCAACCCCGGAGGATCTAGGCTCCAACTACTCTAGAAAAACTGATAAAACCAGTTATGGTACAAACTCCAGGAAGAAACGGGGAAAAAAGAGACCCAAACGCTCAAGGCAAAACAATCTTACAAATGAGGAGACCACAGATCCAGGCGTTATCACCGACAATGTCAAAATAAGAAGAAATCTTATACGAAAAAGCCCACCCACAAAGACTGGAGTAGAAATAGTACATCAAGATGGTAGCATGGCGGAAATAGAAGCGGAAAGTTCAAAAGCAAAGTATTCTATATCATCTGCTGAACCCTCGCTGAGTGAGGTTCTAAGCTCCATCAAGAACTTCCATAAGGACGTAAAAAAGGACAGCCAAAGAAATCATGCTGCTATTGAAAAACTACAAGGTGCAATTAAGAAAGTTGGCAATATTTGCACCGAGATCTCTGAGAGAATGGCCACAGTTGAAGAGCGTACTGAAAATCTAGAAACTGACGTTACTGAGCTGCGCAAAACGGAAAAGGAGCATGATGGGATCATAAAAGACCTCATGGAACAACCTGAGGTTTCTCCGAATTCCTGAAGGGTTTGAGGGAAATGATGTGAGAGGATCTATGATCAACCTGCTCAAATCTGCCTTTCCGGAACTTGAGGTCTGGGATATGGAGAAAGAAATACAGCGGGCTCACCGATTCCCTCTGATGCTACCTGAATACACTCAGAAACCACAGCAATACCCCAGGGCTATACTAATTAACTTTGGAAACTTCCTTCTTCGAGAATCTATATATGATCTAGCCAGACCAACAACTCAGCGGGAATATAAAGGGTTCAAATTCTTTGTAAGACCGGATTTTGCACATTCCACTGTAGAAAGAAGATGGAAGATGCGGCAATTATTCACACCCTTTGAAAAAATTGGTGCCACTGTCTTCCTCCAGAATCCAGCGAGACTGAAAATAATCTATAAGGGCACAACAAGAAGCTTTATTAACGAAATTCAAGCCCAGGATTATCTTAAAGAAATCTCAGAGCCTGGGATTAGAAATTCTGGATCAAAGCCAAATAAAAACAAAAAAGAAAGAAAATGAACAATAAGTAATGTGAAAATGTGAAACTGTAATCTCGAATGCTTTGAAAATACGGGCGGCTATATGAAGAGGCAAGAAGGGGGGAAGGGAGTGGGAGATTATTAAACGCCGCAAAACACTTATTATTTTAAAAAAAAATCAAAAATATTGCACGTACATTGGTAGAAGGTAATGTTTAATTATTTACTAATCCAACTCGCACAAATCAAGCATACAGGGCTAGGACTCATGGGAGGCTAAGGCGGGCGGACCACATGGACGCCCACACCTGGGTACCGTGGAACCTAGGATGCCTCATTGAAAAGAAACGGGGCCGGAGGGTGGGGGGGTTTTGCGGGGGTGGGAGAGAGAGGGAGGAGGGGGACTGTAAGATAGGGGGGGGAGAACAGGATTCAATATTCTTACGAAGGACCTATGAAATATTTAGAGACCAGCAAGAAAGAAAGATTAAGACAAATAAATCGCATCTGGAAATGGTGCAAGAAAAAGCTTGATGGCTAAGATCAATATACTGTCTATAAATATATGTGGCCTTAATGATTTAAAGAAGAGACAGAAAGTATCGGAGAGTCTTAAAACCTCGGGGGCAAATGTCGTTTGCCTTCAGGAGACACATATTGAGGGGTCACAGCAATATTTACTTAAAACTCTTGGATATCGTCTTATCATAGCTACAACACAGGGGACACGGACTAGGGGGGTTGCTATCTTATCAAAAGGTGGGGAATTACTATTTCCACGGGCCATAGCGGATTCATTGGGACGATTTGTAATAGTAGAATGTCACTATAACAATGGGGGAGGTAGGCTAACAATATGTACCATTTATGGAAATACCAGTGATGACCAAGATGTGTTGATTAAGGTCTCGAATGAATTAACACATTGGCCTCTCCCGTTAATTATATGTGGTGATCTAAATATTCATCTGCCTAGCGAATGGTCTACAGATCAAGGCTTCAAATATCAGGGTAGGAAGCGAAAAGTTTTTTGTGCCTTAAAAGACATGTGCATGCTTCATGGGTTATTAGATGGCTGGTCAATAAAACATCCCGGGGACCCTGGCTATACCTATTATTCACATCCGCATTTAAGACACGTTAGATTAGACTACGTGCTCTTGTCAAATTCACTGAGATCAAAGTATCAAATTAAGATACTACCTAGAATTCTCTCAGACCACAATCCATTGGAGCTCAGCCTTACGAATGTCGCAGAGATACCTAATATAAAAACATGGACTTTTGAAAGGGCATTATTATATAATGATGCATATTGCCAACAAATGCGAACCTGGATCCCTGATTTTTTAGAAGATAACATAGGCTCTACTTCAATTGACATGGTATGGGATGCTTGGAAGGCTTGTGTCAGGGGGGAGACGATGACATTTTCCTGCAAATACAACAAAATAGAAAAACAAAAATTGGTCTTACTAGAACTAGATCTGCGAAGAGCAGAAGAGGAATTGATTAAAGCAGTACAGGAAGGACGGCCGACAACTAGTGAGATGTGTAATGTGGCTATCGCAAAAAACTAAATCTCTGAAATATTAGTCGGGAGGGCAGCTGCCAGAGCAAACATTAATAGGGAAAAAACTTATGAGCTGAGCGAAAAAGTGGGACACCATCTAGCCATCAGAACCCGAGAAGAGTCCTCATTAGCACTAATAAAAGAAATCAGGGACCCCGATTTAGGGCTAAGATCTGAACTCGCTGAAATAAGAACGGCCTTCCAGAAGTTTTATAGGAAACTATACTACGAGGACGAAAATGAATGTGGTGACCCTAAAACATATTTGGATTTAATCACCCCCAATTGCTTGGGGACTGACGCCCAAGAACTTTTGGATGGGTTAATCTCCTGGGAGGAAATATTACTAGCAATAAAGGGTCTGGCCAAGGGAAAAGCGGCAGGTATGGATGGGACTCCCACCGAATTTTACATCAAATTTGCTCCACAACTTAGTACCACTATGACATCACTCTTTCGATATATTTTTCAGGGGGGGAACCCACCAAAATCTTGGTCTTCGGTCAAAATAATTGTTTTCCCTAAAAAGAACAAGGAAGTCAAAGAAATGGGTTCTTATCGCCCCATAACTTTGATCAACGGGGACTCGAAAATAGACTCGAAAATATTGGCATCACGTCTGGCACCTATTATCCATAAAATAGTCTCAGAACGGCAACACGGGTTCATCTCTGGTCGATCTACTACTGATCATATACAGAGAGCCATTTTTCTTTTTGACTACACCGGAGTGACAGGAGACCCTATGGCGCTTATACTGCTGGATGCGGAAAAAGCGTTCGATAGGGTCTCCTGGAAATACTTATGGGCAGCCATGACAAAGTGTGGGATCGGAGAAAAATATATAATTGCCATTAAACGGCTCTATGTAAACCAGAGTGCTCGTGTTTTGATCAATGGGGTCCTTTCTGAAAGCTTTGCTATTACTAGGGGCACAAGACAGGGCTGTCCCTGCTCGCCCATTCTATTTGCCATATATATTGAATAATTCATACATAACTTAGAAAACAATGCCTTAATTCCTCCAATCAAAGTACGGGACTTAGAGACTAAATGTATGGCGTATGCAGACAACATAGCTTTCGTTACTAGTGACCCAAACAATGCTATAAAAATAATTGAAAAAGAAGCGCATGATTTTGGGTATGTCTCAGGATATAAGTTGAATTCGAGCAAAACTCAGATAGTTTTGAATAATAAAATCACGATGAATGACCCGAGGATATTTGACAAGGCAATATATTTAGGGGTCAGTATCAGTGCTAAAATTGAAAACATCGTTGATGATAACATTGAGCCCCTTATATATCGCACCAAGAAAGAATTACTTCGGTTACATAATTTGCATCTAACAGTCGGGGTAGAACCAACGTGGTCAAGATGTTATTTTTTCCCAAGTTTTTATATTTCTTTCGAGCCATATGTTTAGAATTTTTCCCCACAAATTTTTAAAAACATAGACACCATGTTTTCACGCTTTCTCTGGGGATACAACAGACCACGCAGAGCGCTCAAAATGATTACTCTACCCCGAGAACGAGGTGGCTGGGCACTACCTAATTTTAAACTATTTTATTGGGCCACAGTGCTAAAATACAGTGTTAACTTACTTGCGGCCAACTCGTTTGGCCGTAATATCCCTACCCCTCAAGAACTTGTCTTGGGCGACGGAAGTGCTGGCTGTCTGTGGCGCCACATTAATGATGATTATTTTAAAAAAGTGAAGTTTAATACTATTTCTAGTGTCTATAACGTATGGGGCAATGTAAAAAAATTATTAGGCTTAGGTCGGTATTCCTTTTACACCCCTGTGTCACAGAATACGGATCTTCCTGAAATATTCCAAGATACATATATGCAGCGATGGGTTGTATTAGGTGTTACCCAGCTCGGGTGCTTCTTTTCTATTAACGGATTGAAATCATTTGACGAATTGAAAACTGATTATGATCTGACAAACCGGGATTTCTTTAAATTCCTACAGGTGCGGGACTTTATATCAAAGAAGGTGGGCGGCCGTATCAAATTTCAACAGTCTCAAATCATAGACAAACTAAGATTAGTTAAATCACAGAGAATCGGTGAAATATATGCTGGGTTGAATTTATTATTACCCGATGATATGAATAAACATGGGGTGGCATGGCAGACAAGGGTGGGGGTTCATCCCCAAATCGCTCTCGAAGCTTACGAAATGTCACTCACCTGCTCAATGTCAATGAAAGTTCAGGCACAATTTTTCAAAACTTTCTTCTCCCTTTATTATACTCCTGGGAAACTATCTAAATGGGGAACTGGGAAAGGAACATCCTGTCCATGATGTGCATATCCTGCTGCAGATTTAACTCATATGTTTGCATCATGTCCAAGTCTAACTAAACTTTTAGCAGAAATCTCCGATTTTATCTCAAGCATCGCACAGAGCAGGATCAACATCACTAATGAAGAAGTTTTGTTGGGCATAACTAGTATTGCCCGACCTGATGAAATACAAGGCTTGATTTTTGTAGCCATGACGGTCTTCAGACTGTGTGTCGCTTCAGCATGGATAGATCCGTTACCTCCTTCATTCTCAGAATGGAGAGCCCGGCTGCTTGCGACCTGCAGCCTGGAGACTGCAATATACAGTAACAAAGGGCGGGATAAGCGGAATAGGGGTATGAAAATCTGGGTTCCACTGCTAGCTTGGATTAAGGACGCTTAAAAGCTGAAATACCACACATGGATCATCTGCTATAAATATGTTCAATGTTATAAATGTGACATATCTCCAATTGCATGATGTTTTTTTGTTTTAAAAACTGCCTTGCTTACTATTGCCTATATTGTAACAAAAAGAAAACCGATGGAAACCTGTTCTTCGGGGGCGGGGTGGGTGGCAGGGTAGTGTGTATTAAACTTGAAACTCAAATAAAAACTGTTTAAAAAAAAAGGAACCCCGTCTCCCTGGAAAACACCCTTGGTGGTATCAACCAACCCAGAGCACATGCAGGGATCCCTCGCTACGCAAGACGTATTCCGCCAATTACCATTGGACAATTTCACAGCATTTCTATGTACTTCAACAATCTGTTGAGGCTCTAAGTACTTGGAAAAACCTTTTCTGACAGAAACAGCATTTTTTACTCTGACCCAATCCCCAACACTCAGTCTATGTGTCTCTCTTCCAAAGGTGGACTCACAGTTCTTTAAGCAAACTTCAGTAGATTTCCTATTTGCTAACTCCCACACACATTTCATATTACAACCTTCATGAAAGGTCTTGACCATCCAAAACGGGTAATCCTCAGTAGATGTCCTTCTTCCCCTCATAAGTTCAAAGGGACTGATGTTGGTGTCAACATGATGTGAAGTACGATAAGACCAAACAAAATCTCTTAAAGCTTGAAGGGCACAGGCCTTGGTTCTAAAGTCTGCTTGTACTCATTCCACAACAACTCTGTTGAATCGCTCTGCCTTGCCATTACTCTGAGGGTTTTCGACTGGAGTTATGACATGTTTAATACCACAAGTCTGCAAAAACAAGTTCATCTCTTGTGAAACAAATTGGACACCGTTGGCTGTTAAAATTCCTTCAGGATAGCCTTCTCTAGGTACAATTTTGTTTAAACAACCAATCACACACTTAAAAGTTGGAACACTAATCTGCTCAACTTCAAACCACCTGGACAGATGATCTACAAGGACCCGGAAATATCTCATATTAGAAGGCAGAATATGGAACAGTCCTAAAAAATCCATCCCTAGTCTTTGCCAAGCTCTTCCTGGGGAGATACAGGAGACTCAACCACCCATTCCAAAACCAAGGTCTTATCACTGGCATTGCATCTATACACTGTTGATCCAGTGAATCAGAATGACAATTCTTTATGAAGACAAGGCCCAATTTCCATTACCCAACAAAGTCCCTTCACGCTGGGTTAGTGTATTTCCAAACGAAACCAAACTTACCAATCTCCCCATAAATTGAAATCTCATCTCAAATATACCAAATTTGCCGATGCTATCTTTATATAGTTGATTACATTTGGCAAATCAAACCACTAAGTTGTATCACTCCTAATAAAGACAAACTCATTTGTATATTTATAATGTTTGTCTAAATAATGTGAAATAATGCCCTTTGGTACAAACATACAGCATGAACCATAGGTCGTCACAAAGCAAACAATATCAGAAGAGAAAATGACAAATTCTTATCAATGATAATGCATAAAGGAGTAGAAAGCGAAGGGACAAAAGATTCAAAGACAAAATACATTTGCAAATGTTTATGCAGATTCAGTTTTCAGTCTATACTAACCCAAATAGAAATAGAAATCTAATCTCTGGCCATGAGAGCAGAAAGGACCCCCAAGAAGATTTGAAGAGGCAAATTCTAAGTCAGGAATCAGTAGACAGGAAAAAGAACAGCAAACCGACGACAGCGACAATCTCCCAACAGTCTCACGAATCAGATACCTTATCAGATACCTAACCTCTCCCACCAGGCACCTCAATTATGCCCTGAAACCCAAATGACCAACCAGCACATGTATCCATCCAATGGTCTTCTTCACAATTGATTGGTTAAGTAAGGGGGTGTATAGTCACACCATTCTCAACAAGTCCGCCACACTAAATGTCCCATTGTTTTTATTTAATCAATGACATAAACTTATACCCCGGGAAATACAAATCTGAACCACCATAATTTTCTTCCGCTTCTCCGGCAAATGTTGCAAACTTGGCAATCTTTCTTACTGAGCATCTCTCCGCAGTGGAAGCTTTCCATTATTTGTTGCATTGTTCTTTCTTACTGGTTTTTGGAAGCCACTCAGGACTTGAAGGACAGAACAACATTCCATCTCTTTTTAAAACGTTTTTAATTACCAGTGACTCTGTAACCCATCATTTGCCATGCAGTATTTGCTAACCGTTCTTCTAAACAGAACAAACACAAACATTATTATTCACTTATAATGTTTTTTCTCTATGCACCAACCCAATGCTGCCCTTCCTTTTTGTAATGGTTGAACCCAAATGTCGCAGAAGTGCAGCTGAAATTATCTTAGCCGAAATCACTCAGGTGGAACCAGTTTATCAGGTTTTCAGGTTTTAAAGTCTTTATTTCGATTCATAAAAAATCATAAAAGACAGACATTGACAAACATTGCTTAATTAAAAATACATAACTTTAAATTCATAAAACTAGTATTAAATAACAAAAAAAGACAAACCTGAGGAGAAAATTACTAAGATTAAGCTCATGAATAAAAAAAACGGAAGAGTTTACAGTTAGATTCCAAACAGTTTTCAGTAGCATGAGCAGAAATGAACAGCCTGTTTTGGTAGAGCTCGGTACATCATGGAGGAGCATTTGCATGGTCAGTACAGTAGTTATACTATGGTTTCGACCTTAATGTCCAAGCCCATCCCAGGTATTTAGCCAGGCACACTGAAATGAACTCAGAGGTGTTAGTTGTTAATACACGAATAGCCTCTTCGGATTTTCTTATGGGCATGCGCTGGAACAATGGCTTTAACCATTTGGCTCTAGGTACTAGATATCTAGGGCAAGCAAACAAGAAGTGTCCTATTGTTTCCTTGTGGCCAGGGCACCATCTACAATGGTCCATAGTACTCGTTTTCCAACCTTTAGTGAATACATTCACCGGCAATGCACCCACCCGAAACTGATGGTAGAGTTTCCTGTCCAGTGTTTTGGAGATTGAATCCCAATAGAGTTCACGGGACAAGTCCAACTTAAATGACAGGAACCTACCCGTGAGATTGGTGGAGCTTGAGGCATTGACTCTAGTCTGGCGAATCGTGGCCCAGTACAGTTCTTTGAAAGCTAATTTAGATGGAAAAGTGCTGGTGGAGGGGGATATCCAAAGTTGCTCTAGCCCCATATCCGTCAGGATAGATTTTACCATTTTAAACCATTTAATTTTTCCTGAACCCCCAAGTGACCTAACTTCAGCTACCTCATTGGCAAATAGGGTAAGTTCAGGGGTTGTCCACAAACGCCTCCAAAAAGCAACCAATCTAAATCTAGCCATCTCGTTAATCGGGGGGCAACCCATGTCCAAGCAGAGAGGGGTGGAAGGGGTCGACTGTGGCAAACCCACTAGGTTACGCAGGAATTTGCATTGTATTTTAAACAAACCCATCAGATCCATATAACCCCACAAATCTGCACCATATAAAATTGCTGGGTTAATTTTGGCATCATAGATCTTGAGAACCGGACAAACCCGCTTGGTGATAGATCTTTTTTGTTCACTTAATAGACAGCCGGTAAGGCGGGCAAGCTTTAGGTGTTGTGCTTCAACCTGTGCTTTCCATCCCAGACGGCTGTCTAGGGTGACCCCTAGATATACCATATTCTCCACTTGATCCAGTTTAACACCACCCATATTAACTGTGCACCGGACAGGGCGATTCTTTGTTAGTACCATAAGCTTGGTTTTCTCGACGTTCACCTTGAGGTCGCTGATGACACAAAACTCCCCAAACCGGTCCAACGCCCGCTGTAAGCCAGAGCGTGTCCGGGAAAGGAGAAGGGTGTCATCAGCGAAGATGAGCATCGGGAATCTCTGTCCTGCTAGCATCGGGGCGTCCGTTGGGGTATCCTTAAAAAATTTGACCACTTGGTCAATAAACAATAAAAAAAGGGTTGGTGCCAGAACACACCCCTGGCGAACGCCTCGGGTTACTGGGAAGTGTTCCGTCACTTGCCCCTGGCCACCCCATCTCACCCTCGCAAAATTGTCTTCATGCAATTTAATTATTAAAACTAATAACTCCTCGGGCATTTCCAAACTCCTCAAGACTCCCCACAGTTTATCCCTCGGGACTAGATCGAACGCGGACTTCAGATCGAGAAACGCTGCGTAGATTGTGCCACCGCCAAGCTGGACCACCTTCCAGTAGATCAGACAAAATCTGAACACCTGGTCAATGGTACTCGTTCCCGATCTGAAGCCCGCCTGCATTGGAGATAGTATGTCCTCTAGTTCAATCCATCCTTGGACCCTACCTAAGATCATACGTGCAATGAGTTTCTGGGTTGTATCAATGAGGCTAATCGGGCGATAGTTGCCCGGAATTGACCTACTGCCCTTTTTGTAGATGGGTAATATCTCAGCCCCCTTCCAGGATTTTGGTATACTTGCACCAGCGGCTATTGAATTAGCCACTTTAGTAAGGTAGGGTATCCATAGGGCGGGGTTGGTTTTAAACAGGTCGGCTGGTATAAGATCCATGCCCGGTGCTTTCCCTCGCATTGTAAGACCTATAGCCAGCTCGACCTCTTTTTCCGAAAAGGTAATAATCCTAGTTTGCAAGGGTGGCAGGGATACCGTCGCCGTAATGCTGGGGGGGTTGGGGTTCTCGGCACAAAACTGGGTCGAATAAAATGTTACCCATTCCACAGGGGACACATGGTTCACAGGGATGCGTGCATCCGGATCTTTCCCCCACTTAACTATTTCCCAAAACTTAATGGGGTTATTTGAAGTGGTAGCCTCCAATAAATCCGACCAATGCTTATCCTCCCACACCCGCTTAGCTTCCCACTGCGTTTTCTTATAATTTACTCTAGCTTCTTTCACTGAGATCATAACTCTGGACTTAACTGCCCTGATAAGTTTGGTATGGGCTTCCCTACATTTATTGTTATACCATTTCTTGGGACAGATCGGTATTTTGGGGTTTGCCTGGGGCCGTGGTTTTGAAAGCAGGGATTTGAGGTCAGCAAAACAACGATTGTGGAGGTTTATAATATTGTTAGCCATTTCGGGATTGTCCCCCTGAAGATCATATGCCAGCATCTCACTATATGTGTTGCTGATTTTTATGTTTACCTTATCCCTTAAAGTAATATCCTCCACAATTTTGGACCATTTTAGTCTCTTCCTATCATTGGTTAGGAAGGCATCCCCAGTCTGTGCAGTGCCAGGGTTCTCAGGTCTCACTAAACCTGGTAACTTTAGTTTTAAGGACAAGGGGTTGTGGTCACTTTCTGGGCGGGGGAGAACTACCATGTCCATCATCAGGGGCCAGTCTCCTAATTTTAATAGGATATAATCGATACGGCTTTTTCTTAACCCGTTATCGAATGTAAAATTTGCTTCCTGGTCTGATTTGGCGCGGCCATTGACAGCCCGAAAGCCCCTATTGAGGCAAAGAGCCGTCCAATTTACTGCTGCCTCAGTAGCAGTTACTGGTTTACAGGGCAACAGTTCAGGAATACCCCATACTGCATCCTCCGCGTAGCCCCAACTGTCCCCTGAGTCAAGCAATGGCTCGAAGGTGCAGTTTAGGTCTCCAGCTAGGAGGGTTACAAGATCACTATCAAGATCGTCTAGAATGGGATCCAATGTTTCCAACAGGAGAGGGGAGCGGCCTCCTGGCAAGCCTCGGGCATATACGTTAATCAAGATCATGTCCCGACAACCAGTCTTACTCAACTTAATGATAAGGAGGTCAGGGTTGTGTACTGTTATTTCTGTGGAGTGAAATCCCAGGGATTGTTTCACCCAAATCAGTAAACCCCCAGAAGCTCTCCCTTTCGGACCTCTAATTGCAGGTTTAAAAAAGTTGATATATCCCTGTTCAAATGTTGGTTCAGTAGCCCAGGTTTCCTGGAGTAGGATAAAATCATATCTATCTATAAACTCCAGCCAGTCATCTGAATGAATACGACTTTTAACCCCCGCAACATTCCAGGAGACAACGGTGAGTAGTTCTGGGGCATGGGCCACGAGGGGTACCACCGAGTCCAGGGCTACTAAAGCATCCGGACTATTCTCAGCATCCCACCCATTTGTGGTACACCCAGGGGTGCTCCGAATTTTCCCTGTCTTCCGGGAGACTTCTACATCCCTTAAAGGTAATATGGTAGTACTTGCTGTTATTGGAGCCCCCATTCGCTCTTCCTCTACAATTACAAACTGCGAAGGCTTGTTACACGGCCTAGCTGGCAGAGACCCAGGATTTACTATGTGGTCAATTATGCAAGACCGAGAGTAGAGTCAATCATTGGCCTCAAGATCAGATAATGGGCCAAATTGATTGAAAAGAAATGGGAAGAGCGTGGGCTGGGGAGTCCTCGTGATGGGGTAACTCCTGATGTTGGGTTGGCCATGTCTGAAACCCGTCAGGGTACTACTCTGCCTATGCGGGTAGAAATATGATAGGCTCAGTGTTTGAACATCCCCCTGACTGGCAAACCTCGCTTTTCTACTAATCATTTCCACCACCCAGGGATCCTTAAACGAGATCAAAATACAATCGCCCTCCAGATCTTTTATGCCATGGCCCACCCAGTCCACCCTTCTCACAAACAAGATTTCAGTTGGCAGAGAGGGGGGTAGCGGTCGGTTTTTATTTAACCAAAAGGTCACCTTATTGCGTAGATCATCAAAAGTCTCCCTCTTACCGGGTAGAAGAGGGACTACACCAGTCAAAACTATTGTATATAGTGCAGCCTCGGTAGGGAGATCGGCCCGTGGCTTGGTATGTCTACGATGTTTTTCAACCAGGGGTTTTATAGTGTTACGTTTTTGATTGGCTAAAGGCCCTTGGGAGAGAGGCCGAGGAGTATTCAAACTGGGTTGAGCCAGGGAAGGTGGTCTAATTGAGTGGGGTCTAGCGGGGTTTAAGCTATCAGGTTTGGCCACAGGCTGCTTCTTGTGCATAGGTTGGGATGGGGCCACAGATGTGTTGTTAGGTGCAGCCTTAAGATATCCTCCCCTCATTGGTCTATTAGTTACTACCCCAAGTGGTTTATTACTAAAAGATGAGGAAGTGTTTGTTTGAGCATTGTTTGCTAGATGTATTGGGTTAGCCCCCCCTTGGCTCAAGCCGGTTAGGGATACTAGTAGGGCTGAGTTAGTATTTACTACTGCCTCCAGGGATTCGATTTTTTGGGTCATTAACCTGGTCCGCTCTAGAACAGGCAATAAGAGGTTTTTCATCAAGGCCTCAATTTTAACCAACAGTGATTCATCGCTATTTAGACAGGTAGGGCAAGGGTCAGAGGATCCAAGCGAGGTAAGGGAAGGGCAAGGAATATTAGGAAAAGTACTGGGACATTGTTTTTTATCGCCAAGTTTACCCATAGCTAGTGATGTAGAATTGCCATGGGAATTATCGGCGGTTTCTTTTACTTTTAATTTGGGCATTTTGCGTTCTCTCCCCCCTAGATAACTCGTGTCGTGCTTTCTCTTCCTTGTTACCGTATCAGCGCCAACTGAGTTCATTTGTATCACCCTTTTGGAGACTGTTTTAGAGGACTCGAGAGATGAATGGGGCGTATCTGAGGTGTAATCTGATTCAAAGCTAACCTGAGATGCGGTTTCTCTACTTGCCTCAAGATCATCTAAGTTATGTTCAATATGGGCTGGTGTATGTGCAGGCGAATCAACCCCTTCACTATCTATATGTACTAGCGCCTCAGTAGTTGCTGAATGAATACAGTTAAAAGCTGCATGGGGTTGTGTCACAGGGCTAGGGATCGTAGCCAGCCTACCCAATGAAGAGCGTTTTCCACTAAGTAGGTCAAGTGAAAGACGTTTTTCTACCATAGTAATTTCTTTTTCAAGTATACCTGTGGCACGAGAAATAAAAGCATCCAATGGCCCCGTGACCACGCCTTTAGGAGTCTGAACTTGGACAATGCGTGATTTGCCAGAACGTAATGACATATTTTCTAAGTAGAACAGATATGGGAGATGGCAACTAAACACGCTATTTACACAAATAAGCTATGCTAATATAAAAGTCCTGGCGGGCAATAAAATGTTTCTTATGTCCAAGCACTTGAGGATTAATTGTTTTTAATAGAAAGTCAATAGCGGTTAATTGTTCCGCCTACCTTGGATGTGGAAGAAAACCAATATAGGGATTAAGGGCCGGGGCCGTCCACTGCCGTCCTCGAACGGCCTCAAACGGCCCGCTCTTAGCCCGGTCTTTGCTCCGGGCTGCGTCCCGCGCTGCGGGAGAAGTAACCCCAATTATAGGAAGGTTAGAGGGCGGTGGGCGGGCCGGCAGGGAGAGCGGACCGGAAGGTGTCCACGGTCTGTCAGGGACTCCTGGGAATTGGAGTCCCTGTCACGCTCGCAGCCCTGCAGCCCTCCGCCGACGTTGTGCAGGTCACTCCAATGTCTCCCAAACTGCTCCTCCTCGTGATGGGCTGACGAAGCGGCACCCGCGGAGTGGGTGCGGCGAGGTAATGGCAAAGTGCGAGTAGTCAACGCAGTGTCCAGGCAAGGTGAGGTGAGCGCGACCCAGCAAGGCGCTACAGCAACTTTAAAATGATGTCCCAGCGAAGGCTAGGCAGCGAGGGGTTTTAAAAGGCACTCCGGTGGGCGGGGGCGGGCCGGCAGGGAGAGCGGACCGGAAGGTGTCCACGGTCTGTCAGGGACTCCTGGGAATTGGAGTCCCTGTCACGCTCGCAGCCCTGCAGCCCTCCGCCGACATTGTGCAAGTCACTCCAATGTCTCCCAAACTGCTCCTCCTCGTGATGGGCTGACGAAGCGGCACCCGCGGAGCGGGTGCGGCGAGGTATGGGCAAAGTGCGAGTAGTCAACGCAGTGTCCAGGCAAGGTGAGGTGAGCGCGACCCAGCAAGGCGCTACAGCAACTTTAAAATGATGTCCCAGTGAAGGCTAGGCAGCGAGGGGTTTTAAAAGGCACTCCGGTGGGCGGGGGCGGGCCGGCAGGGAGAGCGGACCGGAAGGTGTCCACGGTCTGTCAGGGACTCCTGGGAATTGGAGTCCCTGTCACGCTCGCAGCCCTGCAGCCCTCCGCCGACGTTGTGCAGGTCACTCCAATGTCTCCCAAACTGCTCCTCCTCGTGATGGGCTGACGAAGCGGCACCCGCGGAGCGGGTGCGGCGAGGTATGGGCAAAGTGCGAGTAGTCAACGCAGTGTCCAGGCAAGGTGAGGTGAGCGCGACCCAGCAAGGCGCTACAGCAACTTTAAAATGATGTCCCAGCGAAGGCTAGGCAGCGAAGGGTTTTAAAAGGCACTCCAGTGGGCGGGGGCGGGCCGGCAGGGAGAGTGTATTCCAAAAGCTTAGCAGACAGACTGGCCAAATGAGCAATGAAACCTTTCACCTTTCTGCCAGACAAAATATCAACGAACTGATAATGATCAGTTTTTAGAACAAAGGATCTGCCCCACAAGTACTATTTTAACTTTTCAACACTCCAAACACACGCCAGAAGTTCTTTTTCTGTGACAGAGTACTTTCTTTCTGCAGGTTATAACGTCCTTGAAGCAAAACCCACTGTGTGCTCTTTGCCTTCCACAAATTGTGAAAGCACAGCCCCCAGCCTGTATTCACACGCATCAACAGTAGCCACAGTTTACCTCCTTTCCACAAATGCTTGCAAAGCGGGGCCTTTAACAATGTGATATTTGATGGTATGGAAACCTTTTTCACATTCCCCAGCATTCAGTATTCTGCAAAATTCTTCATGAACTTGGCAAAAAAACACAAAACCCAGGGAAAGACATGAGCTGTTCTCTATTGTGTGGTGCCGGAGCTTCAACAATACTTTTAATAGACCTGGTCTGGGTTTGATGTCATGCTCAGAAACGATATGGCCTAAATATTCTATTTCTTTAACTTTAAAAGTACATTTGTTTTTCCTTAAAGTCACCTCTTTTTCTTAGAAAGTTGAAAACCTTATCAATGGCAATATCATGTTCTGATGCAGTTCTTAAAATAACGAGAATGTCATCTTTGAATTCCACTATGTGGGGATTGCCTTGGAAAATCTCAGTCATAAGTCTCTGAAAAACGGCGCCCGCCGAAGCTAACAGAGAAGGTAGGCGGCAAAACTGGAAGACGCCATCATTGGTTACAAACGCTGTGAGGTGGTGAGACTAGGGATCTAACTCCATCTGATGATAAGGGGCTTTGAGATCAAATTAGGTATACCAACGAGAAGATCCAACTTTGGGAATCAGATCCTCAATGCAAGGTAGAGGAAGGTTTTCGACCCAGATGGCCTTGTTTAGGCTCCTCAAGTCAACAAACATCCTCAAATCCCCAGACCTCTTCCGTGCAAGAACAATGGCTGAAAGCCACAAAGTTGCATCAACCTTCTCAATTATGCCTTGAACACAAATACTAAGAGGCGCATTGCACAATTTATGCTTGACAAGATTGGCATTGTGTTTTACCTTGATGAAATGTTGAAAACACTTTGCCTAAACGGTCTTGAAACACCTTCTCGAACTTATGCTTCCACATACTAGCTATGCCAGAGCTAGAGAAGAAATTGTGTTGACATTGCATAGGCTTATTATTTCTGAAAACCGGTTTCTTCAAACCTGGTTTTATAGTTAAGCCAAACTCAGCTTGGTGTAATAAGCCAAGAACATTGATAACCTTTCTTGCCACATAAACTTTGCCTTTAATGACTTCTCCAAAAACAGTGGTGGAGGCCCAGAAATAACCCAGTAACTCAATGTTGCTACCTTCAAAAGCTACAATAAGTACATCAGGTGGTAACAAACTTCTCTTCTCCCAAAACTTAAAATACTTTTCTTGTGCACATGGTAATGCATGCTCCTTTATCTAGCAGAAGCTGAATTTGAACTCCTTCATTTATAACATCAACCTCGGGATCAATAATAAGAGATGTTTTTTGTTTCTCCTTATCTCTCACTACTATTCTTGGTTGGTACCATCATCATCAACACGACCCTTAGAATCATCCAAAACACATCTGACACACTTCCTTTTAGCTCCTCTACAGACTCTTCCAAAGTGGCCCATTTTCCCACAGTGTCCCCATTGTTGATTGACAGCCCTACAGTTCTTAAAGGATGACAAATGCAGGGGTTAACCACATCTAAAACAGTTAATTTTCTGATTGTAAGCTATGTTTTATAAAAAATTCTCCCACCTCTGAAGACATTTTGCATCCTAGCATCATCTTTCCTATTATCCGGTGACTTATTGGATACAACATCAGAAATAGGGGTATCAGACAAACCAGTCTCAAATCGGTTAGCTTCCTCAATGCAACACTCAAAGCTCTTTGCAATATCCACTGCTTTGTTACAAGTTAGCAACCTTTCCTGAATTCTTTTACAATAGCATCTGGCTACAAGCTGATCTCTAAATTAATTGCGATGTAAAGTTCTCAAATTCACATTTGGCTGCCAAAACTTTCAGGGCAGTGATGAATGTGTCAATACTTTCAGTGGGTTTTTGCATTCTGCTAAAGAATTTGTACCGGTGTACCACAATGATTTCAGTTTTGGTAAAATACTTATCAAGCTTAGCCACAGCCATTTCAAATTCATCAAGATCTTCGCCCTCAGGAGGTTCATATGGCAGTAAATGGTCAAAGACATTCTGACCTTCAAACCCTAAATGGTAGTACATGAGATTATTTTTCCTTTCTTTCAGGTCTGAAGATTTGTCCATTCATAGCACATAAATATGCTTTAGAAGACCTAAGTCACAGTTTTCATTCTAACAGTGGATCTCCTGGTTCTTGTAAGAAAGGAGCAGGCTGCAATCTGGTGCCGCACTTCGCACACAGGTAAGTACCAGTGGAGTGCCCAAATAGAGCCACGCAAATGTTGGGATCCACGCCTTGTAAGGTAGAGGCCGTTGGGTAACTGCGCAGTGTCTCTGTGAAAATAGGGAATACAAGTTACAATACGATGCAGTGAAAGTAGCGAACACCGCACCACAAACCGGACAGCAACAAAAAACGGTTAGTCAAAGAAAAAGGACACTGTCTGTGCCTCTGCAAATTAATAGACTATGTACTCACAGCTGCCGGCCACTTTCAAAATGATCACTACAAACCTTAAAATTCATGCAAGAATCAATTCCGTCTTCTGGGATCCCTTCCTCTGTCACCATTGAAAGAAGGATGAAGGGACTCAAGAGTTTCAACCTAAGTAGAAAGCAGGTTTATTGGAGGCTAACAGAGAGCCGTCATGGCCTGCAGCATCGTCCGAAGCACAAGCAGCAAGTGCCACTCACAGAACATTCGTGACACCCTGCTGGTGCCTGCACACAACATTCCAGATGACATCCACCCCGAGGACATTCTGCCAGCATCACCCCATTTTCTATGTACCAACCTCTACTGTGTGATTCAGTAACCTGTCACCAAATTGCAAGATAGGTTTGCATTTCGGTATTAGGAAGGTGAGTGTTTAGGGCGTTCCTTCCTAATACCGAATCACAGTGGTATGTATGAATGTTTTCCGACCGAAATGCGGCCATAAAATATTCGCATTTTACCACCTACTTCAAGTACTTTCAAGTAGGTGGTAACTCATTTGCAAATGTGCAGGGACCCTAAGTGACCCCTTCTCACTTGAGAATAGTGGCAAAAATGTTGTTTCAGAGCAGGCAGTGGTCCCACTGACTACTGCCTGTTCTTAAAAAATGAAAAGAAAACTTTAATTTTTTCTTTTTAAATGCAACCTGTTTTCCTTTAAGGCATGCACATGAAGATGAAACGAGCAACCACCACTGTCAGCCATAGTGGAGGAGAACTTGAATACTTAAAAAAATAACATACTGAATACCTACAGTCAAATTGAAAATGGAGAAGCATCAATAGTGTGAAAGAAACAATGGAAATTCACCTTGAGCACTATAAAGGTCTACATAGATTTTCTTACCTAGACTGGATTTAAAGGTTCCCGATGAGCAGGTAAGCCTAAATCCACATTCATATCCAAACAAATTCCCGGGAATCATTCAGTTATACTCCTGGGGTCTTCCTACTATGGTGGCCATCTAGAAGTGGGGATGAGAATAAAGATAACAGAAGTGAAGAAAGTTTCAAAATCATATAGCCCGCAGGATGTTTAAAAATTCGGGTTTACATGCAAAAATAAAAAACCTTGTCAGCTGAGTCAAAATAATTCAACCTAGATGAAAGGGAACCTCCATGGAGGTGAAAGATGCCTATCTAAGGACTAAAATAACTGTAAAGGAATGGTGAATTACTAGATTCAAGACAGTCAACTGTTCAAGGGAGGGTCAAAATGGTAGGTAAAGGAATCTCTTAGAGTACGTTGTATCTTATAAGGAAAACAGTTGTGTGATCAAGGCAAAAATGAAGTGAACCTTGGTCCATACAGAATATGGTGTGCCCAAAATAATTGGCAAGGTACCGTAACCAACCTCAATAAGTTGGCGTTTGCGATCGAAACGTAGACCTGTACTGTTTTCCTTACTTACACGTAGGGTCTTTTCTGTAAGCCAGACAAAATAACCAAGCAGATGAATATTTTGATATTCTAAGTGGTAAAAATGTACTGATTAGTTTGACCACATACCTTTTTTCTCTCATGCCCAGTCACGGGCCCCCTACTTACTTGACTAAATAAACAAGCGGATGGAATCATAATATATCCCTTGTTATTCTTATTTTTTGGACCATTTGCCGTCTTGCATAATGTACAGATTTACTATGCCCGGAAAAAGTCCATGTGTAGGACGAAACGCGTTGGCTGTTTTATTTGTGTATCAATCCTGTACCAAATAAAAGGAGAACTTTAAGGAATACACTTGTAGACACAGATCTAACTTTCTTTTCCTCGTTCTGTACTTTGGTGGTGCACATTTGCTTTTGTTTTAAATTGTGAAATGCCTGTATTGGGACTGCAGTGTGACAGTGGGGCTTTACAGTGAGCACACAGATTTCTTGGTACTTCCAGAGTATATATATATAAATGATATACGCATAGCGGGTCAGGTGCTGTGGTGCGTAGAGTTCCACTGTGTAGCTTTATCTTTTTCTTGTCTGAAAAAGTGTTTAATTTCTGATTGTATCTGTTTTGTCCCATGTGTTTGTCCTTCTGATATTGTTCTTGGCTCTAATAATTCTCAGCCAGGTATGAATATGTATTTTGTTTTTTACCTCTTCTAATTTGCTCTTAGTGTCAGCTAGGGCATTAGACTTATTGATATTATCCTCTAGTTCTAGCATCTCACTTATTAATGTGTGGACACGTTTTTTAACATCATGAGATCCCTAGAACAGTGATTAGCGATCATGGACCATCTTCTGAAGAATTTCCAAATCTGGACAAAGAGTGTAGGTGCATTTCGGACTCTAAGTCCCTGAGTATGACCCCCTGCTCAAAGGCATTTAAGCATAAATTGCTCATGTGATTCAACCCATTTGATTTTCCTTTTTTTTAACAATTATAATTCATGTACATCATCATTCCCTAAAATGTGAGGGTTAGCTTGACTGTCAGACCAACTTAGATTACCTAACAGAGTGAAATATTCCTCATTGGTAAATCTGAAATTTCGGAGCATCTCCGTGTGGAAATGATGTAGTGCAACCAGTTGTGCACCTAGAAAGAAATGAAATAAAAGAAAGTGTAATGAAAGGGAAAATATTAAAAACTGAGAATAAAAAAATGAATGGTAGAAGTAGGTACAAGTACCTAAACCTAGCTAAGTTGTGTGGTGAGATGATGTGCTGTCTCACCCACATAGCCTAACTTGTATGGGAACAAAAGTAAACACGCTATTGTCTTTGTTTTACAATTTGTGAATGTTTTTAGGTTAAGGGTCTAGTTAATGAAAACATAAGTTTCAGTCTCAATGGCTGAATCAAATGCCTTGCATGATGTGCATTTTAGATTCCCAACAATAGGCTTACTTCTATCAGTGGTACTCTGTATAAAACCTTTGGCAAGGTGAAGGCGCGATCTCACCATATAGACACAGATTCATGAACCTAAATTGCGCCCGCAATAGCTGCCAAACAGCTATTGCGATCGCAATTACGGCTCCCGCAATTCATCAAGGAAAATAACAGTAAATGGCGAATTTGCAAGCATAAATTCGCAGAATCAATGTGGAGCCCCCTTAGCGAATCGGTAACCGCGAAATTCCACTTATTCTGCGAATTAATTTGCAAAATCGCTAATAAATCGCAAAGCCTAATCATCAAACATCGCAAATTGCGGAAAAAAACAAAATCGCTAAATGCGAGTCGCAATTTAAGGAGAAGTCAAACCAGGTGGTAACCATGAAGTTAAATTGGGAAAAAAAAAAATTCCAACAGAAAAATGGGCGGAGCAAAACAAACACACTTAAGGAGACATAGTAGGAGCATGAGGACATTCACAATGCCAGGTCTACACATCGTGGCAAGGCGGCTGAGGCTCCAGGCTGCAGCCCAGAACCAACGCAGGATCCATGAGCGTATCTTCCGGTTGCGGATAACACTCCTGGGCCAGACTGAAGAGGAAATATACTCCAAATACAGGCTAAATGGGGCAATTATATCCAAGCTCATCCGAGACCTTGACCCCCTGATGCTGCACCCAACAAGGAAGACCAATGCCGTGCCCACCCATGTCCAGGTCCTGTGCTGCCTGCACCTCCTGGCCTCCGGAAGGTACCAGGGGATAGTTGCATATGCAGGGGGGATCTCCCAGAGCACACTGTCATGCTGCCTACGGAGTTTCCTGGACGCCATGCTGACCCGGATACACCACTACATAACCTTCCCAACCACCCAACAGGACTTAAACCAAACAAAGCTTGACTTCTATAACACCGCGCAATTCCCCCATGTAATTGGATGCATTGACTGTACCCACATCCACATCTGCCCACCCGCTGAGACAGATTACATGTACCGGAACTGCAAGTCCTACCACTCACTCAACATCCAGATGGTCTGCAATGCAAAGACAATCATAACGGACATAGTGGCACAATACCCGGGGAGCACGCATGATTTATTCATCTTCAGGCACAGCGGCATACACACCCGCTTGGCCAGGGGTGACTTTGGCGAAGGACATCTCCTAGGTAAGTTGACATGCCCACATACAGTATGTCAAGACCATGTAGCTGCGCATTACAGGTACTGACCCTCTGCTCCTATCCTTCAGGTGACAGCGCCTACTGCCTCCGTGAGTACCTCCTCACCCCATACCTCAACCCTGCTACACCACAGGAACGGCGTTGCAATGCTGTGTACATTCACACAAGAAATGTCATTGAGCGGGCATGTGGGATGTTAAAGAGCCGATTCCGCAACCTACACAAGACTGGTGGGGCCCTGAAATACCAGCCTGAGGTCTGCTGCCGCATCGTGGCTGTGTGTGCCATACTCCACAATATTGCTACCAAGCGGAGGATACCTGTGGAGATCTCTGGCAGTGAGTCGGAGGGGGACAACCGTCCACCTGCACATGTGCATCATGCACGTGGGGAGAATCCTGCTGAAGGACACAGGCGCCGCAACAACATCACACTGAATTATTTCTAGTAATGTAATGTTAAAATGTAATGTAAGGAATATTTTATAGAGCGCAGCTATCACTCCAAGGAGCATCTTGGCGCTAAGAAAAAAAACAGATGGATGGAAGGGCTGGTTTCAACTGCTCATCGTGGTGCACCGCACAAATCAGATTAGGCTTTTGCACTGCGTATCAGGCAGGCTGTAGATCCAAGTTTTTAATACCTTCCTAAACACTGATTCAGAGCTGATTGACAAAGGTGCAAGGGGAGTTTGTTCCAGGCCTTTGACCCTAGAACAGCCAGAGCTTTCCTTCCCCTGGTGGTCAGTCTGAAGGAAGGAATGGTCAGCAGGTTTGCGTTTGAGGATCTCAGAGTTCGAATTGGGAGGTATTGCTTAAAACTCTTTTAGAGATATGTAGGTCCTTTTAAATGGAAAGCCCTAAAAGTAATTAATAGGACTTTAAACAGTACTCGCTTTTGGATCGGTAGCCAGTGGAGGGCATCCATTGCCGCAGAAGCTGATGATTTTCTAGGCCATCTCAACACCAGTCTGGCCGCTGCATGCTGGACCATCTGCAGTTTATGTGTGACCACTTTGGTTGTACCTGCATATAGACTGTTGCAGTAATCTAGTTGAGATGTTATAAGGGACACTGCTACCGTGTGCCTGGCTATGAGTGGTAGAAAATCAAAAAATGTCCTCAGGCCTTTGATGATACTAAAACAAGAACCCGCTATGGCCTGTTGCTTGAAAGACAGGGCAGCATCGAACTTACCTCCTAGATTCCTCACTACATTAATTGTGTTAGGGGGCACGGTGGCATCTTTAGGCAACCACTGCTTGGGGCCGAAAGAATTACAGAGGCCAAAAGGCTGCATCTCAGTTTTCCCTGAGTTACACCTCAGGTGATTATTACTCATCCATCTAAACGTGGCTGAGAGGCAGTTTTTTAGGTTTTCTTCCGCCTCTGTTGAGTCCCCATCCAGCACCAAGATGAGCTGCGTATCACCTGCATAGGAAATGGTGTTTATCCTAAAGGATGATATCAGTTCAATCAGAGGGGTCATATATATGTTAAAAAGTGTTGGGCTCAGGCAGGATCCCTGAGGGACCCCTGAGGTAAGCTTTTTCTCCTCTGAGCTAAAATAGCCCTACGTGATAACTTGCCTCCTGTTTTCCAAAAAGTAATTGATCCAGCCCAGCACGTTTCCTGCTATACCTGCTGCGGCTAAACGGTCTATTAGTATTTCATGTGAGACCGTATCAAAGGCCGCGGATAAGTCTAATAGAACCAGGACGGCCTTCTTGCCCTGGTCCATAGCAGCCCGTAATGTTTCCGAAGTAAAAAGGAGAGCTGATACTGTGGAGTGTTGGGCCCTGAAACCCGCTTGGTTTGGATGCCAAACATTGTTATCCTCCAGAAAGGTGGTGACCTGTTTGTTCACAAATGTTTCAGTTAATTTGCAAAGCATAGGTAGGAGCGAGATTGGCCGTAGATTTGAGAGGGTAGTGGGGTTGGCTACCTGCTTTTTTTGAAGGGGTTTTACCGCCGCTAGTTGCCATTCTGTAGGGATCCGTGCCTGGTCAAGCGAATAATTAATTATGTTATTGATGATGGGATTTACAATATCCACCATGGACTGCAAGACCATGGGGGGACACGGATCGAAGGGAGATCCTGATTTAATAGACAAAATGGCTATATGGGTTTCCTCCAAATTGATGGGAGAAAAGCGGTTCATACTGGCCTTGTGTGTCACTGCCCTGGTGTTCTCATTTAGGTTCAGTGGGGTCGGGGGGGGGGAATCTTTGATTAGGATATGGACTTTTTCTTCAAAGAAATCGGCTATAGTGTTGCACAGATTTTGAGAAGGGGGAATTTCTTGCAACAAGGCCTTGGGATTCATAAAGGTGTTGACAATCTTAAAAATCTCTTTCTGTTTATTGCAATTATTTTTTATGGCTTCCGTACAGAAATCCATTCTGGCAGTCTTAATAAGGCAGTGGTATTGTCGCCGGGTAGATTTATAATTGAGGAGATTTTTGCTATCATAATCTCGCCGCCATATTCTCTCTAGTGCCCTTACTTCCCCTTGTTTCCTTTTAAGAGGCAACGAGAACCATGGTGCCGATATTTTCTTATTCCGTGCTTCCTTTCTCGGGCCGCGGGACCTAGCTCCTTACTAAGTTCCATCATCCAATCCCCAAACCGCTGATTGTCCCTGATCGGGTCTCCTATCAAGGGGGGTCTCTTTTCCAGAGCTATCTTTTGGAAATCAGGGTTTCCTATAATAGTTTTCCAACAGGGTTTTCCCTGTAGTGGGGTTATCAGTCTAGTTTTGCTTTTTCCTGCTGTGCTATCCCTGACTATCATTTCAAATGGAATAAGTCTGTGGTCTGTCCATGTTTGCACTAGGGGGTGTTTTGCCTCAAGTTTTTCCAAGTTGGAACAGATACAGTCAAGGATGTGGCCTGCCCTAACTGTAGTATCTAGAGTAAGCTGTGTTAAGCCTAGGATACTCATTGTGTCCTTAAAGCCAATTGCAGCCAGATCAGTGGGGGAGTCAAGGTGCAGGTTTATATCACCTAATAGTGTGAAATGAGCAAATCTAAGAACTAGATTACTGAGTGCTTCACCGATGCTCTCCAGAAACCCATTTAACTGTCCTGGAGGTCAGTACACTAAAGCTCTTGCAAAGGAAAAAGAGTCATGAACCTGTATACAAAAACCCATGCTCTCTGCTCCTTTGAGGTCCAGAAGATCGTATATTAGACATTTCAGGGTGTCAGGGTTCAGATCTGTTAGCCCTTGAAATTAGATAACCAGGAGGGAGAGCGTTCACAGTGTCTGGGTTACACCAGGTTTTTAGCCAAGTCTCAGTTATGAAGAGGCAATCCAAATCTCCTTCTGTAATTAGATCATAAATGTGGAGTGCATGTTTGCTCATCGATCTGGCATTAATAAGCCCCCCACATAGGCCTTTAAAGGCTCCGTATTCCAATGTCGGTTGGCAGAACCCAAAAGATCCCTTACACTGGTTACAGCTCATCGGCCCCTCCCAGTTGGCCACATTTAGGATCTGACTACAGATGTTTGGACCGATGTTAAGTGATAGTATGAGGTCCCTAGTGAGGAGTTTTTCTGATCCTAACGGGGCAGCATAACTGGCCCGAGGCCGGGTCGTGGTGCGGACGGGCGCAGACGGGCTCGCCATTGGCATTCCCACGACGCGCCCGCTGTGCGCGTCGGTTGCACATCCACGCCATCTATGCTTTATATGGAGGGGTGAGTTTGGTCCTAGCCCGAAGACTAGACTGTAACCTCACCCAAAATGGCCTCCAATGATGAGCCCCCGGAAGTGAGTCTAATTCACTCCCCGTGTGCCGCGCTTGTAGCCTCCCTCCACACAAACACCATTAGCTGCGGTGGACCGGGGAGAGAAGCGGCGGTGTGAGCGTAAGTACCACAGGTCAAGGCAGAAAAATATATCGAACAATACCTTGTACCACAAGCAAAATGTGTTTTTATTTAAAAAGAATTCACTGCTGAATCGACAGTCATTCACACAGTGTATCCTGCTAAGAATTAAAAGTGCTCCGCTGAATCGTCATTTATTCAGTGAGTACAATGGACAATAAAGTTTTTTTAAAAAGCAAACTATTCACAGTGAGCTGGTATACCTCTATGTGCAGTTGTTTCCGAGTGCACGTTCCTTCCAAGGCCCTCTAAATAGTGGGCCGAGCCCGGTCCTAGCCCGAAGACTAGACCTTAACCTCACCCAAAATGGCCTACAATGATGTGTCCCTGGAAGGGAGTCTAATTCACTCCCCGTTTGCCGCGCTTGTAGCCTCCCTCCACACAAACAGCACAAGCTGCCGTGGACCGGGGAGAGAAGCGGCGGTGTGAGCGTAAGTACCACAGGTCAAGGCAGAAAAATATATCGCACACTACCTTGTACCACGAGCAAAATTTGTTTTTATTTAAAAAGTATCCACTGCTGAATCGACAGTCATTCACACAGTGTATCCTACTAAAGAATTAAAAGTGCTCCGCTGAATCGTCATTCTTTCAGTGAGTACAATGAAAAATAAAGTATTTTTAAAAAGCAGACTATTCACAGTGAGCTGGTATACCTCTATGTGCAGTTGTTTCCACCCATACCCCTCACACAACACTGCACCCATGCATGCCAAATGAAATAATGACATGAGTTGGATTAGCGTTTGAAATAAATTCCTGTAATTATGTGAACAAGATCTTTCATTTACTTTTTTTGTTAAAAAAACATGAACACTGTATTACGTCTTACAGCCCCATGATTGCGAAGCAGGCGTGCTTGGTACTTCAGCATGGCACTGCTGCTAATGTTCAGTCAATCACTGGCGCCTCCGGCCGGATGCACCCTGTTGCCTCTCCACATCCACCTCGCCAGTATCGGGCCGTGATGCTGCACTGGGCCTGGTACTACGGCGTCATTCTGCTACCACCGGCAGGGACAGGCTGCTCAGACTGGATGTGCCCTCACTGGCATCATCACCCCCCCCTTGCATGGCCATGGCCACATACCTGCTGGTTTTGGACAGCGGTTGTGACCTGTTCCAACGCCCTAGCAACATCCTGGCAGCATTGCACCATTTGTATCTACATTGCCAGGGACCGGCGTGACAGTTGGGATGTTGCATTCCCGATCAGGTGGTTTGACCTGGTATATGCTGATAGCCGGTTAAGCAACTGGCGGTGGTGGCAGCGGCTGATGTCCTGCTGCGACACCATGATTTGGCTGTTCTCCCTCACTGCAGCCGTCAACTCCTGCACGCTTTCTGTGAGCTGTTTCACATTGCGCGCAGTCTTGTACAGCTGCAGCAGGATGGCTGCCATGTGCCGTGCCTGCTTTTGGTGGATAGCTAGCATTCGGCGCTCGATACCAAGCCCTGGATCTTGGGCATGTTGCCCCCTGTCAGCTCGTGTTGCCACGTTGCGCTGCTGCATCAACCGGCTGCTTGACTGCGACCGCACAGTGGCTGTGCGCCGTGTCTGCCTCCAGGGTGGTGGTGTGGCCTGTTCCACTGCCATGCGTGACGCATGGGGTGGTTGCACTCCTCCTGTGGCTGCAGGGGTGGCCCTGTCTGCATGGAGAGGTGGTGGTACTGGTGCTGGTGTGTATGACGGTCCAGGTCGTGGGGCAGGATGGCTCTCTCCCTCCGTCTCCTCTGGGGTCTCCTCAATTTGGAGTGCCTCGCTGTGTGTGCTCTGTGGTTCTGCAGCACCTGTGATGTAAATGGGTGCATGATAAATGATATGAATCGTGCACATGGGATGTTGCAACATGCATGCAGGAATGCATTCCCTGACTGGCTTTAGGGATATGTTTCACTTGACAGGTCTGGCTGTGTGTGGCTATCAGAGAACTATTGTCACACTACAGGTCCCACAATGCAATATGGCGTTTCTGATGTGCATGGACTGCATTACTGGGCTTATCAAATGGCTAGCTCTGGGGGCATGGGCATTGTTAGGGGATGGGGTCGCAGTTGCATGGCTCTTACCTTGGGATTGTTGTGTGGGACGGGAGGTGTCCAGCTGAGTGACCCCCACGCAGGCTGCTGGGTTGATGGTATCCTCAACAAGGTCCTCGAGTGGAGTGTTGTCCGCAACTGTGGGCTCTCCTCCTCCCGTGACATGTTGCTCCCCCAGCCTCTCTGCTATGCACTCTTTGGCACGGCCTCTGAGGTCATACCACCTCTTCTTCAGCTCATCAATTGAGCGCTGGGTCACTCCTACAGAGTTTACCTTCGCCCTGATGCGCTGCCAAATGCGCCTTCTGTCTCTTTCAGGCACCTTCATGGATTGCTTCCCAAAAAGCCTATCATGGTCCCTGCTGACTCCCTGGATCAGGAACTGCACTGGTTCCTGCTGCATCCTGGGACATTCTGGAGTTGGATGTATATCCTGTTGTGGGGCTGCAGGGTGGGTATGATAAAGCTCAGTGCTGTGCCTCTTCCTCTCTCCAGCTCTGTGTTCAGAATGAGTGAGGGAACTGCCTACTTCCTGGTTGTGATGACATCATTGTGCTCGAAATGCGACTTCCCGTTTTTGCGATCTCGCAATTAGCGAGATCCCAATTTGCGATTTCGGTAATTGCAAAATCGCAATTTCAACATGGGAAGCAGGAGATTCTGCGATTTTTGAGCGATTTAGCTAAATTTGCTTTCGGCGATTGCGGCGGATTGTGAATCGCATTTTTTAAACGCTTTTTTTGATGCATCCTATTCTGCAAATTCTAATTTACGATTCAATATGTTTCGCAAATTACAATTCGCAGAATCAGGGCTTGATGCATCTGGGGGGTGATCTTTTAAAGTTTTGTTTAGTCTATGAGCAAACATTGGTCTGGGAATTTTCTGGTTTTGTTTTGGAACATATGATCTAAGGTTGATGCTGTCACTTACACTTTGAACTGCCTATATGTCGTAGGGCATAATCAAGGCCTGTAAGTAGATATTCGCATTGCCATATAAGATATCCTCTCGGATCATGGTGCAACCTTCTAATTTTATTCATTACTATTCACCCCATAGGGCTGGCTTTCCACATTTTGTATCATTATCTATATCCATTGCTTTTTGAGCTTCATGCCCTGCTTTTAGGCACATTTTCTCACTCTGTACATCAACCGAGACACTAATGCCTCGAATGCTCCTTGATATGGAATTGAGGGGCTAGCAACATTTGGCATCATATGCAACTTTTGCAATCTTGTCTCACAATATCCACTCTTGCTTGTGGGGATATGGCTTCGAGTGACCTCACAGAATGAAGATTAGAGTTTTCTTTCTTTCCCTCACATACCATTAGCTGGATGTTAGGCCTGCATGATGTATTTCTAAAGCTTAAGAAATGCCTGTCCCCATGGCACAATATTCATAACTACATATCTCTGCATTTGTATTAAATGTTTAGATTACATTGTGTAATTTAGACACCTCATGTCATTCAAAGGCTTTCTTTGCTTCCAGTACGAAATTCTATGTAATTGCAAACTTATTTTCCTATTTGGGCTTGCTTTTTTTCATCTCAAGAGCCCACTTGTATTATTGATCATGTAGCAGACATTTTAGGTGTATTCATCCTTTTACTTACATCTGTGATTTTCTGCCTGTTAGTGGTGATCCACTGGTAGTTCCGTTTTTGAATATACATATAGACTAGATTGGTTGACAGTAAGAGTAAATATTCCATGAATACAGGTATGTAACACCTAACCTTTCTTTTTTTCTTCATTCTTTCTTTTCAATTATCATTTCATTACTTCTTGAATTGAATTCAAGCCTTATGTGGCATTAGGGCTACTATCTTTGCATTTACTTCATATGCACAGTCCATGATGCTGCTTGCACATTGGGTGTCTGGTTTTGCTTGGTGATGGTGTCTGGTCACTTGTTACAAACCAGTGTTGTAAGGTATTTATGTTAATATTTTGGCTTCGTTTAGGGCAGCTTCTAATGTGTCATGTAATGGCAGGCTCCTATTATCTTATTGTGAAGGTGGCTTTCCTGATGAAGGGGCTCTTGTGTCGAAACACAAGTGTAGTTTAAAGCCACCAGACTGAAAACAAAGCATTTATCTCATTTAAAAAGAATTTACAAGATATCTGTACCTTCAAAAACTGTCTGAAAATTAAGGAACACTGTTTGAAAGGAATGAATGCTGTGTAGATCTAATGTATTCTGTCTCTGATGTTTGGGGAGGATTAATGTATGGGGATATGGATGATGAGAGATTTGATGAACTTGATTGGTGTCATATATACTAAATGAAGAAGCATTTGCAAATGTACACCAATCTAGCAATGACATTAGATATGTATATCTGTTTTTCACTATTTTTCTACTGCGTTATCAATAAAAATATGTTTTGTATTCACCTAAGACGTTTCATGGTTTGAGCCCATATAGGACACTAATTGTCAAAGTAATCTTGTGTTGCCAGAGGTTTTTGTACACTCTGTCTACATCGTAATGCCTGTGCAATACTCATGAAATGCCCACTTGATGCAAAGTAACACAAGGCTTCTATCATGCTGCCTTAAGTTACTTCGGGTTGCAAACCAACCAAATCTTGATTTGCTTTGGTTTGTAAATCCCAGCAGAGGACTGTGTGCTGGGTTGTGTTAAAAAAGTAATACAAACCTAAGGCAAACTCTTTGTAAATCTGAGCTGCTGTTTTGATTAAACGTACCACACTTTATTAATAACTTAGATATAGAAGAATATGTAAAGATAAGTGGTAAGCAAACAATGTAAACCACATACCTGGAACGCATTAATAAATTGAAGGAACAAAATCCTGTAGCAAAACTGGGCACCTGAATAACTCACAGTATTGTGCATGTATTGATTGTCATCACCAGCTAATCGTGAATGCTATGCTGTCCCTAAACAATAGGGAATACTAAGGTTTGACATACTCCAATCAAAGAAAGTTAAAAATGTGAAACAAGATATGCGAGTGCTAACCATTCGGAAACACCTGAAAACCCATTAAAACTATTAATGGAAATAGTGCCTACTATAGGGAAGGAAAACAAAATTCCACAGTGGAAACAAGCTTCTAAATTATACCTTATCACCAAGGAAGCTTAACAATTCCCAATCTATGGCTATACCAACAGGGGAATATCCAGGGGAATAGTTTTTGAAATAGAAGGGGGCAAACCATGTGCCTGACCCATGTGATACATTGAGGTGTCTGTTTGGAAGATAAAGGTTATAATGTAAGACTGTACATGGCAACTCTTGGACTGGATTCAACAAGCACACAGACCAAGCAGGAGGTCAACTGCGCTTAGAGGAAGCAAAGGGGACCCCTAAGTGTAGATCGGAGACTGTTCTTGAAGTGTCCATGCCACTTAGACTGGAGATGGACCTCTTATCCCAACAAACCTGGCAAAGGCTAGTGTTCACTCAAAAAGGGACAAGCAGAAGATCACTAGTAGATGGGAGATTGTTAGGCAAACCTTTTCCAGTGTCTGTTGGTGATTATAGAGGGTTTATAAGCACCATATGCTTGTGTCTTAGCACTCTTATGTTGTTTAAGACAAGGTTGGTTGCAGTACAGTCCAGAAGAGAGTTAGTTGCCGAAGAGCCTTCATTCTAGCAAAGAGGAATCTGGCAGCAGGCAACTCCATGATCAAGACACACTGCAATGGGGTCCACATATGTCAATTTACATGTAGCTCTTCTGAATGTTTAGCAGGTCTCCAGATTACAATCACATTCCTATACACTTGGGTAGCAGCCGTGTGACATTCAACACCAGTGCATCTACAAACTTACCACAATAACATTACTCAGAAACAATTTCACCTAAACTGTTATAAAATAGAAAATTGCAAGATAAATGGTGTTTACCATTTCATAAACACTAACTCATAGATGTTTTTTATTTCAGAGCTGCCTCAAGCATGCTTATTTTTTAAGGTCAAATATTGGTCTTTTTTTCAGAAACATTTTGGTCTGAGGTATTTATTTCAGTAATGGGGACATTACTTCAGTTTTATATATTTTACGTTGTCAATTACTTCAAATGCTATTAATTGCCTGACCTCTCACCTCCTTTAAATGCCATCCATTCCAACCCTTAAGAATGATCTATTTTTACTTCCAAAAACACCCCACCATGCCAAAATTCCACCCATCCCTGAACACTTAACAACAATCAACACCCTAAATTTCACCCATTCCGAACTCTAAAACTCTTTCTGTCTTCAGATTCAGATCATCCTGAAGCCCTAAACTCCCTCATTGCTAATCTCTGGCCATAACTGAATCCTAAACACCCTCACAACTCCTGAACTCTATCCATCACGGACATTTTAAAAACCCTCACTCCTTTCTCTCTTCCTTTATTCAGTCCATCTTGCATTTGTTTTATTGGGCACAGGAAACTTTTACAAAAAAGACAAAACTTCGAGAGAAAAAAAGAAATAAAAGGCTATTTTAAGAACTATCACAATATTTGCAAAAATAAAGAGCTTGTGAAAATATTATCCATATAATTGCAGGCAACAGGATAATATTTTGGAATTTCATATAGTGAGAAAATGTAAGTAAAATATGTAATATTTGAGTGAAGTGGTGTGGCGCACACTACTGTGGTGTGCCGCACAGTGAAGTGTTGTTTAGTCAAGGCTCATTCATTCGTCTATTATTGAGTGAATCGTTTTTGAGTTCAGTATGTTTGGGAATACAGTCATTAAGTCCAATACAGTAAATACAGAGTTGAAGAGGGGAGTGATATACATTGGATTTATGTGTAATCTGGTGGGGTGTTATACAGCATCCTATAGTGTTAGTGCATCAAGTGGAGTGCCGCACAGTGGAGTGGGAAGCCGTACAGTAGAGTAGTGTATTGTAGAGTGCAGTAATTTGTCAGATAGTTGAGTGCCGGCTCATGAACTGGAGTGGATGGGCATGTCATATAGTGGCACACAGTCAAGCACATTGCCATGGATTAGAGGGATATACCTACTTTTGCAAAACATAATTTATTTGTACTTATGGTTCTGTAAAACAGTATATAATTAGCTCACAACTCTCCAAATCATATGATTTGTATATTCCTTGCCACATTCAAAGTAAATGTTCAAAGTAGAAGGTATGCAACCCTGGAAGTAAAATATTTTTCATTTCCGAAGTTATTTTACAACTGATAAACACCTGCAATAATGTTTTTCTTTTTGTCTGATTCTCAGACATAAGTAACATTACTGTTACAGCATTATGCCAACATTTAGAAAAAAAATTCAGTTCAATGTGATCATATGGGAGTAGTTATCATGAAACACTGGGGAACAACAAATATATTGGATTGTGGGAAAACCCATACATGATATAAACATCCAACAGATCACATATTTATATGTCATATGATATATGCAAAACCATAGATGACCCACAATACTTACATTACATTTATTAAAATGTCACCAACCATTTTAGGCCACAAAATGACATATCCACTGAACTATGTAAGTTTGACTGTAAAGTAGCTTTTTAGCTTTATAACAATAGTAGCATTGTAACTTAGAATTTCAGATGTAAAAAAACAATGAAACAAATATTCTTGAGCATCCTGTTGCTCATTGGTAGGAAACTGAATAGCACCTTTACAAATATCCACCATATCTCTTAAGCAACTTGCAGAGTGGCACATGTGGTTGTCTGACAAAATTTGTTGATGAAAAGGTATCTTGGTGTTGCACAAAAGTTGATAACTGTGGTTTATTATTTCTTTCACAAACGGCAGGTACAAAACGTATATAACAATGACATCGCCATAGCAATTTATGCCATACTGAATTTGAAACTGAAGTCCTGTATTTACGTGTGTTTCATTTTGAGTTTCGTTTTCCCTAGGTTGTCCCAATTCTTCTTTGTAATTGTAGTCTGAATCAATTTCTCTTTAAAAAGAAAGGTTTGTTTTTGTCAAAATGGGATATTCACCAAGATGAGGAGCGTATTTGTTTTGCAAATTAATGTTTTAACTGACACAGCTACTGTCTGCATTCATTATTGTCTAATTGAAATCTGTAATACATAATCATGTTAGGTTTTAAACATGAGACAGAGAAATGTATGCCATTTAGAGCCAATGATAATGATTGCATAATCTAAGAATAGTCCTTGTGATTTCTGTAAAATCAATCTCTCCATTCTTTTCAGATGTCACAAAGTCCACTACAAATCCCATGGCTCCTTTCACTAGTCCCTCTACATGCAATGACACAACAATTTTTACATATCTGTCAATCTTTCTCTAACCCTACTGTACGTGAAACTGAGTTTTCAATCTTTGTAATTTTGTAGATAAAGTTTTGACTATAGACGTGTTTATTCTGTGATTCTCCACTTTAGCTTTACAAGGTTGATGTACTATTTCTTCTTTTCCCAGATATAGCATTATTTAAATGAGCACATTCTTCAACAGAGGCATTAAAGAAACCAGAGGCTGTGCCACCTTCCTACAAGGCCGCATAATTTGAGCAGGGGAATGAAGGTTAGGAAATAATTTACTTGCATTCCGTGCTCCTAGCATAATCATTGATTATTTTCTCACAATACCAAGGCAAATATCTTTGAATAAGCTGCCACATTCCTCATCATTAGCTTGTCTCACATTCTGTGTTTATTGTCTGCATGTGATATGCAACTAAATGTTGACATGCCTATACTGCCGAACAGATTCTGTGTTTACTCCTGCAAAGATTTGTTGAAAATCCATTAAACTTTTATGGGTTTTAGTTTCAATAAGTCTACCAAAACAATGACATGCTTTTTCCAAATTGCACATCATAAGATCTTCTGATTATTTCTTGCACACGCAAATAAATAAATGCCAACATTAAGTTTGAAACCGAGCTGGCTTCATCTAAGATGAACGCGTTTAAATTTTTAAGGAGGATCTCAAGTTCTTGGCATGTATCAGTATTCAATTTTAAATATTCTAATTTGCTATCATGCTCCACAGGTAGAAACAGTAAAGGATGTAAGGTAATTTGTTGATGTTATATGCTGATGAAACAGTAGGAGCAGGAACTACATAAGCTAATTTGAGGTAGCAACTTTATACACAAAAGCAGTAATTACTTTAATAGGAAACCTATTCACAGGTCCCATATGGCCACTCAGGTTTTGTAATGTAGGTTAATAAGTATTACATCCAAAATATCCATTTTTATGTCGAAGTCAATGACCTGCTGACTGTTTTATGTTTTTGTAAATTTTTATTTATTCACTATTTAATTGAGATACTAAGTAATCCTTTCAAAATACGCCCTCTCTCACTTCATCCGTTGCATGTTGACACTTATCCATGGCAACCACGACTACATTACCAATCATTGCTATTCCAAGTGGGTCACCAGTCCGGGAATTGGGAGTGGTATTAGTTGATTCACTATTGCATTTAATATCTGCATCAAAGTGATTCTCTTCTTCTATTTCTTATTCCAACATTTGTAAGTATGTGTGAAATTAAGGCAATGTAATGTCATTTTTATATTATATATGTTATGAAATTGCCTTCTTTGCACCTGGTCAAAATAGTCGAAAGAGTGCCAAATAGAGGAATTTTATCTTTTTTCCTGTGTCATAACTTAATTTCCAATTGTATTAAACAACCATGTGTACCCTCAGAATTTTCCAGAAGCGCTAGTTCCACCATATTATTACAATTAATGTGTAACTGAGTAACTTTTTCATTGAGATATTTGTTCTAAGAATAAACTTTTCTTTGGGTGATAAGTGTCCCATGTGGAACTCTTCTTCATGACAATGACAAGCCTAAATTACGCCACATGATTGCCCGTGATTTACCATATAAACTTGAGGACCTCATGCGTCACATGCTTCATAGCTACTTACCTCATGGTGTGGTAACATTTGGAGGGTAAATCTTTCTAATCTTTTACTTAACAATTGCTCAGCAGATATGTCTTCCTATACTGCCATCATATTTTTTTTTCTACCTCCTTAACGGAGGAGGTAACATAACTTGCAACCGCTGTAGAGTAGTATGCAACAAATTATATATCCATGTTGGCAGCCCACATATGTGCTAGGGTTTGTTCTTCTAAGATTGTAAGTGTTTTTGATGTGTTGCCAGTTACTGTGTGTCTTACAGATTACATTAAATTATTGACTCTTCCTTTCTGTAGAATTGGTCCAGGGAATCCAAAGCAAAATTGTGTTCCAATATTTAGTAGAGAAGAATATGAATGTGTGGTGCAACTCTTGCTTGATACTGTTATTGCCAAACAAAGTCAGGTACTTCTCCATAGAGATTTTTCTTTTTGTTGGGTAAGAAGTAAAGAATAGTTTGAGATTTGTTGTTGAAAAATCTGCAAACATTGGCAGGACCAAAAGAGCACAATTCCATGGGTGTTTTGCAGTTAATGTTGGTAATACTAACACTTGCCTCTTGAAGATTTGAAACAAATTGTCCCATCTGTACCACAGATTAAAGTAATATATCTAGTTGGTGGTACTAAATATCTGAGCATACACATCAATTATCTGTGTCTTCCAAACTAATATTCATTTAACCTTTGCTGACATGCCATGATATTGATTAAGTTATATTTAGAGGCTCATATTTGTCATGCACCTTCTCAACAAAATCCTATGCTGTTATAATAGTAAAGTCAGTTACAGTCTGTATAACATCTGCAACAGCATAGGGTTGGCTGGTAAACAAGAGCCTGCAAGATGGGATACGCTTTGCCATACAAGATGGGGGAGTGAACATCCAAGATTGTGAGGCATATTGCAGGGAAGCACAATGTGCATTTTTTCACTACTGGCTCCATGGTTCTGTGGACCTGTCCCATCTCTGGTTGGAGAGGGGTGCAGCATCCCCTTTAACACTGTCCAAATCCCTGTTCAGCAGATCGGTACATTGTTTGTGTGTTCTAAACCCCATGGGCACTTTGCAATGCCTTTAGAAGAAAACAATGGACTCAAATACCAGACCCCAGCTGTATTCTCGACAACACCCTGTGTGTCTTGTTTCCACTGGGACAGGAAATCTGCCTTGCTCAAGCTGAGGATTCGGCATATGGGTCTCTCTTTGAGCCCTTAGTTTTGAGCAACTGGCCTCATGTTAGTGCGCAATGTGACACACATACTATACTTACACAGTTTCAGTTCTACAGAGCATGTCACTTACTTGCTGCATGTGTCATATCTAGGCCTGGGCATAGGACTACGCTACGCTTGCATAGTTTGCGTAGTTTGCGCAACTTTGCGCTACACAAATTGCATGTAGCACAGTGGAAAAACACGTAGCGGGCATTTTTTGCTTGCTCGTGGTCCTCAACGTCAAGTTGGCGACCGCAAGCGAGCAAAATAACATCCTGGCGAGACTTTTTCCTCAATTGTGATCAGCAACCTCAAGTTGCCAATCGTGAGCATGGAAAATAAACCTCCCGGCAAGATTATCAACGCGGGGAAGTCAGGTTTCTCATTGCGAGTGGTCGTGTAAGCTTGCGCCGCTTGCGAAGAGAAATCACCATTCCACTTTGAGAAAGCTGCAGCTCGAGTACAAATCCACTCGACCAGCAGAAAATGACTGCTTGCACTGTGCAAGAAGCGATTTGCACTGATTGCACAGTGTGGACAAGTATCCAGCACTGTGCAATCAGTGCGAACAATATTTTGCACAGTGCACTATGCAGTTCGCGTAGCTACGCGTATCTCGCATAGTGCGAAGTACACTTCGCATAGCGCTACTATGCGAACTACGCCCAGGGTTAGTCATATCCCACGCGTGCTGTCACAACATTATATGCTCTCTCGCTGGGTGGCCGGCAGCATAGCAATGGAAAGACTCGCCGCAACTGGCAAGAAGACCTGGGCATAAATATTACCAACATGTAATAGGCACATTGTTGTTCTGTAATTCGCCCTGTGTCACTGAGTGAACCCCATTACCTTGTACACTTTAATGGCCTCAATCGGGTATATTACACCCCAGCCCTACTCTACTGTTACGATCTATATGAAGATTTCGCTGTTTGTGTTGCAGGACTGAGGAGGCTGGTAAAACACATGTGTCTTGGCACTGCCCCTGTGTGCAACGTGTTTGGTTGGAAATACTCCACAATGTGGGAGAGATCACGGGAGTGGTGGTACAACATGCACCATTGATTGCACTGTTGGGTTTTGACACAGATGCTGCCAAGGGAAGTCAGCACCTTCTGGCTATAAGTCTTTTTATTACACAAAGGCAAATAAGGATACGCCGGATGAAGGGACCCATACCTTCCGTAAAGGAGTGGCTCACTAACATGACATACTGTAATATTCAATTGGACGCCTGTCATGACATAATGCCAGCACGCAGCTGCCTAAAAGTTATCTAAGGTCCACATCAGGAATACCTAACACATATTCAGAATTCAGGGGATACACATGCGGAGTCAAGTGATGTTGAAGGATGAGTACTGAGCTATGACCACACTTCACTGAATGCTGCCTAAGACTGACTGTGCTTGTTGTCTGCAAGGGATTGTGTCATGAAAGAAATGCTCCCTTAGCAAAGATGCTGACTGCTTTTCTATAAAAGCATGCTATATATAGTCATCTCTGACGGCTATGTTACAAATATCTATGACTCTTTCAATGATATCAGTGCAGATTGCTATTTGTATAACACTGTACTTTGTTTTTGGCCTTAACCTCAACTTATACATCGTACATTTGCAATGATCCCTTGATTTGTCTGAAATATCATGTCTGTGCCATAAATGTGATTCCATGTTGCCTGCTTGGTAATGTACTATAAAAGAAAAAAAATATGCAGCAGCACATGTAGAGACTGAAAGTTCACTTTCATAGAGTTGTGTAATAATATAAGAAATATGTTGGCCAAAACATGGGTCCTCTGAATATAATCTTGTAGCCCGGTACTCAGTTGCAGAAATTTGAACCAGACGATCATCATATCATTCACTTTTCCCAGTTTCGAATAAAGGTGGATGCCATCTTGCTTCTAGAATTTTTCCTCTCCTATAGTTTCCTTCGGAGCACAAATACGAACGAGGCAACAAATACTTATGGAGAAATCAGATCAAAAGAGTATGAGAGAGGAAAAAATCAGAATGATAACAATATTTAACAAGGAACATCGACAAATACATAGGATATTTCAGAAACATTGGAACATTTTAACAAGCGTCAATGAAATTCAAAAGCAGTAGGAAACAAACCACAAATAACATACAGAAAAGTTTGCTCTCTTAACCGCATGCGTGCGGGCGGAATTCCGCCCGTACGCTGGGAATCTGTAAAGTGCACTTTACATGACGAGCTGGGCTCGTCATGAGCGTGCGAGGAGGCTACCTCATGACGAGCCCAGCTCGTCATGAGCGTCGAAGGGGTTAAAGGTCTACTAGCAAGAAGCTACTTTTTAAATCAACAATCAGAAAGTTGGTTACAACAACAAAGCAAAGTTTTCTTCTAATGCAACAATTACAAGCCATACATATTGGAAAAAACATTAGGAACATCAGAGATCTGAATAGAAAAGAAATCCTAATTGAACATAAAATTACCTGCAACACACAGTTTGTGGTATATGTTATTGAGTGCATGTGTGGTTTGAAATACGTGGGAAGTACAATCTGCCCGTTGAAAAAGAGAATACTGGGACATATACGGCCTGTCGAACACAAAGACACAAGCTATGCAATTGAGAAACATCATGTCCAAGATAACAATTGGAGAACCTTAAGATATTATGGAATTGCATATGTTCCAAGAGACGAGAGAGGTAGGGACAGAACATTAAAACTGTGCAGGCTGGAGAGTAAATACATCATAAGACTGCATACAAGGCACAATTTAGTCTTAATGCCGATGAATAACTATATGTATATTTATAGTCTAAATGACATTTAGGTAAATTGTGTGATTATGAACAGTGAAAAGAATGAGATCGTCCCAGTATCAATCATAAATATAGGTATGCATACCATTTAGAAATGTGGGTCGTAGGAATGTGGAAATGATCAATCCTATAACATAATGATAGAACAGTTGAACTTTATTCAAACTGAAAAATTAGGATTGTGAATGATTCCCTCTCTACTCTTTTATTTCTTCAATAAAATCAAACTTAAAAAAAAAAGGATTGTGAATGATATATGCAAGTACAAATAGGTACAATGCGAGTGATAACATAGGTACTATCAGCCTGATTCATGTACGGGCCGTTTTGCGTGTCCCTAATAGCGAATCATAGCGACTCGCTATTGAGGAAACGCAAAACGGCATTCATGTACTTTTCGGGGAAAAAATAGCGACTCGCACGCGGGCGCTAAAGCCGTTAGCGACCAACTAAAAACGCAGAAAAATCGCTATTCCCGGCTACCTGCGATCGGGATTGCGACTCGCAATCCCGTGCGATCGGGATTGCGACTCGCATTCTCGCGCGATCGGGAAAACGGGAAGACGCATTCCGAGCACCGTGATGACATCACATCCAGGAAGCAGGCAGTTCCCACCCCCAAACACCACAGTGACGCTATCCTACGAGTGAGCACGTCGGAAAGCAGACGCCTAACCAGAGATAGCGACTCCAGAAACGCCTGAAATAGCGACCGCCATGTCTGAGGAACCTGTCCCTGGCCCCAGCAACAGCGCACGACGAAAGCGCAAGCTCAAGTTCTCAGAGCAGGAGCTCGAGGACCTAATTGAAGGGGTGGTGGCCAACCATGACCGGCTCTTTGGTACCAACTCCAGAAAGGTCTCAGAGCAGGACAAGCGGAGGATCTGGTTGGGTATAGCCGCCAGCGTCAACTCGGTGGGTGTGGCCGATAGGTCCTTGGAGGAGCTAAAGAAGCGCTGGTACGACCTCCGAGGTCGTGCCAAGGAGAGGGTGGCGGAGCGCCTTGGTGAGGCAGTCCCACCCAACACACCCCTGGAGGACCAGGTTGAGAACACCTTGGAGAGGGAGGCGTGCGTTGGCGTGACCCCTCTGGACTCCTCCCGCCCCACCCAAGACACCCAAGGTAAGTGGCATGCGACTGCGACCCTGTCCCCTATGACCGTCCCTGACCAAATAGGCTCACTCATTGGCCCTTAGTCATGCCTATGTTGTGCATCAGGAAATGCCCTGAAGCATTGTGGGAGATGTAGTATGTCCACAATGTAGTAGTACCACAATGCAGCCAGAAAGGTTCCAAAGTACGCAAATCCACAGCCATCCAGGGAATGTCACCCAGCATGCATGTAACATCTGCACGTCTGACAGTCACATGCAACTAATGAGTATCCACTTACCCTCACAGGTGGCGCAGATAGCAGCGACAGCGAGAGGCTGCAGATTGATGAGGAGGCCCAGGAGGAGGACTCACAACCCGAAACACAGGCACCAGCCCCTGCCGCTGCACCAACACCAGCAGCCAGGCCCCCCACCATACCTGCTCCTGCATCTGCCGCTGCACCAACACCAGCAGCCAGGCCCCCCACCGTTGTGGCCCCTGCAACTAGCATCCCACCGGCAGCCAAGGCCAGGCCCCCCACCGTAGCTGCATCTGGATCTGCCGCACCACCCGCAGCCAAGGCCAGGCCCCCCACCGTAGCTGCATCTGGATCTGCCGCACCACCCGCAGCCAAGGCCAGGCCCCCCACCGTACCTGCTCCTGCATCTGCCGGCCCACCGGCAGCCAGAGCCAGGCACCCCACCAATGTGCCTCCAGTTCCTGCCGCACCAGCAACACCTGCTGCGACACCACCTGCAGCACGTGCAACGAGATCTGGGCCTGCGACAGCGGCAACACAGCGGCCGATCAGCAGGAGGGGCAATGGGCATCTACATGCCTGTATGAGCGTCGAGCGGCGCATGCTCAGAATCCACCAGCGCCAGTCGCAGCAGCAAGGGGCCATCCAGCTCCAGCTGCACAAAATTGGCCGCAATGTGGCGGGAGTTGGAGACAAGATGGACCGCATGACGGCAGCCATGTGCCGCATGACTGCAGCCATGGAGGATAACACTGCTGCGCTCATCAAGCACCGCAGTGTAGCAAGCAGGCGCCACCACCAGCTAATGAGCCGGCTGTCGTCCTATAGTAGGTCGAATTATGTGGCAGCAAATGCCACCACCCAGTTGTCGCGGCGCTCTCTCACCCAGCAGCACCAACTGGTCCAGTGCTGCGAGGACATAACACGTGTCCTGGAGCACCTAACCACCGCCGTGACGGCACTTCACACACCTGTGCTACTAGCCACTGTAGGGGGAGACGATGCCAGTGAGGGTGCCTCCAGCGTGAGCAGCCAATCTGCCACGCAGGTCCCGCCACCTAGGCGCAGCACCAGGGCAACGCCTGGTACAGCTGCCCAGGATGAGGATGAGCCTCACAGGCGCCTGGGCATTACGCGCCGGAGGCGCCTTTGACACTGTCTGAGGGACACTGCCACAGGCTGACGCTAAGCCTGCCAAGAACCTTCTTCGCACTGCAGTATGCAGGAATACTGTAATTTGTAAATAGTTGAAACCATGACCTTTTTCTTGTGAATGAAACAAATACATTTATTTTGCTGCACACATTAGCCTTGTGTAATCATTACATTTTGCATGCAATTGTGATATGTGGGTTGGGGGAAGTGGGTGGGCTAGAAATTGTTCGCTGTGATGTGGTTGCGACGTCTGTGGCCTTCAGCTGGGTTCTCCCCGCGTGCATGGTGCGCATGTGCTGGTGGCCGGTCGTCCCCCTCAGATTCACTGCCTGAGATGTCAACAGGTATCCGGCGCTTGGTTGCAATGTTATGAAGCATTGCACAGACAGCCACAATGCGGCAGCACGCTGCAGGACTGTAATACATCGCCCCACCTGTCTTGTGCAGAATACGGAACCTGCTCTTGAGCAGGCCAAATGTCCTTTCTATACAGTTCCTTGTCCGGATGTGCGCAACATTGTAGCGCCGTTGCTGAGGTGTGGCAGGGTTGAGGTAAGGGGTCAGGAGGTATTCCCGTAGGGCGTAGCCACTGTCACCTGAATGAGAGGAGCAGATGTTGATTGCCTGTGCAGGGCAGTTACTTCATAGCAATGTGACATTGTCGACAAAGTGTACTTACCAAGTAGGTGTCCTTCCCCAAACTCTCCCCTGAGCAGTCGTGTGTGGAGTCCGCTGTGCCTGAAGATAAAGGAGTCATGGGTACTCCCTGGGTACTGGGCCACAATGTCAGTGATGATGGTCTTGGCATTGCAGACCATCTGTATGTTGAGGGAGTGGTAGGACTTCCTGTTGCGGTACATATACTCCGTGGCAGCTGGTGGGCAGATGGCGACGTGGGTACAGTCTATGCAGCCGAGGACATGAAGGAAAATGGGCGACATTGTAAAATTGTAGTTTTGTCAGGTCCAATTCCTGTTGGCTCGTGGGAAATGTGATGTGGCGGTGGAGCTGGCTGAGCATGGCGTCAACAAAAGTGTGGAGGCAGTGTGACATGGTGGGCTGGGATATCCCCCCAGCAGCGGCTACTATGCCCTGGAAACTGCCGGAGGCCAGGAGGTGCAGGCTGCACAATACCTGCACATGTGTGGGCACAGAATTGTTTCGCCTTGTTGGGTGCTGCATGATGGGGTCGAGTTCTTGTATCAGCCAGGTGATCATTTCCCCATTCAGCCTGTATTTAGCATAAATCTGTTCTCTGGTTTGGCCCAGCAAGGTGACCCGCTGCCGGTAAATCCTTTCCTGCCTCATGCGTCTCCTCCGTGCTGCTCGCTGTAGCCTTCGCCGCCTCACCACCATGTACATCCCTGGCATTGTGGAACGCCTAATGCTGCTGCTGAATGTCCTTATGTGTGATTGGTCAGGCCTGGACCTGTTGGTGATTGGCCAACAGTTTTTCAAATTTTACTTAATCATGGCTTTTATGGTTACCACCTGCTTAGAGTTGTCCTTAAATTGCGCCGCGCAAACGTGCGAATTTGCGCTTTTTCGCTATTGTATTTTTTTCATGAATGCCGATTGAGACAATATTGCGTTTCGCTATTCATTTCGCAGATTCCGTGGTTGGTCGCTATTTCCGTATCGCTAATGCTCGACTACCCGGAGTCTGCGACTATTATAGCGTAATCGCTATTTAAATCGCTATTCTGTGTTTGCGAATTCGCTATTTCGTACTTGAATGCCGATTCCGTGTTTTGCACCCGCAATTGCATTTTCGCAGCCATTGCGGGCGCTATTTCGCTTCATGAATCAGGCTGTTAGTTTCCTATGACAGCTCTACAACACATATCGGAACAGATATAACATATACACAACATCTTGAGGTTTCATTATTGGGAGGATGTAATTCAAAGAAAAATAGCAGCCAGGGGTAAACATACATATCTATAATAGAGCAGAATATCGCTATATTGCGATTGCGATTGTGTGTGTGGTGTGTTAATTAAATCGTCCTGAGGCGGAAAGCCGGGACCAGTTAGAGTGCAATTGTTGCTGCTTTTAATCGCCGGATTTTATTCACATTGAATGCGTGTCTGTAAATATTTTCTAACATTTGTTACTCACCCGCCTAAATACCGCTGGACCTTAGCGGTTTGTCCTCCTCTACCAACGGGCTGGTGCTGCAAATTATCGGGCTCATTTGGCCGTTAAACCTTCCCCGGATCATCCCCACTGCAGCAGATTAGACGCTGCCTGGGGGGGCCACCATCTTAGGTGAGGAGCAAGAGCAGGGATAGCAGTCTAGTGCTCGGACCCTCCCGCCCTCCCACCCTCGTTCACTATAAAATGGAACCCTTATCCCGGAGGCGCAGCGGAAGGGCGCAGCGGGCGTGCCAAAGGCAAGCCCGTCTGCGCCCGTCCGCGCCAGTCCGGGCCGAGGGGCCAGTAACTCTGGTCAATTCATCATCTACCCAGCGAAGGTGCTCAGAGAGTTGCAGTCATCGGATATCCCGTTATCTCCAGGCACGCATGAGCATATCGCACATCTGGCTATCTCTCGGAATGTGCTGAGCCCATGTGTCAGGAGTGATTATGGAGCTACCCGTTCTCCCCCGAAAACATCTTCACAGGTATTAAGCAACGACACACAGCTACGGGTGCTTTATCTTAACACTCGCTCTATGGTGAAACACCAGTTAGATTTATTTATCCTGCTTACTACGGTTAAAGCAGATGTCTTGCTACTAACTGAGACATGGCTTACCCCTGACTCCCATCCGGGTGTCTTGGCGGCCCTCCCTCCGGATTATTATATCCTTAATGTTAATCGACCATCGAGTCGTCCCGGAGGAGGGGTAGCGGCCATTATACACAAACATTTTAAATTCCTTACCACTGCGTCGTTAACATTGCCTGGGGTAGATAATATAGTCATCAGTTTGGAAACCGATGGTGGTGTCCTCGCTCTTGTATTACTTTATCGCCCCCCCCAGTCGATGCCTTCATTCCCCATTTCTTTGAGTGAACAGGTAGCTGACCTACTCACTCATCACACTAGAATCGCTGTATTTGGTGATTTTAACTACTGGTTCGACAACGACCAAGCAGGACCACATGCTATGGAACTATTTGAAATTTTGACTAGTCTTAATCTGACACAACATATTACTGTACCCACCCACACCAAGGGTCATATTCTCGACCATATTTGGACCCATAATCTATTCTTATCCTGTCCGATCATTTCTCCTTGCCTCTGGTCGGACCACCACTTGATAGAGGTCACTATCACAATTGAAGGGAGGATTAAGGCCCTTATTTTAGCTGGTGGATTGTCTCGCAAATGGAATTCCTATGAGTCCCAGGGGTTCCATGATTTTGTGGCCAACACTTGCCCCACTATCGACCTTGAATCAGGCATCGACTCTATGGAGGGTGGGATAGGTAGCTGGCTGCAAACAGCTAGCGACAGGTTTGCCCCTCTCACTAAATTTGCACATACCAGACATGGCAATTCCCATCGTTGGTTCTCTGAGGAACTTAAAGCATTAAAATTGAAGCTACGCCAATTAGAACGTAATTGGAGGCGGGGCTACTCTAACACGGACCGATCATTGTTCACGAGGGCCCGCAAAGAATACAAAAATGCAAAGGCCTCACATATCTCTGAAAGAATTTCTTCAGCCCGCAATAAATCTAAAGAAGTCTCCAAAATTATGAATGACTTCTCATCATGTAAATGTAAATGTAAATGTAAATGTAGTATACTTGTAAAGCGCACAGCTGCCCCAGCAACGGGGCGTCCCGGCGCTGTATAACTCTGGGGAACCCGTCCTGGCTTTCCCTGTGGGATGGTCCCTTGCTGGGAGTCCCCAAGGTGGAGCCAGGCATCCCCGGAATTGGTAAGGCCGTTGTGGAGATTAGGCAAGCTAATGCCCAGAGTTGCCGAGTGGAACCCCTGATTAGAGTAGGCACTGAAGCGAGAATTATCGAGTCCGCTGACCAAGGTCCACGACCCTGCCGCGTCGGGAATTGAACCCTGGTCCCGTGCCGACTTCTGCTCTCGGGCCTGCTGCCTCTAACCAGTGAGCCACACTACTCCACTGACCACAGAGTTCTCCCTACCCAGGCCCCGACCCAA